>NC_088792.1:101540420-102790420 GCF_011386835.1 Chrysemys picta bellii
GGGATGTGCTACCAAATTGACTGTGGAGGCAACACCATTATTAAAATAAAGACACAGAAACTGATATATCAGGTGTTGCTTTGTGCATCTCCTCAGCCAACTCATTTTTGGCCATCATTTCTTCTTTAATAAGTTAAATGGGATTCATACAAGTTACCCAAATATTGCTGTTGGGGCTTTTTAAAATTTCATTTACTTGTATTTAGAAACATATAATATGGAAAGGATCTAAAGGATATTCAATGGCCTGACTGAACAGATAGCACCACACTGTACTCTGAACCTCACCAATGTCACGCTCTTCCAGACCGGCATGGGAAACAGAGAAGTGGCCCTCCAATGAAAAGAGCAGGTCACCCATAGTGGAGATTTTAACCAGTGAAGGACAAACAAAGTGATCAAGAGCATCTAAAGGTTCTGATGCTGCTCCCATCGGTCCCAGTCCTGCCAATACATCACTGGGGTAGATGTATTGAGAAGTCACTGGGACTATTTCTGTGAGCGTAGTTACTTGCACATTTAATCTTTGTAGGATCAATGAAAATAATAGGTGTTTGGCAATAGGAAATTCTCATGGAAAGGAGCCCTGGATCAGTTAGAACTATAATCATCATATAGCCAGCAACATGAATTGCACCAAATGTGAACATCAGACTGGGTTAATCAGACTCAACTTTTGGAACCCCTGTGTTTTCATTGAGTTGAGCCTAGTAGAGTCCAGTCAGACACATTGTGAGGTAAAGACACACTGTCTGGCTAATTTCCTTGGGATGTGGGACTCTGCCATCCAGCCTCGCTAGACCCTGAAACCAGTGCTGAATTGCCCAAATCCTCCCGGCCATTTATTCAGAGTTCCATTTCCATGGACACTTAGGTTTATGGGATCCTGAAGAGTTAAACCATGGCAGGTAAGGTAAGGAGCATAGGCTTTTGCACAAGAGTTTTCTTAATCACACGCATACTGTACTCTCAGAAAGCACAGGGGAGTTGCAGATCTAAACCAAACAATGAACACCTGAACACAATCCCCTTCCTTTTGTCGAGGGGAGGGGGTTAGGGAGAGGGAGGAGACAAGTGCTCCCTGCTCTCCCTCTTCCAGTTGTATTTTCTGTTTCTTGCAATGGACTGGCTCTTTTTACTTGGAGGGCATGTCACTTTTAAAAAGCAGTCTGTCATCGATTTCTCACTGTCCTTCTGCTGGGGATTTTGCATGCTCCAATCTCCTTCTCCCTAAGCAGATTTCTGAGAAGAGACCCTCTATGCAAAAGCAAAAGGCCCTGCTGGCAGAACTCCCATTGTTCAAGCTGGTGAGCGATATTTGATGATGAAGGCAGCTTGATTGCTTTGTGATATCTTTCCAGACATAGATTCTCACCACATGCAGGTTCCTGGTATCAAATGGATGAGCTAATTCATAATGATTGGTACAAGAGTTAATAAAACCTCATGGAATTCATAACTGGACACAGAGGGTATATCTACACTACGGGATTAATCTGAATTTATATAATTCGAATTTGGGAAACAGATTGTATAAAGTTGAAATGTATGCGGCCACATTAAGCACATTAATTCGGCGGTGTGCATCCAAGTACCGGGGCTAGCGTCGATTTCTGCAGCATTGCACTCTGGGTAGCTATCCCATAGCTATCCCATAGTTCCCGCAGTCTCCCGCGCCCATTGGAATTCTGGGTTGAGATCCCGGTGCCTGATGGGACAAAAAATATCGTCGCAGGTGGTTCTGGGTACAGCCTCACCTCCTCCCTCCCTCCCTCCCTGCATGAAAGCAACGGACGGCAGACAACCATTTCGCGCCTTTTTTCCTGGGTGAACACTGCAGACTCCATACCACGGCAAGCATGGAGCCCGCTCAGCTCAAGACAGCAGTCATGAACATTGTAAACACCTCGCGCGTTCTCGTGGGGTTTATGCTGAGCCAGGACCAGAAAAACGAGGCGAGGAGGCAGCGGCGGCGGCAGCGCAGCGACAAGCATGATGAGGACATGGACATGGACATGGACACGGACACAAAATTCTGTGAAACCACGGGCCCCGGTGCTTTGGAGATCATGTTGTTAATGGGGCAGGTTCTATCCATGGAACACCGATTCTGGGCAAGGGAAACAAGCACAGACTGGTGGGACCGCATAGTGTTGCAGGTCTGGGACGATTCCCAGTGGCTGCGGAACTTTCGCATGCGTAAGGGCACTTTCATGGAACTTTGTGACTTGCTGTCCCCTGCCCTGAAACGCCAGAATACCAAGATGAGAGCAGCCCTCACAGTTGAGAAGCGCGTGGCGATAGCCCTGTGGAAGCTTGCAACGCCAGACAGCTACCGGTCAGTCGGGAATCAATTTGGAGTGGGCAAAGCAATCACTCAGGTGCTGCTACGAAAGTTAGTGACTCTGGGAAATGTGCAGGCCATAGTGGATGGCTTTGCTGCAATGGGATTCCCTAACTGTGGTGGGGCGATAGATGGAACCCATATCCCTATCTTGGCACCGGAGCACCAAGCCACCGAGTACATAAACCGCAAGGGGTACTTTTCAATGGTGCTGCAAGCACTTGTGGATCACACGGGACGTTTCACCAACATCAACGCGGGCTGGGCGGGAAGAGTTCATGACGCTTGCGTCTTCAGGAACACTACTCTGTTTAAAGGGCTGCAGCAAGGGACTTACTTTCCGGACCACAAAATAACCATTGGGGATGTTGAAATGCCAATAGTTATTCTTGGGGACCCAGCCTACCCCTTAATGCCATGGCTCATGAAGCCATACACAGGCAGCCTGGACAGGAGTCAGGAGCTGTTCAACTACAGGCTGAGTAAGTGCAGAATGGTGGTAGAATGTGCATTTGGCTGTTTAAAAGGTCGCTGGCGTTCATTATTCACTCGCTCTGACCTCAGCCAAAGAAATCTCCCCACTGTTATTTCTGCTTGCTGCATGCTCCACAATCTCTGTGAAAGTAAGGGGGAGACCTTTATGGCGGGGTGGGAGGCTGAGGCAAATCGCCTGGCTGCTGATTACGCGCAGCCAGACACCAGGGCGATTAGAAGAGCACACCAGGAAGCGCTGTGCATCAGAGAAGCTTTAAAAACCAGTTTCATGACTGGCCAGGCTACAGTGTGAAATATCTGTTTGTTTCTCCTTCATGAAAACCTGCCCCCTTTATTGACTCATTTTCTGTAAAGAACCCACCCTCCCCCTTCCCCCAGCTTGCTTTCAAACCAAATAAAGTCACTATCATTTAAAAATCATTTATTCTTTATTAATAGATTAGAAAAAGAAGGAGGGAACCCGGGTGGGATTTGGGAGGAGGATCGGTGGGAAGGAAAAGGCCACTAAAAAAAGGTTAAAAAAATGACAGCCTTTTGCTTGGGCTGTCTACTGGGGTGGAATGGGAAGGTGTACGGAGCCTCCCCCCCCCCCCCCCGCGTTCTTACACGTCTGGGTGAGGAGGATATGGAACATGGGGAGGGGGGTACAGGGGCTGTAGCGGCAGTCTGTTTTCCTGCAGCCGTTCCTGAAGCTCCACCAGACGCCGGAGCATGTCTGTTTGCTCACGCAGCAGCCCCTGCGTTGCATCCTGCCTCCTCTGATCTTCCTGCCGCCACCTCTCATCTCGAGCGTCTCTCCTCTCCTCACGTTGGTCCCTCCTGTCCTCACGTTGGTCCCTCATGTCCTCACGTTGGTCCCTCCTGTCCTCACGTTCACTGGCTTCTTTCCTATAGTTTGAAACCGTTTCCTTCCACTCATTCAGATGAGCTCTGTCACTGCGGCTGGATTCCATAATTTCTGCAAGCATCTCGTCTCGCGTCTTCTTCTTACGACGCCTTATCTGTGATAGCCTTCGGGATGGAGGAGGGAGGCTTGAGGAATTTGCAGCTGCTGTAGGGAGGGGAAAAAAGAGAGAATTGTTTAAAAAGATACATTTTGCAGAACAATGCTTATACTCTTTCACGGTGACCAACACTATTCACATTACATAGCACATGTGATTTCTGTGCAAGGTCGCATTTTGCCTCTTAATACTGAGTGCCTGTGGCTTTGCTGCTAGAGATCACAGGTCCGGGCAACAGAATTCGGCTTGCATGCGGCCATGGTAAGCCATTGTCTTACGGCTTCTGCGCCCTCCTTTCCCACATACCAAGCAAAGCCCGTAGAGTGCTGCGGTTTTTCTGTTAACATTCAGCAGCAGCAGAAAACAAACTAACCCCCCCACCCCCCTCCTCCCGCCATGAATTCTCTGGGATGATCGCTGTACCCCTCCCGCCACCGTGTGGCTGGTAACAGGGAAGATCCCTGCTAGCCAAACGCGAAAAGCTCAGGGCCAATTTCCCATCTGCGCTTGGCTAACTGCAGGGAAGGATTTATTTTCAGCCACAGGCAAACAGCCCAGTAGGAACGGCCACCTCTGTCCCCTTAATTAAGTTCCCGTATTTCAACCAGGTTACCATGAGTGATATCACTCTCCTGAGGATTACACAACAAGATAAAGAACGGATGTTGCTTGAATGCCAGCAAACACCGGGACCATACGCTGCCAGGCTTTGTCAGGCAATGATACCAGATTACTTGCTGCAAGCGTGGTCAAGTGTCCTACCATGGAGGACGGAATAAGGATGCACTGCCCAGAAACCTTGTGGCAAGGCTTTTGGAGTACCTCCAGGAGAGCTTCATGGAGATGTCCCTGGAGGATTTCCGCTCCATCCCCAGACACGTTAACAGACTTTTCCAGTAGCTGAACTGACCGCGAATGCATCCCAAGTCCTCAGGGAAAAGTAATCATTAAAAACCGTTTGCTTTTAAAACAAGTTTTATATTTTAAAAGGTAAACTCACCTGAGGTCCCTTCCATGGGGTCAGGGTCTTGGATACTGGCTTGGGAGGGTTGGGAGGGTACTTCAGTCAGGCTGAGAAAAAGATCCTGGCTGTTGGGGAGAACAGAGTGCTGTGTGCTCTCTGCAAGCTCATCCTCCTCCTCCTCCTCTCCCCCATCGGCAGAATCCTCAGGTGTAGCTGATGAGACTATCCCCGACCCGGAATCCACGATCACAGGTGGGGTAGTGGTGGCGGCCCCCCCTAGAATTGCATGCAGCTCGGCGTAGAAGCGGCATGTCCGCGGCTCTGATCCAGAGCGACCATTTGCCTCCTTTGTTTTTTGATAGGCTTGTCTGAGCTCCTTGACTTTCACGCGGCACTGATCTGAGTCCCTATTGTGGCCTCTCTCCATCATGCCCTTGGAGAATTTTTCAAAAGTTTTGGCATTTCGTCTTTTAGAACGAAGTTCTGCTAGCACTGAATCCTCTCCCCATATAGTGATCAGATCCAGTACCTCCCTCACGGTCCATGCTGGTGCTCTTTTTCGATTATCGGCCTGCATGGTCACCTGCGCTCTCCATGCTGGGCAAACAGGAAATGAAATTCAAATGTTCGCGGGGCTTTTCCTGTCTACCTGGCCAGTGCATCCGAGTTTAGATTGCTGTCCAGAGTGGTCACAATGATGCACTGTGGGATAGCTCCCGGAGGCCAATACCATCGAATTGCGGCCACACTATCCCTAATTCGAAATGTTAAAATCGATTTTGGCGCTACTCCGCTCGTCGGGGTGGAGTACAGAAATCGATTTAAAGGGCCCTTTATTTCAAAATAAATGGCGTCGTTGTGTGGACGGTTGCAGGGTAAATTCGAATTAACGCTGATAAAACCGAATTAAAGTCGTAGTGTAGACCAGGCCAGACATATTCCCCAAACTGTAACAGATGGCATAGAGGCTTCAATCCACTCTGAAGGTTTTCCTATTATGACAAAGTTCCTCCTCTATCTTGATGGGTCCTGCGCTTATTGGCGGATTTTCTTGCCTCAGAGATTCACCATGTGGGTTGGGGAACAGCCCAGAGACCTTCCCCTCTGGGAGAACCCACAGTCCAGGTCAATTGGGAGGTTTGGGGGGAACCCCGGCCCGCCCTCTACTCCGGGTTCCAGCCCAGGGCCCTGTGGACTGCAGCTGTTTATAGTGCCTCCTGTAACAGCTGCATGACAGCTACAACTCCCTGGGCTACCTCCTCCTGGCCTCCTCCAAACACCTTCCTTATTCTCACCACAGGACCTTCCTCCTGGTGTCTGATAACACTTGTGCTCCTCAGTCCTCCAGGAGCACACCCTCTCACTCTCAGCTCCTTGCGCCTCTTGCTCCCATCTCCTCACACTCACACCACAAACTGAAGTGAGCTCCTTTTTAAAACCCAGGTGCCCTGATTAGCCTGCCTTAATTGATTCTAGAAGCTTCTTCTTAATTGGCTCCAGGTGTCCTAATTAGCCTGCCTGCCTTAACTGGTTCTAGCAGGTTCCTGATTACTCTAGTGCAGCCCCTGCTCTGGTCACTCAGGGAACAGAAAACTACTCATTTTTCATATTTGCCCTCTACCAGACTCCTGTACCCCACTGGTCTGGGTCTGTCACACTATATAGATCCTGGTCCTATAAAATCAAACGTGCTTAACTTTAAGCAAATGAATAGAACCACTGAATACAATGGAATTACTCATGAACATAAAGTTAAGCATATAAGTAAATCTTTATGGAATTGGGACCATAAAGTGGGGGAGCGGAACATTGTTTTTTTTTTCTTTCTATAAAGAATATATCTCTAACACTACGTATATTTATTTAGTCTTCATTGGTCTGGATCAGCTTTTAGCTGAAAAGCACAACTTTTTTTTGAGGGACATTAACAGATATCTCCATGCTGTATTTATCTGTTGTGTTTGCACTGAATGAGAAATTCCCCTGGTTGATAGTTCAATCGGCTATTGAGCAGGTTTGGGGCTGTTGCTGTTTCACAATTTTCTTAGAATTTCTCTTTGCTACAGTTAAATATTGTAAATCCAAATCTGAACTTCTAAATAAAGTTAAATGCATCCTAAGTAAGGGTAAAATATCACTGGCAACTAAAGATACCACGCCCCCCCCCCCCCAATAAATAACAGTACCCCGGTATTGTACAGTGTGTGTGTGTAAAAGAATAGCACTCCAGACTACACTGACATGAAGGAGAACAAGAGTGCATACTAGTGTTAAAATGATCCTTCTTCCTAGGAATAATTATGGCTGCTTTAACAGGCAAATTAATTAGGTTATGCAGAAATATTTCTTTCTTTGGTTTTCTTAAACAATTGTTTTTCATTTTAAGAGAGGAGAGAGAGCTTTTGTTGGAGATCAGAAGAGAAAATCCCAGCCGTGTAGGATTAAGGATTGCTTTTTCAGCTCATTTGATAGACTTTTAAATCACCTCTGAGATTTGAGGCATCTAGTACCTTCCAGGTTTAAATCCCTATGAGTTATGAGCCTCTCCCTATTCATTTCTAATATCCACGCTGAATAAATCTATTGAGGCTGAACATGGGGAATACCTTCCACATTTCCAAATGGCAAAGCATACAAAGAAGAAAAAGGTGCACAGCACAAATCATATTCAAATTTAGTCTTGTGGAAACACTAAATCCTTTATTTTCCTAAGAGCCAAATCCTTCAGTCCTAACTCAAGCTAGACTCCCTACCACCAAAGTTTTTGGAAGTGTAGTCTGAGTAAAGACTGTAGGATTTAATACCCAAAGTCAAACACGTCTTTTGAATAGTTTCTCATTGTTCAAGTAACAGAGACACTACTTACCCAGGCCCTTGAACAAAAACACAGCCTCATTGTTCTTGTTGATGCTAGGTTTATCACTGCATATTTGTATTGAGTGTTGCTTGCCTACCATAAATAGAACAGCCATGGGTATCCTGTGCTCCAATTAACTATATTCTAACAATATTCCTAATAATTTTTTTTTCCTAAAGAGCTGCTACAAAAAATAACTTTCCTTGGTGTGTTCCTTTAAGTCGTCTGTTTCTAGTTCAGTTGTCAGAAAATGTACACCATCTGAGTAAATGGTCTGAATTCTCAGGCAGCAACGTATGGAGCAGAACTGTCTTCAGCCCGAGCCTGTAGTAGCTGGCATGGAGCTGTTCTAGGGGTGCTACTCCAGGGGATGGGTTGGATAGTAATAATTAGTGTGGGTCCCAGATTTGTCAGCAGTTGATGCAAGGCTGACTTCAGCCCTGGCTGGAAAAGGATGTCGTGATGTGGCAGCTGTCCTGAGGGATGTGGGAGGTATGCAAATGAAGGCTATCACCTGTTGGATGCAGGATACCAAACTGATATATACAGTCCAGTTTCTCTTTCCCTCTGTAAAGAAATAGGCAGATACAAAGATTAGAATCAGTTGTATGGAATGTTATAGCATCGATACAAAGAGTTTCTAGAGAGTATGAGATGGGGTAAAGGTGGTCTCTGGGCTGTATCTGCAGGGTTCAGTCTCTGACTCCTATTAAAAAGATGAAGGGGTATGTGTCATGGAGTTTCCAGAATACATTGGAAGGGCAGGTGAGGTAGGCTGGGCTCTACAACTCACATTAATATGATGAAGATCTGAGTTGTTGTTGTCTCTGCCTTAGTGGAATAACAGAATGGAGGAGGATAGACGCTCTTCCCCATCTAAATTAGGTATAAAACAAAGTAAAATCATAGTTGACAAAATCCCTGTAAAATAAAACTCATCTGAAAGACAGACATATTCCCCAGAGGCTTTGTGTGATGAGTCTTTGAGCATTAAAATGCTCCTCCATGATTATTGGGAGCTTTATGGTGTCCCTCAAGACCTTTGGTTAATCAAAGATTTACATACATACAGCCATGCACACACATATGTGAGAGCATTAAACATACAAATACTACTTGTATTTATTACAGATATCTTCATCTTAATATTACTTGAATTTAGTACCTGTTAGACTTGAAAAATGCAAACCTAAGTTGCATAACATACACATTGCCTAAGAATTCTTCTGATTGTTACCCACAGGAGCAGAGTCCTTTGTTTTTGAATAAGTGGGACAGTGTGGTTTTTGTTTTCTAGTATCTGAAGTAGAAAAGATATTTTATTTCTCAATTCATAGTTATTTACCATGGTTTTTGTTATATATAAATTGTCAGCTTTTCTTCACTTATTGCCCAATTAAATATTTTCCATATCTGTCTCCTGTTCCTCACTGCTTTGTCAATCTTGACTTTTCAGTCAATGACAAGCTTCCAGTGAACAAACCTATGAGTTAGTGAAGTAGTTTTTACATATGGCCATAAGCAAAAGAAACCTATGTTCCCATGCAGGTTATTGGAAATAAAAAGTTTCAGGCAGTCTTGAAATAAATAAGTGACTTGTTATCCAAACTTGTTCCTTAATGTGAGAGTTTAATTATTGTATTTTACTATAACCTACTACTGATGAATTGGATTACATAAAATTGTCATCTTGTGAGTGGCATAGGTTAAAGAATGACCGTGCACAGCTGAGTGATTCTTTCACCTGAATTCTGACTGACACTACGCTTGGCTATAGAAGAGATCTTTGACCTGCATTTTAATCTGTTTTTCTAGGTTTGTTGTGAATACATTTGGTTGGCTAGGCATACAGTATTATTTAGTCAACTTTTTTAAACGTGTATGTTTAAAGTTAGGAACCTGAGTCTCCTTTTAGGTATTTACATAAAAGTGGCCTGATTTTCAATGTGTTTCTAGAAGGTATGGGGATAGAGGCTGGCTTCTGGGCTGTATCTACAGTGTTCAGTCTCTGTACTTAACCATCTTTCCTCTCATTTGACTTCTGTGAAAGTTGTTTGTATTCAGCAGTTCTGAAAATCAAGCTGTTTGTATTTAAGTGCCTAAATATTGATTTAAGTACCTAATTCTTTTCAGGCATGCTAGCCAGAATTTTAATAAATAACCAGTGATGGTGTGTTCCCAATTCTGTTTTTCAGAATGTGGGTGATGAGCACTTTCTGAAAATCCAGATCCTTATGAGTTGGACACCCAAAATTTGAGGCACTTAAAATCACTAGTCACTTTTGAAAATCTTGGTCCTTAGTCTGAAAATTTTAACAATTACTTCTTACTAGACAAAATAACCATGTTGGGAGGTACAATAATTATGTCACCATGTCAGACATTCCTTGTTATTCCAGCCATCTTTATCTCGTCCATTCTTACCCTATTGCTAGTGTTGTAGTAGAAATTCTGATTAATCACGGTAACATTGTCATTGGAAGAAAAATATGCATCATGAATATTTAAAATGAATATTTTTCCTTTCTTAGATTTAAATTTAAGGGAACATAAAGATATGGAGTAGGGAATAGAAAATGATAAGACTGCATTGCCAAGAAAAAATATCATAAAATAGAGAGCTGAGACTACTGGTACTGATCTGCTTGTTTGCCTCCATTAAAAAAAAAAAATCTATGGCCCAAATCCTCAGCTGATGTAAATCTGATTTAAAAAAAATACAGTTTCTGATAGATCACTTTGTGTGTGGACACAATTTAAATCCCTTTGAAGTTGTTTTAGCATTTTTTCTGCTCCTTTACTCATATGGGTCTTTTCAGCAATAGAGAAATAACTGATTGTTCAAGGGGATCAGTGAAACTGACTATACACAAAGAAAGGTCTTACATACAAAGTAAAAAGAAAATGAAGTATGTGTAATATAAACTATCGGTTATTTTTATCTTTGGTGTGACTTGTAACTATAGAAGGTATAAAATTCTCAGAGAGAAATGTGATTTTCAAGTTGACAGTATTACTTTACATGACATTTACCTTTACAGCACTTAAATTCCTGTATTAAATGCTGCTTTCAGGGGGTCGTTACAGTGATGTACACAGCTTAACATAACTAGTTGGTGCTACACTGGTGCATATCTTGATAAGTGTCACCTTAAGAAGAAGGGGGAATGAGCAGGGACAGTGCTATAATAAATAACACCATTTATACATTGCTTCACAGTCACTTCTTCAACCCAGGAAGCAATAGCTTTCCTCTATAAATGTAATTCATGTGTGTGTGTGTGTGTGTGTGTGTGTGTGTGTGTGTGTGTGTGTGTGTGTGTGTGTGTGTGTGTGTGTAAAATATGTTAGATTTGATATACAATACTCAGATTGTATATTCAAAACACCATATATTTTGGCTTAGGAAATAAATTTAGACAAATTTATGCTGTATTTATTTTACTTATTTGGTTTACTCTGCACAGCAGGAACCAGGTAATGGCTGTTAGGAATGTACCTACATTTCTGGTGTTAACCCAAGACGTATTGAAAAGTGATTCCATAAAAAGAGGGATTTACTTTTACTGCTGACAGATTCATTCTAGCACAAAGCCCTTGGTTTAGCACATGTCTAGATGCAAAAACATTTCCCCACCTTTTTATCTGTAGCAGTCAATGATTGTTTTAAAACCCAGTGTCTAATGAATTTGGAGGGAGTTGCATACAAAAATCCACTTAAATTATCATTTGAATTGGAGTGAATGTTGGGAACTGGAATGTAGATGGTTTTTCCTTGTGGTTAGAGCAGGAGTCATGTCCAGTGGGCAAAGCAGGCCTCCATGTCAGAATGGAAGCAGGGATCAAATCTGGAGTCAACTGTAGTAGAGGCAGAGGGCTGAAACCAGAGTCAGGACCAGGAATAAAAGCTGAAGATAGGACCCAGGATGATGTACCAAATACCAGAGCAAAGGGGTTGGGCCAAAGTCAGTGTCAGAATTCAGAGCCAGGATTGGTAGCCAATGGCCAAGAACAAGGTGAAAAGGCAATAGCTAGAGAGAGGCAAGAATAAGGCACAGAGTAGGAATCAGGAACAGAGTTGTATCAGGAGGGAGGGAAGAGCAGAGTCAAATGTGGCAGCAGCAGGAAGTCTGTATAATTGCTTACACAGCCCACCTGGTTCACTTCCTGGCTTAAGTAGCAGGTGTGAGCCAATCAGGTGGCCACAGTTCTTGCGTGTTCAGATAGAACACCCAGATAGACCTTCCAGATGACCAGCAAGATGCTGCTTTGCTCATCTTTCTTGTCAGTGATCCAGAACCCCCACTGCCCTGGATTCTAGAATTGCACCCTCGTTAAAGATAATGGGAGTATACTCTGAGTAAGGACTGTAAGATTTGGCTCACTGTCAGGTGACAAGATTGTGTAGTCTAGGGAATATCACTGACTTGTGCAGTTGGTTGAATAATAAAAATGAATAGATTATTTTCTAATTGTTGAAAATCATTAGTGTGTAATGTATTTGATGAGTAGAATTAGACCAACTAAAAATATCCTGGACTAATTTGACAGTTGATGGAAAAAAATGTTTCAAACACTTTGCAAATATATTTTTGTCCAGTAGTGCTAACTAATCAAGAGAACTTAGGCTTCCTTATCAAAATGTAAAGTTACTATGCTATGACACAGCCTGCAAGTTGGGGAGGAGGCAGGGGGGATCTAATGGATTTCTGTAGACCTTTTCCCTCTTGGAGACAGGTATATTTTTACTATATTTTGAGCCTCGCAGGCACGTAAAACTGATAAACCAAAGGCTGTGTCATTTCTTGACTAATTGAATCTGACTCCTCCATTTGGCAGATTTAACTTGTATTTCCCCAACCCTTAAGGAAGCATTTTCATGTGACAGTCAAGACATTTCCCCTCGATCTTGAACTCCAGTGAATCTTACAAAGTTTACTTCCATAAGGTGAGAAGTGATACGGGACTTTAAAATAAACATTCTAGCTGACATTCCTTGTTAACTGAATGTAGTGACTCCGGAGCCCTGACAGATCAGTGTTATGTAACGTACATCATATCAAAATTAAATGCCATGATTTGATAATGGAGAAGTTTACACTTTCCTTTTAGCACTTTTTGTTTTTGTTTGTTTGTTTTCACCTGAACATTTGAAGTCCCCAACTTACTCAGTTTATGGTTAATTTGCATTGCACTTTTTCTTACCTACCGAGTGTGTGCCACAGAGGAAGCCTTTAATAGTGAAGTCTCTTCATCCCGCTGCACCTCAAACGACGTTATTATAAAGGGTTTAATCTAAATATTATGTATGTATTTATTTATTTATTTATATTACAGGCGCACCCAAAGTCCCTAATTAGGATGAGGGCGACACTGTGCTAGACATGATACAGACGCATAGGTAGACTTGGTGCATGCCGAGAAGATCTGACATTTCCAGTTAGCAGAAGGCCAGCAACAGATCAAGATATGTTATTGTAATTAATCAGTAATATTGAATAATGAATAAACTAGAGAAAAATCATTCTTTTTAGCATATTGAGTGCTTGAAAAGGAAAGGGGAAATCAACTGACTGAATTATTAATTTTGAATTATTCACCCAGCTCCAGTTCCATTGATCTGCTTTTCCTATGCTGTGCTAAACACAGGTTAGTTGTGCCTATCTAATTTGGGGGCATGAGAATGAAGGTGAGCTTCCTCATAGACCTGGCATTCCAGGGTCCTGTATAGTAAAGGTTCTCCCAATATCGACTCAAAGACAGCCACCGCTAATTAAATATAATTTCTAAAAACAGTGATGTGCTACCTCTTGAAGATGATGTTTCTAAAGTAGGTTGGTTCAGCAAGGCAGTAGCAGCAGCAGCAGTAGATGGCCCGTAAAAGAAGTATTGCTAAAGGAATTGGAAAGGGAAGATGAAATACATCTCACCAATCAGCACTGTGAATCTCTTATATAGAGTGGGCCAGATGGAGCAGCTTTAATCACATCAATGAGCAATTACACTTCAATGAAACTACTTGTGTGAGTAAATGTTTACTGACACGAGCTCGCAAACAGACTAGCTCAAGATGATTTTCTAGCATCAAATCCTGATGTTCCAATGATGTCAATGAGAGTTTTAACTGAGTTAAATTTAGTAAGGACTTCAGGGTTAAGCCTGTATGTCATATTCTGAACCAATATAACATATGATATCACTTGTTTCCATTGAACATTACATTAAATCCAAGTTCTATGCAGGCAATATTTGAAGACTATGCTATAGAGAATTAGTAGAGTGTGAAGTGGAACGGACAATTTGAACTTTAATGCTGAATAGTCTTAAAGTCTAGACTCAAGCATTAAACAAAGTGTCTTGGTGAAATTATATAACATTTTGATGGCAGAGTTGGGTGGAATTAGCACAAACAGAAGTAAGAGATCCAAATTCTGAAAGAATGTGCTATAGGTCAAGAGTAAAGCCATGTTTCTTTCTGTTTTCATGCAGCTATAAACAGTAAACTATAAATTCCATCCAATTATTAGATACATTAATGTTTTAATACACTGTCTAATCCATTATTTTGTGGTTTATTGATTCACTGCAAGTAAATTGGGGGGAAATGTGGTACAATATGGTACAGTTCCTTTTTCTCTGTGTATCTTCTTTACATTAAGTAATGAACAAGCTAAGCAGCTGGAATAAGAACTGAGACACATTTTGGCTATTTATTGCATGAGTCATTCATGTCCTTTTCTATTGACCTGGTGTTTTTGATTTCCTTTTTAATATTTAATGAACACATTAGTACAGACTAGCTGTTTGCAAATAAATCATGTTCTGTACTGTACCTTGCTTCAGAACATGATTACACCGTTTGCCATTTCCAATGAGTACAAATAGTAAATGAGATATTTCATAATGAGGAACAGTCCTGGAAATAGGAATTTAAAAGCCCATGTTGGCCCTCTGTTTCCAATAAATCAATAGCTCATGCTGATAGAAATATACATCAAAGGATAACTGCGCTCTCTCTCTCTCTCTCTCTCTCTCTCTCTCTCTCTCTCTGTAGAACTGGAAGGGACCCTGAAAGGTCATCAAGTCCAGCCCCCTGCCTTCACTAGCAGGACCAAGTACTGATTTTTGCCCCAGATCCCTAAGTGGCCCCCTCAAAGATTGAGCTCACAACCCTGGGTTTAGCAGGCTAATGCTCAAACCACTGATTTACTCCCCCCCCCCTTAGAATATCTAACATTAATATTGCTTTTAACAAAGTGATTGGTTTTGCTCTGTCATAGCTAAAGAATAGTGGATGGCAATATGGAGTATTTTGTTGTTCCCTCCCAGTGCATGTGATTGCAAAATATGTGGATACCAAACACTAAGTTCTTAAATAATAAGTAATTTGTAATTATCTTATTCATACATTCTATAATATAAAAAGATACTGTAAATATAAACTGTTAACCTCTTGTCTGCTTGGCAAGTACCGTTGTGTAGCAGCCTGGTAATTACAAAATAAATCTTGATAATTTCAGTCTTTGAAACCCAAAGTCTGGTTACATGACAATGTAATGATTTTTGGAATCTATTGAGTCTGACTCACCTCTCACTCCATTGATTTTCAAACCAATGTAATTGAGAGATGAATCAGAACCACAAAGTGTAATTAGTGCTCTGTAGTTCAAAATTTTTCTAAAATGGCCATCCACATTTAGATTTCTAGTCCTTGTTAAGGCCTCAAAGACCTTAAATATGGTCTTAAATCTTATGCTATTCAGCATATTGCTTCAGCATGTGTGTAAATCCCATGGGATTCAATGGGATTTAAGCACATAAAGTTTTTGCTGATTTTGGGCTTTAGACATGTAATTACGTGGGCCTGATTTTCAAAAGTGAGGAGGCACACCAACAATATTTGTTAAGTAAAGGGAAGTTCAATAGTTATATACTGTAGTGACTCCTGGAGGCACAGTAAAGCTGTCTGCAAAATGTTTTGTTGTGTTTCCACAGAAAATTTTGGCTTTTTAGTGAAAAATTAAAACCCTAACTATTTCAACTGAAAACTGAAATAGTTTGATTTTGAAAGGTTTCAGAGTAGCAGCCGTGTTAGTCTGTATCCGCAAAAAGAAGAACAGGAGGACTTGTGGCACCTTAGAGACTAACAAATTTATTAGAGCGTAAGCTTTCGTGGACTACAGCCCACTTCTTCGGATGCATATAGCCTTAGAGACTAACAAATTTATTAGAGCATAAGCTTTCGTGGACTACAGCCCACTTCTTCGGAGCTATATGCATCCGAAGAAGTGGGCTGTAGTCCACGAAAGCTTATGCTCTAATAAATTTGTTAGTCTCTAAGGTGCCACAAGTCCTCCTGTTCTTCTTTTTGATTTTGAAGTGCTTCATGGGAGGTATAATCTGGGCGGTTCGTACTCCCATTCTCCTCTATGGGCAGGGTCCCCTGGATGAACTACATCTCACGTGATACACCACGGTCTCACCTCTTGGTGAGGGGGAGGACCATCGTGCAACATGGGAGATGTTGTCTGGCATATCCAACTCAAAATATGTCAGTTTTCAGCCAAAATCTGAAAACTTTTCAGTTTTCATGCATTTGATTTTCAATAAAAAAAAAATTCCTCAGAAAGCAGAAACTTTGCACAGAAATATTCATTTAATTGTGAACCCAAATGTCCATTGAAAAACTGGTTTCAATGGAAAATTTTCAACCATCTCTAGTGCTCAGCACTTTTGAAAATCATATTACGTATGTAACTGCTTAAATATGGATCTAGGAGCCTAACTTTAGGTGTGCGTTATTTTAAAATCTCAGTCTGTATTTATATACTGGCTTCTCCCTCCAACATCTCCATTCTGTCTCCGATGCTGCACCTTTTGTATCCTACCAGAACTCATCTATAAAGACTCTAACATCTCCTCATTAATTCTGTCCTGGAGACCCACTTCTCATGTGACTTCATGAAATCTGCCAACTAATAGTAGCTGGACTGAGCATCAGTTGGTGAAAGCAGATAATCTTTGTGCTCTGCTATCATGCAAATAATAATAATTAAATGGAAAATGAGAACTAAAGGCCTATTCTTGCAAAAATATTGAATAATCCTGCAAGGTGCTGAGTGCTCTAAGCATATCTTCAGTGAATATTAGGGGAACTCAGAATTTTTCAGGAAGTGCTCAACACCCCACAGAATGCAACCCTGCAGTAGCTATTTTTGTGGGTTTCTGATTAATGTATAAAATGTGAGAATGTAGTTTATACCTGTTATTCAAAACTCAAGATAAAAATAGACCTTAATAAAATGTTCTGAGCAGCCTGGGTGCTGTTATATGCCTTATAAATTATACCAGGATACAGTGTGTGTTGGAGGGGAGGGGAGGGAGAAAAAAAACAAAAAAACCCACACACATAGCAAATGTAATGTTTTTTCGTCAATCATTTAAATCACTTGGTTTTGGATTCAAAAGCAAATATGACCATATTCAAACTGAGGAAGCTGAGCAAGGCAGCAGAAGCTCAACAAAATTGATTTTCCTTCACCTCACGCTTCCTCAACATAAAGTTGTATACATAAGTGTGTGTGTGTGTGTGTGTGTGTGTGTGTGTGTGTGTGTGTGTGTGTGTGTGTGTGGCGGCAGCGGCAGCGGCTTCTCTTCTGCATGTCAGACACCTTGCTCTCAGAGAACATAGGATCATCACTGTTGGCTCTACCGCTGTAAATTACAGTGCAATCATACTGACTGTTTTTTTAGACCTGCAGGCAATGTTCAAGCACTTTGACTCTACTTTTCTGTCTCATTGTGAAAAAATATATAAAAGATTCTGTTGACTGCTTACTTATGCTTACTGCTTACTTTTGACTTACTCATTTTTCCCACTGCAATGTGGTGTAGAGATGTGGCATCTGTAACTATTAGTTGAAATTGATCCAAAGGTCATGCATGCACTACACCAGCGGTTCTCAAACTGTAGGTCGGGAACCCAAAGTGGATTGCAACCCCATTTTAATGGGGTTGCCAGGACTGGCGTTAGACTTGCTGGGGCCCAAGCCCTACCGCCCGGATACAAAGATCAAGCTTCACCATCCAGGGCTGAAGTCGAAGCCCAAGGGCTTCAGCCCTGTGTGGCAGGGCTCAGGTTACAGGCCGCCTACCTGGGGCTGAAGCCCTTGGGCTTGAGCCCACCAGCCCAGGGCAGTGGAGTTTGGGCTTTGGCTCCGGGTAGTGGGGCTTGGGCATTGACCCCCCACCCCCTCGGGGCAGCAGGGCTTGGGCGGACTCAGGCTTTGCTCCCCACTTCTGGGGTTGTGTAGTTATTTTTGTTGTCAGAAGGGGGTCACGATGCAATGAATCTTGAGAACCCCTGATCTACACTATGAGCTAGGGTGTGATTCCCAGCTCGCGTAGACATACTCACGCTAGCTAGCTTAAAATACTCATACTTGCACTCTGAGCTAGCATGCTAAAAATACTGTAGCCTTAATTGCCCAGGTGGCAGCAGCAGCAATACAAACCTACTTGAACCCCGTGAGTACATAGTCAGGACAACAAGCCCAGGCTGCCGCTATAGGTGCCCATTTTACCACAGCTACACTACTATTGTATCAGATGAGAGCTAGTGCGAGTATATCTACATAAGCTCGTAGTGCAGACATACACTGCCAACATGCTGTCATGTTGGCTGTGTGTCAGTCCCAGTGTAGTGTCTTATCCAAAATGTGTCAAGTTGGGCCCCCCAAAAATTGCAAGTCATTTTGAAAATCTAGGCCCATATTTTAAAGTTACAATGAGTAATTCCGGTATTGTTTGTGTCAGGATGTACACTTCATTGCAAAAATATGCCTCATTGCTCCTCCGCTTTATTGCCATCGGTTTTTGTTTGCATCTGATATATCATTCTTAGATTTTTCTTTCATGCCCGTCACCATAGTAGCTAAGCAATTATATTTAAACTACAGATTTCAGTGTTTCGGTTAAGTTTTATAAATGGGAGCTTGGAAGTCTTAGAAATTTTGACATTATCCGTAGATTTGGGTCCCAACCATGAAAAAAGTAAATAAATTGCTATTTGAAGTTCTGAGGCTTTAATGCTGGTTTATTATTCTTAATTAATTAATATTTTTTAACTTCAAAGATAGTTCTATGTGTCTCACAAGAATGTGGTAGCTGCCCTAAATTTAGGAAGACACAACAAATGAGTGTCATAAACAGATGACATTTGGGCAGGTGGGACAAGGAGGATGGTAATAAAATCACACAATTGATAAATGCACAATGAGTGTCTCAAAGGCTAAGGGTGGGGTTCATGTATGTTAGGTCTCCTCCCCTTCACATCTGGTAGGCTTCATGACTTCATACCTATTGGGAGGAATTTGAATATGGTGGAACTACTAGCTAGAGGAATAGGTGGCTATAGCTTGAGGTGGCTCTATTGACTTACAATGGTATAAAGGCTAAAAACTCTACCTATCCTGCTGAAAGTGGGAATCATTTTTTTAAGAAGCCCACAATGTTATTTAATAGAATATTCCACGCAAGTCAGGAAATCTCGTACAAGAAAGGTATAATTTTTAAGGCTTCAGCACTGTAATTTCCTTAATTAAAGATTTATGAAAATTAGTATCCTTGTTTAATATTACAAGAGTAGTCTCTCAGAGCAATGAGACTTCATTGAACACAGGGGAGGTCCACACTCTCTGTAGCCTGGTGGATTAAGAAGATCTCTGTGATGCCAGGGTCAGTACTTCAGTGACTTAGGACAGAAAGAATCATATATTTACATTGTAATTATAGGAATTATATGGTAGTAGTGTCTAAATAAGCTACCATGTCATGGTAATTATCCTAACATTAAATAGTCAACCATCACCACATAAGGAACTCAGATTATTACCACAGTTCTACATACTGGAGCTCTTAAACAGAATTACTGTGTAATCTGCAGGGCACTGAATTATCCAAGACCATGTGGGTCCTCCCAGCATAGCACTGCTGAAGAGAATACTACTAAGCAGAAAATTACGACTGTGTTTTATTATTATCGAATGATTTTGCAAAACATATGATAACAAGGGTCCAGGTCCTTCAGACACTTGCACACAACTTAATTTTATTAATGTGAGTGATCAATGGGTCTACCGTAAATAAAGCTAAACTAAGTAGTTGCCGGATCTGTACATGTATACAAGGATACTGTCTCTTTATGGACACTATATCATGAATCCATAAGATATTCAAAAGGTTAACATAGTATTTTTAATGTATAAGATATAATATGATCTTATATATGATATAAGATATTTTTCTAGTAAGTTGTTTTTTCCTGATTAATGTTTCATAATTATTTCAGATGAGGTCTTGGGGAGGAGTTGGGTAGGTGGGGCAGCTCAAACAATTAAGCGCTAAACAACACAGTGCTTGCTGTCTGGTTTCTATAGATACTATAGTACCTCGGTAGTGAGTGTCTGCACAGAAGCACTACAGCGTTTCTAGTGAAGATATAGGCATATTTTTCTACATCATAGATATAATAGCTTATTTTTTTCAATATGTTGTTGAAAAATTTTACTTAGTTTCAATTCTTTGTAAATTGGGTGAGATCTGGGGTTTAATCCAAAAAGCCCATTGAAGTCAATGGAAGGATTCCCATTGCCTTCAATTGATAATGGATCAGATCCTTGATGCTCAAATGTAACTGCTGCAGACATTAATGGGAGGTACACACAAGCCTCAAGGATAAAATAATGCAGCACATGTAGCGTATTATAACAGCAAGAAACAGATCTAACATGCAGGAGAATTCATGGCATTGTTTAAGGGACATTCTTTATAGTATATTAGAAATGAATGTCTTTCAACTTGTAATGGCCATGATTTTTATTTATTTTTTTGCCATTCAATGTACGTGACATTTACTCAAGACTGTTACATATGGTTAATATTTTCTATGGATAAGAATACATTTAATGCAGGCTAAGTGGTTAAAACGAACTGAGCCATTCTCAGTAGAGCAAAAAGAAGTGTGTTGGATGTGAAAATCTAAATTGTTCCTCTCTTGGATTTTCAGAACAGAATAAATGTGGTTTCCACATGGTTTTTCTACAAATAGATTTCATGATGGTTTTCCAAAATTGCTTATTAGATGTGGAATTCTCAAGAAAATTGTAGATATAACTCTACTTAGAAACAAGCACTTGGATCTGCTGGCAATTTAATGTTTTAAAAACAAGCAAGAGTTACTATAGGGAGCTCTGTAGCCAATCTGACATGATGACCTGTTTTTATTTACTTCTTTGCTGACTGAAGATTTTCAAGGGTGCCATAATATTCTACATTTTATGTACAAATCGCAAAGTATTCCCCCTCCTATCTCTTGTTTGAGTTCTAGTGGGTTCCTTACATTGCAACTAGCTAATTTGGACTTTACATTTATTTATGAACTAATCCATACTTTATAATTTATAATTTATAAGAACAAGACCAGGATGATAGTTTTGGCTGAACTTAGAAATCAATCACTATGTATTACAATTAGGGCTGTCAATTAATCGGAGTTAACTCACGTAATTAACTAAAAAAATTAATCATGATTAAAAAAGTTAGGGTTAGGGTGATTAAAAAATTAATCATGATTAATCACAATTTTAATCAGACTGTTAAACAATAGAATAACAATTGAAATTTATTAAATATTTTGGATTTTTGTCTACAATTTCATATATATTCTGTGCTCAATTGAAATCAGTGTATGTTATTTTTAATATTTGCACTGTAAAAATGATAAAAGAAATAGTATTTTTCAGTTCACCTCGTACAAATACTTTAGAGCAAATCAAAGTATCTCTTTGTCATGAAAGTGCAACTTATAAATGTAGATTTTTTTTGTTACATTACTACACTCAGAAACAAAAAATGTAAAACTTTAGAGCCTACAAATCTATTCAGTCCTACTTCTTTTTCAGCCAATCACTGAGACAGACAAGTTTGTTTATATTTACAGGAGATAATGCTGCCCTCTTCTTATTTACAATGTCACCAGAAAGTGAGAACAGGCATTTGCATGGCACTTTTGTAGCCAGCATTGCAAGGTATTTATGTGCCAGATATGCTAAACATTCATATGCCCCTTCATGCTTTGGCCACCATTCCAGAGGACATGCTTCCATGCTGATGACGCTCATTAAAGAAATAATGCATTAATTAAATTTGTGACTGTACTCCTTGGGGGAGAATTGTATGTCTCTGCTCTGTTTTACCCACATTCTGCCATATATTTCATGTTATAGTAGTCTCAGATGATGTCCCAGCACATGTTGTTCATTCTAAGAACACTTTCACTGCAGATTTCACAAAATGCAAAGAAGATACCAATGTGAGATTTCTAAAGATAGCCACAGCACTTGACTCAAGGTTTAAGAATCTGACGTGCCTTCCAAAATCTGAGAGGGACAAGGTGTAGAGCATGCTTTCAGAATTCTTTAAAGAGCAACACTCCAGTGCGGAAACTACAGAACTTGATCCACCAAAAAAGAAAATCAACCTTCTGCTGGTGGCATCTGACTCAGATAATGAAAATGAATATGCATCAGTCCACACAGTTTTGGACTGTTATTGAGCAGAACCCGTCATCAGCATGGACGCATGCATTCTGGAATGGTGGTTGAAGCATCAAGGGACATATGAATCTTTAGCATATTTGTCATATAAGTATCTTGCGACGCCGACTACAACAGCGCCATGTGAACAACCGGTCTCACTTTCAGGTGACATTTTAAACACGAAGCAGGCACCATTATCTCCTGCAAATGTAAACAAACTTTTTTGTCTGAGCAATTGGCTGAACAAGAAGTAGGACTGAGTGGACTTGCTAGCTCTAAAATTTTACATTGTTTTATTTTTAATGCAGTTTTTTGTGTACATAATTCTACATTTGTAAGTTCAAATTTCATGATGAAGAGATTGCACTACAGTACTCGTTTTAGGTGAATTGAAAAATACTATTTCTTTTGTTTTTTTACAGTGCAAATACTTATATTACAAATAAATATAAAGTGAGAACTCTACACTTTGTAGTATGTGTTGTAATTGAAATCAATATATTTGAAAATGTAGAAAACATCAAAAACTATTTAAATAAATGGTATTCTATTATTGTTTAACAGTTTGATTAATCACCCAATTAACCACAATTAGTTTTTTTAATCGCTTGACAGCCTTAATTACAATGAATTTGTATTGCAAGGCATGTTTTATAAAGGAAGAAGGATGTTTGTAATAAATGTTAGTGCAGTCTCAGCTGATGTGCACTAGCCTTATACCATAGGTGGCTATACTGCAGTCAGATGTAAGTATCATCCTCAAAAACTCATAGTCTACTGAGGACTGTTGCACTAGCCAGAGTGATCATGGTTGGTGGCGTTGCCCCAGGCATCATGTAGTGAAGTTTCCAGATATGGTTCAATCCTGTGAACCCCCCGGGTGGCACCAAGTAGGATCAGGACATGCACCCTTTGAGTGCATGTTGTGCTGGGGTGTTTTTGTCACTCTTGGCGATATGTACAAAGATTGTGCAACACTGCTTTTGACTATAATGAGTGATTGAAGAAAGGCCAGAAATGTGAGATTATGACATTTAAACAAATTCAAACCACTTTATGCTCAGGATTTGGCACTGACAGTGGATATGGAATGTCTCTAGCTGCTTCAAACTTGCCTATAAGGGAGGGCAGGTTTCTAACCTGTATTGCAATTCAGGTTGTACATGGATTTGATAGATCCTAAACTTTGTCTCAGCACAAAGATTTTTTTGCATCCATAAGCAAGACATTGACTTCATGCAGGACTCAGTGAGACCTATTAATCAAAACGTCCAATTTGCTGTGACCATTTAAACTCTGCTTGCAGCATAAGTAGATGAACTCATTACTACTATCACAGTATTCTGCCCTACCTGTATCAGAGTTTCTGGTGGCCCAGCACTGAGGTTCTGGACCTTGGGCTTCTGCCATGAAACATACAGTCCCATAGTGTAGCCACTATCTTGAAGACCTTGGACAGTGGGGTTGAAATTCTATGGCTTTTCCACAAGCAAGATAGCATCGTCGTGTCAGTCTTGGTCTCCCATGGGATGTGAGGCTCATAGCTTTTTCCCCACAGGGCAGGGGACCTGGGGCTTCTACTGTTTGGGGTGGGGGGGGAAGCTTGGTGCTAGGGACATTGGGGCTGGGGGGCTTCCCTACTTTCCAATAGGGCAGCTTCAGCTGGGGCTGGGGACACTGGGGCTCAGGGCAGCTTCTGCCAGGACTTGGGGCTCGGGTTTCAGCCCCATGGGGTGGCTTCTGCCATGGCTCAGGGTGCCTGGGCTTGAGGCTTCTGCCCCGGGGAGGGCCGTGCTGGAGATCAGGGCTTTAGCCCAGAGTGGGTGGCTCTGGCTTCTGCCCCACAGGGTGCTGGGGTTCAGGACTCCAAGCTTCAGCTGCCGAGCTCTAGGGCTCACGGCTCCCAGTGGCCCTGCTTGGCAGACACCCTGAAATGGCTTGCAGCCCCTCAGTGGGCCAGGGACCCCCAGTTGAGATCCCCTGATATAGGACCAATGGAAGAAGGAAATGCATTATGGGTGCACCTTGACACTTAATATCACTTTATTTGACAACTGAGCTGAGAGGAAGGATGGAAAGAGTGGAGCTGGCTGAGACATAAGGAGACTTCTCTGCAGAATCTATACATCCCAGCTCCTTTTTCTCCTCTATGGGGAGAGGAACAGATATAAAGATTCTGCTCAAATATGTGGAGTACTCTGCAGTCTCTGGCCAGGCTGTGTAGAATGGATGGTAATGTATAGAATGGATGGATGTGTAGAAAAGTGGTTTAAGAGTTGTTTCAAATCATAGGGTAACTATGGTTCGTTTCCAGCTCATATACAGCCCAGTCAGGCATCCACTGTCATCAGTTACAGTCTTTCCATTGACATCAGTTGGCATTGAATTGAGCCTATAGCAAAGGTGCTTAAGGTAGATTGCATTACATTTTGATCTCAAATAGCCTCTGAAATAAATTCATCAGCTGCTGGTCTGCAACCAACAATCACTTTACTATTTTGGTTTTCTTTACAGCACACAGACTTAAAATGTGTGCATCATTTTTAAGGTAGAGTGACAAAACCTGTTTAGCTTTCTATATTGTATTTTCTTTAGCTTTCTATATTGTAGCTTTCTTTTCTTTAGCTTTCTATATTGTATTCAGAGCTGGAACTTTTTTAAGCACCATTAATATGAAAATACTGTACTACCTCTTCCTTCAACCCTTAGCAGTTATAATCATATTTTCTACCCATTAACAAGAAAGTTGGAAATATATAAGACCATCTCATTAGCTGCTCAACATGTAAAGCTTCAGCGTTTACAACCATTTATGCCATCTGGGAGTCTGACAATAATCCAATTTGTATTATGTCGTACAAACTTACTAAAGATATCCCAAAGGCAAATGGATAATACAACACAAAATAGGTGTCACAAACTTCACCCATCGTATAAAGAATCTTCAGTGCAGTGAAATTCTACAGAAGTGTTACTTTAATTATTTGGGGGGAAACACTATGTGATGGAAGTACTATGTGTGTCTCTTAACCTTTGGACACTTAGTATACTGGATGCTTAAATGGTGTATCAATATATATGTAATCAACATGACAGCAAGGCTTAATCCTAATTGGTGATGAACATGTTAATTAACAGAGACAGAATGGTTTGTTAATCTGTCACTAAGCAAGAAGATGCACATTACTTGTTGTAGCATTGACTGTTCGGCTTTCAGTAAAAAAGTACTGAGCGTCACACTGCCTGCTTTTCTGTTACACTCAGAGAGCTCTGAGGTTGACTGCAAAAGCTGTAACAGGAACTTATAGAATGTGACTAGGACACTTTATGGACATAGCATGTATAAGTGGCTCCTGATAATAATTAAAGCCCCAGTTCAGCAAATCGCTTAAGGTGGTGCTTAAGTCCAATGTTGAATAGGAATGGACACAAGCATTGCTTAAGTGCTTCACTGAAAGCACGTGAAAGTCCTAATGAATTCAGGTCGTAATACAGGTCTTATTTATGCACATATATACAAAATGTTCTAAGGAAGCCTTTACAAATTTTACTAGCCTACTCACTCACAGTGAGTAGTTGGTTTTTGTTTGTTTGTTTGCTGAAGATTTTTTTAGAGAGCTAAATGGGTGGAATATTATTTGTGTTTTTAATTATCTTCAATCAGTATGGTTAAGGACAACTGAGTATTTTAAAAATATTGCCAGCAATTCCAAGAGAACAACCACAGAGGCAGGCAAAATCTAGAACTGCTATTGCACAATGTTGCAGATGCTGAAATCTCCATCCTGATTTCATCTGGAGCATAAAATGACTTGTATGTTTGTTATATAGGTATGATTATTTACTGCTGCATTTGAAGGGATGTAGGTAAATGCATATTTTAATCAAAATTAGGGGGAAATTTGCAAAAAATATTCATGAATATATTTTGCAAATTCTCAGTCAAACCGGTCACATTCATACCCATTTTGATTGCTATTCAGAATTATTCATGCCAGCAAAGTTTGGAAAATAATCATTTTTTTTTTTTCAGAAAGAGAGAGAAATTAATTTAATGACAAAGCAAGATTCTATTTCAAGCAGAAATTGAAAGAGTTTGCAAATATTAGGTCATCCAATCATTTAGTGACTCAGGAGCAACATCATATTGCATCTAGGAGGATTTAGGTGACCAATCACATGATATAAGTAGCAACAGAGGATCCTGTGGCACCTTTAAGACTAACAGAAGTATTGGAGCATAAGCTTTCGTGGGTGAATGCCCACTTCATTCACCCACGAAAGCTTATGCTCCAATATTTCTGTTAGTCTTAAAGGTGCCACAGGACCCTCTGTTGCTTTTTACAGATTCAGACTAACACGGCTACCCCTCTGATATATGATATAAATAGTGAATCGTGAATAGCAAATACATGAATTCTTACAGCAAAGTTAATGAGAAAACATAGGCTAAAATAGTTTACAGAAGTAATTTGTCAAACAAATGCTAATAAACAAATTCATAACAATCTATATCCATTTGCAGATAGTTCACAAACAGAAAAATATGGTAATTTCACTGGAGTGTGAATTTTAGGCCTGATCCTATTCCAGGTTAGTCCTAAAATTTATGAACATTGCAAGGAATCTGGTCTGATTTTATTACTACCAGGGAAGTTTTGCAGTGTCATATTTCATTGATAAAAATTCACATACATGCATCTCTAGTGAATTTTCTAAGAGGCATCAAATAGACTATTAACAACCACTGGGAAAGTCTTCTTTCCTGCTTTCAACTTTGGGTAGGCAAATATTTGTGAGCAACACCATGTTCAAGAGAGACGAAAGGGAGTTTGAATAAAACCTGTAGGTTATGTGTCTTTGAGTCTAATTTATGATATCCCTATGAAAAAATAAACATTAAATACATGTCCTACCTGGTTGTTGCATTATATATTCATCCATTAAATTATAGCCTAGAGAAAACATATTTATAATTCATATCACATTCATGCATTTATCCTGCTCAGATGTAATCCACAAATTGTATGTTTGCTTTTCCAATGGCCACAGTAATATATAATCACTAAGCAACAATGTTATTTACTTCTTCCCTTTAGGGGCCGATGTTATCAATTTTGATGGCCATGCTGTGTTACCATACAGATTCAAGAACAAGAAAATGAAAACATTGAAAGATGTCATCACTCTGAAATTTAAAACCTCTGAAAGTGAAGGTGTCATCTTCCATGGAGAAGGACAGCAAGGAGACTATATCACCCTGGAACTGAAAAAAGCCAAGCTGGTCCTTAATTTAAATCTAGGTACGTTTATTCTTTAAAAATCATTTTAGGTACATAATTTAAATTCAGATACCATTCTCCATTTTTCTTCTTCTTTTGCTTGTTATTTTAAGCAGTATCTTATAATCAGATCATCTGGTGAAAATGCTGAACCTTTTCCTGTATGCAGTATTTTTATATGAGTGTAGATTATGTCTTACTAGCTACGCAAAATGTCAATAATATGAAAATGAAACCACAGATAGAAACACGACAAAAAACAATGACACCTAAAAATGTACTGTTCCCAAAAATGACAAGAGAATCTTATTCTTGGTATAGGGCATACATGGTGCTGGTTAGCTTTACACAGATTCATTTACAGTAGAAGTAAATGGCTGTGGGAGAGAGGGAGCTGATCAGCGGCACCAGGGGAAAGGCCAGGTGAATTTAGGAAAACTTGGGAAGCTGCAGAGAAAACAATGAGGGGCCCTCACTGAGAAGCCATGGGCTAATGCCAAGCTGAGGTCCAAGAAGACTGCCTTGTAGAAAGTATAGCCAGAGGGGAGGTAGAGTGACAGATCTGGGCTGCAAATACTTAAAGAGAAATCTTGCCCCTACTGAAGTCAGTGGTAGAACAGGATTTCACCCTGAATGTCTGATATGATCTTCAGATGTGCGTGTGGAGGGGCGGGAAAGCTTACCGATCTCAGTAACCTGGTGCCAATGTTGCTAGAGCCTATACCCTAAGCAATGTGAGAAGACTATTGGGCCATTTTGGGAAGCTATTTTTCAAATGGGCCCATTCTTTTTGTTAACTTTGAGATTGGGAAATTAGTAGGTTGGCTTTTGTTGTGTATTCAGTATCTAATCCATCATATAACTAATTCTGTGGCAGGATTTAAGGAGACCCTAGATGATGAGATTAAGAAGTGTAGGCTGTGTTCATAAAATCTGAGCATTAGAGAGCCAGAGTCAGATACAGGCTCCGTCTGTAGCCAGTTGCCTCATTAAGGAGTCATCTATATATTTATTACTACTGAGTCCTGCCTCTTTCCTTCTGCAAGAGATATTACAGGCTTATGAGCAGTTTGGTTTATAGGTTGAATTAAATAAAATAGTTTTGCTCATATAAGAAGGAAAGTGTGTATGTAGCATTAGGTTCATTTTTTCTTAAAACAAATACCCTTTAAAATGAGGTTTCATGTAACTTTTGCCTGCTTCTCTTGCAGTCATGTGAACAGTAAATTATTCTATTCATGTATTATTTAAAATGAATAGTAATTATTTCCACTAGCATTTTCTATTCTGCTCCTTTTTCTAAAGATCAACAATATAGCCAGATGCTGATGAGGACAGCACATCTTCCTGTAGCACTAATCTATTTTTAACAAATTTCACTGAAATTATAACCCATTCATTTCTCAGTTTCATTATATTTCTCAGATCAGCCAGGTTGAATAATATATAATAGCTTCCATAAATTTGCTTGGCTGGGGTGTGATGATACACTCTGAGGAGATAGGGGAGGGAAGGATCTATGAAGACTCAAAGTCTGAGTTCCAGTGATGTGTAATGCTAAGAAAGTTTCAGCTCCATAAATAGATTTAGATTATGCTGCATTCAAAACATGGAAGATTGTGGCACAACTTTCTGATTTGTTCTATTCGTCCCTTATTGCTGAGTAAGACCAGGCCTACACTAATATATTTTGCCAATATACCTATGTCAGTCAGGGGTGTGAAGAGGTGTAATCCCTAACTAACATACCTGTGCCACCAGAAGTGCCTAGTTTAGATGCAGTTATACCAGCACAGTTATACTGTGCTTTTGCCAGTATAGCTTCTTTCCCTTCTGGGGCTGGAATAAGCTTTACCTGCAAAAAGCACAGTTTTTCTGGTATAAGCTGCATCCACAATAGGAGTGCTTTGCTGGTATAATATGTCAGTATAGGTATAACTGCACATCCTTCCAAGTGTAGACCTGGCCTATAGCTTTTCTGTTATCAGACCCCCGAGGGCCAAGTCCTCATCTAAGTCAGTATAGTTCCACTGAAGCTGGGAAACTGGCCCAAAGTTTAAATACTTTAGTGAAGGTGACAGCTTTTCATTTTCTAGGGCTCGAACACAGAAAATCTTTGATTGAAAACAAGTTTATAACTAACTAGAAGTGGATATTACTATCATTCTCCATCAAACATTTTCTGTTATCAGTAATTACTTATATACCTCACAGATCAGATATTTGGTATACGACAGCTAAATATATTAATGGCAAAAACTTCCGAATGGACAGATCTTGACTTCACAGCAGTAATGGTAGGGTGTATGCAGTATGTTTCTTGTGAAATATGATACAGCAAGATAAATATGTTTCCTAAATGGCACTGAGTGTGAGTTAATCATCTGCTGTTCTTCTCATCCTCTCTGTCTCAGGTAGCAACCAGTATGGCTCAATTTATGGTCACACATCTGTGATGACAGGCAGCCTCTTGGATGACCACCATTGGCACTCCATTGTCATAGAACGTCATGGGAGGAACATCAATCTAACACTGGATAGGCACATTCAACATTTCAGAACCAATGGGGAATTTGATTACCTGGACCTGGACTATGAGGTACGCAGTGACACCTGTTACTAGTTCTCCTTCATATCAGCTCTTTAGAATAAAGCCAAATGGGGAACCCACAAACAAAAAGGCGATACAACTTTGATGTCCACTCACCAATGCAAGATGTATGGAGAATAAGCAGAAAGAGCTGGAAGTATGTGTACATAAACTAGATTATGACTTAATTTGCATCACAGAGATTTGGTAGGATAAATCTCATCACTGGAATATTGGTATAGAGGGGTATAGCTTGGTCAGGAAGGATAGGCAGGAAAAAAGGGAGGAGATGTTATGTTGTATATCAAGAATATATACACTGGTTCTGAGGTCCAAAAGGAGGGGAGATGCAGACCCGTTGAAAGTCTCTGAGTAAAACTAAAAGGAGAAAAATAGGGGTGATGTTGTGGTAGGGAGGTCTATTATAGGCCACCAAATCAGGAAGCAAAGGTGGATGAGGCATTTCTGGAACAAATAACAGAAATATCCAAAACACAAGACCTGGTAGTAATGGGGGAATTTAACTACCCAGACATCTGTTGGGAAAGTGATATGGCAAATCACAAAATGTCCAGTTAGTCCTGGGAATGTATCGGGGACAACTTTTTGTTTCAGAAAGTGGAGGAAGTAACCGGGAGGACAGCCATTTTGAACTTGATTCTGACCAACAGGGAAGAATTAGTTGCAAATCTGCAGGTGAAAAGCAATTTGGGTGAAAGTGATCATGAAATTATAGATTGCATGATTCTAAGGAAAGGAATAAGTAAGAGCAGCAGAATAAGGATGATGGACTTCGAAGAAGCAGACTTTAACAAACTCAGGAAACTGGTAGGTAAGTTCCAATGGGAAGAAAATCTAAGATCTAAAAGGGTTCAGGAGAGCTGGCAGTTTATCAAGGAGACAATATTCTGGTGTGAAAGAAAGGTAGAAAGAATAGTAAGAGTCCAATATGTCAACACCAGGAGCTCTTTAATGACCTGTAAATTAAAAAAAAAACTCCTACAAAAAGTGAAAATGAGGACAAATTGCTAAGGAAGAGTACAAAAGAATAACAAAAGCATGTAGGGACAAAATCAGAAAGGCTGAGGCACAAAATTAGTTGCACCTAGCAAGAGAGAGAAAAGGCAATAGGAAGAGATGTTATAAATACATTAGAAGCAAGAGAAAGACTAAGGAAACTGTATGTCCTCTATTTAGTTGGGAAGGGGTGTTAATAACTGATGACATCAAGAAGGCTGAGGGGATTAACGCCTATTTTTTTTGTCTTCACCACAAAGGTTAATGGTGACCAGATACTCAACACAATAAATATGAACAACGGGGGTGGAGGCGGAGGGAGGAAGCAAGCCAAAATAGGGAAAGAACAGGTTAAAGAATATTTAGATGAGTTAGATATATTCAAGTTGGCAGGACCTGATAAAATTCCTAGGGTATGTAAGGAACTAGCTGAAACAATCTCAGAACTGTTAACCATTATCTTCAAGAACTCATGGAGGACAGGTGAGATCCCAGAGGACTGGAGCAGGACAAACATAGTACCTATCTTTAAAAGGGGGAACAAAGAAGACCTGGAGAATTACAGACCGGTCAGCCCAACTTCGATACCTGGAAAAATACTGGAACAAATCATTAAACAATCAGTTCATAAGCATCTAGAGTTGGGTTATAAGGAATAGTCAGCATGGATTTATCAAGAACAAAACATGCCAAACCCACCTAATTTTCTTCTTTGACAGGGTTACCGGCCTAGTGGATAAGGGAGAAGCAGTAGATGTAATATGTCTTGTTTTTAGGAAGGCTTTTGACATAGTCGCACATGGCATTCTCATAAGCATACTAGGGAAATGCAGTCTAGATAAATTACTGTAAGGCAGATACATGAGTGGTTGAAAGACTGTACTCAAAAAGTGGTTATCAGTGGTTCACTATCAAGCTGGGAGGGTGCATCCTGTGAGGCTGGTACTATTCACTTCTTTTTTTAATGACTTGTAAAATTGTATGCTTGTAAAATTTGAGGATAACACCAAACTGTGTGTGTGTGTGGGGGGGGGGGGGGGGGTTGCAAGCACTTTGGAGGAAAGGATTAGAAATCAAAACAACCTTGACAAATTGGAGAATTTGTCTGAATTCAACAAGATGAAATTCAATAAAGACAAGTGCAAGGTACTTCACTTAGGAAGGAAATATCAAATGCTCAGCTACAAAATGGAGGAATAAGTGGCTAGGTGAGAGAGTATTGCTGAAAAGGTTCTGGGAATGATATGGACGAGTCAACAATGTGAAGTCAAATTTAATACGAGTCAACAAGGTGAAGCAATTGCGAAAAGGCAAATATCATTCTGGGGTCTGTTAACAGGTGTCTTGTATGTAAGACATGGGAGGTAAGTATCCTGCTTGGAGGTAAGTATCCTGCTTTACTTGCCACTGAGGCCTCAGCTGGAGTACTGTGTCCAGTTCTGGGTGCCACACTTTAGGAAAGATGTGAACAAATTGGAAAGAGTCCAGAGGAGAGCAGCAAAAAGTGATTAAAAGATTTAGAAAACCTGACCTATGAGGAAAAGTTAAAAAATGGTCACATTTAATCTTGAGAAAAGAAGAAAAGGGGACCTGATAATAGCCTTCAAATACATTAAGGCTATTATAAACAGGACTGTGATAAATTGTTCTCCATGTCCACTGAAGGTAGGACAAGAAGTAATCTGCAGCAAGGGAGATTTAGGTTCGGTATTAGGAAGAACTTTCTAACTATAAGGTTAGTTAAGCTCTGGAATAGGCTTCCAAGGGAAGTTATGGAATCCCCATCATTGGAGATTTTTAAGAACAGATTGGACAAACACCTGTCAGGGATGATCTAGGTTTACTTGAGCACAGTAGGATGGATTTGATAATCTCCTGAGGTCTCTTCCTGCCCTACATTTCTATGATTCTATGAACTTTAGCTTTTCTGCTACATTTTATAGCTTTTATTTTAATCAGTGTTTTTAGTTCTTAGTTCTTAGATTTAGTTCTTAGATTCCCTTCAATTTTCCACAAAGCTCTGTAGTTCAATTAATTTTAAATCTCAGTTCCTCCATTTATCTGCTAGATCCCAAGTCTGCCAAACTTTAGTGCCTGCTGTAAGACTCATCTCTTTTCTCAGGCATTTATTTATTTATTGGGTCTTAGAGTGTTTACATTACTGCACAAGTAATGTGCGTGGGCTTTTTAAAAATATCTTTCAGTACTTAGAGATTTTGCTGACTGCTTTAATAAATTATGAAAATAAATACACTTTCCTTAATGGCAAAATGTAAAATACAATAAATAAAACTAAAACAATTGTAAGTGCCCCAAAGTCTGTTATCTCATTCCAAGTGACCAGCATGCTCCTGAACTTGGAGGCTTGTGTTCAAGAATAGAAATAGGGGATTGATTTAACCCACTGACCTTATCTTGTGGCAAAGAAGGCCAAGTAGAACCATATTACTAATATAGGTCCTGATCCTGCATCTCTTATCAATGAGAGCTTGCTCACCAATCAGAATGTATTCTCTGTAAGCAGGGATGAAAGTAACTTAAAGGACGTACCGGTACTCCGGAGTTCTGAGTGGGGGCGTGGCCTAAACCAGAAGAGGCATGGCCTCAATGGGAAGAGGCAGGGCCTTTCAAGATTTAAAGGCCCGGGGCTCCCTGCAGGAGCCGGAGAACCCGGTCCAGTCCGGCACAGCGAACCGGCTTATTTGCACCTCTGTCTGTAAGGGACAATGGGAAGGGAAGATTTAGAGAGAAATGTGTTTCACTTCTGAATTCAACAGTAAATTTAATAATAATAATAATAATAATAATCAGAAGAGAATGAAGAATTCATAGCAAATAATGTCTTAGATTAATCTATATCATGTTTCTATTTGAATACTGCATGACTTGTATTGTCATTAATTTGTTCATTGTCCTAGACTGGTAGATGAATATGTGCAAATGTGTTGAAGCCCATAGGTTGCTTATGGGCTCTCTACTCTGGTTGTATATTTGTCTATTCATTATTTGTTGTTAGCTATTTGTGGTATTTGATTGAGTCACACAGAATTGTTTCTGTCCTTGTAACTTTTATAAAAAGAAGTACAAATGCATCAGTTATGAACCTTACATGAACTCATATTTGAATATATATTTCTGAGATTCTTTTTTTTTATTAATGTTCTTTTGAGTGAAAAACATTCATGTGAATGTTTGGGGGAAATTACTTAAAAGAGTGGCAAATGCTATTGAAGTAAATTAATGGTTTCATTCAAACAAATGTTCATGAATGCCTTTTTTCAGTACTCATCCAGTTCTAACAAAAGCTAATTTACACTTATAATTAGGGTTTTTAAAGTACTAAACACTTGAATTATACCTCACAACAACCTTGAGAGGTAGATATTAATAAAACTATTTTTCAAGCAGGTAAATTGAAAGCACGGTTAGGAAAAGTGAGTTGCCTAAGTCTGCACAAAAAGGAAGAGGCACAGATTGAATAACCTAAGTTTTCTGACTCCCAGTGCCTTGATCTACAAGCTAGAATACATTCCCCCCGAAGGTAGAAATAGAATCTAATGTTTACACGCCAATTAAACACCTGCAGCTGGCCTGTGTCAGCTGACTCTGGTTCACGGGGCTCCAGGTCTGTTTAATTGTGCTGGAGTTGGGCCTGTGGGAACCTGTGAGAGGGGAGGGTCCCAGAGCCTGGGCTCCACCCCGAGCCTGAACGTCTGCATCACAATTAAACAGCCCCGGAGCTTGAGACCCATGAGCCCGAATCAGCAGGCACAGGCCAGTCGTGGGTGTTTAATTGCAGTGTAGATATGAGGCTTGAATCTCTGTCCCTTCCAACCAGTAGGGCAGTTTCCCAGTAGCAATCCTCTGGATTATATTCCACTTTGAATGTGTGTAGGAAGCTCCTCATCTCTGATGGGAGTTACATGAATACATCAAAGAGAGAATATACTTTGAATTTGTTTCAGTAATTCATATAAATGTCAGTGGCTAGCCCTAAACTGTCTATCCCCTTTCCTCTCAATTAACACTGTCTTTTTAGTGTCTAGTTGTCATACACCACATTTAAATGTGCTGCCCTTATGATAAACTAATCATAAATGATAAAGCTGAGAGAATCAAAACTACATTTCAAATAGATAAATTATTTTTTAAGTTTATCTCTTTCAGAAGAGATAAGCAAGCCAGAGAAATTGGCACTATTTCTGATTACGCTTTTAATGCAAAAAAAAAAAAAATCTATCAATCCTTCTGGATTTGTCATCCTGTGTGGTTGTCTCCTTTTTTCCTTCACTTTTCTTCACAATCTTTTTCTTTTCCAATTTACTGTTTTTTTTCAAGCGCATAAATACCGGCTCACCAAAGATTGTGTTGCACCAAATAAAACATTAAGAGTTTGATCCTCAGTTGGTGTAAACTGTTGTCATTTCATTAAAGTCAACAGAGCTTAGTCACCAGCTGAGGACATGGCCACAAGATTATATGAAGAAGCCCATGTGAGCAATTTTTAAAGCCTTTGGTTTCCAGATGCATTGCATTGAATAGGCATTAAATAGTTCTTAAATACTGACTCAAGGCTCTTCCCCTCTTTAAGATGGAAAATGGTATGCTCAAAACATTTTTTAAATAGATAACATTCCCCTTGAGTTTCCTTTTCCTGCTCTTAATAATAACCAATGGAATTGACAATGAATGATGTTTGAAAACTTATTTCTTGCAAAGCCCAGAGTCGGTGCCTAAGAAGTTTGTGTCAGCATTTTTGGGAAGGAATATACTTTGGTATATTATTGGTACTACCATCTGTTTAATATAAATACTAGGGCTGTCAATCGCACTGTTAAACAGTAATAGAATTCTATTTATATAAATATTTTGGATGTTTTCTACATTTTCAAATATATTGATTTCAATTACAACACAGAATACACAGTGTACAGTGCTCACCTTATATTTATTTTTTATTATAAATATTTGCACTTTAAAAATAAAATAAATAGTATTTTTCAATTCACTTAATACAAGTATTTTAGTGCAACCTCTCTATCATGAAAGTTGAACTTACAACTGTAGAATTATGTACAAAAAATAACTGCATTCAAAAATAAAACAGCGTAAAATTTTAGAGCCTACAAGTCCACTCAATCCTACTTCTTGTTCAGCCAATCACTCAGACAAACAAGTCTGTTTACATTTGCAGGAGATGCTGCTGCCCGCTTCTTGATTACAATATCACCTGAAAGAGAACAGACATTCTCACGGCACTATTGTTGCTGGCCTCTCAAGATATTTATGTGCCAGATGGACTAGAGATTTATATGTCTCTTCATGCTTCAACCACCATTGCAGAGGACATGTGTCCATGCTGATGATGGGTTCTGCTCGATAATGATTCAAAACAGTGTAGACCAATCCATGTTCATTTTCATCATCTGAATCAGATGCCACCAGCAGAAGGTTGATTTTCTTTTTTGGTGGTTCAGGTTCTGTAGTTTCCGCATGGGAGTTTTGCTCTTTTAAGACTTCTGAAAGCATGCTCCACACATCATCCTGATCAGATTTTGGAAGGCACTTCAGATTCTTAAATCTTGGGTCAAGTGCTGTAGCTATCTTTAGAAATCTCACATTGGTACCTTCTTTGCGTTTTGTCAAATCTGCAGTGAAAGTGTTCTTAAAATGAACAACATGTTGGGTCATCATCCGAGCCTGATATAACATGAAATATATGGTAGACTGGAGGTAAACCACAGTGTAGGAGACATATAATTCTCCCCCAAGGAGTTCAGTCACAAATTTAATTAATGCATTATTATATGAATCACCATTAGAGGTCAGAGATTGATTCCAAACAAATAATTTGACTGTCTCCCCTACCTTGTTTACAAATTTTTCTGTGATGGATATTTCTTCCAATTCATTTATTATTTGGTATATTTCTTGTTCAATAGCTTGTGAGTGAGCGATTCATGGTGAAATGTGTAGAATGGGCTGAAAGGTCACCTGGTATTCTTTGTTCCAAATAGGGATGAATGTTCGTCTCCAGTGTGAATATTTGCAATTACAAAATCAAAATTTGCTTTCTTCCATTTTTTTGCGGTGCTTATTTAAATTTGCTGTTTGGGCAAACAGTAGTGCTAGCTATCTCATTTGCTGTGTGTGAATGTTCAGGAAAGCAAATACATCTGCAGCATATTTGTTTAAAAATTCTAATATATTTCCCTCCAGTTACTATCTACAGTCTCTTGTTTGTTTTTAAAGATAACCTTTGGTGGCATGCCTTTTTCTGGGAAGCCAAGTTCAAATAGCAGGAAAAACTTCAAAGGCTGTATGGAAAGCATCAATTACAATGGTAATAATATCACAGACCTTGCCAAGAGGAAGAAATTGGAACCTTCTAATGGGGTGAGAACTTTTTCATGATCATCTAAACTTCTGAGAAGTAAAGGAGCATACATAGATAGTGTGCCTCTGTGTGTAGCTGATATCCATGTGATATATTCTAGTAACATGATATGATAAATAACTTTGATCACATATGCATATCATATACGCAGTTTACCCCATACTTATGAGCACATTACTTTACCCTTGTGCCAGCTCCTCCTGGGTCTTACTCCAACATTCCAAAATGTTTGTGTAGTTTCAGACAGCTGCCACTTAAAAAAAAACCAACAACAACAAAAAACCGATAACTTTCTCCTTATCTCGTTGGATTATACCTGCCTGAGGAGTTAGATTAATTCCTGAGCCAGTAATAGCTTTCTTAGATGTAAACATGTCATGGCTTTAAAGTCTAATCGCTCATGTCCCTAAAGAGCTAGTAGTGGGAATACCATTGGGGAGAGGAGGATCTCCACTTCACCTGGAAGGCCTCAAGATATCGGACTTTAAAGTCATGATTTTTTCATAAATAGAAAAGCAATTTTGGAGGTAGTTTACATTATATTAATTTCAATTTTTCTCTCCCTTGCAAGATCTGCACAATGGTACTCATGATAATGAAATCCTATGTCTTTACCGGAGGAGGGATACAAGAACTAGTCCCATTAATATTTTTAACTCTCTAAAAAAATTCCTAAAATTGCTTTTATGTAATATATGTGGCACACATGGAATACATGCTGTTGTAGTGTAAAATAAATGTTTTACTGTCAGGAGTCCAGGATGACCTGCCTACATCATTCATGGCTTCCCCCTTCATGAGCATTGCAATGCTCACAAACTCATGCCAATAATATCTTCATACAACATCACACCATCATGTACTCTTTATAAATGCACATGCATATATGGTGGTGATAAATTGTACAAAATTCCTAATTGATCTGTACATACTGTATATGATTTTAATATTAATGCTCTGATATAAAGTATCTGAGGACTATGGCTGAGTGATCATGACTGCAGGAATGATAATTTTGAATTTTCTGATTTACACCTTAAAATCTCTGAAAAAGCTAAACTTTAAACAGTACCATTGTATTGCGCAAATAGTACATTTTGTTATTTCTACACCAAGTTTCTTCAGACATGACAAAGCCATTAAACATGATGTGCATGCCAGGTATGAAACTCTGCTTTCAGTATAAGAGTTTTAAAACCCAACCACATACCATCCAGAATCCTTCAGATTCCTCCTGTGCTTCAGGGGATTTCCCGCCAGGCAGGGTGAAATCCACTCAATAATATTGAGTTCCTGTGAAAATGGTGCTCTGTTTTCTATAGGATATGTGGGATTTTAAGTGTCCCACACTGTACAGGACAAATGAGCTAAGCAACACACATTATATGAGAAATCTTTGCCAGATTTTCAGTTGGGTGCCTAATTCAGGCCTGATTCAGAAAAGCATCCCTGTTAAGGAAGGGTGTTTATATGTGTGCTTACGTCCAGTTGAAGTCAATGGGATTTAAGTCCATGCTTAAATGCTTTCCTGAATTGGGGCCCCATATAAGTTGCATGATTCTCAGAACTGCTGAACACCCAATGACAGTCCTGTAACCTATGGGTGCTGTGGGTGTTCAAAACCTTTAGAAATCAGACTACTTATTTGGTTGCATAAATAGGGACAGGGATTGATGAGAATCGTCTTTTTTTTTGTATGAAATTCTATTACTCCTAACATTACAGTGAGATCCACAAATGTAGTGTTGTTATGTACTAGTGCGTCATCAAGAGTCTATTGCAGGCTTGTTTAATTTGATGGTTCTGTTGATTTCCAATTCTAAGAATGACTATAAAAATAGAAGTGACCTTTGTTTTCAGTAGAATTACTTACACTGCCTCACCTCTGCAAAAGCAAAATCAATTTTGTTCTAATTAAACCAACATGGATTTTTATGTTCCTTGCAAAAGCTTTTTTGCTCTTAGTCCTCAACCTGATTTAGCATGAAAACTGTGTTTTGTTGATGATACTATTGTTAACCATGTTCATTCCGGTGGACACTAGGAATCAACTAAGATTGAGCTCCTATTGTAGTAGATGCTATACAAACACAGTGTAGTAGAGAGCCCCGGCCTGACAACCTTACTATCTAAGTAGATAAGACAAACAAAAGGTAGGCAAAAGAGATATAACACGAGCAGAATGGTCAGTGTTAGAGCTGGGAGGGAAATTGTTTTCCTGTCACACTTAACACTATTCTGTGTCGGGATGAACCTGAGACTTTTCAAAGCTTTTTTGCAAAGAGAGAGAGAGAAAGACCCACCCCAGATTATACAAGAACCAGGTGGTCCCGGTGAGTGCTACCATCACCACGCTATTCTGGAACAGGCCCCTCTCAATCTCTCCTGTTCAAGTTGTTACACTTTGTATAAATAATTAAATATTTATTAGAGCAGGGACTTGAACCAGAAATTCCCACATGAGTGCCCTAACCACAGGATTATAGAGTCAGTCTCTCTCGCTCTGGCCCAATAAATATTGAATGATTTATTAAAAAAATGGAACAGCTCCAACAAAAGTGGTTGGGGCAGAGACGTCTATAAGCTGGAGGTTAGAGCCCTCACTTGGAATGTTGGTGACCTAGGTTCAAGCCCCTGTCCCCTAATCATGGTCCTGGGTCTTCCGTATGCCTTAATCACCAAGTTATTGGCTGTTCTGGGGTTGATCTCTCTCTCTCTCTCTCTCTCTCTTTCTGACCAGAAATGACATCCTGGACCTGAGACACATTCCCAACTGGTACATCAACAGATCAGCATTTTCTTACAAAAATCCATTTTGTTGAAAAATTCCCAATCTGCTCTAATCAATGTTGTGGCAGCAACTTTAATGTTGCTTCCACTATTGGCGGGAGGAGGAGGAGGAAGGGAGTAGGGGTTAGCTAGGAGGAAATTGGCTAAATAGAAAGTCAGAGGAAGGAGAGAGGAGTGATGAGAACAGAGTGAGTGAGAAGGAGTGGAGAAAGTATGAAGGGCAGGTGTGGACTGAGGCTGAGGTGAACAGACTGTGCAAGAGGGGACAAGGAGTGGGTTGGAGCAAACAGACAATCAGCACAGGTCAAAGAAAATCCAGTCAAAACCATAGAAAATATCAGTGTTCATCAGTCCCTGTTTAAACTGCATCCACAGCTGCTCTCCTGGCTCCAGTCTCTGCCTGTCCTCCTCGTATTTTCTTTCCCCAAGGCCACATTGTGGGGGAGACAGGAGACAGGGGGCTTTCCCTTGCACAGTTCTGGGCCTGGAGGGGGTGGGAAGGTGTTTCCATGGCTGAACCCCATTTTACCCCGTCTCTCCCCCACCAATGCAGCAGGTCCCCACTTAACCACCTTCTTCAGCTGCTCTGCTGGCTTCAGTCTCAATGCATAAACTAAATAGGAAGGGAGTATTTTTTTTATTTAAATTATGTGCTTTAGACCAGCATTGTGTTAAGCCTGAAGATGAGTAAAAATCTATTTTTAGAAAAATAATGAACCAACAGTTGATAAAACATTAGCGGGGGATATAGGCTTTTCAAAGCAATCCATTCTGAGTTACCTCTCTTTTGAGAATATGTATTCAGTTTGTAGTTCTGTTAATTGGGAAAAGGTTTTAATTTTTCCAGCAGCGGTGATGGCTGGAAATGGGTAGGAAAAAATGACTTAAAAATGTAAACTTAGAGTTAATTTACAGTATAGGGTAAAGATCATAATGCAAAGCCCATGCTGTCTAACTTGAGAAGCTTCCACTGTTAGTCTTCTAGCATACTGTTAATAATTTTGCAGTAAGAACAAAAGTCTCAATATAAATGCGTGGTATATATTTGACTTTCAGATTTCAGTGCTGGATGAGTACTTCAGCAATTGATTCTGAACCTAGTCCATAGAAAAGGATCCATTTCTCTTTGAGAAGTATGAATCTCTTTATTGTGGCAAACTTCAGATGAGTTCTAACTCTTTGCCCAGCCCTAGTAGACAATCTATGTGAACTGGGCTTTACATAAAAGAGTAGTTTCCTGATGATGTACAGTCATGGAGGGAAATAATAATCCAGTTTAGATTAAGTTGAATATCGCAGTAGAGAAAAGATCAGGTCAGCTAACTGACAGAGACACATGAAGGGAGTTATAGCCTAGAATTATATGCTTCTTCCACAAGAAATCCTTTACACTGTTAGCATTTAGGAATACATTATCTCATTCCTGTGTAAGGGATTTGCATGCATTCACTCCCATTAGCAATAGTGGGAGTTACATATGCAACTCTCCCATGCATTAGAGGCAAGAGAGATTTAAAGATTCAAGACAGAATGTCAATCAGTTGTGAAAGCTGAGGCATCTTTGTCCTGGAGAAAATCTCAATTCTTCACAGTAATAAAGCAACAAGACCTCTTAAATGCATGATAATGTGTGCCATGAGCTGCTGTTTAATTCACTAGGTACTAGGACAAAACACTTAGAATGCTGCCTTGTGTACCTGGTATGTTACCATTGAAGTGCCATCATAGAATGTCAGCTCTTCAGAGACACTTTGGTGCTCTGTGTCTACACAGGATTCACTTGTCTACATAGGAGTAGTTACTTCCAGTTAATTGACAGTCAATTAATTCAATGTAGTTAACATATTTGCAAAGGCTAGTCTGGATACTCCACAAATTTTTGTTCCAGGATACAAAATTTGTGATTTACCCTTGTGAAGATGGTCGTTGGCCTTTATCAGTTAGGTGATTATCATGCTCCTCATTCATGCTGTGAATTAAAAGCTTCAATAACTCTTTGAAACAGTGAGGTCCCTAAACTCTTGAATATAATGTTGTGTGATATATTATATGTTCCAGATGTGTGTCCAAATGATACTGTAACACTGGGATTGTAATAAAGACAGACAGATCTTTAACATGTTCAGAACAAACACTTATTTTTTTAGACTCAGGATGTCATATATAGTTAGAACTTCTGTTCTGATGACAGCTAAATAGTAAATCTGCTAATTATACTGCCCTCTAGAAGCAGGATGCCAGGCCATATAATGTTCTGGCACTTTGTATAATATCAATCTGATACGTGGATTGCATCTATAAAAAACTATACTATTCCAATTTGAATACTATAATGCCACAGAAGCTGCTTACTTTTAAATTCATATTTGGCATGGGAGCACTGTGTACTACCACATAGAAGATATGTAAGTGAGGAGAGTCATGCTCTTCCCATGATTGGTGGCTCGTCACCTCCTTCAGTCTGCTATAGATGAGAGTCAATGATATTTTAGGATTTCTTTTTCTTAAAAAAAAATCATTTTTGCTCCTCAGGGGATTAGTAATGACATGCACAGTCTGTCACCATAAGTAATCTATCCCTGGTCAGTCATCTTTACATCTAAACATATGTGATTATTTCATAATTATAACCTGCCTCTCATGCATCTTAACATGCAAAACACCCCACACATTAACTTCAACTGAAGTCTCACAAATAGAATGAAGCTCATACTCAGAAACCACACATTTCTAGCAATATTTATGGATGTAGAGGAGTCTTATCACTGTATTTAAGTTTGTGTTTTTGTGCTTTTTGTTTTAGGGAAACGTAAGTTTTTCGTGTGTGGAACCACATACAGTGCCTGTCTTTTTCAATGCTACCAGTTACCTGGAAGTGCTTGGTCGCCTGAATCAGGACCTGCTTTCAGTCAATTTCCAGTTTCGGACCTGGAACCCCAATGGACTTCTCCTCTTCAGCAACTTTGCCGATGGATTGGGTAATGTCGAGATTGACCTGACTGAAGGCAAAGTCAGTGTCCACATCAATGTCACCCAGGTGAAGAAAAACCGAATAGACATCTCATCAGGTAAGCAGATTTTCAGGGTTTGGGGTTTATTTTAAGTCTCACAACAACCACAGTGAATTCAAAATTGAAAGAGTTTTATCCCTTGGACTTAAGTTCCAAATTCAACAACATTTTTTATTGCAGATTAATGAAATCCGTTATTTTATGCTTTGATGAACAAGAGGTGGAAGATGTGAAAATGGTATTTTCTTTTATAATTTTCTCTCGTCTCATCCTTAGTGTTTTCTGCCTCATTTTGTTTTGAATAGTTGTGCTAAGCAAACATTTATAATTGGACTAAGGACATTTCTCAAGTATTAGAGTATGGTTATGCTACATTTTTTCCTTTCTATTGGCTACTGAGTTTTCTGTCTTTTTAACCCTTACTCCATTATCAAAGCAGCATTTCTTTTTTCTCCCTCCCAAGGGGCAGACAGCATAGCCATTTCAAAGGTTGCTGTCATGTCTGATCTGTCAGTATGGAGACGGAAACCTCTCATGTTCATTCAATCTTCTACCTCCTCATTTCCCCAGAGACCATCAGTGGGTACATCTATACAGGGGAAACTAGCACATTTGAACTAATATGGCGATAGACACATTTTTTATCTTAGCATGGATGAGAGCAGTCACGTTTAAAAAAAACATGGTTAACATTAGGGTTGAGTTAGATTTGAAAAGTAGGAATCCAATAGTTAATCATGACCAGCTAGTGTACTTTTAAACATGGCTGTCTTTGTTCATCCTAAAGGCAGTATTGTGGGCAACATTGTGTTAGTTAAGCTATGTCAGTCAACACATTTTCTAATGTGATGCATTTCCCTGTAAAGATATGCCCAACAGTGTACCTGATCATTGTCCTGGAGAGCTAGGTTACCCAAGTTTGTTTTCAAACCCAAGTGTTCTGAATGTCAGTGAGATACATTTTCTAGAATGGGATCAGGCTAATGCCAGATATCATATATAGCTATTAATTCACGAAGAACTTCATAGACTTACATTTGGACTTTTGGGGGGGAGAAGGGTGGGGCGTATACTTTAATCTTCACCAACATTTCTGTTCTGTCAGTGTTAGGAGGTTAGCATGATGGGGAGAAAAAGAAACCACTTTTTATAGATAACCTATCTGAAGTGTGCTAGCTGAATATTCATGCTGTACACAATTAATAATTTTAAAAAGGGAGCTTTGAGGAAGTGTAAAACAAGAAAAATGCTTTGTATTTTAAAAAAAAATAAAAGTATTTCTCATGTGGATGAATCAGGACAGTAACAATTTATTTGATTGTGGAAAATTTTTTGTGAGTTCTTTTCTTTCTTTTCAGCTCACTAAGGCATAAAATAGAATTGAATAAAACTTTTGCTACAAACCTAAAATTAGAGGGCAGTGTGTTACCTGTTTAGAGGTAGAACTGAATATAATAGTCATAACAACATTTAAAAAAAAATCTAAATGTATTTCGTTCTGAGTTCGTGGAATTGGAACTGTTTTACGAAATATGTCAGTGACGTTTTATGTTATTAGATTTGGTGGTTAGTTATTGTTGTTGTTTTGTTTTTTAGCTTGGCAATATTAACACGGTAGATTTTATTTATTTTCCTGTGTATTTATAATGTACAAGTGATAAGAGTCAGTAGTGCTCTGGATGTAGTGCAGGGAATGGAGAGGGAACATTTTGGCTCATGTGCTGGTACCTCTTAACAATAAGTGCCTTGCTCCCCCTCTCTCCCCCCACCTGCTTGCTCCATTGCTCTGCTGCCCCAAAGTCTGGTTTAAAGACAGGTTCTCCCTGATGCCACAGGGGGCCGTCAGAATATTTTTGCATTGCATTTTGAATAATCATCAGTTTGTTCTAGAAGTATATTTCACAACCTGTTCAGCAAAATATTTTGAGTCCTTAAAATTTCACCAAGTTGCCATTAATTTTGCCTGAAGCTTGACTTGGGGTGAAACCATATAAAACATCAGTTAACATGTTGTGAAGTGGACTCACATGAAGAGGAATCAAAAATGTTTGCACAAACCTCTGCCAAAATAAGCCACTGGATTTTACACAGCTGTAACCTAACGTCAAGATACACAACTTCTTCCAAAAGAAATCCTTCCAATTTACCTGGATGGTTTAATCAATAGTCCAGGAATCACGTACAGCCATTTCATTTTATGACTGTGTTTACTATTCTTGGTCCTTGCTTCCATTGGTGCTGTATATTATGGTTATGGATGTCTTATGATGCTTAATAATAATACACTTGGTAGTACATTTTGGTCTTTAGATGCCTTTGTACTCGGATAGTCATCCTGCATGTCTTTTGATCCATTTTATTTGCTTATTGTCGTTTGAGAATCAGTGTGCTTGAATTGTGTATGCATACGAGGGTAAGGAGAAGACCCTAGCTCTCTATCAAAACTGACGACTTGCTAATTAAATTCCCAACCTTCTAGCTGATAGCTTGATACTCCAGAATCTCTTATTAAAATACTGTGCATCTGTTGTACAATGCCTTATGATGTCTGGTAAGATTCAGATGATATATCAGCTGAAGTTTTTGTTGTCATCTTGGCAGAGCTTTCATATTTAATTAGATTGAATATGTTGTCTACGTACAGACAGGCAGCTCTTATTTAAATATTTCCATGGTATTTTATAGAACATTTGCTGAGTCATTTGCATTTCTAGCATCCTCATAGCACCTATACCTATATTTTTTGTTACCTATTGATGTCAGTGAGATGAATGGTTTACAGGTCATTGTAAAAGATACTAGGTAGAACTGCAAAGTTTGGAGGCAATACAATCAAGTAATCATCAAGGAGAATCAATTGACTGTGGTAAGAAAAGTGAGCACTGCTGTTAATTTGAGGGCTCTAAAGGAGATTTCTTGTTTGTCTTTAATAGCAATTCTGCTGCTCCTATTGTCATTTTTTATAATGCTGCAGTGCTATATTCATTCAGAATACTGTAAAGTAGTAAAGTAGTTTAATTTAAATCCTAACTATATTGCTGATCAATTGCCTTTACTTCTTCCCTGGGGTAATAGGGTGCAATCATGAGCTTTCTTTCCTCAGCTTAAAATGCGTTTTCCATTAGCAGAACTTGATTGCTCAAGTATTTACAGAAAGCAAATGCAAAAGGGATTATGGAGAATTCATTTTCAAATATAAGGGCGTACTTTGGAAAATCTGTTGTGGTATTTTCAGGCCCCAGCAATAAATATTACATTTTGAGGGCATTTTGCTTATATTAAAATGTGGATTTGAGATTCTTTTGACCAAATTTCAACCTCTTGAGGTTTGAAGTCTGTTGAACATTCTTCCTTTCACTGTTTGGGAAGGAAGCTACTTGAATGCAATTTCATTCAAAAACAATGTGCCTTCTGCACAGCTGGACAGAGATAATGAGTGAGATGGACCGTATCAGAAGCAGTGAAGACAGGAGAAAGCAAGGGATTAGCAGAGATTGGGTGGGAGAGGATGTCCAGTATTAAAATTATGACTTTCAGGTATGATTATGACGCTAACTAGCAACATTGTTTGGGGTGATAACAATCTTACATTACACCATAAAAATTCAAAAGTAAAAAGCTAATGGTGGTCGTGGTACATGTAGGTACCAATGACATAGGGAAGGATAGGAGAGAGGTCCTGGAGGCCAAATTTAGGTTGCTAGGTAAGAGATTGAAGTCCAGGACCTCCATGGTAGCATTCTCAGAAATGCTTCCAGTTCCATGAGCAGGGCCAGTTAGACAGGCAGAACTGCGGGGTCTCAATGTGTGGATGAGACAGTGGTGTAGGGAGGAGGGGTTTAGATTTATTAGGAACTGGGGAAACTTTGGGAAAGGGGGAGCCAATAGAGCCGTGGTGGGTAACCTGTGGCCCATAAGGGTAAGCTGATTGAGGGTCGCCAGACATTTTGCAGACGTTGACTATACCTTCCTGTGCTTAACTTAACCTAACCCGAGAGCTAGAAAGAAAAAAAAACACTTGTGAATTCCCCTGCATTAAGTTAACTTGGAGCAGCTAGTCCTGGAACGCACAAGAAGAGAGTCAATTCTTGATTTAGTCCTAAGTGGAGCACAGGATCAGGTCCAAGAGGTAAATATAGCTGGACTGCTTGGTAATAGTGACCATAATATAATTAAATTTAACAGTCCTGTGGCAGGGAAAACATCACAGCAGTCCAACACTGTAGCATTTAATTTCAGAAAGGGGAACTACACAAAAATGAGGAGGTTAGTTAAACAGAAATTAAAAGGTACAGCACCAAAAGTAAAATCCCTGCAAACTGCATGGAAACTTTTTAAAGACACCATACTAGAGTCTCAACTTAAATGTATATCCCAAATTAAAAAACATAGTAAGAGAACCAAAAAAGTGCCACTGTAGCTAAACAACAAAGTAAAAGAAGCAGTGAGAGGCAAAAAGACATCCTTTAAAAAGTGGAAGTTAAAGCCTAGTAAGGAAAATAGAAAGGAGTATAAACTCTGACAAATGAAGTGTAAAAATATAATTAGGAAGGCTAAAAAAGAATCTGAAGTACAGCTAGCCAAAGACTCAAAAGGAAATAGCAAAAAAAATAAAAAAGTACATCAGAAGCAGGAAGTCTGCTAAACAACCTGCGGGGCCACTGGACGATCAAGATGCTAAATGAGCACTCAAGGACGATAAGGCCATTGTGGTGAAACTACATGAATTCTTTGCATCGGTCTTCACGGCTGAGTATGTGACGGAGATACCCAAACCTAAGCCATTCTCCTTCGCATTCTATGCTGATTTTAACACTTTCAGTGCCCTTACAAACTTAGATGCTTCTCACCACAGACTGGCTGGTTGCTCTTCAGCCAGGCTCTCCCCTTTGATCAGCACTTCAGTCACTTGGTGTGGTGTCTGTAGGTGTAGGTGGAAAAGAGAAAAAGAGTATGGCAAATGTCTCTTCCTTTTATCATGTCCTTTCCTCCCTCTTGGCTGTGCCCCCCTTCCCCTTTAGAGTCAGGTGAGGATTACTGAGTCTCTCCAAGCAAGGTTGAGCAATACCCTTGGTGTGGCCTCATGCAGGTGAGTCATTGCATGGTAGCTCCCTTGCTGGACAATGGCTGTTGATGGGTTGTTTGACACCCCGCCCGGATGTTGGTTACTTTCCATGCTCTTGCCTCTGGGGAGCTAATATCTGGCTGATTCCCCCAGTTTACAGCATGTTTTAGTGACAACCATACTACACACTTCTCATAACTTCATATGCATTAATGATATACATATGTGGATAGAGAAATGACTTTCAGCAGATCATAATCTGATCCCTGATACCTTACAAGGCATGTGTCAAGGTTCCCTCCCCACTCTGAACTAGAGGGTACAGATGTGAGGACCCGCATGAAAGCCCCCTAAGCTTATTTACCAGCTTAGGTTAACAATAAGCTGCCACCACCAAGCATGTTCCAAATCTTAGGGAAGAGTCACTTGGAACTTTGCCTTTCCCAAAATATTTTCCAAGTCTCTAACCCCCCCTTTCCTGGGCAGATTTGAGACTAATTCCTCCCCCCCCCCCTCCAAGTCCTTACACCTCTTTTTCTGGGTGAAAGGAAAGGCTTGTGAGTATACCCTCACCAATTAGTCCTGGTGAACATAGATTCAAAACCCTTGGATCTTAAAATAATGAAAAATCAATCAGATTCTTAAAAGAAGAATTTTAATTAAAGAAAAGGTAAAAATTATCTCTGTAAAATTAGGATGGAAAATAACTTTACAGGGTAATCAGATTTAAAGAGCCCAGAGGAACGCCCTCTAGCCTTAGTTTTAAAGTTACAGCAAAACAGGGATAAACCTCCCTCTAGCAAAAGGAACATTTACAAGTTGAGGAAACAAAGATAAAACTTACACACCTTGCCTGGCTGTTACTTACAAGTTTGAAATATAGAAGACTTGTTCAGAAAGATTTGGAGAGCATGGATTGATGTCCGGTCCCTCTTAGTCTCAAGAGCGAACACACCCAAAACAAAGAGCACAAACAAAAGCCATCCCCCCACCAAGATATGAAAGTATCTTGTCCCCTTATTGGTCCTTTGGGTTAGGTGTCAGCCAGGTTACCTGGGCTTTTTAACCCTTTACAGGTGAAAGGATTTTGGTGTTTTTGGCCAGGAGGGATTTTATAGTATTGTACACAGGAGGGTTGTTACCCTTCCCTTTATAGTTATGAGAGCATGCTTTATATGCAAGATCATGATTATATGAAAATGCGGAATATGGGGGTTACAGCACGCTCCCCACAGGAACAGAATGTCACAGATAGACATTATAAAATCAACTTTATAAGGGAATATTTGTCAGTCACTTGGGTCCCAGTTTAGGAAAGCATTTAAGCATTAAACGTGTGCTTAGTCCCACATGAAACTTAAGTACATGCTTAAATCCTTTTCTGAATAGGGATGGGCTTTAACATGCTTAATGCTTTCCTGAATTAGGGCATTGATTAGGAGGATGAGTTGTATATAAGTTGGATGAAAAATAGAGTTGAAGGTTTAATATATGGGATGATTTGGGCATGGAAATCATTCAACTCAGATTTGAAGTTAGTTTTTCTCTCTCTTTCTCTCACAACTACCCGCTCCTTCAATTGCTGCCAAAGCTACAGCAAGTTACACTAGCTGAGAATCTGGCCTAAATTACCCTCTGTTCGTCTTAAACAGCTAAAATTCAATAAACATCATGAAAGTAAAATGGTGGGAATAATTAATGACAAAATAAGCACCAAAAACCAACAGCATGGACTCTATTTCTAGTGTTCAAGTTTTCCTAAATGGAAAAGTGGCAAGCATATCAGGAGAAAAGTATCTATGGCTGCTTCTTATTAGGAAGTTATCAGTGTAAGTGAGGTTAATTTCAAATCCTTCTTTTGATGCTAATTTCTGCTACTGCAATGCTCAATTTCTAGTAATAAAACTGATACTAAATATAAACTCTGAATTAACCAGAAATCCTTCCCCAGGGCATGCCTTAAGCTCTGGGCAGGAACCTAGCACTCAGGTCCTGGCTATGCAATGTCCGGGTGATTTTTCCACTCAGTTCCAGTCCTAAGAGACTCAGATCTCTGTCTGGTCCTTCTGGGGTTGTTAGTTAACTGAACAAATGGGAATTAACACAAAGGAATTGTCCCAAAGCTGGATTGAGGCTCTCTTCCTTCAGAGGGCACTTGCCAGACTCTGGCCTGCTGTATTAATTTAAAGGGAATATGTGGGTCCAAAGTATTATGGTTTAACATGAGACTGAAACTGTCCAACATTAAACAGTTTTAAATGAGGTCTGGTATCCAGAGACATCAGTTTGTTAGTTTCATGGCAAACACACCAAGAAACTCATGCCAAATTTTAGGACCTTATTCACTAAGATACATGTAATGGGGTGTACTAGGCCTGGAGGCTTCACGGTGCTACCATACCTAACTCCAGAAAAGTGCAGGGGAGGTGGGACCTCCAAGCTGCTTAGAATGGCTGCATGTGGATGCAGCCAACCAGAAAAAGGGCTGCAGGGAGCAGCCAATCAGGGCCCAGCAGGCTGTAAAAGGAGCTGCAGGGCCAGAGTGAGTTCAGCTATCCCACAGTTCCCGCAGTTCCCGCTGCCCATTGGAATTCTAGGTCGAGCCCCCAATGCCTGCTGGGGAAAAAAATGTGTCGAGGGTGGTTTTGGGTAACTGTCGTCATTCAACCATCCTCCTTCCCTGAAAGCGCCGGTGGGAAATCACTTCGCACACTTTTCTGGTGAGTGACAGTGCGGACGCCACAGCACTGCGAGCATGGAGCCTGCTGCGACCATCGCTGCAGTTATGGCTGTTGTCAACACCTCGCACCTTATCATCCACCTTTTCCAGAGGCAGATGCTGAGAAATCGGGCGTGGAGGCTACAGCAGCGCGGTGGGGACATTAAGTCTGAGAGTGGCACAGACCTCTCCAAAGCACGGGACCCCGCGCCGTGAACATCATGGTGGCAATGGGTCATGTTGATGCTGTGGAACGGCGATTCTGGGCCTGGGAAACAAGCACGGACTAGTGGGACCGCAAAGCGCTGCAGGTCTGGGATGAATCACAGTGGCTGCGAAACTTTCGGATGCGAAGGGAACTTTCCTGGAACTTTGTGAGTTGCTGTCCCCTGCCCTGAAGCACACGGACACCTGGATGCGAGCAGCCCTGACTATCCAGAAGCGAGTGGCCATAGCCCTCTGGAAGCTTGCAACGCCAGACAGCTACCAGTCAGTCACGAACCACTTTGGCATCGGCAAATCTGCCGTGGGGGTTGCTGTGATGCAAGTAGCCAACGCAATCGTTGAGCTACTGCTCTCAAAGGTAGTGACCCTTGGAAACGTGCAGGTCATCATAGATGGCTTCGCCGCGATGGGATTCCCAAACTGTGCTGGGGCTATAGATGGAACTCACATCCCTATCCTGGGACCAGACCACCAGGCCAGCCAGTACATTAACCGAAAGGGCTACTTTTCAATGGTGCTGCAAGCACTGGTGGACCATAGGGGACATTTTACAAACATAAACGTCGGATGGCCGGGCAAGGTTCATGACGCTCGTATTTTCAGGAACTCTGGTCTGTTTAGACGGCTGCAGGAAGGTATTTACTTCCTGGACCACAAAATAACTGTTGGGGATGTGGAGATGCCTATAGTGATCCTCGGGGACCCAGCCTACCCGCTAATGCCCTGGCTCATGAAGCCCTATACAGGCGCCCTGGACACTGAAAAAGAACTCTTCAACTACTGTCTGAGCAAGTGCAGAATGGTGGTGGAGTGTGCTTTTGGACGTCTGAAGGGGAGATGGAGAAGCTTACTGACTCGCTCTGATCTCAGCGAAACCAATATCCCCATTGTTATTGCAGCTTGCTGTGTGCTCCACAATCTCTGTGAGAGCAAGGGGAAGACCTTTATGGCGGGATGGGAGGTTGAGGCAAATAGCCTGGCTGCTGATTACGCCCAGCCAGACAGCCGTGCGATTAGAAGAGCCCAGCAGGGTGCGCCGTGCATCCGGGAGGCTTTGAAAGCTAGGTTCCTCAGTGAGCAGGGTAACCTGTGACTATTAAGTTTGTTTAAAGAGAAGCTGAATCTGCCCCCGTTTCTTTATCCAGTTAATGTTGACTATCCTCTCCAGCTACATACCCCGTTCACCCCGTCCCCCCCTTCCAACACACCTTTAAAAATAAAGTAAATGGAACTTTGTTAATGAACACCGTTTTCGTTATTACGGATTTCGCGGTAAAGTGTTGAAACTGGGATGCAGACTGTGGTGGGGAGCGGGTGTAGTGATGGAAAGAACGCTTCTGAACTCGAGGAATGACAGGCTCCTGCTCCTAGAGTGGTCCGCAGTGGTGGACTGGTTGTTTCAACGGAGCCTGCCACCCCTCCTTTTTGGGACTCTGTGTGTGGGGGCTATGTGACTTTGTGGCGGGGGAGGACGGTTACAGATCCCCTGCTGCGTGGCTCTGTGATCCAGGCTAAGGACTGCTGCATAAGATCTCTAACCGCCCTCCCCCGCCACAAAGTCACATAGCCCCCACACACAGAACATGAAAACCACCTCCCAGACTGACCAGGGTGCCTAGTGACTACAATGTGTGTGTGACCTTCTACTGAACTTGCCCCCGTGTCTGTACCCTGGTAAAGGTGACTGTCCCCTGCAATTACCAACCCCCTTCCCCCCCCTTCAAACACACTGTCCTCTAAAAGAACATGATGGAAACAGTAATTAACAGAAACGTATCTTTTATTAGCAACTACAAAGTTAGGGGATGAAACTTGGACAGGGGCTTGGGTGAGGCGGGAAGGAAAGGACACAGTTAGGGGATGAAATTGGGACGGGGGCTTGGGTGAGGCAGGAAGGAAAGGACTTTTAAAATTTTTGGGAATGAGAGCCTTCTGGTACTTGAGCGGTCTGCAGGGGTCGAGTGACAGTTTTCACGGCCCCTGCCGCCCCTCTTGGGACTTTGGGTGAGGGGGTATGGGACTTTGTGGTGGGGGAGGGCAGTTAGAGATAGACTGCAGCAGGGCTCTGTCCTCTTGCCTCCGGTCCTACAGAACATCCACAAGGCGCCGGAGCGTGTCCGTTTGCTCCCTCATTAGTCCAAGCAGCGTTTGAGTCGCCTGCTGGTCTTCCTGCCGCCACCTCTCCTCCCGTTCGCTGTGTGATCGCTGGTATTGCGACATGTTCTCCCTCCAGTGGGTCTGCTGGGCCGCCTCAGCTCGGGAGCAGCCCATAAGTTCTGAGAACATGTTGTCCCGTGTCCTTTTCTTTCTCCGCCTAATCTGCGCCAGCCTCCGGGAGGGGGATGCTGGGGTAGGTCGGGAGACATTCGCAGCTGTGGATGGGAAAAAGGGAGTGAATTCCTCACAAAGATACATTTTTGTGAACAATGAACATAGTCTTTCTCTGTGAAGAAGACCATGCACAGCACCTATCATATGCGCACTCAGGACAAGGTTGAATTTTTGGCCTTCGCATTCATTGCCTGGGGTCTTGCAGTGGAGATCAGACAAGCGGGGCAGGACAGCGGAATTCGGGTAGCAGGCTGACATGGTAAGCCATAGACTTTTGGCTGCTTAAAACTTAATTTATAGCAGTGCCCTCCTTTCACGTTCAAAGCAATGCTCCTAGCGTTGGCCAGTTCCTGCTGCCTGCAATCTGGCAAGCATGAACTCTGCCCCTGTCCCACCCCCTCGCGGCTGTCCCCAGGAAAGATCCCTGTATGCTGCCCCTCTCCCGCCTCCACCGCGTGGCTGTAAACTGCCAGTTACAGTTCTGTAAAGGAACAGGCAAGCAGTCCCGATACTAACATTCCCCTAATTCAAAGCAGGTGACCATGAGCGACATCACTCTGATGAGGATTTCAGAGACAGAGAAAGAGCGCATGCTGCGTGAAAGCCAGCAAAAACCAGGGCCATATGCCATCATGCTCTGCGAGGCAATGATCCCAGAGTACTTGATGATAGCCTGGCGTGGAAAAGTTTCCTACCACGGAGGACGCAATAAGGCCGCTCTCCCCAGGAACCTCATGCAAAGGCTTTCCAATTACCTCCAGGAGAGCTTCGTGGAGTTGTCCCATGAGGATTTCAGCTCTATCCCCGGATATATAGACCTTATTTTCCAGTAGCTGCACTGGCAGGGACTAAAAAGTAGGGTGCCTAGGGCAAACTAATCATGATAAACCGGACATTGTTAGATTCTTTTGCGGTAGTTGCACTGCCAAGGACTAAAATGTTAAGCGCCTAGGGCAAACAAATCATGAAAAACCCATTGTTAATATTCCTGTTCTGTTCAAAATAAATGTTTACATGTTTAAAACACTTACCCACTGATCCTTCCCCTGATTCTGGGTCCGGGTTAACGCCTGGGGAGGGTGGGTAGGGGATCTCCGTGAGGGTGATGAAGAGATCCTGGCTGTGGGGAAATCAGCGTTGTAAGCGCTGTCGACTGCCTCGTCCTCCTCATCTCCTTCCTCATCTTCCCCGTCCGCTAACATCTCCGAGGAAGCGGCCATCGACAATATCCCATCCGCAGAGTCCACGGTCAGTGGTGGGGTAGTGGTGGCGGCCGCACCTAGAATGGAATGCAGTGCCTCCTAGAAACGGCATATCTGGGGCTGGGATCCGGAGTGTCAGTTTGACTCTTTGGTCTTCTGGTACCCTTGTCTCAGCTCCTTGATTTTCATGCGGCACTGCGTTGCATCCCGGCTGTATCCTCTCTCCGTCATGGCTTTTGAGATCTTCTCGTAGATCTTCGCATTCCGTTTTTTCGATCGCAGCTCTGAAAGCATGGACTCATCGCCCCACACAGCGATCAAATCCAAGACTTCCCGATCAGTCCATGCTGGGGCCCTCTTTCTATTCTGCGATTGCATGGTCACCTCTGCTGGAGAGCTCTGCATCGTTGCCAGTGCTGCTGAGCTCGCCACAATGTCCAAACAGGAAATGAGATTCAAACTGGCTAGACAGGAAAAGGAATTCAAATTTTCCCGGGGCTTTTCCTGTGTGGCTGGTCAGAGCATCCGAGCTCGGACTGCTGTCCAGAGCATCAACAGAGTGGTGCACTGTGGGATAGCTCCCGGAGCTATTAGCGTCAAATTCCATCCACACCTACCCTAATTCAACATGCCCATGTCGAATTTAGCGTTACTCCCCTCGTCGGGGAGGAGTACAGAAATCGAATGAAAGAGACCTCTATGTCGAACTAAATAGCTTCGTTGTGTGGACGGGTGCAGGGTTAATTCAATTTAACGCTGCTAAATTCAACATAACCTCCTAGTGTAGACCAGGTCTAAGTCTCTTCACTCCTTCTTCCTTGACTCTGGCTATAACAATGGCCTTCACACCTTATCTTTTCCTGATGCATACATTCCTCATTCACACAAACATATTGAGAATACAAACAGTAGTATTTTATATTGAGCAAAAAGGCATTGCAAATTAAACCTTGCTAAGTTTTACAATCCATAAGGAAGACAATTTACATTGAGACCCAGGCCTTCAATGTTCCTCTAATCTACTTAACATAGACACAATAGAGAGTCCTGTCTCTTACTTACTAAAACCTTAAAACAAAGAAATGTATATTTAACTAGAGTGCCTACATTGTAATATATATAGGAAACCATAGTAGACATTATAACTTATCCTAAAACAAAAGGGCGACCATAATTGGTCATAAGAATTCTGGTCTGTCATTCTTTTCTGCTATTCAAAGTACATTATAAAATCCAGCTCCTACGTGTGTGTGTGTGTGTGTGTGTGTGTGTGTGTGTGTGTGTGTGTGTGTGTGTGTGTGTGAAATCTCTCTTGTTGTAGCAAATGACCTACTTCCATTTACACTTTGTAAAGTGTTAGAGTTTTTGGTTTTTGTTTGCTTTGTTTTGAAGAAAGCCTGCGTGAACAAGTACGGAATTTACCAAACTTGTGAAGATATGGGGCTCAGTTCCTAAACTTTTACTATTCTGAGTAGTCCGGTTGATTTCAGTGTAATGACCTGTGTGAGTAAAAAATAAGAGTACATCAGCCAGATATTCCTTAAGGCCCCCCTGTGAGGTAGATAAGTATTATTATCTCCATTTTATGGATGGGAAAAGTGAAGCAGAGAGAGCTGCAGGGGAATTTTTAAAGAACAGAATGTTAACACTCACTTTTGGATGCAGCAATGTTTGAAACAGCTTCAGAGGGGACATCTTTTCCAGTTTGGCATCTGTCTAAAATAAGCAGAGTTTAAGTCCCTGAGTTTTGTTAACAGTGTAGGGACTCAGTCTTGTTTTCAATTTGTAGGCTGCCTCCAAACTCTAGAGAATGTAAATGTAAGGGGACTGTTGCCCCTTACTAACATTCAGTGGGGGTGTTTTGGTTGGCTAGCTCCCAGCACTAAAAGGGGAGGGGTCGATGGGAAATCAGGACCCTGAGACTGGCAGTTCCCAGGAACAATGGCGAGAGGCCAATGTTCCAGGTCAGCCTGACCGACAGGGCGGGCAGGCTAATCAGCGAGACAGGCCAGGGTGGGTCTCGTCCTCCGGGTGAGTTGGAATTGTCTGGGTCAGACTGAGTGGGGCCGAGCTAAGGAGAAAGCAGGGGCCCAAGCTGAGCTGGAGAGCAGAGTTGTGCCAGATCCAGAGGGGCCAGAGCTGCAGCCAGAGACGCAGCCCAGGGAGAGCAGATCCTGTGCTGGGAGCAGAGCTGCAGCCACAGAGCCAGGTGTGGTGAGCAAGTGGGGCCAGCCAAAGTGGGACCTTGGGCAAAGGGCCCAGCACAGAAAGACACCCCTAGCCAAGGGCCCTTGCAGGTCAGACTGGGAGGGGGACCTTAACCTGATGGGGGGCTGACGCTGGGAAGAAGGGTCCCACCACTCAAAGCCCGGAGGTGTGTGGCCACCACCATTGCAAGAGTCCAACCCGCAGCATACCTGCGGCACAGCCAGGGCCTGAGAAGGAAACCTGGGACCTACAAGGAACAGACTGCAAAGTGCCCTGATGTCCAGAGACGCTGTTTGTGATGTTCCCTGCCACAGAGTGGGGTGATGTGTTTTCCTTTAACCTTTCCCATTTTTCCTTATTCTTTTCTTTAGATTAATTGTTAATTAAACAACTTGTATTTGCTTTAAATTGTACGGAATAATCAGTGGGTCAGGGAGGTGCCAGTGCAGAGAGGGTACTCCGGAGTGGGGACACCCTAGCCCCTGTCCTAGGTGACCACAGCAGGGTTGGGGGTCAAGCCCCACCAGGAATCTGGGGCCCAGCTTTGTTGGGGTTACGAGGACTCTGCCAGACAGGAGAGTGGAAGGGGAGCCCTCAAGAGCAGGGAGGCCTATGGGTAAAGGGAGTGGGAGCGAGGACTCAGATCCTTTTGCTAGCCCACTTCACCGGGGTAGTGCAGAAGCCAGGAAAGTTCCCCACAATAGCAGGACCATTCCCCCGCTTACATAAAGATCACCCCCTCTGTAAAGACTGCCAGCCATTCTTTCATCAGATAAAAAAATTATCAGGTGGAAAAAAAAGTATTTTCCTTTTCAATTTGACCCTTTGGTTTTTCTCATTAATGCTAGTAATTGATTATCAATAGTTGGGATTGGTACATAATCCATGAATGACTCAAAAGCCTTCAGGTTTGTCTGCCTGTAGAAGTGGTGGATAAAGCTTAGATAACACAAATCAGGAATGCCAAATATTAATATAATCCAAATTATTTGTAGAGGAGAGAGTATGACCAACAATTTATTAAACTATACACCTCGACCTCGATATAATGCTGTCCTCGGGAGCCAAAGATTTTTACCGCGTTATAGGTAAAACTGCATTATATCGAACTTGCTTTGATCCACTGGTGTGTGCAGTCCCACCCCCCTGGAGCACTGCTTTTCTGCGTTATATCCGAATTCGTGTTGTATCGGGGTAGAGGTGTACCCAGTCTCACTCAGTATAGGGGCATAGATTTGAGCTATAACAATTTACATATATTTGGGAGGAGGGGGAATTCTGCTCATGCTTGCATAGGGTAACTTCTGAATAACTTCCCTGAAGTCACTGTTGTCAATCTGGATTGACTTCAGATATAAGTGGAAGCACTCAGCCCTTTGGAAGATGGAAAGGGAAATGTCCCCCTTCTCTTCTTACTCTGCCTAAAAGCCTCTTCTAGTGAGATTTCTAGCTCAGGTTTGCAGACCAACAAGCTCCTTTAAGCTGAGTTATAGTTCAGAAAGGTATCAAAACTTTGGACTGCTTTGATCACCCAAACCACATATCTCAATTTCACTAGCGGGGGAAAAGCCCTGGTATGTCACTAATAACCACAAATCCCTGTATGGAGAGGCAATGTCAGAACACTAAAATGCTACTCGTGGAATTCTGTGAGAGCTTACCTCTGTTCTTTGATGACAAACCACATACCCATGGCTCAGTGAGCAAAATAACTTCCATTCCTATAGAGGAAAGGCAAAGTTTTCATGGTGGCTGATTCTGAAATAATCCCCTGATTTATCGCATGTTTACCTTCTCACTTTATGGCTTTTCACAGACAGCTTTGACCTTTCCTGTTCAAACATCCTCAACTCAATCTAAATACAACAGGCTCTATGAAGAGCTTTTGGATTTTTAACACAATCTACAGCATAAATCTCTGCAAAGGGACATTATCCCTTTGGCCCTTAATATCTTAACAGAGAAGTTTCCACTATGCTTAAAATCTTCCACCATTAAATTTAATTCCTCTGCCTGGAGCTCCTTTCTCCCTCTCCCAACTTCCCTTAGTTAACATCTCATTCCGAATACAAGCTTCTGCTCAAGGCTATCTCTCTGGTTCGTCCTGTCAAGCACAAACTTATTAAAACTTGGGACATGAATATCTTTTTGTCATCTTTATCTGCATTAGATAAATCTGCCTTCTCCCCATGGGATCTTACTGGGAAGCTTTCCACCCTTCTTTTGTCTCTGCTGAGTCTTAAGCTGTCAGAGTTACAGTTCTTTTATATTTTAGACTCCAGGTTAAGGTAACATCCTTGGGGTAATAAAGTGTTGCTGTGTGACAGATCTAAAGCACTACTGGTCCAGCTACAATACCTAGTGGCATTTCACTTGGGAATCTCAAGAAATGTTTTTGCATTCATTGTTAAATAAAGATTCAAATGGAAAAAAAAATGGTGTGTGTAAAAGGGGAAGGTAGCACTCCTTCTGGCATTGGGATAGCAATCCCATCTGGCTCTCTCCATGTTATTGGCTCTGGGTTAAACAAGGTAGTTATATTTTCTCCATATTATCTGAAGTATTAGGTATAGAACTACAGTTAATATTAATTTCCATCATCCCCTCATTGGCTTGACCACGGTGGGGATGAAGGGACATTGTTCATAAAGGGCAGCATCTTGCTTTAAAGGTAGAGGGAGGCAGGAAATGAATCAGAAGATGAGGAGCATTGCAGAATCATTTCCTTCCCAGTTATCTAGGATGATACTTCTTTTTTTTTTTTTTATGTAGTGAAGTTAAACATCAAAGGTAGCTATGAAAATAAAATCTTGTATATTTAAATTCACGGGATAAGAAGAAAAAAGATGCTAGTATGTGTAACTGACCATCATTTATTAACTTTGCTCTTTCACATTGCTCTCGCTTCAGATTTTGTATTACAATGCAATAGGTTATCAAACCAGTTCTGGGAGTGACTAGAGTTCTTCATTGCTATCTTTTTTCTTTTCAGAAAATTGATGAGGTTGACTCAAGTTTTTGTAATTTCTGATCTACAGAGGATGGCTTTTCACTGTAGAGATGGCTACCAGATACAGAGGCATTCTACAAACTAGGGTGATAGTGGAGCAACTCAAAAGAGATTACACCTACTAATAAAACTGTCCATTACCTGCATTGCACCTTGTCTCATACATGTGAGGACTCACAATAAGGAGATCTGAGTTCAGTCCCCGACGCTCTTACTGACTTTGGGCAAATCACTTCATTTCTCTCTACTTCAGTTTCTCCCCATGTAACATCAGGGTCATAACACAGTAGTGACCTTTGCAAGACACTGTGAATTTCAGTGATGAAAGGCTGATATATGCCAGGTATCATAACTACCACTCAAGCAATCATTTCGTTATGCGTTTTTTTTATTAGGAAGAAAAAAGAGAATATTAAAGAGCTAGATGGGAATTTTAGCTTCACAGCTGTCTCTTAAAATGCATGTAGGTGATGTGGATAAAACTGGACACAACTCTTTGAAAATATACTCTTATCACCCATGATTTTTTAATTAAATAAGTTTGATGGGCAGCACAGTCAGCCTTAGTTACTTTCCTTGTCATAGTTGTCATCTTCAAATGATTTCCTAGCTTGGGAATCACGATTGCATTCTCGATTAGGGCCCAATCTCGCTCCAACAAAGTCAATGAGAATTTTGCCATTGGCATCATTGCGGGAAAAATGGGACCCTTAGTTCTGAATGGTAGACAGCTGCCCAGTCTTTCTACCTTTATCCAGAGCACATGAGGTTTTACTTCAGAAGCTCTTCTTTCTCTCTATTTTGTTAGTATGCATATTTGCATCCAGGGACAGCTCTCTTGGAATCTTATTTGGCAAGCTGAAGGAGGCTTATTTAAAACTATTTACATCCTATTGGAACAACAAGAGGCTGGTATTAAAAGGTTGTTAAAAAGGACATGTCGGAATGTGATAGTTGTTGGCTTCTCTATCTTTAGAAAGTTCAACATGATTTTTCACCACCCACATTATTGCTTTCTGATTAAAGTAGCTATAAAGAAAGGAACATTAGGATGCAATAGAAAGGAGAGCTTCTGCAATTGTATTGGTTATGCTTATGCACATTCTAGCAGTGATGTCCCTAAGGTGCTATTGAATATTCATGTAGGCTTCATGTAATAGAAAGGGGGTGAAGGAAATGTTTTCTAATAGCCAGAAGACTGGGTATCACAACTCTTACACTCTATTCCTAGTTCAGCATTTTGTGACTTAGGTACCTGAGATTTACCTCTCCCAAAACTTTTCTCATCTACAAAGCCTCATGTCTTTCCTTCTCTTTAAACTCTTCTCATCCTCAAATGTTTGAGGTCAGAGTAAGTCTCCTTCCATCCATGGAGGTCCGGAGATCCCTGTAGTGTCCCTTAACATCATACTATGGAATAGCCTGAAAGGATTACTCCAGGGGTAGTCAATAGGTGGACTGCGGGCCAAATCAGGACCACCAGATGCTTTTGAACAGATCTTGAAATCTTTTTATTTACTTATATTTATCATTACTCCTTATTATTATTGTGTCTGGACCTTAACTATACCATGATCAAGAAATTTGGACCTTGACAAAAAACAATTGACTACCCCTGGATTACTCAGTAGGGATTCAAGGGGGCATCCCTTCTTACAGAGGCCAAAGCATGCTGTTCCACTTGCTTCCAGGCCAGGGTGCAAGGGACAAAGTTCAGTCCTGAATGTGGAACCTGTCATAATCAACTTCAGTTTGCAATATCTTTTTAACTCCAATCTGTATCATATGCATTTGGCTGGGGATCAGAGCAGTGAACTGGACTTGCACCCTAAAGCTCAGACTTGTCCATTTTAAGGGCCTGTGCGGTTGATTATTTATGTTGGTAGTCTTTCTCCTAGAAGTTCCATCAACTCTTCATTGCTGATTTTAAAACTAAAATTTTAAAACTGAAGAATGTGGGAGAGATCTGTGAATATAGTATTAAATTCTGTTTGTTTAATTATGGCTCAGTAGGTCTCAGCTGCTGGTGCTTACCTGTCAATACACTGAGCCAAATGTAAGAGGTCCATCTCCAGTCTCCCTGGTGGGATGTATAATCTGTCTTGACTGAATTCGAGAGTCCCAGGGCAGATAAAAGAACTTTGAAATGGATAAAATTAAGACTGCCCTAAGACACAGGGGGAAGAGTCAGTGTCTGCAGAGAAGCAGACTGTAACGTGTTCACCAATAGCAGGGGAATGCTTTTTGTTGTGAAGAAATTGTCCTGTGTCACTGCATTTACCTACTATTCATAGCTCCCGAAGGGAAATCTCTGGCAGGCACCAAGCCCAGCTGGACCTGCTAAAGAAACATGGTTGGTGAACAGAGGTCCTGGAGCCCCAGTCTAATAGTGGGGTGAATGATGGGATTGCACTCCGAGAGAAACACAGGCACTGGGTGTGTTACTTCAAACATGTGCACGTAGAGAGATGAAGAGAGAGGTCAAAGGTACAGCTAACTCTGAACTGATAAATGCATTTACAGAAACCATTTAATATCATTTCCAAAACCAAATGCCAAACAATACAACATAAAATACCGCACAGAAATATAGAGGGGTGAAGTTATCATTTCATAAATTAAATCTGTCAGAGCTAGCTTTGCCCATTTCTCCAAAAGGGGGAGAAGAGACCTTATTTTCCCTTACAGCATGGGGTTTTTACTCAGAATCAAAACAGGAATCCCATTCCTAGTAAAAATGTCCTTGAAGCTTCCTTTAATTTGTGCAGAATTTTGCCATTTCAAACTTTTAATCCTATTTGTTATTGTTACTTGACTATGTATCCTACTATATCACTAACTGGTTGCTTATATTAAAATGAATAAAAGTTGCACCAGAATCAAACGTGATTATGTTATTTACTGAGAAGACTTAATTGCGAATATGAAGCATTAATTTATGTGCTGGGAACTGACACTCAGTGTCTTCTCTTTCATTATTATTCAGGAGCCTGGGCAAATAGATTACTATCTGTGACAGGTTCTGGCAGCCCCTTGTGATTTGGGAGTGTTATTTTAGAAGGCAGAGAAAGTCATTTTTGTGTATAATGAATGGAAAAGATGTCAGACATACATACATCTTTTATGTTGCATAAAACTTAAATACTAGGGGTGAGATTCTGTTGTCAGTTACACCAGTGTAAATTCAGAGTAACTCTATCGACATCTGGATTTACATCTGTGTAACAGAGAACAGAACCTAGCCCTAGGGATGTAATTCAACTTTTGCGTGAGCAATGCAGCTCCTATTTAAATTAACTTGGCCTAGCTGTTTTATAGGTTAGTGTAGCCATGCAGAATTATGGTGTGTCCTTTGGCATTTTCAATTGACATTACTTGTAATAGAGTTAAAAGTAAACTTTTTACACAATGCTCCCTGGAAATGGCATCATCTGTGTGCTGTGCTATATCTATTTTCTGAGTACAGTTGGCAAAAGCTGTTACTTTTTGGTGTAAAAATAAACTCAGGGAGAAAAGGAAATGTTTCTTAGATGCGAGTTGCTGGCTGTGCCTTCACTTTGGTCTTGCAAAAGATGTGAGTCCCTTCAGGCATCTTTGCATGTTGCTTCTTTCCATTTTATAATGCTGCTGAAGCAGCAGCACATGAGCACTGAGGTGAAACAGAGCAGCCAAGCTCCTTTGGATGAACAGCAAAATATATTGTCTTTGGAAAGTTTCCTCATTAACTTTATGCATTTGGTAAAGAATCTAAATTGTCTTGCTATGAAGCAGCACTATAAAATACATAGTTTATTCTAATATCAAGTAGGGGTTTAAGGAAAGATTGCAATGGGGACAAATCTTGCATATGCCTCGTATCTCTGTTGTTGAATATTTACTTAGGGCTGGTCCACACTAATCCCCCCAGTTCGAACTAAGATACGCAACTTCAGCTACGTGAATAACGTAGCTGAAGTCGAAGTATCTTAGTTCGAACGTAAAGGTACCTACCGCGGGTCCACACGCGGCAGGCAGGCTCCCCCGTCGACTCCGCCTGCTCCTCTCGCGGAGCAGGAGTACCAGCGTCGACGGCGAGCACTTCCGGGATCGATCCCAGAAGATCGATTGCTTACCGCCGAACCCGGAGGTAAGTATAGATGTACCCTTACTAAAGAAAAATGCATTTACTGGCATGACTTTGCCTTTTGTTTCAAGAAATAGTTGTGTGTGCAGTGTTTTAAGTCTCCATTTTTTTAAAAGCTGAAAAAGGTTTTTCTTCTTATGACGTTGAAATGGCTTTATCAGATTCTTACTATGGAGTGTTATGACTTATGACCTAAAAAGATGATTTTCCATTAACCTTTTAAAGCTATTTTAACATCTGTTTTAGTCCATGTAATGTTCTCAATATATGCATTAAAATGATTGCCAGTTTGAGCCTTTCATCTACTTTACTCCAAGAACTAATACATGTGTTTCTAGCTGCACACAAGAATATTTTTAACATTCTAACCTTGATACTTACATAATTATCTGTATATTCAGTGAAAGCAAAATTGGTTCCATGGGATGTGCACTTGTAACACTACACTAACAGTATTAGCATCACTGAAGTGTGCTACAGAATAATGTGGTCATGAAGTATAATCAGCAGAGTATCTTCATTACTACAACAGTGATACGAAAAGACACAGTGGATCATAAATTCATGCTGTGTGCTACAGCTTTTTATGTCACGTAACCATGCAATCTGGTCATAGAGCCAGTGTATCAGGTCTCAGGACAACCACCCTAGTGCAAGAGGGATCTTTCAAAGGCACAGAGCCAGATGCAATGTCCCCACTCCATTCCCCCTCCCCGCCCCCCCGCGGCCTGTACAGCAAGAAGGAGGAATGTATTTGGGATACTCCACTCCACACCAATATCCTGCATTTTCATCCCCTTGATGTTTACAGACCGCATAAGATATTTTTAAAGTGGAAATAATATATACGAAATATATCCAAAGCTCAACCAGGTATAGTTCCCATTGGTCCTTTGTATGAACCATTTTACTCAGTCCTCATGAGATGTGAACACCCTTCCACCAAGAACTGAATATAGTCCATTAACTTATTCTGCAAAAACCAATGATTCCAAACAGCCAAAAGCCCTATAGTAAAATCTCGAATCTATTGAAGTCATTGGGACTTTTGCCATTAACTTCAATGGAGCCAGGATTTCACATAGGATTTTTATTCAGGCCTCCGCCAGTATTGTGGGTGAAACTTTCATCCAGCAGATAAATTCAGGCAGTAAATTTCAGGCCGAACAATTTCCACCCACAATTGCACCCATTTAGAAGATGTATTACCAGAATTGCCAGTGTAGATTTTGTACAGTAATTAGGTACAATTACAAGAACAAATAATTGTGCTAGCATTTAATTGAAAGTGCCTGCAATACTGGAGGATATTCTTGAAAATGTATGCCTAAAACACTACCACCTCTGCTAAATTCAGATGAGCAAGCTATACAGGGAAGACATTCTAGTCCAATATATATAAATTCACTGATCCTTGTAGTGGAAAAATACAATATTAATCGTACCCTGCATTTGATACAGTTCAGAAGAAACCATTAAACCAAAACAATGACCTGCACTCTCAGTAATCCCACCTGGAACATTTTACCTTTTGGAATCCAATGATCTATTTATTATTTCAGTCCTTCCAAACTGCAGGATTTATTGTTAAATGGGTTAACAATAAACAGTTCCTGTGTGATATAACATGAGAGATTACACCGGAATTAAAGAAATAACCTCCTCACAAGACAATTGGGATTTCTCAGCATTCATAGAGATGCATAAAAAAACATTCTGAACAAAATGTGAATGGAATCCTATTTTTGAACTGGCCAGTTAGGGGAGCAAAGTACCTATAAAACTGTATATTGGGTTGGCAGGATGAAATGGGGAAATCAGTATGCTGTGAACAAACTTAATATGAAGCACAAAGAATGTTTTCTTTTTATACTCAGACTCATGTGAAGTTGTGTTTGGAGATGGTGGGGGGGGGGAGGGAAAGGTTGGTTTATTTATTTGTGGCCAAATGCTAACTCTTACTATTATGGGACTAGCTGCACTCTGTTCCCTTTGTGGACTCTCTGAGGGCACCCTTCTTAGGTCTTGGATCTTTAGCCTTTCCTGTTTCAGATTGGAATTTTGCATTTCTCCCACTCCTTGATCCAGGATCAGGGTCAAACCACCCCGTCCACCCCATATCATTTTGCAGGTTCAACTGAGTTTCAAGCATTTTTGTTTCTTCTTTTTGGAAACTTCCAACCTTTGGTATTCTTAGACTCTTCTTAAAGCAATGTATAGTTACTTAGTTGTTGGAAAAAAGCATTAGCCAAAAAAGTATTTTAAAACAAATAACTTGTATGCATATCTTTCTTGCCTAAAATATGGCTATCCCATAATAATGACCTATGCAGGCGGAGCATCTTCAGACAACCCGTCAGGTTCCTGTATCTGATGTTTCTCAGTGGGGTTTTACCTTTGCCCCCCTCTCTCTGCGAATGCCCTCTCAAACTTTGCTATGTTCCTTTGTTCTCCAGAATGTTTGTTCTGCAAGTGTTGGTAGGCTTTGCCCCCTTCTGGTCAAACCATTTCCATACCGACTCAGGGGACCAAGCCAAATTATCAGAGCTAATAGTTCTGGAATTGTCCCTTAACCATCCTCAAGTGGAAGCTGTTAATGGATCATCATGAGACATCTCCTCTTTCCTGCTTGAGTTGTCCCAGGTGGTCCCCCTGTTGGAAAGCATTTAAGCAAAAAATGTTTGTTTGTGTTTCTATGAAGATTGTTGTTTCAAGGCCCATAAAATACAGTTATTTTCATTCCAAGTGCTTACCTGTTTCAATGGTTGTATATTATTCATAGATTCATAAGGCCAGAATGGACCAATGTGATCATCTAGTCTGCATAACACAAGCCATAGAATTTCCCTAAATTAATTCTTGTTTGAACTAGAATATATCTGTGGAGCGAAAAATAAGCTGTTGTTCAACGCACAGTACTGGAAGTTAGGAAATCTGGTTTCTTCCATAGGGTATCTTTTTTTGAGACTTTTGACAAATCTCTTAAAACTTTCTGTGACTCCGTTTAGATATCTGTAAATTGGGGATCTCAGTAAAATACTGGTCTGAAGGTGCTATGTGGCTTAATTCAGGAATGATTGTAGTGTTCATGGGAGAGTACTGTTATGATTATAATAATTTGTATTTTATCAAAATATATACACACACAGGTACAAAGCATATTAGGATTATATATAAATGGTTGGGTCTATAGAGAAAGTAAGTATACTGTCCTCTAATTTCACTTACAAACATGGTGTATATATCTGCATGATACACACATTAAAGGTTTGTATGGAAATAGACAACAAGGCATTGACTTAATCTATGGACCACAACTACTGATACCATGCTAGTGAACATTTTTTTTTCTACCCAAAACATCAGTTTTTCATACCTAGTTATATCATTTACATATGCAAATTAAAATTTGGGATGCACAAACACAAGTTCGGAATTGCAGTCTAAACACTTTGGTGCACACATTTAGAATCCACTTTTGAAAATATGTCCTTCATTGTTTATAGAGGAGGAAAACACGCTCTTTCCACAGAGGGACAACACACAAAGCTAAATGTTGTAATTTACTTGTTTTTTCTAGAATAGACAGCATTTTAATGCACTCCAGAGTGGAATAACTTAGTGGACCAAATGCTGTCCCCTGCTTGAGGTAGCAAAATGCACTAATTAAGCTATGGAACAAAAGTTCAGTGAGGAGAGAGCATCCTGGATCTACTGCATTTTCCTTCCTTCTGCCATGATCCTTCAGAGATTGCTCTGCGGCATTGAAGTCCCATGATTCTGAGGAGGGGAATATCTGCCAGATGTAATATACCCCTCAAAGGGTGGATACATATTCCCGGGGGAGGAGGAATATGGGAGAGAAGGTTTGGATCTGATGTTTGGATCAAGTAATAAGTGAAGATTCTAGTCAATTCTTATTTTATCTGTCCTGTTTTAAACATCATTAATGCTAAAGGCATTAATAAAGAAAAATATGACTAGTTGATTAACTCACTAATTCCACATTAATTTATTTTTCTTTCTTATTATCTGGTTCAGTTAATAAACATGAATGGGCTGAATAAGCTCTCCACTTATGCAGCCCATTCAGGTTTATTAACTGAACCTGTCCATTCCTATTTCCCAGTTGTCTCAACCTTGTTAGAAGTTTTTCAGCTTGCGCTGTTAAATCTGGGCTACCCATTATCATGCAGAAAGAGTACGCTTTGCAAGCAAACACCACACACAAATATCTGTAGGAAACTGATTTACGATTTCTGTCTTTAAAATTATTCATTATTCCCATAGAAATGGGCTGAGGACCACAGACACACCCAATATAGTGTGTCATAGTTTTAAAACTTAAAGTAGATTTTGTAATTGAAATATGATAATTTCGCTACCATCATTAAATATAAAAGTGTGCATATGAGAGAGGGGGGAAAGGACATAGTCTTGGCTAAAGTACTTTTAATAATTTTATTTTAATTTAGTAATTAAACAAATAGTTTCTATTCTGCTTTTAGGATTTCTTATTCTAATTATAACGACCAAAACATTGTATATGCAAAAGGTAATTTATCTTTGAGGCCAATGTCTCTCAGTCTTCTGCTTCTCCACCTCTAACACACAGGCTTTCTCTTGTGTGAATGTATTCTCATTAAAATGGAGCAAATTATTAAAAATCTTAAAATGAATAGTTCTGCAGTTTGGTTTTTAAGTAAATTCAAATTTTACTGAACTTCAGAAAACAGCTGTGCGGAAACATCCAGAAATAAGCACATCAGCTTTTACTGGAACAAGAGTCCAACAAGCTTGAAAGGATATTTAATGTTTTGGAAATCTGTTTTAAATGATACAGAATAACATTAAATGCAGTTCAGTGCTAATGTTGCTTTTTATGTTAATAGCTCTTTAGTTAGCTCATTTTTCTACCATACTTTATATGCATAACAGGCATTTGCTTTTCATTTGTACAGCCGTGGAAAGTATATTTGTCCATACAGTTATGTTAAACCCAATTCTTATTATACAGAACTTCCACTTATTACAATTAATCTTTTTTCATAGATTGCATTTAAAAAAAGAATTAGGTATGTGTGTTGTTTTTCTGTGAAAGGAACAATGGCAAAATCAGATTATAGAAGTAAAATCATAATGAACTTTTAATTTAAATAGATTTTTTAAAATGTAAATACATTTCTAAATCTTTGTATCACCTCCCAGTATGTCTCAGGCTTTCTGAAAATGCCGGTATCAAGTCTGCTTAAAACAACAGGTTAGTGGGAGGGATAGCTCAGTGGTTTGAGCGTTAGTCTACTAAACCCAGTGTTGTGAGTTCAATCCTTACGGGGGCCACTGAGACATCTGGGGCAAAATCAGTACTTGGCCCTCCTAGGGAAGGCAGGGGGCTGGACTTGATGACCTTTCAGGGTCCTTTCCAGCTCTATGAGATAGGTATATCTCCATATGTTATTATGAACCAACACCAGTCGCAAATTTAAGCTTTGTTATAGATCAAATCTATTGTTGTAATTTGTCAAATCTGGCAAGGTACCTAAGCACTTATCTAACTTTAAGCATATGTGCAATCCTATTGATTTCACAAGCATAAACACCTAGCTGGATCAGGGCCATGAACTTCCCATATTTTGGGAAAAGTTGGATAGGATCAGGTTTTCAGCCTCTCCATTTGGGTATATACCCAGAGTTTTGGTTCTGTCCCTTATAGAAGTTTGACATTCAGATTTGGTATTATGGTTTGAGCCCATCTCTACTTAAAACCAAAGCAGTTACATGAAACACTTGATCTGGTGAGGTGCTTCAGAGCACTCTGACCTGCTGCTAAGCATCCTCAACTCCCACTAACATCAGTGAGAATTGAGGGTGTTACACACCTTGCAGAGTGAAGCGCTTGAAGAAGCTGATGCTGCCAGTTCCATTTTTGAAGTCAAAATCTTAGGGGAGAGGTGAGTCCAATGAGAGTTTGAATCTGACATATCCTGAGGAAAGGAGCTGCAATGTACTTTTTATTCTTCATTTTACTGCAGTTATTTAGAAATTACATTGCCGATTATCAAAATGCATCTGCAAGAGGGCCAAGAATAGACAAGGTCCTTCCCCCTGAGCATTCATTGTAGCTCGTATTATGTCAGTGATGCCTGTCGGTACTGTCAGGGCTCACTGCCTGCCTCTGAAAATGCTATTTTCAGCTCACTTAATGCAAAAGGGGGAAGAATGGAAAAAAATCTCTTCCAAAATCTCAGCAGTTGACACTGAATCTACACCTTTGGGATCTAGCCTGACATTTTAAAACTTCATTTCACTAAAGGAGCTCTATGGTGGAAATTTTTGCATTACAAAGCACTGGCTGATTTTATAGGCTGTGATTAAGAGCAACTGTTTTGTATTCTTTATAGTTCTAGTCACTTTTAATGCAGAGTTCAGCTTGTGACTACAATGAATTGTTAGCACATACAAGAATGGAAAGAATATAACATACTGTTTGTTGTTATATGGAATAAGCAACAAGTGAAACTCATGCAGCAATGGGATGTGTCTTATATTTCACTGTAGCTAGGGCTACCATATGTCCGGATTTCCCCGGACATGTCCGGCTTTTCGGTCTATAAATAGCCATCTGGGGGGGATTTTTAAAAATCTAAAAATGTCCGGGATTTCCCCCCGGTCGGCTATTTATAGACAGAAAAGCGGTGGCCAAGCGCCGCTGGGCACCCAAAGCCCCTTCCCGGCTCCCCCCATCCCCTGCAGCCTTACCACGCTGTCCGGCCCCGCAGCTGTCTTCCCCCTCCTCCCCTCCCCTGAACGTTCCGCTCCCCTGCTCCTCCCCCTCCCCTGCTTCCCGCGAATCAGATCTTCGCGGGAAGTCTGAAAAGAAGCAGGGGCAAGCGGGAGGCAGCAGCAGGTAAGCTGGGGCGGGGGGGCGTGAAGAGGAGAGCTCCAGGGAGGTGCGGCCCTGGCCGCGCGGCTCCCTCCGGCCCAGGCCAAGTGGCGACCGGTGGCCCCAGCGGCTCTGGCCCGGCTCGGGCCCCAGGGCGGCGGCCCGGTTCTGGCCCCAAGGCGGTGGTCCCGGCACCAGCCAAGCACCCCCAGCCCGGCCCAGCTCGGGCCCCAGCAGCGCCAGCCCCAGCCCTGGCCCGGCTCATGCCCCGGCCCTGGCCGAGCATGCCGCCCAGCCCCGGCCGAGCACCTCCGGTCCGGCCCCAAGCCCCGCAACCCCGTCTGGAGCTCCGGCCAGAGTGCAGCCCGATTTCTGGGCTCTTTAAAGCCGGCCCTGGTCAGGGGACAGGGAGGGGGGTTGGATGGGTCGGGAGTTTGGGGGGGGGGACTGTCGGGGGGTAGAGGTGTGGAGAGGGGTTGGGACAGTCAGGGACAGGGAGCAGGGGGGGTTAGATGGGTCTGGGGTTCTGGGGGGGGCTGTCAGGGGGGCAGCGGTGTGGAGAGGGGCCGAGGCAGGCAGGTAGCAGAGGGGGTTGGATGGGTCGGGACTTCTGGGGGTCCTGTCAGGGGGCGGGGAGCAGTTGGATAGGGCATGGGAGTCCCCGGGGGTCTGTCTGGGGGCGGGGGTGTGAATATGGGGTGGGGGTGTGGATAAGGGTCGGGGCAGTCAGGGGACAGGTAGGGTCGTAGGGGGGCAGTGAGGGTGGGGGGTTCTCAGGAGGGGGCAGTCAGCCGCCCTGCTTCTTGTCCCCTTAGATGGGGGTGGAGTCCTGGGGGGCAGTTAGGGGCAGGGGTCCCAGGAGGGGGCAGTCAGGGGACAAGGAACGGGGGGGTTGGGGGTTCTGAGGGGGGCAATCAGGGGGTGGGAAGTGGGAGGGAGTGGGTGGGTGGGGGCGGGGCAGGGTGGGGCAGGGGCGGGGCTAGAGTGGGGCTCCTCCCCCCCAGTGTCCTCTTTTTTGCTTGTGGAAATATGGTAACCCTAACTGTAGCCAGCATCTTTTACCAAGTGGGAACTGTGATTGTTTCTGTAATCAACAGACTTATTTCCCTTATATCCATTTGAAAAGTGATCAGAGATTAACAAATGTTAATCATTACAAACCTGAGCTGAATTCAAGAAGTCATGTCTTATATTTAACAAAAAAACAAAAAAAAAGAAGAAATGTTGGGCCAGATTTTCTGGTCCTCTAAGATCACTTTGTGACATGTAAATAGTGCAAGGTGGCTTTAAAATGGATGGAGGTTCTCATTCCTTAAGAGAGCACCATCCACCACCCTCCTACCCAGACATAAGGAGAGACGGAATATTTTAGAGCTGGAAGAGGACGTATTGGAGTAGAACGTCCCTACCCTTAATTCCACAGTGGCATAAGATCTATTAAGGATGCAATGCCAGTGGAGAAAGCTAGAGCAGTCTCTCTGCTGCTCTGACTTCTGCCAGGCCCCTGGTAGCTGTGGAGCTGGAAACGTGCTCCTACAAAATCCAAAACCACTTACACTGAAAGGAAGATCTAGCTGTCATCCATCTAAACACCCTCCTGTTCTATTTAGACACATCAGACAATAAACTCAAACACACCTTAACCTGCTCACACTGAAACCAATGGCCAAAAAACCCACTGAGCTCAGTGGCAACAGGATTCCACCTTAAACCGTCTAGAACAAAAACAATGAATAACGTTGCTTAATAACCATCTATCTCCTTTAAATATTCTCAGAATACAAGTTCTGAAGGAGATTGAAGAAATAGTCATAGGTTATTTTTGAGCTAGCGGAAGACAAAGAAATGTTTTAAAAAATGAAAAATTTGCACCCATCACTGGTAAATTAAGTGATCACATAAGGTGCAGTTGTGCTACCCCCACAATCAATACAATTACTACTAAAATAGTGTATTCCTCAGTGTAAGGGTGGAAGAACTGGGACCTGACTGAAAAAAATAATGTATCTGTTATCATCCTACTGGACAGTCTATATGTGATTTCTTAAAAGGTTGTATGTCCTATTTAGAGATAGTTGTGTTGTCTGTTTGGTAGAAGAAAAAAAACCTAAAACAGCTTTAAGGCAACTTTTAGGTTGTAAAATCAAGCATTCAAATATTCAAGTTTTCTCTTGGAAAATTTGGTGTTCTGCGTTTCACATGCTGTGTATTTTAGGGTGTGCATTAAAGATAATTCTGAGCCCCAGAGCACCCAAGTGCCAGAGGGGATGGAGCTCCCTAGTATGTAGCAGTGTCAGCTGGCCTGGCCACCTCAGTGCATCTCAAACACAGCTATCATGATGTTTCTTTAAAAGGTATCTGGTAAAATATCATTGGAAAACTAGTAGCTCCCTGATCATTGATATTCTTGTGTGATGTATGTGCAGTTAACATGTAAAGAACTAGAATAGATGTATTTAATGTATTTAAACCAGGCATGTCAGGAAAAGTTGGTAAACAGGTTTTTTCTTAGTGAATTCCCCCTGTCTACCTAGTGAGCCATGGACAGTGGGGATACATCAGCCCTAAACTGAGCAATCAGCTCAGTGGCAGGGGTGAAGACTTTATTTGTATGGTGGAGACTAGAGACAGAATCCACCTGGAGACTTTCCTGGCTCTTGATACCAGGACAATGAACTTTGGGGGAATTGAAGAAACTGGAAAAAGACTTTGGGTTATCCTTCACCTGAGGAGGCAAAGAAACCAAGCTCGTTGGGCTCTGTGTTGGATCCTCACTAAAACTGGCCAGGCATGCTGGGAAAATGACTGGGATGAGAAAACTACTTTGAACAAAATTTTGTTAAGTTAGACTTTAGTTTCAGGATTGGTCTACACTACCACTTAAGTCGATGCAACTTACATCACTCAAGAGTGTGAAAAAGACACCCCTGCTGAGCAAAGCAAGTTACAGAGACCTACGCGTTGTCCACATCGGAGCTATGTTGGCAGGAGATGCTCTCCCACTGACATAGCTTCTGCCTCTCGTGGTGGTGGAGCAGTTACGGCGAAGGGAGAATGCTCTTCCATTGGCATACCACAAGGGTGGCCAAACTGTGGCTCGTGCGCCACATGCGGCTCTTTCACAGTTAAACTGTGGCTTGCGGCGCCTCCCAGAACCCCATCTCCCTTTCTCCACCTACCAGGCTAGGGGGCGGGGGAAGAAGCTATGGGCTTCTGCCGTGCCGTGTAGTGGTGGGGCTAGGGGCTTCTGCCAGAGACGACTGGTGTCTGCTGAGAGTGGGGAAGGGCACAATTTAAAGGTTCCCCCCCACAACAGACTGAGTCATGCCACCCCAGGCACACACTCCCTCTTACCCTAAGTGGCCCCTCCCTGCAGTTCCCAGGTGTTAGATCCACTTGGAGAGGCAGCGGCAAACAGCTGGGAGCCGCAGGGAGGAGCTACTGCTTTAGCTCCATTGGGAGAGGCAACAGCAAAAGCAGTGGCTCTCCCTGCAGCTCTCAGCTGTTTGCCACTGCCTCTCCCCATGGCTGCAGCTCCCAGCTTGCTGGCTCCAGCAGCTGCCGTGCAGGGAGGGGGCCCCGTGACACCATGTCACTGAGTGGGGCCAGCAAACTCTGGTAAAAATCGGGGGGGGGGGAAGGGCACATGCCCCCTCATACATTGCCTCTGGCTTCTGCCCAGCAGGGAGTGGGGAAGTCTTGGGGCTTCAGCCCCACAGGGCATGCCTGCTGGCAGTGCCGGCTCCAGTTTTTTTGCCGTTGCTAGCGGCGAAAAAAAAAAAAAAGAACCACCCGATCGAGCTGCCGCCGAAGTGCCGCTGAGGAACAAGACAGCGAGTGAAGGACCTGCTGCTGAATTGCCGCCAATCCGGAGCGGGCCGATTTTGCTGCTGCCGAAATGCCGCCGCCACCTGATCCGGACATGCCACCCCGACAAGGGATGCACTGCCGCCCCTTTCTATTGGCCATCCTAGGCTCCTGCTTCCTTCGCTGGTGCCTGGAGCCGGCCCTGCCTGCTAGGGCTCGGAACTTCAGCAGAAGTGGGGTTGAAGCTCTGAGTCCGGGCAGGTGCCTCCTAGGGTGCTGAAGCCCTGAAACCCCCTTCCCCACAGGACTGAAGCCTCGCGCTCCAGCAGGTGCACTGCGGCTCTCGAACTTCTGACAATTGTCGTATGCGGCTCAGAGGGTCAATGAGTTTGGCCAGCCCTGGCGTAGCGAATCTTCATCAGGCGCGCTACACCGATGTAGCGCTGTAGTGTAGACTTGTCCTTAGAAGCATATTTTTACTTTGGTTTGTTTGTAACCATTTCTATCCCAATTTCTACTACTTGGTATCACTTAAATCTAGGTTTTGTTGTTAATAAACATGTTTTACTTTTGCAAAACCATCTCAATGCTGTATATTCAACTAAAGGGTAAAATTCTCAGCTAATCGAACAGGCTGGCGTGTATTCTGTCTCTTTTGAGGCAGCAAACTTGATAGCTTCAGTGAGGACCCGGGGAGAGGGACTGGACACTGCGGGGGAGATGATTTGGAGAGACTCAGGATTGCAGAGGCTGTTGGTATGACGCTGCAAGAAGTAACCAGGCTGGTGGCTGCCAGGGTGAGGCCATTGTGTTGTGAGCAGGCTACTCGTGTCAGGGGTCTGAAAGCTGCACAGTACAAAAGCACCCAGAGTTACAGGGTGGGCAGTGACACAATGACTTACTGGTCTGTGTGAACCCCGAAAGCATCACAATAATACAACAGATTATTTTCAAGAGTAACAGGAATAATAAATGCAACGTATGATATATGCAATGTCGCCACATATTTTTTACATATGTACATATAGAAGTATGCAGGTGCTATAAGGTTTGCAGGACTGTGCTTTTTGTTAGATTTTATATTTCAATAATCACATACTTAGAATTCAAAATATATGGTTATTATTTTAAGTTTATAATTTATTATTATGTATTATGGAAAACATATTGCACTTTGAAAAAATTCTGCAAGGACTCTTAATTTGTTTTTCATAAGCAGATAATTGTTGTTGTACGGATTCTGTTCTAATTAACCAAGTCATCAAAAAGGGATAATGTAATCAAATGTTTCTCACTCTGACATGTGAGCTCTTGTAACACACATGTGCAGATAGATGGGAAATATATCAGTTGAAAACCTGTCCTGTGAGTGTGAATATGCAAGAAACCTTTCAGTTTTAATGGGGTTTAACAGAGTATTTGCTGTTTAGTGATGATGTGTGTGTGTGTGTGTGTGTGTGTGTGTGTGTGTGTGTGTGTGTGTGTGTGTGTTCTGGTTCCACTTCATCAGTTACAATGCTCTGCCTGAGGCCTGACAGTGTTTCACTCTTCTGAGCTATTCTGACAGCTCACCAGCAAGCTAAAGTCATTACTCACTCAAAACATATGTAGATAGGAGTGGGAGAGGGAAAGGCAGGAAACTGAAAACTAATAAATGTATGTTTGCAATTCCAGATAACTCCTACTGTAAGCGTAAAGTCATCACCAAAGTTTGTCCACCACATCTTAACCCTTCTGACTCTGGCAAATTCTAATGTGTGTGTCACCAGGGGGCTAGCCAGTCCCGTAGCGTTTTCATGAAGTTGCCAGGAAGAGGAAATTGCAGTATTCATAGAATCATAGACTATCAGGGTTGGAAGGGACCTCAGGAGGTCATCTAGTCCAACCCTCTGCTCAAAGCTAGTCTCAAACAGCTAAAAATAATGGGTCAGGGTTTTTCTTAATAAATGTTGCATCCAAATTATAACAGTTCTGTACCTATTTCTGAAAGTAGTATAGAAAGATAGTCAGGGCCGGCTACAGGGTTTTTGCCGCCCCAAGAGGCAGAATTTTTTTTTAAAAAGCCGCAATCGTGAACAGCGGCACTTCGGCGGCAGCTCCACCACACCGCTTTCTTCTTTGGCGGCAATTTGGTGGCCGGTCCTTCCCTCTGAGAGGGACCGAGGGACCTGCTGCCCAATTGCCGCCGAAGAGCCCGACATGCCACCCCTACCCCTTGGCCGCCCCAAGCACCTGCTTGCTGAGCTGGTGCCTGGAGCTGGCCCTGAAGATAGTGGCAGTAGTGCCAGAATTTTAAAAATCATGTATCAGGCCCCCCAAAATCATGAGATAACTTTAAAAGCATCAATAATATGAGAATGTGACTGCAATAATGAACCCAGTCTTGCTCATCTGTGATCTTCATAACCTCCTGAGATACCCCTTTAAGTCCAGGAGCCTACTGGTCAGCAACCAAAGCTCTCAGAACCTTTGGGCTGTCACCAAAAGACAAGTGGCTGAGGGTGTGGGACAACAGCAGGGTTAAAAATCAAGATGTGATCACAGATCCTACAAACCACCTACCTGGCTTCACCATGCCATATTACATAAGATATGGATCACAATGAGCTACATCAGAACTTCACACAGGTGTTGAAAGTACGTATTACTCAAATGGAAAAGAGCCTGATTTGTGAATGTGGAGAAGACAATGGAACTTCTAGTGAACCGCTGTTCCCTAAGATCATTCTCTGGAGGTACAGTCTTGATTCATTCTATGTCACTGGAAGCCATAGTGTGGAAGATAAACGTGAACATTGACATTTCTTAGTTGTCATATGAAAAAAAGAAGTGGTTAAAAAAAAGGATTTACTTGATTGAAGAGGGAAGTGCTGCTATCCATTCATGTCAAACATAAAGCATTGTAGTGTAGCATCTCATTGCTCTCTCTTCTTTAGAAGATGTGCATAGCATTCCAGATGACACTGCATACATAGTGTAAATGTTTTAGACATATTTCTTTAGTCATATTTCTTGCAAGTCATGAGGAGAGAATATCTAGAGATTTCTCAATTCAGTACAGGCAGGGTGTACATTCAGAATTTCAGAATGCTTCTCTGACTCGTATTATCTTAACATATTAGTCCTCTGCTCACAACATGCCCTAGTTCCTGACCTTCAAATTCAGTCCACCTCAGCTCAACAAGTTCTAACTCCCCTACAGTGTATCTGTGGTGCTGCTCCTAGCTCTAGTGCAGGGGTCGGCAACATTCGGCATGCGGCTCGCTAGGGTAAGCACCCTAGCGGGCCGGGCCAGTTTATTTACCTGCTGATGCAGCAGGTTTGGCCGATCGCGGCCCCCACTCACCGCGGTTCGCTGTCCCGGGCCAATGGGCGCAGCGAGAAGCGGCGCGGGTGAGGGATGTGTTGGCCGCGGCTTCCCGCCGCCCCCATTGGCCCGGGACGGCGAACCACGGCCAGTGGGGGCCGCGATCGGCCGAACCTGCCGTGTCAGCAGGTAAATAAACTGGCCCGGCCCGCGAGGGTGCTTACCCTGGCGAGCCGCGTGCCGAACGTTGCCGACCCCTGCTCTAGTGGGTATTCTTGGGATTGTCTCAAAAACTTGCTACTCCCTGCATCTGCAGGTATCCTTTCTGTGCCTCTCTTCTGGCATGGTGAGAAATTGTAATTCTGTTTTCTAAGCCTAGCAGATCTCAGCTCTTTAAAATCTACCAAGACTCTTGGGCTTCTATAGTGTATTTCACTATTTTGTATCCTGTAATGCACTGTGCACTTTTACATGTGGCAGTGAATAATATTCCACTGCCTGCTTCCCAGAAAAGCTGCTACTTACGCTCTAGGAATTACAAATATAAAGTGCATTCTGTAGTTGGGTGGGGTCAAATAAATACTACAGTATTGCTTAAGTCGATATAACTTGTGTTGCTCACAGGTGTGAAAAAGACATCCCCCTCCCTCCTCAAGTGAGGCAAATTATAGAGGTCTAACCGCTGTCCACTCCAGCTCTCCGGCCAACATAATTTCCGCCTCTCATGCCTACAGGAGAGTGCTCCTGTTGGCATGGAGCGACTTCACCAGATGAGCTACAGCAGCGCAGCTGCATCAGTGCCGCTGCGCCGCTGTAGCACTTCTAATGTAGACCTGCCCTAAGTCAGTTGCCTTCTTACACTTGCAGTATTTTTAGAACAAGATTAAGAAACATTAGTAGAGCAATGTGGGGAAGCCTGCATTGTCATTGATTATATTGTATCTCTTTGCTACATAAATAGAAGACATAAGTCTCCAAGAATCATGGAAATGTAGGACTGGAAGGGACCTCAATAGGTCATCTATTCCCGTCCCTTGCGCTGAGGCAAGACTAAGGCTATGTCTACACTACCCATATGTTGGTATAAATTATATCGCTCAGGGATGAGAATAAGCCACCCCCTAGGTGACCTACATTACACTGACCTATGCTATGTTGCTACGTTGGTGGGAGAAGCTCGTTGGAAGTGGATTAATTACGTCGGTGGGAGAGCTGTTTCCTGTTCACTTAGAGCAGCTACAATAGAGAGCTTACAGCACTGTATGGTGGAGCTGCAGCACTGTATGTTTATCTAACCAATTTTTTAAAATCTCAAATGATGGAGATTCCTCAGCCTCCCTAGGTAATTTGTTCCAATGTTTAACTACCCTTAAAGTTAGGAAGTTTTCACTACTGTCTAACTTAAATCTCTCTTTTGCAGTGTAAGTCCATTACTTCTTGTCCTGTTCTCAGTGGACAAGGAGAAGAAAAATCTCATTTCTCTTTATAACAACCTTTTATGTACTTGAAGACTGTTATCATGTCTTCCCTCATTCTCCTCTTCTCCAGACTAAACAACCCCATTTTTTTTTCAATCTTTCCTCGTAGGTCATGTTTTCTAGACCTTTAATCATTTTTGTTGCTCTCCTCTGGACTTTCTCCAATTTGCCCACATCTTTCCCAAAGTGTGGTGTCCAGAACTGGACACAATACTCCATTTGAGGCTTTATCGGGGCTGAGTAGAGTGGAAGAATTACTTCTCATGTCTTGCTTACAATTCTCCTACTAATACAGCCGAGAACAATGCTCACTTTTTTTTTTGCAACAGTGTTACATTGTTGACTCATACTTAGTTTGTGATCCACTATAACCCTCAGATCTCTTCTCCAGTACTCCTTCCTAGACAGTCTTTCCCATTTTGTATTTTTACAACGGATTACTCCTTCCTAAGTGTAGTACTCTTTTATCCATATTGAATTTCATTCTATTTATTTCAGAATATTTTTAAGTTTGTCAAGATCATTTTGAATTCTAATCCTGTCCTCCAAAGTGCATGCAACCCTCCCAGCTTTATTGTCTGCAAACTTTATATCTATGCCATTAGCCAAATCATTTATGAATATATTGAATAGAACTGGACCCAGGAGAGATCCCTGTGGAACTTTACTTGATATGCTCTTCCCTCTTGACCGTGAACCATTGATAACCACTCTCTGAGTATAGTTTTCCAACTGGTTGTGCACCCATCCTATAGTAGGTTCATTTAGGCTATATGCCCATTGTTTTCTTATGAGAAGATCATTTGAGACCTTATCAAAAGACTTACTAAAGACAAGATATATCACATCTACTGCTTCCCCTCATCCACAAGCTTGTTACCCTGTCAAAGGAGGATATTAGGTTGGTTTGATATGATTTGTTCTTGACAAATTCATATTGATTCTTACTTATTACCTTATTCTCTTCTAGGTGCTTACAAATTGATTGCTTGATTATTTGTGCCATTATCTTTCTGGGTATTAAAAAGGAGCTGACTGTTCTACAATTCCCTGGGTTGTCCTTGTTCTAATTTTTATAGATAGGTACTATATTTGCCCTTTTCCAGTCCTCTGGGATTTCTTGCATTCTCCACAAGTTCTCAGAGATAACAATTAATGGCTCAGAGATCTCTTCAGCCATGTATGCTATCAGGTCCTGCTGACTTGAAGGTAATTCTAGGTAATTTTTTACATGTTTCTTCCCTATTTTAGCCTCAGACCCTACCCCATTTACACTGCTGTTCACTGTGCTAGTTGTTCGATCACTACTAACCTTTTGGATGAAAACTGAAACAAAAAAGGCATTTAATACTTCAGCCACTGCTGCATTTTCTGTTATTGTCTTGCCCTCCTCATTGAGTAATGGGTCTAATCTATCCTTGGTCTTCCTCTTGCTTCTAAAGTAATTGTCAAATGTTTTCTTGTTACCCTTTATGTCCCGAACCAGTTTAATCTCATGTTATGTCTTGGCCTTTCTAATTTGTCCCTACATATGTTGGTGTTTGTTTGTTTGTTTGTTTTTATATTCATCCTTCATAATTTGACCTAGTTTTTGTATAACTCTTTTTTTGAGTTTCAGATCATTGAAGATCTCCAGGTTAAGCTAGGATGGTCTTTTACCATACTTCCTATCTTTACTACCCACTGGGACAGTTTGCTTTTGTGCCCTTAATTTCTCTTTAAAAAATTGCCACCTCTCCTAACCTCCTTTTCCTAAGATTTCTTTCCCATAGGATCTTACCTACCAATTCTCTGAGTTTCCTAAAGTCTGCCTTCTTGAAGTCCATTATCTTTATTCTGCCGTTTTCCTTCCTATTATTCCTTAGAATCACGAACTCTATCGTTTTCTGATCACTTTCACCCAAGTTGTCTTTCAGCTTCAAATTCTCAACCAGTTCCTCACTATCAATAACAGCCTATCCCCTTTGTTGCCTTCTTCACCTTCTGTAATAAAAAGTTGTCTCCAATCCATTCCAGTAACTTGTTGGATAATCTGTGCCTTGCTGTATTATTTTCCCATCAGAGCTCTGGGTAGTTGAAGTCCTCCATCACCACCAAGTCCTGTGCTTTGGATGATTTGGTTAGTTGTTTTTTTTTTTGTGTGTGGGGGGGGAAGCCTCATCCACCCCTTCTTCCTGGTTAGGGGATCTATAGTAGACCCCTACCCAGGCATCACCCTTGTTTTTTTACCCATTTTATCCTTAGAGACTATCAGCAGGTCTGCCTCCCACATCTATCTCAACTTCAGTGCAAGGCAACACCTCCTTTTTTTCCCTACCTGTCCTTGAACAAGATGTACCCTTCTACATGCATATTCCAGTCATGTGAATTATTCCACCATGTCTCTCTGATGCCAATTATGTCATAATTGTGATTATTCAATAGTATTTCAAGTTATTCCTGTTTATTCCCTGTATTTCTTGCATTAGAAAACAGAAATGTAAAGATATTCATTAGACAGGCTGTGTCTCATTAGGTTTTCCAGTCTGTATCCGATGATACTGTTCTTTTCTTGATAGATAGACCCATCTCTGCTTGGAACAGCATCTCATGCTCAAAGAAGCCAAAGCCCTCCTGGCGAGACCATCTGCGCAGCCATGCATTCACTTTCAGGAAGTGTTTGTCTCTGCCTGGGCCCCTATCCTTGACCAGAAGGATCGATGAAAACACTACTTGCACCCTCACCTCCCCCCTACTTACCTGGGGGTACATGGCTTCTCCTCCTCCACCTTTGGGGAAAATTCCTAATCCTTCATTGCCAAGGTATCATGGACAGTGGGGTTGGGAGCAGGAGTGGAGCACTGCCTGCTGCCAGGAGTAGTCAGCAGCCAGCTTCCTCCCTGTGAAAGAACCATTTCCTCTTCCCCTGTTGGTGCTATTGCAGTCCTCTCCAGTTGGATTTCTTTCTTAACCTGTAAGGTCTCCATATGCATATTTTCAATGAATTCCCTTTGTACACAGATGTTCCTCAGCCAAGTTACCTCCTCCTGTAGCTCTTCCACCTGCTTCCTGAGGAATTTTAGGTGTAGGTACCTCTCACGCTGAATGGTCTCCCCAGACTCGATTTCTATGAGGGGGAAATGCAGGCCACAATCTCTGAAAATCCACACCAAGACTCAGGTGTGTTCTCTGTCTGGACACAGGTGCAGGTGGGGAAGAGGGGAGCAGTGTTGGTATTGGCAGTGCAGCATTTTTAAACCATGGCGATTTTATTATTTCTCCCTCCCAACCTCCCCTGTTCATTAGCAATCCTTGGTCGTTTAGTGTCTGACTTTTAAGCCCTTCTCTCCTAGTTCAGCCCTGCCCCTTCATTAACACACAGGGAAAGGATGGTCACGGATTAAAGGAAAGAGGTTAAAGCCTTGCTAGTGTACACTCAGCTAGTAGCTAATATGCCACTCGGCCCCACTCCACATAGTCTCCAAACATACAATCCCCAACTGGCCTGTAGGCATTAAGCAAAACCAAACAGATAAACAAGCTGACTCACTCCAAGAATTAGTATTCGCTCTTTCTTCAGTGGGGGATCTCCCTGTCTCCCACTCGAACATAGTCAGGAATGCTGGGTTTGATGGTGGAACACTAAAATTAGCAATGGTCCCACAAACGCACTTCATAACTGAACCTCCTGAGAATTTTACCTAGAGGGGTCAGATTCAAACCCGGGATCTGAACTCACCATTATAGTTACGGGTCTAGGCCTGATCCATAACTCAAAGAGGCCTGTTTTTCCGATGTGCATTGGATGTAGTTCAAGTTGTAGAAAATCTCATGAGTGGATGATTTTGTAATACTGACAGTTTTCAAACTACAGTGTTAGGGGTTCAATTCCTTGATTGACAAGGCATCTCTCTCTCACACACACACAGATAAAAGACTCTACACACTCTCTCTCTCTCTCCCCCCCCCCCATACATTTCCCAAGATTTACATAACAGTTCTTACCAGTTCCTTATCATCTTTTGAATATAGGATGTCAGACATCAGCAAAATTTACAGACATCCATACTAGCTGTACTTTGGTTCAGAGTATATGTTGGTTAATGATCAACAAGATCATCTATCTTATCCTGTCAAATTTGTAGTTACAGCAATAAAGTAATTTACATATTTCTGATGAATACATCTGTCTGTGAGAGCCTGTTTTCCAGTCCTTAGTGTAATTACATTCCTTATCTGATAAAACTACCACTGCACCATCAGGAACTTTGAAAGCAGTAGCCATAGAGCATTTTGGGACTCTGATTCACTTTGGTCAACAACAGAAAACATGCAAGATCTCTTGATCATCAGGGATTTCTGGCATTTGAAGTTAATATCTTGCTAGGATGGCACATGAGAATTTATCACCATCAAACATGAACCTGAATGTTAGTCTAGATATGTATCTAACCACTTGCTTGCACAGGTTTGGCCTTAAACCCACATTTCAAATACCAGGCTAATCCTGATGTACATCTTGATCTGTACATCGCCTCCTACTGCTTCTTCTATTCATACATTATTTCACCTTCACCTTTCTTCATTTTCCTTATGTAAGGGGAAAGGAAATTTTACAGGGCTGTCGATTAATTGCAGTTAACTCATGCGATTAACCAAAAATTAATCGTGATTAATTGCAGTTTTAATTGCACCGTTAAGCAATAGAATACCAATTGAAATTTATTAAATATTTTGGATTTTTTTCTACATTTTCAAATATATTGATTTCAATTACAACACAGAATATGAAGTGTACAATACTCACTTTATATTTTCATTACAAATATTTGCACTGTAAAAATGATAAACAAAAGAAATAGTATTTTTCAATTCACCTCATACCAGTATCATAGTGCAATCTCTTTATCGTGAAAGAACAACTTGCAAATGTAGATTTTTTTTGTTACATAACTGCATTCTAAAACAAAACAATGTAAAACTTTAGAGCCTATAAATCCACTCAGTCCTATTTCTTGTTCAGCCAATCACGGAGAGAAACAAGCTTGTTTACATTTATGGGAGATAATACTGCCCACTTATTATTTACATTGTCACTTGAAAGTGAGAACAGACGTTCACATGGCACTTTTGTATCCAGCATTGCAAGGTATTTACATGTCAGATATGGTAAACTGTCATATGCTCCTTCATACTTCGGCCCCCATTCCAGAGGACATGCTTCCATGCTGATGATGCGCATTTAAAAAAAATGCATGAATTAAATTTGTGACTGAACTCCTTTGTGACAGAATCCTGCTCTGTGTTTTACCCTCATTCTGCCATATATTTCATGTCATAGCAGTCTTGGATGATGACCCAGTATGTTCATTTTAAGAACACTTTCACTACAGATTTGACAAAACGAAATAGCTATAGCACTCAACCCAAGATTTAAGAATCTGAAGTGCCTTCCAATATCCCTCGGGGGAGGGATAGCTCAGTGGTTTGAGCATTGGCCTGCTAAACCCAGGGTTGTGAGTTCAATCCTTGAGGGGGCCACTTGGGGATCTGGGGCAAAATCAGTACTTGGTCCTGCTAGTGAAGGCAGGGGGCTGGACTCGATGACCTTTCAAGGTCCCTTCCAGTTCTAGGAGATGGGATATCTCCATTAATTTCTAATATCTGATCGGGACGGGGTGTGGAGCATGCTTTCAGAAGTCTTAAAAGAGCAACACTCCACTGCGGAAACTACAGAACCTGAACCAACAAAAAAGAAAATCAACCTTCTGCTGGTGGGATCTGACTCAGATGATTAAAATGAACATGCATCGGTCCGCACTTTTTTGGATCATTATCGAGCAGAACCCGTCATCAGCATGGATGCATGTCTTCTGGAATGGTGGTTGAAGCATGAAAGGACATACGAATGTTTAGCACAAGGACAATCTACAGCACGCATGCCAAAGGCGGCATGCAAGCTGATTTTTAGTGGCACTCTGCTGCCAGCTGGGGTCCCGGCCGCCAGCCCTGCTCAGCCTGCTGCTGGCCTGAATGGATGGAACCCCAGGCCGCAAGTGAGCTGAGCGGGGCCGGTGGCCAGGACCCCGGCTGGCAGGGGCCGGCGGATGGAACCCCAGACCGGCAGCGGGCTGAGCCGCTCAGCCCGCTGCTGGTCTGGGGTTCCATCTGCAGCCCCTGCTGCCAGTCTGGGGTTCCGTCTGCCAGCCCCTGTAAATGTAAAATTTATTACTGGCCCGCGAACCCTTAAATTAATGAAAACTTGGCACACCACTTCTCAAAGGTTGCTGACCCCTGGTCTAGCATATCTGGCATGTAAATATCTTGCGACATTGGTTACAACAATGCCATGAGAATGCCTGTTCTCACTTTCAGGTGACATTGTAAACAAGAAGCGGGCAGCATTATTTCCTGACAATGTAAACAATCATGTTTGTCTGTGTTTGCCTGAACAAGAAGTAGGACTGAGTGGACTTGTAGGCTCTAAAATGTTACATCGTTTTATTTTTGAATGAAGTTATTTTTTGTACATAATTCTACATTTGTAAGTGCAACTTTCATGATGAAGAGATTGCACTACAGTACTTGTATTGAGAGAATTGAAAAATACTATTTCTTTTATTTTTACAGTGCAAATATTTGTAATAAATATATATATAAAGTGAGCACTCTACACTTTGTATTCTGTGTTGTAATTGAAATCAATATATTTGAAAATGTGGAAAACATCCAAAAATAATTTATCTAAATAGTATTCTATTATTGTTTAACAGCGCGATTAATCACAATTAATTTTCTAAGCGTGCAATTAATATTTTTAATCACTTGACTGCCCTAAAATTTTATTATAATGACCAAAAGTGAGTGTGGGTCTCAAAGTATGAGAGCACATCTGAGTTTAATCTAACACTGTGTGTATTAAAAGCGTACATAGGAAAGAAATGAAGTATTAGTGAATAGGTTTCCTGCAAAACAACTTCATATATCAAATATATCATGTGCTAAGGAAGTTGCCATGGAAAATACGGAATCATTATTGATCAGAACAGACATGAAAAAATAAGTTACTATTTGGTGCATTTATACTCCTGTGACCTGTGGGTGCAGTCAACTAAATTCTTACCCTAATATAATTTTTTGTTTAGCACAGGTTTAGTTTTTTCAGTTCCAAAACTCACGGATGAGTTTTACATCAATTAAATAAATGTTCCACACATGTGCTTGCTTTCCACATAAGGTTCTTTTTTAAGTTTATTGTTACAGGGTCAATGAATTGGGCAGTCTGTTTGATTAGTCACATGCCTTATTTACTCTAATTACAAATGTGCCCGGTTGTGCATGTAATAATGGAAATAATCAGAGTAAAATCTTATGTTTAGATAGTCTTCATCCAGAAAGATCCAACTATATAATCTGAATCACTTCATCCACCGACAAACTGCAGCCACTTCATGGATAGAATATGGGACAGTTTTCTAAGCGGGCATAGCAACACCATATAAGAGTTTTTAACAGGATATGTAAAACAGACCTCAATCCATTTAAAAGTGCAAAGTAAATTTAGTGTAATTAATTACCCAAATGCAATTCTGCAAATCTGAAGTTGTCCTGTATCCTAGAGCCATGTGGTCTTTAATGACTACAAGTGGTGAGAACATTCACTTTAGATATCAGTGGAGAGATAAAATACATAATAATATAGATTATAGCAGTATGCCATTGCTTCTACGGTAAATGATGAAAAGGCACTTTCACTACAAACCCTTATTTTCATAGCTAGTTTCAGAGCCCATTGTTGACATTTGCGTGCGTGTGCACACTGCCATCAATCTAAGATCCCACAAAAAGAGTTGGGAAATAGAGGCTCACCTGGGTATCAGAGCAGGCCATTCATACATTGCCTCTCTGTCACCTTTTTTCCTCACCTCCACCCTGTTGTCATGTTTACTTATTTTCAACTAACCCTAATGAGCCTGCTTGGAGCAAGTTATTTAGCTCCTTTGTTCCCATGAATCTATGCTTTGTTTCTGCATAATAGATCACCGGTATAATTGTTTAAGCCCCCCTCCCCAATGATAAAACAACCGCCAAATCGATGAGTGATGCAGCACTGTGTGCTTGTGTTTATCACACGTTTTTACTAGCTGTGATTTTCTTGCCAGTCTGTGCTGCCTATCTTACTGGCCAGACTTCCCAATCCTTCCATTCACTTCTTTATCTACTCTACCTGGTGCTGTTAGCAGGCTCCTGAAATATGAACAAGCATTGATCTTTTGTCACATACAGTATTTCCTTGGCTCTGTGGGTGGTTGATCATTGAATCCATGCTTGTATCTTTTCCATTTATTCATTTTTATTATTTCTTATTTTTCTGCCCAGGAAAATTCTCATGTGCTTGTAAGAAGCCTTTTGTTGCTTCTTATCCTTTGACCTCTCACAAGGTTATATGAGACAAATTCAAGATTTTCAAACTTAGCTTCATATCATTACATTTTAAACATTTTACCATGCCCCCTTAATGAGTTCAGAAATGTTACAATCCCCCCTTCAATAAGCTAGTGTTACAAATTAATCTATTGGACTGAATATTTTTAGATAATCTATGAAACAATGGAGCTTGTCCCATAGAGTTTATTGTTGAGCTGATTATATGTTGTCTGGAATGTCACCTTTGCCATGTAGTGTATTGTCACAGGATGACTGGACCTATAGAGCGAGATGGGCCTCAATCTACCTTGACAAACTTAACTCACCTCCCCAGGTGGGGAAAATAAAGGTAATGTGATCACTGGGTCAGGTGAACCAATCAGGCCTGTTGTAGATAAGGAAGAGGCCTGGAGAGAGAAGGTACTGCAGGTAGATGTTAGCAGATGCCTGTAGAGAGTAAAAAAGTTCCTGCAGGGACCTGAATCAACAGGGAGAAGACACCAGTAGGTAATGAGATCTATGGAGAAATCAGAGAAGGGCAAACTTCAGGCAAGAAATACTGGGAAAGCAAGAAGGAAGACAGATCCTCAGGGAGGAGGGGCTGTGCCTGGCTTAGGACTGGGGTGAAAGAAAGAGACTTTAAAAACACAGATGGGCCTTTGGGACAGAGGCCTGTACCTAGTGTGAGAATGTGGCAGAAGAGACTTTAATTGTGAGGTTTTTTTTTATGTTAATAATGCAAACCCCAAGGAGAGCTGTTGTTATTGGACACAAGCTTTTGTGGAGTTATTGAGAAGCCTAAATGAAGGGGAAACTGAGGCAGGGCCTCACAAAACCACCTAAGGCCATGAGGTGTGCTTGAGAGATGGTTTACCCTGTTACATGTAACCTGTATCAGAGATGAGTCCTAAATATAGGCAGTCTGTAGAAAAATAGCTACAACTTGACCTAGTAATTCATCCTTTGTTGATTTGCAAAGATGCGAGGAGCAAATGCTTGAAGTTAAATGTTTCCATAGGGGTTGGTCTCACTTTACCAGGGGTAATTCCACTAAAGTCAGAATAGCATAACCGGGAACAGAGTGAGTCCTATGATGTTTTGCCTTTGCTTTAATGACCAAGGGGGATTTCTGTCTCTCAGTACAGCTGTCCAACACAGTAATGTGTCATGTAATAGTGATGCCCTGGGGCCAGATAGATGACTTTCATGATTCACAGCTCTTCTCAATTTTCCAGTCCTTTCAGTTTGTCAGATAAACAACTCTTAATCCACAGTAAAGCCTGATCCAAAGTCAGTGGGTCAATAGATGTCTATGGATGTAGCCCTTTAATGATTGTCTTCAGGACCAACATCTAAAAGGCAGGTTGATTCACTGGATTGGACTTCACTTGTCACTTTCCCAGGTGCTGTACTTCAGGGATTCCCAATCTTTTTCTTACTGGTCCCCACCCCCACCCTCCAACATGCCATAAAAACTCCTGTGCCACAACAACTAGTTTGGGGAGAGATTTTCAATGACACAAATGACAGTTTGTGCTATTGAAAATATCCCTATTAGTTATTTCTAAGATCATAAGTGATAGTAGATATTTTTGCCCGGTTAACATTTCCAATGTTACAGACGTCCCTATATTGAAATTTCATTACAGAGCTAGAAATGTCCCTTTATTGGAGAAAAGCTGGGAATCCGTCATGAAAGACATATTTTCACCAAGTATCAGAGGGGTAGCCGTGTTAGTCTGAATCTGTAAAAAGCAACAGAGGGTCCTGTGGCACCTTTAAGACTAACAGAAGTATACTGGTGTAGTATATCACCAGAGTTTTGAGAAAAAACAAGTCATATTTTTCAGCTGTTGAAGTGAATCCTGCCACTGGCTAGATTGCTCCAATGGTATGTTATATGTAGTGACATATCAATACTGATAGACTGGCAGGAGAAGACAGTCTGAGATTATGAAAAAATGTCTTATAAAAATCTAGGGCTACATGCTCCCATCTTAAGCAAAAGTACTATATCATGAAAATAAATGTATAGTTTTCTATAGGATTTTGTGAGGACCCAGTTATACCTTTGGCCTTCACAACATTCCCCGGCAACAAGTTCCACACACAGGTTGACTGTGTGTTACATGAAGAAGTACTTCCTTATGTTTGTTTTAAACCTGCTGCCTATTAATTTCTTTGAGTGACCTGTGTTTTTTGTGTTCTGTGAAGGGAAATAACACTTTCTTATTCACTTTTGTCACATTGTTCATGAGTTTATAGACCTCTATCATATCTCCCCTTATTTGTTTCTTTTCTAAGCTGAACAATACCAGTATTTTTCTCTCTCCTCATATGAAAGTTGTTCCATACCTCTGATACTTTTTGTTGCCCTTCTCTATCCGTTTTCCAATTCTAATATATCTTTTTAGAGATAGGTTGACCAGAACTGCATGCCGTATTCAAGGTGTGGGTATACCAGGGATTTATATAGTGGAATTATGATGTTTTCTGTCTCATTATGTATCCCTTTCCTAATAGTTCCTAAGATTCTGTTAGGTTTTTTGACTGCCACTGCACACTGAGCTGATGCTTTCAAAAAACTATCCACGATGACTCGTTCTTGAGAGGCACTATCACAAGAGGCAGTAAATCCTCCTGCAATCACATGGTGGCGGGGGGGGGGGGGAGGGAGTCTATATGCCAAAAGAAGTGACAATCCAAAAGGCAGTAGCATGAACCACTTGCCAAAATGGTTGTCCAGTCAGGTAGAAGGCATAATTCAGAAATTTGCTTGTGCTGCTTAATATCCCCCCAAAAACTATGCGCAGTGCAGGAAGGCCAGCATTGCAAACAAGATTGTCCTGTGTAGCCTTAGCTTGCAATATAATGTTAAAGAGGCAAAAGGAATGATGCACAGCTCAGCGCTACTTCTTGAGGACTAGATTTTGCTACCATTATTCTGGTTGTGCAATTACATTTATACTCACTCTGAGGCCCCTTTTACACTGCCGGAGTGGAATAAAGCAGCCTTTGTGTAAATGGGAATCAGGAACATTGACTTCAGTGGGACTAATCTTGTTTGCAAGCACTCACAGGAGAGGGAACGGAATCAATGAGAGAAAAGTTGCAGAATCAAGCTGTGAATGGTCAAATAACTTAACAGAGTGGGAGGCAAGGCAAAGGCAAAGGCAAAAATGACACCTTCCTTGTATAACCAGGATAACCATCACCACCTTCACACAAACTTTATAAGTTGGCTAATGGCTTAACATGATGTTAACATGATGTAATGTAACAGCATAGTAATGTAACTGCTGAAGGTAACCTCCTTTCTGGGTGGGGGTTGTTGCTGCAAACATAGCTGGCTACCAGGAAATGTGCTTGATGGAGGCAATGTTGCATGCTGGGATGGACGGACACAGGGTGCACAGGATTCTGAAATCATGCTGGTCTTTCAAGTAAATGGGCAATTTTTTTTTGCCTTGCTAGGCACATCTGAAAATTTTGTGGACCGGCATGACACAGGTTTTATCATGCTGCTTATGCTGCCAGAAAGTTTGCAACTGGTCGGGAGCATCACACAGCTATACTCTGCATCTCCATCACTACCAGCTTCCCCACTATCTCTAGCACCAGGATGTAGCAATACCATCCAGCAGCCAGCCATAACCCTTACTTACCCAGTAACCATCACTACCACCTTTGAGTACCCAGGACAGTACTTAAATGGGGAAAATTAAGGTTGGCATAAGTGTGTTAAAGCACAGGAAAAAGGTTATTTTTAAGGGGAAATCATAGTACAAAATTATACATTTGTGTCAGAGTGTCTGCTCCTTTGCATGAAAACACACTTTTCATTTGAAGAAATTCTTTTAAATTTACTCCGCATTTGATATGGGTCATGGGATACTAGATACCAAATAAGGGACTCTTTAAAATAGGAGATGTCTAGTGACTCTCTGTCATCTCCCAGTGCGGTCAGAGTATAGGCAGGGCCAGTGCTACCATTTAGGCAAACTAGGCGGTTGCCTAGGGCACCAAGATTTGGAGGCACCAAAAAGTGGTGTCCCCAATTTTTTTTTACAGCATTCCTGGGCTGGGCTGCCGCACGGTTGCTGCTCCACTTCTCCCGCCTCCCAGGCTTGCAGCGCCAATCAGCTGTTTGGCGCCACAAGCCTGGGAGGGGAGGAGAATTAGAGAGGGGGCGGCGTGCTCGGGAAGGAGGCGGAGCAGAGGTGAGCTGCAGTGGGGAGCTGCTGCACGGCTCCTCGGGCCAGGGGGGTGGGTGTCTCAGGGCGGGGGGAGGGAGAGCTGCCGCAGGGCTCCCCACCCCAGCTCACCTCTGCGACGCCCCCTCTCTGAGCACGCCATTGCTGCTCCACTTCTCCTGCCTCCCAGGCTTGCGGTGCCAATCAGCTGTTTGGTGCCGCAAGCCTGGGAAGGGAGGAGAATTAGAGCAGGGGCGGCGTGCTCGCGGAAGAGGCGGAGCAGAGATGAGCTGGGGTGGGGAGCTGCTGCACGGCTCCCGGTGGGGAGAGCTGCTGGGAGGGGGGGGAGAGAACTGCCGTGGGGGGGGGAGGGGCGTCTTAGGGCGGGGGGGAGAGAACTGCCGTGGGGGGGGGTGCCTCAGGGCGGGGAGGGGGAGCTGCCGCAGGGCTCGGGGGGGCGCGCAAGGTGGAAGTTTCACCTAGGTCGCGAAACTTCCTTGCACCGGCCCTGAGTATAGGTAAGGAAGTAGTTATCTGCCTGCACTGTCAAGGTGAGTGCATGTCAGATCTAAAATGAGGGGAAAGCTGTACAAGGACATGGGTGGTTGGGAGCTGCAGGGTCAAATGTACAAAGGTGGAAAGAAGTATGTCCACTGTAGTTCATACTGGTGATATAGCATTCAACCACTTAGTCTCTGGTCATGCAATTCTTCCATTTTATATGCCTGATTTGAAACTCTCATTGCTCCATTTGACCAAATATATTGCAGTATCCCCTGCCCTAGCAGCAAAAACCTCACAGAAATAATCCAATGTTTGTTCACTCTGTTTGTACGTTATATCCCTTTCCCCTACCCTTTGTCTATTTTTGATAGTTATTTCTTCAGCACAGGAACTGTCTCTTATGATGCATTTTGTAAAGTGCCCAGCATGATGAGTCTCTATTACTGGTTGGCCCCGAGGTACTACTGTAATACAATTAAATAATAATGATAGTACTTTGGGCATGCCATGGTGCAATATGGTCTACCTTTCTTTTTTTTTTCTTATCCATCTGCCAGCCATTCTGTACTATTAGGTATTATATAGTTCTTAAATTATACTTAAGTTTTAGAGTGTTACCCATAAATTTGTACCTATGACTATTGATGGCATAGTGGTAGTAAATTAGGCAGCCTATATATGAGGAAGCAAATGATCCCCCTGTTGGGATATATCCAACCCATTGTTTAACTTTTCAGTGCATCACTAACTGTTGTAATATTTTAGAGTTGCCTCTTTGCCAGTATAGTTAAGGATATGTCAGCATTTCCATTATAACATTCTAGCTTCAGAAGTTAATAACTTGGCTTTAAAAAATTCCCTCTGGGTGAAAACTTGGCAAACAAGATCTCAGCCCAGGAACCAGGGTTGTTTGTTTAAACTGAGGAGAAAACAAACCCACAACCAAAACTCGATTGAACTAGTTTTAAGTTACACTATTTCCCCCCTAATTGTATATCATTGTTTTAAAATGAAATTTGACATGTCATTACTGCAAAATAGGATGTAATTGCTTTTAAGACTGACAAAAGATACAAGGAGCTTTGAAAAGGCACTACTGTGGACTCACTTTAGATCTTTCTAAAGGAAATTTACTGTGTTTATATCAAATGCTATAATCACCTATTCATCTCCCTGCATCGATTTGTTTTTCTAAGACCTAGGAAGGATTCACCGTAAGGGAGGGCAGTTGTTTGCATTGCCACCTGCCCTCTCTCTCGGCTAGAGGAAAGAGTGGGGTGTCTTTTATTTCCACAAGGAGCTTCATTTCCACAAGCTTTGCTTGTAAAATCTGATGAGGGGACACAATGAATCACCAGCCCATGGCTATCCTGGCCACATCTCCTCCCTGGCTCCCACTGTTGAGACTACAGGTCTTTTGAGCTTTCTTTTACCATTGCTTCTCCCTAGAAGATTTTTTTGCTGGTGGTGCTCTGCATCTGGGTTTCTGCTGATGGAAACCAGCATTGAATTTGTATCATTATGTATATAAATCTGTTTTGGCAATATAATAGACCATCTGGCGATTTTTACACTGTCCTCTGCTGGATGGAATATGCTCAAGTGTTTGTGTATTTTATCAATTTCATTTTCTGGTGGCATGCAAGAAAAGTATAGGGTGTCTTTCCTTTTATTCCAGTGGGGTTTGGATTAGACCCATGTCACCACTGCTTGAAGCTAAGAGAAGTCCTCTTTCAGCTCAGTGGCTAGAGACACCTGTGGTTTTGGAAGAGAGGGTCATGAGTTATAGTCTATACTATGCAGTTACAAAACTGCTATGCCTTTTGTTTTCTGTGTATTCCACCTTTATATTTGTAAGCATTTTCCCTGTGTGCATAGGTCAGCAGCCATTTCGCTGTCAGAGTTCGGTGCAGACCATTAGAAGACATATTTTAGCTCTCTCATGAAGATTGCACTTCCGTGTTTTTTTCTTGTTTTGCTCTTCTCTTAATATAGCAAAGGTTATTCCTATTGAAGGAATCAGTTTTCTCTATATTTATAGGGGGCGGGATATTTCTTGTATAGAAAATTACATTATATTTCCCAAGATATTTATCTAGAGACAGTTTTCTAGAAATAGAAGAAACGGTGGAAAATCACCCCTCCATTTAGATGATGTGTGAATTTCAAGGCCCTATTTGGATCATCTAAATGCTAGCAGTACTAAGAATGATAGCATCTTCTTTTTCCCAATTTTTATTTGAAAAAACAGAATCAGGGAAATTAAATATATATTTTTAAAAGAATATCCTTTCTGGTGGGATATTAACTTAAAAACAAACCAAGAAAAAAAAAAGGATTTGCAACACAGAAGTTAATGTTTTACTTGAAATCTTACAACATTTTCTATTACAGTTTTTCTGGTTCAATATTTCATTTAAAATATTTGTCTTAGTATGTACAATGTAGGCCATAAAAATAAGGGTGATACATCTGCGTTAATATTACTGTTAAGTATATTAACGCAGATATACTTAACAGTAATATTATATATTATAACAGTATATTTCTGTTAGTCTCAAAGGTGCCACAGGACCCTCTGTTGCTTTTTACAATATTACTGTTAGAATCTTTTGCTCAAGTGGCTAACCAAAATGTGGGGGTCTTACAAGCTTTTCCAGTATGAGAAATGATGGAGTCAGGTATTTCTTTGATGCCATCCTGTTTATGAACATTCTTTGTAAATAAAGTCCTGTTTCCCAGAACAAAGTAGCAATCAAACACCAGAAGACAGTTTCTTTACTTAGGGTTACCATCCGTCCGGGTTTCCCTGGACATGTCCGGCTTTTTCAGTGTTAAATGGCCGTCCGGGGGGGATTTCTAATCAAGTAGAAATGTCCGGGATTTCCCCCTTCCCCTCGTGCGGCGCGGCTGATTGGACGCCTGGCCTGATTGAAAGCCGCTCGCAGCCACTAGGGCCTCTAGCAGCCAGAGTCCCTCCCCCTCCCCCGCTCCCTCCTCCCCCACAGAGCAGTCGGGCTGTGTTTGATTCCACGTGGCGCCTGCATTTCTCCCTCTGCCGGGTGAGCGGGGGTAGCAGAGCAGGCGGCGGGGGGGTGTGTGTGCAGAGGCTGCAGGGCGAGTGGGGAGCAGGGGGCACAGAGGCTGCAGGGAGGAGAGGTGCAGAGGCTGCAGGGCGAGTGGGGAGCAGGGGGCACAGAGGCTGCAGGGGCGGGGAGGTGCAGAGGCTGCAGGGCGAGTGGGGAGCAGGGGGCACAGAGGCTGCAGGGAGGAGAGGTGCAGAGGCTGCAGGGCGAGTGGGGAGCAGGGGGCACAGAGGCTGCAGGGGCGGGGAGGTGCAGAGGCTGCAGGGCGAGTGGGGAGCAGGGGGCACAGAGGCTGCAGGGGCGGGGGGGTGCAGAGGCTGCAGGGCAAGTGGGGAGCAGGGGGCACAGAGGCTGCAGGGGCGGGGGGTGCAGAGGCTGCAGGGTGAGTGGAGAGCAGGGGGCACAGAGGCTGCAGGGGCGGGGGGGTGCAGAGGCTGCAGGGCGAGTGGGGAGCAGGGGGCACAGAGGCTGCAGGGGCGGGGGGGTGCAGAGTCTGCAGGGTGAGGAGGAGCAGGGCAGGCAAGGGCATAGGGGCTGCGGGGCGAGTAGGGAGCAGGGAAGCACTTAGCAACCCCCAACCAAGATCAGAGCGGGAGGGAGGAGGGGGAAATGCAGGGTGCTCAGAGGAGGGGGCAGAGTTGGGGCAGGGACTTTGGGGAAGGGGTTGGAATGGGGGCAGAGAAGGGGTGGGGTTGGGGCAGGGCCGGGGTGGGGAAGGGACGGAGTTGGGGCGGGGCCGGGGGTGGGACCGGGGCCCCGTGGAGTGTCCGCTTTTTTAAATGTTTGAATATGGTAACCCTACTTTACTTGCAGTTCCAAGCCTCTTTCCAGCCAGCATTCAGCCTAAAAGTTCTCTCTAAGCTTTCTCTCAGGATCATACTACAAGTGTTTCTCTCCCTATATGCTTCCTGTGTTTGTTATCAGACTCTGAGGAAACCCCCTTGGACCTCATGGCCCAGAGATTGCTCAGCCTTGCATATGGTCTAGTCCTTGGGTGGTAGTTTTCCATAGTTTTAGCTACTACTAAACAAAAGCAAATTTAATTGTTCCCTCATTTAACCTAAATGGAAGCAGTGGCAAATGTAGAGTTAGTGGGGTCTTGTGCTCAGCTTCATTTTTGGGGCCCCTCCTTGGGACTCCAAGAAAAACAAGAACATTCCCTGAGACTTCTCTGAGGTGCCATTCTTCTACCAAGACCTCCTAAGGACCCGGAAGCTAGTTTCAGTGACCAGGTCCATAGCTACCACTGATGAGGAGAACCTCTTCAAAGAACCCCTGCTACATAACCCCCATCTCCATCTGCAGGTGGTGGAGTCCCACTTGGTGTGCCAGAGGCTGGTACTGGCTGGTGCCACCAGAGTTGGAGACCTCCTGGAATATGATCAGAAGGTTTAGGCTGACCCCTACAGCAGTTGGTCAGTGCATGGGGCTATACACCATATGCATCCCCTGGTGTGCTCCAGGAGATGAGGACAGCCTTGCCTCCGGCTTCTCTCATTTTCCTGTGGAGGGTGCTCCCTGGCAACCCCTCACCATTGGCGCTCCAGAACTCTTCTTCATGCTCCTGTCCCGGCTGACCCTGACATGCCATCTGAATGCTGCACAACACCCAGCTGATCTGCCTCTGAATCATGCCCAGAGAACGTCCGTACGCACTCGTGCCTCATAAAATCCACTTCCTCACCCTTGTGTCCCACCTTGACATTAAGTGGCAACCTAAGGAGGAGAAGAACCCTGGAAGGCCAGTCTGTACTTCATTCTGTCCACTGGGGATATTATTTGGTGGTTCCTCCATGGAGCCATGAGCATGGGTTTGTACCTGGCATGGTTCCCAAACTACTCCGATACCTGTCCCTTTCACAGCAAGAGGAAGACCTGATGCACATCTATGTAGGGTATGTCCGGTTACAACCCTTCTCCTGGCTCTTCCAGAAACTCTTCCTGAGTTTCTGGCTGCACTTTTCCCTGCACCTCCCAATCTAGACACACCTCATCTGTAGCTCCACAGAAGTCATGGGTCTGCCTCATTAACCTCCTTCTGGCACTGGTCAAAATGCCTATTCATCTCTCCAGGCGAAGGAAGCTGGACAGGGAGATGCTTTGTGACTGTGGAGCCTATTTCCAGTCCCTTATTCAATCACACCTCCAGGCAGAGTTCTTCTGGGCACTGTCCACTCACTAGACACCTTTGTGGAACAGTGGGTGCTGTCGGGGATTCTCTGCTCAATGTCCACTCTGGATCCCTGATTTTTAACCTTTAACCTCACTCCCACTCCTGTGTTTTTTCATTGGTGTCCCCAGTAATCAACTGTAGTCTGAGCTTAGTGGTTCCTCCCCCTAATGTGAGGAGGCAGATCTAGACCCATCCACCCCAATATTACAAATGGTGCACACCTTCTAGTTTCTGCAATATAAATAAGGTAAAGTTCCTAGAGACAACAGTCTCCTTTAGTGCACAAACCTGGTTCATCCCAGAGCAGGGCTGCTCTTGTCCAGGCAACCTAAATCTGGAATTTCTTAACATTTGAGTTCTTGCTTGACTTTGCAACCTAAATGTTCTTTTAACATTATTTTTATGGATTATTATAAAAAAGCAAATATAACAAAATGTTCATCGGGTGACATCAGATAGACACCCACGTGGAACATTTAGATGCACCACAAAGGCCTTTGCCACTTGAGCTAACTGAGTAGCTGATTGCAATTTCACCCCTCTCTGGATGCTAGACTTAGTCTCCTTTTCCAGCCAGTCCCTTCTCCCAGCATCTCACCCAATCTCAGTGTTACCCCTCCCCCTGCCAACAGGCTCCCAGTTTCTTACTCACCATAAACCCCCTGCTTCCTTGTCAAGGAGGTCCCAATTATGTCCCTTCCCCTAGCTCCCTATCCCAGTGTCTTCTCCTCAAACCTTAGTCAGTTTCTCTAACCCTGTCTCTAGGCCCAGTCTCACCAGAGTTCTTGTCTCAAATTAATAATTTCCCTTCCTTCCCTGGTTTGGCTCTTGTGTTCCTTCTGCATTCAGCAGGCTTCCCCATCCACAGTGCCTGAGTTCCAGTGGGGTCAGGGTGGTCAGTGAGGGCCTAGGAGAGAAAAGGCTATCTGGTTTTAGTTCCAGTGCTCAGTCCCATCCTGGTCTGGAGCAGCAATTACACGAAATGTCCTAGTGAACCCCTATAGCACTGGGTTTGGAGCATGTATAGTCACTTTGTGGAAATGGTACATGCACTGTCTGGTCAGCCCTAGGAGCTGTGAGGCTCAAGCTTTCTCATTGCACACAGAATCTTTGGTCATTTTAGTTGCTAAACTCTAACAAGTTTCTACTGAGCATGTGCAAACTCAGATTGTCAAAGGCACATAATTTGGCCAAATGTGGGTGGATGTTGGTAGGGACAGTGTAAGGCACATCACATTACATCTCTGCTCCACAGCAGGGATGGCAGACCTTCTCAAAGAAAAGGTCACCAGAATTTTTTTAACATTGAAAAATAATGTATTAGTCCCTAGTCTTATTCTCAGAAATGGCTGAACCATTGGAAAAAATTCAGGCTGAGACAGACACCCATCATGGAATTTTTCTGCTCAAATGCTTCAAGTATGAAAAAGCTGTAAGCACCTGAAAACAGGGTCTGATCATGGAGAGTGTAGTGCAACCTTAATAAAAAGTGATGCTACCAGTTCTGCCTAAAATCATTATTTTCCTTGAAATTAGGCATCAGTGTTCCCAAGAGCCAGTTTTTCTATGAAAGGGAGGAAAGCATTGTTGTGTCATACTTTTCTTTTTGGACATTCTGTGCTGCCATCTTAAGGGAAAGTAGTGATGTCCCAATGTTGATATGGACCACTCCGAGGGGGATAAAGTATAATCAGGGATTTTCTTTGTCCATTGTCATGCTATGCAAAGTGTTTGGTGAAGTGGAAGTCTACTCCTACTAGGTTTCACTTTTTCCACAGGCATGAAAAATGTAAGTCAATCTTCTAAGAAAATGTCTTATAGTGAATGAAAATTCCATAAAAAATAAACATTAATAGGACAAGGCCATTTTGCAAATAATTAAGGAAAGAAAATCCTGAAGCAACAAGAAAACTGTTTCATCCTTGTATAAAATATAATAGCTAAGGACATCGGATGGAAAGTGGATCAGAAACAAAGTGAATAACTAAGAACCGAAAAAAATTGTGATAGGATTAATTATTATTAATAACTGACCCAGAATATATATTTCTGATATGCACCATTGAAGAGGGGGAAAGTTGAGCTAAACTTTTCTAGTGTATTGATCCTTAGTATTAAACTGTGCTTTTTTTTTTTTTTGCTATACTTTTAGTAGGTTTACCTTGATTATTATTATTATTATTTAGAATATTTAGAAATTTTTATTTCTATTAAAATATTATTTCATTGATATTTTATGTTGTCACACTGTCTGGAGTGGTTTACAGTTGTGAATGCCTACCTCAGGGCAGACTGTCAAAGGCAGAGTAGATACTCCAGAGTGATGGTATATTCTATAAGTAGATTTGACCTGTAACAAATTTGAACTCCTGGATCACTATACCAGTCTCAGCATGGTGTCACAGTCAGTCAGTCCCCTTGGATTCTGGACTTAGTGATAAATGATCACTTACTCCAAAAATCACATCATATTCAGGGTGCTTCCAGTCCCAAGGGACCAGTAACTTACCCCAAATGAATTAGGAGGACTTGTGGCACCTTAGAGACTAACAAATTTATTAGATGCATCTGAAGAAGTGAGGTTCTGACCCACGAAAGCTTATGCTCCCAGTACTTCTGTTAGTCTCAAAGGTGCCACAGGACCCTCTGTTGCTTTTTACAGATTCAGACTAACACGGCTACCCCTCTGATATTTCCTTATAGCAGTGGTTCTCAAACTTTTGTACTGGTGACCCCTTTCACATAACAAGCCTCTGAGTGCGACCCCCCCCTTAAAAATTGAAAAGCAAAGCGGGGTTTGGGGTGGAGGCAGACAGCTTGCGACCCCCCCATGTAATAACCTTGCGACCCCCTGGGGGGGTCCCAACCCCAGGTTTGAGAACCCCTACCTTATAGCATGGAATACAGACATTGCGAGTAAGATTAATGCATGCAGCAACTTACAAAGATATATGCTTATAAGATTAATATTTATTTTGAGCAACAGTAACGCATATGTGAATTGGTCTGGTCTCCAGCTATGAGTTTTTCAGTTCTTAGATAATGCCTGCAGCCTTGGCAAGAGCTGGTACCTGGCCTGCCAGCGTGTCACATACCTTTTCCAAAACTCCGTATTTGTAATAAAAGATTTTATTTAAAAACAAAACAAAATAATACATTCTACATATCTAAACATTTTGAGGCAATATCACTTGAAGAACTCTTCCTCTTACTGAGTACCCCCAATCACAAGCAAACAGCAGGTAACTGGAAACAGTGATATGCATTCCAAATATCTCATACTCCTTGTGCTGAGAAGACCAAACATCTATGAGAAGCATAATCCTTAGGATAAGATATCAGTCAAAAGTGAGAACAAACCATATTTTAAAATGCAAACAATCAAGCACAATCTTTCTGCCTGGAAGAGGACTAAAATTAGAAAGCTTTCAATAAACTTTCATCATCCTCATGGCAAATCCCAAAGGGACGTGTCTTCCTTGCAGCTCAAACGCCACCCAAAACAATCTCTCAGTAGATCCTTAAAGTTGTCTGACTGCATAGTCAGTTTGTCTATCACTGGCAATCTCATTACACCACCAAAGGTGTTGACGCCCCTCTTCCCCCCTCCCCCATGATTGCCAGCGATGTAGCAGCAATACTTGGTAAACACGCTTTGGAATGTGTTGATCTTCCATTCTAATAATATGCCCTTTTCAAGAAAGCTGCCAAAACCAAACTAGTTCTAGGTGGTTGCTGGGTTCAGCTTCAAATATCCTCATTTCTGTCTGATCTTTCCACTTAATATGGAGGAGCCGACAGACGCAGCAAGAATTGAAGACTTGAAAACATCATTCTCAGTGCCCCCATTTCTCTTTACAGTAGAGTTAGTATAACTGTGATTTTATAGATCTGCAGTTATGACACCCTGACAGAGGCTTCTGAAGGACCTGAAACATGGCAGCAGCTGGTGCTATACAAGTGTCCACATTTTTCAAGCATCCTCCAGCACTGTCTATGGTGCTGCCCAAGTATTTGACAGTTGCCCCCTGCTCAGTGTCCCATCTGGAAAGTTTAACGCTGAGCTGGTTGTATTCTGGAGCTAGAGACTGGTTGATGGTAATGACCATAGATTTAGTTTTAACTGGTTTAACAACCAGACCACTGCAATGCCATTGATAGATTTTGCAAGTTACACAATGACATGCAACTCATGTACCAGAGGACAAAATTTCTTTTTTTGGCTGGATTCACCTCTTACAACAGTGACTAATCTACACATTGTAAATAACATATTATGCCCCCTGTCTGTGTTTTATTCTTTCATGAAGTTGGAAACAGCTACAACCAGTAGACTTTTTCAGGGTTTTTTTTTTTTTTAACACTTTCTTTACTGATATTCACTTATAATATTGATTCTTTTATCTGGTGCTGGCATGTATTGTTCCAAAGTAGGGTTCTCTTTTTCATTTTGTGATAAAAGGTAATCTGGGGCAGATGGGGGTTTATTATGTCTGGTTAAAACATCTGTGTTTACTTATAAATACAGCATTTGTATTGTTCCCTAAAAAGATATTTTGAAAGTCATTGTGTATCTAATTGTAAGTCATTAGGCATTTCAACTCAGTTGGAAGCAGGGCCGGCTCCAGGGTTTTGGCCGCCAAGCAGCCAAACAAACAAAAAAGCCGCGATCACGATCTGCGGCGACAATTCGGCGGGAGGTCCTTCGCTCCGAGCAGGAGTGAGGGACCGTCCGCCGAATTGCCGCCGAACAGCTGCACGTGCCGCCCCTCTCCGAAGTGGCCGCCCCAAGCACCTGCTTGGTAAGCTGGTGCCTGGAGCCGGCCCTGGTTGGAAGACTAAAGCAATTGTTGTCTAGCTAGAATAGCTGCATAGTTTTATTCATTGTTGGATTTTCAATCTCTGTTTACTTCCTATTCCATTTTCCCTTATTTTATTCTATTGCTTCAGCTTTTTTATTCCCTCAGTGGTCTAAAAGACCGGACAAACTTTTATACAGGCCGCAACAAAGAGTGATTCCACAATGAAGTGACCCCTATCTTTTTTCCCCATTAAATATGAATACCTTATGTAATAGAGTGCACAGTTGTCAGGTAAGAAAGGGGTTAAAATCCTGCAGTGGAAAGAGAGTAGAGAATCTGCTTCACTCTAGAGAAACTGCCAGCATTGACAATCCTGGAGAGTGCCTCTGCAGCTGGGGCTCATTAAGGAGCAGGGAATAAAGAAGAGCTAAGCATAGGCCAGCAAGTTGGCTCATTCCCAGGGGGCAGAATCTCTCTCCAGGGTAGCCGGGAAAGGGCTGGGCTAGGCAAACCTCTCGAAGGGGCTGCTGAACTTGTCTTTCTGCTGGCACAGAGAGGCAGGGTTTGCTGGAGCTGAAGCCAGGAGGAGAGAGTGAGTGCTGGAAGGAGGGGGTTGTTTGTTTAAACACAATCTGCTTTTGCCTGCACCCAGGCAAAAGGGTGCTAAAGGGACTGTTTGTTTAATTTCCCAGAGGGCAAGGGATTGTGTTTAGGGGGCTAACTTTATTTCCATTTCCCTGAGAACAAGTAGCTCTTCTTATCTGTGAAATAAGTATTTAACTTCCATTTTCCTGAAATCAGGAACTGGACAGCAAAATCAACCAGGGGAACTCTTCGGTGCTAAGGCTGCAAAGGTCCTAGATTGTATTACATCCTGAGAGTAGAGAGCACAGTTTTACAAATTTACAGAAGGTTTGTTTGTATAATAACCCCTCTTGACACCAAAGCCTCATTAGAGTATCTCTGTGAGCCACTGAACTGCATTGATGCCTAACAAATTTTTCACACTCTAATATGGAACAGCTCATCAAATCTGGCATCTGAGTAAACCTACAGTGTACTCCACTTCCATTTTATAGATGGCTACTCTAGGGTGAGCTGCAAGAAGATGAATACTGAGATTACCGTGTATCTTTAAAAACTAGGACAAAATTCTGGCCTAGGTAAGAAGGCTCATTCAGCAAACCTGTTAATATATGTCTCGAGGATAGAATAGAGGATTGAAAATAATGGTAAATGACCTTTATTAAAACATGCAACAATTTCTTTTATTTAATGACTCTGTAGTCCCTGCACAAACAGAATATTCACTGAGTTCAGTGGGAATCAAGTGGGTGCAACCAAAGCAGAATTATACCTTACACTTGGTTCACTTCATGTATCAGTGAAATGCAATGTTTAGTGACTGTATACAAGAGTTCAGCACAGACAATATACTGTATCCAAATGGAGATATAGGGGAACTGAAGATGGAAAGAATGGAATTTACCTAGGACAAGTAGGTTACGTCCCCTGTCCCGTGTCAAAATTGCAATGTATTTTTTGTAATAACTACAGGGATCAAGATATGTTTTGTCAGTTATCCTTAAAAAAAAGTACTTCAGTAGCAGTTTTCTTTCGTATCATGTGGGGGCACTGCTTCAGTATTGGCTCAGAGGGAAGAATGCCACCTACTGATTCATTTCTGCCCAGTAATGAATAAAAAAGTTGAACTATAAGTGCCCTAACATTGATGGACTCAGAAATCATAATAGGTCCCAGCACAGTTCTAAATCTACCGAGGGCCTAAAGACAGGCCTTTCAAAGATACGGAAAAGACTTATAATGAAGGACATGAGGGTAAGTGTCTTTCTGTGAAGTGGGGATAATTAGTTTACCATATACTCAGTTTTACTATAGCCTCAGTTTCATGATGTATACAATTCACAGTGACAAACTGAGTGCACCAGGGCTGTCGTTAAGAAAAAGGTGAGTTATCTGTTGGAGGTTACGTAAATAACCAAAGCAAGGTTCTCAGCTCACTTTATTCTAAAATGCTGTATTGTAGGTAACTCTGTTTAGAGCATATCTTACTTAATAAAACCATCAAGACACTCTGGTTCTGTTATTTCCATGCCCAGAACAGTTCATAATACATTGCTAGTCCATTGTGATAGTCAGTGATTTGTCAATTGCATATTAGGAGTTGGGTTGTTCATCTGTAACTGCAACACGGTAATAATAGATTAGTAAGGTTAACTAATAAATATAGATATAAAATCTCAGTGATCAAAATTCTTAACATTAAAGACATATGAAGCCTGTTGCTGGATTTAATATTTTCACAATATATTCTCCTAGCATTTATTTAAGGCTTGCGTAGGTGGCAATGAATGGAAAATGGTTCCCATTTACCAATCAAGACACTATTCTACTGTTGTATCATGAGATGGGGTCTACAGTACCATGCACCCAGGCAAGGGTGGAGCTGAACATTTTATATGTTGAAAAGATGACATGACCTCCCATTATTTTGGGATGCTAATCATGGAGATAGTCCACCAGCTGAGGCACATTAAGCCCCTGAAAATCAAAAGGAAGCAGCCTGAAAAAAAAAAACTGGATTCCAAGGGAGAAGTAGAATTTTTTACTTCCAGAGCTACTTGCCTTCCTGCTTTCCACTTCTGTCTCCAGATTTCCAGTCTTCTGTTTGACTTGCTAGGTTTGTTCTGTTTGTGTATTTACTGCTCCCAGTTGCCATTAAAGGCCTCTGTCTCTCCTAGCTGCTGGCAAGCTCACAGAATCAGGCTCAAATTTCTCCTGTCCTTCCCTGGTTTATTAATTTTGGTGTGTGTGTGTGAAGCTGGCAGGGGGGAGAGAGAGAGAAAAATAATGGGGTAGGGGGAAGCTTGAGGGATGCCATGAATGGGGTGTATAGAACTTAAGCAAGGAAACAGCCAGGGGAAAGTTTGAAGGTAGATATGAAATCATAGGGGAGGAGGAACAGTAATTGGGCATCTATGGGGTGGGGGTGGGAGGAGATGATGTATGAAACTATGTCAGAGAAGGAGATATTTAGCCCTCAGGGTGGAAGGAACTACCCCCCTGGAAGATGCAGATGTTTAAGAATGTATGCATGTTAGCAAAAAGTTTATGTAAATTTGATTGAGGGCCCTGTAATGGTGTTCACTCTCTGCTAGGGCACCTCCTCCTGGATGGTTAGAGGATTAGCTCCTTCCCTCACACCATGCTCCTCCACCCCAGAACTCAAGCCCTCCAGCCAGGTCATTGTTGTCATCCCATTCCAGGTTATCAAATCCGATTAGACAACTGTTTCTGCTCCACTGCCCACTCTCAGCCACTTCCCACCAATGGCTGATAGAGGAGCCTAGGCTCACCCACTACTGGGTGCCAGTCCAGGGACGCTATGCCCAGGAATTATGTTCTGCTCACTCTGAGACTCTGTCATTGTTTCCTCTGTTGAGGTAGATGGATTTCCACTCTATGGATTGTTTCCTCTGGTCTCCTTCCTACTTCTTTGCTCTTATTTCTGGCCTCCCCCAGTTTATCAACCCTAATTTCCTCCTCCCAAGAAGTGATTACAGATTATCTAACCCTGTAGCTCCAAACATGACTACCTTCTCCTAAAGAGTGACTGCAGATTATTCCCCTTACAGGCCCTTTCTGCTGCCAACTTTCTTGCTTTATATTAGCCGTGCCTGTTCCTGCTCAGCTGGGTTCTACCTTCAATCAGCCTTTCAAGCTCTGGCTCTGCCCCAGATGCAAACTATCAGGTTAATTGACCTCACTTAATGTTTGCTGCCTTGTGTTGGATAGATACCCTACTGCAGGCAGGTCTGATTTCTTTTTACCTGGGAAAGCTCGAGGATTCAGAGACAAACTAGTGTTGCTGAAGAGATGTTGTTAACCTATAATTTCACTGGGAAGACCTGTTGAATGAATGAGTGAATGAGTTTAATCTTTTTACTTTTGGATTTGACTGTAGGAAGCATCTTACTCAAATACTTGGAGAACATGATAATAGGAAGGTATGTCCATATAAAGTGCTTTCATTTTGGAGTATGGCTGAAAGAAATGTTTGAATCTTAAAAGGGCAGGAGACTTAATGTTTATGTTTTTTGTTATTAAACCAACCACAACAATTTTAAACTTCACCCTTCAGAAACAGGCTCTTTAGTGACCAATTATTATTTCAGAACATGAGTTGCCAAAATCATGCAGTGTTCTGAACACTGTCACTCACATTCTGTTGCATGTGAAAAATTCTATGATTGCACAGTTTATGTAGTTAGTGTTTACATTTCTTACCAACTCACAAGAACACACAGTCAAATTTGAAACACAAGCATACACAGCATCTTACACAAAAATCTTCAGTATTGCACGGAGGTGCTGGAACTGTTTGGTTCAATAGCTCTCAGCACCCGCCCCAAAACAAACTGTAAACCCTTATATGATGAAAACCTCTTCAAACCAGGGGATGCGAAAACCCCCATAGTTCCAGTACTTATGCTATTTCATATCTTTGGAGTTGAATGTATTGGGAATCATATCTAAGGGATGTTTGTAAGGGTTACTATATGTCCGTTTTTTCCCGGACATGTCTGGCTTTTTGGTAATCAAACCCCTGTCCGGGGGGAATTGCCAAAAAGCCAAACATGTCCGGGAAAAATACCGCCGGCCGGGCACTTCCCTTCCCGCGGCTGCTGTGCTCCCTACCTTGACTCTTCGGCTCTGTTTAAAGCCGAGCTGCCCGAGCGCTACCGGCTTCGGGCAGCCCCCATGTCTCCGGACCCTGAGCCGCCGACCGGGCACTTCCCCTCCCAGGCTCCGGGAGCGCAGGGTCCAGAGGCATGGGGGCTGCCCGAAGCCAGTAGCGCTCGGGCAGCTCGGCTCTTAAACAGAGCCGAAGAGTCAGGGGAGGAGCACAGCAGCCGGAGCCCGGGAGAGGAAGTGCCCGGCGGGGGGCGCAGGGTCCGGAGGCATGGGGGCTACCCAAAGCCCAAGCGCTACCGGCTTCACGGTTTGCCGGGCAGCCTCCAGACCCCGCGCCCCCGGCTGGGCGCTTCCCCTCCTGGGCTCCAGCTGCGCTGGGGAAGCACCGGCCAGGGGCGCAGGGTCTGGGGGCTGCCCGGCAAACCGTGAAGCCGGTAGCGCTTGGGCGTGGCTGGGAGGGAGGAGGGGGAATGCGGGGTGCTCAGGGGAGGGGGTGGAGTTAGGGCGGGGACTTTGGGGGAATGGGTGGGGAATGGGCGGAGTTGGGGCGGGGAAGGGGTGGAGTTGGGGCGGGGTGGTGAAGGGGCGGGGCCAGGGCCCCCGTGGAGTGTCCTCTTTTTTTATTTTTTAAATATGGTAACCCTAATGTTTCTAAAATGGTTATTTATACCCAGATGTTGAAATATGTGTGTTGATTATTTATTTATAAAGTTGTATGCAGTACATAGCTGCCAGAAGGTACAATTAGCCAAAATCAAAGTTAGAGCCATCAGAGGGCCTACCTATTCTCCTGGGGTGGGTAAAATTAGGCCCAATCCATGACATACATTTGTATAGTTGTAGCAGATAAGAACAATGTTACAACAGACAAGCTGATAAGAGAGAAATATTGCTGTTTATTTTGGATTCACCCTCACCCCTGATAAGAATTCTGAGTGTCCATAAGTAAAGCTCTCAAAATTTGCAACTTTCACATTTACAATATTGGGTCAGTTAACAGTCTGATTTACATGAATTCCTTGTGTTTTGGGGCATGAGACGGAGACATTCATTTGGGGTTTATGAAAAAGCGGAGTGTGCAAAGGAAGGTAAAATAAATGTATGGTTCTACACATAGAAGTCAGTGTAAATATATGAGTGGCACTTGTTTACCTGTGGTTTGATAGTTGGTATGATCTTGGTCTGGAATTTATGTAAGGCCTTATGGAGGAGCAGTAATTGGACAAATTTTTGTTAGGTTCACTAATACAATGGAAAAAAAGAATGCAACAGCATGAATGTCTCAATGATTAAAAATTAGGCTTTGTCTTTGCCAGATTCATAGAATGGATTTTGTATTCCTGGGTGTGTCGTTAGCAGTTAGTGTAAACACTGTCTGCCTATTGAATCTCAAATGTAATTTTACTCCAGAAACATGATTTTTCACTCCCCTTTTCTCCCCAGAGTAAAATAAAGCACACAGTGGGCTGAAAATGAATCCTCTTTACATCTGTATATTAATTACTGATGGTTCTCTCCTAGTAAGCCACTGTATATAAAACAGAGATTAATATTATTTAAAGAAAGGGGAAACTATTATAACTTTGCTGATCATTTTTCCTCATTGTAATTTCCCTTTCACGCAGTATTCTTTTTTTCTTTGAAACAAACTCATAAACATCCAAACTTTACGATCCAGGCTATCAGGATAGTTTTCATTTTTCAGCCTTTCAGAAGTTGTTAAAAATATTCTGAGGGCATCTTCTATTGGAGGAGGATTTAATGTGATTCAGTCACAGTGTTATTCAAATCTACCTTTAATACTGTACTTGCAAATCAAAATTATCTTCACTTTATCACTCAGTGAAGCGGCAGGAACATATCAGTAACATCCCAAGGAGAGGGAAATACTTACATGAAGAACAAAATGAACACGTCTTGGCAGTGCTTTGAAATTTTTTGTTTCATTGATTATGCTGACTCACTAATTAACCACCGAAAAATCAATGACTGAAACTGCCATCTTTCTGAAGAAAGCTTTTTAGAAATCTTCAACACACATTAAAATCCTTCAAGGAAGATTTGTAAATCACTGTGTCAATATATGGATACTATCAAAAATGCAGTGTAGATTCTTATTCACTTTTAGTCCTCTAAAACACAGAATTTTGCAAGAAATATACTTCCGATGCCCTTTAATTTGCTGTAATTCATTTTTAAACAAAGCTATTTTTTGTTTTTAATTGTATGGCCATCTCACCTTTTTTTACCTGCTTATATATCCTTGTTTGATTGTGTACCATATTTCACACCATTAGGGATAGTATGGCTGTCTCTCTATTAAGGGATAGCAGATATTAGGCCTTGCAGATCCCATTTACCTTGCAGTTTCCCATTTACTTTAAAGTTAGATTCAAAACCAGGTTCACCATTCTCTAACTTATTTTTTTTCACCTGGGACCCCAGGTGAGTGCTCACCAGTGTACTCCTCCAGCCCCGAGCCAAAATATTGGGCCAAATGGCGTCCCGACCGTGATGCAGGACAAACAACTAAATATCGGGACAGTCCTGATTTTATCGGGATGTCTGATCACCCTAATAACCTATAACAACAAATGATAATGGGCAGGGGAGGGGGCAGGAGAGTACAAAAAGGAGACAGACTGAATTGGCCTAAACCAAAGGCCTACAGATGTGGTTCAAGGACTGTGTTAAAATCATGCTTGATAAAACAGAAGATGTGGAACTGGAAATTAAGAAACCAAAATTGGTTTGTTGGATATTAGACCTAATTGCTGGATAAAATGATGACTGGATAGGCTATTCTGCACATCACTCCCTTGTTGGATTCTTAAAGAACGGAGACCTTGGGGGGGCACAGGGGATAGAGAAGAAGAAATGGGGGGCTACTGTAGCGAACATCGCTATCATGGCTGCCACCCTCACCGGGTCGTGCAGCCCAGGAGCTTCTTAGTACTAATCCTGAGGGTTGTCCTGACCAGACTGAGCCAGAGAGAAAGATCCACATAACATCCCCACCCCTTCCAGCTCATTCTCAAACACCACCTGAGAGGAAACAGGATTGGCTTTTAGCAGCAGCAACAGCAACAAAAGCACTGGCTCATCTCAACTAACTTCTCTTTTCATCTTTGATACTCTCTAGAAGACTGTCAGACAAGGGATTTTTTTTTCCTTCTAAAAACTTTCCAGCTAAGGGAAAAGGAAACAAGAAATGTTAAAAGGAAAGTCTTACGTACTACTGTATATTTAAAATGATTTAACTCCTTTTTCCTTTGTCTCTGTATTTTTAATAAAAGAATAAAAGGCTTTTGAATGGTGTCTTTACCAAGCAGGCTGAGGTCACTGTATACCGAACCTGAGACCTTGTTTAACAGTGTTTAATGTTGGATAGTGACTGTGTTATGTTAACACCTGTGGCCCATATATCCTGTCTAAATTAAAAAAAAACAGATCTAGCCTTCTTAATTGCCATTAGCTTCCAAAAGTTTCACCCTGGGAATGGTTACTTTACATGCCTCTGCCGATTGCAGTAATCCTAAATGGTTGTAAATTGAGACGCATAGTCTAAAGTAGCCTGACTTCAGCCCATTAACGGTTTTAGTGGTTAAGACCAGATCCTTGCATTGAACTTGGAAGCAAATGGGAGATACTGGAGACTATAAAACACTAGTGCTATCTGTGGCTAGTCCCACTTAAAGGATCCACCACCCTTTGTCAAAGCTGTAGTTTGATTGGTTGGTCTTGACAGACAGCCCTTGGTAGGGGAAGTTACTTTATCTAGTCTTGAGGTCATCACAGTCACTAGGGCCCATATCCACAAAGGCATTTAGGCTCCTAACTTCCATTAGGAGCTTAAATACCGTTGTGGCTTTGGGCCCAGGTCTTTATCTGAAAGGAACATTTAGCTAGCCTGAAGGGGATGGAGACAATGGAAGCTTCTGGGAGCTCAGCCCTTTTGAGCTGGTGACATCAGCAAGGGTGGGAAAGAAATTCTTCTCCTACACTGCAGACTTTTTCATTTGGCTACTACTGCAGATTCAGGTGTTCGGTCGCCTCCACCTTTTTTTGTGTCCCCATTTTCTGTGGTGGGATGGCCTTTCCATACCTCCTCAAAATCCCCTATGCATGCTGCGGCATAGGCACACCTTGGAGCTGTACTCCTTGGGGATCCACCTGATGGAGAATATCTATACAGGTTCTCAGCTTTATCCCTTCACAGGAGCACTGTGCTGCAGTAAAGCTTCCCTATAGCAGTGTACAGGGGGCAGGGAAAGATTTTTCCCCATTGGAAATTTCAGAATATCTTATACACAGTCTTCTCATTGAGATGCTGACTTTGGACATATAAGGCACATCTTGTACAATTACGTACTAAAGGTGAGTGATCTGGAGAATTTTTTTTGCGGGGGGGGGGGGGGGCAACTGAATTCTGTGTTAAGATATTAAGAATATATACAAGTACAGCCAGAATGAGGTAAAGATGAACAATAGCTTTCTGCCCTCTAAGTTAAGAATGTAGTTGGTATTGTCAACAGTTGTAATACCCTTGTCTGTGAATATTTTGTTCTTCTGTTGCAAAGTTCATGTAATTTTTAAATGTTTAAATGCCTTAAAAATCAATAAGAACATAAGAATGGTCATACTGGTCAGACCAAAGGTCCATCTAGCCCAGTATCCTGTCTTCCGACAGTGCCCAATGCCAGGTGCCCCAGAGGGAATGAACAGGTAATCATCAAGTGATCCATTCCCTGTTGCTCATTCCCAGCTTCTGGGAAACAGGGGCTAGGGACACCAACCCTGCCTATCCTGGCTAATAGCCATTGATGGATGTATTCTTCATGAATTTATCTAGTTGTTTTTTGAACCCTGCTATAGTCTTGGCCTTCACAACATCCTCTGGCAAAGAGTTCCACAGGTTGACTGACTGTGTGTTGTGTGAGGAAATACTTCCTTTTGTTTGTTTTAAATCAGCTGCCTATTAATTTAATTTGGTGACCCCAGTTCTTGTGTTATGAAATATTAGCTTGTCATACCAGCAGCCAGCATCCATGCACAGCGGAAAAAACTATGGTGTCTATTCTCCCCTTCCTATGAGCACATAAATCCTATTGTCATTAACAGGGGGATATGTGTGGATAAGGAGAAGAGAATAGATTCTGTTGTAAGGTAACATATTTCTATGGCACAATGTGACTAGAAATGCCTGATTTCATATGTGTGCAGGAAAAGAAGTTTCAGAGCTTAGTGTTTAGTCTTATCGGCATGGTGAATCCTCTGAAGGATTTTTGGTTTAGTTGAGCTGTGCGAGTGAGGATTGCTTTTTGTTTTGATAAAGCAGGGAGTTTCAGTGCTGCGAGTGAAAGGCTGGTATTTCATTTTATAAGTGATTGCTTTTATAAACGTTAGGCACCTGTGCGCTTGGTGATAGGCAGCAATGTGCGTTTCTGAATAAATAAGGAGACGGCACCCAACCTGCTGCAATCACCCAGCTTACCACTTTGCCGAGTAAAGGCCATTCCAGCATTCCAAAAGCGTAGAGCATACTGCATGCTAGTTTTGGTTTCAAATCTCCCAGGATAATGTGTTTAAAAATGGTGCACATGTACATATTCCATGAGAGGCTCTAGCTTGGCAGAAGCCACTGCGAGGTAAACAAGTCTGACAGCTGCAATAGAGCACTGAAGTGCAAAGTGCCCTAAATAATGAACACGTGACTCTATGGCAAATTGCTTGTGTCCCACCTATAATTGTGACCAATATTACCTTACTGTACATTCATGCTGTAAAATGTGAAGAACAGAACAGCCTGACGGTACAATTGCTACAGCAGGATTAGACTAGGTTAGTTGAATTTGACTGTAGTCTTAAGACTAAACAGCTGGCTGCTAACTCTATCGGGGGGAAAGTATTGATTAACACACCATCAACGTATAGGGAAGTTTTTTTCCTAATGAAATCTAAGGGTTTTAAATTTTGTTTTGTCTGTTGTTTTTTATGCGTAAGAAACTGAACCAGAAAGCACCTTTCTGCTGACATTAGAATATGTGTTACAGCATCAGGGCTTCGAGCTTAGATGACTCATAGACTAATTTGATATTCCCTCTTATTATTTTGGAAGAACAATATGCATATAAGACTAGAGGCGGGTTTAGAAGGTAGAACAAATTGTACTGGCAACTAATTATGGCCAAGCCTCAAAATTATTAATGTTTTAGTTGCTTATCTGAAGCTTATCCAAACTTCTTGGCCTATCAGAATTAAATCTGAGTCTCATAAGACCTAGATTTTTATTATGATTCCTGACACTTCCTCATTTAACTTTGGCTGGAACTTTACAATGTAAAGATCTGTGAAAGAAAAATAATGGGTAAGGAGGATTACTGCTATGAGGGGATGATGTAATTGCCTCGATAGTTGGTCAAACTTTTTAAAAAGAAATTGAACCAAAGCTCATTGTAACTTTTTCTGGCAAAACATCAGCAGTAAAATCCTAGCCTTGCTGGAGTTCATGGGAGTTTTGGACTACTTCAGTAGCGCTAGATTTTCACCACAGGGGGTGTGTGCAATCTTGCTTTAAAAAACATATTTACCACTTGGCAACATAAACATTCCGAAGATGCCTGTATTTTGGTGTATTTCATTATCTGCTGGCTCATGATGAAATTAACATTTGGGCTGAGAGGAAAAGTTCAGTGCATGGGATCTGTCTACCTAGGGTTACCATATTTCAGCGAGCAAAAAAGAGGACGGGAGGAGCCCCGCCTTAGCCCCGCCCCTGCCCCTCCCACTTCCCGCCCCCCCCTGACCTCCCAACCCTCCCCCCGTTCCTTGTCCCCTGACTACCCCCTCCTGGGACCCCTGCCCCTAACTGCCCCCCAGGACTATCTAAGCCTCCCTGCCTCTTGTCCCCTGACTGCCCCAACCTTTATCCACACCCCCACCCCCAGACAGACCCCTGGGACTCCCACGCCCCATCCAACCACTCCCCACCCACTGACAGCCCCCCCCCAGAACTCCCAACCCATCTAAACCCCTCTGCTCCCTGTCCCCTGACTGCTCCGATCCCTCTCTCCACTCCTGCCCCCTGACAGCTCCCCCCCAGAACTCCCAGCCCCCTACCCCCCCCCCCGCTCCTTGTCCCCTAACTGCCCCCTCCTATGACCCCCCCCCAACTGCCCCCCAGGACCCTACCCCCTACCTGTACCCTGACTGCCCAAAACTTTCTCCACTCCCCCCAAAAAGCCCCCCCCGTTTCTTGACCTCCACCTCCAGAACCTTCCTGCCCCCTGACCTCCTTACCCTGCTGCTCAGAACAGAGTGTTGGGCTCTGTGCAGCCGAGCCGGACACGTGGCTGAGCTCCCCTGCACAACAAAACCCGGTCTGGCCCTGCACAACAAAACCCGGTCTGGCCCTACACAGTGCTGCTGGACTGGGCTGCAAGGGAGCTGCTGGCTCAGAATGCAGGGCGGATCCGGCTCCTCTACAGCTGCTCCTGAGTCCAGCCCGGGACTTCCCTGCAGCCCTCCCAGCCACTCTGCTAATCCCGGACATTGTGAGTGCTTTACAAATTCCCCCCGGACGCTATTTTTAGCACACAAAAGGAGGACATGTCCGGGGAAATCCGGACGTATGGTAACCCTAGTCTACCCAAATGGGGAGTGCTGTAATCAATATTGTTATCGTAGCATGATAGGAAAAGCTCCCTTAACACCCACATGCACATAGTTTAACATCTTTTCAATTAAATTAGCAGGTTTTGTTTTAGCAAAGATTGGAGCCTAAACTAGAACATAATCAAGTCACATGACCTGAAAGATGTTTAAGGGTATTCATATGTGTCTGTGTGGGTATTAAGGGTTGTTTTTTTTTTTTTCTTCAATCACATTGAGCTAACTCAGTTGTGAAGGACTTATTTCCTCTGGCCGCTGGGGAGAGTGGAGCCCTGGCCGGGGCTCGCCGCCGGGGAGAGTGTAGCCCTGGCCGGGGCTCGCCGCCCTCCCCCCGGGGCTCCGGCTGCCCTCCCCTGCTGCACTGGGGGGTGTGGGGGACGGCCGGAGGCTTTTTTGCCTGGGGCGGCAAAAAAGCCAGAGCTGGCCCTGGATGGAGAGGAAGGGACCTAGGCTCATTCTTGACTCCCTTAACACATTGAGACATAGTGGAGAATTAGATCTGTGTGAGGGGAAATCTTTTTATTGATTGGTTCTGTTTTAGTCAGGTCAATCTGATTAAGAAAACCAACAAAACTACCACAGAACTATGAGAGACTAATTGTTTCCATCATGGAAAACTGCACTGGAGAGAGAATTTTTATGGGGAGGGGAGGTTAGGGGGATCATTTACATATGTTTTCCTACTCTGTAATCCTATTGCAATCCCCTTTATTACTTGCTCCAAACAAAACAAAACCCCAGAAGAAATAATGAGAAAACAGACAGAAGACTTCTATATCCATTCTGAATGCTGTAAGATCATGTCTTAAATGGTTCTGAGCATTTTGCAACTCCCTTTGAAATCAATGGGAAGTGGAAATGTTCAGCACCAATTTAGACTTGGCCCACAGTTGGACAAAATTTTGTCCAAAATAATGATTAAATCATATCGCTGGTCTAACACCTATTTTAAGGTAAAGGGGAAACAGCTTCTGTATCTTTCATATTTGATTAAAATGGTACCTGTGGTTGTACCAGAATATGTAAAATTAGATAGAAGTACGAACTGTCACTTCCAAACACTGCTGCTTTTACACCTCCTATGGAAATGTCATGCTATACTGCTCAAGTCACATCTAAAATACTTGTATTTGTTTTTGAAGTTTACTGTAAGTGAAGTAAGTCACAGTACATCAGATATTTTGTAACTTATATATTTGTTCCACTAATGCATTTTTATCTGTATATATTGAAAAATATCTTATCTCCCACAATAACAATACAAGTGTATTAGAAAGGTTTTCAGAAACAATGCCAGAAATAAAAGAAATATTCATGGATACACAGAGAGAGGTTTTCTTGGGGTCAATGCAAATGAGAATACAGTTGTTTATTTCCTGCCCTACTTAGTGCAGAGAGAATTTTGTAGGCTGGTAGAGAATACACAGCATTGTTCTCAAATAGCATAGTGGAATAAAATTTCTGTGATATTTTCTCTAAAACTGTAGGGACATTTCAGGATATGGGTGATGTATTTTGACCCCCTACAATCATCTCTAAGCCAAATAACAAGTTTAGAATGTGCTCCCTGTTGTGTATGGGTCCACAGACGATCTATGAATCTGAAATTGGCTACAGCAGATAAGAGGTTACTGGCTTGTGTATTACAGTCTTATTTGAGTTTTCAGGAGGTCTTGATAATAAGCTGAATATTTTCTGTCCTAATTGTATTAGGAAATCCTTGCTTCTAGAAGTTTAGTAGGTCAGCAGGATTCCAAGACTGGCCACATCCCTTGATTTACAGACTGAGTAGACATGGCCTAAAGACTTCTTGCTGTTCTAAAGGAATCTCAGAGGTGTGAGATTAGAGGGGAGCAATATGGGCACATTCTAGGACTACACTTCTGACAACTCCACACTTTGATGAGCTTTTCTACATAAGGACTGCACTGATGTTGGGCCAGGTTCACTGATGCAGACCCATTTTTTTGGGGTGGGAGGTGGAGTGTGGGGTTTCTTCAGAGATCAGGCCAGGGGTAAATAAAGGGCTTGCTGACAATCAAGCACCAGTTAGATATTCGCATGAGACTGAGATCTGCTGGTTTTTATCAATCTCGATGATGTGGCTTTTGGTTATGTTGACTTCAGATGTCTGGATCTCAGTTTCTTTGCAACAGTTAGATGTCCCTTGAATCTGTTTCTGTTTATATTTCTTATTAGTGGTTCACAGTCAAGCTGGAAGGGCATATCAAGTGGGGACGATACCAAACTGGGAGGGGTTGAAAGCATTTTGGAGGATAGAGATTAAAATTCAAAATGATATGGACAAACTGAAGAAATGGTCTGAAGTAAATTCGATGAAATTCAATAAGGACAAATGCAAGGTACTCCACTTAGGGAGATACATTCAGTTGCTCACATGCAAAATGGGAAATGACTGCTTAGGAAGGAGCCCTGCAGTAAGGGATCCGGGGGTCATAGTGGATCACAAGCTAAATGAGTCAACAGTGTAAGACTGTTGCAAAAAAAACCAAACATCATTCTGGGATGTATTAGCAGGAGTGTTGTTAGATAGACATAAGAAGTAATTCTTCCACTCTACTCCATGCCGATTAGGCCTCAACTGATGTATTGTGTCCAGTTCTGGGTGCCACATTACAAGAAAGGTGGACAAATTGGAGACAGCCCAGAGGAGGCAACAAAAATGATTAAAGGTCTAAAAATCATGACCTATGAGGGAAGATTGGGGAAAAAATGGATTTGTTTAGTCTCAAGAAGAGAAGATTGAGGGGGACAGGATAACCGTTTTCAAGTACATAAAAGGTTGTTACAAGGAAGAAGGAGAAACTTGCTCTCCTTAACCTCTGGGGCTAGGACAAGAAGCAATGGGCTTAACTTGCAGCAAGGGAGGTTTAGATTCGACATTAGGAAAATCTCCTTCCTATCAGGATGGTTAAGCACTGAAGTAAATTGTGTTACTGGAGATTAAGAGCAGGTTAGACAAACACTTGTCAGGGATGGTCTAGATCAAGGGTGGGGACCTTTTTTCTATTAGGGACCATTGACCACACAGAAAAAATCAGTTGCAGGGGGGGTGAAGACTTGGGACTTCCCTCCCACAGCAGGGCGCACAAGCACTTGCAGCTCCAAACTCCCAGGCGGTTGCATAGGCTCGGGGCTTCCCCCAGGCTCCAGGGTGGGGCCAGAAATGCAGGGTTTGGGGTATGGGAATGGGCTCTGGGATGGGGTAGGAGGTTGTGGTGCGGCAGGGGGTGAGGACTCAGACTGGGGGTGTGCGTTCTGGTATGGGGCTGCGGATGAGGGGCTTGGGGTGTCTCTGCCTGCCCAGGCTCCGCGCTGCTCCCAGAAGCGTCCAGCATGTCTGGCCCCTAGGCAGAGGGGCCACGGGACTCTGCACGGTGCCCGCCCCCACAGCTCCCATTCACTGTGGTTCCCAGCCAATGGGAGCTGCGGAGCCGGTGCTGGGGGTGGGGGCAGCGCATGGAGCTTCCTTGATTGCCCCTGCTCCTAGGGGCCATAGGGATATGCTGGTCGCTTGTGGAAGCTGTGCAGAGCCGACCGGACTTTTAACGGCTTGGCAACCCTAGCTTCCCTCCACAGTGAGGCGAGCCAGTGCTTTTGGCTCCAGCCCTGGGGGCAGGAGGGTGCTGAGGATCAGGACTTTCGGCCTGAGGCGCAGAGACTTGCCGCAGGCCGGATGAAATGAAGCAGTAGGCTGGATCTGGCCCGCAGGCCGTAGGTTCCCCGCCTCTGCTCTAGATAATATAGATAATATTTAATACTCCCTTGAGTACAGGGGTCTGGACTAGAAGACCTCTAGAGTCCCTTCCAGTCCTGCAATTCTATGATTATTTAATATTGTATTATAGTAGTAACTAGAGGCTCCAGACAAGGATCAGGGACTCTATAGTGCAAAGCAGTGGGACTGGTAGATAACATGGGATAGCAAATTCATGTTCTAATGGAGATGCTGCTTTAATGGTCCTTCAGAGACCTAGAATGAAGCATATATATGTGTGATTCCTACTGATACTCTGATGAGTCAGGAGACGGTTGAGGCTGTGTAGCTGGGCAACAGGTAGGCCACCATTTTTATTTTATATACGGAGAGGAGAGATGGCTGCGACTTTGTGGCCAATATTCTCAAGGTTTTTCACTATGGAAACTCCAATTATAGACTCTGCCTCACTCTTGAAATCTAGTGCCTTCTCATTTCTTTCCAGACTCATTTAAGCAAGATAGCATTTTGGTGAAAATAGCTCAGTACAGTGCACCATCTCTATATAGTGGATTGGATTTCAACTGAGTTACAGCGAGGAATGACTTTCTATCAGAGTAAGCAAAATTTGTCAACAAGATGAAATACTGGTGTCAACAAAAGCTTGTTTTAGCAAAGAAGAATGTAATCCATGATTTAAAAATACCACTTTGTCCTCAGTCCCTCTGAGATATGTACACTTTACCTTAGGAGTCTGACACAGATTCATCTAAATTTTGAGCATTTCTTTCATTCTATCTTCTGAATATCACCTTTTCATCAGGAGAAACCATTATTATCAGATTCTCTTAGATTCAGATATTTACAAGCTTTTCAAATGAAATAAAAGGTCAAATAATGGAGTTCGACTGATATACACATGCATAACTGAAGCCTGAATTTGGCCCAAAGTTTGGTTTCGTTCTAATCATCCTTCATTTTGAGTCCACAAGACAAAGGGATACTGATTCCATTTATAAATGTTTCATAGATGCTATAAGCATGTTATGTGTCTGATCAATATGTCCTATAGATGCTTATAAACGCATGAGTAGAAAGTGTTGTAAATGATCAAAAGCCATGGGAATATGCAATCTATTTAACTCTATAACAATTGTTTAACCATTTATTAAAACTTCTTTTAATGTCTTATAAACTATTTTAAAATGGAACCTTAATATTAAGTATTATCACTAATTCAAGAAATATTGTGACATCACATTTCCAGTCACTGGTTCTTCTTATGACTCAGTATATTCCCTTTGAGTTATTGTTTTCTTAACGAGCTGATGATTGCCTATAGAAATCTTCAGGAAAAAATCTTTTCAATAATCCCACACTCTATTTTATGTATTTCATTCTCCACTATTACACAGTTGTGGAGTGTTGCTGGCACAAGTAAACGTGCACTATGGTCTAGATCAGACGTGACTTCTAGGTGCACAGAGCTACTATATTATGGAGATGCTCCAGTAGTAGGGATGATTCCAACTTCCTTTAAAAGAAATCAGCATTGTAAAGCTCCCTGGAAGCCAGTTCTTGATTTAAAAGTATGATACAGGTGCCCTTAAGGCTGCAGTGAAGCATTGCACAAATTAGACATTCAGATTCCCAGGAAGGTAGCAATTACATTACACAACATCTTTTAGAAATTCCAATTAAGACAATTTGTTTCAGCCCCTGTTCCCATGGACTAATAACTTTTTCTTCATTAATCTATCTACGTTTTTACAAAGTAGCCCATGATCCTAGTATCCTAGTACCTTTGATGAAAAGTAAATACAAAAATAATTGTCAGCAACTAGCTTAAACTTGCTGTTGGGATTTTTAATATATACATATATGCACAGTGGCATCCTCATGCAGAGTGTATGTAACATGATTAGCATGAGGATGCCAATATGTTTGAGAGGATTATCTCAGGAAAGCTGTGTATTAGAAATGTGTTTGCATTTAGCTCTGGCTACAGAGAGAGATAGGTGGCCACTCTTTTATTTTGTCTGGTAATGAGTTCCATAATCTCGGACTATCCCTTGTGAAATGTCTGTCTCCTGCAGATATGAATCTTCCTCTGGTTGTCAACCATTTAATTTTTCATGGGGAGCAAAGCTCTAATCATTGCCAAAGTAGAGGCAATGTCTGAGGGTAGTTGGGGCCAGTCCCACTATAGCAACCTTGATCTGGACTTGGTGTTCAACGGGAAGCCAGTTCAGAGAGTGGCATATTGGGACAATCCATTCCTGGTAACCTGTGGTAGTAAGCAGATACGATGCATTTTTAAATGGTAAATTGTTGTTTTGTCATGGGGAGGACAGAATATTTGTTGGTGTAGACTTTTTTCTACTATAGTGATTTATATAGAACAATTTGTGTATGTAAGAGATGGGATGGTATTTAACAGAAATCCCTGAAAATATCACCATTGCAAGTGTTCAAAGCAGCAGTATTAAATCTAGTAAATGAACTGTCCTGTCTTGTCTTCCTGTAATGCTTACCACTTATTCCAATACTTTAGGTTCCAGTGAGTTAACAGAGTAAGATTGAGTATATGAACCTTAAGCCATGAGCATCATTTCATTCATAGTAAAGCAAAATGTAGTGTTTATTTCTGCTTCTTTGGGTTATCACCACATACTGTCTGAAGCCTGTCATGGTACCGATCAGGGCCGACTCCAGGGTTTTGGCCGCCCCTAGCAGCCAAAAAAAAAAAAAAAAAAAAGCTGCGGAGTGAGGGACCGTCCGCCGAATTGCCGCTGAATACCTGGACGTGCCACCCCTCTCTGGAGCGGCCACCCCAAGCACCTGCTTGACAAGCTGGTGCCTGGAGCCGGCCCTGGTACCGATAGAGACATAAAAGTGAAATTATTACAGCTCTATAGCTTGAGGGCTGATGACATGCTGCTGTGCATGTTTCTCATGGAGCATGCTAAAACCAAGGCATTTAATTACAGTCCTTCAGCACGAGCAGTAATGTACAGATCACTTTGTCAGTTAGCTTGTACATTCAGTTGGCTGGCAAACTGGAGAATTTATGAAACATTAAACTATGTCACTCTTAACTGGATTTAACTTAGTTACATTATACTCACATAAAGCTCTTTGTGAATGAGATATGGAAAAATGTTAACTCGGGATCAGCACAGTGAATATGATAATATATCCTTGCTCAATATTTTCACTTAGCTAGCCTAACCCATCAGAGTAACTTAAAGAAAAAAAATCAAATAATCAAAAGGAGCTTGAGGTATTATTAGAGCATAAAATTCCCAGGACAAATTCAGTGTTAATGATATATCAGAGAGAATTTTGATTGAATCCGTGGAAATGTTCTGGTTTTGAGAACATGGACTTTGTAACTACTAGATTTTTTTGTAATCAGTACAACTTTCTTATATCCCAGTAAAATCTAAACTTGCAGAAAGCACCTTTACTGTTGGCATCAGATTGCAGGGGGGAAGGAGGATGACTCTCATTAGCATGGCTCCAGCCCATTTGGCAGGGAAACAGAATCTATGGCATCTGCAGGTTCAATTCATGCCTCATGTGCTCTCTGATTGAGCAAGACAACAATACAACACCCTGGTGCTGAAGAAAGACAAGTCAGGGAAAAAATGAAGTGAAAGTTTAAAATCCTTAGTAATTCTGAACAAACGTTATACATCCAAGATGAACTTTTTATTATCCTTCCAGTTAAATCTCTCTCCCCCGCTCTCTGTGTAAAACAGACCCACAGAAATGAACTATGAAACCAACTTGTTAGCTCATCTAGTTAATTTCCCTGCCTATGCAAGGTTTGTTCCTATGGTTTTTGTATTATCGATTATTATTAGTTTGTCTAAATGTACTGTGCAAGCTGCTATGGTGTGTCTTCCAGTACTTTGTCTAGCCCAGATTTAAATGGAAATGTGTCTTCCACCATTTATATCTCCTTGACCACATCTTTCTTGTGCATGCTAGGAAGAAATGTAGGTCCCACACATCGAATGGGGGACTGTGTTTTGGAAAGTGGTGAGTCAGAACACTACTTAGGGGGTCATGGTGAATAGCCACCTGAACGAGAGCTCCCAAAGTGCTATGCAGTGGTTAAAAAAGTGAACACAATCCTTGGATGTAGAAGTTGAGGGGTTTATTACCACTATATATGGCATCAATGCATCCCTTTTTGGAATACTGTGTCCAGTTCTGGTGTCCACAGTTTTGAAAGGATGTTGACAAATTGGAAAGAGTTTAGAAAATAACTGTAAGAATGTTTTGTGGTGAGAAACCCAAGAAACTCAATCTACTCACTTTAACAAAGTGACGATTAAGTGGTAACTTAATCATGGTCTCTAAGTAACTATAAAAGGAAAAGATTTCTAATAGCAGATGGCTCTTTAATCTAGCAGACAAAGGCATAACATGATCCAAGGCTGGAAGCTGAATCTAGGGAAAAAAATAAGACTATTATTAGTGAAGGTAATTAGTCATTGGAACAATTTAGATAGGGATATGGTGGATTCTCGGTCTTGAAATTTTTAAAACAAGATTGGATGCTTTTCTAAAAGGTATGCTCTAGGTGAACCAGAAGTTATGGACTTGATGGGGGAAACACTTCTGGACTTCAAATCTATGAATCCATGACAATCTTTGTAATTAAAGTTTGTTTTTCATATATTTGCAAAATGTCATCTTGAAGATTCTATATCCAAATCTCAATTTTCCCTCATTCCTTTTACATTTCCCTTGGGTTTTATTCTATTGTGTTTGATTGTAGCATGTCATATCAAAAGATGCAGAATACTATTAAACAATAATGAATATGATTGGTATAAATGGCAAGAGCTAGAATTTTACACAGGTACATATAAAAGTAAAAGCTAAGTAAAATTAAGGGTAGTATTTTAACTACAGCTGATAGTTCTATGTTACAATAACCTCCTTGTTCATTTGCATATGAATAATTTGCATAATAAATCTCTAGCCAAGATCTTAGTATTACTCTGGGAATGTTATTTTTCTGTATTTCAGAAAAAAAAAGCAGTAGATGATTCCCTTGCCTTTAATTTATAATCAGTGTTGTGATAGTAAATGAACCAAATTATCATAATCCTCTGATTCTTTGTAGGTGAGCCAAATTCCCTCTGTGTCTTGTGTTTATAATTCGTTGTATTTAAACTGAATCTAAGGTGAACTTCAGCTGACCCTATTGCTTTAAGTTAAAATCATGATCAGAAACATGTCTGTAATCAATCAGTAGGACTGTATTTGATTATTCACTTTGCTTTTTTACTCAGATTTAGCTGATCTAATCAAAATGCCCAGAAAGGGACCTGACCTGGGGCAGGTATTTTCTGTGATTTATGGTTACAGATGGCATTAGCTTTTATTGTTTAGGTTAAGTTGAGAATATTCGAAGTAAGTAAATGAAAAAGGCATGAGAAAGAATTTTCATTTTTCTAAAGTAGTCTATAAAGGGTGAGTTTTGGGAAGATAGTTTAAGTAGTCTGCCATCACTACTTCAGTTACAGAGAGTTGGCATGCCTTTCCTTTCTGTGTTCTGTATAGTGCTGTCTTAAGTACTGCTTAATTGTCTTTCTTAAAGTTTTACCTGAGTTAGTTATTTGGCATCATGACTTATTAAATCTGAACATGCAACAGTTATCTGGTCTCTTTTGTTACCAACTAGAGCTATGCAAAATGTTCATAGCATAATTTAAAAACAGAGTAAGCATAATCTGCTTTGATTTTTCACCATGAACCCCAAACTCATCCTTTTGTTTTGTTTTTCAAGACCTTGACTAACCTTCAGGCAGCATCCTTTCTGTCTGTGGATGCTAGAAAAGGACATTAGAAACTTTGAGCCCTAACCAGAAAGCAAAACTCGCCGTGTGTGTGATATATATGTGCATACAGGCAAAGTATCCTGTGTCGTATGGCTTAAACAAAATTCCCTGAGTTTCAAACAGCTTTATTATCAACAGTTATTCTTTTGAGAGTGTGAGAGGACAAGGGCATTAGAACTCCACTGTGAAGATGTTTTATTTACAGGGATTGGATGCTTCAGAGGGTTACAGTGGATACCAAACTTTTCTCCTCTAAGTTTACTTGTTCAAGTTTAGGTTGCATTAAAAAAAGATGGGAAATCATTTAGTTTGACTTTTGAGTCTTTAATAAAGGAATTGGTGATTCCTGTCTAGTTCCTGCTGGATAGATGTTCATAGTGGTCACAACAAAAATGAACTATAAATAATGTAAAGATTTCCCAAATTGACAAGTTTAAATGTATGGTAAAATTAGATATGTGCAATATATGTATTTCTAGGGATTTACAGTGCACCTTGGTGCAAAACTTTTTCTAGTTTCAGGTCTTTCTACAAACTCAGACAAGATTTGTCAAAAGTTCTACTAAAGTAATTTTTTTTTTCAAGTGAGCTTAGGTCCGGTTTTGATGAAGTCTTGCCCAATTTATAGATCTGAATCAAAACTAACTTGGAGATTTCAATTGTTTCACTCAGATTTTTGTTCGAACCTGAAAAGCAAAGTTTGGTGCAACCCAAAAAAGACCAAAGTTGAAGAAAAAGTTCATATTAGCAGAGAGAGAGCTATTTGCTTTAACAGTAAAGCAGGGTAGAAGAAAAATGTTAAACATGACAGAATCCCATAACATTACACTTATTATATATTGAGCCTTAAAATATCCAGTAGTAGTTAATAACATCTGATTTACATGATAATTTCCTATAAGTACAGAATTTTGAATAATCTATCAGACACACAGCTATTGGCAGATTTGAATATAGGAAAAAGAAGACATAATTACATTTGACATGACAATTGCTGACTATGTAACGAGCACGGGGTTTGAAAGAAGTATTTTAAATTATCACTAGTGGGGACACCTCATTGGTAAACTTCAAATTAATCCTGTACATCTCAAAATAGAATTGTGGGGTTCTATCATCGTGTATTAATGGCTTATGTATCAGTTTTCTGCGTTCCATTGGTAAAAAGCTAGTTTTGCTAAATGACATCCCTGCAGACTCAGCCTGGTATCTGAGACTCAAGCTCAGGTCTTCCTTGCTCATGCAATATCTCCAGCAATAAAGATTCCACATGCAGAACATCATTGACTCCACAGCCATCTGTTGCTGCCATTTCATTAGCAGCAGCAGCAGAAGCCAGCAGCTTACTGAAATGGCTAGCATTTGGCCTGCAGTTCAATGATAGAAGGGTAGCAGAAATTTGAGATAGCAACAGCAAATGGGAGTGGCTAGAAGATAGGGCGGCATCATACGAGCAGGCTGCGGGACAAAAGACACTGCATTTTTTTTTTTTACTCTGGATTTCTATGCCTTTCATTAAATAGTTCTGGGAGTATTTTGGCAGCACAGCTGAATGGCCAGGGCATCATAGCAGGAGAACTAGCACTGGGTGCAGTACGTGAACTCAAGGTATGTCTACATGGCAATTAAACACCCATAGCTAGTCTATGCCAGCTGGCTCAGGCTACAGGGCCTTTTAATTGGGGTGTAGACATTTGGGCTTGGGCTCCGGGACTACATGCAGCGGTGAGGGGTCCCAGAATCTGGGCTACAGCCCAAGCCCAAATGTCGACACCACAATGAAACAGCTCCACAGCCTGCACCCTGTGAGTCCAAGTCAGCTGCCAGGGGCTGGCAGCAGGAATTAAATTGTAGTGTAGACATCAGAGTCTGACTGTATATCTGTGTGCTGTTGGGTGTAATCTGCTTGTCTCTCACCCACCTCACACAGCAACATAGGGTGACCAGATAGCAAGTGTGAAAAATCGGGACAGGAGGTGGGGGGTAATAGGAGCCTCTATAAGAAAAAGGCCCAAATATTGGGACTGTCCCTATAAAATCGGGACATCTGGTCACCCTACAGCAACAGAAACAGCCTCTCACATTCCTCATGGATTTTCCCCACTCCTGTGCCAAAATGCAAAATACTGAAGATATTGAGTGAAAATCTTGGCCCCAGTGAAGTCAATGGCAAAACTCCCATTGACATAAATAAAGCCAGGATTTCACCAATTATCTTTAGGGAAACTTAATTTTGGGGTGTGTGTGTGGAAACACTGAGGGAAAACTATAGCTAGCACCCAAAATGATTAAAAACTTAATTGCTGCTTGTCTTCTGATTGATACTCAAAAATATCTGCTTCTTTGACTATGGCTTGTCTCTGTGCTATAAGCAGCACATTTATTGTTCAATTTGCTCATCCCCACTAAGAACATTACAAATGAGTAGGAAGAAATACTCAAAAATTGAAGTCAGTTTAACTTGTATGCTCTTGTCATGGAAACTTTCTACACCACTGAAAATTCAAGTTTATATAATTCAAAATATAGTTTACTTTTTTGTTAATTATTCAGATGTATCTTGCTGATTTCTAAACAGATATACACCTCCCTCACTATTGATCGTTAGTGTAATATCGTCTGCATAGATCAGCTTTGTGCCACCTTTTGGAGTTGCTTGCTTATGAAGTCCATCACAATTATTAATAGTAATAGACTAAATTATTCCTAGTGGAGGCCAACCTTCACCTTGAAACCCTCTGTTACACTGACGGGCATCCTAACTTGAATAATTAAACAGTCGTAGAAATTCATTACCATCTGGACAAGGTCCTTCAGAGTTCTATAGACCATGGGATGTTGTTCCAGGAAGAAGGATTGCTAGGAAGAAATGGGATCCACCTAATGAAGAGAGGGAAGAGCACCTTCGCAGGCAGGCTTGCTAACCTAGTGAGGAGGGCTTTAAACTAGGTTTGCCGGGGAATGGAGACATAAGCCCTGTGGGAAGTGGGATACCAGGAGGAAACATAAGGAGGAGAGTGCAACAGGGCGGCCTCCCGATTCATACTGAGAAAGTAGGACAATCGGCTAGTTACCTTAGGTGGCTGTACAGGAACGCAAGAAGCCTGGGAAACAGGAAGAATGGGAAGTCCTGGCACAGTCAAGGAACTATGATGTGATGGAATAACAGAGACTTAATGGGGTAACTCACATGACTGGAGCACTGTCATGGATGGGTATAAACTGTTCAGGAAGGACAGGAGTGGGAGAAAAGGTGGAGGAGTTGCACTGTATGTAAGAGGGCTCAGAGCTCCAGTATGAAACTGGAGAAAAGCCTGTTGAGTCTTTGGATTAAGTTTAGAGGTGAGAGCAACAAGGGTGATGTCATGGTGGGCATCTGCTATAGACCACCAGACCAGGAAGGGATGAGGTGATGAGGTTTTCTTCGGACAACTAATAGAAGTTTCCAGATCACACACCCTGGTTCTCATGTGGACTTCAATCATCCTGACATCTGCTGGGAGAGCAATACAGCAGTATACAGACAATCCAAGAAGTTTTTGGAGAGTGTTGGAGTGTAAAACGTCCTGGTACAAGTGCTGGAGGAACCGACTAGGGGCCGTGCTCCTCTTGACCTGCTGCTTACAAATAGGGAAGAATTGGTAGAGGAAGTAGAAGTGGGTGGCAACCTAAGTAGCAATGACCATGAGATGGTTGAGTTCAGGATTCTGACAAAAGGAAGAAAGGAGAGTAGCAAAATACGGATCCTGGACTTCAGAAATGCAGACTTTGACTCCGACAAGGCTGTATCCCCACTTTGAACTTTAGGGTACAAATGTAGGGGCCTGCATGAAAACTTCTAAGCTTACTACCAGCTTAGCTCTGGTCCGCTGCCACCATCCCAAGGCTAGTTCCCTACCCTGGAAAGCCTTGAGAGACCTTCACCAATTCCCTGGTGAATACAGATCCAAATCCCTTGGATCTAAAACAAGGAGAAATTAACCATTCCCCCTCCTTTCTTTCACCAACTCCTGGTGAATACAGATCCAACTCCCTTGGATCTAAAACAAGGAGAAATTAACCATTCCCCCTCCTTCCTTTCACCAACTCCTGGTGAATACAGATCCAACCCCCTTGGATCTAAAACAAGGAGAAATTAACCATTCCCCCTCCTTCCTTTCACCAACTCCTGGTGAATACAGATCCAACCCCCTTGGATCTAAAACAAGGAGAAATTAACCATTCCCCCTCCTTCCTTTCACCAACTCCTGGTGAATACAGATCCAACCCCCTTGGATCTTAAATCAAGGGAAAAAATCAATCAGGTTCTTAAAAAGAAGGTTTTTAATTAAAGAAAAAGGTAAAAATCATTTTTGTAAAATTAGTATGGAAAATAACTTTACCGGGTAATCAAACTTAAAGAGCTCAGAGGTCTCCCCTCTAGTCTTAGGTTCAAAGTACAGCAAACAAAGATAAACACTCTAGTAAAAGGTACATTTACAAGTTGAGAAAACAAAGTAAAACTAAGATGCCTTGCCTGGCTATTTACTTACAAGTTTGAAATAGGAGAAACTTGTTTAGAAAGATGTGGAGAACCTGGATTGATGTCTGGTCCCTCTCAGTCCCAAGAGCGAACGAGCTCCCAAACAAAGAGCACAAACAAAAGCCTCCCCGCCCCCAAGATTTGAAAGTATCTTGTCCCGTTATTGGTCCTTTGGGTCAGATGCCAGCCAGGTTACCTGAGCTTCTTAACCCTTTACAGGGAAAAGGATTTTGGAGTCTCTGGCCAGAAGGGATTTTATAGTACTGTCCACAGGACAGCTGTTACTCTTCCCTTTATAGTTATGACAGACTCCCTTAGGGAACTGATGGGCAGGATCCCCTTGGAAGCTAATATGAGGTGGCAAGGAGTCCAGGAGAGCTGGCTGTATTTTAAAGAAGCCTTATTGAGGGCGCAGGAACAAACCATCCTGAAGTGCAGAAAGAATAGCAAATATGGCAGGCAACCAGCTTGGCTTAACAGTGAAATCTTCAGTGAGCGTAAAGTCAAAAAGAAAGCTTACAAAAAGGGGAAATTTGGACAGATGACTAGGGAGGAGTATAAAAATATTGCTCGAGCATGCAGGGGTGTAATCAGGAAGACCAAAGCACAATTGGAGTTGCAGCTAGCCAGGGATGTGAAGGGTAACAAGAAGGGTTTCTACAGGTATGTTAGCAACAAGACGGTGGTCAGGGAAAGTGGGACCCTTACTGAATGGGGGAGGCAACATAGTGACAGATGATCTGGAAAAAGCTGAAGTACTCAATGCTTTTTTTGCCTTGGTCTTCACAGACAAGGTCAGCTCCCAGACTGCTGCACTGGGCAATACAGTACGGGGAGGAGGTGAGCAGCCTTCAGTGGTGAAAGAACAGGTTAAGGACTATTTAGAAAATCTGAATGTGCACAAGTCCATGGGTCCAGATCTAATGCATCCAAGGGTGCAGAGGGAGTTGGCTGATGTGATTGCAGAGCCATTTGCCATTATCTTTGAAAACTCGTGGTGATCGGGGGAGGTCCCAGTTGATTGGAAAAAGGCAAATATAGTGCCTATGTTTTAAAAAGGGAAGAAAGAGAACCCAGGGAACTACAGACCAGTCAGCCTTACTTCTGTCCCCGGCAAAATCATGGAGCAGGTCCTCAAGGAATCCATTTAGAAGCACTTGAAGGAGAGGAAGGTGATCAGGAACAGTCAACATGGATTCACCAGGGGCAAGTCATGCCTGACCAACCTGCTTGCCTTCTATGATGAGATGACTGGCTCTGTGGATATGGGAAAAGTAGTGGATGTGATATATCTTGACTTGAGCAAAGCTTTTGATACGGTCTCCCACAGTATTCTTGCCAGGAAGTTAAAAAAGTATGGATTGGATGAATGGACTAGATGGATAGAAAGCTGGCTCAGTGGGTAGTGATCAATGACTCAATGGCTAGTTGGCAGCTGGTATCAATCAGGGTGCCCCAGGGGTCTGTCCTGGGGATGGGTTTTGTTCAACATCTTCATTAATGATCTGGATGATGGGATGGATTGCACCCTCAGCAACTTTGCGCATGACACTAAGCTGGGGGGAGAGGTAGCTATGCTGGAGGGTAGGGATAGAGTTCAGAGTGACCTAGACAAATTGGAAGATTGGGCTAAAAGAATTCTGATGAGGTTCAACAAGGACAAGTGCAGAGTCCTGCACTTAGGATAGAAGAATACCATGCACTGCTACAGGCTGGGGACCAACTGGCTAAGTGGCAGTTCTGCAGAAAAGGACCTGGGGATTACAGTGGATGAGAAGCTGGATAAGTGAACAGTGTGCCCTTGTTGCTAAGAAGGCTAGCGACATATTGGGCTGCATTAGTAGGAGCATTGCCAGTAGATCGAGGGAAGTGATTATTCCCTTCTATTTGGCACCAGTGAGGCCACATCTGGAGTATTGCATCCAGTTTTGCTCCCTTCCCTTCCCCACAGCCCACCCCACTACAGAAAGGATGTGGACAAATTGGAGAGAGTCCAGTGGAGGACAATGAAAATGATTAGGGGGCTGGGGCACATGACTTATGAGGAGAGGCTGAGGGAACTGGGCTTATTTAGTCTGCAGAAGAGAAGAGTGAGGGGGGATTTGATAGCAGCCCTCAACCACCTGAAGTGGGGTTCCAAAGAGGATGGAGCTAGGCTGATCTCAGTGGTGGCAGATGACAGAACAAAGAGCAATTTTCTCAAGCTGCAGTGGGGGAGGACTAGGTTAGCTATTAGGAAAAACTATTTCACTAGGAGGGTGGTGAAGCACTGGAATGGGTTACCTAAGGAAGTGGTGGAATCCCCATCCTTAGAGGTTTTTAAGGCCTGGCTTGACAAAGCCCTTGCGGGGATAATTTAGTTGTGGTTGGTCCTGCTTTGAGCAGGGGGTTGGATTAGATGACCTCCTGAGGTCTCTTCCAACCCTAATCTTCTATGATTCTAATTGTAAGTCTGCACCATAAGTTGTACTGCAGAGGCACCAGCAGTTGCCTAGCTACTTTATCAAATGCTTTCTCCAAATTGAGGAAAGCCCAACTGTGCTCTGCATTTCCCTCCAGCTTCTTTTCCACCAACTGTCTAGTGATGAACATACCATCTGCCATCCCTTCTACTTTTCTAAAATAAAACTGTTCCTTTCCTAAAATGGGCTCTACTTTTGGGGAAATGTGACTGATTCTCTCTAACAGTTTCATGTAGTGGGACAGCAGCTTAATTCCTCAGTACTTGGAATAGTTGTATCTGTCACCTTTTTGTTTGTATATAGTGCCAATACGGACTTTCTCCTTTCTCCTGTAATTTTCCTCTGTTTCCAAACTGCATGGAGGACTCCTCTGACCTAACAGACACCAACTTGTCTCAAAGCTTTGATCACTTCTTCCATGAAAGCCTTGGGCAGGTATGGAATTTCCCCCACCTCCTGTGTGCAGCTCTGTTGGCATGACTGGAGCTCTCCCCATCCCCAAATATAGAAGGCAAACAGTGCCTGTGGACTTCATCCAGAGCTGTTGCTTTTCCAGGTGCAGCCTTGACATCTGCCTCTGACAGGTCATTACCAACTGTAATTATGAGTTCATGCAATGGTGGTGTAGCATATAAAAGGGTTCGCCTCTTTAAATAGACTCTCCTACTATTCTCTGTTATATACCATGTCTCCTGTTCACAATCAGTCTGCCCTCTGCATCCTTTATGAATGGTGTGTTTACTATGTCTTCCTTCCTTTGTTGCTTGCACAATGATATATTTTCTTTTTGGCAAGTTCAGGCCAGTCATTCAACTCATTATACAGCTTGTCTAAAGCTAGGTTTCTCGCCTTTCTGACTGCTTGCTTGGATACTCTGTAGGCAGAAACTGCTGCTGCTTCTGAAGGTTTATTTTCCATCTCCTTTCTGGATTCTCTCCTAGTTCTTACTGCATTCTGCACCTTCTCTTTCCACCACCATTCGTCATGAGATGCATCTACATAGCATCTCCGCTTCTAGGACCAATATGTTCTTGAAGACACAGCACTCCTCTTCTGTTGTTCCAATTTGTGTATCTTCTGGGCTAAAAATTTGCAACTGTATCCCTATACTTTTCTGCAGCTGTGCTGCACGGTATGTGTATCCTGATATGTGTCTCATTGGAGCGAAGCTCACAGCTGGTCCATTTGCTAGTTGTGACTGTTACCACCAATGTCTTGTATACAGGTCTGTCTCATCTTACGCTGGGGTTACCTTCCGTGGTCAGCGCATAAAGCGAAAACCGCGTATAGTCAAAATGACCCTTGAAAATCCCTTAAATCACCCATAAAGTACAATTTTGTGTATACAACCCTGTACAGTACTATGTATTGTATACAGCAATGTACAGTATATAATAAAGACTACATATGCAAAATATAATTTTTAATAACATAACAGAGAGACAGAAGAATAAAAGAATAAAAAATGAAGCAAGTACAGTACAGTGCAGTACTGTAAACCTGAACAGTCACCAGTCATCCTGGATATTCTTGCTAGTCTTGTACTGTACACACTCCAAGGATTAGTCTTGCTCTTCCCCTGACAACACTATCATTGAGTCGCCAGGGCTTGATGTCGATCCACGTGTCGATGGGCCAGGCTTGGGTGATGGAGAGCGAGTTGTAGACAAAGTGTTGGCTCTGGTTCAGCTGCTGCTGGTTGTTTTTTCTTTAACATGGTGATTGGCAACTGTCGCTGTTGTCTTTTGAGCTCCTCAAACATTTCTGGGTGCGGTCTCAAATCATCCGTAATACTACGTGTGATTTTGAGGCTTCGTTCCATAGAAGGATCATGTTCAGAAATTAAATAATTCAAGTGTTTCGCTGCTTGGAAAACTTCAGAAAATTTATGAAGATTCCAAGTTGCTGGCTCTTCCTGTTGGTCGTCATCTTCGTCTTCTGTAGACAATTTTATCAGTTCCTCTAATTCTTCGTTAGTCAATGTTTCTATATGGTCCTCAATTAATTCCTCAATTTCTTCCTCGAGGACGTCGACGAAGCCATCATCACCCACTTGCCTGGCCACCTGAACAATGAGTTGCACTTCTTTGTCAATGGTCGGGAAACCCTTAAAATCATTCACACAGTCTTCCCATAGGTTTCGCCAACATGCATTGACTGTTTCAGGCTTGATTGCATCCATTGCCTGTTTAATATAAGTGATGCAATCAGCAATGTTGAAGGACTTCCAACACTCCATCACATTAACATTGGGATCAGCATCCATAGCGGTAAGGATCTGTGAGAATGTAAGCCTCGTGTACGTGGCCTGGAAACAGCTAATGATGCCTTGGTCGAGAGGTTGGAGGATGGAGGTGGTATTGGGGGGGAGAAAGACGACTTCAACTTAGTTATGCGCAAACCGGAGTACCGCAGGGTGGCCAGGTGCGTTGTCTATGATCAGCAACACTTTAAAGTCAAGTCCTTTCTCTTCAAGGTACTGCTTGACCTCCAGAATGAAACACTTGTGGAACCAATCCAGAAATAATGCTGCCGTCACCCAAGCCTTTTTATTTGAGTGCCAGAACACAGGCAGGAGATTTTTGTTCTTGCCTTTTATGGCACGGGGATTTGCAGCCTTGTAGAGCAAACCCCGCTTTATTAAATGCCCAGCTGCATTGCCACAAAGCAACACAGTCACACAGTCTTTAGCTGCTTTGAAGCCAGGGGCTTGTCTTTCTAATTTCGAAATGTAAGTGCAGGTGAACATTTTTTTCCAAAAGAGCCCAGTCTCGTCAGCATTAAAAACTTGTACTGGAAGATAGCCCCTTTCCTCTATGATTTTCTTTAATTGTTCGGGGTAGGCTTTTGCTGCCTCCTCATTGGCAGATGGAGCTTCACCAGTAATCTGCGCGTTTTTGAGGTTGAAGCAGTTCCTAAAACTCTTAAGCCAACCTTGGCTGGCTTTGAATTCCTTCTTATCAGAAGGCTGTCCCTGTTCGGCGGGAGGTTTGAACAGCGCATAGATGCTAAGAGCCTTTTCTCGCAACATGTTGCCATCGATAGGCACACGTTTACGGTTCATGTCTTCCAGCCATAAGTTTAATGCCTTTTCAGTCTTCACTAAAGTCTTATCACGCACTTGGCTCGTCACCTTAGCAGTTACTGGAGCAATTGATGTCACGGCTTGACGAATTTCTGTCTCTTGAATCTTGATGGCACGGATGCTAGATTCGTTGTGGCCGTATTTACGCGCCACGTTGGCGATGGACATACCGTCTCTCAATAAGTCCAACACAGCCAGTTTTTCCTTCAGCGTGGGAACACATTGCTGTTTCTTCAGTTGAGCACCAGATAAAGTAGGTGCCTTGCGTTTAGGGGCCGTGTTATACAGTACGAAAAATATGTACTGTCTCTTTAAACAGTACAGGCACAATAGAATCTCACTCAGCCCGGCGAGATGCGCACAGTATGAGAGGCACAGGGGGACAGAGTACTGTAGTGGGAACAGCAGATTTGCTTCTCCCATCTCACACTCACCCCGGGGCAGACACATTATTTAAACTGTTTTTTGTTTGTTTTGTTTTGTTTTGTTTGTTTTGTTTGCCAACCCTCCAGGATTATTATAGGGGGGAACTTTATCACAGGCCTAAAGACATGCTATTGCTGTCAAGTCCCCCCTCCCAAAAAAATATTTTAGTGGGAACAGCAGATTCGCGTCTCACGCTGGTGGAATCGCCCGCACTTTTTTTTCCCCCGACCGTGCAAAGCTGAAATCGCGCATGTTAAATGTGCGTAAGATGCGACAGACCTGTAATTGTTCCTGCCCAAAATCATAATGGAACTTTATCTGCTCCACACTTCAGCCCCTGAGCAGTGAGCGTCCATTGCAGGTGTGACGGGTTAGATCACAGAACCCCCCTTGGGAGCTGCCATCTGATGTGCCAAGACTACTTCTACCCCTGCCTTCCCTGCCAGCTCGGGGCCCCAGCACCCTGTCTTGCTGAGCCAGACACTCCCATCTGCTCCAACAAAGACCCAGAGTCTGAATTACTTGCCCCAAAGCTGCAGGTTTACCCCAAAGCAGCTAACAGAAGTGTTCTTGTCTTTAACACTCAGATGCCCAACACCCAATGGGGTCTAAACCCAAATAAATCTGTTTTACCCTGTATAAAGCTTATGCAGGGTAAACTCATAAATTGTTCACCCTTTATAACACTGATAGAGAGAGATGCATGGCTGTTTGCTCCCCCAGGTATTAATACATACTCTGGGTCAATTAATAAGTAATAAGTGATGTTACTAAATACAAAAAGTGGATTTAAATGGTTCCAAGTAGTAACAGACAGAACAAAGTAAGTCACGAAGCAAAATAAAAGTGTGGAAATCTATGTCTAATCAAACTGAATACAGATAAGTTCCTCACCAGTTCCAGAATGCTCCCTTTTACAGACTAATCTCCTTTTAGCCTGGGTCCAGCAATCACTCACACCCCTTGCACACTGTCCTTTATTCCAGTTTCTTGCAAGTATCCTGGGGAGTGGAGAGGCTCTCTCTTTAGCCAGCTGAAGACAAAATGGAGGGGTCTCCCAGGGGTTTAAATAGACTTTATCTTGTGGGTGGAGACCCCCTCCTCACTCCTATGCAAAGTCCAGCTCCAAGATTGAGTTCTGGAGTCACCTGGGCAAGTCACATGTCCATGCATGACTCACAGTTTCTTACCAGGAGCATTCCAAGATTCATTGTCCTTTAAGTGTCTCTTGTTTAGGTACTTAACGTCAACATTCCTTTCTCCAGGAACTGACCAAATGCTCTACAAAGGTTATTTAGAAATGAAGCCAGTACACAGCCAATATTCATAACTTCGAATACAAAAATGATACATGCATACAAATAGGATTAATAGATTTGGTAGATCATAATCTTTGAGATATGTTACATGGCATATGTAGCATAAAACACATTCTAAGCGTATTTCCATGAAGACTTATGGGAGGTACCATCACAGCAGATTACAGTATGCTGAAGTTAAAAAGAAGCAGCAGGTAATGATTGGTATAAAGGAAGATCTTGGAGCTGGTTCTCTGACATACTCTGTACCCTCAACTGTATTGAGTCTGTAACCTGGTGAACTAGTACAGTCGTTTAAAAAAATTAAAACCCCCTGACATCACTTTCATTCAAAGCATTTGCTTTATCCTCATCGCCATGTTCCATGTTGTAGCCCCCTCATGGCAGTAGAATGCACCATGGTTGTTCATAGTCCTGACACTCTGTTAGAATGCCAGCAGTATTTCAGGTACATGGGACAGAAAAGTAGGTGCATAATGCTCCATGTGTCTGACAGGTAGGTAGTACGGTAGTGGCTAGTGCAGTTTGAGGCAAATTTGTTATGTAAGGCTCTGTTGAATAGAAGCTTTGATTTAGGATTGTGCAGCATTAGACATAGACACCAAAGTCTGAAGTCATCCACTGGCTGCTGATAATGTCTTATGTTAGGTTCTGATTATCTTTTAAATGAGAGGCACCATTCTATGAAAGGATAAACCTTTTTCCTGTCCCTGGCTGGGCTTTAAAATCTTGAAAGACTAGAGCAATATGACTTACATAGACAGTCATTGACCAAGAACAATATTACTCCAAGAGTAAGTTATCTCTTAGCTCTGTAATAAATCAAAAATAAGGTTATAGTGTCCTCAGAATATACTACTTTAATTAGAGTTTATTCTTCAAGGCACACAATGTCTTATCAGTGCTTCTTTTATCAAGGTAGTTTTGATAGCACTTAGTGCTGGGAGCAAATAGTCTACTTGATAAGCAGAATATTTTTTCTTTGCCGTTGTTCCTTTGAGGTTACTCCTTACTTATAGTTGATGATTACATATATTTTTTTAAACTGGGGACTGTATGATTAATAAAAAAAATTCAATTTCAGTAAAGTGCCTTCAAAATTTTAATTGAATTGTTTTTTATATCCCACGTCATGTTTAATAGCATAAAGTGTTTGTGGTGGAAAGCACATGTCCATTTGAGCTGACTTTTTTTCTTGTAATGTTAAACTCAGCAATTATTCTTTGACAAGTGGGGCAATATTTTGGATGAAATTTATTGAATTAAGTTTATGTATCATTGTGGGCCAGGGATTGTATGTATTTCCATGGGGGAGCGGCACCACGGTCCTCCAGGAACTAATACCTAACCCATTACATAATTTTTTTATTTGGGTTTCTTTGGCTAAGCCCAGGTGCTTTGGCCCTGCGTACCAGGTGTGAGTTGTTGGGAGGTCAGATTATGTAATAAGTCCAATAACCTTATTTATGTTGGGTTACTACCTGTAGCCCTTTTGCATGATGAATGAGTTCTTAATATGATCATCATCCCATGTGAGGCACTCTGCATTGTAGGTATTAAGCACTGTAGCACCACAATAGCAATCAGCTGCTTTCATTTGTTTCTATAGTTTAGGAAGGTGGGGGCAGGAGATGAGTCCAGCACAGAACATGTATTTATATATTTTACTTCACTGCCTAAAGGGAATATAGAATAGAATCAAGTAAAGAATTGGCAGGTAATGTGTAAGTAAGAGAGAGCAGCAGCCCTAAGATAGTTGTTACCAAGAGCTTCAGTTTGTAATTGTGACCAATGTGCCACACATAGTTCTCACCTTCTGCTGTATGCATAATTAGCATAACATTTATATGAGATAATGAAGCTTGGTGGGTTCTGTGTCATGTGGCACTAACTCTGTGCCTCATGAGTTTAACTCTTCATGGGCACTTTGTAGAGGGAGAGAGAGATACAAAATACTGGGTAATGTGTGCACTGCTGACCTCTGCTGGATGATAAATTAAAGAGTTTGTGTTTACATTACACTGGAGACTGCTCTCCAGGCAACCTAAGCCCTAACACTACTTAATACTATTACTGTTTCGTTTATAGAACAAGTGTTTCCTCGCAAAGAAGGTCCTGAGTTCTGCCTGTCTCGCTTTATAAAAATGAAGGCTGTGCAGCTATGTTCTGCAGCATAAATGATGTCTGCAAAAATCAGTGTGGCCAGGGATTAGTTATAAATGCCAAAGTCCATAGGTCCGGCCCATAGGTATTACTGACAGTCAGTCACTGGGCTCACTAATGGAGGACAATATCTGACCTCAGAAGGTCTGTAAGTCATTCACTTATGAATGAACTCTGTGCTTGGCCAAGTAGATTCCAGCAGGCCAAGACTAAAGGATTTTCAGGCTCTGGGCACTATGGAAATTGAGCCTTCTCCCCTGCCACCACCTTCCATAAATTAGACAAAGTGCCCCTACCGGATGCAAAACCCAGAATGCTCCTCTTTTTTGCAGAAAACTGCTGACACTTGGAATGGAACTCTGACATTTAGAGGAGTCCGGCCTAGGAACATATCTCTCTATTTAAGACGACCAATTTGAGTTTATAATTTGATCCACTTTAGTTTTGCCAGAGCTACCCTATTCTCTTGAAATTTCATATCTACCCATAATCTCCTCCAAAACGTGCATCATCAGGTTGAACTAGTAGTCTGATAAAGAGATGAAGGTAAATGCTGTTTACAGATGAAAGAAGGAGAAATTCTAACATTTGACTCATTTTTTTTATTTGTTTCATCTTGTAGTTCAAAAAAATCATTCTGAATACTAAACATAAGTTTTGCACAAATGATCAAGGCAGCTCATAACTCTCTCTCCCACAACACATTTACAGTGCTTTCATGTTTATGCATGGTGCCTGAAAAGTGGCTTGAAAAGGAAAAAGAAAAAGAATTTTCAAACTTTGACAAGCATTTGAATAAATGCTTCCATTGATTCACTTGTTCACATAGAAAAAGAAGAAAATATTCTTTGAACAAAATTGACGTTTATCTCCTTCTGGTGTTTCATTTAACAGACAAATTTAGTTAACATCAGCAAGAATTTTCTGGCATTAATAAACTTTCTAAAGAATACTTTAATATTAGGTGGAGGGGGAGAATTCTGTATTTTTCTTCATTTTACATTTATTTTTAAATGTTTTGTAAATGGTATGGAAAAGAATGTACGTGTAGGGATATCATAAATTCCATCCAAGAGATGAAAGAGATTACGTATATTTTTACCTTCCAGTTTTATCCCTAACTATCTAAGACTTGTTTAAGTAGCATTAAGCAATGTTCTGTTATGCTGGGAGCAAGCACTTCATCTGTTTATAATGTTATGTTACTTGTGTAATTCAGTTTTTGCAAAATGTATTTTACTTCAGTTAATCATGCACCCATCCAAAGCTTTGTGCTGTTACATAAGTTATAAAATACTTACAAAAATGCTGATGGTTCAGTATCCATTAAATTTTCCAACCTACCCCAAACAATATTCTTCTCTCCAACCCGCCAGGTATCAATAAAAATCTCTATCCATCATAAATAGTCCAGTCATACTCCTGTCCGCTTACTCCCTCAGTAAAAGTGTGGATGACTAGCTAGGCCTTGCAACGTGTTGTGCAGGTCAAGAAATATGAGTATTCTGGGATCAAGGTTGAGAGTGAATTCCAGAGGTAAGCCCTTGTTCCCAATTTAAGTCAGGCGGGGTTGGGGGGAGGAGAGGGTGAATGGGGAGGGGAGTTGTCATCTCCAACATCTCACTGATTTGCTGATGGAATGGTATCACATCAGGAAAGAGATTGTTTCGAAAGTAGGCATTTACCTAAGCCATTTAGGATATCACAGGTCAAAGTCTGTTTCTACTCTGATAACATTGTGGGCTTGAATAATTTCTGGATAAAGCTTGCTCACTTTAAAAGTAAAATTCTGCTTTTATTTTCCCTACCTTCTAGCCTTGAAAACTGCCCCTGAAATCTGACAGTCAAGCTGAGTTCTTTCCTCCTCATGTTTCATTATCAGTAATCCCTCAAGCAAATTTATGTTCTTAGTAACATCTGTGCAAATCAAATTATGTTCTTAGTTATGCCTGCTCCATTGTACATATGAACATGTATATACAGATCCATTAACCTACAATGGGGTTATACGAGTGAATCTCAGACATTTGATATGAAGATTTTGTTACTGGTAGTGATGTATGAGAATGGAGTGGAGGAAATCAGCATCATTGTCAATCTGCATGGCTGTCAAGTGTGGTTTTGTTTTGTTTTGTTTTTTTAATTGTTTTTTATCTGTAAGCTAAGAACATTTGAGCTGGAATGTTAAAGGTTGTGTTTAAAAAATAAGTAATAATAAAAAAGTAAGACCGATAAGCAGGGACTTCCAAAGGAAGCACCTAGTACAACAAGGCTCTTATGGTGATTGAGGCCTTTGTGTTTTATTTTAATATATAAATAATAATAGTTTCACAGCTGTTATTCACAACTCCTGTGGGTAACCATGAAACTTAACAAAAATCATGTAAATTTCACTCTGCTGTTGTAGCTTGGGATATTGCAAGCAGCAGCAGAAAGGCAGAGACTTCTATTTTTGGGGAAAGAGGACCCAAAAAATGAGAAGGGCATCAGTGGAGTAATGATGAGTCCAGCTAGAGGTAAAGTAGCAGAGAGAAGGAAACTGAGTGAAAGGTAATTGTGAAATCACCTTCCAAGCTTCAGAAAATTCTGTGTTATAGGTGTGGGGGAAGAGAGGAAACTCCTTTTCTCTTACAGCAGCTAAAGGTGGAGGAGTGGGATGTTTGCATTTTGTCAAACCAAATGCTGACACAGAAGACAGAACCCTACCAAAGAAGTCATGGTCCCTAGTAGGAAACCCAACACATTCTGAGCAGCAACTTGGAAGTGAGGTTGGTGTGTCTCGCCAGGTTGTAGTGGGTTCCCTTACCCACTGTGTGTGTGTGTGGTTCTTTTTTGTTTTTGTTTCTTAAATATCTGACTGGTAGGTCTAGTCTGGTTGCCTAGAAGGTATCTAGTAAATTTTTCACATCCTGAATGCAAGATACTCAAACTGGAGACAAGCTAAAAGAACTATTAACTAAATATACCATTTTACATTATTTTAATCAAACTAAAATGGTTGACTGATACTTTGCAAGGAAAGTTCAGTACTGCTTTTTCACAGGCTACTGTTTGCTTCTGGAGAGGGGACTGTACCTGAAAGAATCTTAGCTCAAATAAAATAGAAGTTACTTCCTATAGAATTTGTGCAATTTCTCTGCCTTCCCTCTGCCCCCATTATATTTTTGACAAATAAGTTGAAATTGAAACTCACTAACCTATAGAAACTATTGTTAAAAAGTCTTGTATAGAGCATTTATTCAGAGAATGAAGATTGCTATTAAGATTACAATAGTACCAGTTAAACATAAGCCATCTGTTGGCTATGTCTTTACTTGTTGCAGAGACACTATCTGGGGAGCATTTGCAAAAAGATGAGTAACTTGGAATGTGATTATATAGCGGCATGAGTCCACATGTTTACTGAAAACATTCTGCTGATAAAATACAACAGTTGATACAAGAACCTTCAAGCTCTGTGTCCGTATAAGTATTTGAAAGGATAATACTCCAGGGGTGGCCAGAGGCATAGAAATATTATCCTTAGTTCATTGTTCATTCCCCCCCTTCCCCCAGAGTTAACAGATGTTTGAACTTCTAACTCTTAAAGGGGAAGTGGGGGACTTCCAAGCAGCATAACCAAAGTAGTGCTGTCACATTCATGAAGGACATCACAGTATGGAATTATCCATAAGGGAGTCAGAGATATCATTTACAAAACTGAATGAACCCCCAACACAGATTGCTGATACGGTTTTTAAATGTGATCAATACATTTGACATGTTTAACAACAGTTTAAAAAACTATTGCATCCTCAGCAAATATCCAGAAGACCTTGGCAAAATGAATGGAATGACCTCTCTTACTTTGGTAGCTGACTTGCACTTAAGGTTACTTTTGAGTTGAGTCAAGTCTTGTGAAAGAGTCCTTAATCATATGAAATTCATGCTTGCAAAATATGGGATTTCCAGTCATGTATTTTCAGAAAATAGTCCAGAATATGCTAGTGTAAAATTAAATCTTGTAAATTATTGGTGCTTTCAAGATGTAGCCTTCCATCCAAAGTACATATGATCAAACTGGGTAGCCGAATAAACTGTTTGGATTGTCTAAAAATAGCCTCCTTTAACTCCCTGATTTTTCTCAAGAAATCAATTTGGCTTCCCAAGGTGTATGTCTGTGCAAATATAGCCAATTTGTAATCGCCAGCCCTATTGCTAGTGGGTAGATGCCTGAAACAAGATTGCCAAGCAAGTTACTCTGTTATAAAGCTTATAGGCTGTGTAAACAGATGCAGAAAAGCTTTTACAATAGAACAGCAAAGCCACTCTTTAAATATTTGGGACAAATGGAAACATGCTCAAGTGTTGTTCTAAGAAAATTATTGATCAGATGCCATGCAACTAACTAATGAACGTGAATTTTAAAGAAATCAGAAAAATATATGTCTTGAAAGTTCCAGCACATTTCAAAGGCCTAGCTCTGTAGGATTCTGAGATATACCTACTGCTGAAATAGCACCATCTACAGTATGCAGTAGTCATCACTGCGTGTGTGTGTATATATATGTATGTGTGTGTGTGTGTGTGCGCGTGTGTATATATAATGTATATGTGTGTGGAGAGAGAGAGCAAGTAGCATTGTCCTCTGCATTTTGGCTAGCCAAGAGGCTTCCTTTTAAATCAAGACCTATCCACTGCAATCTGTGATTTCATCATCTCTCAAACTGCTGTAACTCATTTTACCTGGGGATGAAAATGAAGGTTATAGGAAAACTACTTGTCTAGCATGCTGCTTATCTTGTCTTATCTTTCATGGAGGAAAGGCCACCAGAAACACATCATGCTTGATTTCACACACACTATCATCCAGACGTGCTTCAAGGTCCTTGTCCTACTTGTGACAATATATTCTCTCCTCAGGAATAAGGATGAGAAAACCTAGCAGGTATTAAGAATACTCAGTGGTTGAAAGGAGCAATATAACAAGTAGTTGCAAAATGACCAGTTTAGGACTGCAGCTGCTAGAATCTGTCAAATTTCTGGGCTCAGACTACAGAAGGGCATGCTAGGGAAAAAGTTTCTAAAAAAGAGCAACTCTGTGCTTAGAAAAGTTAGTAGGAACTAGGAAGTTGCAAAGGAAGGTGCTCCTGGAAAAGTGTCTATAAGCAACTTCTTAAAAAAAAAATCCAGAAGAAAATGCTAGTGAAAGGTAGGTCACCCCAGAAAACAGCTCAGTGCCAGCTTATAGCAGATTCTGTTTTACTGTCTTTGCAAAGCAATATTTCGGGTGCCTTCTGTTAGGAATCAGAGTTTTGCGGGGGGGTTCTGAAGGAAGAAGCATAGGTTCACAGGAGGAATATGGGAGTGCATTACTGTTAATATTAAAAGGGATACAGTTTAAAAGAACCAAACAAATTATAGCTGTGAAAGGTCTATTAGGTCACACTATAGTTGATCTCCCTATCATAGCTGCATTGGTCCCTACAATATATTCTTCAGTGTTCAATTTACAGTATATTCTTCAGTGTTAAATTTTTAAGTGACTCCAAAACCTGGTCTTTTACCACTTCCCTTAGGAGAGTTTTCAAAGGCCTGATGTGAGGAAATTTCAATGCATTGTGTTATGTATAAGAATTTTAATGGAAGCATATTGTCGGTGGTATATTCCTGCTGTCCACTTAGGCATTGAAATAGGCAACTGTTCAGGATTTGTATCTCTGAGATCATTAAAAGGGGAGGGCAAAAGGCCAAAGGTTTACTGAAACTTGCATATTATTTAACTTTGAAATGTATGTATTCATGTTTTCCTCTTTAAAAATGTGACCTATACAAGATTAAAGATATAGGTACAACATTAACATAATACATATGATGTACTCTGTAGATTCAAATATATCACTCCACTTCCTGAATACAGAAGGGGGATGAAGGGTAGTGGAGTGATAAGAGTGTTAGCCTGGGATTCAGGAAACCTAGGTTGGATTTTCTGCTGCATCAGACTTACTTGCACCTACCATAGTCTCTCTGGGTATAGCTACACGGCAAAGAAAAACCTGTGGCTGGCCCATGCATGCCTGGGTTGTAGGGCCCTGCGAGGTGAGAGGTTCCCAGTGCTCAACCTCCAGCCTGAGCCCGGAAGTCTATACAGAGATGAAACAGTAGGGTTACCATATGTCCAGATTTTCCCGGACATGTCCGGCTTTTTGGGCTCCAAATCCCCGTCCGGGGGGAAATCCCAAAAAGCCGGACATGTCCGGGAAAATCGGACATGCGGTGCGGGCCGGCGGAGCGGTGCCGGGCCGGGGGCTCGGGGGGCCCGGCGGAGCGGTGCCGGGCCGGGCCGGCGGCTCGGTGGAGCGGTGCCGGGCCGGGCCGGGGGCTCGGGGGGCCCGGCGGAGCGGTGCCGGGCCGGGCCCGGCCGGGGGCTCGGGGGCTCAGGTGCCGTGTCGGGGGCTCGGCCGGTGGTGCCGGGCCGGGCCGCGCCGGGGGCTCGGGTGCCAGGCCGGGCCGGGGGTTGGGGACCTGCAGGGCCAGGGGTGGGCCGCGCCTCCTCCCCCCACACGCCCCCTTACCTGCTTCAGGCTTCCCGCGACTCAAATGTTCGCGGGAAGCAGGGGAGGGGGCGGAGACTTTGGGGAGGGGGTGGAGTTGGGGCGGGAGCGGGGGCGGGGCTGGGGGCGGGGCTGGTGCCCCTTTAGTGTCCTCCTTTCGGAGGCACTAAATATGGTAACCCCATGAAACAGCCCCTGCGAGCCAAAGTCAACTAGCACAGGCCAGCCATAGGTTTTTCTTTGCTATGTAGACATATGCTCCGTGTCTCAGTTCTCCATCTGAGAAGTGCTCAGTTACTATGGAAATGGAAGTACCTTAGGTAGCCTGGCTAAATAAGATGAGCTTCACAGGATTGCCTCACAGTCATCAGACTGAGACTCACTTGCTTATTCCATATTCAGGAGCCCTTAGCACAGAACATGCTGCCTCCAGCAGTTAGCACAAGTGCATCAAGCTAGCAGATGCATATAAAAGTATAACTACTTCTGGGGGAAATGTACAGATGTTAGACATGAGTATCTTTACCTGCCTCTCAAAGGTTTTGTGAAGCTAAATTCATTAATGTTTGTGAAGTGCTTTGAAATTCTCAGATGGAAGTTACTATTATATGTATGTATTATAGCATCTTCATAGTTAAATAGATTCCATAAAATTTAGATAGGATTACATATTGTAGGAAAAATGGTCTTATGACTAAGGCACTGATGTGAAACTCAAAAGGCTTCATGGCTTTTCCACAGGCTTCCTGCAGGATCTTGGGCAAATCATTTAATCTATGCCTCAGTTCCCCATCTGTAAAATGGGGATGAACATACTACTTTTCTCCCACTCTTTGTCCTTTTCAAATTGTAAGTTCTTCAAGATGCATATTGTCTATTATATAGAAGTATAGCTCTGATAACAGTTGGAACCTCTAGGCAGTAATGGAATTAAAATAAATAAGGTGATGATGATATTCAGGAGATTAATGTGCCACATGCTGAGAGGTGTTGAGCACCTGAAACTCTCGTTGGCTGCAGCCGAATTTGGAGGCGACTGACAGATGCTCAGCAGCTCTCAGGATTTGGCTCCAAACGTTTCTTGTCATGTAAAATGTACCATTATCAGAATTGCTCTGTTTCATTTATTATATATTTTTTTTAACTGTGAACATCACTGGAAGTTAAATACTCAGTCTTTTTTTGGTTAGTTATAGGGGTTGCTTTCTGGTTTTATTTGTGCTGGTTGGTTGAGAGTTCATATGAGTAGTGATTGTTTTCAGAGAACCAGATTCCTGCATAGCATTAGAGCTCCTTCATCGGGTTGCCATTACCTTCAGCACATGGATGAGTGTTGCTGTAGTCTTCTCAAGTTAAATAATTTAGCCCACAGCTTCGTATCGATCCCAACTGCCATACATTTGGCCAACAGCAAAGCTTTGACGCTGTGTTTATGGAGCTAACAGCTGCTTGCTTATTTACACATTTTTAAAAGGAAGTAAATATAGGCTATGGATATTTCAAACTGTGTTTAGGAATGCATTATTACTACAGCCGCTGCTATCATCTGGAAACACACAGGCCGCTTGGTGGAGATCTATATTTGTATTTCCATCTATTGTTTCACCTTTGTTGTCCTGGAAACAATTCCTTTCTTCTAATCATCAGGTCAGGGTTCCTACCTGGCTCTGAAGTTGTCAAGCAACAACATTGACTTAGCAATGTAGGCAATTCCTTCCTAATATCAAGTGCACATATATGCTGCACACAGTATTTCTGCTTTGTGACTAATTTCCAGTAGTCACAAAGGGCCACATATACTCTCCTTGCTCTTACAAGCAGCCCTATTATGGTCCATGATTAGACTCAGGTGGAAATATTAACTCATCCTTTCCATCAGAAAGCATCAATAAAGCAATGCTGGTAGCATCTGTTTGTGTTAATTTAGCTGGAGTATACTTCCAAAGATTCAAGGTGTTACATGACCCTGAAACTGTCCAACATTAAACTGTTTTACACAAAGTTCAGGGTTTGGTATACGGAGACCTCAGCCTGCTTAATACCATGGCAAACACACCAATAAAAATCCTTTTAACCTTTTGTTAAAGATACAGAAAAAGAAGGAAAAACAGTTAAAACATTTGGAATGTAAAGCATTAAGTAAGGCTTTCATTTTAACATCCCTTGTTCCATTTTCTTTAGCTGTAGAGAGTCCTTAAAAGAAGCCCCCCCACCCCTCTTGTTTGACAGTCTCTTAGGTATGGCTACATTAGAGAGCTTACTGTGGCGCAGCTGCAAGCTCTCCAGTGCAGATGCTCTAAGCTGATGGGAGAGAGTTCTCCTGGTGACTTAGATACCACCACTTGTTGGGGGTGGACTAATTATGTCAGAAGGAGAAACTCTCCCCGACAACATAGCGTTGTCCACGCTAGCGCTTAGGTTGGTGTAACTGTCGCTTAGGGATGTGCCTTATTCACACTCCTGAGTGACATAAGTTATACCAACATAAGTGGTATATAAGTGTAGACATAGCCTTCTATAGTAATAAGTGCCTTTTTGGGGGGAAAAGAGAAAAAAATTGTTGAGATGAGCAGGCGCTGTTATTGTTGCTGCTGTTAGTCTGATCCTGCTTCCTTTAAGACAAAACAAGACGAACACACGCAAACAGGCGAGAGAAAAGAACAGCAAATATAGAAAATGCAGCTTCGGTCTTTGGTGTTGACTCTTACTTGCAGCCTCACTGTTGGAGAAGCACAGGCCCAGCACATGGTCTTATCAGACACTCTGAGACCTGGCAAACTGGTCCCAGCATTGGGGTCTTTAGGATATTGCTTTTAGCTGTCTTTGTGGTCAATATATGCAATCTTGGATGGGTAATCCAGAATCTTATTAGACAGAAGTATTCCTCCCCACATTTCAAATGGCTAAAAACAGATGCAATAAATAAATCACTGCAGTAACTTTTGTTTATGGGGAGTTTTAACCTAATACCTAGCTAAGTTGGAAAAAAATCTCCCTTTCCTTTCCATCCCTATTAAAAATAAAAACTAAATTTTATGGCAAATGTGTTGTACAATGTTTCAGTGGCATCCAACAATAACATTGGCTGCAATAAATGCAGAAATATTGACTGCTTTCAAAGGACAGTCAAACACTTGAATAATTTTATCAAGTGTGCAAAAGTACTCCAGAGAAAGTGAAGGAGAAGGAAGCAGCTCTGAGCATAATGCATGATTCCAGCATAAAGAATAAGGCAAAGAAAGAAAACAATCTGTTTACCAATGAAAATGTTAAATGACCCCTTAATTGGCAAAGGCTATAAAATACGTTGAACTACATTCTGTTACACTGGGATAAAGCCATTCCATTCACTTAAGTGAATTTACCCAGTTTTTATAGTGGTGAAATTGAGCTCAGAATCCGGCTAATTATCTAGTAAGCCGCTCACTGTCCAAGAAGACACTTCCAATGACCCTCCTTGGTAGCTGCTGGCTATTGAGTGAAATATATTGCTAGAGAGTCCATTATACTTCTTTTGAATGTTTTTGTTATGCTATAAATGCATGCAATATATAGTCAAATCTCACCAAAGGACAAATGCAAAGTACTCCACTTAGGAAGGAACAGTTGGTGGACACATACACAATGGGAAATGACTGCCTAGGAAGGAGTACTGCGGAAAAGGATCTGGGAGCCATAGTGGATCACAAGCTAAATATGAGTCAACAGTGCAAGACTGTTGCAAAAAAGCAAACATCATTATGGGATGTATTAGCAGGAGTGTTGTAAGCAAGACACACAAAGTAATTCTTCCGCTCTACTTCGCGCTGATTAGGCCTCAACTGGAGTATTGTGTCCAGTTCTGGGTGCCACATTTCAGGAAGGATGTGGACAAAGTGAAGAAAGTCCAGAGAAGAGCAACAAAAATGATTAAAGGTCATGAAAACATGACCTATGAGGGAAGATTGAAAAAATTGGGTTTGTTTAGTCTGGAAAAGAGAAGACTGCGAGGGGACATAACAGTTTTCAAGGCTGTTAGAAGGAGGCGGTAGAAAAAATGTTTTTCTTACCCTCTGAGGATAGGACCAGAAGCAATGGGCTTAAATTGCAGCAAGGGAGGTTTAAGTTGGACATGAAGAAAAACTTCCTGTCAGGGTGGTTAAGCACTGGAATAAATTGCCTAGGAGGTTGTGGAATCTCCATCATTATTGGAGATTTTTAGGAGCAGGTTATACAAACACCTGTCAGGGATGGTCTAGATAATACTTACTCCTGCATGAGTGCAGGGGACTGGACTAGATGACCTCTCAAGGTCCCTTCTAGTCCTATGATTCTAAAGGCTGGGAGAAGCAATGCAAAGGAATAATTGCTACAAATTACCAAGCAAGCCACATCTTTTAAAAAAGGATGATGCATCACAAAATGTCCATTCATTTATTGTGACAATTTATCATTCTCTTTTCTTCATGATAAAACTTCATACTATAGTATAAAATGCTGGGCATTTTTATAAAAATAATATCCTCGTCGTGTGAGAACACTAAAAACACTGTTTCTGCTATCCTATCTCGGCTCTTTTCTGAGACTCCTGGGCTGTGTATAAATTATGGTCTGCAGATTAGCAAAGCATGAAGAAAACAGTTCCTATTGTACTGAACTGAAGTAAAAAAAAATCTAGGCAACTTCTGATGCTTGGGATCATCAGGAACTTTGTGGGTGCTAGTATGCCCAGAAATTTAGGAATGTGCTACAGAATGTTCCAATCTCTTTATAACCGTTAAGAGAAGCAAATATATTCATTAATTCCTCCTGCTACCTAAGAGGGCTCCAGAAGCAAAAAACCCACAAAGATGTTAAAGGTGACAATCCATCACGCTGACTATAGAGAACAGACTGGGGCCAAATTTGAGTACCAGAGCTTCAGGCACACAGCAGGATGAGTGTGAGTGCCATGCCTAGAGGGGGGCATGGGAAGCCAATCAGTACTCAGGGAGGAGAGAGGGGATTGGTTACCGGGGAGACAGCGTTCTGATTTCCCCTCGCCAGCCTGGACTTGCCTCTGGGGCCCCCTGTCTCTCCCCTTCCCCTCCATTTTCCACCTCATCCCTGCCCTGGCCCTCCTGCAGCCTAGTCAGCCTCTCTCTCCCCACAACCAGGCCATGGTACTTACCAAGCTTCACCTGCAGACTCCACTCATTGGCTCCAGCTGCTTGACTTCCTCCACTTCTGCAGTACTGCTGCCATCGGCCCATTGTTTGGAGCAGGTGAGGGGCGCAGGGTGGGGGGGGGGGGGTAGGGGCAGGAACTCCAGACTCAGACACTGCAACCCCTGGGGCTTCCCCTTGTGTGCTGAGTGCCACCCTGCTTCTGCGGCCTGAGAGATATTGCCTCTGCTGGCTCCCACTCTGCAGGAATGTTCTACTTCAACCCTGGACAGGCAGTGTTGAGGGTCAAAGTGGGACAGTCCCACAAACTCAAGGACTGTTGGGAAGTAGGCAGAAGGAAAAAGAGAGAGAGGGAAGGAAGAGGACTGACTGGTGGTGGCTGGGATTTAGTTGAAACCAGTGGAGGTGGTGATGTCATCTGGGTCCCTCTCTCTGGCCTGGTCTGTCAATATATTTCTTAGGATCAGGACAATGAAGGCCCAGCAGTGTTAAAGTAGACCACCAGGAACTGGTCGGGGTGGCCATCATGATGGTGGAACTCACTCCTTCCCCTTTCAGTATCATGGTAGCCTCTTCTAATTTTTGCCCCCCCCCAAAATCTCTGAGGATCCCAAAAAGGTAGTGAAGGGCAGAATAGCCCATACCCTCATTATTTTCTCCACCAAATTAGGCCTGATTTCGAATACACTGATTTTGGTTAATTGATTTCTGGTCCCACACTTCTCTTGTTTACCAGGCAAGATCTTAACACAGTCCTTGAATTATATCAGTAGGTCTCTTTGTTTAAACAAATTCAGTCTCCCTCCCCTCTTGCTCTTTTTCCCATCAACACCCTCACTGGTGGCCAGTGGTCTCTGCTCTATTATTTGAATATCTGCATTATCCAATCCCTTCCGTGTCCCCTTCTAGAGGGACAGGGAAGGGATTCAAACCTCTGCATTATCCAGATAATAGATATTTGGAAAATCAGGAGTATACTGTGTATGATATGTAAGAAATCTTAACTTTGGGAAAAGATATTTTAATTGTATTATGTTACAAATACAAGCACTTCTTCTTCTTGTTTCTTCATTTTCTACATGAAATGCTGTCCTTGAAACTTGAAAATATTTTCTGCTTCTAATATTGTCTATTTGCAAACGTTACTTTCTTTCACTGAGTTTTGAGCCAAGATGAAATTAACAAGGGCTGCTTCTGTTTAAAAAGAGCAACTTCATTAATACAACATCTAATGCCCAAACATCTGTGTTTACGCACCAGAATTATCAAAGATGTTGGCATAGTTCTGGAAATGTTTATTACTAATAACTGCTAGAGTCCAAGGTGACATGGGGGCGGAGGGGATGCAGCATTATGTTCTTTATGGGACCTGTGAACATGATGTACAGTTTTTTGTTTTCATTTCTCAGTGATATTGATGGGGTTTTGTTTGTTTCTCCAGATATTTAGAATGTGGATGGGTTTCTAAAACCGGTAGATATTGTTAGAATAAAAGCCTAAACATATTGATAGTATAATGTTAAGGCCTTTTTGAAATGTAAAAGAGATTAGAGGGGAAAAGAGTGATTTATTATTTTTTTTATTTTTATTTTTATTTTTTTTTAGAGCAGGAGAACCATTTATTTGCACAAGTCATGCCAGCCACACATACAGACTATTAAGCTGCATCTCCTCGTACTGAGTTCACATCAGGGATTATTCTTATTATATTAAAATTGGTCTGATTTCCTGTAACGTCTCTACAGATAAATCACAGGAACCATCTTTCCAGCCATCTCACCAGCACTCATCCCCCCGGGAGCAATCAAATTCAGACTTCCCCAACTTCCTGTTAACATCATTAAGAGTGATGTCAGGCAAAAATGAGAAGGATGGGCATAATTTGTAAGGATTGCTATGCCAGTCTATTCATGTTAAATTTTAACTATACTGCAGTTTGCTTGCTTTCTTGTTACTGGCCCAACTTTTCAAAGTATGGTAGGTAGATGAACTTTGTAACATATTGCAATGTTAATAGATCTATCTCTTCCATCAGAGAAGAAGCACATTCCAGTGCCAAGGTTCTTCATGAAGAACAACCTGCTTGTACAGCTTCTCATTTAAATGGAGGGAGCTCCATCCATTGATCATAATTGTGGCAATATAATAATGGAGGGGAGGTCATCTCTCAGGTATTCAGGTCTTATTTACCATAGGTCTATTATAAATACTTGGAATTGTAATTTGGAATATGGGATGTTTATTCTGATCTGCAGTAAACACTTAAAAACAAAAAAAAAATCCCTGCTAGATTAAAAGCCTCATAACCCTCCTTTGAGCTAATTTACATTTTTTTTTCTCTCTCAGCTGTGCACTAATTCTTATAAAGCGGAGGAGGAAGCCTCTAAAAATGTAAAAGCTGATGCAATTGACATTCTGAAGCAATCCCATTTTCTTGATCAGAGCAGTAGAGAAAGCAAAATTGCCATTAATTTAAAAATGATTGTTTCTATCATAACTTGACATTGGATGTGAAGAAAAGACACATAGAATAGATTAAGACAGAGAAAAATTGAGAGCACAAAAGTTAGTGTATACGGAGAGCAAGGTAATATCACTCTAAAGCAATGTGACTCTTCCTAGCTTCTCTGAACTCTAGGCTGTTAAATGACTGAGCCAGATCCTGTATCGGGCAGAACTCCCATTGACTTGATTGCATAAGGAACGCAGGATTGGGCCACAGGAAATGAAGTTGTCGTCCTCATAACCAAAACAATGGTCTTATTGCTACCTGTGAGTCAGTTCTTCATACAACCAGATACACACTTCTCATTTAATTCTAATAGTATCTTATAATGGGGTACGTTCATTGCTGAGTCATCTCTTTGTGGCTGGACCTGATGCCCTTTTCTGCTAGTTGCCTGCACCATGGTCTCTCTCTCTTTCTCTCTCAGACTGAGTGCTCCCTCTTCATGACTTGGCCTTCTAGCCAGGTCATATTTTAGTCTTCTGATTCTAGTCCAGGTCCAGTGCCACTTTCTAAATGGCTGGTGGGGAAATCCTGGGATCCTGTACCTTGCAACCATGGTCTTCTCAATCTCAGACCCCGTTGCTGTTTCTCTATTCTCTTTCCTACCTTACTTCTCTATCTTCTAACCCATCTCTGGGTTTTCCAGCTCAAGCTTCCTCCACTTCCAGTGACCCCTCTCGTTGTCCCCCTCCGAGGGGGGAACTGGATCCTGAGTCTCCCATATCTTGAATGAGTGGCTCTAACATGGGCTCTTAAGAGATGCCCTTCTTGCCCGATCCTTCGGGGATGATTCATGGCATAGTCATTTTAGCTATATATGTGATCTTTCTGAATGATTTTAACACACTTCCTACCTATTCTTAGGTATGTAGAATAGTAACATACTGTATGCATATTATATTCTCCTTCATCTTCCTGTAAATATACATGCGTGTTGTTTTTATTTATATTTCCCCCTGCAGTGATCCCCTATGTTCACACTGTATTCAAAACTCTTAACACTCAGACATATTACACTGGTCTACAATTTTTGAGAAGTCCTCTGCTTCAGAGATAAAATGTGCTATTTATTATGTATTTTGATGTGCTGAATTCAAATATGATAATTAAAACAACTGATTGGCTACTGTTTCTAAGATATTTAAGTTTTTACATTTTATGACTATGTATATTGTATAGATAGTAGAGTTTTAATCATAAATTGTAAACCTAGGTCTTTTTATGTGTTTATGGTGGCTTTACATGATAATATTTCACCTGTCCTGTTTATGTAACACTTTAAAAATCAGCAAAAGGGTTATATAAATAAAATTTATTATGAAACAAAGGCAAAAAACTATTATGTACATAGTATCAGGGGGTAGCCGTGTTAGTCTGTATCTACAAAAACAACAAGGAGTCTGGTGGCACCTTAAAGACTAACAGATTTATTTGGGCATACGCTTTCGTGAGTAAAAACCTCACTTCTTTGGATGCATAGCTTCCTATGAGGTTTTTACTCACGAAAGCGTATGCCCAAATAAATCTGTTAGTCTTTAAGGTGCCACCAGACTCCTTGTTATTATGTACATAGTTTAGTCCTATTCAGTGTCTACTCAGCGCTTCTTGGCTTGTCTCTTGTATTCATTAAATGGAGCATCTCTGTCCAGCAATAGTCTGCAAGCATTGATGGGCTCCATTTGCCCTGATAGCGTTTCTCCATTGTTGCAATCTCTTGGTGAAATCGCTCGCCGTGCTCGTCGCTCACTGCTCCGCAGTTCGGTGGAAAAAAATCTAGATGAGAGTGTAAAAAATGTATCTTTAGTGACATGTTGCAACCGAGGCTTTTGTATGCCTTGAGGAGGTTTTCCACCAACAACCTGTAGTTGTCTGCCTTGTTGTTTACGAGAAAATTTATTGCCACTAACTGGAAGGCTTTCTATGCCGTCTTTTCCTTGCCACGCAGTGCATGGTCAAATGCATCATCTCGAAGAAGTTCACGAATCTGAGGACCAACAAAGACCCCTTCCTTTATCTTAGCTTCACTTAACCTTGGAAATTTTCCACAGAGGTACTTGAAAGCTGCTTGTGTTTTGTCAATGGCCTTGACAAAGTTCTTCATCAGACCCAGCTTGATGTGTAAGGGTGGTAACAAAATCTTCCTTGATTCAACAAGTGGTGGACGCTGAACACTTTTCCTCCCAGGCTCCAATGACTGTCAGAGTGGCCAATCTTTCTTGATGTAGTGGGAATCTCTTGCACGACTATCCCGTTCACAGAGAAAACAGCAGTACTTTGTGTATCCAGTCTGCAGACCAAGCAAGAGAGCCACAAAGCTGCCACTGATGTTGGTCATAGTTTATGCACCTCAAAAGTTGTTTCATGTTGACATAGGTTTCCTTCATATGGACTGCATGACCAACTGGAATTGATGGAAAACATTGCCATTATGCAGTAAAACAGCTTTAAGACTCGTCTTCGATTGTTCGATGAATCAATGAACAGTCTCCTCTCATCTGGATCGTGAACGATGTTGAGGGCTGCCATCACACCATGGATGTTGTTGCAGGCTACAAGGTCACCTTCCATGAAGAAGAATGGGACAAGATCCTTTTGACGCTCATGGAACATGGAAACCCTAACATCACCTGCCAGGAGATTCCACTGCTGTAGTCTGGAACCCAACAGCTCTAACTTACTCTTGGGTAGTTCCAAATCCCTGACAAGGTCATTCAGTTCACTTTGTGTTATGAGGTGTGGTTCAGAGGAGGAGGATGAGAGAAAATGTGGGTCCTGTGACATTGATGGTTCAGGACCAGAAGTTTCATCCTCTTCCTCGTCTGACTCAAGTGAGAATGATTCTGGTGCATCAGGAACCGGCAGTTCTTCTCCGTGGGGTACTGGGCGTATAGCTGATGGAATGTTTGGATAATGCACAGTCCACTTTTTCTTCTTTGACACACCTTTCCCAACTGGAGGCACCATGCAGAAGTAACAATTGCTGGTATGATCTGTTGGCTCTCTCCAAATCATTAGCACTGCAAAAGGCATAGATTTCCTTTTCCTGTTCAACCACTGGCGAAGATTTGTTGCACAAGTGTTGCAGCATATGTGTGGGGCCCACCTCTTGTCCTGATCTCCAATTTTGCAGCCAAAATAAAGGTGATAGGCTTTCTTAACCATAGTGGTTATACTGCACTTTGTGATGCAAAAGTCACTTCACCACAAACATAGCAGAAGTTATCTGCACTGTTCACACAAGTATGAGGCATCTCTGCTCACTTTGACTAAACAGAAATGTGCCCCTTTGCAAAATCAAACATTGACAAATAAGAGAGCATGACACTGTATGATTTCTGGAGCTGATATAGGGCAATTTGTTCAGCAGAGTGATGTAAGCTTCGTTATGATTGCATCATCCATGACTTCTAGGAATAACAAGATGCAATTCATATAATGTATGATGCAATACCAGCTTCAGATTGCATCATTCATTGTTTTGCCTAAAAAGCAAGTACTGTCCAAACCCAATCATAGATTTATTCATAGATCCAGTCAAAGATGTATTTTAGTCATTTCTGGTTTAAATTGAGATCCCTTCCCTTTATAACTCACTTATCCTCCACCATTCCCAAGTCAAGGGTCGTATATACTGACCCAATAGCATATCTTGAAAACTAGAGCCAATCAACAATTTTAAGCATCATTTTCGTTCTCAGTGACCCAGAATTAGTAAAGTTTGACTACATTTATTTCAGAAGCATTTTGGCTGTAGAGCAGTGTTACAGGTGATTGGCCCACCTTCTCTCATTATTTTTTCATATAGTTCCTTTTTGGATTCTAGATATACAGATGCAAAAACTTTGGATTTTGAGCTTTGTAATGTCTCAGATTTGGAACATACCTCACCTTTGCTGTGTGATACAATAGTGGTATAATCGAGGAATTACAGTACTGTCGCATTGTGAAGCAACTTGTCACACATGCTGTTATCGGGGTTATACATTCTCACGTGGAGTCCTGACCAATGAAGACTTGTGAGCGCTTACTCTATAACCCTTAAGCAACTTAAAGTTTTGGAATTGTAACTTTCTGACTGGGGTGCCCACAGTCAGCAACAAGCATGCATTTTTGTCTCTGTATTGGGCAGCCTTGGTCCAACATTTTGGATTCAGGAGCCTATCTGCAATACCACAGACTTCCACTGGTCTCCACCAGCCTGGGTTAACAACTGGTAAGGTGACTCCATGCTCTCCCTAACCCTGATTTTCCCCCCAAAAATCTTGTGTTCTAAAAGGTCAAGCCCTGTGCTGGAAAAATCAGAGGTATATTTAGGTTTGTTGCTCCTTTAAAGAGTCAACATCCAACAGTTTGTTCTTTTTGAACTGTTTGGTAATGCCAGTTAATTTAGACACAGCATTGGATTGGTTTAGATTAAAAATTAAACAAGTTTATTTAATTCTAAAGAGATTTTAAGAGCGAACAAGTATAAGGACTAAAGTCAGAAATGGTTACAAGAGAAATAAAGATAAAATGTTTTCCAGTACCTAAAACTTAACAAGCTAGATGTGGTCAAGGTAAAATCCTCACAACGTATTTCCATCAAGAGGGGTGACCAAGCTCCTGCATCAGGATCTGTTCCCCCAAAGTCAAAGGACTGGTACCTTTTGTCATCTTGGTGAAAGATATAGATAACTTGGGATTTGTTTGCCCCTCCCCCCTTTTTTTTATAGCCCAGAGAACCTTTGAAATGGATTCAAAGGGTTACCCCTAGATAAGTTTACTGAAGCTGTGAAAAAGGTGACATGGAGTCTCCTGGTGAAGAAAGTTCCCCTCCTGAGGTTATCTGCTAAAATGCAAATTACTTAGTTCCTGCCTGCTTCAGTACAACTGAATAAACAGTACATATGTGATTGTCAATCTCCTCCCATGCCATGATAATGTAAGGTTTGCCTCCTCTTGTTAGTTTGATGTTTATGTGATATGTAAATATATTCTCATTGTCTTTCAAAGTACTTTGGAAGTGACTCTGAGGTGAGGAAACTACATTCCTCTGTCAAGGGTGGGATAAACTCCTGGTTTGCTGACAAACTGAAATTATTATTCTTAAAATGTTTGCCCATAACTTTTCATCAGTTAGTTATACCCACACCTACATTATGTGATGATATTAATGTAACTCTTCTGCCCATCTAAGTTGGCAGCAACAAGGGCCGGGTTCTGTATCTAGGGGTTCCATTTCAATAACGCAATGCCCGGCTCGAGCCCCCACCCAGTGACCTGGGACAATTACATACCACCCCCCCGGGCGCCTCTAGGAGGCAATATTTCCCCTCTTGCAAGCACGGAGTCTGAGTGTAGCAGAAAATGTTTAATAACACGAGGTAGACGACATCAGCATTAAATTGGAAAAACACCACAAACAGGATTCATAACACAAACCAGGAGCAAAAGACCCACCCCAGCAAATTGGGCTGTGTCCTTTCCCTTTGGTTCTTGAATCCAGTAACCCAAAAATCACCCAGAGTCCTCAAAGTCCAACACCCGCAAAGTCTCTTGGGTCCAGCAACCATCCAAAGTCCCAAAAGTCCAACAACACCCAAAGTCTCTGTCCCTGGTCAGTGCAGCCCCAGAGTAAAAGGGGGGCACGCAGGGTGTTAAGGGGCATCTTACGTGATCCGAGGCCAGCCGGCCGTCTCTCCGCAGCCTTCACCACGAGCCAGTCCACTTCCTGCCGTCCCACGAACTGCTCTGCTCTACAAGCTGCTCCGCTCCGCTCACCGACCTGTGAGCCGCTCCAGCTGTCTCCGCAAATGGCTCCACTCACCGACCTGTGAGCTGCTCCAGCCGTCCCCGCAAAGAGCTCCACTCACCATTCCTTCCATTCCCGCAAGGCTCCGCGCCGCTCGCTGCTCCTCCAGCCGTCCCCGCAAACTTGCTCGCCAGCCGCTTAGCAATATAGCTTCAGGCTCCCCCACTATTTAACAAAGCACTCAGCGATCTCAGCTCTTAATAACTTTAGCTCTTTTGTGATTTCAGCTCTTAGTGATTTCAGCTCATAGTAGGGGAGCCATAGTGCTGGTGCACCATTGGCCCAAAGTGATTTCAGCTCAGCAGCCCGTAACTAGACTCCTAATGGAATCAAAGTTAGCTCTGACATTCAACAGTGGAGAGAGGAGGTGGTGGTGGTGCAATTGGTGGTTCAAGCCCTCAAAGGGGGCCCATACCATCAGGTACAAATACCTGTCCCTATCCTCTCTCAATTCACTGGGTTTTGTAACCCATGCCCCTTGTCTAGCAAGGGGCTACTTAATTACTGATGAGTCTCTCTGTCATACAACAGTTCCACTGGCCTTGATTCACTGAATCAGGGTAACAACACTTTATTCTTCCTGCCCCAATAACAGAGAAACTGGGGATCCCACACCAGCCAAAGTAACCGCTTGCAGTTGTTGTCCCAGGCTAGGCGGGTAGGTGTGCCTATGCAAACAAGGTCAGCCCCTGAAGTTCTTTTCAACCCTCACCATAATTCACCAAAAGATGTCAGGGTAGAGCTTATCCTGACTCTGCTTACATTAATAACCAGTGAGTCATGAGCTTTTCATTGACACCTTGCATGACACCTACCAGGTACCTTTAATGACATTAAAGAACTGGGGTACACTTGAACTGGTTAAGCCAGCTGCAATTCATTATCAGGTATCCGGGTGCCTCTTGTCCTCTGCCTTTGAACTGTTCTTAAAACTAGTAACCATGTGTGACATTATTTGTTATCCTAGCTTTTCATTTTCTAACTGAAAACAGACCCAGGAAGGTGTTGAGTTTGAACCCTAATCTGCAATTTGCCTGTCAGGAATCTGTCTCCAATATTCACATCAAGGATTTCCAGATTCCCTTGACTTAGCAGCATAATGGTTCAGGGTTTTTAATTTGCTTTCAGCGGGGCCAACAGTGATTTGTGGTAATTTCAAATGGCTGCAAATGGGATAAGAAATGCCTCAGAATTCAAACTGTCATCCAGATTAAATTCTTCTGTTTATTTTTTCTCTCTTTTGATTCAACTTCCAGATTTTCTATCAAAATGCAAGATTCACTGGCATTTCTTAATGTAAGATTCAAACAGCTTTATCATAACCAACCTCATTAATGCAGCAGGAGTAGCTTTCCTCAAAGCATGACATTTCTATGGAAACCATGAGAAAGTTTCTCTTTTTGGCTTTTTTTTTTTTAACACAATGAAAGTTTAAACATACAAGGACTCTGACTACTCCAAGTTTTGTGTGATGCTGAGAGAATTGTTGACCTTCAACAAATAACAATAATTACTAACATTCTATAATACATCAACATTTAATTACTAGTGTGACAAAGACTGTTGAAGTTTAAAGGGAATTTGGCTCTTCTAAAGCCAGGAAGTTTAGCAAGTTGGATTCATTTTTCTAAGCTCTCGACCCATTTATAAGCAAAGTGACATGGAACACTAAATTACAATTACAAAATAATATATTTGGTTATTTAAGAGTATGAAAAGAACATATAAAAAATAATTGTATTGACTCCTTTGTATTACAGTTTCCTGCCTGAAAGCTTTGACCTGTACAGTAAATATTCCTGATAGTAAGGAGTCAATTATTCACCACAGTAAAGTGTAACTATGCTTCAACATATTTCTGAAGTCTGGATCAAGCTCTAAGTTTTTATCAAACAAAGGCCAAACTGTCATTGGTTAAGCCATTAAAACTTCAACTGGGCTTTTGTTAAAAATTAATCTCAGGCCACAAGGAAGAAATGTTCCCCATGATATGATGGCAAGTCCTGCGTGAAATGGTATAGGTTATCATGTTCAGACTTACAGGGGATTTTTAGTTCACTGGGGATACTATTACTGTGACTTTACAGCATCATTCATTGATAAGCCTGTATACTGTCTAGGAGGAAAAAGCAGAATAGACTGATGACTGATTATTTTACATCAAAGCAAGCGTGTGTTTGTGTGCATCTAGATATGTTCGATAAACACCAATTTAAACTGCAAAATTCACATTCGAACTCTAAACACCAAAAGTTTGTGGGGTATTCAGATCAGGGATTTTGTACTACCCATAAAGGTTTGGATCTTGAACACTCCCAAAAGGTACAAAGATTTCCAGAACCAGTTGTGACAGACTGACAATAGCCTGTTTATGTCCTGAACAAACCTTGTAGAATTAAGGTAAACTTTATTGAATTAAGTTAAACCTTGTTGAGTTAGGGTTAATACCTTTGGGATACATTGTATTAAAATACAATTGTGCACATGTTGTTTTGCCATTGTATATACCTTCTCCAGTAGGGAGGGGGATGTTAATTTACTTCCTCCTTTATCAGCCCTTTGAAGCCACTCCCTGGAGAGGTCTACATATACTAGTTCAAACTGGATTTTCCAGGGACCAACAGACAAAGAAAGGCTTTTTTGGATAAATAGCCTGGTTTTAAAGTCTTAAGGTCTTCTTCCTGTTCCAGCACACAGACAAAATCCCTGATCCATGGAGGGCTCCAATCCTTACTGTAGGGTTGAAAGGACTGGGCCCACTAAAGCCCCATAAGACTGGATTCTTGTTATGAACTGAAGCTGTAATGAACTTATAGCCACAAATCAAGTATCGGGGGGGTAGCTGTGTTAGTCTCTATCCACAAAGATACCCCTTGGGTGGGGATTCAAAGGACTGATTCTGCCAGAATCCACATTAGGGTTGGGGTGAATTCTGATAAGCTTATCAGCATGTGTGTAGGTTCTTTTGTTGTTGTTGTCGTTTGTTTGTTTGTTTTGAATATGTTTTCTCTGTAATGCTTGTTACCGCAAAGAATAAAGTAGGTTTGCACAGAAAGAACTGAGTAGTCACTTATTCCTGTTGACAATCACTCTGCTTTCAGTCTCCACAGAGAAAGCAAGCGCCAGGTGTCCTGGGATGACCTGTCTGTGCTCGGAATAACACAGTGAAAGTAGGGAACTGGAAATGCCCCCGTTAGAAGAGAGAGAGACACCTGTCTCTATCAATGAAGGCAATGGCTGGGGAGCTGGAAGCCTCAGAGTTGATACCCTTCCTGGACCACTGAGGAGAAATACAGTTGCCCTAAAGACACCAGGGACTTGTTGTAAGCCGTTCTTTAATTTCTGGCACCTTTTTTAAGACAGAATTTGGAAAGTGGCCTTAAGTCTACAAAAGTATTCATTGCATATCCAGTCTATTTTGCTTGATGAATGTATCATCATTGCAGTTTGTCGCTCCAAAACCGCAGCCAAGACCTGGTGCTGTCATTTATCTAGAATAGTTCCTTGGGAATACAGGATGTTGACAAGGGGGCTCTGAATCAGGCAGTGTTCAAGTATTTGCCTTGGCTCTTCACGTTCACATTTGGGGTCATTCTTCAGCTTCCAAGTGGGCATATTGACCCCAGTCTGTGCCATCCTAGCTCTTCCTCAATTTAGAGTACACCAGGGTTTTCATTTGAGGTCAGTGTCTTCAGAGAGTTGCTCTGAAGTAACCAAGTTCTCTAAGATCATTGGTATGTCCTATCATTTTGTTACTTTGTAGCCTTTCTCAGTGGCATTGAAACAAGAGATTTTCAGAAGCAAAGCTCTTTTTAGATTTACGCATGTTGGGTGAAAGAATGTGTCCCTTCACTGGATGTCTTGGATTATGCACCTGCTTTTGTCTCTTCTTTCTAGAGAAGGAAGACACTCCTTCTCGCTGATGGTGATGAAATCGCCGCAGGGCAGTATAGCGACAGTGTGGCAGTCAGTTTCAAAATACCTGTAATGATCCTACAGGACTGATGTAGTATCCATTCTGTAAAAACTACAAGGAGTCTGGTGGCACCTTAAAGACTAACAGATTTATTTAGGCATAAGCTTTCGTGGGTAAAAACCTCACTTCTTCAGATGCATAGAGTGAAAGTTACAGATGCAGGCATTATATACTGACACATGGAGAGCAGGGAGTTACTTCGCAAGTGGAGAACCAGTGTTGACAGGGCCAATTCAAACCATTCTGTGTGCATGGTTTGAGCATGGCCATAGTGCGGCACAGTACTCCATAGCTGAGTAACACAGGGTGAGACTGGTTGGTTGGTGTATTCTGGGGTTTGCCCTCTATTTTGTGTTTGCCAGTTTCTGCATTACACAATTCGTGGCTTTCAGCTTCTTGGGGTGCTCCTTGAATGTCCATGTTCAGTCTAATGTGACCCCAAAGTACACCGGATGTTCATAGTGCTTGAAAATTATACCATCCCACAATATTTGGAGTAATCTCTTCATCATCTGGTGCTTCAGATGGAAGGCATACACTCCTGTCTTGCTAGGGTTGGCGTTAAGAAACCATGTGCGATAGTATTTTTCAAGTATGTTCAGGGAATAAACTTGAAAGGAGGGTTTTTTTTTTTTTTTTCTTTTTTTTGTAGAAAGGTTAGCAATGTCTGTTAGAGAAGAAACCTCATTGTAGGTCATAATTTAGCTGTTTGTTTTTTCCGACATGTTACTGGAACACCGGTTGACAATGCAACAGCATGATATTTGATCAAAAGTTGTGCTGTTTCAACAAACACAGACATTTCTTGCTGTGTTGGCCTTTCAGGAGTGACAGCAAAGCTAATAGCTGTATTAACTTTTCTGTAAGTTGATGCATTTTTACATAAGCACTCAGGCTTAAAAGAAATAGTTTATTTCTTTTCTTTTTTTTCCCCAAGAGTGGTGGACAGATGACAAACAGCTACATGATGCACTGACGCTGTGCACGAGAATAGAATTTCTAATACCGTTTTGTCTCCTGGGTCCTCTGCAGATTTCCAGGCCACCAATGTGGGTGGTGTTGTCATTGGCAACAGTATCCCTGTTGGAATGAAAACTAAGTTGTGCTCACCCATGTTGAACTGACAGTGTCATGAGGTCTTCAGGGACAGCAAACTGACTGATTTATTGCAATTCATCTCATGATTTGTGTGTTTCAATGATTTATCTTCATAAAGTACTACTGACAGTCACTATTATGCATTAGAATCTTGTTACAGTGAGTAAATTATGATTCAAGGATAATATTTTTTTATGATTTATTGACTATGGGCTGGTAATTAGTAATGTATATGACAGGCTACCTAATTTATATAAAATTCAAAACACAATCATCTATCAAAAATGATGGTAAAGTTAAAGTTCCCATCTGAAAGAAATTTTAGTTAGGAGTAGGAGGTCTGACCCTGAAAACCTGTATTCACAGGAGTAAATCTTTAATAAAAGCTGAAAATGGACAAAAGCAAGGGTTTCCAGAAATGATCCCTGGGACTGTATTGTCATTAGTAAGTGATTTTACCTTGTGATCTGTAATCTAGTAGAAACCATTAAAAGTTTGATAGTTCATATTCTAAGTATGAGAATGATTATCTTGGGAACCATCATGTGTTAACTTGACAAAAGCAGATTTGTTTAAAATGACAATAATTGTACCTAACTACAAAATGGTGGTTACAGATGAGCTTTGAGATTTAACTGTGAACTTCCTAGGGTTTGAAGGTTGTCACAAGACTGTTATTATTGCCTTTCTTCTGTTTTGTGTAATTTGTGGACAAAATATTTTTTTCCTTTGTTTAAAAAGATCAACTAAATAAAATGTAAAGAAATTTGGGATGTGATAAACTAAGTTATAATGGTTCTTACAACTGTGACTGTTACAGTATTTAATAGTTTTGAAATGTGTGTTGTTTATCCATTCTACTGTAATAGATTTTTAGAGTTGCTAGATTCTAATATTATTTCCTCCTCTCAAAATACCAAAAATAAGAAGAGCAGAAAATGAACTTAATAGCTATGAACAATTTTCAGCTCTTCAACTGAATCCCTAGGAGTAGTATCTTAAACAAAAAAGTATATACCCACAACTTTAAAAGACAGTGGTTTTTAATTACAAAAAGCAAAGTGATTTCCAGTTGAGAAATCTTATACACTGACTTTTACCCTGGGATGAAAGACAATCATTGACAATAACCTAAGGCCCTGATCCAGCAAATGTCCCCACGTGTGCAGATCCCTATGCCGGCATTGAATCCCAGTGAAGTCTTCGGGGCACTGTGAGGTGAAGGGGTACACCCACAAAGAGTCCAGTGCATATTTGGTGACTCACTTGGGTGGTGATTTCAGCATCTCAGCAAAGAAGTTTAATAGCTTACTTACCACAGCTAGCACTGTACTTTTGGCAAGCTTTGTAAACTTCTGTGTCAAATTCAGCCCTAAGATGTGTGTATGCATCTCCCGTTGATTTCAGTGGTAGAGATGTTTGTTACTCTTTTGGGCAAGGGACCTTTTTTGATTGTGTCAGGCACCCTAAATACACAATGAGGCCCTAATCATTGATCAGGGCCTACAGGAACTATCATAATAGAAATAATTTAGGGGCAGAAATATCCTCTTTAACTTTGGAACACAGCATTTATCAAATATTAGGATGTAAATATTTTATATTTTCTTAAATATATTGCACATGAAAACTCAGTACCAATTGAGATTTGATCCTGTAAGTTGATGCTCCCTTATGCCACATGGAGCCTATTGACTCTGTACAGGTTTAATGATCCCCATTGGTGCATCTCTTTGCAGGATCAGGCCAAAGAATGCTTATAGCATGATATGCAGTGAGTCCATTATAATAATGACTTTAGATGACATTGCAGTTATATATTATTTTAATGAATTCTTCTAATGGGGAATTGTAATGGTCTATCTTGTATTTCTAATGTGGCTGTCACTGTGGCATCTGGGCAATAAATATGCATAAAGAGAGATTTGGTTACAGGGATTATACACTCTTCCCCTTCCCGTTTTTACACCATTAGTATTCTAAGGGTGTTTGTAAATATAGGTGATTATTTTTGTATGTTGGTTATTTGCTATTTATTGCAGGGAATGTCTTGGGAAAGCTATAACAGAGAGAGAGAGAGAGAGGTTGTATTTTGTTCAGATGGTGGTAAGACAGAATGCCAATTCTGTTTGGACATCGTCTTTTGGTTAGTGTTCTATGACCATAAATACCTTTTGAATGTTGTCTTTTTTATTATTTTTTTTTTGTATTGGTTTCTGTTACAGTCTATGCAAATCTTGTTGCTTTTTAACAAAAGCAATAAAAAGTTAATTTTTGTTAAATACAAACTATAGTGGCAACCCACTATGAGGAAAAATAACAAAGACTACAGTAACCTATCACTTATTTGCTCATATAATGCATTCTTTCCAATCTAATTTATGACAAAGACACTGTGCTCCCTCAGGAGATCAAACATCATCCTAGATCAGAGCTCATTGCACATATGAAAAAGCAATGAGCTATCTTAATATAGTGCTAAATTTCTCAAAGACTTCCCAGAAATGTAAGCTACTAGGTTCCTCCACACCAGGAACATGCTAATTTAAAAGGTGGGATACTAAAGGATTATGTGTTAATTGGAGATATTTTCTGAGCATAATTCTACTAAACTTTGAACAGTTTGGAATTAAATTTAACCTAACTACCTGCAGGTGTGGCTGTAATGAAATATTTCACCCAGGGTTGAGAAAGTGGACTGAACCCTTTTTTTCCCCCAATGAGTGTTTTTATATGAAATTTTTACTCAAAAATTTTAATCAAGTGATAATTTATGTTCAAAATCAGAATTAACTTTTGACCAAAAGGTTGAAACATACGTAATTTTAATGTTTGTCAGTCAACACTCACTAGTGAATCTAACATCTGGATATTATGGGTGTTTGTTCTCATTCTTCCCTGAATTTATTTTCATAAGAAACTCCTTCCATTTCTAATTCCTGGCACTGAGGAAAGCCTGTCAAAGTATTCAGTGATATCAGTGACGATCTACCTTCATAACAGATGTGGATCATTGGGGCTTGTCTGGTGGTAGAAGGCCCATCAGAATTTGACATAAGTGTTGGGGTTAACTGGACCAGATTCTCCCCTGCACAAAAATATTTCACAGTGCAGAGGTGATGAGAGGGGGCTCAGGGAAGAGATTACCTGATTCTCCAGCTGTCTTAGTCCTGGTGTAAGTTTGTATAGCTGGCGGTGGTCCATCAGGGACTGTGGGTGTGTATAAAATTCCAGTTAAATCAGTTTTTCTCAAACCATGCCACACACTGTGGTGCATAAGTATCTGAACACTTGACTAGAAACACAAGTGAAAATGCAGTCTTTTTTCATTGTTCAATCTGGAATGGATGCAAAAAGTAAACATCACAAATAGTAAAAAGTATGACATCAGCTTTAAAAATCTGAAGTCTTGCTTACAATGTTGGGTAAAGCAATTTTGCTTTGTTTTTTCATACTGTCTTTAGGGCCAAATTGATCCTAGATTACACTGCTGGAAATCCTTGGGTATGATTCTCCTCACAAGGGTACAAATAGGGACTCTATTAACATCAGTTATGCCATTGTAACCACACACACACACACACACACACACACACACACACACTCGAGTGCGTATTGTAACTACTCACATGTAAGTTTTTTGCACTGTTGGGTTTATAGCATATTTTGGGTTTTCGTTTCTCAGACAGATTGTGTTGTGGCTCTCATTTGAGATTACTAATCAAATAATAGTATTTTAGATCAGAGTTAAGGTAGTTACATAATGATGAAATAGGCATTTAATTGCACTTGATAAGAATAATGTATTTTTTTACTTACTATGTGCAAAATACTATATTTATGTTGTCCTCAGCTACTTTTTCCCTTGCTTTGAAGTGTTTGACTTCTGTAAATTATGTGACTTTTTTATTATGTTTTCAAGGAGATTAAACTGTGTGGAAAATTGGAAGAGTTTGTAACAAGCCATTTCCTAGTCAGAAATAATAATAGGTGAGACAAAGATACGCTAAACAGAAGTCAAAGTTACAAAACAGGAAATACTTTCACTGAGCTATTCAGCTATTTTATTTTAAACTTTACAGAGACATTCTGGAAGGACACCAGAGCCACTGTACTTAAGCTTGATTCTCTTTTACTGTCAGACTACATCTCACAATTTTGAAAGTACGGTAGAGTAAATTATGACTTTATAATGGAAGCTAATTGCAACCTTAACTTTGGAGAAGCAACTACCTCTCCCTTACTGCGATTCAATTTATCATAGAGTGATGGATGTAAAAGGCATTTAGGATTATCCGGTCCAACCTCCGACATTTTCCAGATTGTTCCATACGGTGGGATAGAACCTTAGCTGGCATAAATGGATGTAGCTCCAGTGATTTCAGTGAAGCTATGTTTCTTTAGCTGAGAATCTGGCCTCGTATATTTTTTACTGCTAAAACTAGCCTGAAAAAATTACTAAAAGAAAACAAAGTACTACATGGAAACAACCATGCAATGGCAAGGTTATGGGTTAGACAATGAACTGTAATAGGCAATTTCCACTCAGTGATTCCAGGATTTTATTTATTTATTTATTTTAAGAAAAACTTCCACAATCATTGATGTGACGGGTTGGATCACAGAAACCCCCTTGGGATCTGCCACCCGATGTGCCAAGACTACTTTTATTCCTGTTTTCCCTGCCAGCTCAGGACTCCAGCACCCTGTCTTGCCAGGCCAGACACTCCCGTCTGCTCCAACACAGACCCAGGGTCTGAATCACTTGTCCCAGAGCTGCAAATTTACCTGAAAACAGCTCACAGAAGTGTGCTTGTCTCTAGCACTCAGATGCTCAACTCCCAATGGGGTCTAAACCCAAATAAATCTGTTTTACCCTGCATAAAGCTTATACAGAGTAAACTCATAAATTGTTCGCCCTCTATAACACTGATAGAGAGATATGCACAGCTGTTTGCTCCCCCAGGTATTAATACATACTCTGAGTTAATTACTAAGTAGAAAGTGATTTTATTAAATACAGAAAGTAGGATTTAAGTGATTCCAAGTAGTAACAGACAGAACAAAGTAAGTCACCAAGTAAAATAAAATGCGCAAATCTATGTCTAATCAAACTAAATACAGATAAGTTCCTCACCAGTTCCAGAATGCTCCCTTTTACAGGCTAATCTCCTTGTAGCCTAGGTCCAGCAATCACTCACACCCCCTGTAGTTACTGTCGTTTGTTCCAGTTCCCTTCAAGTATCCTGGGGGAGGGGGGGTGGAGAGGCTCCTTCCTGAGCCAGCTGAAGACAAAATGGAGGGGTCTCCCATGGGTTTAAATAGACTCTCTCTTCTGGGTGGAGACCCCCATCCTCCCTCCTATGCAAAGTACAGCTCCAAGATGGAGTTCTTTGGAGTCACCTGGGCGAGTCACATGTCCCTGCATAACTCAGTCTTTACAGGCCGAAGCCATTGTCCACATGGTATCTTGCATGTCTCCAGGAAGACTTCTTATGTGGATTGGAGCATTCCAAGATGCATTGTTCCCCCCAAGTGTTTCCTGATCAGGTACTTAACCTGGCAAATTCCTTCCTAAAGAAGCTGACCAAATGCCTCACAAAGCTTACTTAGAAACCAAGCAAGCATACAGCCCATATTCTTAACCTCAAGTAGAAAATGATATATATGTACAAATAGGATGAATAGATATAGTAGACCATAACCTTTACGGAGATATATTACATGGCACAGGCAGCACAAAACATATTCCAGTTATGTCATACATACATTTGTAAGCACCCCCCCCCCATAAAGCCTTATGGGGTATACTGTCACAATTGACAACAAAAACATCACTGAAATATTTCCTTCCTGCATACATTTTAATTATCAAAGCAGATAACTTTAAAAACAAAAACAATATTGGGGTGTGATGGGGTATATAAACCCCACAGTGTAGCAGCCACAAAGGAGTTAATGGATGAAACAGTTACTTCCTCAGCTATGACTAAGTGGTTGACTTGTAACAACTGGGATAAAAGGCTGCACCTCACATGGTGTGGGGTTGCTACCAGACAGGATGGGAGACTATCTCAAGGAGGTTTCTCAGCAGTAGCTTGGCAAGGAATGGATTCAGTGGCCTGATACAAGGGGTGAGGATAAGACTTCTGGCCAATACAAAAGGGCCTTTTTTTCCCTCTCACCACCTTGTAGGATAGAGAAGGAGAAGGCAAGGCTTCTGGAGGCCCCCATTGGAGAGGCTACTATATAGAGTCAAGGAGTAGCTGGCAGAGAGCCATTGGCTCTTAAAGGCCCAGAGTATCACAATAGACTCTCAGATAAAAGGTGAAAGAATGATCCCCTTTACATGGTGAAGACTTAATGTGAGATTAAAAATCCTTGGACCTTCTCACTAAAAAACTGGTAGATATGAGTGAAATCAATATCAACACAATACATGTTTCTATTTTGTTTTCTCCCACTACACACACACACTAACTTTAACAAGATGCTTGTGATTTTTGGTAATGCTGCTTTATTGTTGTTTTTCCCTATTCTGTATTAGCTGGTGTCTGTTGGGAATGGAAAAGGTAGTTTCCAGAGCATTGCACTTGAGCTTAGCTATGATAGTTCTAATCCCAGTCTTGTGCTGGAAGGTCCATTGATGTTGTGTTAGATTTCATGGGAGTGATTCTGCTTTATTACATAAATTGTGCATTGGTGTCACTCCTCATTTACTCAAGAGTAGAGAACCTTTATTGAAATAAATGGATTGATAAGAGTAAAATCGTTTGAAGAGGGAGTACAGTAAGGTCCTATATATTTAAAGAACAGGTTGTGCGACACATAGCTAAATTGTCTAATTTATTACAAAGAAATCTGCAAGAACAGAAGGCTCCATAATCTATGCCATGTACCCATCTGCATTGTAGAACCCCCCATAAGTGGAGTGGTTGAGGAGCAGTGTTGCTACATTGGAAGTGGTGGAAGAACATGGGTACTAGAGGCCATTTTCAAATTAACAGGTGCCGGTGGATTCCTGGAGAATCCATGTGTTGTGGTGCCAAACCTCTGAGGCCTGATTGACCACTGTCACTCCGTTTTGACACTGGTATAACTCCATTGATTTTAAGGGAATTGTGCTAGTGTAAAACTGGAGCAAACTTGGTGGTAAATTGGAACTTTGGCTTCTAATGTAGACAGGTGAACAGGCCCTTTTTCCCCCAAAAATGTCTAGAAAATGTGCCAAGGCAAAGCTTCCAGCATTTCCTATATGGGTTTCCCATACTGGATATGATTTGGGCTTACATGATTAATTGTACATTATCTTTCACTAGTTCTATCTAGCACAATCGCTGAAATAAGACAAAGTTGAAAAGTGTTTCTACTGAGAACCTGTTGGGGGCGAGGAGGGGGTGGGGGGTAAGAGGAGGGGAGAGAAGCCCAGGGCTCCGTTTGTGAGTTACTGTTCACTTTAGGCATTTCTTCTAAATAAATAAAGTTCTTTAGAAAGCAATAACAAAAAACCTTTTAGTTTACAGACAAAAGCAGAGGTCATACATCTTCCAGCAATTCTGCTTGATATTCAGGCACTATTCCTTGCGTAATCCACGGGCAGTCTGGTACAAGCAGTACTCAGTAAAATGCAAACCAGTGTTTTGAAATGCCAACATTTTCATTTTGTTTTGATGGCTTTCTCAGAAAATACCAGCCTAAGCTCTGAAGTCTTTTACTTGTTCCCACCGAGAGAGAACGTTTGTCTTTTATAAACTGTATAAAGTTTTGTTGGGACGTACACCAGCCACTGTATCTGTTTATCCTAAAAATGGCAGCCTAATTGACAATGAAAGTTCTTCATTGCTTAATAAAATGGGACCAATAACCATTATATCAATGTTGAGCTTTCCCTCCAGCATTGTAACAGGAGCTGTCTTCAAATATTGTGCTAAAATTGAATGATTTTGTGATATGCACAATTAAGGATGAGAACAAGATTGTCAGACTCTTTGTCATTTGAGGCCAAAGGCAGAATTTGAACATTGGTGCACTGGTCTTTCACCCCCAAAACCTATCTATTGAATTACTCATTCACTAGATAGGGGCAGAAAGGTTAGAATATCAGCAAACATACACAAATACAAATGGTGACACTTTCCTTGATACCATGACTTGGTATCCTAAAATAATAAAATGAAGAAAGGATTTACATGAGGGACAATTTACTGGAATATTCAGCCTGTGTTTCCAAAGTAATCATATAGTACCCAACAGAACTTGCTCAGTGTTTACTCCGTACTTGTTTAGGCAGATTCTCCCTGCAGTCCATATAAGTTTGTCTGAGAGAGGTGTTCGTGAAATATCTGAAAGGACCTCAGATGTAGAACTTTTGTGGGGAAAGGGAAGAGTTAAATCTTATACACTTTTTATTAAAACCTCAAAAAAACCCATTCAGGCCTTCTTTCATTTTTTCCAGTGCTACTTCATCCATCTCTGAAGACAACAACCATGCACTCAAACCATACATCTTGAATATAGCTATGAAATGTCACACATACACCAAGCTTCAGGAGGGGTTGGACAGCTCTGCTAATGCAGACTGCATGGTAGTTGTGTTCACTATCATTGCTACAAGCTATCCCTGAACTCTCACCACCATTTTAGTTGAGTCTGCTTAACATCATAATCCAGTGCCTGCTCATTATGATTGTGAAAAGTGTGTGGTGTGGGGTTTTTGCCCAAAAAATCTGCAAACAGAATAAGCCTGCTTCATGACACATTCAGGCTTAGATCCTATCCACACTATAGCTAAAAGCAGGCAACTCACGTTTGAACATTCTAGTTGCTAGCACAGTTCTACCATGGTTTCTCTACTAGGATTTTTTCCTTTCCTCAGAACTGTGTTGTAAAACCTTCCTCTATCTGGGCAGCAGAGCTATGAGGAATAAAATCTACATTGGTCAGGGAAAGTGTGATAGAGATGTGTTAGCAGCAAATATTTTCAAATGCGGGGAAGATGCATTTTGCCTTGGGTAGAGAGAGTCAAATTGTATTTCCCCTTGGCAAGAAGGCCAACAACACATCAGGGAGCTTCATCCCATCCCTTGGAAAGGCAGGTGTTTCCATCCCCCTCCTTTGAGTTTTATACTAGTGAAGAACAGATTTGTTTTGAAGTCAGATGTCAGAGCCACACTATCCTGGGCCCGGGCTGCCAAATCTTCAGGCTGTGCTAGGACCTTGTGGCTCCCTGGTCCATGGTAAAATGAGCTCCTTCGTGTCCTTTGTTCTATCAGGAGGCCTGTGCTTTGATTTATGCTTGCAGGAGTTTGCATAACGGAAGGGTGAATCTAGTCCACAGTTGTTGCTAGCATGATTTCATCCATAATGTGTATTTAAAGAAAGTAATTCTTCAAATCTAACACCTCTTGTTAATTATTAGCAACCAGCCTGGGGTATCAGAGTTTACATAAGTGAACACCAAATTCCAGAGAGAGTCCAGCCAATGCAGCCATTGTTTGTTGGCTATCATCATGTTCACTTCTAGCTTTTTTTAGTGCATCTTTCCTTCCATTAGATTCCTGTGACAAAGGAAGGAAGAGACACAGCTATACCCTGAAAAAAATAGTTATGTGGGATTGGAAGACAAGTGGGATGTTTTTGTCATTTATCGTCCAAGACATATGCACAATGAAGATAAAGGGATATAAGGGACTTTTCTTTTTTTAACAATAGGATTAAGACATTAAAAAACTAGCTGCTCTGTGAATGTAGCAGTGACCAAAAAGTTTCCACTAATGAAATCTTGTGCCTAGAGGTTTGTATATCTCTCAAACAGAAGCACAGCAATAATGTTACAAGTGCAGGTTAGAAAGCATTGCCAAGTGAAGAAAACTAAACTATTTTAGTAAAACTGAAAGGTAGTTTTAAAAAAGCCAACAGACATACAAAATTGCGCTCTTTGAATATTGAACCTAGAAAACGTCCAAAAGGACTTGCTGGAACCCCAGTTTAACATAAGCAAGATTTAGGCTTGGCAAGATACTTAAGAGTGTGCCTGACTTTAACCACTTGAAATAATCCCATTGTTTAGTAAACTGAAGTTTAAATGCTTTGGTAGATTGGGGCCTTAATCTGTTCACAAAGGTCAAGCTGGTTGATATCCCAACAGCTGAGCTCTACAAAATTCTGGGTCTCAATTCTCCCTCTCCACCCTGTGTCCAGGTCAATAGGATTTGCTTATGTTCTGTTTGTCAGGAATCAGCCCATTAGGGTGTATGAGACACAAGGGTGATTCTAATTCTCTCACCTCAGGAAACAACAAACTTCTACTGGGAGTGGGACTTACTGTTATATTGTGGGTGGTGAATTAGAACACAGAATTTGGGTTTCTCAAAAGGTAATTTTATTATTTATTTCTATTTTGTGTGCTTATCAGTCTGTGTGTGTGTCTTTCTGTCTGTCATCATTCCTTGTTGCTGAGATGTTATGGAGAAAGTAAGGCTAGGAAAATATGGCTTATTACTAGTTCAGTAAAATAGAACCTTTAAACCCAATTTTACCAAAATAGATCTGGTTATATTTTATTTTTTTACTTAATGTTTATGCAGTGCACATGTGAATGAAATAGGAGATATTTTCACTATTTCTGTAGAGACCAGGCCTACTGACGGGGTGGGGAGGGAAGGGGGTAATTGCCCAGGGGCCGGGATGATTTAAAAAGGCGGCTGGGAGCCCCAGGCCTTTTAAATCCCCTGGGTGGGTGGCAGTGGGCTCCTAGATGCTCACAGGGTGATACCACTGGCGGCAGAGACAGCCAGGAGGGCATGTGGAAGCCCTGGCCATGCCGGAAGAGCACCCATTGACTGTTCCCTGAGGCCCGGAATTGCTGTCTGTGGGCCTGGTAGAGACATATGAACATGGTGGCATGCAGAGAGAGGATTTCAGTTGGACATGGTGGAAATTTGGGTACCTGTATTATGCTGTACTTTCTTCACTCCTCAACACTTGATAACTCTGCGAACACTGCTTTAATCTAGTGTCTGAATTATGAACAGATTGTAACAAATATCCTGAGACTCTGTAGAGAGACTGAAGGGAGGGAAACGGCTCAGAAAGGTCTCCAAAAGGAGCAGTTGGATTTCTTTAATTCACACAAATATGACAAAAGAATAGTAATATGGTAAATTTTAATACATGTAGGGTTCAAGGGATGACCCAGGGAGATAGCATCTTCTTCTGAATATAAGATAGTGACCAGCTCAAGGGTAAGTGTTAGGAAAAATAGTGCTTCTGTGGAGAGGCATATTTGGCAGATGATAGTAAGACAGTGTGAAAACTATCAGATAAGATAAGGTTATCCCTGTGTCCCTGAGATTTTGTTTTTGTTTGTTTTGAGAGGAAAAAGTACCTTAAAAATAGAGTTGATTTTTAATTTCTGAAAAGTTTATTGGTTTTTTAAATGAGAATATGAAGGATAAAAGCTAGTGAACGTAGAGTCTATAATAATTTAATTACTCACTAATTTTAGAATAAATTTGTATCCGTGACTGCATATTTATGATTCTTTAAAAAACAAAAAACAAAAAGTGGATTCAATTAATTTATTCAGGAAGGCAGGCATCATTTGTGCATAATATTTAAAAAAATCCTTTGCACGGCCTTGATTCTGAAAACAAACACACGCTTAACTTTCAGCTGAGTCCCATTAACTTGAACTTCAAGCACAGAAGTAAGTGGTTGCAGTACTCGGTCCAATATTGGCAGATTTTACCAGGATTAGAATGAAGGGAGGGAGGAGAAATCAGAAACTTTAAATTTGTTCATTGGCAAACTAGCTTGACTTGACAGACAGTGAGATTTGAATTTGTAAGTTTGGCCTATTTCACAATTAAGGCAGGAGACTGAGATGAGTCTTCCCCCCCCCCCCCCACGTTAAAGAAGGCAAGAAGAAAGGAAATAAATATCCTTTGGGCAACAATATTCATTCCAACATTAGCATAAGGGTCCGCAAATGCCTAGTCTTAAAGTTTGGAAGACATTATTTTGTGTGTGATTCAAGGACAAATCCCCTTTTCCATTTATTTTTGTAAGTTTCCAGTAAAGACAAAAATGCATTACAAGTTTGATGAATATTTGCAAACTGTATGGTCTTATGTAACAGAAATCACCAGTTGTCAAGGCTATTGTAAGAAGGTTGATTACTGTAAAGTCTGCAGTATTCTAGTTGCATATATTTACAAAATTTGCCATTTTTATTGCACTACATTATAAATTATGGAAATAGGAAAATGGCCTACCATGGTGTCATTTTATGTGCTCCATTAATTTGGGGCTAGAGATTTTATTTAAATATAAATACTAACCTTTCAGTTCCATGTGTTTTGACACTAAATTACAGGGTACATCTCACTGTAGCTAAAATATCACTAGTAGGCAAAATTTTGCCATGTTGTCACCCAATGACCTGAAGAGAGAACTGAGTTTGAATGTGAAGACCAAATGTATTATAATTTATTGGTTGGTGAGTGGTTATTGCCACTATGCTGTGCTTTGAATCCACTCTAGGGATTATTTGTCACTCCTCTAGTTTTCTGGTCCTAAATATCTGTTACAGTAAGTGCATAATGGCAGGTTTCAGAGTAGCAGCCGTGTTAGTCGGTATCCGCAAAAAGAACAGGAGTACTTGTGGCACCTTAGGGACTAACAAATTTATTAGAGCATAAGCTTTCATGGACTACAGCCCACTTCTTCGGATGCATATAGAGTGGAATAAATATTGAGGAGATATATATACACACATACAGAGAGCATGAACAGGTGGGAGTTGTCTTACCAACTCTGAGAGGCCAATTAAGTAAGAGAAAAAAAACTTTTGAAGTGATAATCGAGATAGCCCAGTACAGACAGTTTGATAAGAAGTGTGAGAATACTTACAAGGGGAGATAGATTCAATGTTTGTAATGGCTCAGCCATTCCCAGTCCTTATTCAATCCTGAGTTGATTGTATCTAGTTTGCATATCAATTCCAGCTCAGCAGTCTCTCGTTGGAGTCTGTTTTTGAAGTTTTTCTGTTGTAATATAGCCACCCGCAGGTCTGTCATTGAATGACCAGACAGGTTAAAGTGTTCTCCCACTGGTTTTTGAGTATTATGATTCCTGATGTCAGATTTGTGTCCATTAATTCTTTTGCGGAGAGACTGTCCAGTTTGGCCAATGTACATGGCAGAGGGGCATTGCTGGCACATGATGGCATGTATCACATTGGTAGATGTGCAGGTGAACGAGCCCCTGATGGTATGGCTGATGTGATTAGGTCCTATGATGATGTCACTTGAATAGATATGTGGACAGAGTTGGCATCGGGCTTTGTTACAAGGATAGGTTCCTGGGTCAGTGGTTTTGTTCAGTGATGTGTGGTTGTTGGTGAGTATTTGCTTTAGGTTGGGGGGTTGTCTGTAAGCGAGGACAGGTCTGTCTCCCAAGATCTGTGAGAGTAAAGGATCATCTTTGAGGATAGGTTGTAGATCTCTGATGATGCGCTGGAGAGGTTTTAGTTGGGGGCTGAAGGTGACAGCTAGTGGTGTTCTGTTATTTTCTTTGTTGGGCCTGTCTTGTAGGAGGTGACTTCTGGGTACTCGTCTGGCTCTGTTAATCTGTTTTTTCACTTCAGCAGGTGGGTATTGTAGTTTTAAGAATGCTTTTAATAAGTGCATAGAAACTTTGGATATTAGAAAAATAACACACTGAAAAAATGAAGTGGACTCTTCTGAGTCATAAATCCTAAAATGTATTTCTTTGGATTATTCCCTAAACTACCTAATAGCAAGATTTAAATTTTTGTTACTCATATTCTCTTTCTGAAAATAAACTACGAGACCACAGAAATAGCTCAAGGTGTCATTTCTTATAAATTGGTTGCATAGAGGTTGGGGCGGTTGAGTCCTGGTAATGGTTTCTTGATTTAATTGCGGAGGAACATATGGAGCTTTCCTCTAATCATAGACCAGCACCCTGTTGTGGTAGGCACAACACAAACAGAACAAAAAGACAGTCCTGTCCCAAAGAGCTTACCATCTCAGTATAAGATGAGATACAACAAATGGATACAAGTGGACGGGGAGTCATCTTAGCGTTTGTGCAATGTGCCTCCGGTGGCATGTGACCAGGATTCATCACTGAATTTGGTCTGCTGGTTGAATCATTAGCTTCCGTGGCCCATGCTGGGTACTGATGTGGAGTGCGACGTGAATACTGATCCATGACACCCGGACGGGGAGTAAAAGGAAACAATGAGACAGTATTGGTCAGCATTAAAGACAGTGGTCTCAGCGCACCAGCAGCCTAAACACTGTCAACTTTTTTTGTGGGCCTCATGGCTGTGACGGGTTGGATCACAGAAACCCCCTGGGGGCTGCCAACTGATGTGCCAAGACTACTTCTGCCCCTGCTTTCCTGCCCTGCCAGCCTGGGACTCCAGCACCCTTTCTTGCTGAGCCAGACACGCTAGTCTGCTCCAACACTGACCCAGGATCTGAACCACATGTCCCAAAGCTGCAGACTTAACTGAAAGCAGGTTAAGAAGTGTTCCTGTCTTTAACACTCAGATGTCTAACCCAATGGGGTCCAAACCCCAAATAAATCTGTTTTACCTTATATAACGCTTATACAGAGTAAACTCCTAAATTGTTCGCCCTCTATAACACTGATAGAGAGAGATGCACAGCTGTTTGCCCCCCCCCGGTCCCCCAAGTATTAATACATACTCTGGGTTAAGTAATAAGTAAAAAGTGATTTTATTAAATACAGAAAATAGGATTTAAGTGGTTCCAAGTAGTAACAGACAGAACAAAGTGAATTACCAAGTAAAATAAAATGAAACACGCAAGTCTGAGTCTAATACAGTAATAAAACTGAATACAGATAAAAACCTCACCCTTAGAGGAATTCCAGTAAGCTTCCTTTTACAGACTAGTCGCCTTCTAGTCAGGGTCCAGCAATCACTCACACCCCGGGTAGTTACTGTCCTTTGTTCCATTTTCTTGTAGGTATCCTTGGGGGTGGAGAGGCTCTCTCTTTAGTCAGCTCAAGACAAAATGGAGGGGTCTCCCAGAGGTTTAAATAGACTCTCTCTTGCAGGTGGAGACCCCCTCCTCTCTCCTTTGCAAAGTCCAGCTCCAAGATGGAGTTTTGGAGTCACGTGGGCAAGTCACATGTCCATGCATGATTCAGTTTTTACAGGCAGCAGCCATTGTTTACATGCTACCCTGAACGTCCTCAGGTAGACTTCTTATGTCGATTGAGCTTTCCAAGATTCATTGTTCTTTAAGTGTTTCTTGATTGGACACTTAATTTGCACATTCCTTTCTCAAGAAGCTGACCAAATGCTTTACTAAGGCTACTTAGAAATCAAGCAAGTACACAGCCAATATTCATAACTTTGAATACATCAATGACACATACATGCAAATAGGATGAATAGATTCAGTAGATCATAACCTTTACAGAGATATGTTACATGGCATATGTAGCATAAAACATATTCCAGTTATGTCATATATACATTCATAAGCATATTTCCATGAAGCCTTATGGGGTGCACCATCACAATGACAAAGGTGGGTTTTGAAGGAGGACAAAGAATTAGATTTGCAGCTGTTTACTAGGAGTGTCTCCCAAGGATGTGGGACAGCATGGGAGCCACCACCAAGGTGCTTGTTTGAAAATTTAACATGCGGGCGATGGAGGCTGATGACAGACTTATCACAGATGGGAAATTAACCTTTTGATACTGAATGAGAGATAGGTTGACCAGACAGCAAGTGTGAAAAATCGGGACTGGGTGGGAGGGGGGAGATAATAGGAGCCTATATAAGAAAAAGACCCAAAAATCAGGACTGTCCCTATAAAACCAGGACATCTGGTCACCTTAATGAGAGATGATAGGTTATGCAGGGCATTGAAAGTGAAGATAAGTAGCTTATGCTTGATACGATGGAGAAGAAGGAACCAGTAAAGAGATGCAAAGAGAGGGGTGCCATGGTCAAACTGACAAGCTAGGAAAAAGATCTTTGCAGCAGCCTTCTGAACAGATATCAGAGGGGCAAGATTGCCTTTGTCAAGGCCAGAACATAGTCTGGGTGTGAGGATGTAGAGAGAGGTCAGATTCAAAGATGACTGTGGGATCAGAGCCAGAAAAAGTGGTGTAAAGGAGTAGTACTCTCATGGGGAGCTGGCCCAGAGTGGTGACTACTACAGCTTTTATAAAAAGTAGCATGTCATTGGAGGGGGCTGGGACCATTATTCAGCTTACCCCAGCCACTCCCCTTTAGAGGAGTGCAGAACATCTGTAGCCTTTGCTTACAGACCAGGGACGGGTCTATGTTTTTTGCCGCCCCAAGCACGGCAGTCAGGCAGATTTGGCGGCATTTTTTGCGGGCGATTTGCCGGTCCCGCGCCTTCGCCGTACCTGCCGCCAAATTGCTGCCGAAGCCACGGAACCGGCGGACTTCCCGCAGGCATGCCGCCAAAGACTGCCTGTCTGCCGCCCTCACAGCGACCAGCAGGCCGCCCCCCGCGGCTTCCCGCCCCAGGCACGCGCTTGCTGTGCTGGTGCTTGGAGCTACCCCTGTTACAAACAGCCAGAATGGAGAAATTGGTTGTCTCCTCATTAGTGCCCAAGCAGGAGAAAGGACTGCCTTCGTTTGTGCTTTGTGCTCCCGCACAAGAGCAGCCACAAGCTGCAGGAGCAACCACACGGTGCTGAGTGTTACGTGCTTTTTTTTCGAAGGTGATCCTTAGCTGGTGTAAATTAGTATCACTCCAATGAAGCCAATGAAACTAGAACAATTTATACCAGCTGAGGTTCTGGCCTGGAGAGTAAATAGCCTATGATTTGGTTACACTTGGTTTACTATTCTAAAGAATAATATGAGTGATTACATAAGCATTTTTTCATATTATTTTAAAGATGTAATTGATGTTCTTAGCTGTACAATGGGTGTCAGTAATGCATTAAGACTAGGGGCCACGTTGTCTTATCTTGTAAATGGGTGCCTCTCCACTGACTTCAAAAGAATTTTGCTCATGTACAGCAAAATTTTGGCTAGCAGAAGATTTGGCCTGAGAAGTCTTATTAATTTACTCCACACGGGTGTATATATCCTGCAATCAGATTTGATCTCTGAAGACTAACTGTAAAGAAATTTAAGATTTTTAACTACGATAATTTTGTTTGAAGAATAACTACAACAGATGTTATCTTTCTCAGTTTCCTAATACATATTAAGCTCTTGCATTTGGGTTGTTTTTTCTTTATATTCATTAATCCAGTCCTCCCTCTTATTTTTAATAACAGAAACATCTGTTTCTTCTTGTTCAATCAAAGTGATTACCTCAAGAGTCCTACTTTTAAAATAATACCATTTAAAAGAAATTGTGGATAGATTGTTTCATTAGCATATTTAATTTGCATATGAAACTAGCTTGCCGAGCATTCAGAAAGGGAATTGTGGAGGAGGCATACTTAAAGATCTTTTTTATTAAGTTATTTAAGAATTTTCTAAAGTTGGGTTCAGAAAAAAAAAGACCAGCAAAATACACACACACACACACAGATCTCAGAGAAAATAAATTAAATCACAAGAAAGTTTCTAAATACATATTTGTGGCTCAGGAATGTGCTGCAGTCTAACCTTGTTGAATCAAAACTCTGTTGTGGGAAAGCCATTTTCCGCCTTTGATTTCAATACAGCCTTAGTGTATCATGTATTCTCAGCTAAACTGGATTTTTTTGTTGTCAGAATACTTTTTATGAAGTACTAATCATCTCTCTATACGTACAAAGTACACAAGAGACAAGTGCATTCAAAAATGTGCCATTGCAACTTGCGCAGAACTTGTTCTCTGTGGAAGCATTTACAGTAATAATTTGTCTCTTGGAACACCACATGGCCATGTAAGAAAAGGGATGTTGATACAGCTGCCCCCAAAACATTCTGCAGTGGACAGAAACTCTATTGGAGAGAAAGTGTGCTCTTTGTTACAAGATTGCGGGGGGGGGGAGGGAAGCACAGCCATGAGTTCATGGTGCCAAAGAGCTGTCCCAGTAAGCATGTGGCAATGGGAGCCAGAACAAATATGAGTTCCACTATCATACCATACAGCAGTGGTTCTCAATCTATTTACCATATGTGGCCCACAATGTGTTGTTTGGGCCACAGGTTGAGAACCACTGTGACAGACACACACTGGCCCGCTCAGCCCTGCGCTGCCAGCCTTCTCCTTCTCCTCAGGGGCAGACCCGCACCAAGCACCACACCGACCCCCTGCCCCCAGAGACACCCTCCCCACAAACCCATATGCCCAGCGCCACCCGCCCAGAGACCCCTCCACAGAGCAGGGCCAGGTACGGAGCCCCAATTAAAACCTGGGGGTGCTACAGCACCTCCTCCCCCCACACCATTAGTTCCCGGGCCTATGCTGTCCACCCCTCACTGCCCCAAAAACCTCCCCAGAGACCCACTCTCCCGCATCCTGTCCCCCTGCTGTACTCACCAGCTCAGCTGCTGGCAGGAGTACCCCAGCAGGACTGCCTGATGCCCTCTCCCCCCTCAGCTGGCCCCGGCCCCTGCCAGACCGGAGCGGGAAATTTAAAAAAAATTTTTTTAGCACACAGCTGTGCCATAGCTGTGTGCTTCATTGCATGCGGTCCACAGGCCGTGGGTTGAGAACCACTGCAATACAGGCTTAGCAGGTGGTTGGTTTGCAGTCAGCTGCAAACTGCATGAAACTAGAGACTGACCTATCAAATAGACTGGGTGATAGCACAGTCGTTTAGGAGAGAATACTTCTATTATTGAGGCAAATCACCAGTGCAAAGACCTATCTCCAAACACCATCAATAAGATACATCCTTAGCCACTTCATACACACAAAGGCAGAGTGAGTGAAATCAGAAACTATATTGCCCAAGTGGCTTGTAGTTTTGTAATTTGCAGATTCTGGTCTTCCCTGCACCACTACTTGAATATATACAGCACTACATACTCCACACTATCCATGTGCTTCCACAGAGTATGCATTGGCAAGAGCGTACAGTACATGGGGCTTTTTTCCTCTGACCATACTTGCTTTGATATGGGCCTCACCCACTTCTTCAGTGCGCTGCTTGTGAGGTGCATTGTCCTTGTTTAACTACACATTGGGGCAGCATAACAGAGCTATTATCCTGGAGTAATTCCACCCTCTTTAAGTGGTAAAAGCACATACCTTTTTTATTTGCTTGTGCAACACTAGACTGGTGGGATCACTAGGCTCTAAAGTTATAAAGAAAGAGAACTGAAATTTAGAAAATAAGCAAATATGGGTTTTATTTCTCACTTATATGTGACATAGGGCTTGTCTACACTGGCACTTTACACTGCTGCAATTTTCTTACTCAGGAGTGTGAGAAAACACCAACCTGAGCGTAGCAAGTTTCAGCCCTGTAAAGCACCAGTGTAGACAGTGCACCAGCACGGGGAGCCACGCCCCTCATGGAGGTGGGTTTTTTTTAGAGCGCTGGGAGAGGTCACATTACAAGCCACGGCAGCGCTTTAACATTGCCAGTGTAGACTAGCTCATAGTTCATGTTTGGTTTCAGTCCATGAAGCACAGTATTAGATCAATGCTTTTAATAAATGATGTAGTTTAATGTATACACTATGGGCGTAATTCTGAAGGGCTTATTCAGTATTTTTCTTTCTTTTTGTAGGCTAACGTCTATTGACTTCAATGGGACGTTGCCTAAGGAAGGAATGATCAAAAAACAGAGTAAGGCCTTCAGAATTTGGCCCAATGGTTTTAAAAGTTGCATATCACAGATAATCTAGCATCTTAAAACATAACTCTTGTCTGAGTTCAAGTCTAGAAAAGATATTGAGTGAAGCCATATATCGTTAAGATAAAAAGCAAAGGGGGAAAACAATGTTTTTTCTTAAGTTTACTGTTTGTCTTTACACTGGCTTGTTATTATTATTTTTTTTAAATGTTCCAACCAAAGAACCTGACCCTACAAATACCAACAAGACTACCTTTACTCACAGGCGTCATTAGGACTATTCCTGTAAGCTACTCCCACACATAACTGTTTGAAGGATCAGGTCCAAATATTATTTCCAAATGCTGGTTTGGTTATTGTATGCTAAATATGTGTTTAGCACTTAATATTTTTTAACTGAATCCACTAAAAAACCCATCACCCTTTTCATTGTGTTTAGGTAGAATTAAACAATATGATCAAGCTACTGAATCTGTATCTAACTGTTGGTTGACAGAGTAGTAATTTGTTTGGATGGGGTAAAGAAGGGAGATAAAATAATTTCTTGAATGGTATCAAATCAACAGTGTTTTGAAACATCGTGATTCTGGAGAATCTGAGTTTCTCCACCCAGTAAACATTTGGATGTTGTGAGGCTTACCCTTAATATGTAAGGTAAAGAAACTTGTGTTTTATAGCATAAGACTAAGTCAAGAAGAGGCTTCAATTCCTGACTCTGCTACAGACTTCCCATATGGCAAGTCACCCAACGTTCTAATACATAAGTTTCCATCTATGTAAAATGAGAATATTGTTGTTTACCCAGCTCACTGGGGTGTTGGAAGCTTATTTCAACAGTGTTTGTAAAGCAGTCTGAGGACTGCAGACAGAAGCTGGTAATAACTTCTAAGAAATAGAAAATGTTTCTTTAGGACTTGTCCATTATAAACCACCTTCTACATTTTTGGCTCATTATTATAATTCTTCCATTTACACTGAGATCAAATGAAAAGTTTCTAATGATAAGAATTGTACCAAAGGTGAAAAGTAGACTTTCTTTCGTGCCAGTAATAGCCGATTGTCTTCCAGAATACAAGTAGGTGCTATTAGGGAATGACTTAGAGAGATAATGGATTGCAAACTAAAATGGTTTAATATAAGAAGTGCAGTGTTCTCCCAATATAGTGGCATAATTGTCTCTCTTTTGGTATCATCTGTTCTGTCAAGTATGTTAAAAGAAAACTGATTGAATTGAGACAGGACTCAAGCTAGCAGATTTTGTCCATTATCGAATGACTTCAATTAAAAAGCATATAAAACCACTAGTGTTTTGGCTTTACCACCCCACAGACATTTTACATTTATTGCTGAAATGTGAAGGTTAAAAGTAAAACAGCCAAACACCACTACCACCGTTTCACTAGTTAGTCTTAAAATAACATTGCCCCTTTTCGACCCAAGCAGCTAGTCAAAGTTTGGGGCTGTGAGAGATGTTCTAGTTCAAAGAAGAAATTGATGGAGCCTGGTATCTTTTTTTGACGCAATCTTGTTGATTTACAAGACGTGTACAAAGTCACATGTTTCTGAAGCAAGAGGAACCAAGAACAAAAGGAGCAATTTCTTAGTTTACAGTTCCAAGCCTCTTTAATTAACAGACCCAAAAGCTGTCTCTCTAACTTTTTTTCCAGGTCACACTGTTTTAACAGACTACTTCTTGGCTTTTTTTCCTTTTCCCATCTGTTTCTCTCTCTGTTTTTGTCTTTTTTCAGTCTTTTCTCACTCTTCTCCTTTCCCTCCCTCACATCCCTTCCTCATACCTATCCAGTACTCAGCCTAAAGCTCCTGGGTGAGTTCACACACACTCTTTTTCCTTAGGCTTACATTTATGTTAATTGAAGAATGTGTTCAGACCTATCAATCTCAATAGGGTTTTAACAAGGTTTCATCCAGCTCATAATAATATACTACCTTCCCAGTTTGGAAAGAAAGCAATTTACCATATAAGACCATAGAAAACATTACAAATGCAATATCTCCCAACCATAAACACATAATTACCACAGATATCTCCAATTCTAGTAGAGAGAAAATCTGTGGTATTTCCAATACTTCTGGGTGGTAACTGTTGGCAAATACTGACATTTTAGAGGTGTCCACTACAGGGAGAATGTAATTACCCAGCTTGTAGTTTGTCAAAAACATCAAGGGTCAAATTCTGAGGTCTGGTAAATGGTGGCACAAACTAGAATTATACCTTCTTAATCTCCTGTTGGGTTACTTTCTAAACTCTCTTCTTTGAGAAAATGATGCTGACTTACTTCAACAAATATTCACACTCATGCTAATGTGCAACTGTAACCCTCACATCTTCTGGGTGTGGTGTTCTGTCCCATCTTATGACACTGAGACCACTTAGAGCGAGATTAATGAGTCTTCTTCACAGCCTTAGCTAAGAGGCATATGGCTTTTAGCTCATGCACTAAGCTCCAGAGGCCATAGGTTCGATCCCACCCACGGACGACCGGGGTCTGTCAGTGTTACACAACTCACATCACCAATGTCATTCCCTTTGAATTTGGCAAGAGATTTTAAAATGTATAATTATGTAAACAATTCAATGACCCTGTAATGTCCACAAGTTGAGTTCAAGGGAACAATGAATGATCTGGTACAAGTCCAAATAGATTTTTAAATAATAGGCCATATGAATCTACAAAATCATGATACCACATTTTAACTATGCCCTGATATTTATGAGCAGCTTTGGTTATTTTTTAATGACAATTTTGGGTTGGAGCCTTGTGAAACAACCAGTCGTCCGTCGTCGCCCTCCTCCCCCCCGCCCGCCGCCCCTGCGCAGTTTTTCTTTGTGGAACCTGAGATTATTTTTTCATGAGCAGAAATTGTATCCAGTGTGAAACTACAACACTTGGTAGCAAAACATTTTTTGTGTTTTAAAGAAATTGCTCCCCCCCACCAGCCATGTCAGTCATTTTGTATTTTCATGAAAACCTGAAAAAAAAGGCAAAAAAAATGTTTTGCAAACCATGTTCTGCTGTTCATGAATCTGGCAGCCCCATCCATTCATGAAGTAGATACCTTTTTAAAATTAGATAATACTGTTATTGGGATTCTGCCCCCTATTCAGATTGAGTGGTACTCCACAAGTAGTCCCATTGAAATCAACATGTTAAAGACTTGCAGAAACTGGCACTATTATTTTAAACAGTCTGTTTGGAAAATGCTGCTCCAGTCCAGAGGAACTCCTGAACTATTCAGCAACCCTCTCTTTCTCCCTTTACTTACACTGAACACTGCAGTCTCGTATTTTACGGATTTTGGGGTGGGGTGTGTAATGGTTATTAATTAAGCATGAAGCAAAATGGGTGTATGTCTAGTACATCCATAGGTTACGACCTCTATTCTTATCAAGTACTGGTGTATCTTTATCTGCTAAACTGAACGCATAGAAGCAATAGAAAAAAGAACATCTTTAAAGACAATAGGGTGTCACTAGAGTTTAGTGTTTGCCATGAACACCATCTATTATATGAAAGGCTATGGTTGTTAAAATCTTTGGTGCATGGATAATATTCCTTTTAGTGTTTTGACTTTTTATCAGCCATTTTATTAGCTCCAATGTTATGATGCATCATATTTAGTTTTAGAGACAATTCACTTGCACTGTATGGTATTATATTGTGTTCTGTCATGTACTGTTAATGTGATTCAGTAACTGAGTCTGAATAAAGAATATGTTGTTTGTGATACGTGATATGGTGCATTCAAAACGTCAAAAAGAAAATATTTGGAATTAGGTTTCATTAGATAGCATGCTGATTAACAGACATGATATTGCTTATGTGTACAGAAATGATCATAGTGAAAAGTACTGATTAATTCAATGAACAATCTCATTATCCTAAAATACCAGTCCAGACAATCGAGTAACATGACCTCATACCAGCAGATGGGTACCAGGCACAAAACTTTTATATCAGTTCCCTATAGAGGAAGCTGAAAGACTAAGTAGATAAGTCCTCTTCACTTGTACCAGCAGATAGAGGCTACTGTTTAGCTAAGCTTAAGGGTTTGGGTGGTTGGTTGTTTTGCAATGGCTCTATGATAATTGTCTTTATTTTCTATTTCCAACACCATTTTATATTTATAGGATTTGTTTTTGAATAAGGTTTCCCTTTAAGCCTTTCTTCTTCTTCTTTTCTCATTTTCCTTCCCCTTGTGTTGGAGGTATCAAACACTCATTAGAGGCAAGAATCAAAGATATATGTCCTCTGTTTTGTTACCTATTAAAATTAAATGGACATAGAAATATTTCATTCTTTTGAGTTTGGTTGTAGATACAGTAAATGATATTCCTTTGCCAGTTAAACATAGAATATGGCTTTTTGATGAGTGAAATGATGTGTTTGCTTTAAAGCAAACATATGCTTTTGTATGATGAATGAGCAGTCCCAAAGTTGCATTCATGATAATGATTGATTTCATATTTACTTTTACAAGAATGTGTAGATGTCCGAATCCACACTAGGTCCTTGTACAAAACTTGTGTCATGTGCCTGGTGCTTAGAATTGATGCAGAAAACATATTTAAATAAGTAAATAATGAACTGAAGAAGGTTCCACCCTTTCTTTTCCTTCCAGGCTCGGGACTCAACGATGGGCAATGGCATGAAATCCGGTTTCTAGCTAAGGAAAACTTTGCTGTCCTCACCATTGATGGAGATGAAGCCTCAGCAGTTCGAACAAACAGTCCTCTGCAAGTTAAAACTGGAGAGAAATATTTCTTTGGAGGTAAAAACTACAGTACTAGCATATCTGCTTAGTGCTGTCCTTTTGTTTTCTATACAATATATCAATATGGATGTTAGGGTGAAACTCAGTCCTCACAGAGTGTTAGCATTTTGGATCTTATACAAATGGCTTAGGTGATGACTGCCAAAAAAAATCAACTGTTTTATTAGCCGTTCTTTCCCCCATGCGCGGCAGTTCCGAATACTACATGAGATGCTTTACCCTACTTTCTGAGGAGCACATTCCCAAATCCACTTTTTTGCAGCTTAAAATTTGTTGGTGAAAGTTTGGCACAGAGGCAGAACCCTGTAGTAAGGGTGGCGCAGAGCTGGTTGCATCTTATTGGGAGCTCTGTGATGCCACGTTCTGAAAAGGTATATCATACGCTCTCCACAATGTGGAACCAGTTTTACTAGCTGGTATGGAGTTGGGAGTATGGACCTGTCTCTTCCTCTTTTAAGCCACGATTCAGGAATACATTCTTATTTAGGACAAGACTTAACCAGGTGTTTAACTTTAAGCATGTGCTTACATTCCATCAATGGTACTTACATGCATTCTTAAAGTCAAGACTGTGTTTAATATGGATGGACTTCAGCACGTATTTGACAGTTTTTCGAAATTGGGGCTTTAGGTTGACTAACACTATGAACCAGGAGCAATCCATGTACTCCAATAAGGTTAAGACTACAACTGTTAAAAGCCCTGAGCAAAGGCAACTTCTTTTGCTCTCCCACACCATCTTGTGTTATCCACAATGGGTCAGCCACAATATAGAATTTTGTTTTTAATTTCAAAAAGCCTATTTCATTGTAGATATATTATCATATATTGTTTTAGATAAATTGTGCGTACGTCAGCTATCTTATTTTATCACATTCAGTAATGGGCTGCCCATGCAGTCTTTACTCAGGCAAATCTCCCGTTGAGATCGAACACTGAGATCAATGGAATTTTAGAGCTGATTGATCCAACGGTAATGTGAGTTTGCACATCAGGACACTGGGCATAAAATAACTTTGTAGGGGTTTTTGAATAGAAATGTGCTGTGTTTTTAAACTGGCTATTTTAATCTTGCAAGCTGAACAGCTAATGGGGAAAATATACAGTACTATATATGTTCTTGTTATTCCAGGGATAGAAACATTACTGAGATTATGATTTTAGTGCCCAAAGCAGAAAGAACAAAAAATTCTTTCAAGATTATTCTCATTTCATTATCTTTCATCAGTGAAATCGTTAAAAATATATATGGAAATTAGTGTTTAAATAGTCTTACAAAAACGTATATACACTTAATTAAGAATAGATCTAATCCTCTTGATAATCTATGCCACAAATTTCTGGGAAACCTCATGGTAGTGATGATAATGAAAAGCAATTCTTGACAGCTAATGCCTGTCATAGTTTAATCTGGCAATTTTTATAATAAAAGTTCACCTGTCACAAAAGTTAACCAGTGTTCATTCACCCTGTCTCTGCAACTCCTTGTGGTCCTCAATCTTTCCCTGTGTCCCTACTACTTCACCCAACTTCTAGGTGGTGCTTCTTACAGTGTTGTCTCTACAAAGAGCCCCAACATAGCCAACTGCGTCACACAATATTTTGAAAGATTGTTTTCCATTCAAGAATGTACAGGTGTGACTTTACCTCAAAATAATTAGGGACTTAGATGGTTTCACTAAAACAAGTTATGAAGAAAGAGAAAAATCAGATTAAATAAAAACGAATATGCCTAACCCCTTCTGTGTTAAACCCCGAAAAAGCTAATCTAGATAAGCACAAACCATGCCATGCAAGTGCGCCTGATGAAGTGGGCATTCACCCACGAAAGCTTATGCTCCAATACCTCTGTTAGTCTTAAAGGTGCCACAGGACCCTCTGTTGCTTTTGATATTAAAGGTTCATTATAATCCCAGAACCCCTCCGCCCACCATAAAAAGTCCTCTGTAGGATATGGGAGTCTCACATCAACTGTCTTTTGTATGTTTCCCAGATCTGTTCAACATTGTTCTTGTTGCTTTGGATCAACAGTATGTGTCTTCTTTTACAACTTGAAGTTCTTTTCAAGATGTATCCAAAGAATATATGTTTTGCATTCCTTGTGTCCAAATTTGTTTCCAAATAAGCATCCTGCATTCCAAGACCACACTTTTGCATTTTAATTGTCCTGGCAGGTGTCTTGAACCCAAAGCAAGCTTGCTTTCTGCTTTGCACCTTTGGGACATGTCTGTTTAAACTTTTCTCAACACTAATTCTGCTTTATATCAACTATAAATTACTGACAGTTTAAAGTCAATCTCTTGCATAAATATATTAGAAAATCTAGACAATATGTTCACAAACCTCTGTAAACAGCAAGGGGTATTATTCCCTTTCTATGGAGGTACTCCCCTCTACTTTTTTTCTACATTAGTTTTCTGGTCTTTAGTTGTGTGTGTTTTGTGGGCAGTAAGGGTGAGAAGAGTTGAGGAAAGTGAAACTTGTATTGTCTTTTTGCACTGTTCAATAATTGTTCCATTTCCACTGAAGTCAGAAAGTTTTGCCATTCACTTTAGCAGGAGCAAGATCTGACCACAATGTGCCAAGTACGTATCTTTTTTTTCCCTCCGCAGAATACTCACGGCCAGTCAGTCAGCAAAGGGATAATTTAATTCTCCCCCAAATTCAAGGGCATAGAAAATGTTTGTTATTCACTGATGGATTACCAGCCAAATTCATCTGGGTGACAGCTAAAGATGTTTCAAATGTTTAAAGGAAGGCATTCGGTCGGTCGGTATGTAAATGCCTTGCTGGCGAACTGAGAACAATAGTTATAGGTATTCTATTGAGACTTTGGAAATTATTTTCCAGGGATACTATGGCAAATCTGCAAATCAGATGACCAGCTCTGGTTATATGAATACCAACACCGCCTCTGCCCACCCCAGTGTTAAAATATGCCTGGGAGGTGTAGAGAATCTCCCTTGACAACTTTTCACCTCCAAATGCACTTTCTTTCTGGACACTTAGAGAACTGATGCTGTAGAAGTCAAACAGCTTTCTCTCCCTAAGACTAGTTAATATTTACTATTTTTTTTGTCATTGACCAAACTTTTTTGTCAGGTTGATCCTGCTACCAGAATTGCCAGTTGGCCAGATGCTATGTGACATGCACATCATATTCATGTGCTATTGTCATTTGAACTGATATGTCCTTTATGATCTATGAGGGAAGAAAAAAGAGGAGGAGGAAAAATGCATGGAGGTAATAGACTGATATTTAAATATCCCAAAGATAATTTGGCACATCGAGACTGTTCTTACAAGGATTGTAAAACTTTTCTAGGAGTCTCTGATAACAAATGCTGTCCTAATTATACTTTTCCTACCTTATCCTTGAAAAAGCTAAAAAAAATGTCACGTCTCATGTATTCAAGCTCTCCCCAGTGGGATTTCAGAACAAGTCTTTTTTTTTTTTTTTAAGGCATTAGTATAACAAACACAGAGGTTGGGATAGCTGTTCTCTTTGTTTAGCAAGATTTTAAAGATCCCTTTTTTTCAGCACAGGAATAAAACATTTTTGCAAATATAAATTGTAGAATTAATAGCAAAGTAATTAAAGAATACAGTAATTTACCTACCAGATTGACTCTATTTTTGTGAGCATTACTATCAAGTTATACTGTCAGTAGTAGTATTGCACTATATTTTCCTATGGAATTCTTTTCCTTGAAAATTCACATTGAAAATGCACATTCATATTTAGTGAAAATAGCTTTTGCATTGAAAACATACCAAGGGTGCATTGTTGATAGGAAAATAGATATTTTAGTTAAAATTGGTAATTAATTAAAATTCAGGTGAGGGAAAGGACACAATCATATGAAATGAAATGGCAACAGTTTTCAGGCAAAATAAAAGAAAAGTGAATTTCACAAGGTTCTCATTCTCAGTAGTATCTATGAAAGTCTTCAGTTTTACTTATTTAAATTCTGATTTCAGGCTTATTGATGATTCACTCTGACATAGAGTGACCAGATGTCCCGATTTTATAGGGACAGTCCCGATATTTGGGGCTGTGACGGAGCAGGGAGTGGGGCGGATTTGACCTGGGAATGTTGCAGGGAAGTTGCACTGGGGATGGGGGACTTCCCTTGAAGGAAGCTACCTGAGCTGTAAGCTGAGCCAGGAGGGGGGTTGGGAGAAGTGACACCTTCTGCCCTGGAGACTGAACAAAGGAGAGGGGATGGGGGAGAAAGCTGATGGAGGAGTTTTTAGTTTCAGTTTGGGCGGGGTGGTGCAATGCAGGGAACCCGAAGCTGGGGTCTAAGCTCCCTAAACCCCACAGAAGGACTTGATTGAGGGGTTCTGGTTGTATCTACATGCAGGGCCGGTGCTACCATTAAGGCAAACTAGGTGGTTGCCTAGGGCACCAAGATTTGGGGTCACCAAAAAGCAGTGCCCCCAATTTTTTTTTACAGCGTTCATGGGCTGGGCTGCCGGCGGTGCGCTGACATGTACGGCTCAGACTCCCTCTCCCAGCGCAGCGGCCACTCCACTTCTCCTGCCTCCCAGGCTTGTGGCGCCAATCAGCTGTTTGGTGCTGCAAACCTGGGAGGGGAGGAGAATTAGAGCGGGGGCGGCATGCTCGGGGAGGAGGTGGAGCAGAGGTGAGCTGGGGTGAGAAGCTGCCGCTCGGCTCCCTGGGGTGAGGGTAGCTGCTGCGGGGGGGCCCTCAGGGCAGAGGGGGGAGCTGCCAATGGGGAGGGGCATCTCAGGGCAGGGGAGCTGCCGCAGGGCTCGGGGGGGGGGGGCCGCAAGGAGGAAGTTTCGCCTAGGGCGCGAAACTTCCTTGCACCGGCCCTGCTTACACGCTCTGCTTGGGACTGTGTTCCTGTCATCTAATAAACCTTCTGTTTTACTGGCTGAGAGTCACGGTGAATCTCAGGAAGAGGGGTGCAGGGGCCTGACTCCCCCACACTCTGTGACGGGCTTTTTCTTATAGAGGCACCTATTGCCCCCACCCCTGTCCCGATTTTTCACACTTGCTATCTGGTCACCCTACTCTGACATGGCTACTCAGACAACAGAGGAGGGCAAGGGCGTGGCTATACAGGACTTAGCTGAGTCACAAATCAGGTGCCAAGGGTGGGGAGAAAGCAGGCTCTGTGAGGATTCTACTTACTTGAGTTCTGCGGGCAAAGAGGTGTAATGAGGGCAAGAAGGAGCAAAGTATAGGCAATGCTGCGATAGGTTGGTCTCTTGGCTGGACATGAAGAGAGTAGCCGGCTGCCCCTGGTAATGGCCTGCCCCATCTGGCAGTGGTTCTTCACTAGCCTCTCGAGTGAAATAGCAATTCTGGAAAAATCATGACTCGGGCACTCCTTTGAATCAAAATTCCTTTTGAAGCTGCTCCTGGGATGGTGTGAATATGTGTTGCCCCTTCCATAAAGCTGAGAGTAAATTTTCAATCTAGGGTTTTCACAGGATGGGCTACTCCTATTCACTACCTTCTCTACACCATTATATCCCAGGGCAAGGTAGATACAGTGTTGAAATGCAGCACTGATTAAATTGTAGAACAGATAACATCTTATGTGTGCCTAGAAAGCTTCATCAGTGCTGGTGGTTCCATCAAGGATGAGGTTCAGAGGAAATGTGCTTTAGCTATAAGTGCTGCACAGAAATTGATGAAGTTATGGACTGACTTAAAAACATTGTGTTTGGTACCAAAATGAAAATTTATCAAATCCATGTACTAACAGTATTACTCTATGGTCTGGAAGCTGAGTTTGTGATTTCTGCATCACGTTGCTAACTTTTCTAGTTTTGATATATTGCACTGAGTCATAGGAGGATTTTTTTTGTGCCTAAGAGTAAATCATTTTCAGTGCACACACTGTCTGTCTCTTTCTCTCTTCCTCTGTACGTCTCTGATAATGTCTCTCAGTAGATACTGAGATATTCTCCAGGGAAAGACATAAATTATGTTTTATTCAAATCTATAAATTAAGGAAAGCTGTGTTAAAGGTTGTGTTTTCAGGTGTGTGTATTTGGTGGGGTGGGTGCTAATTAGTTGAGTCAGTCTCCCTTTAAGAGTCTATAATTCTCACTTAATTCCCTTTCCTTTCTTTTCATGGGGTTGGGGGATTGAAAGGAGTAAGCTTCCCTTTCCTGCAAAGTCTCTAGAGAATGATGTTGCTTTGTTGTTTTCCAATTATGCGCATAAAATGAAAGGGCAGAAAATAGGAAGTGAATTGCAAAGTGAAAATGAGTCCATTAACCCTGACAGAAATTGTTTACACCTTTAGAGATAAGGAGCTTTCATAAGGCTTTTTAAGCTTGCACCAAAGCACCTGATAGTTGTCCAATGCCCAGAGGAAAGATTTGATTAGGGACATTATTTTTAATTCCAGTTATAAAACATTCTTTTTGCATTTTCTCCTCTTTTTGCACTGGTTTATATATGGGAGAGTTTTAGTGCTAGTGGTAATCCTACAGTGATAGCAAAGATATGCAGTGAGCATCTGTCAGTCCACTACTTCCCTTTTCTTTTCTGACAAGCTAAGCTTTAGATGAATGGACTACATGGCAAGTTTCCTGTGGGACATTGGTCTGTGGCTTATAGTAATTCCTTGGTTTCTGTATGAGTGTACAAAATGCACTGTGGATGGAATCTTATCTATGTAGCCGGACTCATTTGTTTCTGAAAGCTGGGTTGATATAATTTCCCCTCGGGTTTGGTAGGAGGGATAAAAAGTGAGGCAATGAAAGAAAACACCTTCATCTGTGTTCAGCACACTGAATTTTTCTATGTGTGAGTCCTTCCTTCTTGAAAACCTGTCATCCATATCTAAAGTGTGTGTGTGAGGCCCATAGAATTTTGTCATGTTTTCTATTGTCAGGATACTGTGAATCATGCTATAGACATGACCAGTCCTCCTAAGTATTGCTCCTGGGTTTGAAAACTTCCATACTGGCAAGATCAAACGTATATCAGGTAGCAAGGATTCATGGGATTTTTGCTAGCTCATGATATATACTAATTAAACTGCCATCTTTGTGGTATATCAGATGTTATATAGCAAAGGAAGATATTCAGCCAATCACAACCTAGATCATCTATTTGATCAATGGTACTGAAAGCCTTATTGTTCTAGTAGCTAAATTGTCAAAACCTGCAGCTTCTCCCATACCCACAAATAATAATTGTGTCTGGATGTATGTTAATCAGCATTTGCATATGCACAAATTGGTGAACAGTGCAAGTGCATTTCTTGCAGATACAAGATACAGTGCAGAATTTGACCAGAGTGTCTTGGTCACATCATTCCTCCAGCTCACTTTCACAAACAGGTGCACACAGGAGTGACAGAAATAAAGGAAATGGCAGTGGAACAATTTTTTTTAATCTACCCTCATGTTGTTCTCTAAATCAATAGAAGAATCAAGAATGCAGAAGTATAGAACTTTCAAACCCTCACAAACCAAGAAAAACTGTATTTAACTTTTGTTTCTTCTCTCTTCTTTGGATCTTCATTTGTCTTGTATGATAGGGAAAAATGACTCCTGCGATTACAAACACTTGAGCCTCACTTTGTTATTTAATGAATGAAACAATGCCTCCTCCACCATGAACATTGACACTCAATTCATCTGCACTTTGGTTATGGAACCTGCAGAACTTGTCGGCACTGGGGTTCAAAGTGGCAGTAGCCATTAACTCTTGTGATTTTTATACCATTTCATCATGTTTAGGTTTTGTTCCATACATGCAGATGATGTCAGAATTCTGGGGAAATTAGACTAATATGAGGTAAAGTAACATAGACACCATGTGATTAAACTTCAGGAATGTGGAGTATATTGTTTGTGATGCAGTGATATGCCAGTCCCTGCTGTACCCTCGCCCACTATGTACTACAATGCGCACACAAGTGCTATAGGCAGGTAACCTAATTGAGCTTATAAAGAAAGATAGTCTTAGTCAGAAATCCAATACTTTATCATATGTTTGATCTCTTATTTGGGTGGGTAAAGTGAGTATAGGAATGGATCTAAGTGTGGGACTTGTTGGAATAGATTGAGTTGTATGAAGCCCCATTCAAAATTAGAAATCTCTGCCAACTGCAAAATGAATGAATGAAGTTTTGAGATGTGCTCTGCTGGTTCCTCTGCCATGTGATATAAATCCCCAAACTGAGTCTGATGTTAGATGAAGCCAGCATGCCTAGAAGTTTCTTAAGAAAAAAATCAATCTATTTCTTTGGATTTACTCTGCCTTTCCCCTCCTCATTAACACGGAAGCCATTCCCTATAGGTAGAGGATGAAAAAGGGCTACAGATTTTTTGTTTTAATGCATACTCCCCTATCTTCTGTGACTTTGAAAACTAAAGCTGGAGAAGGACTAGGAAAAACTTATTATAGGTAACAATTCTGCACTGGCAGCGGATGGAGTAGATTCACTCAGTGAGGCCTTAACATCTTTAAGTTGTGTTGGCTATATGACTTGTTTCTTTTTTTCCATTTAGCACAATAAACATATTGTTGCCTATTTCCCAGTCAGGAACCAATTATATCAACTGCTAGACTATTACAGTGAATCAAGTTAGAGATATATAAGAATTGCTGTACAAGATATGGTTTAGTCTATTTAGAGAGGGAATGGTTTATGAAAGAAGGAAACTGCTGTGCTAACTTAGAAAATATCCCATTTGTGATTGACCCACCAGGGTCAACCAGTAGTTTGAATAATCATCTTCTAACAATGAAAACAAAATGGTTTATGCACGTGTTTGTTATCTAAGACCATAATCCTGAAAAAAATTGTATATGTGAGTAGTCTCATTGAGTCCAATGGGGCTATATGTGTGAAAGTCTTTCCAGGATCAGGTCTAACATACTAATAGCCCCTGAAATTAGTTTTATGGTTACTTGTGAATTTTCCAAATATTTAGAGATTTATACACATACCCTTCTTTAAAATGATGCAGCATTTTAACAAAATGAGCCAGATTGTCAAAAGTATTTAGGTACATTTGTATCTTAAGAAAAAGAATAGAAAAAGACAAACTTTTCAAGATAGTATATTCCAGTGCTTACAGAAATGATCTTTATGCTAAATAAAATAAAAACTAAATACAGTTATTTTAATAGCAACTACTCGCCCTACTCCCTACCTGGTGTGTGTGTGTGTGTGTATATGTGTGTGTGTGTGTATTGGCTGAATGTTTCTTAGTGCTGATTATAAATAATGACTCATGTATGAAATCTGACTGGTGCCCCAGTTAAATCTGTAATTACCCTCTGCTGCTTCTACAGTATAAACAAACTGTAGGCAGCCTCTTGATTATAGGACTGGCAATCAATTAAATCCTAGCATGCCTAAAATTCCAGATTGTCTTTAGCCCCTTGCACTGAACACAGTAAATCCTGGTCTATATTAGTGGTAATCTAGGTCTGCTACAAAAATATTTTTTTAAACTTCTGTAAATCATGTGTAGCTTTATAGGGTTTATATTTTTTTTTCCAAAATATGGACATTAGTCAGTGGATTAAAGCTAATCTGCATGCTTAAATTGGCAAAACTGGACTATGATGCAGAAATTGAATATTTAAAGCCTTGTATTTCTATTATCAATAACGCATTGAGTTAACCTTAATAACGCATTGCTGTATGAAATAATAAATTGTTACTGAATGACTACCCAAAATAGGCTGTTGATAGCAACTGGTTTATTGCACTAGATTATATATTGTCATTTTACAAGCATAAAATACTGTTTGAATTACCAAAATGCGTCTGCTTGAATTTAGCTTGAGGTTGAAAATATTTTGGTAATGCAGTGCTGAATGTTTAATGTTGAGAGTCTGTAAAGGGGAATTAAATTGTTCACCAGCAAGTGATAAGACTATTGGAACATTTTGAGTTATTAATTCTAGCCCTATGAAAGTTGCAGTCATTCTGCCTATTAACTGAGTTGCCAAAATCCATAAGTTTATTTTACTCCCTCTGAGTCAGAGCAACTTATCTGTAACTAGACAATTGTCATAGTTTTAAATGCATATATGTGAATGAAAAGGAAGAGGTACAGGCAGTGTTTTCCCTGACATTTTTCTCTGAGGTGATTTTCAGAGAAAATGATTAGAGAGCTAGCTGCACCTCTTTATCCTTTCTGGTCTCTGAGTGCATCCTCTTGGGTGTTAGGCCTTACACCTATCACAGAATGGAATTTTGCAGTTCTCCCACTTCTAGACTGGGTCTTGGACTACAATACCCTGATTGTCAACCATTGTTACCCTGCAGCTCTGACTGAGTTTGGACACCTGTGGTTCTTTCCCATGGGAATCTTTGACCAAACAGTTTTCTTAAAATCAAAGTACTGTTTAAGTAAGTAAGAACAATGTATTAGAGGAAAAATAGGATTTTTGAAACAACATTCTACACGTCTGTTACCAATGCTCTACCATCCTTAGATGGTGATCAAAGCAGCCTAGCTTCTTCAGAAACCCCAGTGTGGTCCTGTGTCTCAGGGCTTGTCTACACTGGAAAGTTTTGTCAATGAAACTAAAGTCGACAAGGAAAAATCGACAAAAGCGAAGTCGCCAAAGCGTGCCTACATTTGCTCTGTGTGTCGACAGATCGTGTCCACATTCAGGGCACCTTTGTCGACAGCGAGAGCAATGGACTGTGGGTATTGTAGCAGTGTGAGACTCACCAGCACAGCGCCTCCTGCTGGTCATCCTGGGAATTAGCTCGTCCAGCACTCAGTGCCCTCTGCTGGCCAGTGTCTCACCTGCCTCAGGCCCCTGTGTCCCGGCCAGATCCCGGTGCTCTTGGGTTCTGCCCACTTCTCTCCCAGGGGAACCCCTATCCCTCTACACCTATCTTGCCTCAGTGGCTACTGCCAGTCATCATCTAGCCCCCAATCACTGGGGCAAATTGAAGTCTGAAAAGGCCACTCATCATTGGCAAGGGGGTTGGACCAACTGCCTCTGCCTCACCCCGGGCTGCACCTCTGCAACCCCAGTACCTGCTTTGGCCTTTAGCAAGGCCCACAGCCTGGAGATTTGTCAGGCTGGAGCTCTACTCCCAGCCCTCTGAGCAGCCCCCAGGCAGCCAGGTCCTTCTCTGTCCACAGCTAGAGAGAGACTCTGTAGCTCCTGGCCTCCAGCCCTCTTATCAGGGCCAGCTGGGCCCTGATTGAGCTGGCCACACCTGTGGTCAGCTACTCAGTCAGCTTCCCTCAGATGCTCTTAATCCCCTTATTTCAGGAGTGGGGTAACCACCCCGCTACAGTATGTATCCCACAGAGCCTGGCAACACCTTCTGTCACTAGGTGTTGTGGGAATGCGGAAATGGAGCTTAGCACATCCTGGAATGTGCAAAATGTACCATCATGCACTGCTTTGTGTCTTCCTTTCACGCTGATTTTCCACCCATCATTCTTTTGTAGTACGCGCCAGCATCTGCAGTGAGAGAGGATGGATCCCGCACTTCTCTCCTATGCTCTGTTAGCTGTCATGAGGACATCACGCATGGCAGCACAGTTACTCGCAGAGTTACTCACAAAGTTAGCAGAGGATGAATCGCAGGCACCCGAGTGTGATATGGACAGCAGCAACTTATCAGTGCTTTGTGCATTCACAGAGCAGCTGCATACGGTAGACCAGGGGGTTCTCAAACTGGGGGTCGGGACCCCTCAGGGGGTCATGAGGTTATTACATGGGAGGGTCACGAGCTGTTAACCTCCCCCCCCCAATCCTGCTTTGCTCTGGCATTCCCCTGGCTGGTCCTTACCTCAGTCCCTGGAGAAATCAGGGAGAGAAAGGAGCTGCCTGGAAGAGAAGTGCAGGGGCCAGAGCTGTCGGAAGCCTGAGCCAGGTAGTTGGGCCACCTTTAGAGTCGTGCCCCCAGTGGGAAGCAGAACAGAAAAGCTGATGCTCAGCAGACCAAAAGGAAGGTCCTTGCCGTCAGCTCTGGGCCTTGTGCTCCCCCGCCAAGCAGCTTCTTTCCTTCCCCTGTTGCAAAGCATCCTCTAAGCTGGCAGGTGCCAGCCTAGGTGTGTTGGGGGCAGGTCAGCACAGGGATGCTGCAGCAGGGGCCGGAGCTGCTGGGAGCTGGGGTGGACCCAGAGGCAGAGCCAGAGCTGAGTAGTGGGCCATCCTTACAGCAAATGCCCCCCAGCTAGGAGAAAGAGCTGTGCACAGGTAGGGGGAGGCAGGGACAGGAGAGGCTCTGGGGATGGTCACCCCCTTCTGCCTTGATCATACTTATTTGAATAAGAGCCAATTTTTCCTTATGCTATGTGTGTTCAACTCACCATTGGGAGCCATGTGCATTCATCCATTATCAACATTTGGCTGTAAGTCTGAATTTAAATGCAGCTTTTATACACATCCTGTATAATTGTATATTTTGTCAGTATGGTGCTGCTGTTTAAATAGAAGGATTTAAAAAAAAACAAACCTGATGGTTGGGGAGAGTGAGGAAGAGATCTCACCATCAAAGATTTCAACATAGATTTCCTACTAAAATTCTCATTTGTATCCCCATGGAGGTTTCACATGATTTTTTTCCCCTTAAAGTACTGTAAGTTGGCAAAATTCTGCCTTCAAAGGTCCATGAGCATTTCCCACTGACTTCAAAAAAGAACTAGATAAGTTCATGGAAGATAGGTCCATCAATGCCTAAGCTGGGAATGGGCGACAGGGGATGGATCACTTGATGATTTCCTGTTTTGTTCATTCCCTTGGGAGCATCTGGCATTGGCCACTATTGGAAGACTGGATACTGGGCTAGATGGACCTTTGGTCTGACCCACTATGGGCATTCTTATGTTCTTATGACTTCAATGGGCACATGTGTTTTGAGGGCAGAAGTTGGCTAATGAATGGGTCCTTCAGTACACTGTTACTGTTGTGTATGTCATTCCTGTACACACAGACCTCTTGTTGCTTATCCAAGACAAATTTTCAAGGGCTCTACCTGGTTTTATGTGTGAGATATGATTTCTCTTTGTTGAAAAATGTTTCCTTTTGACTGGTGCTGAGATGCTCATGCAGTTTGTGTATGCCCTGTGTGTGTGTGTGTGTGTGTGTGTGTGTGTGTGTGTGTGTGTGTGTTATTAAAGGTTTTGGGGAGGAGAAGGAACAAGAAATTCAGAAAAAAGTTTCTTTTTATCATTGTGGTGAGAAACCAGGCACAAACTAGCCCTACTATCCAACCGCACCTTCGTTCCTGGCTTGCTAGTCTGAGAAGTACAAGCATATATAGCATCTGATTATTAACAATATCAGAGATAGCCAAAGAGTTTGACTGTGCTAAAGATAGCTATCGCTATCTTTTTTTAAGTCTATTGATCTGCAGTTACAGTAACTTCCAGTATCTCAAGATATCTGTAAACTACATGTAAACCTTTTGTTTTTGTGGAGATGGAGAGATGAGTTTATAAAAAGCAGTATAGAATGTAAACCCAAGGCTATTTAAAATGCACTTCAGTTGCAGAAGAAATGAGGATGAGAGAGAATTAAAAGAAATTCTAGAAACTACATAAACTTTATTCTTAAGTTAAAATGAGATATATTGGATTAATTTATGTGTATGTGCATATAACATTTCCAAAATTAAAATACATATTAAATAGTAACATGTACTAGTAAAAATAAACAGTAGAAATAATTATTTTGTAGAATACTAAGTGAATCCCATTCTCCTAGGTTTTTATTTCTACATGTAGTTTTCATGCCCACAGTTTAATATGCTTAAATGAAAGGCTTTATTCAGTATGAATGATAGAAGGTTTTTATGTGGTTTTTGCATCAGCTGAGTTCTTTGTGCTTTATTTAATGTGTTCTGTTACCCCACATGTGCTGTGTTCAGATCATACATTGTTTTTATAATTCAGCTCTGAATTGCCCAGAATTGGAAGGAATGGTCCCAGTATCGCATAGGTGCTTGTTTATAGCTTTCAGGACCTATCTTAAATAATTAGGGTTTGTCATTGAATAATAATTCTTATTTACCATATATGGACTTGTTTTGCAGTAGTGACCTTCAGAGAGAGATTGTGGTATCTGTCTCAGTTGACATGAATTGTGTATTTTACCTTTTAAGTAACTTGCTTTCTAACCCAAAGAAATTAAAAATTGTAAGAAAAAAACTGCTTCCTTTTTATTCCCATAAATCCATGCCCTGAAATGGGGGGAAATATGTCTAGGAATCAAATCTATTACTGAGTGTGTGTGACTTTGAGCAAATCACTTAGCTAAACTGAGAAGCAGAGAGATGATCTGCAGAATGGAATGAAAGGTATTAGAGAAGGGTGGCTATTGAGAAAATAAATGCATGTTTGCATTTTGTAAATCAAAACATTTTGATCTGACTGTATTTGCAACCCTTTCGTATGCACTTTTATGAACATACAAATACTAAATGTGTATTAACATGAATAATCATGAAAAGATAACTTAAAGTTCCAGTGCATACATATTTACTGAAGGTGCATTATAAATTGTATATTCATTCCTAAATTTTGAAATTTGGGCTGTTGATTTAACCAACACTGCATAAAGCATAAATTGCAAAAGGAAGATTTTATCTAGGAATTATCATAGGTAAGTCCTATGGCCTATTGTTATACAGTAGGTCAGACTAGATGATCACAATTTTCACTTTTGACCTTGGAATTTGCTTCTATCAGCGAATATGCAATTTGAAATCTGTGTTGTATGTGTTAGTTGTATAAAACATTTGTAATTGTTTGTGTCTCCTTTTTTGGATGCCAGTGTAATACCATAACATCATGAATTACAAATTGTCGGTACAGTATAAAATATCATTTTGCAATTTTCAGTTTGTGGTATATTAGGTAGTTGCATAAACTATCCAGTCAGAGAACAGAAACAATACCATGTGAATTTTTAATTGTGATGTAATTGCAGTTTGTAAATTGCAAACAAGTTGCAGAAGAACAGTTATTCACTGGAGAAATTTGGGAATCATAAATAAATTGAATTCAAGAATTGTGTGATCTTATCTGTGAACAATTAATAGACTGGGGGGAAAAAAGACAAATTGTTGAATAAATGTTTTCTGGCAAAGTATTTTCCCCACTTTAAGTGACAACCTCACAGAGTTGAGATGTAGTTAGTTAATTAATACTTCCACATAATGTTGGATTCACTGGATGAATGATGCTGTAGAAATGTAATTTATTTTAAATAAGTGTTACTTATTTTATCATCTTATGCATTTGACAGAAAGATGGTGCTTATAAAGGAGAGATCCTCAAGGATGCAATGATAATGAAATCTTATGAAAGACAAATATGACTAACTCTTTCTCTTCATTAACATATTTTGGATTAGCTGTTAATTTCAGAGAGATTCTAGAAAGATTTGTATTAATAAAAATGTCTATTAATGGAAAAATGGTGATGCATCCAGGGAAGAAATAATATTATGTAAATATATCATACAATGATCTTTGTTGTGCTCATTGACTGTAAGAAAACAACAAAAATTTCTTCCGAGGGGAAGTTCATTTTTTTCAACTCTAAAGACAGAGAGAATAAGATTTAAACTTCAAATACTTACAAGAGTCTCTTCAGCTTAGAAAGCAATCATTATGTGAGGGGAAAAGAAGGAATAGGCTTCAATATTTCATGCTTACAAAGTTGTAAAGGTTGGGGTTTTAAGCAGTATTAGGATATTCCTCCTGTATGTTAAATGTTTTCAAGACTAAAAAGTAAGATCACATTTTCTTCCTTTCTTCTAGTCTGTTTTTGGATTTGGAATCATTTATTTGCATAACTGAGAGCCTTATTTGCAGATTGATAGATGGTTCTGTCTGGCATAAATCCTTTCAAATATACTGTACCATGTGTATCAGTTGTCATTCAAATAGTTTAACTATTTGGGAGGTCGGGGGGGAGGAGGAGACATCTACTCTGCTAAAGCTAGACTTTCTGATATATTAATTCTCCCACATTTTGTCGTGTCCCAGCCAAAAGTTTTTCTGATAGGGCTATAGTTTAAGAGATGTTTGAGGGATGTTCAGGGGGTTGTGAAGAAAATAGGCACATAACATTTACAATATTGTTTTTAAATATATGAAAAGTGTAAACCTGAAAATATGTACAGTTTTACACCAATAATGGGGTACATGTATTGACACAAGTGTCATGTTAATCACATTCCTAATGCATTACTAGAAAGCGCTGAGGTGTTGTGGTGATGAGGATGGTATAAGAATCTGTATAGAATAGAATAAGTATCTGAAAACTTAGTGATTACTAATTATTTGTTATGAACTATATGCCTGGATCAATGGGCTAATAAGAGAGTTTTGTGTATACAGTAGCAGCTATTGAGTTGAGGGACTATGTACCATTTATTGTAAATTAGCTTCTTCTTAGTAACCAGACAACACGGCTAGTAATTTAGTAGTTTAGACTGTCGGAACATCATGCTTATTGTACAATTGCATGCTATTAAAAAAGTAACTCACTTTTTTGCACAGAATGAAAAATAAATTGTAAGAGAAGTTCCAACTGACGGGTTGTCTAAATTACAGTTTGTTTTAGAAATAAAAAGGAAAGTGGGGCAAGATAACTTCTGAGATTTGAAGCACATTGAGCCCAGAAGAAATTAGTGACCCTGTTATTGGTGCAAATGGAACTTTAAGTGCTAGGTAGTATAGGCTTCATATGGAAAGACTGATAAGTTTCCAACCAAAGCAAATTGGGGTAGTTTTTGTGTGAACACAATGAGGGTGAATCTTAAAAAACTGCAGTACTTAACTAACTTGTTCAGCATAGCTTTAGAACGGTACCTTTAGACCTCTATAGTTATGTTGCATTTGTTCGGAGCTACACTTGGGCATAGAACTGAATGCCTGAGAGCATTTTAGAAAGCATGGAAATGGTAGTCATTTGCAGTGTTCCAAGTACAGTATATGTTAAAATAAGATTACCTTTAATATATCCCTATTATAAGTTTCTTGGTCCTCTGTATTCTCTTGGTTTAAAAAAACGCTTTTTGTAGACATTTTTATAGGGACTATAATCAAGTTGCTGTTCTCTTGGAGATCTTTCTTTATTTTATCCATTCTGTACTCTCTGGAAGGACTTAAGGTTTCGCCTAATGATTTGAAAGAATTCCATTCTCAGTGTGTACAGTATATCTAGTTAGCCATATCTTGCTTAATATTATGTGCTACCATGCTTTTTTTGTTACTCCTTCTATTGTTGTCTCTGATTGCTCAAGATAAGATACATTAAAAGTTGGTATCTCTATAAATCATTGAGATTTTTTTAAAGCTGTATTTTTACATAGCATTCCATGTCCACACCTTTGCATGCTATTGATTGTTTTTCTACCCTAATTTCATACACACCATTCCTCCTAATGTTTTTTTCTTTCTCCCTCTCCCTGATCTCTGCCTCAGCGCTGCCCTTCTGCTTACCAGGGCACTTCCCAGTTATCTTCCAGTCAAAGGAAGGAGATGGATGGATTCTATTGCAAGAAGAGAACAAGAAGCCTGAGCACAGAGAAGTCTAATTTGTCTTCTGTCTGAATGTAAAGCAGGCTCTATCACCCAAGCTGCCAAACGAGGTTGAGGGATGGTGGCTTTGATAGGTTTATCATGCATTCTCATCTCTATGAGAACTAAATGAAAACATAAAGTTCCTGGGCACTCGATGGGTACATACTGATAGCATGTTACTCCTTGCAATAGGAAATTTAGATTTGCACAAAACTGTCAGCATCTTTTTCTTGAAAGGGATGGGATGTTTGTACCTATAATCACTGAGACAGGTATTTGGAGTAAGATGTCATGTCATGATGAGCTTAGTTTGTAGTAAGATATTATTAGCTGAACAATTTATTTTTTTGGATAAAGGCAAAAATTTTTTTCACTTTTGTGTTATAATCAAATGTGCGTGTGCATGCCCATACACCCATACATGAATTTTTGAATGAAATTTTTTTTTGTTCATGATTTCTGTAGGTAGACATTTAATGATGGCCCAGAATTAAAGTCCCCACGATTCTATGTTACCCAAACCACTCACAATTTTTTTATGAAAATCAGAAAAGTGGAAGACAGTACAAACAACATAGCTATGATCTTTTATGGTTTCAGTCTGAGAGACAAAGGAGGGGGAGCCAAGAGCAGGTGAGCAAGCACACAGGGGGAGTGAACAGTCTTATCAGAACTTCTAAATTCACTTTCCTCTCTCCTCCCCTCATCTCACTTTGTTTCATATTCCTTTACCCTGTGTCTGTTTTCCTCCGTCTCCCCCTTTCTTTATTAAGCCCTAGTAAGACATATGTTTCAGTTGAAGCTGGTGCTTCACTCCTGCTGAGAAGGTGCCATGGCTCAGCTTGTGAGAGCCCCCAAGAAAGCTCAGTTAGGGTTCAATCATGGAAGATGCTGATCCCTCTAGTACCAATCTAATAATGTACATAACTACTCCCATAGGTTCTGGTGCTGCCCCACCCCATGGCTTGAATTGGTTTCCATTATATACAGGGTTTACAGTTTGGTTCAATAGCTCTCAGCACCCCCACTATACAAATTGTTCCAGCACCCCTGCTACTCCCACTGAAGGATCGAACCTTGAGACCTGGTACTGGAAAACCTTGGAGCTGTTCCTCCATGGATCCATTTTTTTTTTAAATTATTGTTCTTCTGAGGCCAGAATTCTGTGTGTCTTGGGGAGCTGTGCCACAAGAGGAGTCCAAGGAGAAATTCTGGCTGGCTCAGAAAGAATTCCTCCTGCTGCTCCAGGGGAGCATGCTGCTGCAGGAGCCCCATTGACCTTTAAAGAGGCGCAGTGTTCTTTCTGCTCTGAGCCTGGCTACATTCCATGGAGCAGTAGTGGACCAGCCACACTCTGCGAACCACCAGATTTCACTTCTCAGAGATATGCTATAGCTATACTAACTTGGCTCAGATCTCCTGAATGGCTGATACTGATCTTCAGGGATGCCCAGCCAATGGCAGCACTGCTACTGCAGGAGCAATGGGGAGAACTGGGAGCTAGAGGAGTCACACAGAGGAAGCAGCTGTGCAGACAAAGTGCCTCTGAAGATGTGAAGCCTTGGGGGTATCCATGGATTCATTCAGGTTTGCCATCTCACAGTCCCTTCCCTTCCCCTTGATGGGACTGTATACATGAAACTTGGGCAGTTTTTCTGTCCCTCTCCCATGCAGCTTTCACTGGAAGGGGGAGATTTGGACAGGGAAGGGAATGAAAACACTCATGAAAGGGCAGATACATGAAAAAGGTTTGAGACCTCTGGGGTGAAGGAGAGCAGAGGGGTAGAGTATGGGACTGTAGTGGATGCCTTGGGGGGACATTTTGGGGTGTGGGCTGGAAGTTCCACAGAAAGAGGGAATGAAGGGACTGTTCTTATTGCCTCAGGCCCCATTAATCCTGGCAGTGATTACAGTTCAGGGCAACTGCACCTGTATTTCCCACTCATGATCCACTCCGAGCTCCGGGGTCTTCAGCTGTGACCTGTCTCAGGTGGACACGTCTCTCCGTCCGGACTTTGGGGTTTTTCCAGGCTGCACAGTTCCCTACCTAAACTGAGTTCCCCAGTAAATCAGACTGCCTAACCAGGCCTACTTTCCCCTCCTTCTAGAGGCTATCAGCAACATAATTACCCACAGTTAAGGTATCACACTGCTTTTTCTAAGCAAGCATATTTATCCTTAAGGTGAAAATATTACAGAGAAAACCTGTTAAAAACAATAAATGAACCTACATGCATGTTAATAAGCTTACCAGTGATCACCCCCAACTTCAATAAGGATTCTGGCAGGTGATCAGTCCTTCAAACCCTACCAAGGTGTTTTTCTGTAGTTACAAGTTCATAACAGCTCAGAACAAGCACCCTCATGAATCTGGGTGACTCCTTGATATAGCTTGGGTCTTTGATCTGCCCAGACTGTGAATAAGTAATCAGTCAGACAACAATTCTGTCCTCGGGGCATAGCATCAAAAGTTTGGGCCCAGAAGTGGGAATTTGCATTCCCTTCTCCCCAAGTATTTCCTACAAAACACATTTAACTTTGTTTATTCTGAAAGTGCCTTCATGTTGGGCATGTTGTTTACAATAGTCCTTTGACGTTAATAACACTCCCCAGGCTTACATAGGACACTTTTCCTCACTAGAGAAGTTATGTACTGTACAATCCGATAATAATGCATAAACTTTGCATTTATAATACTATGGACTTCAAAGCTATTTAAGCTGAATTCAGTAATGTCTCCCAAAGATATTGAAGGAAATTGCCATATCTGTCACAGCTGTCGTCATGGTAAACTTCATGTGAACAATTTTCCCCTTAATATCTGAGAGGAAATAGCTCTCATTAGCCATAGTACAAGTATTATGTAGTTTGTCAATCTATACTCTAGATGCTTGTTACAGTGATTGAGATACACTGCTCCTTTATAAATCTGTTCCATGCAGCACTGAATACTACATGTGTCAAGGGATTTATAAGGCTCAATCATGGTTACAGAGTTAGCTGCATCTCTGTCCCCTTCCTGGTCTCTTTGAATTCACCTCCTCAGGTATCAGGCCTTATTCCTTTACCTCTCCTGGGATGGATTTTCACAATTCTCCTCCTAAATTCAAGTCCTGGGCTACAGTACTCTGTGTATCAACTGTGCTTACTCATCAGGTCTGACTGAGTTTGGGCACTTGCAGTTCTCCCCTTTGAGGCACTGTCACTAGTGAATATAGTGACAAGACAGCCTTCTGGAAACAAAAATATTGTTTATTTAGCAGTAGGAACAAAAGCATGTAAATAAATATATGGATTTTAAAACAGTCTGTTTGCATGTCTGTCTTACCTAAGGTCCCACCGTCCTGTGAGAGTGACCTAGGCAGGCCTGAATTCTCTAAACCCCCGCACATTGGGGACCTGTGTCTCAGCCTGGTTCCCCCAATAACTGCTCCATCTCTCTTAAGGGGGTCCTTTCTTAATTATTCTAGAGTTCTTTTGTTTGCAGGCCTTTTTCTGTTCTGGTCCAAACCAATTTTGCCTGGATAACAGGCAAAAATTATCAAATCTAATAGTTCTGGCATTGTCCCTTAATGACTCTAAGTGTATCCTCAATCTTTCATTTCCTTCCTGTCTTTTTTCAGACAGCTGTCTACTGATTTAACACAACATACTCATATGATTCCTAATAACCAGATCAACATACGGTATACGTAAGTTTATTACAGTGGAGCTCCAAATCAGTCATGGTCACATTTAGCCTTGATTATGCAGGTATAACTCCATTAACTTCACAAAACCAGTTTCTGCTTCAGCTGTTAGCCTCATAGTGGACAACATTCTTGGATGGATCAAATATACCTACATGGTCTGTTATTTAAGGTCTCCAAAAGATAAGCAGTAACTGCATGGTTTAGGAATATGTGTGAAATGGAGAGTTATCATTTGTGGTGAAAAGAGAGAAGTGCCTTACAAAAGTGAATTGGTTCATGCTCGTCTTTATGAAAGAGTTAAAAACAAAATGAGTTAATTATGTTTAAGAGGTTAATAATAAGGTCATTCACAGAGACTGCAAACGCATTAATCTGTTGGATTCCTGCTAAATCAGCATAGGAGGGAATAAACAAAGTCTGTGGTCAGGTGTAAACCAAGTCATGGGGAGTTCCTCTGACCCTAAAGGAAAATGGATGAATAAAGAAAGGATGTCATGATGAGAAGCTTTAATCTTGGAGTATTAAATAGCACAACAAAGATGAATGAGAGCCAAATTCCATCACCAGTAAATATGGGAATGGGGGAACCTCTTGAATCCCTTCTAAACAAAGTAAAAATGAGAGAGAATCTCATACCAGTGAATGAAGGTTCTACAGCCATTAAATTAGTCTCCTGATACACTTTCCAAGCTTGTGCTTTTCTCAGTATTTTTTATTTATTTATTTATTTTTAGAATTTAATTATTTTGCCTTTCCTGTGTACCCTGCTGAGGACACCAGCTCCCAGTGTTTCCCATTTTACTGTTAATTTTATTGGAAAAAAAGATCGTTTCAACATTCAAATCATGAAATGCCCAGCATTTCTGCATTCACCAAACTGCTGCTGTTATATTCCTGTTAATTAGAACTTGTGGATCTGTGGCTCCTAACTTCTTACTTAACAGTTGTTCTTGGAGTGGCTGCTGCATGTTCCCACTCACAAAATGCGCTGGTGACAGAACCTTCTAGCAGCAGTGCTTTTTAGAGCACTCTTGCGCCTCCTGCCCCGCCTCTCATTGCTCTAACCATTCAGCCAGCGGGGTTATAAAAGGGAGTATGGCACACCTACCACCTCTGTTCCTTCCTGTCAAAGTACCAGAAGGACAAGGAACGTCACTGGGTCTTAGACCCAGATTCATAGGAATGGATTGTTCCCAGCATTGCTGCCGCCTTTTTCATTTAGTTAGATTTTGGTCTTTATAATTGTTTTATTTTATTAAATTTTTGGTTGGTGTTTTTTGTTTTGTGTACTAAAGATCTTAGTGCTGTGTCACAGGTGCTTTCTTCCTATAGGTCAGAATTGTTCTCTTTGGAAAGGTATAGGAGAATCTGTTGAACTCCAAGAAGCAATCAAATAACCTGTGTTATGATCACGTATGGGAAAAGATTCTCTTTATGGACAGCTACACAGTACAAAGCACTTCACTTAAACTAAGTGCATTGATGTTATTTATAAAAAAAATTCAGAGAAATCAATATTTTGATTTCACAGAAACCTAATTTTCTGATGGGAAAAACTGTTGTCTTGGGATTTTTTGTCCACCTCTAATTGTAATTATTACATCTGCTAGAAGGGTGAGTGGACTGCAGGTTCTCATGGTTGATCCCTTTCCTACAGTTTTTAATAAAGCTAAAGTGGGTTTTCCTACCATTTCAAAATTTCTTCCCAGATTAGTAACAGAATTCCATTTCAATCAGTCCATAAACTTTGCCAGTATTTTTCTCTAAAGCGTGATCTCACTCAGGGGAAGCTAACTGTATAAGTTGGATGCTAAGAGAACACTGACCTTCTCCTTGAACAGGTCTATGGAATACAGGAAAAAACCTAGACTGGTCCTTATGGGGAAAAAGATAAAGGTAAATCTATAACATCCTAATGCCTTTGTAAGTGGGTTAAACTGTATTGAAGAGTATTATGTTCCTCTTCCAAAAGGCTTAAAGAGCACTCTACTAAAATGAAGCCATCCTCAATGGCCTTTCTTAGACATATTCCTATCTTAGAAACCTGTAAAATTTCCCCTTGGAGCAATATTCATACTTTCACAAATTATTCCTTAGATCTGGAGGCTAGGTTAGATACAAAGTTGATAGAGTAGTATTACAAACTCTATTTAAGTAGACTGCCTTTCTCCACTATCAGGAGGGAGTAGCAGCACTTGCCAAGTTCTGAATAGTGGGAATGTATAGAAGCCCCTCAGAGAGGAAAGTAAGGTTACTCACATGTAACCAGAGTTCTTCAAGATGGATTCTGCAGATTCATGCTCCCCTCCCACCTTCCCCTCTTCTTTGAACTTCTAATTTCAACTTTGGACCTAAGGAGGCAGGGGAAAGAATTGAAGCAGGGTGAGGAGAAAGCAAGTTAGTCATTGTCCCACCCTTTATTCTCCTTCCACAAAAAACAGAGCTGGTCAGCTGTGCAGGAGGGCGCTTACTGCAATCCTTTAACAGCTGTGTGGGAAGGCGGCGTACTGAAACTCTTTAAGAGCTGTCCTGTGCAGTAGAGAGCTCCAGAAGGTATCCCCATGGGGTGGTGTGACTCTGCATTGATCTTTTGTAAGGGCTGAGTCCTCATGACACAAATGTGTCTTTAATGACAACTTGTAAAAGAAAAAATAATTAAAACACACATTCACCCTACATGGAATAAAATGCTGATTTAAGTGGTATGATTTGACTCACACATGATACTGAGTACAAGAAACCTTCTCAGGCTGGAAGAAAACTTATTACTGTGGACTGCAATTAATGCAGGTACATTTAGCAAACCTGTCTTAGTCACCAGCTGAACAAAGGTGATGAATAGCAAAGAAGAGTTTACTGAAAAGTAATAAAAAAAACCAGACTAAGACAAAATTACCCCCAAAATATCACCAATTCACTTGAAAGGACATGCAGCCCTGTAGTGGCTGGAGGCTTAGTCACCCCATTTTATTGGGAAATCACACACTTTGGAAACACTTTCAAATGTTGCATGGATCCCCCACCATGTACAGCTGGGATCCACTTTTCCTACAGAGGAACAGGCTAGTGGTGATTTGAAGACCCTCTTTTCTCTCTCACTATTATCTCTCCTCACCCCCCATTTTAAAATATGTCAGTTAAGAATGAGGTAGAGGCCAACCCAAAAAATTGTGCTGCCTCTTCCATGACTCTCAAGGCTGTCACTGATAACAACCCACCATAATTTTCATGTAGCCAAAGTTCAAATATGGGAGATGAGGGAGACACTAAAATTATTCTTGCAGAAACATAAAATCCTATTGGATTTCTTCCTTTCCTGCCAATTACTGTATTCTCATTTTTCTGACATTTTAGTTCTGCTCTCGAGAATTTTCAACAATCAGAGTGAGATAAGTAGCATAAGTAACTTTGGGACATTTGAGAGGTTTATACTTTCTGTTTCTAGGTTTACTCTGCATTATTAATTGTAGCATCTTCATTGTTGCTTTCATCTGGTCTTTTTGGATAAGGTGGCTCTTTGGAAGTCCTATCAAAGTAGCCCATGTTACCAATATGAATGTGGGTGTTTAGACACATTTCAGCAATGTATGCTGGCCTGCCATTTGCATCTGTAATACAAACCTCCTTTTATATTTTTCTAAAGATTTGTCCTTAAGAACTATATAACATTTTCCCTTCTACAGCAACATACACAGCTTTTAACTATGAAAACTGCCAGAAATCTTGGTAATTTGTCATGCCAATTCTTCAAACCAATTTTTTACACCCACCTTTAATTGAAAATCTTGAATAATTTCCATAACCTGATTGAGGACTACTTAAGCACAAGGGCTCAGATTCATGGTTGGTGTGTCTTCATTGAGTCAGTGGAGTTATAGCAGGGATGTTTTGTGGCTATTCTGCAGCAAGTTTTCATTACAGTACAATGTGAGATAAATTCATTAGGAGAGGTGAACAGGATTTTTTTCAATCTAATGGTATTTTTTTAATATGTCAATACAAACTTTTAATAGGAAAAATCCATTTTGACTAAGGGGTTGGCAACCTCTGGCACGTGGCTCGCCAGGGAAAGCCCCTGGCGGGTCAGGCCAGTTTGTTTACCTGCCACGTCAGCAGGTTCGGCTGATTGCGGCTCCCACTGGCCGCGGTTCTCCATCCCAGCCCAATGGAGGTGGAAGGAAGCGGCATGGGCCAAGAGATGTGCTGGCCGCAGCTTCCCGCCGCCCCCATTGGTCTGGAGCAGTGAACCGCGGCCAGTGGGAGCCACGATCGGCCGAACCTGCCAACGCGGCCGGTAAACAAACTGGCCTGGCCCGCCAGGGTGCTGGCGAGCCATGTGCCAGAGGTTGCCGACTCCTGGATTAAACTGTCTCAGCTCCTGGGGCGGGGGAAGGCAGGAAAGCAGAAGGGAGTGGAAGGACCAGGATAGCCAACAGGCTGGTGTTCACCTGGAATGTGGAAGACCCAGATTTCAAGTTCCTGGTCTGCCTGACTTGGGAGGAAGGGAGGAGAGGGAATATGTGTACGTGTACTTGACTGACTGACTCTATAGCCCAGTGCTTAGGGCACTAACATGGGCTGTGGGGGGAGAGGTTAACTTTCATAAATTTTGGTGGGACTAGAAAAGCATTTCCCACCCAGCCAAGTTCATTAGGAGAGGAGAGATTGCTGCTGCCACTTTAGTTCAGCTTCAGCACACCATGGTAACAGTAAAAGAGTTTATGAACTCCTGCTCTCTGAACTCCGTGCACCTGATCCTTTATTACAAGCTATGTACAGGATTTGCAGAAGTAGTGTCAGCTTCCCCACTTTGCCCTGTCAGTGCACCTTGGCCTTCTTTGGGAGGTAATAATCAGTCTTTGGCCTCTCTGAGAAGTCTGTTTTGTCCAGCTCTTGATTATTGTACATAAGAGCCAAGTTGTTCAGTGCAATCAATGGAAAAATGACACATCTGCCAGCCTCCGAATGTGCCTGTTCTCAGACCTTACAAATTGGCAACGAATAGGCTGATTTCTAAGAAGATAGAAGTGTACTGTTGCTGTGTCCATAGCTATTAGTCACATTTGGTTGGCTGAAGTAACACAACCATGTTTAACTAGCTTGATTTGTGGTTTCATTAAAAGAACAAAACTCAGTCCCACGTTCATCAAAAGGCTTGTGAACCTCTTGATAATTCTAAACTGTTTGATGGCTGCAGAAATTAGAAGTTTTGAATGATTTCCGCCTGAAACTGATCAGTCTCTCGTGAGTTTCATTTTGAGCTAGTTCAAAGCACAGGTCATGAATTTGAACCTGTGCAATATGAAACCAACAAGAGCTCATATAAACCCCTGTGAATGAGACTTGCAGCGTTTTTTACACCTGTGCCACTGCATGCTTTACTTCATAAGTAATCCAGATAAAAATAAGAACAGGAGTACTTGTGGAACCTTAGAGACTAACAAATTTATTAGAGCATAAGCTTTCGTGGACTACAGCCCACTTCTTCGGATGCTGTAGTCCACGAAAGCTTATGCTCTAATAAATTTGTTAGTCTCTAAGGTGCCACAAGTACTCCTGTTCTTCTTTTTGCGGATACAGACTAACACGGCTGCTACTCTGAAACCAGATAAAAATATGCTGGAATATTTGTGTTTGAAATTTATACAGAAAACTATTTAAAATTGATTTCAATATGTTGCTGTAATAAATCTTATACAAATACAAAATAGGTCTGTCTATACTACAAGCACTATAGTGACAGAGCTGCAGCACTGTAGCTACGCCACTGTAGTGTGGACACTTACTACAGTGACAGACAGGGTTTTTCCATCACTGTAGTAAATCAGCCTTCTCAATAGGTGGCAGATAGGTTCTTCTGTCAACCTAGTGGTGTATATAGGAGGCATGCTATTTTTCACAGTCCTGAGTGATGTAGCTAAGTCAACCTAAGTTTTAGGTGTATACCAGGCCTAAGATTCAGTGTGGAAGGAAGAGGATGTAGTCCATGTGTTTGTAATTGTGTACCTGGTGTTACAATCCAGGAACATTAACATGATATTGTTGGGCAGAAGGGAGAGAAAAAATTACTCCCTTCAGACTGGTGAGATCTGACAGAATGGGATCAACACTTCCACTCTGTAAAACTTTGAATAGAAATCTATATATTGATATTTATTCATTGTTCCAGTGACACCAGCCAAACTGCTGCCAGAACTCTCCAAGATTGCATTTATCTGTGTTTCTTTTCACTCTAACCTTTATTGCCTTAGTCATCTTGAAAAGCATATTGTTCTAGTTAATAATGCTAGGTGCTAAATATTGTTTCACGTAGCTGGGAGCTAGGGTATACACATCTTGGGATAAGAAAGCCCACAATATTTAACATAGCATATGCTGCTTGTGCAAATTTCGTAAGTGAAATTACCACATGTAGCTCTAAGGGAGGAAGGGAAGGAAAAATCCTCAGCTGGCAATTTTCATCAGTGCCTATTACAAATAGCATATTAATGAAGAAAACAAATTCTCTGATCTCTTTATTCTATTTTGCAATTTCAAATCCTACCAAGTTGTTTTTCGTGTTTTTTTTTTTAACTGAGCATAGTGTTAATTTTCATTTTACAAAAGGGCAGGAAAAAAAATGCAAGTGTTTAATGTTCAGAATATACACTAAAAATGGTTGGATAACTAGAATGCACATTGTTACCCAGGTCTGAGTGACATGGCGTCATCTCTATTGCTCTTGGCAGTATTAGGAGGTTATCTTGCATTACAGTGGCCACTACAGACATGAATACATTTGGCAGCATACGGTATTAGGTACAAGAATACTAATAATGGGAAGGTGGTCTGATCCAGAGGACAAGGCAGTTGATTGGGAATCAACAGACATTTTTCTATTGGCACGGATGCCAAGAGACCTTAGGCAAGTCTCTGTGCCTGAGTTTCTCAGTTTCCCCATGAGGTTAATGATACTTAATTTCCCTTATTAGGCACTTTGAGATCAATGGATGGGAAGTGCTCTTGAAGAGCAAAGAATAGTAATATTACTAATAAATAATATTAATAACAAATCTGTCTTGGTTATTATGAGCTGTACTCTGCAATCTTTATACTTGCATAAACCCATTGCTTTCTATGTGTGATTAGATCTTCATGCCAATATTTGAGAATGTAATAATGTGGTGTCTGTAAGAGAAGATATTTCACACACAATGTTCAACATTTATATTAAGTTTCTATCTAATACATGTAGTTTTCATCAAAATTCAGTGAGACTTTAATAGGATGTAGATTCCCAAGAGACTAAATGCTTTTGAAAATGGGACTTAGGCCTGGTCCCCACTAAGTCCCCACTTCGGACTAAGGTACGCAAATTCAGCTACGTTAATAACGTAGCTGAATTCAAAGTACCTTAGTCCGAACTTACCACGGTCCAGACGCGGCAGGAAGGCTCCCCCGTCGATGCCGCGTACTCCTCTCGGCGAGCTGGAGTACCGGCGCCGACTGCGAGCACTTCCGGGATCGATCCCAGAACATCGATTGCCTGCCGCCGGACCCTCCGGTAAGTGAAGACAAGGCCTTGGGCTCCTAAATCACCTGGGTGCCTTTGAAAAATGTTTGCCTAACATAGCATTATGAGGCCTGGGGGAATAGAATTGATTTCCTTTAGTCAGTGATCTGCATATCATCTTGGTGCCAGTTTTCAAATATTTTATACCTCTTTGCTTTGTGATATTCATCTCCTGACTCTATTCATGAAACACAAAGTAAATTTTCAGAAATGGTCTTTTATTTCTCTATTAAGTCCATATTTGACAAAATAACTTGATTCCTTTTTGAGAGGTACACAGTACCCACTATGTTGTAGTCAGCAGGACAGTGTTAGAGGAATAAAAACAAGATTTAAGATGAGAAAAATTGGTTGCACTGTAGTTTACCATGGGCTTTACCCATAGCCATGGAAGTCAATAGTCATTGAATTGGACCCCATATGAGTTATGTATTGTACAGCAAAACAACATAGATATCAGCAGGAACATGTTTGGTTAATGATAAAATGTTCACATTTGTCTCACTCTTTATGCGCCATAGTGCTTGCTGATTTCAAGGATTCCATGATACCATCTAAATCATTTGAGTATTCAGCTTCCATGTGAATAAACTTCTCTTTTTAAAAAAAATCACATTCTTGGAGAAAGTCAACATCAATTTGTATTAAAAGATAAAAAGACTGATACCAGTCTTATTTCTTCAAAAACTACAGGACTACTACTCCCCACTCCTTTTTCAACACATTGAAGAACTAGTAAGTAGTAGAGAAACTGAGGAGACTCTTCAGTGCATAGATCTAACAGAACTTCTGCACCTGGTCTGTGTTTGTACAGCACCCAGGACAATGGAGTCCTGGTCCATGACTGGGGCTCCTAGGTCCTACTACAATACAAGTAGTAAATAATAAAATTATACACATACAATCAACTTTGATTAGACATTGTTTCTAAATTTGGTAATTGTAACAGGGCAGCCTCGGCCTTAAGATTTGGAGGCCTGGAGCCAGTGTACCCTGATTATGAAAGGAACTGGCCCAGCCCAGGAGTGCCTCATTAACAGCCTGTTGGGGCCTGGTGGAGGACTGCTGATTTCCCCTATAAAAGGGCAGCAGGAAGCTGCAATGAAGAAGGGAATCTCAAGAACCCGCAGGGAGTGAGAGAGGCTCTTGTGTGGGAGACACTGATACGAGGGGAGTTGACTAGGCAGAGCCAGGAGGCTTAACTCCAGTCAGGTAAAGCCTAGGAGTGACTCTAATAGAACCCAGCTCTTACGTGAGGGGAGAGACATTGAAGGGGGTTGGGGTGTGGATGACGAACCTCCTACTTGGAGGGGAAAGAGAGAGAGAGAGACTGTGAATTGGGACCCAGCTCTGTGAAGAGGTGCTGGGGTCTGTAGGGCCAGTGTGAAGCCAGAGGACTCAATAAGTTGGACCCCAAAAGGGGAGTGATTTAATTACCTTTGGACTGAATGAGTTAATAGGGGGCCCTGAAGAGGGGGAAACAGAGGTTGGGTGCTGCAGAGTGACTTCTCACCATGAGAGAGACAGCCAGCCCTGTTACAATAATGTATCTGTTTAAATATCCAGAGGTCAGATATTTATCCCTGCCATGGGATAATCTCAGTATATTGTAGTTCTGTCATGGCTCATTATAAAGACTGGTACAAAGAAAAAACATTTTGAAAAATGTTGTGTTTTTGCTGATGAAAATAAAAGCCTATAAAATAAGTATATTCTTGCGGTTTACAGAGTATACCTGTAACTAAGACCAACATTAGATTCTTTTGGTAGATTAAAAGTTATCAAGCATTTAATAACCTGGACTGCACATAACAGACATTACTTGAAACATATGAATTAAATTGAAAGGGCCTGATGAGTCCATCTGGTGCATGGCACACATCTGAACTAAATAGCTCCAACTAAATGGGACATGGAGCCAAACAGCACAAAGTGCAGGGGGAAAAAAAACCACCTCAGCACTATGTCAAACATTGTGAAGCACATGGGAAATACACTGCTAGGAGGCAATGGGTTCTGCAAAAGTACACATAGTGAGGAAGAAATGAGTGTGTGCGTTTTCTCCAGACCTTTGTGAACAACAAACTAACATGGAATGCTACGTAAGCCTGATCCTGCTCTAAACTGTGGATTTTGTTTTGTGCTTCGTTGCCCATTGTGCCAATGGGACATTGGGCTCATTGCACCAGTGTCCATGAAATGGGCAGAAAGGGTATTCCACCTGTGGCTATTATGTTCTGTCATCTAAACATGCTATTATGTTAATCTGTTACGGCTCTGGGCACAGTCAATACAGCAGCCATAAGTTGGTCTCTGGCTATGTATGGGCTGTCCTGTCCTGGCAGCAGTTCTACAGTAGCTCAGCCTGTCTCCTGTAGCAAACTGCCTGCATGCTGTTGCCAAATGATCTACTTCCTATCATCACAGATGACTCCTGATTCTCACTGCCAGTGGCCTCAATATTAGCCAGTAATAGAAGTTCCCTCACTGTTGCTGTGTCCTGACTGATGTCATCTCTGTTCATGAACTGCCATAAATAAGACAACTTCAGGTCAATTCTCACACAAGCTTTAATTTGTACCTGGGATAGTAGTGCCACTGATAATCACACCCTTTGTAAGTGCGCCAGTGTGCATAACTATGGGGAAAGACTATGATGTACAGAGCACTTCTCTGTTTTAGGAGTTTTGTGAGTACATTCTCTGTTTGAATGCAAAAAATAGGATAATCTGGTCTAAAATTATAAAGAATCCTGAGTGGGTAGAGTGTGTATATTATTTATTTATCTATGAGAGGGAAATTGATCCCTTTTGGTAATGAGGAACAAACAAATTAAAGGTAGTAATACATTTTAAATACAGATTATCTCATTACGATGTCATACACAACATGCACTTTATTCTGGTAAAATTGTATGAGAGAAAATTTTACATTTTTAAATGTCAAAGACAAAAGGAACATTAATTCATGTGAGGTAGTTTCTTGATGGAAATCAAATAGATTTTGGATGTGCACGTATTTGTAACAATCTCCAAAATAATTGGGATCACAGTTAATACAGTTCCTGAGATCACCCCTGTGCAGCCTGCTGTCTACAAGAATGCAGAATAACAACCTGCGCTCCACTAATACATATAAGAGATGTGATATGTATTACCAGATTCTGGAAGACAGATTTCTCTCTTGGGACAACAGATTTGATGCAGAAAATTAAGACTTTGTTTCCAGACAGAAAGCCAACAATATCTTAGCATATGTTTGACTCAATCCTTTGCTATGAGTAAAAGCTGTGAGATAAAGGATTCAGACCCTCTGAACAAATAATGACACACAAATAACATGTTTATTATACGAGTGATATGACAATGAAAAAATACTTGGTAAGTAGCTTAAACAAAGCAGAAAATTCTTGGTTAGGAGTATTGAAAGCAGTCAGTCCAAAGTTTGGTATCTGACTGCATGGATATCCATACCTTTGTAGTGCTTGTCAATGCCCGGCAACTCTAGTTTTGATCTTGCTTTGTTTTCAAATCCACACTTCTGCCTGTTAAGATCCATGCATATGCTAACCTATCACATTCAGACAGTTTATAGACATAAAAAGACCCCCAGTGCAGAGAATCAGCACATGGCTATATTCTGGAATTGCCCCCTTAAATCAGTTTCCATGCCAAAGCTCAGTCAACTCTACACTGCTGTACCAGCTGTAAGACCATGTGCATGGATATCATTGCCCATTTAGTTAAGTTTGTCTGAAAAAGCTTGGTTTGTTGAAAATGGCACATAAGCAAAGGTTGTCAAATTGGACTCATACTGTAGGTTATGAATGAATGGCTGGAAACCTGTCTAGCCAATTTTGATGTTAACAATATGATACTTCAAATTAATGCCACAGTAGTGGCTCTGTAGAATTCTTTGCGGATTGACATCCTTTTAAACAATAAAACACACAAGTCCATGCCTCTTGATTTAACTATTCTCAGCAAAGTCAGGGATGTGATTTTTTTTAAATCTATTTTTGCTGGAAATTACATGCTGTATGTCCATAGGTATAATTATTGTGATTTGTGATAGATGTAAATGCTGGAGTCCCAGATTAAGAGCAAGACTTTGCTACCAGCCTACAATCTGTGTGTCATGGAATAAGCACTTGGTATCCAATGCAGCATTGGTAATATTTATGTTAGTTGTGGAGAATGCTACTATCCTTGGCTGCCAGATTTCATACAGTAGTGCACGGTTTGGTTTTTAAAGCTTAGTGGTTTCTTTTGGATGCACAGAGGTTTTGCTCTTTCTCTTGTGTATTATCAAGGGTAGCTCTTATGTTATAAAGTGAGTATGATGACATTAATATTCAAGGACAGTCATCATAAAGACAGGCTAATGTCTATAGCCGATTAAGGTATATATGTGTATATACAATATTTTATAGTATATATTTAAATATAAGTGGATATCACTGTTCCTTCAAACCTTACTGGATAAATTCATTAAACTGGCACCTTTATAGAGGTCTTAATAGGAGAAGATGCCACTCAGCTATAGTGCATATAGAAACTGAAATCTGGATATATATATATATATATATATATATATATATATATATATATATATATATATTTATTTTTTTCCATACTAACTATGGAACACTATATCACTGCAATGGGGGAAAAGGGGAACACCTATGCCAGACACCAGGAAAAACTTAAATACACCATTTGAATCTTGCCAATTTCTATGCCCCTGCCTCCATATCCCTCCCCCGCAAAATAAACAGATAAAAGAAAGATGGTCTGAAATAACCTATTGGGCCTGAAACAGATGTGGCATATGTTATATGTTATTTATGGGGAGCCATAAGTTTACACGTTCCAGAAAGTACATGCATAAATATGTACTATGAGACATTGTTTTTGTGAAGAGAACTATATTCTAAACTATTTACCGTCCTTTAATTTTAGAACAGCTTCCCAGTTGCAAGTGAGAGATGCCTCATTCTTTTATTCATCAATTTATTTATTTATATATACCATCCAGAGCTCCAAAGAACTAATTTACATTAAGTTCTTGGGAGAGGTGGGAGGAATTATATGTATAGTGTGCCTCTGCCCACAGGTTGCGGGCATATGTTACAATACTTAAATAACACATTTTGACACAATCAAACACGCCCCTCTGTTTATCACCTTACCCACTGATGGAATAACTACCTTTCATGTACAGAACAAAATTAAGCTAAAGCCAGAATGATGAACCAATTTGTCTTGCATGACATCCTAAAAATCCCCAGACTTTGGTTCTAGTGAGCCCGAAGAGGAAGCACATTACAGAACTAAGGGCCTACCACAGAGAGTGCTTTCCGGTTTGCTTCCAAAGGATCCTGATCCAGTGCAAAAGAATAATCATTTTTATGGATATTGAAGTTAGCCAAAGCACTAGCCTGAGCCCCTCCAGCACAAGTTCTAACAGTGGTTCAGTTAGAAATCCTGGACCAGGAATCTGCAGTGTGGCAGAGATGTCTGTATACCCCTACTACTCCTACAACTATTGGGGGACTCTCAATTTTAGTGGACACCCCCACTATCCATATTACTAAAAATCATTAAATTTAAATGATTGATGAATGGATCTGTGATGGGGTTCCCACCCCACACAAGGCCTAGAAGGGTTAAAGTGGCTAGGCAGGCCAATTAACTGTTCAGGCTGCACCTGAAGAAGGAGACGGGGAGCGGGACACTAATTGGAAATGGGCTCAGCTGGGCAGGAACAGGAGGGGCTTGTATAAAGCTCAGCAAGGGAGCTACAAGGAAGTAGTCTACAGCCACTCCCTGGGGGGAAGGAGTTTGGGCTGGCAAACCCAGAAAGAAGGGGAAGCCACATAAGTAGGAAGAAACCTAGGTGTTTAGTTGGTGTTGGTCCTGCTTTGAGCAGGGGGTTGGACTAGATGACCTCCTGAGCTCTCTTCCAACCCTAATATTCTATGATTTTACGAAAACAGCAGCAAGGGGTAGGTCTATAGAGACCTTGGTTGCTTGTTAAGGGTCCCTGGACTGGAACCCAGTGTAGAGGGGGGCCTGGGTTCTCCTACCAGCCACTGGGAAGTGGTGCATGGTGTTGGAGATGCCAGCCAGACAGTTGGTCCAGAAGGACTTTGATTTTTCTGGAAAGGGAAGACCTTAGTGACCTGGTTGGAGGACGAAGCCATGAACAGGAAGCTGCAGCTTCAGGAATGAGACAGGTAGAGAAACCTCCAGAGGAGGGCAGCGCCTGGCAAGAGCTAATCCCCAGATCCGCCAGGAGAAGGCACCACGTGCAGTGAGTGGACCCCAGGATGGGATCCTTTAAAAATGTGGATAAATGTACAAAAAATCCAAAACTAAGCTGGATTTATCCAAAGCTGTTTGGTTTGCAAATCAAGATGAAATCTCACCCTCAAAAATAAAAGGGCTTCATACAGAATTTCTCTGATCTCTTGTAATGACCTCTGTAATTTACAGCTTTCCAAGTGAATCCCTGTCAAGTAGTAGACCGGTGTCCCCACTTTTCTTTGGGATGGGATCCTGTGAGCCACCCATTCTCCGACAGGGTATCTGGGTTACACCCTCCCTGGTTGCCAGCGCTGTTACTTAGCAAGCCCAGTGGACATGGCACCTGCAAGTGTTCTCCTTTGGGAGCCCCTGGACAGTGGTAGAATGCAATGACAACAGAAGCAGCTGCTTCAAAACAAAGTATGGCCTATTTTGCCAATAGGGACACAGCACTTAGAGAAGTGAATTTAAAATAAGATAGATACATGCATATTGTCTTACCTATACTTGACATTCCCTTCAAGTCCCTACACTGCAATGTAAACCCAGGTTACTAGAACTTGAGTTAGCAGACCCTGGGTTTGGTAACATAAGGCTTGAGCATCTACACTCATTTGTAACCCCATGTTAGGAATTGTTGAATCTTGGTCCCAACCTGGGACTGCAGCATTACACTGCATTATGCGAGCCTGAGTCCGACCACCCGTATCCCAGACTTCCTAGCATCCTCCCAAAACATGGCCACTCTAGCCCTTTGTTCATAGTGTACTGTGGGGAGAATGTGACTGTCCACCAACTTGATGGTTCTAGGGACAAAGGAAGTCCTTCCACAGGATTGTGAGATACTTCTGGTGGACTCCCAGAAACAAGTCCATGCTGCAATGAAAAATGGCTTAGACCCTGGGTCCCAGCTTGACTCAGGCTCAGATCCTCTACCCCTGGGGATGGGTCCTGAGACCTTGGGTCCAAGCCCTGGGTTAGCCTGATTTGTGTGTAGGCAAAAGAGGGGTTAGGCTTGAGTGTGAGTTTGAACCCTGGACTTACACTGCAATGTAGACATAACCTAGGTGGACATGATTTAACCTTGGTGTTCCCCACTCTCTCTGGGAATCAATCACCCTGCTTGCTGCAGATCTGGCTTTCAGTCAGCCTATAGTACCTGCCAACTTACCCCCTCCCCCATGTAGGTCAGATTGTATTCACACACAAGTCTTTTGATCTCCAGAGTCTCTGTCTTGGCAAACAGCCCTGCCACCAGGGAGTGGGTTGAGAAGTCCCTGTTTATGCCTGCAAACCTGGATATTGTGCTTGAGGAGAGGCTCCTTATCTAGACCTGTATTTTATCTCCCTGCCTAGTTTCTTTAACAATCTCTTTTGATCATAGACAAATCAGGCAGGGTAATATCATACCCTACACTAAGGTACATGATATTTATAATAAACATTTTTTTTTTGTATTTTTCAGTTCTCCACAACCTCTATTCTGCTTCTAATCATAACCATATGGTTTAGGTGATTTTTTTTAATCAAAAGCATTACATACATTTGTGTTTGCTCAATATGACCTAAGAGGTCCCTTGAAAGAGTTGAGCTTTTTAGCAAATCATTCATTGAACACGGACTGAGTTTTTATAATGAAACCTGAAACAGAGAGTTTCTTGTGGTTTTAAGTTTTGTTGCCAACATTTAACACATCTCTAGTTGAAATCCTTGCGAGCAAAGCACACTGATATTGACACGCAGCAAAATGAGGACAGATACATACATGGAATTAAGCCACAGGCCACAACTTTTATTTCTTAAACTTTAATACAGGAGAGGAGCTCTACCTACCCATCACCCATACGCTCCTATAGCAGGCATTTAATTGGTTCCAGTGCCAGGGTTACAGGGCTCCTACCCATATAACTCATAATGCAGGACTGGCTCTCCTCAGCCTATCCCCTGGCACTTAGCTCTCTGAATCCTAGCACCCTCCTCCTGCCCCCGCAATATGGGTTACCTCAGTTAGCTACTTTGCACATTCCTACTTAACCCACTGTGGCTTGAAGTGCTGGGAGCAAGACAAACTCCCTGGTCTTCCACTAACTGGCCGATGGTAGAAAAAAAGTCCTTCCTGACCCCCTTAACAGGTGATCAGCTAGACCTGCAGCATCTGTCAGGAAGGGTTCCCAATCCTAATTTGGGTGGGTAAGGCGGGCTGCTGGAATGGTGTCAAAAGGCTCTACATGACCCCATGTCCTGGGTTAAATCTTGGGAACTGGGGAATGCTGGCCAATCAGCAACCCTCTCCCCCATCTGGCCGATGGGTGTCAGAGACTTCTGGGGGAGGAGCTACCTATTGTCCGTTGGGAAGTGTCCTCCACCCTTGCTGCTGGAGGACTGTCTCCCTTGCATGGCCAGCCCCATCAATTTCCTCCACCCATTGATGACAGTGGTGGCATTTGTTACCTCTTCTGTGTCTCCTTTCCCATGAGTGAATGTAAACTACAGTACGAAGATGAAGGATATTAAAAGTATGCAGCATTAACCATGGAAACCTATTTTGAAATACTTTAGCTGGCAGTGTCAGTTAGCCTGTTAAACTGCTTATGGTAGGAAAACATTTCCTAGTTCAATAACTGTGCTACAGTCTATTAATTAGTGTGTTTTTGAAGCCTTTGTCACTGTTTTCTACTAGGTATTAGTATCTAACTCTGCACCTGCTTCAGTTTGATCAAATGATTAGAAATATCAGATTAATCTATCAGAAACCTTGCTCCAAATGCCTTCCTATTTTTCTAGCAGTGGCTAAAAAATAAGAGGTGGCTGCACAGAACACTTGGTTCACCCAGCTAATTGGAAGAGTAATACCTTCAATTAGGCTTCTTGCTCATAATAATAAATCTTCCCTACGGGCAGGTAGAAATAATCTGAGCATTGTGATCTGAAAAGCTACCACACTGTATGAGTTCATTTGGATTAAAATCATGAGTTTTGATTTTCTGTGGTCTTTATGGAAAAGAAAACAAAAAACACACATGTGACAGCAGCTAGAAAAATGCTTTTTTACAATAAAGAAGATCAGTTCCAACTCTCAAGCAGGATCCCCCTAGGAAATTACCAGCAACATATGGTAGCTACTAGTACATTGGTCTGAAGCATTCAGTAACCCAAACATGTTTTTTATAGATACCTTAACCAAAGGAGTTTTACTTCAGTAAAACACAAAGAACTGGAGCCTACTGCTAAAAATAAAATCTGCAAAATAGTACTGATTGATTTTAGAAGATGATCCAAAATAGCTGTATACAAATACAGTGATCATAGCACAGACAGGGGATCCTTTAGTGAATGCAAAAATACCAGGCTCTGATCAGACCTGATGCAATGAAGAAAATAATATGGGGATATATATTAACTCTTGGATAGTTGTTAGTCTTCTGGCAGCCAAAACTCCATTAGCACTTCTAAAGCATTTAACTCAATGGGACTTTATGCACAGACTCAATACAATGCAAAAGCTAAATGTCTTTCGTTCCATGTGCAAAGCTCCCACTTCAGAAAATTGGAGTTTTGATCAATAAGGACTGAAGGTTGTGGTTTTGGGTTTTAGTTTTTTTGTTGGTTGGTTGTTCCCATCAGAACAGCAAAAGGATAAATTGGGAGGGGTGGCTGGTGGAGCAGATTATGTCAGAACCAGTGTGTGTCAGAAATGAAATGCTTAGGCACACCCAGGAAATTGAAAAATATTAGGAACATATTCTGTACTTGTGATAAGTGGTATCTAACTCCATGAGTTGTGCTATGCTTAATCAAAGAGGTTAGCTGAAGAGTAAGGCACTACTCAGTGTGAATAAAGGTTTTAGAATCAAGTTCTTGGTTGATTACAGAAGAACATGTTTAAAAATATTTTAATGAAAGTCAGTAAATTAGGGTAATACAAAGAAATAGGCTTAAATAATAGGAACTGCAATTTCCCCAAAGCTGTCCAGTTCTGTGTGTCCAGTTCTGTGTGTACTGTTCTTCACAGGAGCCTTATATAGAAAAATGATCTCCCTTGCTTTGACTGATTATTACCCTAATAATAAGTTCTAGTACTCAGTTTGTCTTGCAGCAAACACATACTGGAATCTAATTTTTGTCCTACTAAGTATAAACACTTGCTGGTCCTTTTCATTATTAGATTTTTTCCCCAGCTTTAATCTGTTAAGTGTGTACTTCTATTCTTTTTGAGTGTTCCCAATTCCCAACCTAGCATTATAAAGTTTACTCAAACTTTCATTGTTCTTAATTTATTCATAGTCTGATACACTGTTGTCGAAAGTTGATTGAAAACCAATTCTGCCATCATATTTCCAGTTCTCTCTAAATCCTATGTTATGGCCTTGTCTTGGATTGACACTGTAACCCTCAATATTGCATCAAAAACAAATCTTAGTTAATTAATGTAATTCCTGCGATGACCTGGGAGTTTTGAATATCCATGCACACTGTCTTAGAATGTTATAAAATCCACACAGTAGTGCTGTTTCACAAATTACTTTTGTTGATGTGAAATTGCCCGCAGCCTGTGCACCAAATGCTTGGGTGCTTACACAGGCAAAACTCCAATGGAAATTAATAAGAATTCTGCCTAAGTATTAAATGCAAGATTTGGCCTCATATGTAAATCTTTATTAGACAGATTTAAGACTTCATTTAAAACTGCATATGCTAAGTCACAAGAGTAGATTTTGCGGCTAATTTACTTGAAAATGAAATCATCCTCACAAATGAGTGGTCGAGAACGGTCATTTTAGACACAATTTCCCCCCCTCTGTTTCTGAAGCAAAGGATATTCTTTCTTTCCCTTCCCAGCCCTGTAGATTTTTCCAGTTTTCAAAGACATGGAACTTGTGAAGAAAACATTATAGATTCAGTTATATGGTATTCAGAAAGCCCTCTGAACTCCTGGTCCTTTATTATATTCAGTAATAATGGTAGGGAAGCATATGTTTGCTGGAGATAAGATGCTAGCTCAAGGACTGCTATATAAGAAGTTAGTCAGAGAGATGGTCCCCATCTCATTAAGGACAATGCCTACTGGACACTTTGTAAATTTCTTTCCCTGCTACCACCTCCTCTTGCCATCGAGGTCACACATGCCAGTAAAACTGATTCAAACGATTTGTCTTTCCTCATCTAAATGCATTCAAAGAATTTGCGTACGTTTCAAGGTCATGGAGAGCACAGTGAGTATTAAGCCTAGGAATTTTCAGTGACATGGAGCTACTAAACCATACCAATCTCTCTGAAAGATATGTCCATTTTCAGATTGAACCTGCAGACCTTTGGATTAATGAGCTGCCCTTCACATTCAAGGGCTTGGATAGAAATACACTCATGATAACCACTAAACCTGCATTGCTTCTCACAATTGGGAATTAGGCATGACACTATGAATGATGCACCCAATTTATCTTTTACCTGTTGCTCATACTTTAGAGCTTTCTAATAATAACAAGCAAAGAGTGGTGGAATTTCCTGTTAAGTGTGAGTATAGCGAATGTGCAGGAGGTCAGACTAGATGATCATGTTGGTTCTTTCTGGCCTTAAAGTCTGAATGTATTTTTAAAAAATTACAAATTGTAAATAGTTAATTGAACTTCTGTGTAGAAATATAGAAGTACTGATCTATTCTCATTGTACAAGAAGATCTAGAGCCTGATTCTCACCTGCTCTGCATCTTGCTATCATTTGGACCTCTCCAAAGTGAGTGTAAAATACAACCAAATCAGAAATGCTCACTTTGTAGAAGTGTTAATGACTGCATAAGATGTAGAACAGTGGACACTGAGTCTAACACTATTAGAAAATCCCATTTTTCTTCTTGTACCTGTGAAGATTTGAGTTCAGGAATCCAGGTCTCTGAGTAAGCTCTCACCAACAGAAGTTGATCCAAAAAAAGGATATTATCTCACCCACCTTGTGTCCCTAATACCCTGGGACCGACAAGGCTACAACAACTCTGCATAAACCCAAAATTATTAGGTTGGACATGAGAATGCATATTGGTCCAATCAAAACCAAAGTATCTTCACTGGAAGGAAGATTGGACACAATATCAGTAGCTACAAGACATTAATATTAATTTTAAAAAAGTGGGGATTACATTGAGTAAAGTTATGCAAACTGAAAATATCACTGAGCCCTTTAACTAACCTGAAGGACACACACAAAAGTTGTCTGTTTGTGTTATGGCAATTTAATAGTGTCCATTCTTAGCTATCTGTGGGATGGATCTGTGGTGAATTCAGTATGGCACTTTAGTATTAAAGGAAGCAGCACTATAGTATTAAAGATTCATAGATTTTGAGGCTAGAAGGGACCATTGTGGCTTTCTAGTCTGACCTCCTGTATAACACAGGCCATAGAACTTCCCAACAATAATTACTTTTGAACCAAACATCTTTTTGAATTTCCTTTCAAGGTACTTAGACCCCTGGATAGGTTCTTTTCTCTCTATTGTTATAAATCTAAATAGTCTTTTTAATATACCCATAACTATGGTATGATGGTTTACATTCACATAGAACAGAGTCTGTAATTGGGTATTTTCCTTCCTATTCTTGTGTAACTCTGAGTGTGCTCTTCGTAGAGATGGTTTGAAACAAACAAACAAACAAAAACTCACACATCTATGAAGTAGTTATTGGAGGAAGCTAAGAGATGGATTACACATTTTGTCTGAAGATGGTCAGTCTGTATGTGGCAGAAGGGAGTCCTGTGTCAGTGAGGCAGCTGCTGAGAAAAACCCACAACCTTTTCCTAGGCAGTCAGTTCTAGTGAATACCAATATTGTGGAAGGTCCTGCAAAGTTTAGTCCTTGGGAAAGCTGGGATCTTTCATGGCTTTCAATGGCAAGGGAGCTTACTGTGAGGAGAGAAAAATCAATCAGAAAGAAATATGGGGAAATATAATAAACTGGATACGAACAAAATGTCATATTTTTGGCATTTAATTTCATGGCTTTTTAAAGAAATCAGTTCATTTTAAACTTAACTGGACCAGCCTTTAAAAATTTGGAATCATTAACCATAACTGACCCTGCAACCAAATCTGCAGCTGCAGGGCCAAAGGTTGTTTGGGGCTCCACTCTATCAGCTCCATTTAGAAATGCTAGTGTGATATTTACCACTTCTGCACTGTGATGCTGCATGGTTGCAGTGATAACAATGATCCTCTTTGGAAAATCACAAATATACTTCCCTTTCATTGTGTATCTGTCTCGAGCACATCATAGGATCTTCTCCTGTTTAACAGAAATATTGTATTCATTGTACTCCCTAACTCCCTCCATAAGTACACACACAATCAGTTCTGGAGACATTACCGGTTCTTCCCCTTGTCCTTCATCAAACTGATTCTCATCCCCTCTCAAAGCTGGCCAGTAATAGCGCAAGTGGGGAGAAAACATTGCACACAGAATATTAGCCCTTGCAGCCAGGGTTCCTAATCAAGTGGCTCTGCAGGTGGGAGGCACTTATGTTGACCCAACCCTTATCATTTCTCTGAGTCTCATGATTTTATTATGAGTCTTTGGATATTTGGTGTTTTACTTAAAGCTCAAACTCCTGGACTCGTGATTACAGGAAAATCTCAGCTTTTTAAAAAGCAAGTTTCTAACCTTTATGGTCGCAGAGAAAAGCCTGAAAACATGAACCCTAAGAGCTCAGAACCTAATAAGGAAAACTGAAAGAACCTCAAATCTACTATTTTTTTAAATCTTATAAGCTGTTGGTGCTTATGTCATGATTTTTGAAGGTTTGTAGTGGCAGATCTGTAATGTATTATTTTCAAAGAACTCAAGGTGTTTTAAAATCATCTCATGTTTTAATTACTTGCCAAGTCCAAGGCTCTTTGCTTCTTTCCCCTGCCATAATGATAACATCACCAATATCTACAACATTAAAAAGAATACAGGAAACCCTGCTGTCTGCAAGAAGGGGTTGAATCTGTCATCATTGCTGTGTAAAAAGACAATTGAACCCTGAAGTGAGGTCTTGATTTGTCAATTCACTATATAGACACATAATATTATAGCTGATTACATAGCTTTCAGTCTTCTTACTGATGATAGTTTGAAAGCCACAGAGCTCAGATAAAATTATATATATTGGGTCAAATTTGTAATGATCTGAATAGCCCTAAAAGCTTGCATAGCACAATATAGATATATATTACAATTGTGCTACTTAATAAAAATTAATATAATGAAAATCAATACTCAGAGCGCCATATTTTTTAAATTTAGAATTGATGTTCCCGAGGGCAGGGAAATCTAATATACAAGATACACTGGAACTTTAAGATATCCAATATTTTGCTGCTTCTTGGGTTTTCATATAGCTTTCTTTTTCAAATAGCCTTGTTTCCTGTTGTGTGTCTCATGCTATATTCCTGACCTTGCTTCAGGTGAAAAATATTGCTGAAATATGACATTACAATCTACTCTGCTGGATTTTGTCTATCATATACTCTGCCTCACTAACAGGTTGTCTGATCTCTGACATAAAATACTTATCCAGTTAAGTCAAAAACTCATATTTCAAACATAAGGCTCTAACCAACAGCATTTTTTAACAATTTCTTGAAGGTATGGATTGAAAATACATAAATATCTTTGTGAGCTATGTCTATGGTAAAAAGAATGAGGATATTTTTCTGATATAATCAAAGAGAAGAAATTAATGCAGAAAGCATAAGAAACTTTCATACATTCTGAAGCATCTCTGACCTTGGGATACCTGAGGACTTGTGAGATTTTAAAACAGCAGCTGGGCCAACAGAGCTCCAGGTTGGCTGACATCCACAATGAAGCCTGTAGGATAACATGCAAAGATAGGGGAAGTGAGGAGGTGGTAACTGGATAAAGATGACAAATGGGCCGAGGATCAACCAGAGTGCAGATTGTCCTGGCTATGCAGGAAGAATGACAAGACACAAGTGATATGGTTTAATTTGGCTGCAGCTTTATTAATGTAACCAACTGGGAGTTATCCAGCAGTAACTTGTACAGCACAATCAACGTTCCTTCCTCACTTGCTTCCACCTTGTTGGGAACTGGTCACTGGTACCCCCCGACCTCCCTCCTCGCTGTACCAGAGGTTAGGAAACTGTATTCCTTTCCTCAGGTTCTTTAGAGGATGCCCATCCCTAAGTCCACTTCCAACTCTGGTTTATCAGGGTACTGGACACCCTGTGGAATATGTAGCTGCACTAAACACCTGCTACAAGGAAGAGCCAGCAAATAGCTTGGCTGCTCCCTCCAACCCCAGCCAGCTTTCCAGATAGTTAACAACTTGCTCCCTAAAATTAGCCAAAAATATATTCACTCCTTTTGTTCTAGAGGTCCACCATGTGGTCCATCAACAATTAGGGTATCCAATATGACAGTCTTGGTGGATATTTACCAATTTTCCCCATCACCAAAAATTCACACATCATCTGGCCTTGTCAACAGATGGAGGCCTGGGTCTCCCTGCCATATCATCTACTACAGCATTTCAGACCAGTTTACGCTCACCCCTGGAGAAAAGGGTCTGACTGTGCTCTAAACATCTCTTTGCCTGATGATTAAGTCTACCTTCTTACAAAATCCCAAGTAGTTTTCACCCAGGTGTGCAATAATCATGTTTAGTGGCTGCTGTCTGGCTGCCAGAGTGAAAGACAGGCATCCACTGATCCTGTAGCATACCCCTCCATCCATGTCAACTCAAAGCTGCCTTACCAGTGAGGCCCAGCAGTGAGCTTTCCAGGGGAACTGACCACCTGCCTTTGAGCCAAATGCACAATAGTTTGTCTCTGTTTCCTGTCTACAGCTCCTGTGATCATTCACATGATCTTGAAGGAAGGATTAACAGGGATAATTTAGCCATCTAAAGAACTGATTTATCCTCCCCAACACCTCTACACCATTGTATGAATTCAGATGCCACCATGACAGGCATAACCCTGTGGGCTCTTATTCCAACCTGTGCTGTGGATGTAACCAAACCAATCCTGAATGAATAGGATCACACATCTCCAGGGTCACCTTCACAATATACACTCTTTGATGTTACCACAGAGGGGATTAAGGCATTTGGTCACACCTACTTACCACAGTAAGACTGAACACTTCAGAAGTACCAAAATGATTACATTGGAAAGAAAGGGGAAGACTGAATTTAGAGAGAGGTGAATGATGGAAAGAGTTGAATGAAACCTGGAGGAGATGGACATGAAAGGAACACAAAGAAAGTGAGAAGAAAAGGAGGGTAAAAAGAATGAAGTGGTATTGTTGAGGGATGGGACACGGAGGAGGAAAAATAGGACTGGGAGAAGAAGCAGAAAGAATGGATATATAGGCAGAAAGGGGAGCCTGTGCTGGCCCTTGTTAGAGGCTTTTCCCTTTACCCCCTCCCCTGTTTTTTGTCACGCAGACCGAAAGCAGAAGACCAGAAGTCCGAAGTGCAGGCAATGGGATGTTTATTGGCGTTAGTTCCAAGCAAGCATATCCTTAGCGATACACGCTGGCATAGTCTGTTTCCCAGTGTTCTATTCCCAGCTCTGACATTGCAGAACATTTACCCAGTGTCCCCCTTCTCAGCTTTAATGCCGCAGAGAGTTTACCCCACGTGCCCCTTCCCAGCTTTGACTCTGCAGAGCCTTGCCTGTGCCCCCAATCCCTATTCCCTCCTTCTTAGCAGGCCCAAATATACCCACAATACACACCCTCGGTCCCAGCTCTAACAACTTATGGTCATGTTCCATTTTAGGGGGTCGTGGGTCTGTGGTCTTTGTCCCACCACTTTTGTACCCCATGGGAGGGGTAAGGAGTGAAGTTGTGCTACGGTCAGGGACAGGCATTTCTTTGGTCTTTTAGTGTTTTATATCTTTCCCCCAAAACCCCTTTTGCCCCTCCCGACTGGTTGCTTGACCTTGCCTTGAGATAGGGGTTGCGGCAATCTTTAAAGTGCCCTGCAACACTTTAACAGCTCTTATTTGTTCCCATTGTATTAACAAACCCATCTGGCTAGGGAGAAGCAATACACACAGTGTCTTTGTTGTTTCTTCACACATCAATAAGGATATAAGAGTATCAAAGATCAAACCCAAAATTCAAATGGAAACATGCCCAATTTAACATGACTATCAAATCAAGTTTAGGACTGCCATTTGTATCTACTTCTATCCTTGTTGTGCCCAAGCCTAGAATGAGTCTCAGAACAGAACAAATCAAGTAAAAAGAAAAATAACAATTCCCAATTTATATATGTTAAATCCCTACAAAACTGTCTGTATTAAAGGATTGCATATAAAATCTGAGAAATAACCCTGTTCTTAAAACCCTTATTAACTTTAATTCTCACATTACTATTCACATTGCCTGTAAACATAAGGGAATATAATTTATTTCCATATAAAATTCTTCACTCTTCAATCAATGCAAGATACCAGCAAAAATCATAGTAGTCAGAAGTTTCAGAACTAATGGAATGGGGGAGTAAAATTCTCAGCTGGCATAAATGGACATTAATCCATGGAAGCCAATGGAGCTATGCTGCTTTACACCAGCGGAGGATGTAGACTGGCATGCTTTTGCTTCCTTTTTTTTAATAGATCAATCAGTCACATATCTTGATACAGTACCCTTTTTGCAAGTACCTAAGCTTGATTAATCACAATGAATTATTAAAAACAAAGCTTAAAAGGAAAATCTTCAGTGGAATTTCTAAACAGATAAAGACTGTGCAAATTTGATCCAAGAAGACAAGGAGTTCCATAAATTAAGGCTGGAGTGGACAAGGAATTAAGTATCAAATGATTTAAGGATATATTCCTCCTCTGAATATGCACATGTAAATTATTTTAACTGCAGATGCACATGCACTCTGACAGTAACATTTGCCAGTTGTTGTGCATCAAATAACAGACTATTGTTTTGTCTTTCAAATCTGACTGCTAAAATAATAAATATGGTTCATAACATACAAGAGATCAGCTTTGCTGCTGGAAGTCTCATCTTAGCAATATCAGTGATGGTTCCCAGATATCACAAATGTCAGAAGTATCAAGACTAGCTAAACAAACAGGCATGGTTCCAACATTTATATAGCACTGGATGCAGATAATGTTGGTTTTCTTCAGGGCAATCCAGCAGATACACCATGACGGTGTCTGCTGATGCTATACTGTAAAATAAATTGAAATAATTTATAATACTATTCAGTGTGTCAAGTATACATAAATACATCGAAGATACAGCAGAACATACTACTTCCCTTGACAGTATTATTGTATGTTTTGTTTGAGTAATAATTTTAATTAACTATTCTTGTTGAGACAGTTTTTCCTCCTCTGGAACTAATCACAGTTGGTATTTTACATCACATATTAAGTAGATAGTGTTCAAATTTAATACCAGTGTCAAGTTGGAAGTCTCCCTGCTTTATGGAATTTTCTAAATGCTCATTTTGTTAGGTGCATTTCTTTAAGAACTACATTGTAAAATCAATCTAGATATGTGATTTAACAGATTGGCTGTACATGTTATCCTGTTGATGTTTTCTGCTAATTTAGGCTAATGGGCAGAAATGCACAATTGTCTTTTGTAAAAAATAACAGACTCAGTGCCACAGTGAAATTCCCAGTGCTAATTAGAGAAACATCAACTGGTAATCAAATCAATTGAGTTCAAGTGGCGAAAAGTACACTTTTTAAAAATGAGGCTGTAGGGTTGATACTCTTTCAATTTCTATTTTACTAAAAAGAAGTAATATAATGAAGAGGAGGGAAAGGGAAGTGTCTGTTCACTTTTTATATAGTTATAGCTGGATCACTAGTAGCAACAATACTTAAGGTTGCCTATGTGTTTCCACTCCCAGCCTTCTGGACTAAAACGTTCAAGGTGTGGCATCTCTATGCCCAAAGTTGACTTACTTTTAAGGATCACCTTATGTGGCTCAGGCATTTGGGATGCTGACTGGGGGAAAAAACAATTCCTTGTTTATTAGTAAATCCTTAACACACTTTGAGGAACACTATCTCAGAACTGACTTGTGGAAGACATTTAAAACTGAAAGGGGAAGCCATGTACATAAGTAGGCATGAGTAAATGTGCTTGTGACAATAGGGCATCTCCTGCACTATTCTGGGTAAGCCATGCTGAATAACATTTAATACCTCTGGGTCCATGGTATTTAAAATGCAATTGTTTCTGTTTGTTGTGAAATTGCGTGTAACTTCTCTAGGAGAAGTGATTAATGCAGTCTCTATGAAGTACAGGAGCCATTTCCTCATCTTTCTCCTTGCAGTCCTGATTGCAGTCTCTACTCGGCCCCCCAGGACCGAAGTCTTCGCTACACAGCTTGTCCCTGCAGAGTTTGGGTGTCTCTTGCCCTGTGGCAGTACAGGAAGCTCTCTGCAATTCCACAGTCATGGCCCTGCTCACTCATTCCTGTGTGGGAGGTCACCCCACTGCTGAAAGGCTCCTGCCCTCTTGATTATCCAAACTCACAATTATCTGAATAAAATCCAATATCCCTAATACTATTTGGATAATCAGTGGTATAATGATTTTACTTTAAGAATAAAATGGGCTTCCTTAGAAAGAGTTGTGAGGCAATTACATTGTACCATCTGTGACACTGGCAGACCAGGTTGCAGCTCATGCCAAGGACCCCATGCCTCAGTGGAATGCTGACAAGCACATATCTGGAACCAGCCTGGCTCACCTGTGTGTTGTTAAAATAGGTATTAGAATTATAAAAATGTGCTTAGTGTTTAGACTTGATTGAATCTTTGTAAATTGCTGGACCCATAAATCTCACTTATAACTAAGGCTAAGATTTTGTCATGGTTATTTTTAGTAAAAGTCACAGATAGGACACGGGCAACAAACAAAAATTCGTGGGAGCTGTGACCTGTCTGTGACTTTACTAAAAATAACCAGGGGGCGGGGTTAGGTAGGGGGGAGGAATGACAGCTGGAGTCCCATGTGTGGGAGGGAGCTGACAGGCCAAGCCCCTCTGCAATGGGGGGATCGCAGCCCCGTCTCAGTGGCAGCAGCAAATAGGGTGGGTGGACGGTCCGGCTCCAACCACAGGCACAGGCGCGCTGCCCTAACATAGAGGAACTGTATCTTTACACTGCTTGGACTCTGAGGGGAGAAAGTATTACTAAAAAGAAAAAGATCCCCAGTGCTTAGCCTAGGTTATCCCTAAAGAATACAGAGGTTGCTTATTCTAGAAACTTCTATTACTTTATGAAACTTAAAATAGGAACTCATTTACGTGTGTGTATCTCTCTATAGCTATCTATATCTATATTAACCTTTTTTAACCTTGTAAACAACTCCTTTTCTGTGTGTGACAGACCCAGACCAGTGGGGTACAGGAGTCTGGTAGAGGGCAAATATACTGGTCACTGGATGAGTAGTTTTCTGTTCCCTGAGTGACCAGAGCAGGGGCTACACTAGTATGGTTACCATACGTCCGGATTTTCCCGGACATGTCCGGCTTTTTGAGACTCAAATCCCCGTCCGGGGGGAAAGCCCAAAAAGCCGAACATGTCCGGGAAAATCCGGCGCCGCTGGGCCGGGGGCTGGCCTGGGGCCGGCGGTGCTTGGCGGCCGGGGGGTGCGCCGGGCCAGCGGTGCCGGGCGGCCGGTGGGGTGCGCCGGGCCGCCGGGGGCCGGCGGTGCTGGGCGGGCCAGGGGTGCTCGGCCGGGGACCCGGGGGCCAGGCCGGGGGTGCTCGGCCGGGGGCCCGGGGGCCAGCAGTGCTGGGCGGGCCGGGGGTGGTCGGCCGGGGGCCGGGGCCGGCACCCCAGGGCCCGAGCCGACCCAGGCTGGAGCCGCCGGGGGGGCCAGCCTGGGCCGCGCCTCCTCCCCCCACACCTCCCTTACCTGCTTCAGGCTTCCCGCGAATCAAATGTTCGCGGGAAGCAGGGGAGGGGGCGGAGACTTTGGAGAAGGGGCGGAGTTGGGGCGGGGGCGTGGGCGGGGCTCCGTGGAGTGTCCTCCATTTGGAGGCACAAAATATGGTAACCCTATACACTAGAGTAATCAGGAACCTGCTAGAACCAGTTAAGGCAGGCAGGCTAATTAGGACACCTGGAGCCAATTAGGAAGAAACTGCTAGAATCAATTAAGGCAGGCTAATCTGGGCACCTGGGCTTTAAAAAGGAGCTCACTTCAGTTTGTGGTGTGAGTGTGAGGAGCTGGGAGCAAGAGGCACAAGGAGCTGAGAGTGAGAGGGTGTGCTGCTGGAGGACTGAGGAGCACAAGCGTTATCAGACACCAGGAGGAAGGTCCTGTGGTGAGAATAAGGAAGGTGTTTGAAGGAGGCCCAGGTTCCCCCCAAACTTCCCAATTGACCTGGACTGTGGGTTTTTCCAGAGGGGAAGGTCTCTGGGCTGTTCCCCAACCCACATGGTGAATCTCTGAGGCAAGAAAATCCGCCAATAAGCACAGGACCCACCAAGATAGAGGAGGAGGAACTTTGTCACAATAGTTTATTATATGATTGCCTATAAGCATTGTCTTTAGTGTGAGATCTAAAATGCAATTGACCTGGAATACGTGACTGGTCCTTTAGGACTGGGAGTAATCTGAATATTGCTGTCTGTGACTCCATGTTAAGGCTGTTATGATGCCTGAGGAGTTTACATTTGATAACTGATGAAATCTAAATATAGAACTCAGAACCAATTTGGGGTTTGTGCCCTGTTTCCTAACAGTTTCCCTTAAGATTGGTACCCATACTCTTGAGCCACTGAATTACATCTTGACACCATCTCTGAAGTGAAGGCAAAAGAAGTCTGCTTAGGCAGCCTGTGTTTTGCTAGGTATTTCCTGGTATAGACAGGGAACTGTGCAGCCTGGAAATACCCTAGTCAGAAGAAAGAGAGATTAATGTTTCCACCCAAGAGAGTTAAGGGCTGGAGAGCCAGATGCCTAAAGTGGGTACTTCATTGGGACCGCAGAGGGGGAATACAAGTGTAATTGCCCTCCACTGTTCTAGTGCACATTGGTGGGCACCTAACTTGGAAAATTTGGCCCTTACTGTGTTTGGAGAGTGGTTAAGATAGACAGACACACACAGCAGATTGGAAGACTGTGTGTGCTTGGGAAGCTAACAGAAATAATCTGGCTGCAGATTTGAAAGACACAGCTGTATGTAGCTTTGTTGTTTCTACTGCCTTCAGGTGTATACACATCTATGAATAGAACACAACTAGGAATACACTATTTTGTGTGTGTTCTGTCAATTTTCTCCCCCAAGGAACCCTCAAGCTCCATAAATCCAAATCTTCTTAGTCCATTAAAGACTAGGCCAGTGATTCCCAAACTTGTTCCGCCGCTTGTGCAGGGAAAGCCCCTGGGGGTTGGGCTGGTTTGTTTACCAGCCGCGTCCACAGGTTCGGCCAATTGTGGCTCCCAGTGGCCGTGGTTCGCTGCTCCAGGCCAATGGGAGCTGCTGGAAGCGGTGTGGGCTGAGGGACGTACTGGCTGCCATTTCCAGCAGCTCCCATTGGCCTGGAGCAGCAAACCACAGCCACTGGGAGCCGCGATCGGCCAAACCTGCGGACGCGGCAGGTAAACAAACCGGCCCAGCCCGCCAGGGGCTTTCTCTGCACGAGCGGCGGAACATGTTTGGGAACCACTGGGCTAGACTATATTGTACTACTATAAATTACAGTGTTACTTAACTATTTATTACTAATGTTATGTAAATATACTTGTCTGGGACATAGTGTTAAATTCCCATACATAAATCAAGGTGCCTAAGAGTTGGTCTCCATTCTTCAGATAATTTCACTCTTTTTTCGGGGGATGTACAATGTTCTTTGCTCTTCAAGGTGAGCAGTAACCCCTGCTGCGTGTTTTGTGCTCTTTTTGAGAGAGCCACCTCTGAATTTCCAACATTAATGAGAGTTCCCCAGAGACTGGTGTGATTTCATGAATACTAGAATACCAGTTTACCTAACTCTTACCATTTGAATCAGTAATAGTCAGACCCTCAGTGGTTCAGGAGCCAAATCAGTGATCAACATTACCCAAAAGAGCCACAGTCATGTGAATTCAATGTTTCATTGTACTATTCCTATTTAAACAGATTGACTGGGGAAATATTTAATTTATATATATATATATAATATATGTAGTGACGGTGCAAGGCCAGATGGCTATAGAAAAGTAATGGGAGATAGAAATATTAGCCCCAGGTTAAAGAAATCCCTGGTACCAGGATAAGTAAATGGCAGCTGCTCCAGGTCAGTTAAGACACTTGGGGCCAATTACAAGCTTTCCAGAAGGCAGGGAGGATGCTAGGTTGATTGGGACACCTGAAGCCAATCAGGGGCTGGCTGAAACTAGTTAAAAGCCTCCCAGTTAGTCAGGTGGGCGTGCATGTCCGGAGCTGTGAGAAGTTGTGCTGTTGGAGAGACTGAGCTGTACACACCATATCAGGCACAAGGAAGGAGGCCCTGCGGTAAGGGTGAAGTGGAGCTTGAGGAAGTGGGGGCTGCTGTGGGGAAGTAGCCCAGGGAATTGTACGTGTCCTCTTCCTAAAAGGTCAGCTACCATAGCTGATTCTATTAGGGTCCCTGGGCTGGAGCCTGGAGAAGAGGGTGGGCCCGGGCTCCCCCCCCCCCTTTGTCCCCCTGATTAGTCACTGAGACTGGGAGACAGCAGAGACTGTGCAAGGGAGGATAGATTCTCCTCACCTCCCTCGCTGGCTTATGATGAAAATGGCTCAGTAGACTGTGACCCTTGTCTCTAGAGAGAGAAGGGTTAAGTGGAGGGTCACAGTGAGCCTCTGAGGCTAGCGAAATCCGTCAGGAAACGCAGGACCCATGGAGACAAGACAGAGCTTTGTCACTATATATATCATAGAATCATGGAATATCAGGGTTGGAAGGGACCTCAGGAGGTCATCTAGTCCAACCCCCTGCTCAAAGCAGGACCAATCCCCAGTTAGATTTTTGCCCCAAATCTCTAAATGGCCCCCTCAAGGATTGAACTATATATATGTATATATAATTTTCTCACAGCAAATAATTTAATAACTTAGTGCAAGTTGATAACTTAACTGGCTAATAACATATTAACCAATAAGGATGCTTTTACTAACTTAGATTGGTTAATAATTAAATCACAGTGTTTTAATATCCTGTGCTGCAAAGAGCTGCAGGAGACACATTAAAGAGCCACTTGTGGCTTGTAAACTGCAGTCTGAGTATCACTGATTTAAATAACGGGATTGAATGAGCTGATACTATGTGAAAATATAAGCTGTGAGTAGCATACAGATGAAAAGTAGACTATGTCTTTAAATCATGGTATATCTCTCAAAAACGAAAAACTGTACTGTTTCCCACAATTACTTTCTGTATATTGCAGCGATAACGGATGTTGATTTTCATCTAGGATAGTTGTGATTTTGTCCCATATTTCCCCTCAAGTTTATCATGTTTGATAGAATTTTTTAGAATTTTTGATACTTCAAACAACTTCTTCCAAGAATATAGGAATACACTCTTTATTCTTGTCAATCATTTATATTTGATTCATTCAAATTTATATTTGTATAAGGGGTAAATTTTCAGGTCATGCCTCTTTGTATTCACTCTCTAAATTGTGTACATACATTTGTCCACACTCTGCAGGTGCAAACATCTGCATACACAATTGTAAGAATTTGCACCTGCAAAATCCATTGGGAGAAATGAGTTTTCTGAGTGCAAATTCTGCTATTTTTGCACATGTAGATATAATTCTTAAAGTGCGCACTGTGGCATTTACACTTTTAAAACATGGGCTCATATAGAGGCTCTGGACAAGCCTAAGTGAAAATTTGGCACCTAGATTATATATATCTCAACATGTAAACTGTATATACTCTATATAACCACATGGAAACAGGATCTGGTTTTTCAGATGTAGTGGATTAGTGCATCTCCCATTCACTTTATTTGGAGATGTAGATGCTCAGCACTATTGATAATGGATCCATGAATGCATGTACTTATATATTATACTGTGGGGTTGTGTATGTGTCTGCAATAAATACACTTGAAATTGATCTTTGAAGGCGATGGAAGAATGCCTGTACAGTGTTATTTCTACCAGAATATTGGAAACTGTATTTTTACAAAGTAATTTTGCAAAGTAATGCACATTGTGCATGTGCAAAGTAGTGCACATTGGAAAACATAATCCCAACTATATGTATAAAACGATGGGGTCTAAATTAGCTGTTACCACTCAAGAAAGAGATCTTGGAGTCATTGTGGATAGTTCTCTGAACACATCCACAGTGGCAGTCAAAAAAGCAAACAGAACGTTGGGAATCATTAAGAAGGGGATAGATAATAAGACAGAAAATATCATATTGCCTCTATATAAATCCATGATATGCCCACATCTTGAATACTGCGTGCAGATGTGATCGCGCCATCTCAAAAAAGATGTATTGGAATTGGAAAAGGTTCAGAAAGGGGGCAACAATAATGATTAGGGGTATGGAACGGCTTTCATATGAGGAGAGATTAATAAAACTGGGACTTTTCAGTTTGGAAAAGAGACGAATAAGGGGGGATATGATAGAGGTCTATAGAATTATGATTGCTGTGCAGAAAGTTAATAAGGAAGTGTTATTTACTCCTTCTCCTAACACACAAACTAGGGGTCACCCAATGAAATTAATAGGCAGCAGGTTTAAAACAAACAAAAGGAAATATTTCTTCACACAATGCACAGTCAACCTGTGGAACTTGTTGCCAGAGGATGTTGTGAAGGCCAAGACTTTAAGAGGGTTCAAAAAAGAACTGGATAAATTCATGGAGGATCGCTCTATCGATGGCTATTAGCCAGGATGGGCAGGGATGGTGTCCCTAGCCTCTTTGCCAGAAGCTTGGAATGGGAGACAGGGATTGGATCACTTGATGATTACCTGCTCTGTTCATTCCCTCTGGAGCACCTGGCATTGGCCACTGTTGGAAGACAGTATACTGGGCTAGATGGATTTTTGGTCTGACTCAGTATGGCCTTTATATTCTTATGTTCTTACTGGCTTTTTCATGCAGACTTCAAATTTTCCCTTAGTGTATGTCCAGGGAAAAGTTTAAAGAAAACAAACAAACAGGCAGTGAGATAGCATGAAATGGCTGTGACTGTGATAAATTCAAGCAATTGTGTATATGTTGCCACTTTTATCAAGTCTGAGGATTTTGAGTGAACTTTGTTCATTATGTTTAGGGCTAGATTTCAATCTCAGATGTAATGTGCACATAACGGTTTTTTCCTAAAAATATAGAGAGACAATTTCCTGACAGTATAGTCAATTAGATTATGGACATCTCCTGAGCTCTCTTGCAGGTATTATTTATTTAGACTTTTGGCTACACTGGCAAGAAAAATCTTTCACATAGCAGGAAGATGGACTGGATAGCCCAGTATGATTTTTTTTTTTTTTTTTTTTTAGTCTTTAATTTCTCTGATTTTTTTTTGTCCCAATAGAAATGTTAAATCTTCAATGGTAGCTTGTAGTAAAGATGATACTTCTAAACAAAAACAGTTGAAGGGAAGTGGATAAAGTGCTGGGAGGGGGAAAAGTAGTCACTAGTGAGTGGTAGTTAGTACCTTGCTGTATTGGAACCTTAGTGCTTAATTCCTGAGTATAAAATGTGTTTGTTGAAATTTAATGATTTCACCTGTACCTTTTCAAAGTGATGCACAGGATTTTAGCAACGTGACTCCTAGTGAAGTCACTGGTAGTTCCTTAGACTGTGGATAATTCATTTAAAAAATATCTAGAGATGTCTGAAATGTCATGTTTCCTTTCTTACTATTCATAGCATTTTCATTTCTTAGCATATATTTGTAGGTTTGATCTGTGTGGACTCAGGGCCCAGAGGGTTCTTTTGAATTTGAATAAGCTGAAAAACTCAATGAAAACCACTGAGTTTCTTTCTGTCCCTTGCAAAAATCAGGTAAACCTGTAAATGGCATGTGACTGTGAAGAAAAGCCCTAAATCAGCACATATTCCATTAAAAGTATGCCCAGAGTCAGTCAACGGCTTTGACCTTAGCAAACCTTTACATTAACCTGCTTTGAGTTTCAATTTTGTAACTCAAAAATAATAATCATGTAATTTCGATACAGTTGCAAATATTTTGAAAGCCTGAATACCCTTAAAGACTCATTTGAGGAGCCTTTCTCCCTGTCCTGTCTGGCTAGAAGGGAGCCTAAAATGGATATTAGGAGACTAAACATCATAATTGATTTCCATTTCCTCTATACATCCAAAGTTAAATCAAATGTTTCTGGATCTTTTAGCAAGTCAGTTTTCATCTATATTACATTACTATTACTTATATTTTTCTTGGAGAAATACTGAGGGAAAATAAACTTTCTTTTTCATTATAACACAACATGTAATATTTTCCTTTATTTTTACACTCTTTGAGGCATCACTACAGAGAGGCCTATGTATATAGCAGTGGTAGAAGAAACCCTTTTGAAAGGCCCAAGTTAAGCTCCTGTCAACATATGTAGCTTTTAAAATGCATTCAACCAGAATTTCTATGATCATTTAGAATAATTAAGAATGTAAATGTTGCAGTGCATAACAAAGGATATTTAAAAAAAAAAAACCTCTTAAGGTTTTAAAAATAATTCCTAGTCCAATTTCTTCATGTAAACAAAGTTAAATATTTTGCAAAACTCTGAATGGCCACATATCATTGGGTAATCCAGTAAGAAGACGTGGATTTTGGCTGCAGTATAGAATTATTTTAACTGAATTTCTGTGTATGCCTTAAAAAAAAAAAAAAAGGGAGAGAGAGAGAGAAAGAAAAAGGAAAAACAGGTTACCGTAACTGAATCTTCTTTCAGAAAATGTTTCTAGGTTCTATTGGAAAAGAATAAACTATAATAGCAAATTTCTATATAGTGAACTGCTGTAATCCCTGATATAAAGCAAATAATACTTACTGGAATGTATCTCAAAATAATTTTGCCAATGAGTTTGTAAAGACCACAATGGAATTCTATGTAGCCTCAATCCTGCACCTCTGTGTTGAAGCCAAATTCCCATTGACTTCAACATGGCTAACTGAAAACTAAAGGACAAGGTATTACTATTTCTTCATATCCCTCCTTCCCTACCCCCCCCCCGATTTCATAGACTTTGCCTTCTTTTCAAGTGACTGTCCTTTTCTATAAAACATCTGAAAGCTCTTTGGTGTGTGCACAGGGGTGTCCCCTTTTCAAAAAAACTTGACGGACTGCTGAGGTGAGAATGTGCACCTCCAAATTGCCATCCCAGCCCTTTGCAGTCCGAGTCACTGTACTTTTTGAAAAGGCAGTCTTCTAGGCATGAGAAATCTGCCTGGGTGTATTGTTAGCAGAGCTAAAATAAGCTTCACTTACGCAATCATAGCTGGTGACAGTTTCCTTTTTTTTTTTTTTTTAAACCACTTTACTAACAGGAAAAATAAACAAACTCTTGGCTTCTTCTCCAGGATAATTTTATTAATTTCACCTATTAGAGAGAAGGGGAGGGAGAAGATCATGGAGGATAGGTGCATCAATGGCTTTTATCCAGGATGGGCAGGGAGGAATGGTGTCCCTAGCCTTTGTTTGCCAGAAGCTGGGAATGGGCGACAGGGGATGGATCACCTGATGATTACCTGTTCTGTTCATTCCCTCTGGTGCACTTGACATTGGCCATTGTTGGAAGACAGGATACTGGGCTAGATGGACCTTTGGTCTGATACAGTATGGCTGTTCTTATGTTGTTGTGTGGTTTCATTGACCAAAAAGAAAACCCAAACCTTTAAATTTTCCTGTACCTAGGAAAGAAGATTAAGATTTCAGATTTATTTCTGTATATTATTACACTTGCTCTGTATTCTCTTCTGTCCACATGCATTACCTGCTGTTAGAGGACTTACAACAGTGGGGAGGTTGCATGAGTGTCAGAAAAACAAAATATTTGCTAGAAGTTGGTGTTCATCTGTTGCAATTGTTTCATTTAATCTTGTATGATTAGTGTGATTACAGGAAATTAAAGCTGTCCAAATGATCCTAGTTTCCCCATTTATTGTGAGAAAGAAGCAGGGTAAAAAGATAAGTGTCTGGTACTAGCAAGTGGGAAGTGTTTTCTAACATTAAAATGTTGAGTGGAGGTGGGGGGGGGAGTGATATTCTTTACAGGAAGAAATTGGAGTAGGAATTATTTTGAAAAATTTAGCCTTTTTAAAATTCCTCTACTGTGCAAAGCAACGTTCACTCTCTTAATGGTGCTAAATTATTTTAGAAATTATGGCAAATGCATTCTAAAATGTGTTTACAAGAACTCAACATATGTATTCAAATAGGTGTCTTCTTCTACTGCTATATTTACAGCACTCTGTCCACGCTAATACAGGTTTCACCTGTGATAATATTGTCCTGCTTAATAATAAATGGAGATATCCTATCTTCTAGAACTGGAGTTGAAAGATCATTGAGTCCAGCCCCCTGCCTTCACTAGCAGGACCAAGTACTGATTTTGCCCCAGATCCCTCAGTGGCCCCTTCAAGGATTGAACTCACAACCCTGGGTTTAGCAGGTCAATGCTCAAACCACTGAGCTATCCCACCCCCAACAACATTTTGGGTTACTGGCTTTGATTGTGATTTTCTGGCACAGATACATGTACTATAGATAAAGTTAGATTCAGGAAGCATGATACTCTGCGTAATTACAGGTTAGAAATGCTTGTACTTTGTTTTTCAAACTGTGACAAAGTACCTACAAGCAACAAGCCACACAGAAATATGGGGCTAGTTTTGGTTAATGGTGCCCATCTGAAATTTGGGTATACAGTTTCTTTCCACAGCTCAGTCTGGACGAGGATAACTATACTGCAGATTGGGCAGCACTTTAATTAATTTGTACTAACCTGGTCACATGAATGGGTCTGCAGACAATTGGAATTATATTTACCTTTATTATTACAGTATGAAAAAAGCAAATAGGTAACTACCCACTGAGCATTTTGAGATTACTGCTCATATTTTGTGCTGTGCACTTTAAAAATATCAGGGAGAAAGTGATAGTGATACTGTGAATCACTGTTCTCATTTGTTTCTGCCTTGGACTTCATCTGCCTTTCTTTTTTAATTAGAAAAAAGTACCATACATATATTAGTGATGTATGTGTTGGTCAGAGTTAAGGCTGACTATAAAATATGTGTAGTGAATTCTTGCCTGACAATTTTGTTATTGACCAAAATATATATAAAAGTAAGAGACTAGTCAAATTTACTTTAGCTAATGGTTTCTATACTTTGTAATGCTTAGGGATTTTTTTTTTTTAAATTAATCATTGTGTTCTTGTTATATAGGTTATGTAAGGTGAAATAATGACAAACACAACCTTAGATATAAATTTAATGATGGTGTATCTAGGAATTGTATTAGCCACTGTGCAAACTTCATTAATTTCTCATTGAGGTTGATTGTGTAATTATTATCTTACATAAACTACTTAAAATATGATTAATCAAGAAAAATCTAAGCATTGCAAAGTATGGAAATTACTAGTTAGGACAATTCTTATAAATCTTCCATTCTTACAGTTTGTACATTCAGCAGATAATACTGACATTAAAATTCACCTTGCATATTTAACAACCTTAATTCTGCATCACAATACACATATATCCAGCATATCATTAATGATTAATATGTTGAGTTTTTCAGCTAAAGTGGGAAAAGGGATCTAAGATTTTAAAATTTATGAAGTCAGAGGGTGGGAAAGCCACTGTGAACCTGAGCCCTTTCATAGAATACCAGGGTTGGAAGGGACCTCAGGAGATCATCTAGTCCAACCCCCTGCTCAAAACAGGACCAATCCCCAGACAGATTTTTGCCCCAGATCCTTAAATGCCCCCCTCAAGGATTGAACTTACAACCTTGGGTTTAGCAGGCCAGTGCTCAAACCACTGAGCTATCTCTGCCCCCCCCCCCTTTTTAAGGATCAGAGAGCCCTTTTGGTTTTAAATGAATAAAAGACATTTCTTCATTGCTGCCCAGAAATTTGAGATTCTGCTGCAGAGACGAGGAACTCCACATTATGGAAGTAGCAGCGACTCTTGAAGCATGTATGAACAGATAAGCTCCACAAACTGACTACTCTGCAGAATTCCTAACTGGGGAGATTGGGTCCCTGTGGCATTAGGATTGATGGAGGACAATGGGAGCTGACTGGGAAAGTCAGCACCGTGGAGAAACTAACAGAGCCCTAGGAATTAGAGAGTTCCTTTTTAGTGCCTTAAAGTAAAATCACAGTTTCAACTGCTGTAATTGACCCCAGTTTTAAGCAGAGATAAGCTGCACCCATGCAAACCATGGTTCACAGTGGTTTTGCTTGGCTATGCTAGGAATTTGCACTTGTAGCTAGCCACCAGTGGCTGAACTGCCCCCTCCCCTCAGCCCACTCCCCTAAACAAGCTTTAAATGCTTTCGTCTGTGGTAACTGAACCAAAAAAAATGTTGGTGAAAATGTGGCCCTGGTGTAAGCACACTGAAGTCACTGGAGTTTACATTAAGAATGAACTGGTCCAATAGGTCCTTTAGTAAGCCACCCTACTCAAGCTTGCGTTATTTTACCTTTAAACAAACTTGCCATAGCGATATCAAAGCCAGAACTTTGGAGTGGTTGCAACACTTACTAATATTAAATATGCTCATACAAAAGCAGCAACTTAGGAAGCCAACTTACTGCCAACAGTGGACAATCTTTTCTCTCCCCCCCACACACTACAGGTCTTAAAGATAGTGAGTTATGATAGTATGTTTTCTGCTGTTGCTGCCACTCTGAACAAAATTGTCTATGGTAGGACCCATATTTGCTACATTTGGGAGAGGGGAGAGAAACAACCATTTTGAAAATATGATCACTATTTATCCTGGGCTCTTGTACAATAGAAAGCCTGAGGGTTGAATGGATGTGTTAGGCAGAATCTGTAATGTACAAAAATTCTGCAATTTAATCATTATTTGGCTTTCTACTGTTGCATCTTCCATTATATCTAATGCAAGAAGAATTGCAGTGGAGTATTAGATTAACTTAAATTAGTCAAGACTTATGATGATTCTCATTCTTATATCTCCTCTCCAAGTAGGAGAACTCTGATGGACTAATACTGTGCTTCTTACTCAGGCAAAACTCCCTCTCACTTTAATGAGACTTTTGCTTGAGCAAGGAGTGCAGTATCAGGCTTAGAGTTTGTGTCAAAACTAAACAAAAAAACAGCTGGACTTCATGTTGAAGTAAAATGTTAGCCATGTGGTGCGAGCAGCATACCAAGTGTTCCATGACTTGCAGGCAAGTACTGTAGGTGCTTCAGCAGCAAGGCCTTGTAGGTGTTAGCTCTAGTGGGTCCCAGTAACCACTCAGACACATGGCTAAGTGAAAGGGTATTTTACTAGGGCTGGCAGGAAAAGGAAAGTTTGCAAATACCCTAGGTACGGAAGCTTAAATAGCTACAGTTCAAGTGAGCAGTAGCAGTGAATGTTTGGGTCTCTGGGCGTCTAATCAAGAGTCAGGGCTCTTCAGGCCTAATGCCTGGGGTGCCCTCTCCAGTCCAGTCTCTATTCAAACAACTAGGGGATTGCAGGTTTTCAATTCCAGCTCAAAAAGAACAGGAGTACTTGTGGCACCTTAGAGACTAACAAATTTATTAGAGCATAAGCTTTCGTGGACTACAGCCCACTTCTTCGGATGCATATAGAATGGAACATATATTGAGGATATATATATATACACACATACAGAGATCATAAACAGGTGGGAGTTGTCTTACCAACTCTGAGAGGCCAATTAATTAAGAGAAAAAAAACTTTTGAAGTGATAATCAAGATAGCCCAGTACAGACAGTTTGATAAGAAGTGTGAGCATACTTACAAGGGGAGATAGATTCAATGTTTGTAATGGCTCAGCCATTCCCAGTCCTTATTCAAACCGGAGTTGATTGTGTCTAGTTTGCATATCAATTCTAGCTCAGCAGTCTCTCGTTGGAGTCTGTTTTTGAAGTTTTTCTGTTGTAATATAGCCATCTGCAGGTCTGTCACTGAATGACCAGACAGGTTAAAGTGTTCTCCCACTGGTTTTTGAGTATTTTGATTCCTGATGTCAGATTTGTGTCCATTAATTCTTTTGCGTAGAGACTGTCCGGTTTGGCCAATGTACATGGCAGAGGGGCATTGCTGGCACATGATGGCATATATCACATTGGTAGATGTGCAGGTGAACAAGCCCCTGATGGTATGGCTGATGTGATTAGGTCCTATGATGATGTCACTTGAATAGATATGTGGACAGAGTTGGCATCGGGGTTTGTTACAAGGATAGGTTCCTGGGTTAGTGGTTTTGTTCAGTGATGTGTGGTTGCTGGTGAGTATTTGCTTTAGGTTGGGGGGTTGTCTGTAAGCGAGGACAGGTCTGTCTCCCAAGATCTGTGAGAGTAAAGGATCATCTTTCAGGATAAGTTGTAGATCTCTGATGATGTGCTGAGAGGTTTTAGTTGGGGGCTGAAGGTGCCAGCTAGTGGTGTTCTGTTATTTTCTTTGTTGGGCCTGTCTTGTAGGAGGTGACTTCTGGCTACTCGTCTGGCTCTGTCAATCTGTTTTTTCACTTCAGCAGGTGGGTATTGTAGTTTTAAGAATGCTTGATGGAGATCTTGTAGGTGCTTGTCTCTATCCGAGGGATTGGAGCAAATGCGGTTATATCTTAGAGCTTGGCTGTAGACAATGGATCGTGTGGTGTGTCCTGGATGGAAGCTGGACATTCCATCCAGGACATTCCAGCTCAGTTAGTATCTATCACTGGGGGGCTCTCTGTACTGGCGTGTTGCCCAGCCATTGCTGCTCTCCGGTAAGTCCCACACAGACCTGCACCCAGCTGTCATGTCCAGCTAGGGTGACCAGGTGTCCAGTTTTCGACTGGAACACCCGGTTGAAAAGGGACCCTGGTGGCTCTGGTCAGCACTGCCAACTGGGCCATTACAAGTCCAGTCGGCAGTGCTCCAGAGCTCAGGCAGGCTAGACCCTACTTGTCCTAGCACCGCAAACCACGCTGTGCCCCAGAAGCGGCCATCAGGTCTGGCTCCTAGGCAGGGGGGCCACGAAGCTCCATGTGTTGCTCCCACCCCAAACACTGGCTCTGCACTCCCATTAGCCAGGAACTGCAGCCAATGGGAGCTGCAGGGGCGGTGCCTGAGGGCGGGAGCAGCGCGCGCAGAACCGCCTGCTGCGTCTCCACCTTGGAGCCGGACCTAGGAGCCTGCCTTAGCCCCCCCGCTGTGCCGCTGACCTGGAGCCGCTGGAGGTAAGCCCACACCCAACCCTGCACCACAACCCCCTGCCCCAGTCCTCAGTCCCCTCCAAGCCCAGAGCCCCTTCCTGCACTCCAAACCCCTTAAGCCTGGCCTCACCCCAAAGCATGCACCCCCAGACAGAGCCCTCACTCCCCCCCCACCCCAACCTGAGCCTCTTCTCACACCATGAACCTCTCATTTCTGGCCCCACTCAGAACCCACACCCCCAGTTAGAGCCCTCACCCCCTCTCATACCCCAACCCCTGTCTCAGCCCAGTGAAAGTGAGTGAGAGTGGGGGAGAGCGATCCACCGAGACGGGGGAACGTAGTGAGTGGGGGGCAGGGCCTCAGGGCAGTGGAGGTGCCTTTGGGAAGGGGTTGGGGCTATGGTGTTCAGTTTTGTGGGATTAGAAAGGTGGCAACCCTATGTCTAGCAGTTACAGTCTGATCCTTGCTAAAGGCTTGACAGGACACTCATATTTAACAAGGAAGTAAATTAAATCTTAAATCATGGAAAATAACACTGAATTTCCAAACAGATTTAAAATGCACCAATAAGTTTCTGAGCATCTTGGAATCTAGACTATGTTACACTTCATTTCATATTTTATGTTTAGATTATTACTTATAGATTTACATAAAGCCCCTCACAAATATTGGCACTACAAAAATATGTACAGGATTTTTGTCATCCACCATTGAATGGAGGTAGTTCTTTTGAGTCAAAGAGGGTGTGAAGAATGACCTTTGCATTGAAGTTGGATAGGTCAGAATCTAATTGCTCTGGTTGAAATTTGTCAAGTACACACAGGTTAAAATGCCTGTAGTTTTGAGAGTGTTGTATTCTAGCTATAGTCCTTACTTTCCTTTACAGTCAACCTTTAAAGATACAGTACATTTAACAGAAATATTTCACCACGTTTCCTCTGGCAGAAATGAATAAATAAGGGTTTGTCAAACTTTTGAACACCAGAGCAGAAATTGCTCCAATCTGCAGCAAAAAAAAAATGTTGCAACTCCACAGAGATCCTTATAGCGGCAGCAGAAGAAATTTCATTATTATATTTGTCCTGCTCCCTCTGGAACATTTTTCCTGATTATTAGAAGAAGAATAGTAATATTTAGCCTTTTCATCTCTGAAAAGCTTTACAAACATTAACCAATCTCTGCTAGAGATTCTTGTGATTTGCATTCTTATGGGCTTTATTAATTATTGTAGGATCTGATCTCCTGGCTCCTTTCCCCCACAAATTCTATTGGGTGAAAATGCACTGACAAGACTGATGGAATGCTATTTCAGCATCAAAAATGGCAGCTGCAGGTGCAAGATAAACACCACTGAAATATTAGGATTTATTTAGGTGTCTCATAGAGTGTAAGGGTAGAAGGGACCATTGTAATCATGTAATCTGACCTTCTGTATAACACAGGCCATAAAGCTTTTCTGAAATAATTTCTGTTTAACCTAGAGCATATCTTTTAGAAAAAAAAAATCTAATCTTAATTAAAAATTGGCAATGATGGAGAGAATCTACCTTAACCTTTGGTAAATTGTTTACTGAACCTGAAGCTATAGCCCAGGGGTTGGCAACCTATGGCACGCATGCCGATTTTTGATGGCACACGGGGTGGGCTGAGCCACTCAGTCTGCCGCCGGTCTGGGGTTCCCGCTGCTGGCCCCTTGCCAGCCAGTGTCCCACCGCTGGTCCCACTCAGCACCCGCTGCTGGCCTGGGTGAAGGAACCCCAGACTGGCAGCGGGCTGGGACCCCAGCTGGCAGGAGCCAACAGCCAAAACCCCAGAGTGGCGGCTGGCTGAGCCATTCAGCCCGCCACCGCTCTGGGGTTTCCACCGCCGGCTCCTGCCAGCGGGGGTCCCACAGCCGGTCCCACTCAGCGCTAGCTGCCGGCCTGGGGTTCCTTCACCCAGGCTGGCAGTGGGCTGAGACCCCAGCTGGCAGGAGCTGGCGGTGGAAAGCCCCTGCCGCTCTGGGGTTTCGGCTGCCGGCTCCTGCCAGCTGAGGTCACAGCCCGCTGCCAGTCTGGGGTTCCTTCACCCAGGCCAGCAGCAGGTGCTGAGTGGGACCAGCGGCGGGACCCCGGCTGGCAAGGGGCCAGCAGCGGGAACCCCAGAGTAGCGGCAGGCTGAGCAGCTCCCGTAGACATTCATCAGTTGTCAGCAAGAAATTGCATTTTAAAAGTATGCGATAAAACCTCTTTCAACTGGATTACTTCCAACGGGATTATTTTTCTAGGAGACTATCTCATCAACACGAGTAACTCCTTCTACCGGCGTTATGCCCTGAACAAAAGACTCTGACCTGATTTATGCCGATATAAATCAGTAGTCACTCCAATGTAGTCACACCAGCTGGAGAATTGGAATTAGGCCTAGCGAACACAGAAGAAGGGATGTTTCCCAAAGAAAAAGAGAGAAAAATAACAACAAAACACAAGACCAGGCACCATCTTGAGGGAGAAGTCAGCACAAATGAGTTCATAAAATGCAAAGCAAATGAGTTGTATAAACTAACAGTGTGGTAGGAGAGAGTTTCACTTAGAGAGAACCCATCATAAATCACTCAACACTCAGTTTTGCGGTGCAATTTAAGAAAATATTTTTCATATCCTACTACCTGCTGCTCTCTTTTCCACATGGATACGTGTTTGTACGTACAGCAGCTTTGCAGAATTCTACTCTTCTAGGGCAAGTAGGTTTTTTAAATATCAGATATATCCTTAGTTATTTTTTGTCAAACTTTATAATAAGGCTAAGTATTACAATGCAGTTACATAGCAATTACAATAAGGTTTTGCTTTTCAGTGTGCATTACTACTGATTCATATGATCAAAAGCTGACTAGATGCTTGATTTACTTCGTACCATCCCATTGGTGTTCTTAATACATATTCTGTTGGAAGCCAAGTATGGAAAATACAATGTACTAACACTGTGACTTTTCTCAATGCAGTTTATAATTACATTGTAATTACACTGTGTTTTTTGCTGTGTAATTAGTTAGCTTTTAAGGTTTGATCATTTTATCCATTATCCTGAGAAGAGGTAGGCAACAAGTGTGTTGCTTGGGCTGCTAAGTTTCATGACAGCTCAGTCTTGCCAGGCTGCTGAGATTGCATACAAGACAGAGAATGACAGCTTGGAGTAGGGTGTCATATGGTCCTATTGCCCTGAACTGAGGATGTTTTCGCTACAGACCTTCTAAAAAACGTTGAAATGTATTACCAGCACGCGAAGCCTTAAATTAGAGTGTACACATGAAGACTCGGCACATCACTGCTGAAAGGTTGCCGACCCCTGCTATAGCCCCTTTCTGTGCATAGACAAATATATTAATAAATAATTATGCCGGTAATTAAAAGAATACAAAACAACAATTAGCAATCAAAAACATCAAGCGGATACTACCCAGGTGCACAATCAGAATTTTCCTAAGGAGGGTGCCCAGAACTCTCTCTCCCCCTGTTAAAGCCCCAGCCACTCCCCATCCCATGGCCCTTAGTGCCAGGGCCCCATGCTCTCCCCACTGGACCCATGCTCTCCCCGCTGCACACTTCCCTCCTGCTGCCCCAGACACAGCCCTGTGTTTTTTTTTCCCCCATATCACCTTGTACCCAGCTCAAAGCTCTTCCCACTGCACCCAGCCCTACAATCTCCCCATCCCATGCTGAGCCCTGAGCTTTTACCCAGAAAGGCAGTCGGTCTGAAAAGCACCATTCCCATCAGGATTCAGGCAGTTCTGGGAGTCCCAGACCTCGTGCTCCTTTTGCCTCTCTACATCTCAAGGAAGCACCAAAAGCCCAAATCCAGTTCTCCCACCTTTCTGGGATACCCAATACCCTCTCCTCTGCCTTTCTCTGGAGGGGATAGGGACGCCCGGTGCCCATTGGAACCAGAAGGACTGCAAAGGTGTGGGGAAAGTGCAAGCAGGCACACGGGGGCCAATACCACTCAAATTAGGCCCAGCCATCGCTCTCTCCTGACAAAGAGGTGGCCAGGCCAAATTTCTCATTCCAGCCAGGAGGGTGTCCTGGGTCTCCTCCTTCCCCCTCCTCTTCATTGCACCATTGACACTACCTCAAGGATTTATTTCAGTACACCCCAATGTAACCCATTCCTGGTTAGTCATGTTGTAGATCCAATCCAATATATCTCATGAAAAATCTAGAATAATCTGTCTATGCTTCTCATGTTACATCATCTTTCACTCCTCCCACTAAGAAGACATTGACAAATACAGAACAAAATTACTTGGCATCTTATGAAAATGCACAGTTGGTTGAAAAGCCAAATGGGGAGTGTGACTGCTAGTCATGTCAGTCACCCCATCTGTGTGGCAGTCTCAGATAATACTTGCCCCTCCCAGATGTTGCACATCCTTTCAAATTCTAACACGAGTGATTATATACTTAACTCTGTGACAGCCAGTGAAACTGTGAGTAGGGCTAGCTGCTTAAAGTAATAATTGACCCTCAGACTAGTGTTGTTGAACCAAGTTTCATATTTCAGCAATATTACCAGTAGGTCTCTGCTAGATAGAGGCCTGAATGATGATACTGGAATGCAGACTCACCTAACCATTGTCTTTCTGTAAACATTACGTTGTGTGTTGTTTGGAGTTCTTTTTCTTAGGCCAATTTTGAGATGTAAGCCAGATCTCCTCTTGATACATACATTTTATCTTTTGGATAAGATTGACTGAGATTTTTTTTGTAGTTTTGTAACCTGTGAGAGACACATACTTGTATTTTGTGTAAGTTTTGGTTTTGGTTCTCAATGGAGATGCAGTACATGAATGTCTGAAGAACTGATCGCAGGTGATATATCAATGAGGAAGCTGAGATGTGTCATGAGTTGAGTGAATATTTCCTGGAAGATATTAGGATACAATCATCCAGGTGGGATTTATGGTGCCAGGATCTCCTCCAGAAGATATAGATCGCTATGGAATTTTCCAGCAAGCTTCCCTCTTATCTCGTCAGCACTATTTCTTTAAGAAGAAGAGGTAGTCATGCTTGAATCAGTACACAGCAACAGAACTTAGAATAAATAGACTTTCTGCAGCCCACTGTAAGTAGTTATCAGTTCCTAGTCTGTGTTAGCCAATCCCTCTGGCCAGTCCCAGATGTTCTTCTTCCTAGAAAAGAAGACCAATTCCTCAACAGGCTTACAAAGCCAGTTAATTATCCTGGTAAATTTTTTCTTCCTTAATCTGTAGTAGAATATTTATTCCTATCTAATTTATTCTCTTAGAAGGATCAAGCCTTGTGTAAGAGGATCCAACTGCAGTCTTTCTGGCTTCCTAGTGTCCACACTAATCCCTTCTTACTGCTTGGGTGCCTGTGAGGTGTATAAATTGCATCACCATTGTCCCTGTTCTTTTGGTCCAATCATGGACCAATTGTGCATTAGATTGGTCAACATGTAGCCCTTGGGACCCTGTAGCCAGGAAGTGAGGTGTTCAGTTGGGGGTTGGGCAATTATGACTCTCTCCCTCCTGTCTGAAAATTACATGCCCACCCACTCATATGTAGAGCAGTTGGAGAACAGCTGGTTTTGCTACAAGTTTATGTAGCTGTGGTGGTAGTGATACTGTTTTTGTGTTGCAATAAATTCTGCACTTCTCTATTTGAAGGGCAATATGGGGTACAGGTTATTTATTTTCTGAGCTTCTGCAATGCCTGTTTTCAACTTGGTATTTGCATAGGTTGTTCTTCCTGGGGAGAGGTGGATTTTATTTCTCAAATCTGTAACTAGGAGACTGTGTGCGTGAAACACACCTGGTGAAGATGGGAGGGATGGGGTGGGTTGGCCTAGTGATAGTTCTGCTCCCTGCCAATGGAGAATCTTTTTGTGATTTCTGATGGCAATTAATTAACGTAGGCTGGGTGGACCCTGTGATCTTTCAAATCCAAGGATTATGTAGGTGATCCTTCTGTTTGTCATGGCTAGAAAGGGAGGTATGTGTTTTGGTGATTGGCTCTGACCGGGTTTTAAGAATACTTTTGTAATAGCCTGGTATTTAGTTTATGCATTCAATAAAAGTCATGGCCTATCTGCCATTCTCTATTGACATTTATGATTATCCTTGTTTTGGGATATTCCCAGTAATGGAATATTATTCTAGTCAAAGCTTTCAGTTAGGAAAGGTGTTTGGAATTCAGCCCTACCGGGTAATATGTCCAAAGGGCTGGACTTGGAAATGCAGTTCGACTATGCACACCACAGATCATAGTGGGGAGTCTTTAAATGACTTCCACTCCCTTTACTTCTGCCACTTGCTCTCTGCAAGGCTGGTTCTTCTCCGCTGGGCTAATGCAGCTTGTAGGTTCTAATTTACACCAAGCTAAAACAGCCACAAAGACCCAAAAACACAGCTGAGGACGACCCCAGCAATGCCCCTTTTCATCTGGTGACCCTCGCTTTCCTCCTCTTTACCAACAGTCTAGGGGTATGATTGTGTTGGCTGTACCTTATTAGAGGATCACTGGAGTGATTCTCCCCAGCTTCAGCGCCTGATTATGATGTCAGTGTAGTGCAAAATGGCCACAATGTACCAGAGAATGTGGCCCATATTGTGTTCTTGCAGATCAGCAATGATTGCCTTACAGTGTTCATAAGAATTAGACAGAGGTCCAGATCCTCAACTTGTGTAAATCAGCATAACATAAGTCCCCAGTGCTGCTGCTTTTTATCATCCGATAGTTTTCTTCTCTTTTCTTGTTTTTGTGTGGTTTTTTTTTTGTTCTGCAGAGATGCACTGAGATGAAAACAGAAGTCACTCAATTCAGTCCTTTTGCAGTTCCTTTAATTGAGCTTCTTTAATGCTGTTATAACAGATAGTTTATAGTTTTCCAAGTTTCTGGTCTTGATCACACATCACACACTGAAGACCTGATTCTGTTCTCAGTTACACAGGTGTAAATGGATTGGATTTCAGTGAATTTGTTTTGGATTTGCACCAGTCTAAGAGAGATCAGAGTCTATTTTCCTTTCTACTTTCTATTAACTTGTGTAACTCCAATTGTTTTTTTCTCTTGAGTACACGCACAGCCACACTGAAAAAAATTATATTTAATAATGCCAAAAAAAAATAATGGAACATTTTAACTGTGAATAATACCTGCATATATCAGATACAGCTTAACTATCATTTAGCCTCTGACTAACATGGTGTTGCCTGAAAAACAAATAATCTAAGACTTTGTTTCCCTCTCACCATTCTGGAGTTCACTGGGCCTTTTGATAGAATTGCATTGTCTTTACTTAACTTTTGTTAGACACCAAGTTGCAGACACCATGGAAATTAAAAACAAAAACAAAAAAACCTACTACTAATTACTGGCAGCTATGAGAACAATCGCTTTGTTTTATTGATTAGTGGTTTCTGTGGGCAGGTGAGCCAATCAGTGCCACTAAGAATATTGAATGCCAGTTAACCTCCTGCATTGTCTAGCTTTGAATCTGACAGTTGCTATTTTTGAGGAAGAGACTTCATTTTTTTTTTTATTTAAAAAAAATGTATTCCAGGAAAATAGACACCAAATGCCATCTGCACATGAAATCAGCCTGTCATTAATTTAGAAATTAAAAACAAATAATCTAGAAATAAGCACTCCATAGCAAAGTGTTGACAAAAGCTCTAGTAGGGGGGAGGGAGTATCACAAGAACTTTTGTGGAGTCTCTTTGAAAAAAATAGCACTTGCATTATACTTCAAAAGGCAACCAAATTTTTTACATAAAATGCAGAATGAGTTCTACTCACATATTCAGAGTATAATTTCAAATATTTTATTTCATTCTTGGGCCACATCTCAGCTCCGAGTAATACATCAAATATTTGTAATTGTATGTTGAATGTAAGTATTTGTTAATTCCTCACTATACCATGAATATGAATCTATGTTCCTTAGACTGCCTGGCTTATAAATGTCCTAATTTAAATGGTTCCAGCTATGCTATGAAGTTAGAATATCAGTGATGTGGGGGGGAGTAACTTTTGTTGACACCTTGGCAGAGCTATTGCTTTCCATCTGTTGGTAACTTCCAATCAACTAAAAGTGACATTTAACCTCAAGGAACCTGAACTAAACCCTCTTTACTGAACCCCAGACTTCGTGAAAATTTAAATCAAGATCAGGACCTGGATCCAGATTTCCAGCTCCTTCCTATTTCTAACAGGCCAGAATGAAACTCTTGACCCAGACTCCCCTGAACTATGGGGAAAATTCGGGTTTGTTCCATATCTGACCTTTGCAGCACAAGCCCATCTCTTTTTTTCCAGAAGGGGTAGAAACTTAATTTAAAAACAATAAGATACTGAGTGTGGTGGTGGTGGGGGGGGAGGGGAGCTGAACAAAATAAAATACAGAAAGATCTTGAAAATGATAGAATATGTATCTCTACTAGATTTTCAGTTTGTTTCTGAGCATAGCTAAACATTTTTTTAAAGAGTGGATATCCAAATTACATTTTGTATGCAGTCTAAATATGTATATATTCTTCTTGTCGGAAAGAAAATCTATAAAGCATTGTCCACATAATGTGTGCACTTGTTACTTGGCCTTTCTCAGTGACAGCACTGCTATCAGTCCTGGTTATAGAACTTGATTTAGTTTTTATTTCAATGTGGATAGGATCAGTAAGTAGATCATGTTCTAATACTGGAAGTCTGGAAGGTGAAAACATTTGTTTTTATTGTTTGTGTTGCAGTAACACTCACAAGGCGCTAAATGGTTTCCAGGAATATAGTAAAGTACAGTCCCTGTCCCAAAGAACTGGGATTTTCAAAGTTGCCGTAGAGATTTAAATGTCCAAGTGCCAATAAAATTACTGGAACTTGGACATCTGTATCTCCTGGGCAGTCACATAGTCAAAGAAGACAAACGCTATATGAAGAATGGAGGAGAGAAATATAACAAAGCCTTATGTGCAAGACATATATAGATAGATATAGATATGACTGTGTTTTAACCCTCTCCCACACCCTTTGTATGTTTTTGTATAATATAATCTAAATGTCAACTATACACAACTCTCCCTTTACCTTGCTGTTACTAGCTGAAAGTTTCTTGTTGGCATCATGGTAGTAGTGGATCCTGATGTGGGATTTGAATGAAAAGTTGGTCAAAGCCTTATGGGCAAGTTCAAGGAGGATGTGCAATACATAAAGGGAAGGTGTGGAAATTGCACAACAAAGATGGCTATTGGAGAAGCAGACCTATGGTAAAATACTGAGAGGCCCTTGGGGGGTGAGGATTTGTGTATATAATTACCTTCTTCCAGAATTATTATTATCCTTATTATTTATTTGTATTGCAATAACACCTGTAGGCCCCAATCAGGATCAATGTCAGGATTTATGCTAGGCACTGTACAAACACATAACAAAAAGACAGTCCCTGCTTTAAGGTTTTACATGATGAGCAAGCAGCATGGAGAGCACCAAAGTATCAATGAGATAGTTATGATTGTCATCTATTCAAATTTATGGGACTTTGGCAAAAATTAGAATCCAAAATTGATCAAGCCCGAGTGTAGAATATTGTCATGGAAGACTAGAGAGCTTGTTTTATGTGGTCAGTTGTACTGACTCTATTGTGATGCAAATGTTTTCAGCTGCTGTGATATAAGGCTTTAGCGCTCTGAAACTGTTTTGGACTACTACAGCAATGGTTTTGTTAGGAAACTCCAAACCTTCTAATACCTATCCTTCTCCAACAGGGGGCAAAAGCTAACAATTTCTTTTTAAAACACTATTCAGTACAAGTCTAGTTGGGCATCTACTAACTAGTGACTTAGACAACTGCCTCCATTGAGTTTTACCTTGAGTAAACTGATTGCAAATATTCATTTGAATGATTTTCAATCTCAATGGAATAGTAAATCTGCATTTTTGGGCCTTGACTGTCTATACAGATGAAGTTACTGAGTGGAAAACAATTTCTGCTTCACTAGAACCACCAGAGGGCAGTCTGAAAAGAATGGGAATTTTGGAGTTCCGTGTAGTGAAATCTTTTTGTGCTTTAGTGTTACAGTAAGATGAAGTTTAACTGTATTAGACATAATAATAATAGTGTTTAAATTAGTCAGACATAAAAACAGCTTCATTATTAATAATTTAGCTTTTTTTTCTGTTTTTAATCAAGCAGTGAGTGGGTTGACTTTGAGAATGTTTTTAAATGATACATTTCCTTCCTGAAAACATCCCTAAATGATTCTGGAATAATACATTATCTGCTGTAGTAGATTGCTGGGCCTAATCATGCAGTCATCACTCAGTCTTTACTGAGGTGAAACTCCTAATGATGTCAATGGGGCATTGCCTGAATAAAGATTGACTATGGGCTGCAGAATTTGACCTGCTGTTTTTATTAGTATTTGAATATTCATCGTGTGATCATTCTTCTTTTGGCTAAATTCTTTCCTTTGTACCACAAAACATCGCTGACTTCACTGGGCTTGCATGAATTCAGCTAAGGGCAGAGTTTGTCTTTTTTGTTATTAACCTTGGGTTAATTTAATATTCAAAGCAGAAGAGTAATATCACTGGCTTGAGCCAGAGGTAGCCAGGGCATAAAGTGCACCTGGAGAAAGGGGTTGAAGACCCAGAAAATTCTACAACTCCACCAGGATTGCTGAGGAGCCACATTTTAGTGTTGCCTGGGGAAAAGGTCTCTGTGATTGGCTCCCCCTCCCCACTCCCCTGCCTCTTAAGGCAGAGAAGCCATTGGGAGCTGCTGAGTTCTGCCCCTCCTCCCCCAGGAGCTGAAGCCCTTCTCACATGAGGAGAGGAGAGATAAGAGAGCAGAAAGATCCCAGCTGCTCAAGGCAACTTTTCCTCCTCCTCCCCTCCTGTGAGCATTGGCTCCTCTGCTTCTCTCCCGCTTTGCAACACTCAGCCTGGAAAGGGGGATGAAAAACAACTAGAGCTGAAGAAAGACCAAAGGTGAGGCTGGGGCAAGGGGGGACGCTGGAGGGGGCAGAAGTCATGGAGGGGCAAAATTGATTACAGGATAGGCAGATGTGGTGATACTTTCATTTCTGTCAAAAATAGATCCTGCACTTTTAGCACTGGATGCTGTGTGAACAAGCCTTCCCACACAGCCCTCCAGTGCACCTCAACTCTAAACAGCCACATGTTCTGCCATGGCAGGTTTTGGGTCCTTGCTAAGGAGAAGTGATACCAATCTTCCTGATAGTTTAATGGTATTAACAAATAGGGAACTAGACTGAAACAGCCCAAAGGTTTCCCTTAACATCAACCACCATTTCAAACCTAGCTGAAGAAAGCATCAAGTATCAAGCTTGCATGGCCAAAGGATAGACAGGATGACTTACTTTTTTCCATCTCTAGATTCTATGATGCATCATAGGAATTAGTCCAATCATTTGAGGTGTTGGAAATTTTATCATTGGCTCCAGTTGGAGCAATATCTGTACATTGTAATCAGACGAGGGTTGTACACAACACTTCTCTCTCTTATTCAGCACAACTATTTTTATCTTCATTTTGACCATAAACAAAATATAGAACAAAATGGACCACACATCCCCAATTACAAGGATCTATTAAAGAGAAGAAACGAGGTTGAGCTATGGGAGTTTGAGCCTAGAAATAAATAATTCAAGGTTCTGTTCCCACCTCTGCCACTGTTTTGCTATGCAACATTGGAAGTCTCTTATTTTATCTGTCTTGTGTTACTATTATCTGTAAAATAAGGTTAATTATAGTAATGACATATGGATGTTTGAGGCTCAATGAGTTATCCATAGTGCTTTGAGATCCCTGATAGAAAGGGCTACATAAGTACAAAGCAATCATCATTATTCTATAGTGCCTTGCAGGTTGTTGTTTTTTCCTTTAAGAACAGAACTAGGTGAAGGGGTAAAATGATCAAATATTTCAAGTGTTGATCTCTGGGTAGTTTTCAAGGTTTCATCATATTACTGTATATCTCCAATATGGCATACCCATAATACTTTTTAGAGAGGAACAGATATGAGCTTGTACTATGAACAAGGAAATCTGACAAGAATGCAGTCTATGATAGGCACCACCCTCCCACCTCCAAAGGATTATATATACAATGTTCTTTGATCGTTAGGAGAACATGACTAGAACTGTGTCATTTTCACAGCTATTGTGGTTTAATGAAAAAGTTTAAAATTGGCCATTTGGTATGTAAAATATATTAAAAAGTGGAAAACATAGAATTGAAACTTTCTACCAGTGTTTCATTTCTTTACATGAGTAGGGAGGGGAGCTGGGGAACAGAAAGGTGAGGATGGCAACTTGATTGGACTAATCTGGACTGTTCTTGGGCTTTCTGAGGCTATCATCAAGGAGTATTGGGGGGAAAAGGAGAAGGAAATCACAGGGGGCCAAATCCTTAGCTGGTGTAAATAAGCATAGCTCCTTTGAAGTAAACAGAACGATACTGATTTACATCAGCTGAAGATCTGGGCCTTTATTTCTTTAAGAATGTATTGAATAATTTCTAATGCCTTCATAAAGTATTGTTTGGTTGATCCTGGCTGTTAAAATGTGTGTTTAGGAAATATGAAGTTGCCCTGTAATAATTGCCTCCCTCCCCCCCCCCCTGAAATAAAATGCAACTGCAATCATGAGCAGTTTTCCTCCACATCCTATTGTTATACCCAAAGGAATAATTTTCCCTGTAAAAATATATTTTTGCTGTATCACAGGCTGTCAAGTAGGCTCCACTTTGATTGAAAAAAGGAACTACTTTCAGAATGCAACCACTGCAACCTCAAAGGCTTTGTGTGGATTGTTGTGGGGGGGAGTGGCCCTTTTAGTGGCCTTGTCCTGGGGGGGTTGGAGAAGGGAGATGGTCAGGAACAGGTGAGGCATTACCTGAGTAGGTGGGTGGGCCAGTAAGGCTCAGGTAAGCTATTGGCCCCTATGCACCTGGAGGAGGGTATATAAACCTTGCCCCTACAGCTTGAACCCCCTCTCACACCTGCATTCTCACCTCTGTGATTAGCATAAGGTTTGGGGCTGCTGTTGGCATTGCACTAGTCACCTTTTTGGGATTAGGAAGAACTTTATTTGCCTTACTGCCAGATTGGGGTGGGTTTCACAGCTGCTCAAGGACCTGGTTGGGTCAGTCAGGTAGTACTGTGGTTCAAGATCTGACAATTTTGCAGGTGACAGGTGTCTAGTACAGGTACTCATTCCATAGGGGGTCAGGTTCCCTAAGAAATCAGAGCTGGAAGTGACTTAGGAGGAAGGCATCCCCTGAAGAAACCAGGAAATAGGGTTAGGGTTCCTATGTTAGATACAGAGAAGATAAAACCCTCTTTCCCCAGCCCTTTAACCGTCAGAGTAGGAGAGGGTGCTTGATCCCAGCAACAGGCTGGGGACCAGTTGTCTAAGGCTAAAGGCAGCCCTCCACCAAATGGAAGCAATTAAGGAAGGAATCATGACCTGCACTGTACACGTTATTACTGGACGATTCCCAGATGAGCTAGTAGAGTTGCAACTTAATTAAACCTCATCCCTTGCATTTTGTCTTTCTTCCCACATGGCCAGGACACTGTCTTTGGTAACAGGAAAAGTGCAGCTTTGAGTTCTAACATCCACTGAAGTTAACAATGCTCTTGCTTTCTCTGCTCCACAGGGTTCCTTACACAAACAAATGACTCGGATCGTTCCCTGCTCCAGCTCTCATTCCAAGGATGCATGCAGTTTATTCACGTGGATGATCAACTGGTGGATTTGCATGCAGTGGAGCAAGGCAAACTGGGAAGCTTTGCCAATGTCAGCATTGATATGTGTGCCATTATTGACAGGTAAGTAAGGGAATAACCATTGACAATAACCAACAGAGTTTAAAACTGCAGATTCTGAAAGCACACAATCATATGGGGGGGGGGCTCCCTTTTCCTAAAAGCCATGTGGTTCATAGGGCCTCTGTGTGGCCCTTATTGTCTTTTTGGATAGGTTATTACTATTAGAGATGTAGCTGGAAAAGGTAATGTCATATAGTTGATTCTGGTTTATTCAAACACGTAACTGTTTCAGAGAAAAATCTGTGAAAGTTATCTTGGTTTTGAGTCAAACTTTTAAAATCCTATTCTAAGTACTGTGGGGTATATGAGAAATATGGATGTTCCAAGGAGATTGCACTCAGAATCCTGCTGGCAGCAGAGTTATTTGTGAAGCTGTGAGGAGACTCCATTTTGTAGGACTTCATATTGTAGTGGGGTGGAGTTATTTGTGAAGTTTTTAGGGAAGTCTGAGGAATGGATGTTATCTCTTTTATAACATCGGTTTTGTTCTTCTGGCTTGCCATTGGGTGACTATAATATAAATCCAAATTTTACTAAATTTAAAGAGAAATAAAGATCCCCGTTAGTCCAGCAGAGCCAAAATGTGTTAACCTTCTGGGCTACTGCACACCTTACCTATTTCTCCAAGCTTTTCCCGAGGGATTGTTTGAGTTGGGGACTGTAGAATTTTTAGCAGGGTTTTGATGTGGTCATTGATCATAGTAGATTTTAATGTAATGTGGTAAATAATTTGTATGAGTGCATAGAGTTTTAGATAGGACCATTTTTTTAGAAAACGAAAAATAAAGAATGGGTACCTGTGGAATTCTACTTCTTGAGTAAACAAACTATTGGATACATTGCAGTTCATTGTACTGGAAAAGTGTAAGTATGAATAGTCCATAAAGATTTACTTCTGTTTCCTAAACAGAATAAAAGAACCAGTTAGTGTCAGGCCACAAGAGCAAAAATACAGATGATTTAAAGGGACAAAATCAGTGTGCTGGCACCTTAGAGAAACAAGCAATTTCATCCCCAAGGTGAATAAATTGAATCTTGAGATCCAGTATGCTGTGGATGAGCAGTCTCTTGGAACTTGGCTGTAATATGAGGCTTTCCTGAGAGCACTTAGTTCCTCAGAGGAAGATAATGGTGCACATCCCCACACATGTGCATGTAATAAATACAAAAGCTTTGCTAGAATAACGCAGGTTCTGGCACAAAGTAACAAAGTGAGTTTATAATTAAGGCAGATGCTTACTCTGAACCCAGGTCTTTCAAGCACTTATGTATGTTCATTTTTATTGCTATCTGTTTAAAAACATTTCCCATCTTCCTGTTTCCTAGTGAAATAAGGAAAGGGAGCAATGTCTAACATAACCCAACTATCTTGGCCCCTAATGGAAATGGCTGTGACCTCCTGCATGCATTTAGCTCATTTGCCAGGGTGGATAAAAACCGATACTCTTTTCTACAAAAGGAAAGAAATTAAACAGATTTTTTCATTTAAATTAAATAAAGGTTTATCTTTTAAAATGATTTGAAATTGACAATATATGTTAAGCCCTAAACATATTATAATCTATTAAAAGCATTTAAATAAAATACAAAAATAATTAGTAAATGTTGCCAAGTTTTAAAGAAAGCCAAACCACTGATGTAGTGGCAGTCACTGGTTAAGCATCTCGAACCAGAGTCTGTGGAAGTGCTAAGCCAGCTTTTAACAACAGTAGTCTCTGCTGCAGGTGCAGAGAGAGTCTTCATTTCATTTTATTCAACTAGTTCAGTTCAATGACTAGGTCATTCAAAGTTAAGAAACAGATTGGGAGCTGAAGAAGCAGGAAAGCTTGTTTTCCTCCTCCCATGAATATGAATAAAAACAAGGTGTGAGAGGGTGAGATCTTCTAGATAGAAAATCTTGAAGGATATGGTAACCAGAAATAATCAGCTCAATTAATTTACTTCAGATAATGCTTCATTTGTTTAATAAATCAGTGAATTTTAAATGCAAAAGATGGATAAACTGTTTTTATGTATCCAGCATATTTAATATCAAAATAGAATGCTGTTTTATGCATTTTCGATTGAATTTGACTCTCCATCCAGAGCTTAACACATAAATCATAGGTTAAAAAAAATCTAGTAAATATCATTCACCATTTTGTAACAAAGTAAAAGTTAAGAATTTGAATAAATGTAAGCTTATCTATAGAATTGCTTAAATAAATATTTATAGATATAGCGTATCCTCCAGCTTAGCAAAAAAACCCTCACCAAATTTAGTGTTCAGCTTATATTTGGTTGCAAACCAACATGCTTCGATTGTTCACTAATCAATCAAAACCAACCTTTTTAAAGAAAATTACTAAAGTACAGATTCAAAACATTAATAAGATCAATTATTTAAATCAAAGTTTCCTGCTGATTTAAATCATGATTAAAATCAGCAACTTAAATTGCTTTGATTTAAATCAATCCACCCTAATTGTTAGTCTGCTCTGAAACTGAGGGTGTTTATATAATTTTGCTTTTACAGTTTTGCACAGCTTCCAGGAAACAAATGTTTGTCCATTTCTTTTCCAGTAGTATTCTAACAAAATTTCAAAGTGACAGCAGATATTCTGAAAAAGAAAAGGAAATAAGATTTATGCTTTTTGGACTTTCAAACAGCCTAATTTTCCTTGTTGGCACATGAGAAATATGTATGTTCTAGAGATGGAAAACCATTTTAATTATATTTTTAATAGATCTGAAATGTATCTGTGCTTTAGAATATAGCCCTTCATAGTTTGAGTTGATTTGTTCTGTTTTTTCAGTGTGTGATTTTTGGAAATAAATCTAACCCCTGAAGAAAAGGATGTGAAGAGATCTGTAGCTTAGACTTTCAGGTTTTGTTTGTTTTGTGTCCCAAGCTGGTGCGTCTACACACTGGTTTATAGATGGATAGTGATTTCATTTACCAGTGTAAATAAATAACTCCTCTGAAATCAGTGGAATTACACTGGGATGAAATGATTGTGAAATCAGAATCATGCCTTTACACTGTAAACTGGAGGAAAGAAAAATAATTCAGTAATAGAAAAACATTGGGAGAAAGGGAGTCAAATGATTTTTTGGAAAATATGATGTAAGGTTTCATGTGTATAGGGATATATTACTGACCATTTGACCATGATGGTGATAGTGACTGTGAAATACCCAGTGAGACTAGAAGGGGTATAAAAATAAAAAATTCAATAATGATGGGGGGTTTCAACTATCCCCATATTGACTGGGTACATGTCACCTCAGGATGGGATGCAGAGATAAAGTTTCTTGACACTTTAGAGGACTGCTTTTTGGAGCAGCTAGCCCTGGAACCCACAAGAGGACAGGCAATTCTTGATTTAGTCCTAATTGGAGCACAGGATCTGGTCCAAGAACTGATCATAGCTTGACCACTTGGTAATAGTGACCATACATAATATAATAAAATTTAACATCCCTGTGGCGTGGAAAACACCACAGCAGCCCAACACTATAGCATTTCATTTCAGAAAGGGGGACTACACAAAAATGAGGAAGTTAGTTAAACAGAAATTAAAAGGTATAGTGCCAAAAGTAAAATCCCTGCAAGCTGCATGGAAACTTTTAAAGATACCATAATAGAGGCTCAACTTAAATGTATACCCCAAATTAAAAAACATAGTAAGAGAACCAAAAAAGTGCCACAGTGGCTAAACAACAAAGTAAAAGAAGCTGTGAGAGACAAAAAGGCATCCTTTAAAAAGTGGAAGTAAAATTCTAGTGAGGAAAATAGGAAGCAGCATAAACTTTGGCAAATGAAGTGTATAAATATAATTAGAAAGGCCAAAAAAGAATTTGAACAACTAGTCAAAGTCTCAAAAATTAAGAAACAGGAAGCCTGCTAAACAACCATTAGGGCCACTGGACAATCGAGATGTAAAGGAGCACTCAAGTATGGTAAGGCCATTGTGGAGAAACTAAATGAATTCTTTGCAGAGATCTTCACAGCTGAGGATGTGAGGGAGATTCCCAAACCTGAGCGATTCTTTTTAGGTGACAAATTTGAGGAACTATCCTAGATTGAGGCATCATTAGAGGACGTTTTGGAACAAATTGATAAACTAAACAATAATAAGTCACCAGGACCAGATGGTATGCACCCAAGAGTTCTGAAGGAACTCAAATGTGAAATTGCAGGACTACTGACTGTCGCTTCTAACCCATCATTTAAATCAGCTTCTGTACCAAATGATTGGAGGATAGCTAATGTGACGCCAATTTTTAAAAGGGCTCCAGAGGTGATCCCGGCAATTACAGGCCAGTAAACCTGACTTCAGTACCAGGAAAACTGGTTTAAATTCTAGTAAAGAACAAAATTGTCACACACACATAGATGAACATAATTTGTTGGGGAAAAGTCAACATGGTGTTTGTAAAGGGAAATCATGCCTCACCAATCTACTATAATTCTTTGAAGGGGTTTACAAGAATGTGGACAAGGGGGATCCAGTGGATATAGTGTACTTAGATTTTCAGAAAGCCTTTGACAAGTTCCCTTATAAAAGCCTCTTAAGCAAAGTAAGCTGTCAAGGAAGGTCCTCTCATGGATTGATAACTGGTTAAAAGATAGGAAACAGGGGTAGGAATAAATGGTCAGTTTTCTGAATGGAGAGAAGTAAAAATTGGTGTCCTCCAGGGGTCAGTACTGGGCCCAGTCCTATTGAACGTATTCATAAAGGATCTGGAAAAATGGGTAAGCAGTGAGGTAGCAAAATTTGCAGATGATACAAAACTACTCAAGATAGTGAAGTCCCAAGCAGACTGCAAAGAGCTACAAAAGGATCTCACAAAACTTAGTGACTGGGTAACAAAATGGCAAATTAAATTTAATGTTGATAAATGCAAAGTAATGCACATTGGAAAACATAATCCCAACTAAACATATAAAATGACGGGGTCGGGTCTAAATTATCTGTTACCACTCAAGAAAGAGATCTTGGCGTCATTGTGGATAGTTCTCTGAAAACATCCACTCAATGTGTAGCGGCAGTCAAAAAAGTGAACAGAATGTTGGGAATCATTAAGAAAGGGATTGATAATAAGACAGAAATTAACATATTGCTTTTATATAAATTCATGGTATGCCCACATTTTGAATACTGCATGCAGATGTTGTCGCCCCATCTCAAAAAAGATGTATTGGAATTGGAAAAGGTTCAGAAAAGGGCAACTAAAATGATTAGGGGTATGGAACAGCTTCCATATGAGGAGAGATTAATAAGACTGACTTTTCAGATTGGAAAAGAGACAACTAAGGGGGGATATGATAGAGGTCTATAAAATCATGACTGGTATGGAGAAAGTAAATAAGGAAGTGTTATTTACTCCTTCTCATAACACACGAACTAGGGGTCACCAAATGAAATTAATAGGCAGCAGGTTTAAAACAAACAAAAGAAGTGCATTATTTTTTGTGAAAAAAATACTAATGCACAATCAACCCGTGGAACTCCTTGCCAGAGGATGTTGTGAAGGCCAAGACTATAACAGGATTCAAAAAGGAATTAGATACATTCATGGAGGATAGGTCCATCGATGGCTATTAGCCAGGATGGGCAGGGATGGTGTCCCTAGCCTCTGTTTGCCAGAAGCTGGGAATGGGTGACAGGAAATGAGTCACTTGATGATCACCTGTTCTCTTCATTCCCTCTGGGGCACCTGGCATTGGCCACTGTCGGAAGACAGGATAATGGGATAGATGGACCTTCGGTCTGACCCAGTATGGCCGTTCTTATATATCAAACTATTTTTAAAAGACCCATCTATCCCAAATAGTACTACTACTACAAAATACTTCAAAATCCATCTGCACACAAAGAAAACTGTGTTTACACTCTGCTACTCTTTTTGAAGCAATAGACATGGCTAATCGAAACATGATGTAGGTTACTGACATACCTCACCAGTTTGTGCTTTCCAGCTTCTGTTGAATTGAGCAGCCCTCAGTGGTGAAAGAATAGGTTAAGGACTATTTAGAAAAGCTGGACATGCACAAGTCCATGGGGCTGTATCTAATGCATCCGAGGGTGCTGAGGGAGTTGGCTGATGTGATTGCAGAGCCATTGGCCATTATCTTCGAAAACTCATACCGATCGGTGCAGGCCTCAGATGATTGGAAAAAGGCAAATATAGTGCCCATCTTTTAAAAAGGGAAGAAGGAGAATCCAGGGAACTACAGACCGGTCAACTTCACTTCAGTCCCTGGAAAAATCATTGAGCAGGTCCTCAAGGAATCCATTTTGAAGCACTTGGAGGAGAGGAAGGTGATCAGGAACAGTCAACATGGATTCACCAAGGCCAAGTCATGCCTGACCAACCTGATTGCCTTCTATGATGAGATAACTGGCTCTGTAAGTATGGGGAAAGTGGTGGATGTGATCTATTTTGATTTTAGCAAAGCTTTTGATACAGTCTCCCACTGTATTCTTGCCAGCAAGTTAAAGAAGTATGGATAGGATGAATGGACTATAAGGTGGATAGAAAGCTGGCTAGATCATCATGCTCAACGGGTAATGATCAACAGCTCAATGTCTAGTTGGCGGCCGGTATCAAGCGGAGTGCCCAAGGGTCTGTCCTGAGGCCAGTTTTGTTCAACATCTTCATTACTGATCTGAATGATGGGATGGATTGCACCCTAAGCAAGTTCGCGGATGACACTAAGCTGCGGAGAGAGGTAGATATGCTGGAGGGTAGGGATACGGTCCAGAGTGACTTAGATAAATTGGAGGATTGAGCCAAAATAAATCTGAGGTTCAACAAGGACAAGTGCAGAGTCCTGCGCTTAGGACGGAAGAATCCCATGCACTGCTACAGGCTGGGGACCACCTGGCTAAGCGGCAGTTCTGCAGAAGAGGACCTGGGGATTACAGTGGACGAGAAGCTAGATATAAGTCAACAGTGTGCCCTTGTTGCCAAGAAGGCTAGCTGCATATTGGGCTGTATTAGTAGGAGCGTTGCCAACAGATCGAGGGAAGTGATTATTCCCCTCTATTCAGCACTGGTGAGGCCACATCTTGAGTATTGTGTCCAGTTTTGGACCCCACCCCCCACTACAGAAAGGATGTGGACAAATTGGAGAGAGTCCAGCAGAGGGCAATAAAAATGATTGGGGGCTGGGGCACATGACTTAGGGGAGAGGCTGAGGGAACTGGGCTTATTTAGTCTTCAGAAGAGAAGAGTGAGGGGGGGTTTGATAGCAGCCTTCAACTACCTGAAGGGGGGTTCCAAAGAGGATGGAAGTAGACTGTTCTCAGTGGTGGCAGATGACAGAACAAGGAGCAATGGTCTCAATTTGCAGTGGGCGAGGTCTAGGTTGGATATTAGTAAAAACTATTTCAGTAAGAGGGTGGTGAAGCCCTGGAATGGATTACCTAGAGATGTGGTGGAATCTCCATCCTTAGAGGTTTTTAAGGCTCAGCTTGACAAAGCCCTGTCTGGGATGATTTAGTTGGGGTTGGTCCTGCTCTGAGCAGGGGGTTGGACTAAATGATCTCCTGAGGTCTCTTCTAGCCCTAATCGTCTATGATTCTTCCACAAACTGGACAAAAAAAATTAATCACTGGAATACAGAAAATATTTTTTATTTTTGTTTTATGTGGTGAGGGATGAGGAGGAGGTGAAGCTATTGCTCTGCCTACTCTCTGTAATTTAAAAATGACCAAATCTATTATTTTATAGCTTATACTTTAAATAAATCTATTTCAGGGCTGACTGAGAAGCGATATGCCAAGCTTCAGATATCCTGGATTTTTATGGCTTTGTTATAAACATCTGAAAATAGGGGGTTACAAGTAGTTCTATTAAAACATTCTGTCCTATAGAACACTGTTAAGTGTGGGTCTCTTAATAAAAAAAAAAAAAAAAAAAAAAGATACTATGATTACTATATGTAGGCTTGCTTTTGTTTCCCTTTTAAGGGTAGATACTTGTGTGGCGGTGATACTGGTATCCTCCTGTCTTTTTTCACTTGTTTGGCACTGACTGATAAAGGCTTCAATCTTCATCAACATGGAAATTGCTTTCATGGCCACACTTGAGTGAAGACCCCCACTGGGCAAAAAGATAAGCTGTCAAAATGAATTATTCTTACTGTAGATTTCAGTCATTTGGTTGAAAATATCTTGAAGTGGCATTTTTTATTGTTAGTCAGATTGTGTAGTAAGGAAGAGGCCATTTTTAAATAAGGACTATAAGACAAAAGATGAGTAATGTTCTGAATTCTTGCATCTCACTCAATCTGAAAGCAATTTTTTGTTGAAGTCCCAAAGTTCTACCAACTGCATACCTTTTATGAAGAGGGCCTCTGAATTTAAATTCCATATTTTTTTTTCTAGAACACTAAAAGAATAGGAGAAATACTAATGCCCGCACATTATAATATTACAGTTATAATTGACAAAAAGGCTTGTGGCCCTTTAGTAGACATTCTTCCTATTTCCTCTAACTAGGTATTTTGCTGTTTTTCATAGACCTACTAATTAAGTTCCCCTTTGCAGTGAGACTCCAACACTAAGAAACCTTACCTTTCTTACTAGTGATACATTGGCGTATGTGTATGTATAATAGAATACACACACGCACACAAAAAACCAAGCCTACAAATATGGAGAAGGGGTGTATGTTGAAGATGGAGTAGAAGAAACATGTGTAAAAATAACAGTAACAGTAATAATCAGTTAGATTTCTCTATAATATTTTAATTTTCTTCCCTGCTACAATAGCTTCATCTGTAAATACACTTGCAATGTAAGTCACATTGTTGTCACAATGATCAACAAAGTGTACTAGTGACAGCTCAGATCCCTATATACCTCCTTTACTTCTTGTTAACAAACTGAGTTTGTTATAATCCAGATGGTACAGTTGTACATTAGGATTTTAGCACAGGATATTGAACAGGAATTATTACTCAGAGCTAATTTATCCTGGCAGCCTGGGAGTGTTGCTAAGTGCTCCTGGCCTTGCAGTGGCTGATAATATGGATTTTTTTTATCATTGGATGGCAATGATGAGATGCTAAAAACATATTAAAAATCTAGTTTTCAATATGTTATAGATTATGTATACCATATGTTGATTTTAATGACAATCTGGCAGTGTACCATAAAGAAATAAAAAATAACATAGAAAGTGAAATATAGCTTCACAGCACCAAAACTTTCTATAGGTGTAGGCCAGTATCGTACGGATGTATGGAAATGATGATTCCCAGAGATGGTTGTCTGGTTTCTCTGCTAATTTCATGTTGAAAACAATAAAACATGCCAGGCAAACCTTTCTGGGTGAATATTGCTCATCTGTAGTGGTGATAGGAGGCCAACATCTGATTGACTTGAACCCTCTAGAACTACCTTTTCTAGATCATGCGGTTGCTAATTAGACACTGAATTAATGTATTTGCATAAAGTAATCCAGTAAGTCTCACCAGTGCATGAGCATGGCTACATCATCTCTGACAGGTATCAAGTTCCTTTTTAATCAAATTTAAGCTCCATTTACAAATCTTTAAAATTGATTATTACATAGTCTTAAAATTTTTTTCAGTGTCTGGCTTTTTGAATAAGATTGAGACCCCAAATCATGCTCTTCCTCCCCCCACCCCCATTTAGGTAGTCATTCAGTAGGTGGGGACTAAGAAGAATGCCCTCATGTGTGACCTACATAAGGGCCAACTGAAACTGCAGTTTCCATGCTCAAGAAAGAGCAAAGCCCTGCTATGAGGTTTCTCTCCTCCCAAGAGCAGATCACCCAAAAGGAGGAAGACAGGAAGAGGGAGTAGATAGAGCGTCTGGTTGTGTGGATGGGAGTATGCTGAATCCATTTCAGGGATGTTATAATTTGCACACACCCCGCTCACAAGTCAGGAGGCATTGAATGTACTGCTCCTAAATGATTCTAGAATGGAGATTAAAGCCCTCCGTTCATCCACCTCTAGCAGGGACAGAATTATTAAAGTTCTTAATTCATTCGTTTCTTAGCCGAAGCAAAAATGCATCGTAGTATTAGTTGTGATAATGCTTTCAATATGATGAACATCTGTCCACTAAGAATTAGACTGACCACAATCAAGTTATTTTCAAGTTATTGAACTGCCATCTGATCATGTTGTATAAAACTGGTGAGAAAATAGGAAATGTTTTTGCTGCAGCATTTTGAATGGGAAAATTACCTTTATCCTGATGGGAAACTTTAGTTTTCCTGAAAGAAATTTTAAAAAATTTAAAAAGTGTGGGGAAAAACACACTTTCCCACACATTCTTACTGCTTTCCAACTGGAAAAAGTTAGTACACAGGTAAAAAAAGTGAGGAAAACCCACTTTCTACTTGGAGAACAGCAAGAAGGTGTGAAAAGAGGTGTCTCATACTTTTTCACTTCTTTCCAACTGGAAAATTTTGGAAAACTGTAAGTAGGTTCCCCCCAAACACACACTTCCTTACTGTTTTTCAACTGCCCTAAATTCTGAAACAGCAAAAAGTGTGTATGTATGTGTGGAGTATGGAGAGGGACCCACCATTCAGAAACTCTTTATGCTGGAATTTCTCATTCTGAAAAAAATTCAGAAAGTCAAAAGTTTGTTGACATTAACTTTTGTGTGTATACACACACACACACACACACACACACACACACACACACACACACACTTTGACAAAACCCTATTTTCAGGTCTTTGGAGAAAGGACATGGTTGTTGTTAATTAATTTACTATTATTGCAGTGTTGCCTAGAAGCCCCAGCCATGGCCCAGGACTCTGTTGTGCTATGTGCTGTACAAACACACAACAAAAAGACAAGTCGCTGCCTCAAATAGCTTGCAGTCTGTTCTGCAGGACTGTAGATTTGGCACATTCCCCAAGCACTAAATCAGTGGTTCTCAAACTTTTGTATTGGCGACCCCTTTCACATAGCAAGCCTCTGAGTGCGACCGCCTTATAAATTAAAAACACTTCTTTATATATTTAACACCATTATAAATGCTGGATGCAAAGCTGGGTTTGAGGTGCAGGCTGACAGCTCGCAATCCCCCATATAATAACCTCGCAACCCCTTGAGGGGTCCCGACCCCCAGTTTGAGAACCCCTACACTAAGTACATTTACAAAATATATTTGCCCAATAGCTGGGTTGACAGTTCCGTGAGAGAGGGCTTCTCCAGAAGTGCCCAAGATACAAATACTCACCTTCTCCTGAGCGACTAGAAGGAGGATCCACATCCCATCCACCTGGTCCTCTCCATCCAGGAGAAACTTCCCCATTTCTCCCATCTCTCCCATCCAGTTACAGAGGGAGCCTCATAAAAAGGGAAACAACCCCCCTTTCTTCTGACCAGCTGGACAAAGACACTCCATATTCAGCTACAGTGAGCACATTTGGCCAATAACTCCTGGGGGGAGGGTGATGGCTGGGGAAAGAGGAAGAGTGGGAATGGAACTCTGTAGTTGTCTGAATTAGTTGTTTTGCTTTTGTTTTTTGGGGGGGAGTTAGGATTGTTTTCAATAATGGACCTTCAATAATGACATATTGATGTAAAATGATATAGCACTGCTCCTGATATTGTTGGATTTTCTTATTACTGCTGTATACGTATTACAAACTTTTAATCCTTGTTAGTTTTACCAAAGTAGCTGTTTATTCCAACAACGACTAATATTAACATTGTTGTTCAAATAAAAATGCTGCAATTTATTTAGGAAATGTTGCAACTCTGTCGTGTCCTAATGAATCTGGTTGCCTGCCTTAGAATTGCCATTAACTAGGAATATGTAGGCAACTGCACCAAAGAGTTATCTCAGCACAAGTACAGAGTCTTTGAACAATGGTTGTATTGTATGACCAGTATATACCCTAGTCAGGTGAATCATTACAGAGCTGTATTTTTAGCATTTTAAATGAATTACACTTGGTAATTTTCAGTGTATTTGTAGGTCTTTAATAGCATAGGATTTTAATAAACTCCCTTTGAAAAAGTGTTTTGAGCCTGATTCTCATTTACACAAAGGTCTGTTTACACCAGTCTGGCAGTGTAAAGACACTACTAAATGAGGGCAAATATAATTTTGCCATAACAATGTAATTGAGCCTTAGAAGGAGAATTATGATAATTATGCCCTTTATATTTATTCACTTTGTTAACTACCTGGTATTTTTTATAAAAAATACCCTATTCCAAGTCATATCTAAAGTTATCTAATGTAGGTCTGATCTGGAAATAGTATTTGGTGTTGGTTATGTTTTATATTTTCATAACTCCTTGCAAGCGTCAACAAATTCATTAATTAAAATCTGCAGTGAATAAGAGAGAGAGGGCACAACTTCCACTGTGCAAGTGTCATCACCTGGAGGTGACTGAGTTATTCTACCCACTAACCAGGGCATTTGTTCTGCTGCATAGTGAAGCTTGAAAAGGTCTTAAGGAGGAAAAGAAACAGTTTTCCAGGTGTTTTAGAATTCATTAGCATTGGGCTCTTTGCCTAAAGCTAGACCAGTAGAATACATTGAAGTATTACTTGTTTAAAGGAAGGACATGAGTGGAATTAATTTACTTAATTTGGAACAGAAGAAAACATTGTTGGCCTAGCGTTACTAAAGTAAAAAAATAAAGTGGACAGGTGGACATAGTGCCTTGCCTCATTGAATGAATATGAATAGTGCACTACATATATGTAGTGATCCATGAAAACAGCAGCTGTTTTATGTGTTGGTGGTGGGGTAGAGGGGGTGTATTTTGTGGTTTTGGTTTGTATTGGTTTTCTTTTTTCTTTTCTGTTTTTCTTGATTAGCTGGCTCTGTATGGTATCATTTGAATAGGGACAACCACAACCAATCTGGAGCTTGCACTAGTGTATTTAGTGGCACTTGACATAGCTTGACGAAGAATGAAGGCAAAGGCTGTTCCCTATGAATAGTAATCAGTGTTTGATTTTAGGGGGAGGTGCAAGTCAGTTCCACTTATCTAAACAACTAATTATTTTATTGGAACTTTTAAAAAATGAACTGATTATAGTGCTAGTGAAGTGTTCCATACTGACTGTGCTGGAGATGTAAGTCCTCTACCACAGAACAGATACCATATTATACGTACAGTGCCAGGGTGCACTTCCCCACATCTTATGAGGATTTCTTATCATAATGATCTGGACCGAGACTAAGGGAATGTCTACACAAACACTTACTGTGGAGCATACTGGGGTATATATCTACAGCACTGCTGTCCTTTTTATTTAGAATCAGACAATTAACCAAGATTACATTGGCACTTTTAAAAATTTTACCTAAGGTCACTTTTTAAAATGACTGGGGTATGTAAGGTAAAAATGTGCCTAAGGATGCAGATAGATGCCTAGTGGGATTTTCAAAAGCACCTGAACAGGGTAGGCTCCCAACTCTCATGGACTTAAAGGGGAATTAGGTGGCTAACCTGTTTAGATGGTTTTGAAACTCCTCATACCACAAAACTATGAAAAAAGAAATATTGTAGAAAGGTGGTTTTGTGCAAAGACACTGGATTTAGACTCAGGAGACTTGATTCAGTTGCTGATTCTGCCTCTGTGACATTGGGCAACTCATTTAATTTCTCTTGGTAAAATTTTCAGAAGCACCTAAATAATTTAGTATCTTAAATTCCATTTTCAACAGTGACTTGGAATTTAGGAGCCTAATTCTCTTTGATAGTGGGAATTAGGCTCCTAAGTACCAAAAGGCCAGATTTTCAAAGTTATTTAGACACCTAATTCCCACTGATTTCAATGGCAATTAGGTGTTTAAATACCATTGAAAATCTGGCCTTTAAGTCACCTTTGCAATTAGGACTTAAGCATCTAAGTTACTTTTAGTCCATTTGAAAATGTTACCCAGAAAGATGGTGCTCTTCCATTCCCCATCTGTAAAATGGGACAATACTTCCTTTCTCACTCCCCACCGTTTTCTACTTAAATTGTAAACTCTTTGGGCCAAAGAGTGTCTCTTATTGTGTCCAGTGTACAGCACAATGCCTGAGCCACTAACGTGGTTGCCATGGCAACACCATCATTAATAATATGGCTTGCCCTTTGAACTCCAGTTTTGTTTTGTTGGCCTTGCTGATGTGGATGTAGGGGGATTAAAACAAGGTAAAATTGATATTTATAAAATGGGAAACAACTGTGTTTCATCTAGTAATATTATAACTATATATAACATACAAACTGACCTTCTCCTGGCTTCAGGAATTGCTACTTCTGGGCTGAGTTAGAGGAAGAACATGAATGAAGGGATAGGGAGAAGACTGGGGGAAATGCATATGGGCAGGAAGCAGGGAGGGGAGAGAGTGAGGTTGGGAGCCAGTGAGGTCTCTGTGGATCTCAGGAAAAGAGTCCAGGTGAAAAGCAAAGGCTTTGGGAGGTAAAAGTGGGTATAAAGGGGGTTTAAAGGAAGGTTTTGGAGAAAAGTAATGGAAGAAACAGGAATGGGAGAAATGAGGATGTGTGTACAGGGGGCTGAGGTGCAGTTTACCAGGGTAGACGAAGGGGAGCATATAAGGGGGGGAGTGATAGGACACTTATGACCGTCACCAAATGTCATCCAGGATTTTAGGAAATCAATTAGCCCTAGCTGGTGGCCCCCAAAAAACACTAGAGGGAAGAATGGTCCTTCTGCCAAGAAAAGTTTTTTGTAGGCTACTTGTGATTCCAGTTTAAAACAAACAAACAAAAAGCACCAGCTAGGTTTGAAGTTGGGGTTTTATTGGACAGAAGGCTGCATAGCCTGGGAGGTCCTCTGAGAGTTGGAACAGTTCAAATAATGATCCAAACTGTGAACCTTTTTGATTTTTTTCCCCCATCAGTAGCTCTCTCTGTGGTTTAGATATGTTGAGGTTGGTTTGCTGTGCATTTTTGTTTCAGACTTTATTATCCCTGTGGTTCATATGTTTGCTTTATTCCCTTTAACTTGGAGTGAATAAATTATAAGCATCAGTAATGTTTTGACTAGAATCTTGCAGGTAAGTAAGTGAGTGCTATATTACCTTGTAGTGAAGTACCTAGATATTTGGAAATATCCAACATTCTTAAAGCCACTTTGTGTCATATTTAATCCGAGCTAAACTATGTAGAGAAGAAAAACATTTTCATTGTAACTTTAAGAAACATTAAACTATTTTACATTAGGAAAAATGTATGCTCCTTAGATGACTCTCTAAAGCAGGTAGGACGTTTGCCCATGATAGATGTTTGTTCTTGGTAAAACAGAAGCTAAGGCAGCTGCTATTAAAAACGTAAGACCTCCATACTGGGTGAGACGAATGGTCCACCTAGCCCAGTATCCTCTCTCTAACATTGGCCAATACCAGAGCTTCAGGGGGAGTGTACAGAACAGGGTAATCTTGGAGAGATCCACCTCTCTCTTCCCCTCCTGGCTTCTGACAGCCAGAGGTTTAGAGTCACTCTGAGCATTGGGTTATATCCCTGCGTGTCTTGACTAATAGCCATTGATGGACCTTTCCTCTATGAATTTATCTAATTCTTTTTTTAATACTTTTGGCCATCACAACAGCACATGGCAAAGAGTTGCACAGACTAATTGTGTTGTGTGGAAAAAGTAATTCCTCTTGTTTGTGTAAAGTCTTCGGCCTATCAATTTAATTTGTTTATCACTGGTTTTTGTATTGTGGGAAAGGGTAAATAACACTTTATTTTTTTAAAATCCCAACATCTTGTATATGTATTTGGGATTTTGTTTTCCAATATGCATTACTTTGCTTTTACCAATGTTGAATTTCATCTGCCATTGTGTTGTCCAATCACCCGGTTTTGTGAGATCCCCTATATCTCTTTACAATCAGCTTTGGACTTAACCATCTTGTGTAATTTTATGTCATTGGCAAAATTTGCAACTTCACTATTCACTCCCTTTTGCAGATCTTTTATGAATGTGTTGAACAGCACAAGTCCTAGGGAAGTTCCCTGGGGACCCCATTATTTACCTCTTTCCATTGTGAAAACTGACCATTTATTCCTACCCTTTATTTCGTATCTCATAACTGGTTACTGATCCATGACAGTAAGGGTGACCCAGTCAATATAATGTAGTTGGTTTTCCCTCTTAGCCAACTACAGCTTACTTTGCTTAAGAGCATTTGGTGAGGGACTTGTCAAAGGCTTTCTGAAAAATCAACTACGTTATATTGACTCGATCACCCTTATCCACATGCTTGTTGATGCCTTCAAAGAATTCTAATAGATTGGTGAGGCATGACTTCCCTTTACAAAAACCATGTGGAGTCTGTTCTTTAATACAATTTATACCAGTTTGCTCAGTACTGAAATTAGGCTCACCTGCCTGTAATTCTCGGGATTGCCACTGTAGCCCTTTTTAAAAATCAGCATTACATTAGCTACCATGCAGGCATCTAGTACCGAGGCTTGTTTTAGTGATAGGTTACATACTAGAGTTAGTAGTTCTGCAATTTCATATTTGAGTTCCTTCAGAACTCTAGGGTGAATACCATCTGGTCCTGATGACTTATTACTGTTTAATGTATCAATTTGTTGTAAAACTACCTCTATTGACACATCCGTGTGCTATAGTACTTCAGATTTGTCACCGAAGAAGGATAGCGCTGAGGTGAGTATCCCCATCCTCCACCCGCATATCTTCTGCAGTGAAGACCAATACAAAGAATTATTTAGTTCTCTGCAATGGTCTTGTCTTCCTTGAGTGCTTCTTTAGCACCTTAGTCATAGGGGCCAAACTACCTGTTTGGCAGGCTTCCTGATTCTGATGTACTTTAAAAATTATTACTGGTAGTTTTTGCGTCTTTAGCAAGTGGCATCTCAAATCCTTTCTTGGCCTGCCTTATTATACTTTTACACTTAACCTGCCAGAGTTTGTAAACCTTCCTATTATCCTCACTAGGATTTGACTTGCAAATTTTAAAGGATGCCTTCTGGCCTCCATTACTCTGCTGTTTAGCCATGGTGGCTTTCTTTTGGTCCTCTCATTGTCTTTTCTAATATGGGGTATACATTTTGTCTGAGCTCTATTATGGTGTTTTTAAATAGTCCCCATGCTGCTTCCAGGCATTTAATTCTTATCACAGCTCCTCATCTAACAAGTGTACTTGTTTTCGTGTAGATCCTCTTTTTAAAGTTAAGTATTACTGTGGTGTTTTGTTCTGATTTTGTATTTTCCCCCATACAAAGACGTTAAATATAATTTCATTATGATAACTATTACCAAGTGATTCAGCTTTAGTTACCTCTCGGCATTACCTCATCTGCTCCCTTTAGGACTACACCAAGAATTACCTCTTCCCTAGAACTAGCTGCTCCAAGAAGCAGGTGTCTAGAAATTTTATTTCTGTATCACGTCCTGAGATAACCTTTACTCAATCAATATGAGGATAGTTGAAATCACCTGTTATTGCAGTTTCTGCTTTTGTAGCCTCTCAAAGCTCCTGTATAACTTCACAATCACTGTCATCACCCTGGTCATGTGATTGGTAGTATATTCTTACTGCTATACTCATTTTATTCAAGCATGGAATGTCTATCCTTAGAGATTGTATGGTACAGTTTGTTTCATTTAAGATTGTCATCTTTTTTGACTCTATGCTTTCTTTCACATATAATGCCACCAGGGCAATCTACTGTACCATTCCTATATATTTTATAATCTGGTATCCTCATTCCACCAAGTTTCCATTATATCAGTATCATTTTGTGCATGCACCTCTAGTTCACCCATCTTAGTATTTAGACTTCTAGCATGTGTATTTAAGCCCTTGTACATTTTGCAAATATTCAATTACTTGCCTTCATGTGTTATTTTTTAAATGGGACTCAATGTCATTTGATGGTTCCTAACTAGCTCCTATCTGTACTTTTACCAGCTTCTTTCCTCTCCTCTTTACTAGGATATAGAGTTTTGTATATATATTAAGGTATGTTGTAGAAGAGGAGGCATGTCTAGGATAGAAATCTTCTGGATCTGGATTTTAGTCACCTTTTCAGTGTGATGCAAGGGGCATCTCTTTTCACAGGCCTCTCTCAATAAAAGAGGGGACCACAACATTCCTAGGGGGAAATTATCACTGTACTTGGTCTTACTTGGGCAATGGCTTAAAATGAAAGAAAAGAGAAGAATGTTGGTCTCCTTTGTGACTGTGAGTGTGTGTATGTGTGTGTGTGTACACATCAATGAATGCACACACATGCTAAATGTTTATTTGGAAAAAAAAAGTCAACAGAAACAAACTTCTAAAATCTCATTTTAAATAATGCTAAACATTGCTTTGCCAGGACACCTACTCTTCTATTAGTTGCTTAATCATCACCAGTGCAGAAGCAGCTTAATCAAATGGAGTAATATATAATTTATAAAGGTCAACACCACAAGCTTTCTGTGGGGATTCATTTCTCATTTTCTCTTAAGTGCATTACTGTACTCAGAGGACTTGCAGCTTGCATTACATTTGTGCATAATTATTATTTATTCTGATACGCCTTAAAGGAAGAGATGAGCACTGAGCAAATGTTCATGAAGATCTGTTTTTGACATGAAAGTTACACTCTTACAAAACTAGATTGTAAATATTGGTGTGATCCCACAATAACTCCTTTGAAACAGAAGTTTACTAGTTACCTGACTGAATTTTGAGGCCAAACTGCTTTGGTGACCTCCTGAAGTGTACATCATGTTAGCTATTGTCATAACACGTAACTGAAGATTATATGTTTTGCACACTACGTACCATACTTTTATATGAGTTCTATAGTCCTTTTGCTGGGCGTACAGTATAATTTTTCTTAATGATTACCATTCATCATGTGATCATTCTCAAAAATAAATAAAAATGAGTTGTTGGAGCTTTAAAATATATAAATCTTAACAAATGCAAACAGTGCAAATGTATTTCCAGTAGTGTTACATAAAAGTTAAGAGTTATATTGACTAGAATTACATCATTCCCTTGTCTGCAGTTATGTAGTTGTTAGAATATAGGTTTCTCATACAGAAGTAATGTTAGTTCTCCATTTTTCTTTGTTATTAGTAAATAGATAATTGTATAGCAAATAAATAGAATCTCTCTATATAAACAATCCCAATACATTTATTGCTAAATTATCTAGCTGTCCCATACAATAAATTACACACAGTAATGCTAGATACTAATGCTAGTATGACACATACTGACGTACCTGCACCTTTCTTTTATTAAAACTTTTCAGTGACAAAATAAAAGGAAAAGTATATGCAGATTTTCTTTCTGCAGTACAATATTGATCGCTTTTAAGATTATGGGTCTGATTTTTGAGATCACATACAGCCTTGTAAATTGGGAGTAAATCCAACAAGGTCACTGGAGCTATAAACGTGTAAAGTCAATAGGAGATCAGAATCAGCCCTCATATATTTAGTGGGTTATGATGATTTACATTTGGGCTGTTGCTCAAGGCACTATTAAAATCATGTAATAAACATTTCATAAACTAGTTATAAATTTCATTATTAATGCCTTATCCCAAATGCTACTATTAGAATGACATATTGGGTCATCAGTTTGTTGAAGACATAAAGCTACATTTTTGGTTTTTTGTTTTTAAAGCTTATCTTTAATAAAAGGTTTTTTTTAATCACTTGCAAATTGACATTTTAATTTTCTGTTACTAGCAGGTATCAATTTCTTGTGGCAAGCCTACAAAACTCATGCTTCTTTTGCTTGGATACCATTATAGATCGAAGTCTATCTTATTGTAATATCTCTTCCATGTGGCATACTTTTATTAATAAGAGCCTAATAACATTATAATTAAAATATAATAAAATATAGTTGTTTTTAAAAATAGTTATGATGGTGGCATGGAAAAGCTCCTGGGGCAAGTAATAACTGTGATTAAATTGAATTAAAATATCCTTATAAATATGCATTAGGCTAGATTCTGTTTGTTTTGAAAGAGGAAATACTTATGTCACTGGTATTCTGCTCTTACAATTCCGTGGCACCAAATAACTTCTTTCAAAGCATTTCTCAGTGCTAAATTTTAAAACTGGTCATAGACCATGAAGTCATAATGTTTGTTCCACTACAATTCTTGAAGGATAGCAGAATACCAGCTAATCAAAAAAAAAAAAGTGTGATTCAATTTCATCCCAGGTATTAACCCACTGAAGTTAAAAGTTACACTGTCTATCTTAGGTACTTTTATATGGTCCCCATTTGTATCTGTGTGCCTCACAATCATTCTTATTTTACATATAGGGAACCGAGGCATAAAGAGACTAAGTGACTGGCCAAGCTGTCTGAAATTAGGTTGTAGAGCAAGGACTGGAACCTTGACATCCCAGGTCCTAGGATAATGCTCTAACAACTGGTCCATATTGCCTCTCTACACCATCAATTAAATGGGATGAATGCCTCTGTGAACCCCTCCAAACCAGTCTTATATTCAGGGAACTGAACAAAAAGTTCATTGTTGTAATTAACTCTCTGTCTAGTATGTGTCTACATAGCTATATACTTAAAAGAGAGGTAGGTAATAATTCCAGGTGGGAAATTTATATTAAAAAACAAAGTCTTTTCTTCTGGGAAATTAAAAAAGAGTAAAATTCCTTGCAGGAAATATATGTTGGATGTTTCTGACTTAATCATATATGCCTTCCTTGAAGGGTAGTTTAAACGAATTACCTAATATAATCCTATAGGTCAGAATAAATAGCTTTTAGCACATTCCCCATAAAGTACACCAATAAATTATAACTTTTGTATTTTAAAGATGGGAGGGTGAAAAAATAATACTGAATATGTTAGATTTGTAGAGGTATTAATGAATTTTTTTATTCTGACTTTAATACACTCTTAATACACACATTAAATGTATTCTCATCTTTTCCCTGGAATGATATGGCAGTGATTCATTGAGCAGAAAGAAATATTCTTATAGGGGTGTTCTGGAGGAAAATATTCTGAAGATTAATAAAAAAAAGTCTCTTATTTCTCAAGACTATGTTAGTGGAACTGAATCCTAGCGCAAATATGTTCAGTCTCAGAAAGCTCAAAGAATAGCTTTTAGACTGTAAAATGTATGTGGCACAAAAAGGCTTGCTCATAATCACGTTTCCTTTCTAGAAAGTGTGTGAATCTGTGTGTGCACATATCTGTGTATCAACATCTAATTTTTCAATTAATGTGTCATTTCTTTTAGTATTTTAGTGTCTTATATTTATTGTAAAATTCCTCAATATTTTATTTATTTAAAAAGCGTTTTGCTCTATTCAAGTTTCTTTCCTAGGGCCCAATAATGAAAAACTAGCAGAACCAGTCCAGGACAATATTAAAAATTAGATACCTAAAATTAAGCAGCTAAGGATAAAACTTTCAAAAGTGCCTAAGTCCCATAAAATGTTACTGGGACTTCGGCACCTAAGTCATTAGGTACTTTTGGAAAAAGTGAGCTGGGGTTCTCAGGGCTTCTATCTCTAAGTTCTATGGCAGGGAATCTGGAAGCTCTGGGTCCCTGACACCAAACTATGCCCTTGAATAGTGGACCCTGGAAGTCCAAGCTCCCTCAGCAGCCTGTCAGGTCAGCTGGTAGAAAACAAGGCACACTTCTGACAAACACTGCCCGTGTACCATCAAAAGTTTGTTGAAACCAGTATGTTTCTGCAAAACTTTTTGGTTTTGACAAATTGGCGTTTTCTGATAAATACCTTTTTCATTGGGAAAATTCCTGACCAGCTCTGCTGGAGCATCCACAATTCCCAGTGAAGGCAGTGATAGTTGTGGTTGTTCAGCACCTCTAAAGCACCGTACTCTTTAGAGATATGGGGACACTACTTATCTTTTGGAAAGAACTCCTTGGTCTGATTTCCTTAAAGAATATCTGCTGCTGTTTGCGTTGTATTTATTTGTTGCTGTGTATTCACTCTGATGTGCTTCCTGGTTAAATCCAGCTTGTTAGCTGGCCTCAGTTAACTTGACTTCTTTTTTTTTTTTCCTTTTTGCCATCTAACATTGGGCCTGATCCAAAGCCCATTAAATCAATGAGAAGACTCCCACTGATTTCATTGGGCCAATTTAGCACTTCTCTCATCTCACAACACTATACTTGTGGTCATTAAGCTGTCAGTATTTTATTATATGTTTGAAGCTCATGTAGATCACTGTCCAAAGATAGAGGCACATAAATTAGCGTGAAGGTCAATTTGTTTGATCTACATCAATCCGTCCTTATTATATGGGGTTTATGTAGTATTAATTTGTAAAGGAATGCAATGAAATGCTATTCAGAATTATTGATTTGACAATGAGAGGTAAGTACTACTTACTGCCCAATGTGTCGTCATGGGAAATGTTTCTTTGAGGAGCATTATTATATTATATGAAATACTTACTTTGGATTTTGGAGACTATTATTTTGAGCAACTTCCATTGTGCAGAATGGAATAGTGTTCACAAAGGAAAGATCTTCTATTTCCACAACCTTTTCCCTTCTCTTAGTTATTTTAAAATGTTTACTCATTTTCAAATGATATAAAACAGGTGAACAAGGTAAACCAACCCTAATAAACGAGTAAATACAGTACAGGTTTAATAACCTGGAACAATATTCGGCTTTTCAAGAAACTACCACCATTACTGCAGCTCCTATCTATATTTGTCTGTTTATCTAACTAAATATTCTCATTGTCCCTGTGAACTCTTGTTTCATGCAGCTTTACAGATTTTAAGAATTTTTCATTTCCATTTAAAATGTCTTGCCTTCTATGTAGAAATACTCCTGACTCATTTTCCTAGATTGTTATTAAATTCCGAACAGATTCCATATCAAATTGGCAGCCCTTGTAAGAATGAAATAAACTTAAGAGTTGTACAGATATTTTCCTGGTGACCATGTCAGGCTATATGTACTTATGCATAGTGACAACCTTAGACAGACTCTGTGACGTTGTGCAGTCTATATGGTTTTATAAAAACTTGATAATAAGTCAATATAATGTAACTGAGATAGTTTTAGAGAAAATACGGTAATAAGTGAATGTAAGTAACTGGGATATGCCTCATGCAAAAGGTCTCTTGTAAGGTATCATTACAAAGCTTATAATCTACTGAGTGTGATCATCTGATTTGTATAAATGTACCACTCTTGTATCTAAAACTAGAAATATAAAATGTAACTCTGAGGGCCTATTGTAATTGTGTAAAGTGTGGACCATTAATGATGGTTTAGAATCTTGATGACTCCCATTGTCTGCAGATGGCTGTATTTACCTGTGAGTCTTCCTGTATATGTGTGTGCTGGCAAGTGAGTAATGAAGTCTTGCAGTGACATGTGATCATGTCACCTGAACTGGAATCCATCTTTAACCTGGTGCTTTTCCAGTGAGGGGGGGCGGGTGGAAACCCAGAGAGACAAAGAGTTCCCGCCTTATGCAAAAGATATATAAAGGGGGGGAAGAGAAGAGAGAAAGGGAGAAGCGATCATGAAGAATCCCCTAGCTACCACCTGAGCTGCAACAAGAGCTGTACCAGGGGAAAGAATTGTGCCCAGGCCTGGAAGGTGTCCAGTCTGAGAAAAACTTACTGAAACATCTCTGAGGGTGAGATTATCTGTATTTAGTTTGATTAGGCATAGATTTGCGCATTTTATTTTATTTTGCTTGGTGACTTACTTTGTTCTGTCTGTTACTACTTTGAACCACTTAAGTCCTACTGTCTGTATTTAATAAAATCACTTTCTATTTAGTAAAAAGCAACAGAGGGTCCTGTGGCACCTTTGAGACTAACAGAAGTACTGGGAGCATAAGCTTTCGTGGGTCAGAACCTCACTTCTTCAGATGCAAGTAATGGAAATCTCCAGAGGCAGGTATATATCAGTGTGGAGATAACGAGGTTACTTCAATCAGGGAGGGTGAGGTGCTCTGCTAGCAGTGGAGGTGTGAACACCTTCTAAACTTTATGCAGGGTAAAACGGATTTATCTGGGTTTAGACCCCATTGGGAGTTGGGCATCTGAGTGCTAAAGACAAGCACGCTACTGCGAGCTGTTTTCAGGTAAACTTGCAGCTTTGGGACAAGTGATTCAGACCCTGGGTCTGTGTCTGGAGCCAGACGGGAGTGGCTGGCTCAGCAAGACAGGGTGCTGGAGTCCTGAGCTGGCAGGGAAAGCAGAAGCAGGGGTAGTCTTTGCACATCTGGTGGCAGCTCCCAAGGGGGTTTCTGTGATCCAACCCGTCACAGACTCCATCTGTAAATCAGTCTTAGAAATTGATTCTCAGCTTTAGTGAATGTAGCTGGTATTTTTATCACCTTCCTTACTTTCCTTCTTCAAAAAATACCCCAAAAGTTGCCATTTTGCAGGGATTGCTGGAGAAAAGAAAGAACTTCAACTCCTAACATTTGTCTTCCAAAGTTAACAGAAGAGGCAATATCTGCTACTATCCTCTCTTATGCCTAGAGCCATTGGTAAGTCATTTAACACTAAACTTTCAACAGTTAAAGCTACCATAAGCCTCAGCCCTACCTGATTATCCTTTAACAGTTGCTTCACTAAAATGCCAGCTGCTGATTAACTCAATGCCATTACACAGGCTGACCTTCTCAAAATCATTACATTGGTAAATAGAATTACTTCCTCCTCAGACTCAGCACCAACACAGTTCAATCTAGAATTTATTGATTTTTCTTTTCTTTCTCCCTCTCTTCAGTTTAGATCAGGGGGAGGCAACCTATGACACGTGTGCCAAAGGCGGCACGCCAGCTGATTTTCAGTGGCACTCACACTGCCCGGGTGCTGGCCACCAGTCCGGGGGGCTCAGCATTTTAATTTAATTTTAAATGAAGCTTCTTAAACATTTTAAAAACCTTATTTACTTCACATACAACAATAGTTTAGTTATATATTATAGACTTATAGAAAGAGACCTTCTAAAACGTTAAAATGTATTACTGGCACACACAACCTTAAATTAGAGTGAGTAAATGAAGACTCGGCACACCACTTCTGAAAGGTTGCCGACCCCTGGTTTAGATACTTTAAAAAAAAAATGGTTTGTCCTAATGCTATGATGAGATCTGTCCTACACAGTATTGTGCCTCCTATATTAAACTTGCTCATATAAAGCATTGCTCAGGGAAATTTCAATCATCCAGTCTGATCTTTTATTGCTCTCTGATTGTTTGATTCAGGACCTCCAGAGAATAGTTACAAGCCTTCAAGCACATCCCCTTTTCTCCTGTGGGTTCTTGTTTTTACTCAAGATCGGTCATAATTTCAAAAGCACGCTGCTTTGTTTGGTCGAGTAACCCCTTTGACACAGGGTTTTATTTGTTCTGTGTTTAGCATTTTTTCCGTGATGTCCTAATTTTTCATACTTAGTGTTACAATGGCATTTGTCACCATGCTCTCTAGCGACTGACACTTCTTTTGTCCATTCGAACTGTGTCCCAAATGCACCACAGACAGAAAATTAAGTATGACCTCTTTTCTTTAACTGTATCTTGCTCTCATTCATTGGCTCATCTAGCATTGGCTTCATCTGCCTCTTCGCTTACTGCGCTTGTTCTGAACGTTCACTCTACCACCTAGAAAAGCCTTTCTTTTAGCCTCATTGGCTCTCCAGCCTTTTTCAAATCTCATCATAATACATATTTTTCTCTACTTCCTATGGCTCTTAATTAATTTCTCTCCCTGTCACTGTTTGTTATTTAATGATGTAACTACTACTTAACTCTGTGGTGCATTTGGGACACACTTCATATGAAAGGAATTCTACAAAGTATATTTATGCACCGTGGTTGTCTTTGAACAGTATAATCATGTTTGAAAGAAACTAAGTTCCTGGTTTGACGTAACTATACAGTCTTGGATGTTAGGGACTCTTTTTAGATCACACAGAATTTTTCCACTCATAAATTATTCTCATTCTCTTTTTTCTATCAATGTTATGGTCCTCCTCATGCATTATTTAAAGCTAACGGGTGTATATCTACTGGTCCATTTATTTTATTGCACCAGAGCACCAGGTGAAAAGGGAAATATGGTTGCTAATCATAGTAATGTGAAAATCTGATAAAAAGAAAACTGCCTTGATGTTCCTTTAGCTATTTTAGCGCTTTATTTTAAAATATGCAAGAAATTTTTTTAATAATCAATGGGTAGATAGTTGTCTAGAAACTCTATAAAGAGAATGGTTTACAAGAGCAGAAAGAGACGGCATAGTTCAGAGAATTGATAAAGGGTACTAGCTGGGCAGTGTGAAGGAAGCCTGATCTGTTCTTTGCCTTGTCTATACAGAACGGCTTCTTATGCTATGGAGTGAGAGTAGATTTTACTCTCTAGAACTTTGAATCCAGGTTCATTCTTGACCAGTAAATTCACTTACAAACTCTTAAACTTGGTTTTTCCCTTGATGGATAAACCATAAATAAGCACAAAACAGTTCAAAACATCTTAGGCTACTCTGTGACTAAACTTTGTGCAGATGGTGTGAGGAAGGGCAAGGGACAAGGAGCTTTCCCTCCATGGCCCTTGCATGAAGATCAATCAGTCAGTTATCGTGTTCTCCTAGCATCCCCTCATCACAAGCCACTTTAAGGTGGAGGCAAAACCTAGGCCCTGGCTCCCATTCAATACCAGCCATGGAAGTCGGAGCAACCTGCACTACACAGTATAAGTACTATGCCTGTACACCCTAAAGCTCTAGAAGGATTCATGCTCTCCTGAGGTAGTGTGGCTCAATGCTAACCCCCGATTAGTTCTATACTTGTCAGAAACAATCCAACACTCTAAGTCACTGCTGATTCAGTTAAGAGTGCCATTAGCGAGCTAGCAGTCACCGCTTCATCAAAGAACCATGCTGATCTGTGACGATGATATTGAAGAAGACTGCCTTTAAGAGTCACTGTTTTGCTTAAGGACAAGAGATCATTACAGGGTCTTGCCAAACACTCATATTTTCATAGATTTAAAGGCTAGAAGGGCCCATTATTAGATCATCTAGTCTGACCTCATTCAGTAAAGTAGTTTATCAGCAAGATAGGATATTTTTCCTCAGAGCAGCTCTGAAATGCATCAAGTTCCATTCGCTTTTGAGAAGAAGGGTCCATTAAAACAGGACTTGACAGAGAAGGACCGCGCCACAGAACAGAGAAGGTGATGGTCATTGGCAGTTGTTACAGAATGTTCTTTGTGGTTTTAAGTGTCCTTTACAATTGCTACGTTTGATTATATGAACTTTAATCATACAGGTTTCAGAGTATCAGCCGTGTTAGTCTGTATCCGCAAAAAGAACAGGAGTACTTGTGGCACCTTAGAGACTAACAAATTTATTTGAGCCTAAGCTTTCGTGGGCTACAGCCCACTTCTTCAGATGCATAGAATGGAACATATAGTAAGGAGATATATATACATACAGAACATGAAAAGGTGGAAGTAGCCATATGAACTCTAAGAGGCTAATTAATTAAAATAAGCAATTATCAGCAGGTGAAAAAAAAACTTTGTAGTGATAATCAAGATGGCCCATTTCAGACAGTTGACCAGAGGTGTGAGGATATTTAACATGGGGAAATAGATTCAATCTGTGTAATGACTTAACCATTCCCAGTCTCTATTCAAGCCTAAGTTAATGAATGGTATCTTGTTTGCATATTAATTCAAGCTCAGCAGTTTCTCGTTGGAGTCTGTTTTTGAAGCTTTTCTGTTGCAAAATTGCCACCTTTAAGTCTGTTACTGAGTGACCAGAGAGGTTGCAGTGTTCTCCTACTGGTTTTTGAATGTTATGATTCCTGATGTCAGATTTGTGTCCATTTATTCTTTTGCGTAGAGTCATACAGTATTCTTCTCTGTTTAAGGTACTGTAGAGGAATGAAGTCAGTATACTTTTTCCTTTGTTCTGTGGTAAATAGAAGATGGAGAGAATTGGAAGGTTTAGGTCAGGTTTTAGAAGGAAAGGCCCTTTAAAAAAACTTAGAAAGGCCAAAACTAGCACGGTATGAATGAAGCTTTTAAAAGGTTATTGTGTTTCTGCCTGCGAAATGACTGGCCGCAATGAAAATAACAGTTTGGTGATATTTCAAAGCCTTTATTTGATACACATTTGTCATGATTCTTGGAGAAATATTGGAGAAAGAAACATGTTAATAGAAATACAGACACCTGTATACCAAGGCTATGCATTTATATTTCACAAGGTCCCTGCTGTAGTGTCATCTTATAAAATAGGAGCTCAGATATGTGTCAAATAGAAGTGGCTTATATTCTTTTCTCACAGCTTGTTGTTCAGAAGAAAAAAATATTTTTTGACACACAGATCATGCAGTTTGCTCATTCTTTGGGGCCTTATCCCTCACTATTTCACTGGGTAGGTCTTCCACTTATTCTCTCATTCTCTTGTACTATATTTCTTTAATTTCATGGTGTCATTCAGTCTCTTACCATGATCTAATACAGTGCAAGATGTCCAATATCACCAGGGCAAGTTTTCACCAAATGGCCTCCCTTTTATAGTTAGGAGAATTCATTCATCATCTCCCCTTTTATTGATCCTGCAGATTGTGAGAACATAGGATTGATGCTTTTTGAGATCCCATAATTTGATGTTCCGTAGTTTAAGAAATACATTCTGCTGTATCACTCTATAGTCCCTTTGTTTATTGGATTTTAAACCTGGGATGCACAAAGCCTTAGCTGGGATCCTATTAAATAGGAACTTCTAAAAAGTTCTGAATTATCCTCTTAGGTTTGTAAGCAAGTTAAGTCAATCTCTGTGATCCTGCCAGTACAGGGTCTTTATGGATTTTAAGGCCAGAAGGGACCATTATGGTTGTTTAGTTTGACCAACTGCAAAACACAGACCACCAAGGAACCTGATTTCTGCATCAAACCCATAAATTCCATTTTGAATTATAACATATCTTCTAAAACGATTTCACATGATGGAGAATCCACTATATCTCTAGGTAAGTTGTTCCAATGGTTAATTTTCCTCATTGTTAGAAATGTGAACTTAATTTCTATCCTGCATTTGTCTAGCTTCAGTTTCCAACCATTCAATCTCATTATGCCTTTTCTGCTAGATTAAAGAGTCATCTACTATTAGGCTAGGTCTACACTGGGGGGGGATCGATTTAAGATGCACAAATTCAGCTACTGAATTTCGACGTATCCGATCTGACTTACCCCGTTGTGAGGACGGCAGCAAGTCAACCGCCGCGGTTCCCCCATCGACGGCGCTTACTCCTACCAGGGCTGGTGGAGTACGCGCGTTGATTCGGGGATCAATTGTCATGTCCCAACGAGACGTGATAATTCGATCCCCGAGAGATCGATTTCTACCTGCGATCCAGGAGGGTAGTGAAGACAAGCCCTTAGAAATCCCTTCCCAATACTTGTAGACCATGATCAAGTCACCTCTTAACCTTCTCTTGAATAAATTGAATAGATTGAGGTTCTTTAGAATCTCACTATACGGCATATTTCCAGACCTCAAATCATTCTTGTAACTCTTGTTTTCTGAACCCTTTCCAATTTATTAATATCATTTTTGAATGGTGTGGACAGCAGAACTGGATATAGTATTCCAGTAATGGTCTCACAAATGCTGTTTACAGAAGTAATCCCTATTCCTGCTTGATATCATCTTTCTTTTTACATATAAACTCTTTTAGCTACAGCGTTGCTTTGGCAGCTCACACTCATTTCATTGTCTACCATGATCTGTAGGTCCCTTTCAGAGTCCCTGCTTTCCAGGATAATGTTTCCCATCTTTTTAAGTGTGACCTACATTTTTTGTTCCTAGATATGTGACCTTGCATTTTGTTGTGTTTAAACACATTTTTTAAATGAATCCATGATACCAAGTGATATAAGTCGATTTCTATAACTGACCTCTCCCCCATCGTTGTTTACCATGCCACCAGTTTTTGTATTATCTTCGAATTTTACCAGCAATGATTTGATATTTTCTTCCAGATAATTGATAAAGTTATTGCCTAGCATTATATAGTGCTATTTTTTTATCAGAAAGTCATGTGATACTAAGTGTGATGACCTCCCCGGAGTACAACCTGGAACTGTGGGGCTGCTGTGCCCCCTTAACTCTCTGGCCTGGGCTGTCTGCCACAATGCTTTGCTAGTGGAAAGCAGCAAACCCCTCCAGGTGATGTTATCACAGCCACCAGCATGCACAGACACACCCAGCTAAGTTGCATGCATGCTCTGAATGCCACTCATAAACTAAACAGCGGGAGATGCCAGCAAATCCCTCCAGCCCTCAGCATTGTTCCCCCAGAAATGTACCATCTTACACTGCTGAAGACGTTCCCTTGAACAGTGGAAGACCATTAATTAGTTTGCAATTTCGTCAAAGGATAGTGGACATGCACTAGCCTTTGTAATCTGAGCAGATTCCCCAAACTCACTGATAAGGATAATACATTAAAATAAGATTAACTACAGAAAGATAGATTTTATGTGATTATAAGAGGTAGGCATAAAGGTCAGACATAGTTACCTAAAAAAATAAAAAGTAAACACATATTCTAAATTCTAAAATTTCAGATTAAGCAAGATTTGAATCAAACAGCTTTTCTCATCCCACTGGTTGTTCAGGTAGGTTACAGTTCTTAATACATAGGCTGAATTTCCTTCTCAGCCTGGGACCAGTCTCCTCAGTTCAAAGTCTTTGTCTTCCCAGCATTCTTGTTGCCTTCAGCGTAAGTGGGGCAGGAGAAAGATGGTCTCATGATGCCACTGTCCCTTATTTTATATAGTGGCCCAGACATGTCCTGGTAGGCCTTGTTGATTCACACTGTTGAGCAATCCTCATTGTGTGGTGCTTGTGTAACTGTCTTTTACAGAATTGTAAATCTCTTGTTTACAGTTCCCCTGCTGGTCAATGGCTTATGATGGTCACTTAACACCCGTTTGGGTATGGGTCACTGCCTTTGTTACTGGAGAACTAGCAGTGGGCGTCTCCCAAATTCACAACATATTTCAATAACAACCATATAGCAAAATCTCGTAACTTCATACACAGTAACAATATACATATTTTGACAGAACAATGAGTTTCAGCAGATTGTGACCTTTCATATGGTAACTTACATGGCATGCTTTATGAAATATCCCAGCAATATACAAATGATGAATATGGGGGGTACAGGGGGGTACTTTGCAATCCAGTACATCACACTAAGTTAAATGTCTTACTATGTATTCTGTGAACACAATATACCTTTGTCAAGACTTTTGATTTCATTTAAAAAAACAAAACAAATTTGTTTGAAAAGACTTATCTTCCATAAAACCATGCTGACTGCCATTTAATTATGCTACCGTCTTTCAATTCTTCACTAATTGTGTCCCATCAACCTTTCCATGATCTTGCTTGGACATAGAGGCACTTAGTTTCCTGGGCTATCCAGTTTAACTTCTTAAAATATCTGTAAAATGTTGTTTTTTCAAGCCCTCTAAATCTTCCTCAGTGTTTCAAGATTTGTTAAAAATTTACAATAAGGGTTCAGAAAACTTTTCAGCCACTTCTTCAAATAACCTAGGATGCAAGTTATTTGCTTATGCAGATTTTATAAACAGTTCACTTTAATAGTTGCTGTTTAACATCTTCCCTAGTTACTGATGGAATAGAAAGTAATTCATTATTGCTAACATGAGTACTTCAACCTGCTTTTTCCTGAATAGAAAACAGAAAGATTTGCTGAATTACTTCTGCCTTTTCTGCATCATGATTGATAATTTTATCATCCTTGTCTACTGTTGGAGCTATACCATTGTTAGGGTTTTGTTTAATCCTGAAATAAACTTTTTATTGTCCTTAACCCTAGTATTGATTTTTTTAATTAAAACCTTTAGCTTCACTTATCAATTATCTGTATTTCTTAAATGCAAATTTGTACCTTCTGCTATCAACTTCCCCAATTCTTCATTTGTTATATTTTTATTTTATTACCTTCCCTTTTAGCTAGCACAAAGAAGCTTTGTTTTATTACTGATCAATTGTGGGTTTTTTTGGCATCTAATAAAGCATTCTTAAACAATTATCCCAATTATCATTCATAATTTTAGGTTTAAGTATTTCCTCCTGCTCAATTTTCCTCATAATTGTTTTCAGATCTGGGAAAATGGCCTTTTCAAAGCACCCATCATAGGGACCATACTGTGTGCACATGTAACAAATAAAATTAGGTCGTAACTTGCACCTAGGCAGCCATCAATTTTTAGTTCAGTCAACAGTTCAACTTTATCCATCAGATTGATGTTTAAGATGGAATTGTCCCACTCAATATTTTTGTTTTAGAAAATTATAACTTTTAGACATTCCAATAATGTTTTTTATAAATGGCATCATGAGACCTCCAGCTTATACGCCCCAGATTGAAGCCCCCCGTAACACAATTTTTCTTTCTTTGCCTTATAGATTTTGCTGTTTTGCATGGCACTACAAGCAATATGCCTGTGGTTATTTTGAAACAGACTGTAAGAAATTATGATCATTTTGATATCTTCACAATTCTGTTTAAAACAAATGGTGTTTGTCAATGTGAGTTATATCTTTCTACATGATTCATTCTCACTTGACAGAATCTAAATGCAATGGAAGATATTGAGCAAGTGGAAAGTAACAGAATTCACTTTATGAAATAAAGCTATGAGTCTCTTTATGATATTTCTTCCTTTATAATATTCCATTAGGAGAAAAGATAATATCCATGGAATATTTCCTCCCTTTTTAATATTTTTGGTGTTTTTCAGAAATATTCACTTGTGTACAGAGTCTTATTTTATAGATGGCATTTCTTTATTCTTCTTCTTAACTTTATAAAACAAAATACCATGACAAATGGCCAACTGCAAATACAGTAAGATTTTTATGCAATAAACCAGATGCTTGGAAATGTAGTTAAGACTGTCAATGGGGAATATATATTTTTGTCCAGGTTAGTCAAGAGAAGGCAAAGAGAGTTAACACATTCTGACTGAAATTGTGACCCCATTTAAGTCAATGGCAAAACTCTCATTGACTTCAGTGAGGCCAGAATTTTACCCTCTGTGACAGGTTGCTCCTTTTTAAGGTGCTACCTGATGTATTGAGATATCACTGAACCCGCCTATTCTGTCAGCCTGGGTCCCCTTCCCCCTTTAACCTGTCTTGCTGAGCCAGGCTCTTAAGCCTCCTCTAGCACACACACAGGCAGGGTCACACCCAGCTGCAGAAAGAGAGAGAGACTGAGATGGGCTCTGGGAAGACTCCTTTTAAGGGACTTGCTCCAGAACTCAGGTGCCCACCTCCCTTGGAATGCAGACCCAAAGGTATAATGTCTTGCACTGTATAGAAAAATCTGCACAGCACAAACTCATAAAAATTCACCCTCTCCCTCAATGTGAAGAGAGATGTGCATAATCTCTTGTCTTCCCCCCCCCCCCCAGTTAGAAATTGCACAACTGGATTTAATAATAAACAAAACAAATTTATTAACTATAAAAGGCAGATTTTAAGTGATTATAAGAGATTACTGAGCAAATAAAACAAAACGCGCAAACTAAGCTTGATTCACTTAAGAAATTGGCTACAAATATTAATTTCTCACCCTAAATGTTGTTTCAGGCAGATTACAAAGGTTCCTGAAAGCCAGCTGCACTGGCCTGCAGCTTGAAACTTCAGATATTATAACTCTCAGGCTAGACACCCTTCCAGCCTGGGCTCAACTCTTCTCCCTCCAGTTCATTTCTTGTTTCCAAGTGTTTGGGCGGGGAGGAAACAGAGAACCACGATGATGTCACTTCCCTGCCCTATATAGCTTTTGTGTATGGCAGGAACCCTTTGTCTTCCAGTGGAAAAACAGTGGCATTCCAAGGGGGGAGGCAGTACCACATGATTCAGTCACATGTCTCTGCAGGGTCATAGCAGCCATTACTCGCAGGCTGTGTGGAGCAACCACAGGAAGACTAAGCTCTTTCACAGTCCATTGTCTTTGCTGATGGGCCATCAGCCCTGTCTGGCTATTTCATTGTTGTACATGAAGGGCTAGTTGTGGGTGTCACCCAAAGTACAGATACATGGTCAATATTTCTAACTTCAGGTACAGAAATGATACATGCATACAAATTGGATTGTAGGATTCAGTAAATCCTAACCTTTCCAATAATATCTTACATGAGCCATCTTGCATGAAGTATATCTGTTATGCCATACCCATATCATAAGCATATTTCCATAAAGAATATGGAGTGTAACGTCACACCCTCTGTGCCCAATTCCTTCCTCCGATACATGGGTGTAATTCTTGAGTTCAATGGGAACTGAACCCGGGTATATGAGAGCAGAATTGGACCTAAAGTACATAGCACTTTTAGACCAAAGAACTGGGGGAAATCTCTCTAAAGCAAAAGTACATTCTAAAGTATTTTGCTGATTCAAGGTCTAAATCTTTGTCACACTTTTTTGTGATATTTTTTATCATATAATACTGAGTTTCTGTCCATCTGTTTTCACTGATCCTTGATAACATTTCCATGTTTGCACCGATGCTAACAGACAATTGTTGATTGCACAGCTACTGTACATTATTTCTATATTGATGCAGTTGGAGGAGTCATTCACTGACACAGTATGTACATAAGCAAAGACTTTTTACTATGGATTACTGCATTTTGAACCACATAAAAACATGAAACACAGCCATGGTAGTAATATTTAGCTAGAGGTCATTAATTTAATAAACTATTCCATATAAATACATTGACTTGACTGAAGAAAGTCAAAGTGTTGTCTCATTAATTCACCTTGGTAAATATTGTCTTTGAGTTATACAATTTCACACTTGACTACATTCTTGTTTGTGAGCTAGAGGTTACCAATTGCTCATATTTGTTCTATGGTCTCCTCTGCTTATATAGTCTTATGTTCTATTGATTAGTATAAATCATAGCTCTGTTATTGTTCACCTCTATATTAAATATGATTAATAACTTGGTGCACATCATCCAGTCAATGTGTGGTTATTGACTTATTAATTTAAGCTAAATACACAATTTATTAAAAAAACAATACTTAATTGTCACAGGTTTTGAGATTTTTTTTTTAAGCTTTGTCTCCTGTATATTCCCCTATTAAGGCCTAAGAAATTTGCATAGTAATTTACGTTACAACTAATGAAAATGAGAAATGTAAAATACTTGAAAATCTATTGAACAATAGTCCCTACACAGTGCTGGGAGGATAGTTGATTCTTTTCTTTTCTTTTCTTTTATAATAGTATGTAATGGCTCCAAAAGATCAGTGCTCCAATGTGGGCCAACACGATATAAACATAGTAGAGACAATCCACTCCAAAGAATGTAAAATCTAAGTTTAAAATTACAACAAATGCAAAGGGCGAGGGAAAGGGAGGGGTAGGTAACAGTAATAAAAATACATTATAGCATAAACAAATTATGTGTTTACTACAAGTTGTGCAAAGTGTTTTTGTTTTGAATAGTTGTTCAAGGTAATTCGCCTGCCTAACCATTATCAGATGGTAATGTTCGGTCAGCATCATGAGATAAATGCACCTCGAGGTAGGCTTTGTAGGAGGACAGGACTGCGACCTCCCTTTTATTTATCCCATTACTACCATCAAAAGGTTGTCACAACGATCCTTCTTTTACCTGAGAATAGAACCTAGTGCTTCAGAGGGGCAATGAGCATTGACTGGAAGAAGACAGTAGCCGGGTGGAGTCATTCAAAAGTGACACAATGTAATGATCTCCTGGGAAATATTGTGTGACTTTGGAGTATAGCTGCATTCTAATCGGAACTGTAGCCAAAATTCAGTCAAAATAAGATGAAAACCTATTCAGTGAACCTCATACTTAATCAACCATAGTGATTATTCATCTATAACTTCAGCAAATCTGATCTAACATTTTACACACTAATTAAATTGCTAATTATCATCCTTCAAATAATGGTCAGCAAGTGAGATGTTAATAAGTTGTTGGTGCCTCGATACCTCAGTGATGGGTGCTGTTGGGATACCTAAGATAAGTAGATATTGCCAGTTCACAGATGTCATAACTGTCCTGCAAGAGTATCAGTGATTGAACTTATTTGGTCTTATTTGATCAAACTATAAAAAGTATCATGGTAATATGCACCAATGATTCAAAATATTATGAGCCAGATTCTTAGCTGATATAAATAGGCATATTTCCAATGGCTGCAGTACGACTATGCCAATAAACAACCTGAGGATCTGTCCTCCTGTCTTTCTGTTCAAGCCCTTATTGTTGAGCTTTGTGTTACTTTTTTGAGGTTGTAGCTCTTCTTCCCATGCTGAAAGCCTCTTTTCCGACCGTCCTGCTCAGAATCACAATGGATTCATGAGGTATCTTTTATTTATGTGTGTGTGTACATGGCAAATATTACACTAAGGGTCTGATTGTCAAAGGTGCTGAGTACCTACAACCCCATTTGAAATCAATAAGAACTCAATACTTCTGAATATCAAGACCTAATTCTTTTCATCCTTTCTTTTTTCAGCAATAAGATCTTACCAACTGTTACAGAGTAAAGATTAAATGTCCTTCCTTCTGTTTTAAAAAGGGTAATATGGGCAAATCAAAATTTTTGCAAGTGTGAAATAAATAGGTTCTGGGGCACTAGTAGGACTGATTGATTTGATTTGTTGTTCCAACTGAAATTGTTTTGTTATAACCTTTCCAGCAGCTTCATTTGTTTCTTTGAAGGATAAACAAAAACCACTTTGCCATTTTTCCACTTAAAATTCATGTTGTGTTCAGAAGTAAAATCTGATTATACGAATATCAAAAGCCTGATTCTCCACCTCAGTCACTGTGGCATAAGGCAGGAACAACTGCATTGAAGTCAATAAAATACTAGTGTGAAACCAGTATAAGTGAAGGGAGAATCTTGCCTCTGTAACAGGAAGGCCCTGAGAAGTTCTCGTAGACTATAGATTAAGGATCTCTATTGTAAAGGATTGAAATTGAATTGATGAGACATTTATTTTTGTGGTGAAAGGAGTGGAGGACCAAAGGGTTATCATCATTTTAAAGTGGAGTTGGAAATTGTTAAAAAATAGATGCTAGTCTATCCTATGTATATTTCCATTCTGCCTGCCTGGGTGTATAAATGTATCTGTAATCTAACAGTGGATAGTGCATGAAGAATGGGTACCTAGATAAGCTGTATGCAAATGTTGCACTCATTCCTCTTTAACTCTGTATTATTTCACTGAAAACACCAAAATTTGGGACTGTCTGGTGATCCTTCTAGAAATTCCTTCTGTGAATTGTAATTCAGTTCACTCCCCTAGTCCAACCATTAGGTATTTTGCACCAGTCCTCTGCTGTCTAAATTATTGTGGCCCCATTATAATTTTTATTTTGTTTTATAATCTGAGATTTTTGTAGTGGATCTCCCAAAGCAGATAACTGAGCTTGAATATAGGTTCCTGTTTCCAGTCCTGTCCCAAAGTGGAAACAGAGTCCAACACTTCCGTATTTCTTCCTTTAAACATCCTTTCTTCCTTTTACAACTTCCCTTTTTATGCCTGTTGAACCACTTCTTGCTAATAGATGGCCACCATCAGCACACTGCACTCTGACATGAGTTTTAATACATAAAATAGCCATCCAGGTTAATGCAATTTACTTCTGCTCACGTATATGTCTATGCTGAGAATAGAGATGGGTGGATATGGAAAGCTTCGGTGGTTTTAGTTCTGAACCTGCATCTCTCATCACATAACAATAAAATCAACAGATTTAGAAGTATCCTTTTCTCTAAGATACTGAGCCAGGTGTCCCAAACCATAAAGAGCACCAAGTGAAGCTTTTAAAGTTCAGGAATGGAATGAAGATTCATGGCAGATCATGATATGTATTAATCCTATGCTACCTGTCCTAGGTTTAGAACAAGATTAAGTAACAAACAGTTACTCTGGTAGTACTACCAGTTATTGAAATATCAAGTATAAGATTGAAATAAGCAAACCTGATTGACTCATAGGAAACACTCTGCCCATTTTTTTCTGGGAAGATCAGTTCCTATAAAAGTATAAACAATGCTGGCTGCATTTGTTGGTAGTGAATCCCCTTGCATTCTTCACCGTCCTTTGTCCTGTTTCCACCATTCCTGTATGCATTTGTAGAGAAAAGGGTTTTGCTCATGGCATATGGTACAAAACAATTTTTTGTTCCCTTCTGACACTTTGAAGAAAGTACACCCAAAGGCAAAAACATCAGCTACCGTTTTGAAGGTCTTTGGTAAGCTATTATTTATGTGACTTTTGTGGGTCTGCTCCATATTTTAAAGGGCAATATTGCCAGACTGAGAAACATACTTAGGAAAATATATCATCCCAACCTTATCTGCCTTCCTGTTGAAGGGAGAAAATAAAAACTACTGCAACCAATGGAATGTTGACATCACAGTTGAAAAACGGTGTTCTGTAACACAAAAAGCAGCAAAGTCTTATTCCTCGGTCTGTGTTTTATTTATTTTATTTTCTGCTTAAATAAAAATATATCAAGCTTTATTATATATTAAAAAATACTATGGCATTCTACAATAATTATCCAACAATGTAAATTACAACAGTGTTTCAATTCCAAGACCCATATTCCATAAATTAGTAATGATTTACCTCAGTTTTGAGATACCTAATTTGATTTTCCTCATATGTACAATAATAGTTACCACACAAGTAACTAAAAGTCCACTAATGCTAGTAAGGTTCTTAGAGTTCTTCAGGTGGAAGTTAGTATTTAAGTGAAAAGTCTATAATTCTTGGCAGATTATGGTGACAGAAGTAAGGTTACATTAACTAAGCGTATCTAACTGTGGGAGGGGATTTTTGTAAAGCTATGAATAGAGCTGTGCAATTCATTAGTATTAGTTGTTGGGTTTTTTTTGTTTTTTTTTTACATAAAAATTGTGTATTCCAGGGCTCAAGAGATTTGCAGATGTATAGATTAACTATTTTTCCTCCATAACTATTTGAATTTCACTTGAGCTTTAGGTTACACGATACCTATACGTCAAGGAAAGCCACTGAGTTTCACCTGATTTACAGTTATATCCACTGAGTTTTGCATGGCCTTTTTTCTGAATCCATAACTAGGCCTAGGCTGAGGTTTGCACAAAATATACCCAATATTCATTGAGTCTAAGCAAACATAAATTTTGAGATTTTTAATGAAAGCAGCCGCAAAGTGAATGGAAAGTTCTGCACACATTTGCTAGAAATTCTCCATCACATCTCATGGAGATAATTGGCAGAATGTTCTCTATGCAAACATTTATCTTGAATAAAGCATTCCTCTCCTCATTTTCACCCTAAACAAATTCCAGTCTGACTTTACCTGAAGGATCTTCAATCCTATTTAAAGCCTATTGCCTTAAAAATTAGAGGATCTGTGTATCGGTGGATTACAAAATCAGCATGCAAAAAAATGGGTATTTAACAACATTCCAAAGCCAATTTTTAGTCAGAGCAAGGAGAAAAACTAGCTCACTCTGGAATGTAGCTAGCTAATCAAATTAAATATGCTCTCAGCCTATCTGTCTTTGTAATGAACTGCATCATTGCTTTATGTTCAAATTAATGCTGATAACCTATGGATGATATTTGTAATGCTGCTGATACAATATCCAGATTTCATCATCTTCAGAACTGCTGCAATAAAAGTAAATAAACTTCCACACACTTTACTTGCTATTATTTAAAATCAAGTCTGTATTCTGATGTCAAGTCTGTGGTGTGCAATCTCCCCAGCCACATCTAGCCTATTCTTTGATAACAAACACGAAATATAATTTAATGTGGGATTTAGCACAACTACTGGTATGTACTGTTTGCTTTAGAAATTGAGAATATTAAAAGTGATGAAAAGTGGACAATATTTGTAGGTCTGTCAAGCGATTAAAAAATTAATTGTGATTAATCACAGTTTTAATCTCATAGTTAAACAATACTAGAATACCATTTATTTAAATATTTTTGGGGTCCCGGGGCTCCACTCCCCCCTCCCTCCAACATCACCTGGGGAGCTGTGGGCAGGGGCTGCTCCAGCCCCCCATGGTCGATGCCTCCCACCCAGGCCACAGGTATGAGATTAATGCATTAACTTTGCTTTCAGTTAATCATAGGCATTAACTGCGATTAATTGACAGTCCTAATTATTTGTCAATACAATAAAAATGCAGTGTGACAGGATTTGAAATTTCCATATAAATAGTAACAAAATTTATTCATAACCTATATTTGTTAACTTTTAAAAGACCCATTTATGTTTGGTCACATTATCACAATTGGTCAATTATCAAATTGTCTGTATATTTATTTTGTTCAAATTCCAAAAAAGGTAACCTGTAATAGGGCTGGCTGTTCTTTTTTTTTTTTTTTTTTTTTTTTTTTTCCCATTGAAAATCCATGAAAGGATTTTCCTTACTTTATTTTTCCATGTCACTAATATAGACACAATATTCTGAGTCCTGCAGCCCAAGGAGCAAAACAATGTGCTGCCCCTTCCTCAAGATAAAACCAGTCTAGCCATTTATTTACTCTCATATTTGAAAATCTTTGTGTGTGTGTGTGTGTGTGTGTGTGTGTGTGTGTGTGTGTGTTCACCCAAGTCTATCAGTACTGAGTATGCTGGAAGTCAATACCTAGTAATAAATTATTTTCAGTAACTAAAATTCTTGGAACACTTCTTTAAGTGGGAGGAGAATAAGTTGGATTCTTATATGCCATTGACTCTTGTTTTGAGATTTGGCACCCTATGTATAATAATGGCTGGCACGTGATATCTTCTAAGTGGTGAACAAACATTAATCCTCAAAACCACCAGTGAGATGGATAACTAAAAATTTCCCATTCTGAAGATAGGGAAACAGAGGCAGTGAGTAATTTGTTCAAAGCCACACAATGAAGTTTGTGGGGGAGCGATAGGAGTCCTGACTTGTAGTCCCGCGCTGAGTCTTCTAGATCATACTACTTGGATAGAGAAAGTTTGCATTGGAATTATCAAAACCAATTTACAGGCAGCTGAAGCTCGAATATAAATCATAGGGAAACGTTCTTTGCCATATTTTTAATGTGTTAAACACTCTCTAAAATATCAGTGTAAAAGAAATGTTATTTACTGCCAGCTAAATTATAATAGTATGGGACAAACAAACAAACAAAAAAAGCCATGTTAAAGCTCTGTGAACATTTCTATTAGGAAAGGGAGAGTCTGAAAGCTTTTTGGCTTGTTTGTATGTGTGCGCTGAGCCATAAGAAACTCAAGGAAATTTCTAAGAGGTATAAATAGCTAATGAATCATAAACTTCTTAAAACTCTGGTTCCGTCTGTAGCCTCTGAGCAGAGCAACTACTAATAGACAAGTAGGCTAAATAATCAAATCCAAGTGTGCGAATGCTGATGTGTCTATTGGAAATGAAGGCATATGTATCTAAAGATTTACAGAGGCACCCATCATCACAGCAACTGGGTGCCTTACACCAATATAAGTAAGGAATAAAGTCTTTTTTTCAAAATGAAAAACGTAATAGCAAAATCCATGTTTGCTGCTATCAGAATGATCTAATAGCTAATTAAAAGCTTAACCAAAGAAATAAAGCATGCATTATGACCTGAAGTTCACTGGGCTTGGACTCAAGCAGATTATTGAATGGAGTGTGTGCCAAAGGCATAACTGAGTCCACCGAGACCTAGCAGGTCACAAGTACGGATTATATGTTATCAATTATTTAGATAATGGCATAGAGAGTACACTTATAAACTTTGTGGACGATACCAAGCTGGGAGGGGTTGCAAGTGCTTTAGAGGATAGGATTAAAATTCAAAATTATCTGGACAAACTGGAGAAATGAAGTAAACTACAAACTGAAGTAAATAGGATGAAATTCAATAAGGATAAATGCAAAGTACTCCATTTAGGAAGGAGCAATTAGTTGCACACATACAAAATGGGAAATGACTGCCTAGGAAGGAATACTGCGGAAAGGGATCTGGGGGTCATAGTGGACCACCAGCTAAATATGAATCAGCGGTGTGACGCTATTGCAAAAGAAGCGAACATCATTCTGGGATGTATAAGCAGGAGTGTTATAAATAAGACATGAGAAGTAATTCTTCTGCTCTATTCTGCACTGATTAGGCCTCAACTGGAGTATTGTGTCCAGTTCTGGACGCCACATTTCATGAAGGATGTGGACAAAGTGGAGAAAGTCCAAAGAGGAGCAACAAAAATGATTAAAAGTCTAGAAAACTTGACCTATCAAGGAAGTTTGAAAAAAATTGGGTTTCTTTAGTCTGGAAAAGAGAACATAACAGTTTTCAGGGCTGTTACAAGGAGGAGAGAGAAAAAATGTTTTTCTCAACCTCTGAGGATAGGACAAGAAGCAATGGGCTTAAATTGCAGTAAAGGAGGTTTAGGTTGGACATTAGGAAACACTTCCTAACTGTCAGAGTGGTTAAGCACTGGAATAAATTGCCTAGGGACATTGTGGAATCTCCATCATTGGAGATTTTTAAGATCAGGTTAGACAAACACCTGTCAGGAATGGTCTAGATAATACTTAGTCCTGCCATGAGTGCAGGCGACTGGACTAGACGACCTTTCAAGGTCCCTTCAAGTCCTATGATTCTATAAAGAAAAGTCATCAGCCATTACTGTTGTTTGCCTTCCTGAAGAGACAGGGGGAAAATAACTATTGAAACTAATGAAAAGTTAACAATGCAATAGAAGACCTTTAAAAAAATCATGAACTTGATATGGAATTGAACAGGTTGTCAGCATGGTGCATAGAGGACTGGTGTTATGTGGTCATAAATGGCTTGCCTCACTCACAAGATAAGCTGCCATATTCCCAAAAGCTTCCAGAAGCTTTTGCAGGGTGGCCGGTCTAGGGCTCATTGCAATAATCTAGTCTTGTAGTTGGAAAGACACAAATTACTGTGGTGAGACTCATATTAAAGAAGAAGAATTGCAAGCTCTGGTCCTAGCACAGATGCAAAAAGACATTGATTGCCAGTGGCTTTATCATGTGGAAATTCAGGGTAGCAATGATTCCAATATGATAATAAAATTATGAACTGTATTGCAAAGCTTTTGCATAATCTTCCAATAGAAGGCACCATCATGGCCCCAAATCTCTCCCTCTAAATGCTTCCCTGGCTCATGTTCAATATGTCCATTTGATCCTGGCTGTTACTAAGCCATTGTGCTCCCAACACTTCCATAACTCTGTCAAAACTCAGACTGTTTTATGAAAAGATGATGATATAGAGCTAAGTATGATCAGTACATGGATGTTTTCATAGCAACATGTGTTGTTAAGAAGATAGGCTACTGCATTTGTGGAATCTCTGCATCAAAGGTGCAATATAAGTGTATATTAATATTGTGAATAATTTATTTTGTGAAAGTCCTCCCCCTTCTAGCTTGTCCATTCCTCTGGGCATAGTGGAGAGGTCAACCATCTCATGTAAAGAGGTAGAAAGGGAAAGGCACATATACCCTGTACTAACATCACAACATGTACAATGATTGCATTCTAGATATATATATTTTAAACTTCAGCACACACAAAAATTGGCTGCAAGAAATGAATTTGAATTATTTTAAATTGGATCCAATAGTTTAATATAATCCATACTCAATACAAGAACATTATTTCATAGAGAAATTATTACCTCTCCTGTTATCTGTCTCCTTCTATGTCATGCATTCACTAGTATTTTTCTTCCATCTCACGCATGATAAACCTACGTTTCATATGTTTTTGATTTCCAATTCAAAACTGGTAATAGCTAATATTTTTCTTTCATGATTTGTATGGATTTTTCTTTACCTCAGAATTTTAGTAATCAGTTCTGTCAGCGGAGCTCCTGTAACTTAAATTGTAGCTTGTATTCAACTGGGAGCCATGTGTTCTTCTGTCTGTAAGAACTGTCATTATCTTGTAAACCACCCTTACTTTTTCATTTAAATTTGTAGCATTTTGCCCTTCTCCCCTATCATTCGGGGATAGCTTATTTGTGTAGTTTTACTTTTGTGATATATATATATATATATATATATTGCTACAAATCATTTATCTTTTTACTTGAACAAATTGCAGTATACTTTCACTGCTCTTGTTTAGACATTCCTTCTATTTGCAGCTATGATTTCTGATTTACGATCTCTCCAATATAAGTAATACATCTGTGCATAATTTAAATGTGACCCTGCTTTACAAGACTGGTGACTCAGCATAAGGATCTCTTTGAATAGTTTATAAAACTTCAAGAAGGTTTTGGTACCAGATGCTTCTATTAGTTCATAAAGCTTTGGTCATAACCTGTTCTGACAGCGGTGTGAGGGTCCAGGATTGACAAAATAATCTTTGGACATAATACAAAGAGGCAGTACTACCATGAAATCAGAGCAAGTGTGGGGCCTATGAACAATCATATAATAAAAACAAGAGCCTAATTCTCCACTGCCTTTGTGGCATTTACACCTACTTCTAAGAGGTGCACAAAATTACACAAAGGGCGAGGTAGTAGAGAATGAGGCTCATAGGGTCGCACTGTGACGGAGATGTGGTAGCACTAGATTAGTCCGTATTTCTCTACTCCTCTTCCTCTCAATCCATCTAGCTTCTTCTTTCTTGTTCTAATAAGTGTAGAAGGGTGAAATTCACAGAAGGATGAAAGGAAGACCTCTAAAGAGTCAGGTAAATTTAGGGATAAGTACCTTAATTTCTGGAGCTTATCTGAACCCTTATTTTAGGATCAATATCAAATGTGTATACAGAGATGAACAGAGTGCTACTTTGGCAGGTTTAAAACCCTTTAGAGACTAAGACTAGAAACCAGAACCCATATCTTCTGAAACAATCAAACAGTCTGGGGGAAAAAACACAAACCAGCATTCTAACGCTTACATATTACATTCATTTTCTCATACTGACAGTCCCTGAATTATTAGTTCATGTATTTGCTAGTGCACATGAAAAAGGGTACGAGAAAGAGAGAGACACAGAGCTACTTTGAGATAGTGATGACATATGGTTTCTATTTTTGTTATCTTTTTATCAGGGTATTTGGGTGTTTCAGACACACATTTCATGAACTTTGAGTCAGTACAATAAGTATATAGCAAGAGATTGCTGCCAAAGCCTAAATAATGTAATATCACTTTACTCATAACAGCGGAGGTACTTCTTTCAGAGCGTCATCCTAATAAACTACCTCTCAAAATGACTGGGAGCCCAGTGCATGGGGTAATTCACAGTTGAGGTACATATAGTAACTTCCAGAATTAGGAGAACATATAACACATAAGACTTAATAGAAATTCTTACAAAATGGAGCCATATTGTCAGTTCTTTTATATATCAGTATATGTTACAATATAAACCTTCATGATTTTTCAGGGACAGCAGAAACAACTATTCAAATTTTCCAAGCCTTGTTACCAACGGTGAGAGCCTGAAGCTGTTGCTATTGAAGTCAACTGCAAAACTCTCATTTACTTCAATGGGAGCAGGATCAGGACACTTTTTGGGTCATCCATTACCACCAGGGACACTGAATTATTACTGAAATAATTTGGCACCATTCAGGGCAATTGCACCTGTATTCCCCCGCCTTGGTCCCTTGAGGGCACCCACTCTATGCTCCCAGCTCCTCAGTTGTCATTTCTCTTGGGTGGAGACCTACATCTCTCTTCCTCCTGACCAGGCCTTAGTCCATGCTGCACAGTTCCCTGCTGCATTGTGAAATCCACAGAAAGGCAGACTACCTAACAGCCTGGCATGTACATTTTGCTTTCTCTCTGAAGGCTTTTGAACAGCATAATTACCAGTAGTTATAATTTATCATCTCTTTATAAGCATGCAGATTTATTCTTTAGGTGAGAACATTACAGAGAAAACATATTGAAAACAATAAAAGAACCTACATGCATGTTGATAAGCTTACCAGAGATCACCCCTCGCTGCCCACCCCAACTCCAACAAGGGCTCTGGTAGGAGTCAGTCCTTTAAACCCCAACAAGGGGGTTTTCTGTGGTTACACATTCATTACAACCTCAGCTCAGAACTGGCATCCAGACTGGGTAGGATCAGTCTGTTTTTTTTATACAGCTTGGGCCTTTAATCTTTAACTTTCAGGAACAGGTAATCAATGGGTAATCACCTGCTCCTCGGGGCATAGCTTCAAAGTTTTTGCATAACTGGAGGTGGAAATTTGGATTTATCTCCCTCTAGATATTTCCCAAAAATTCCATTTAACACACATTATTCCAAAAGGCCGTTATTGTTCAGTATAGTTCTTTAATCATCTAAGCCCACAATATTGCATAACCTTTGCATTTAATACAATGGACTCTAAAGATACTCAAACTTAATTCAGTAAGGTCTTTCAAGAATATTGCAGGAAATTGCTATATCTGTCACATGTTTATCATGGATTTGTGATCCAGTTAAGCCCAGCCACCCTAAGCAATGCTGCTCAGCTCTTTCCTCATCTTCCCTAATCAGGAACGTATTGGGGAAAGTTATTCCTTTATAGATGTAGAGAACCAAATTCTGCCCTTTGATGGACATGTGCAGCTTCCAGTGAAGTCATTCGGAGCTGTGTGCATGCTTTGGGGGGCAGAAATTGGCCCATTGTAAAATATATAAAGAACTTTAGAATCCTTCATGATGATATTGCAGATGAGATGATTATGTTCATTAGTATATCAAATATACATATGGACAATTATATTTTAAAGTATTAAGATGTTGCCAGAGAAGTTCACAATTAAAGGTTTAACAACCGGTAGGGTCCCCCAACTTTTAAGCAGAAAGGAGAACAACTTGGATTAATTTATGAGCAAACCTCATTCCGCATGTTGTCACACACAATTATTTAATTATGAATATCATTGGTATGGTTTGTAGCAAAGGTGGCAGAAAAATCATGTTTGGTTGTTTTATGGGATATGAATTTCCCTAGTTATTTAAAAAAACTCCATGTGGGTGCAGGGTAGCATTTGTTCCAAATGTAGAGTCATTTGATTGAGGGGAGAATTTAATCAAAGTATTTGGAGAAAAATTGCTGTTTCCTGGGTGGGGTATCATTGGGCAGAGGAGTGGGGGGAAAGGGCTGGAGCTGCAGCGAGGGGAAGGGGTAAATGGGGCTGGATGATATGGGGAGGTCAGAGAAGTTGGAGACTCAAGTGAGGGAGGCATGGTACCCATCCAGGTCTGCCATTGGACCCCAACCCCTTGCATTCCCAGCTCTGCCAGTCCACCCCAGCCCCCCTTGCACCTCACACCTCTTCCAGTGTGCCTCAATCTTTCCAGTGTACTCCACCCCCTACATTCCCAGCTATGCCAGTGTATCCCAATCCACCTGTACCCCACCTAAAGCTTTGGGGGGAGTAGGCATGTGAATGCTTTCTGGGACGGGAGGGATAATTGGGGATGGAGGAATAGGAGTTTGGGGCTGCAGCAAGAGGAGGGAGGAAATGAGGATGGGGCAAGGGAGAGGAAGGAGGTTGAGGGCTTGGAATTAGGATGGGTGGAATAGTGAGAAGGGGGTTGCGGGAGTCAGTGCCAGGGAGAAGAGGGGCAAGGGCACCTGTCAGTCCCACATTTTCCCCTCCTATGTGTTTTTCACCCCCCCACACACACACCCAAAATGAGAGGCAAGAGCCCACTTCCCTTCCCCCTTCATATGATGTGGGATACAGGGGGCCTTGCCTCTGAGGAAATGTCTGAACCCCTCTCTCTGCCACCTGGGGGACCACCTGTCATGTGAGCTGGGTTCGGGGGGGGCTTGCCTTTTGTGAGGGTCTGAGGCTCCTGCCCTTGTAAGTCAGGACCTGGGGAAGTTCTACCCCTTTGGTTAGGGAGCTGAGAATGGGCATATTTCATGCATATCATCACTGCGGTTTCTAGTCCAAACTTTTGTATACCTATGCAAAAAAGATTTAATAATGCATGCTGCTTGCTACAGGTTGTTTCTATTATAATATAACATTTTTTTTATTTTATGAGGAAGTTTACTGTAAACACAGCAGAATAGTCAGCAGCTGATCTAACCAAAATTTTTGTTATATTGGATGGGGAGGAGCCGGAGACAGAGGACTTAGTGTTTGTGTACGTTTGGGGGGGAGGGGAAAGATGGGGGACAGGGAGAGAGGTTGCTGTGAGGAAGGGTAATAGGCAAGTTTTAGATTGATTGTTTGAGAAAATCTGTGTTTTACTAGCAGGGCCGGCTCCAGGGTTTTTGCTGCCCCAAGCGGCAGGGGGGGGAAAAAAAAGCCACAATCGGCAGCACTTCAGCGGCAGCGACCCGCCGCCGAATTGCCACTGACGAGCCGGATGTGCCGCCCGTTCCCCTTGGCCGTCCCAAGCACCTGCTTGCTGCACTGGTGCCTGGAGCTGGCCCTATTTACTAGCCCTTAGGGGGATTGGTGGCAGGAAGTGGCTACTTCCTGATTTTGGAGCAGATTCATGTGGTGTTTCCAAAAACACACAGTGTGAAGGTTTGGAACCTATAGCACAGGAACTGATGAGGGAAAAGAAATGCATACTGCTGGGATTGTCACCATTTGGATTCTGGGCAATTCCTGGCTCACAAAGTTGCAGAAGTTTCAGAAGAGCAAGGAGTAACCATGGAATGGGGATTGCTGACTACAGGCTGATTTGGCTTAGTATGCAAACTGTAAAACGTTATATGTAAATTGTCAGACTACTAACGCCTACCAACAGCATATCTTTTCCTGTTCAAAAAACTAGGAAATCCAATGTCGAAAAACAATGTTAATGTAAAGTTAAGGTTGATAGGCAGTATGTTGTCCCCTTGCAGAAAACTGAGTTGAGCAAATCTCAAACTTTTGAAAACCAGGAAATGCAGAGTTAAGGTTTCCCAGCAGCCTTAACTCTGTCCTTATTCAGCTATGCCCCATTAACACACACACCTTCACTCTGCCGACCCCATAGTTCACCTCCTTTTACAACTCATTCACTCTCACTGTCAGAATTCCATCTACCACTTTTAAAGGACAAAAAAGAAATAAAAAGGTTAGTCATGCCACCTTTCCTTTGTTCTCCTGGAGGTGGCAATAGCTGATTGGTAATTTGTATACACATTCCAGGCCAAGTCACTTTATTAGGCGTACCTACAGTAAATGGCGCAGGCAGTAGTTGGCCCTACCTGGTAAAAGTATTTGTGAGAACATGTGTGGATTACTTTGAGATGTGTGACAGAATTGTGGTATGTTTTGCACCCTCGGTCTGAGAACAAAGAGAAGACTTGCGTGTGTGTCTGTATGATCTACTATGCATCATTTCAGTGTAGAATTGTGCACATTATATAATTAGTAGGGCGCAGGTGTTTTATTAGGATGAGTATTGTCAGAAGCAAGCTAGGATATGAGAGCAGTCTATGCATTACTCATCTGCTTGTACTCCAAGTAAAGTGAGTCAGGTCGGTGTCAGATGTTGATGAACTGAATGGCCATAGTTAATTCTGCTTGGTAGAGGTGTGTTTAGGAGAATTGTGGATTAGTTTGAAGTGTGTGGCAGAGCTCTGATTGTGATAAGAGATAAATGTTTTCCACATTCTAATGTGTGTGAGGAAAGGGAAGACATGCATGTGCACTTTCAGAATGCAGTATGCATCATTTCTATGGAGAATTGTGTACGTTATGTCAGGGGTTCTATTAGAATGGATATTGTCTGCAGTGCCGGGGAATATGACAGGATTCTAATGCATTAATGGTAGTTAAGTGAAGGTGTAAGTTTAGATGGTATCTTGTGAGTAAGTGCAAGGGAGTGGTAAGAGGTAGTGAAGTGCCTCTTAAATTATACTCACATTTTTCTGAGGACATGGCTAAGTATGAATGAATGCCTTTTTGTCCTTTAATAGTGTTACATGGAATCCTGTGAGCAAGATTGAAAGGGCAACCTTAACTTTGAATTGCCTGGTTGTCAGAAGTTTGAGTTTTGCTCAGCTCATTTGCAGATGATAGAAAACTATAAAAGATAGTTAAGTCCCAGACTCTGAAGAGCTACAAAAGGCTCTCTCAAAACTGGGTTACTGGGCAACAAAATGGCAGATGAAATTCAATATTGATAACTGCAAAGTAATGCACATTGGAAAACATAATCCAAAATATATATATAAAATGATGGGGTCTAAATTAGCTGTACCACTCAAGAAAGAGATCTTGGAATCATTGTGGATAGTTCTCTGAAAACATCCACTCAATGTGCAGCAGCAGTCAAAAAAAGTGAACAGAATGTTGGGAATCATTAAGACAGGGATAGATAATAAGACAGAAAATATCATATTCCCTCTACATAAATCCATGGTACGCCCACATCTTGAATTCTGCATGCAAATGTGGTCACCCCATCTCAAAAAAGATATATTGGAATTGGAAAAGGTTCAGAAAAGGGCAACAAAAATTATTAGGGGTATGGAACAATTGCAATATGAGGAGAGATTAATAAGGCTGGGACTTTTCAGCTTGGAAAAGAGATGACTAAGGGGGGATGTGATAGAGGTCTATAAAATCATGACTGGTTTGGAGAAAGTAAATAAAGAAGTGTTATTTATTCCTTCTCATAACACACGAACTAGGGGTCTCCAAATGAAATTAATAGGCAGCAGATTTAAAACAAATAAAAGGAAGTATTTTTTCACACAATGCACAGTCAACCTGCCTCTGCCATGCCAGAGGATGTTGTGAAGACTAGAACAGCGTTCAAAAAAGAACTAGATAAGTTCATGGAGGATAGGTCCATCAATGGCTATTAGTCAGGATGGTGTCCCTAGCCTCTGTTTGCCAGAAGCTAGGAATAGGCGATAGGGGATGGATCACTTGATTACCTGTTCTGTTCATTCCCTCTGTGGCACCTGGCATTGGCCACTGTCGGAAGACAGGATATTGGGCAAGATGGACCTTTGGTCTGAACCGGTATGGCTGTTATTATGTTATGTTCCTCATTCTTCAAGAGGATGACAAAATCCACACCCCTGAGCAATGCAACTAAAAAAACAATCTAATTCCTGGGGTATGCAGCGCAAGGTTGATGGGAAAATTCTCTTGGTGACCTAACTACCACCTCTTGGGGAGATGGAGTACCTTTGCTGACGGGAGAAGCTACAGTGGCACAACTGCAAAGGAGCAGCTGCTTTGTTACAATGTTTTAAGTGCAGACAAACCCAGGGTCAGGTTTGCAAAAACATACTCTAGTTTGCTTGATCCTGAAATGCCTTCTCTTATACTCAGCAGGATGCACAAGGTTGTTATGGTTCAGCACAAGCACCAGCAGAGGCTACAATGGGCTCAAATAGAGTTACATGCCAATAATTGTCCTCCACAGTAAGCACTGTTAAGCCCCTTGGACACTTGCTCCCTTAACTTGCAGGGCATGGGTAAACAATGTTCATAAGAGGAGACTTGGGTTTAAGAGCAAATCCTCTTCATGCTAGCAAGATGATTAGCTACGAGTTTTCATCTTAGGGGTGATTCAGGCAGGTGCACAGCAGCACTGTAATTAATACAAGAATGGAAATCTCCAGAGGCATGTATTAATCAGTATGGAGATAACGAGGTTAGTTCAATCAGGGAGGGTGAGGTGCTCTGCTAGCTGTTGAGGTGTGAATACCAAGGGAGGAGAAACTGCTTCTGTAGTTGGATAGCCATTCACAGTCTTTGTTTAATCCTGATCTGATGGTGTCAAATTTGCAAATGAACTGAAGCTCAGCAGTTTGTCTTTGGAGTCTGGTCCTGAAGTTTTTTTGCTGTAAGATGGCTACCTTTACATCTGCTATTGTGTGGCCAGGGAGGTTGAAGTGTCCTCCTACAGGTTTTTGTATATTGCCATTCCTGATATCTGACTTGTGTCCATTTATCCTCTTGCGTAGTGACTGTCCAGTTTGGCCAATGTACATAGCAGAGGGGCATTGCTGGCACAAGATGCCATATATAACATTGGTGGACGTGCAGGTGAATGAGCCGGTGATGTTGTAGCTGATCTGGTAAGGTCCTGTGATGGTGTTGCTGGTGTAGATATGTGGGCAGAGTTGGCATCGAGGTTTGTTGCATGGGTTGGTTCCTGAGTTAGAGTTGCATTGGCCAAACTGGACAAGAGAAACTGCTGAGCTTCAGTTCATTTGCAAATTTGACATCGTCATATCAGGATTAAACAAAGACTGTGAATGGCTATCCAACTACAGAAGCAGTTTCTCCTCCCTTGGTATTCACACCTCAACTGCTAGCAAAGCACCTCACCCTCCCTGATTGAACTAACCTCGTTATCTCCATACTGATTTATACATGCCTCTGGAGATTTCCATTACTTGCATCTGAAGAAGTGAGGTTCTTACCCACGAAAGCTTATGCTCCCAATACTTCTGTTAGTCTTAAAGGTGCCACAGGACCCTCTGTTGCTCCTTCCCAGTGCTCCCTCAGGATTTTAAATCTTCATATTTGCACACTAATTTGGGATGAGAAGTTGGAAGAAGTTATTACCAGTCCTGATCAAATTCTAAAGCAGAGTTGAAATTTCCACTTAGGAAATTACCCTTTATAGGCATTTCAGGAACTATCCTTTTCATCCAGTCTGCAGTGACTAAGAAGATGGTGGGCTCAGTCAGCCCCAAGCTTAGCTATGACCTACAGAGTTGTTATGTGGTGGAGGGGACGGTGTTTATTCCATTCTTCCAGGAAGTTCATGAGACTAGTGACATCAGGGCCGGCTTTAGTAAGTCCAGGGCCCGATTCGAATACCCGGCAGCGGTCCGGGTCTCTGGCAGCACATTGGCAGCAGGTCCTTCACTCACTTTGGATCTTCGGCGGCACTAAAGGACCCGCTGCCGAAATGCCGCCGAAGACCCGGAGCAAGTGAAGGACCCGCCGCTGATGTGCCGCCAAAGACCCGGACTGCCGCCGGGTGAGTAAAAAAATTAAAAAGTCGCCTAAGTTAGGCGCTCTTCTTTAGGGCGCGGGGCCCGATTCGGGGGAATCGGCCTAAAGCCGGCCCTGGGTGACATGAAACATTGGGAGGGGGACGGGAATGAGAAGAGATGTAAGAGAGTGGCAAGATCAGGTTGTGAGAATACCCTCCATATCCCAAGGGCTCTCCTCTAATACTTCATCTGGTAAGCAAATTTCTTGTATGTCCAAATATCATAGGCTCTGTTTGTTATGTTAAAATTGTATCATGCATAACTCTGTGTGTGTGTGTGTGTGTGTGTGTGTGTAAAGTAGATATGAACACACATTAATTTTCTATGGTCATTGGGCCATACAAGTTATAGGACTAAGAAAAAGCAAAGACATTTTATAGTTCAGTCGGTATATATTTGCAGTTTTCCAATTCATGTATCTTCAGGATTTTACAGTTGAAATTGTCTGAGGAATAAAGTGGAAGAAGAAGAATGTGTCTTACCACAAATAAAGTAAAATAGCAATAGTTTCGTGTTCCAACAGTGTTATATATTTAAAGGCACTGCCTTAAATTTTTATAAAAATGTAGGACATGGCTATTATGTGAACTCTGGAGTCTGTTCTATTCTAATGCTGTTATGTACCTTTTAGTTTGGAAGCAGTACTGGTTCTTGAGTGAGGATAGGCAAGAATGGCTTTCTGTGAGAATTTTTTAGATTTTGAAATATTTTCCTATCTTGAATCAAGACAAAAAGTCAAAACCTTAAAAAAAAAAATTGTGCATCAATAAACTAAAAAAACCAAGACCAGTTCAGGGCAGTTATTGAAATATTTTCTTTTAATTGTGACCTATTTTAAAAAACATTTTTAGTGTAAATTCAATTTTGAAACAAAGTCTTTTGAAGCCAAAAAAACAAAACTTGGAAATGTCAAAATAGGACATTTTGTCAATTTTGAAACTTCTTTCAATATTTTCTTAAGTTGGGAAATTCATTGAAACTGACCCTTTCCGGCAAACAGTTTTGACTTTGATGAATTGGAAATTTTGGGCAAAAAAATGTTTTGTCAAAAAATTCCCAACTTTCTCTAGTCTTGAGAGCTAGAGCAAAATATTATGTGGAGAATTATTTCCTCTTCATTCTCTTTATTTTAAAATAAAATCTATAAATGTACCTACTATTTTGTCCTCGTTTTAGTGGAATTTTAAGTGGTAAAACAATTGTCTGAAGTGTCTCAGACGCGGATGCCAGCAGCACACTATTATTTATTTCCTTTCTGGTTTATACTTTATATGCTGAATTTCTGGAGTAAATTTTTATTGTGTGGATATAAGCCCTTGAGAAACCAAAGCTTATAATAAACTAAAATATGGACTGAGTCTGAACCATATCAGCACAAATAGCAGTGCTTGAAAAGCAGAAAAGTAGAATCCAGGGCCTTTAAACCAAAAGCAAATTATAGCCTATCAATTTCTCTATAGGGCAACCTCAAGGCCTTTGAATTGGATAATAAATTCCCAGAAATGGTCTGTTTGTAATTAAAATTAAGCATCTCAGGATAATTTCATTATATTTTTAAAGTCAAGTATGTGTTAATAAGAGTTCTGTGCTCATTGTTATTACTTTCTTTAAAACCATTTTCACTTAAAATGAATTACTTTCTTTAAAAACATTTTCAGGGTCCGAGGATTAATTGCCCCATACTTGGAAATCAGAAATGCTATATATTTTTTTTCTGCTTCAGTAGAGTAAGCCTGCTAGCTTCAAAGCAATTAGTTGAAAAAGTGCTAGGTAATAAATGAGTTGTTTATGACTTACTGTACATATCTATTTCCAGTGAATTGAAAATGAGTTGAATAATGTGTCCTGAGTAGAGCTTTTTATGTGTATATTTATCACAGATCTGACTGCAATGCAGCACAGTTGCTAATTCATTGGAGCATCCTTGATTTTAATGCCTTAAAAGTGGAATACAACACTCATTGTATTGCAATTGACAAAGGGGTAGACTGTATGTATGTAAGTAAAAAATGCTGGTATGCTGCTAAACAAAGCCTAAAAGAAACTAAACTGGGAGGAGTGGTAGATACGCTGGAGGGTAGGGATCTGATACAGAGGGATCTAGACAAATTAGAGGATTGGGCCAAAAGAAACCTGATGAGGTTCAACAAGGACAAGTGCAGAGTCCTGCACTTAGGATAGAAGAATCCCATGAACTGCTACAGACTAGGGACCGAGTGGCTAGGCAGCAGTTCTGCAGAAAAGGACCAGGGGATTACAGTGGACAAGAAGCTGGATATGAGTCAGCAGTGTGCCCTTGTTGCCAAGAAGGTTAACGGCATTTGGGGCTGTATTAGTAGGAGCATTGCCAGCAGATCGAGGGAAGTGATTATTCCCCTCTATTTGGCACTGGTGAGGCCACACCTGGAATATTGTGTCCAGTTTTGGTTCCCCCACTACAGAAGGGATGTGGACAACTTGGAGAGAGTCCAGTTGAGGGCAATGAAAATGATTAGGGGGTTGGGGCATATGACTTACGAGGAGAGGCTGAGGGAACTGGAGTTATTTAGTCTGCAGAAGAGAAGTGTGAGGGGGGATTTGATAGTAGCCTTCAATTACCTGAAAGGGGGTTCCAAAGAGGATGGATCTAGACTGTTCTCAGTGGTAGCAGGTGACAGAACAAGGAGTAATGGTCTCAAGTTGCAGTGGGGGAGGTTTAGGTTGGATATTAGGAAAAACTTTTTCACTAGGAGGGTGATGAAGCACTGGAATGGGTTACCTAGGGAGGTGGTGGAATCTCCTTCCTTAGAGGTTTTTAAGGTCAGGCTTGATGAAGCCCTGTCTGGGATGATTTAGTTGGGGATTGGTCCTGCTTTGGGCAGGGGGTTGGACTAGATGACCTCCTGAGGTCCCTTCCAACGCTGTTATTCTATGATTCAATGATTCTCTTATAAAAGAGGTATCATGTCAATCATAATGTACTGTATATGTATAGTATTTTTATACATACAACTTCCATTGAAAATATTCATGTTCATGGAAGTTGCAAGACAGCTGTCACAGAAAAGTGAAGTATGAGGAGCAACACTAATAATGTTAGCAAGTTCCTGAAAAACATGTCTCCACTATGATGTGGCGGTGGGGGGACGGAAAGAGGGGAGAGAGAGAGCAATTCAGTTTCTGTTATTCATTGCTATTAGTATTATTATTATATTACAATAACATATTACAATATATTACATATAACATATATTACAATAAAAAAAAGACCCTTTCTAGTAGCCACTGTACAAATATATATAAAAACGTGGTCCCGGTCCCAAAGAGCTTACTGTCTAAAACAGCCATGGCCAAATCGTGTCTCATGAATCACATGCAGCTCTTTAAGGGGTCAACTGCGGCTTGCAGAGCTCAGGGTTTCATCGCACAGTGGGGCGAGCCACCGCTCATGGCTTGAGCCCCACGGGGAGGGCACCAAGACTCGTGGCTTCACCCCTGCTGGAAGGCAAGTTGTAGCTTGGGGCTTCAGCCCCGCAGGGGTGAGGTGGTGCCCTTGGCTTCATCCCCGCGGGAAGAAGGGTGCTTCTACTGAGGACTTCAGTGGCATATGCTCATTATAACAGGAAATTGCATCACTGTAGTGCTGTGGAGCCCTTGTGTACTGTGATCTCCTTGCATTCTGCACAGTACAGGCTGTGTTTACTGTTAAGTCGCAGTTGAATAGTTTAAGATTTGAATGTTAACCCTATATTAATTTCATGGATGACAATGACCTCTTCAAACTGTAAGAAATGCAAGCATGAAGATGAAAACTGAAATTTTCAGCCAGAAAGGAAGATTTTGCATTCACTAGTAAAAGTGGCAAACCCCTGTGCCTTAACTGCTATGGATCACTTTCTCACTACAAAGTGAGCAGCTTGAAATGTCACTATGAAACGAAGCACTTGGAAGAGAGGAAGGTGATCAGGAACAGTCAACATGGATTCACCAAGGGCAAGTCATGCCTGACCAACCTGATTGCCTTCCATGATGAGATAACTGGCTCTGTGGATATGGGGAAAGCGATGGATGTGATATATCTTGACTTTAGCAAAGCTTTTGATACGCTCTCCCACATTATTCTTGCCAACAAGTTAAAAAAGTATAGATTGTATGAATGGACTATAAAGTGGATAGAAAGCTGGCTAGATTGTTGGGCTCAACGGGTAGTGATCAACAGCTCGATGTCCAGTTGGCAGCCGGTATCAAGCAGAGTGCCCCAGGGTTCGGTCCTGGGGCCGGTTTTGTTCAACATCTTTATTAATCATCTGGATGATGGGATTAATTGCACCCTCAGCAAGGTTGCAGATGACACTAAGCTGGGGGGAGAGGTAGATATGCTGGAGGGTAGGGATAGGGTCCAGAGTGACCTAGACAAATTGGAGGATTGGGCCAAAAGAAATCTGATGAGATTCAACAAGGACAAGTGCAGAGTTCTGCACTTAGGATGGAAGAATCCCATGCACTGCTACAGGCTGGGGACTGACTCGCTAAGCAGCAGTTTTGAAGAAAAGGACCTGGGGATTACAGTAGATGAGAAGCTGGATATGAGTCAGCAGTGTGCCCTTGTTGCCAAGAAGTCTAATGGCATTTGGGGCTGTATAAGTAGGAGCATTGCCAGCAGATTGAGGGATGTGATCTTTCCCCTCTATTTGGCATTAGTGAGGCCTCATCTGGAGTACTGAGTCCAGTTTTGGGCTCCACACTACAAGAAGGATGTGGAAAAATTGGAAAGAGTTTAGGTTGGATATTAGGAAAAACCTTTTCACTAGGAGGATGGTGAAGCACTGGAATGGGTTACCTAGGGAGGTGGTGGAATCTCCTTCCTTAGAGGTTTTTAAGGTCAGGCTTGACAAAGCCCTGGTTGGGATGATTTAGTTGGGGATTGGTCCTGCTTTGAGCAGGGGGTTGGACTAGACGACCTCCTGAGGTCCCTTCCAACCCTGATATTCTATGATTCTATCACTCAGCTTAGCTGTCAACGAATCCACAGATATTCAAGATAAACGACAACTAGCTGTATTTGTTCCCTGTGTTTTTGTGGATGTAATTGTGAAAGAAGAAATGTTGTACTTAGTGGTGCTAAAAGAAACAACCTGCGGTGTTGACATAAAGAATGCACTTGACAAAGCATTGACAAATGCCAATGTACTGCTGGATAAACTTGTCAATGTTGCAATGGATGGAGCACCTGTAAGGGTGGGGGGAAAAGTAGGCCTTATTGGACTTTTGAATAGCGATTCTAAATTTCCACAGTTTCTCCCTGTTCATTGCATCATCCATCATGTACAACTCACAGGTAGATGCTTCAAGTATGAAAATGTTATGAAAACAGTCCTGGAAATTGCATCCGAAGAAGTGAGGTTTTTACTCACGAAAGCTTATGCCCAAATAAATCTGTTAGTCTTTAAGGTGCCACCAGACTCCTTGTTGTTTTTGTAGATACAGACTAACACGGCTACCCCCGATACTTGAGTCCTGGAAATTGTCAGTTTCCTCCGCTTGAATGGGAAGACTCATCGACAATTCAAAAATTTCATTGAAGAGCTGGATCTTGAAGACAAACCTAACAACGTCTCTTTCTACTGTATTGTGAGGTGGTTATCACCAGTAATGTCTTAAATAGGTTTGTGGAACTGTTGAAGCCTATCAATGGTTTCCTTGAAGAAAAGGAAAAGCCCTATCCACAACTGAAAGATGAGCAATGGATGCAGTATCTGATGTTTTTTACTGATATTATGCAGCACCTGCAAACTCCAAACTCAGCACTCCAAGAGAAGGATAAGATTATTTCTGATCTTACTCAGGCAGTCTTCAGCTTCCAGAACAAGTTAAAGCTTCTGCAAAGAGACATAGTGTCAAGAGACTTCAACTACTTTGACCATCTCAAGAGTAGGATAAACACATTTCCTGAACCAAAATATAAGATCACAAACTCGAGGCATACAGAGGTAAATTACAAGGACTGCTTGATGACTTTCAGACCAGGTTTGAAGACTTGCAGAACCTGAAATCCTGCTTCACCTTTCCGGTAAACTCATTCATGGCTGATGTGATCAATGGCTCCCAAAACCGTATTCCCAAAACTGTAGTTACAGAAACATCTACTGTAGAAATGGAACTGTTGGAACTCCAGGAAGACCAGGCTCTAAAGATGATAGTTTCTGTAAAAAAAAAAAATCATAGTCTACAATTGAGTTCTGGAAGCAAATGCCAGGAATGAAGTATCCTCAACTCAAAAAGACTAGCGTGCGACTCATTTCAATTTTTCCCACAACATATTTCTTTGAATCGTTGCACTCCGTGATGAAGTTTGTAAAATGAAAACATCATGCAGTCCTTACAAATCAATATCTGACCGAGCTCCTCCGTACCACCTTGACAACACATCAACCAGATTTCCAAAGACTTACAACCAGGATGGAAACCCACAAGGCCTCTAGCTCTGGCAGTAATTAGCTGTGATCCAGTAAATAGGATGTTAATATTTTAAAAAAATGCATGTGTAAAGGTTGCTCATGTCTTGTGGCTCTCGAATTTCTGAAGATTATCGTATGCATCTCAGAGGATCAGTAAGTTTTGCCACCCTTGGTCTAAAAAGACAAGTGATGCTGACAAAGGATAAAGGGAGAGAGAAACAAAAAAATATATACCTTACATTACGTAGCTATATATATTTATGTGGAATATCTACGTTATAAAGGGTTGTGGCTGTATGGGAAGGTGTTATATGTGAAAGAGAGTCACATATAGAAGTCATCTAACTGATATTAAATGGTAACAGTTTTCATTCACTGCTGACTGAGGTCAGATCGGGTATGTCTACATTGCAATTAAACACCTGCATCTGGCCCGTGCCAGCAGATTGGCTCCAGCATAGGCATGGGAACTATGAGTGCGGGGAGGTGCTGCAGCTCCCAGCCCCATCCCCCACTCTCGGGCCTCTGCTCCCGCGGCCCTGCACCTGGTCCCCTGCTCCCTGAGCTGTACTCCCAGGGCCCCCCTCCTGGTCCCATGGCCTGGTCTATGCTCCTGGCCACGCACGTGGGGTCCCAGCTGCTGGACCCTGCCCAGGGCTCCACTCCTGGCCCCATTCCTGCCCACAGTTGTGGCTCCAGCCTTAGCCCCCTTACCTCTGTCCGGGTCTCTCCCTCCCGGAGACATGGCCTTGCTCCCGGCCCTAGCTCTAGAGGATAGGGGGAGCAGACAAGAATAAGGGGGACATGAGGTAAAAAGTAAAAACTGCTTTCAGCACCCCAACTATTAAGTGTTCCAGCATCACTGGGCTCCAGGGTTCAAGCTGTTTAATTGCAGTGTAGATATTCGGGCTTAGGCTGCATCCCAAGCTCTGGGACCCTCCCACCTCACAGAGTCCTAGAGCCCGGGCTCCAACCCAAGCCCAAATGCATACAACACAATTAAACAGCTCCTTAGCCCAAGCATCTTAGCCTGAATCAGTTGGCAAGCACCAGCCACAGGTTTTCAATGGCAGTGTAGACATACCCATTGAAACTAGTGACATAGAGGTGCAAGTTTATATATCTTTGTAAAAATGTGGCAGACTTTAGGCTTCTACAGAGGGACGCACAGCTCTGTTGTTGTGACATCATGTTATTAGACAGTTGACCCTTTTATGGTTGTGCAGTGGAGTTACTGCTGACTCTTGCTAGCAGGTAGAATCAGTTAGCTCCACCAAAGATATAAAAGGGGTTAGAACTTCTCTCACAGGCACAGAAAATTAGTGTCTGGGGCTGAGATGTTCTGGAAGGAAAGCTCCAAGGAAAAATGATGTGTTTAGTTTAAACTCTGTGAGGGAATTGGTCAAGAAACAAGCATTTCCCCAACTCTTCATAAAAAATGCTATGAAATTGTTAACTTCCATCTGTCAAAGACAGATGTTGCACTGTCAGTCAATGCTGGAAGAAAGACAAGAGGCCATGCATGTGGTTTAATTAGGCTGCAGTTTTATTCACTTATAATTAGGGTGACCAGACAGTAAATGTGAAAAAACGGGATGGGTGTAGGGGGTAATAGGAGCCTATATAAGAAAAAGACCCAAAAATCAGGACTGTCTCTATAAAATCGGGACATCTGGTCACCCTACTTATAATATCTGGAAGTACCCAGCAACAAATTGTACAGTGCAGGGAGGAGGGAGTCAGCTCCCCTCTGATCCTCAGCTCACTTAAAGGGGGGCAGGAAAGGGAGGGGGATGGGGTCTGCTCCCCACTGACAAGAAGTAGGAGCTCTAACCTCCCCTTACTTAGATCAAGTCAGCAAGAGCAAACAGGATGAATCCCTCCTTTTAAAACCAAAGTCGGGAGAGCCAAGACAGGGCTTAAAACAGGACATATGGTCACCCTAGGTAATGTCCCCCAGTGTGTCAAAAGGGAACCCAGTTCTATTCCAAGTACATGGGAGGGTGGTTGGGTGTTCCCATCCCATTCCTGGTAAAGCAGGCCTCTCCGTGGGTGCATGGGGTATAAATACCCCTCCCACTCTTCCAGTCAGCAGGAAGGGCAATGCAGTGATCTTGAGCTGGCCCCAACTGTATCTTGCCCTTCCAGTCCATCCCTGTAAGCTTCCCTTCTTCCCTGTGTTGCAAGGGAGCTCTTAAAGGGGCAATGCCTCTTTTCTTCTAGCTAGTCAGACAAAGATCCACTTGCATAAAGATTGCAGTGGGCACATAATAAGATTCTTATTTTGATAACAACCTTGTTCTGCAGCAGTGGGAGTTTAAATCATGTCACTGCCATAAGGGGTGAAATTATATGTTCTGGGGGGTTGTTGTTTTTTCCAACCTGCTGGCTAGTGGGTGAGATTACTGGAGATAATTAGCATGATTATTTGTTAATGTTTATTTTTTGGTATAAGAAAACTCCTACTGACTTCAAGGAGACCATGTTTTGGCCTGAAAGGGATAAAATGCTGAGATACTTAGGTATTAGGAGTTTGCTACAATAATTATTAAGTAAAACGTTAGAGCCACATTGTGCCTATCAATATTTAAACAGAACTCTCCACTGAAAATTAATAGAGTTCTGACTAAAAATTCATGGTACAGCATGGCCTTGAGTAAGGACCTCAAAACTTGACCCTAACTTTACCATTATATCATTGGTTGGTTTGGTGAATCTCCACTGGAAACTTCAACTTCAGATCTACCATGTAATGAATTAGGTCATGCTCCTGACAAAAGTAAAATAAAACAAAATGAGTTGTGTAGATTCCAGTGAATAGGTCAGAATCACAAGTTACTTATGACTTACTGGGCAAGAAAAGAGCCACTAACCATAAGAGCTTATATGTCAGTCTGTTCAACATCATTTTCTAATCATTTGTATAGCTGAAGAGAACTATTCAGGCTGTTTACATATTTTCTATCAAAGTTGCAATAAAGGAATAGCCTCAGAAATAACATTACATTTTAATTTCTTTTCCTCCTTTTGGTCTCAAACTTAGATGAATCCTAGGTGACCTTGACTAGCCAGTCATCCATTTAATCATATTCTTCACTATAGTTCAACATCACTTTAGTAGTGTTTAAATCACGTATGTACCCTAAGTTCCCTTTTTTAAATATCTTGGCATGACAGCAGTACATATGTACAGTTCAAAAACCACTGATTATGGAATACTTCTACATTTTATGAGGTCAGATCCCTAGCAGACTAATAAATTAGGATTCTGAGTCAAGGACATACTTTAATCAATAATAGTAGATGAGATATTACATTTATGTGACCAGCAGCATGATTACTGTTGGTATATAAACTAGCAAAGAAGCCATAATACTTTGTCATTATTAACATGCTGATGTGTTTTCTTAAGCGATGCATGATTTGTTTTAAACATATTTGGGATTGCATGTTTCGGTGTGGCTTAAAGTTATTGTTTTATGTTGTACACTTTATTACTGAGCAATTCCTTAAATTATGGGGGGGGAAGGATATTTTAAGATGTCTAATCATCAGCCTCCTTATTCCCCACTAGATAAATCTAATAGCAAACTACTTTAGAAATAAAATTCTGCATTTGCCTATTGAGTATATGCGTGATCGCTCATCTTCATTATAGGCAAATGAATTAGTTACTGTATTCTGTTGTGTATTCTGTATTGTATTCTGTGGTCTGTTCATTGGAGTATGAATGACCTGATAATAATTGTCATCTTCCAAAGCATAATTCAAGAAGAAGAGAAATTTCCCCAAATGCACAACGTGGGCTATGAGATGAAGTTGTCATAAAATCACAGGAGCCATATTTAACTCAAGTTGTGAAATGTAGATGTACTAAATAATTAGCAAGACATCAATTAATGATTTTATGGTTTGTTCTCAAGTTAAGTGAGCTCCTTTGCCTTTTCAAACTGTCAGAAAGAGAGGTGATTACATGACCACAATGTTCATTACAAGTTAATGTGAAGTTAGTTTTCCATCAGTGCAATTTTTGCAGATCACGGATTGGCTGCAGATACAATTTTTGTATCTAGAGCCCTGCAAATCTGCAGATATCTGTGGACCATTTTGCAGATCGGGTGCAGATACAAATTTTGTATCCATGCAGGGCTCTGAAGATCTGAACATATTCATCACCCGTTCCAGGAAGGGTTTTATTGCAGAGGTTCTGGCTTACCCTAAATTGGCACCAACTTGGCAACAGGCTCTAATTGCATCTCTTTCTATTCAATTGTATAAATAGCAAACTCAAATATACAAAAACAAAAAGAGGAAACCATACAGAGTAGCTCTAAAATTTCCCTGGAAATTCTCTAACCTAGCAATTAGTCAGCACAACCTGTTTGTCGCTATCCATTCTGAGAGTAACACAAGCCTCTCTTAAGATTTTGAGCCTCAATAGGCTCAAATGCACCTACACAGCTCCTAGCTGATAGTGACTCCCTGAGTTGCTTCTGAATCCTGGCTGACAATTAATCTTCGAGGGTATGTCTACACTGCAATTAGACCTGCGAGTTGGGCGTCTACCCAAAAGTCTACACTGCAATTAAAGACTGCCTTAGTCCAAGCCCCAGGAGCCTGAGATGGCATGGGCCAGCCACGGATGTGTGATTGTGGTGTAGACATAACCTCAAGGTGCTTAGACATTTGTGTGGCTTCACCTGGGAACATTCCCTGGGAAGAGTATGGAACAGCTACAAGGGATACCAATAGACCCTGTTACTATGCCACGTAATATTACAGGGTATTGTCCAATACTGTACAGCAGTGTAAATAAGCAATGAACAGATACCATGGCAACATAAACAGGAAAAGAGAAAAATATATAAAGATACATCTGTATAAAAAAAAAAAAAAAACCTGTACCTAAATAATGGATAGGCATCTGGTCAAAGTACAATAGGCCATTATGTTAAAACGTGTCATTAACTAATTACACCAATTTTCTTACAGTTTCACTGAATTTCAGATTGCTTAAGTTCAAGTCCAGATGAGAGATGTCTTAGAAATACATAAATTGTGTACATCAAAATAGAAATATTGAACCTAAAGTTCTCAGTTTTGCAGTTTCCAATGGCTTATCTCTCGAGATAGGTAGAAACTTCAGATTTAGGCCCTGCTTCAGAACCTATGCCTTATTTTGGCAATCTGACATCTCACCAGTTACTGCTCTGTCTTTCAATTTTACTTTTAGGGGAAGATTATTGAAAATACTGTGTAGGTGCAACTTTGGTATCAGCTGGAATCCTGACCTTGGAAGTGTAGTGAGTTTGGTCCCTTCCACTTTTTAAAAGGGTTTTAGACACCTGGCTGCTCTTAAAGAATTTGTCATTGATGGACAAAAACATATGTTTTCACCTGCATCTGCTACAGTTACCTATGATTTTTGTGATCCCCACAACATGCTGTAGATGGGGCTGCCCTTGAAGACTTATTGGACCTGCAGAAAACAGCAGTCCACCTACTTCATGGTGTTATCCTTATGTAATTGGGCCCAGGTTTGTAATTGTATTTAGGCATTGTTCTGCTCAGTGTTGCAAGACCTAAGTGACTTAGGAGCCTAAATATCATTTTTCAAAAGTGACTTAGAAGCCCAAGTCCCACTGACTTTCAAGTTACTCAAGCGCTCCAATCATTTCACTGGCTTCCTATTTGTTCATTTCTGGGTGTAGTTTAGATATCAACACTGATGTACAAAAATGTGTGTGGCTTGGGTCTTGACTATTTTAGGAGAACATCTGTCTGACAGACCAGTATTTACCGCCATTGCAGTAGACATCAGCTGGGGCACTCAAATTAATAGCCTCTATCTTTAAATACGTAGTGGCTCGTACCAGATGATTTTTGGTAGAGACCCTTCATTCACATTCATTTTCCCTTTTGTTGTCATAAAGCCTGGGGCCAGACCTTCTCCTGGTATAAATCAGTGACTCTCCATTGACTTCAGCGGATCTGCAGTGATTTACACCAGCTGAAGCTCTAGCCCGGAGCTTGTTCACGAAAAGGTCATGGTGCAAAGCCTTTGTCTTTACTCATGCTTAATTAACTGCTTTTATTGATTTGTTATTATATAGTCTACCTTTATAGGGTTATGTATATACAGTATATTTTATTGTTAAACAGTAATTTTTTAAATGCCTTGAAAGTTACATAGATAGACTAGCATGTATTATTGCATACAAGCAAAAAATTACTGGGTTTCCTGAATTTGAACAAAGCCAAAAGGACAACTTAGTCCAAGTGGGTTAACTATTGCTTTTTTTTTTCTTTGCCTTTTTTCTTTTTAATTGCATCAGTTTTTCATTAATCCTTCTCTTGCAAACAGTCTGTAACAGCACCTTATTGTTCTGGAGATAACACTCATAACAGTTTGGCAGCCTTTTCTATGAATGTGCCCTAAAGGAACTTTGCTTAACGAAATGTCACTGAATATTTTAATACTGATTTCTCTCTGTAAATCACACTGGTTAAAACTGCTAGGCAGTTTGTGGTTTTTAACCTGTACGATAAAACAAGCTTGATAACATGCTCCAAAGAAATGGGAAGTCCACACACTGGTAATAAATAAGAAACTGTGTTCTCTTTGATTCACTAAGGATCTGTTAATGCCACCATCATTTAATTATATGCATCTGTGCAAGATCAGGTTAGAAGTCAGCAGCAAATCGAACTAGTCTGGGTATTATTGTGAACCTGAATTAATTTTACAATCTGCCCCATCTGCCTTTTGAATGTGTTGCTTTGAATACGGGATGATAGTCTTATTGTTGAGAAGTTCAAAGTCACATTAAACACTTGTTAAATTGTAAGAACTGAGAGTTTGTCTAGATTGTCAGATCAGCTGTTTTTCCTCTAATTTGTCTGACAGGAGCAGATAATTGTAGTCTATTGTCAGCTATGATGAGGCTCCTTAGAATCATCTGATCAGTCTGTGGTTCAGTACTACTTGTTTCTGTTACTGCTTATACATATTCTCCATGCTTTCTGAAGAGCTGTTCACTACAGACAGGGGTGCTGTCTAGAACAAGGGACTATTGTGGGCTATTTTCCTGGGTCTGCCACTAGTGAACTGTTTTACTTGGAGCAAGCTATGAAACTCTGTGACCATCAGCGTACCAATCAGTAAAATGGATCTAATAGTGCTTACCTTATAAAGGTAGTCCTAATTCATGTTTGCAAGGTGTTTTCAAATCCTCAGATGAAAGGTGATTTAGAAGTTAAAAGCATTATCTTTTATTATCCTTTTAAATTTGCTCTTATATATATTGTATCATAGACTTTAAGGGGCTAATCTACCACTGCCTGGCTTCTTCTACAGTCAGTTACACCTGTGCAACAAGGATGTGAAATGTTACCACAAAATGGTAGAATTTTACACCCATTTGCACTTGCTTTGCACGGGTATAAACTATTACGCAAGGTACCCCAGATCACCCTTTTAGATTTATTGGAAACTCGAGTCCACAGATTAATGGTGCGTTGCAAACATGGTGGAGGAAGCAGTATCAGGTAAGGGCATAAGAAGAAAGAATGAGTTGTGAAGTGTGGGATCTACCACTGATAATATTCTGGAGTTCACAGCTTTGTAGTGTTTAAGACAGAAAGGACCATTAGATAACCTAGTCTGACTTCCTGTATATTACAGGCCCTTAAGTTTCACCCTATATTATGCCCAATATCTTGTGTTTGGCTAAAGTAGATCTTCCAGAAAGGAATCCAGTCTTGATTGGAAGACATCAAGAGATGGAGAATCCAGCATTTCCCTCGATAGTTTGTTCCTATGGTTGATGACCCTCACTGAAAAAAAAAGTGTCTAAATGTGTCTGGATTCAGCTTCCAGCCATTGGTTCTTGTTATACCTTTCTCAGCTAGATTCAAGAGCTCTTGAGTATCTAGTATTTTCTCCCTGTGAAAGTACTTACACACTGTGATCAAGTCAGGTCTCAATCTTCTTTTTGATGAGCTAAACAGATAGAGTGCTTTAAGTCTTTCACTTTAAGGCATTTGCTCCAACCCTTGAATCAAGTTTATGGCTCATTTTTGCACCCAAGACAATTTTTAAAACATCCTTTTTTAAAATGTGGACACCAGAACGGTACACAGTATTCTAGTATCAATCTCACCAATGCCATATACAGAAGTAAATTCACCTCTGTTCTGACAACACACATGCTTATGCATCCAAAGATTGCATGAGCTCTTTTTGCCACTGTATCACTCTAGTATCAGAGGGGTAGCCATGTTAGTCTGAATCTGTAAAAAGCAACAGAGGGTCCTGTGGCACCTTTAAGACTAACAGAAGTATTGGGAGCATAAGCTTTCGTGGGTAAGAACCACTTGCATCTGAAGAAGTGAGGTTCTTACCCACGAAAGCTTATGCTCCCAATACTTCTGTTAGTCTTAAAGGTGCCACAGGACCCTCTGTTGCTTTGTATCACTCTAGGAGCTCATATTGAGTTGCTTGTTTTGATCTCTAAATCCTTCCAGGATTTCTTTCCAGGATACTGTCCCCTGTAGGTATGGCCTGCATTCTTTGTTCCTAGATATATAACTTTGCATTTGGCTGCATTAAGGTGCATTTTGTTTGAATGGGCCTTATCATGCCCCTTACTATCACAAGACCATGGGTATCACTTCAGGGTAGACTGTTCACTAACAGGGAAATTAACCCAGTGCCAGCTGCGACTCTAACTCCTGAGACACATCAACTAACCACACTGCTTATTAATTCCATAGGCTTTTGCCAGTCTTAACATAGAAGTTAACCAGTCCCAGTGGAAACTCCAGTCCCTCTTCACACCAAAGAAGCAGCCCCCTGTGCTTTTAGGCCTCTTTCATTGTACTATCACATAAAATCCAGGTTCCTCTGTTTTCAAAGGACCATACACATACCACAGGTCAGTTCCACCTTGGATCTCCCTCCTTCATCCAATAAGGTAACATTCAGTCCAATCCTGTAATAACTTATTTAGGCTTTGTTAAATGAATGAAGATGAAAGAAGATACGATCACACAATGCTAAGAATACTAAAGACACAGACAGACAAAGACAAAATTAGGTTATATTATCATATAAAACTTCTGTTCAAAGTAACAAAGTCCTATGGTATTTTTTCCAAACTCCTGCAGTATTTCTTCCATAATTTATGTTACTATTTCCTAAGCAAGTAACATTAATTCTAAGGAGAATTTACTGCACATACATGCATGGGTAATCTAGCTATGTAATCTGTAGTGAAATATGTGCAGAAGCACTCCCTCAGCCCTTTTGCACGTATGCTACAAAAGGACAGTGGGAACATTCTTATCCATTTTGTTACTGTATCATAATGCAAATTCATAAGGGTCAGAATTAAGATTTTGAATGTAACTCTAATCTTTTTCATGTAATGACTTTTGACTACTTAGCTGTAACTTTAACATTCAACGAAAAATTTCTCTGCGGTGATAAACATAAAATATCATCAGTATGTTTATAATGCATATAATAAGATAGTTCTTTATACAAAGACAAACAAGGCAAAATGTAAGACTGTTGATATAAGGAAAGGTGTGGAGATCCATGCCAGAAGGGTTAATGGAAGTAATGGATTTAAAGACATTTGAAGGAGGCACGAGAGGACAACTGGGGAAAAAGATCTGGAAATCCACTGAAACCATAATGGGCAGCTTAATAGATATGAAATAGAGAAAGGGATGAAGGAACCAGTAAGGAAAGGATTAGAAGGAGCTAAAGGAAGAGTAAGAGGAAATCACTGCTGAGACATAAGCAGGCACAAGATTAGTTAAAGCTTTGAAGATGAGAAAGAAAAGATTGAATTCCATGTTAAGAATAACTCAACACAGTGTTATTTTGTATAGCATTTTTCATATACGACTATCCCTTAATGTTCTGCTCTATTCTATATTGTAGTATCTGAGTGCTTTTCAGCAGTGCAATAAGCAACGAGACTAACATCTGTCATATGTGATTTGTTCTTTGTCTCATCCTATCACAATTCTACATGTGGGATGTTCAGTGAAATGTTTTGGTTTTGGTAGAGGTGTTTGTTGGTTTGTGTTATTGGGGGCTAATCATTTTATTTTTTAAAAATATGCACACACCACAGTGTTTATGTTAGAGAAGGCAAGACCAAAGAAGTGAACCTGGTACTTGAAGCAGAAGTGGGTGAAATTTGTGATGATCCTTTTCTCCCTGTGGGAATTCCTTCTATCATCTGGGACCAGTCCCCCGAGAATGCCCTATCTTCAACAAGGATTAACTTTACCCTTACGTAGAAAGTTCCATTTTGCCTGAGGAGAAGAGTAGTCAATCCACCCTTGTCCTGGAGCCTTAGGTAGTCTATTAGATATCTGGGACCCAGGTTATTCAGCTCCTTGAGGATAATACTGAGACCTTGAACTAGACTTGATGACGCTTGCATGGTCCTTTGACATATGTGTTAACTACTTGTGCTAAACAATCTTTTCCATCTTGTATCTAGCTGTGACACTGAGTAAGTTTCCCAGGCCTGAAGAAGAGCTCTGTGTAAACTTGAAAGCTTGTCTCGTATTAAATGAGGATATCAATATAATAGGCATCACAGACACTTGGTGGAAAGAGGATAATCAATGGGACACAATAATACCAGGGTACAAAATATATCAGAAAGACAGAAAAGGGTTGCGCTGGTGGGGTGGTGACACTATATGTGAAAGAAAGCGTAGAATCAAGTGAAGTAATAATCTTAAATGAAACAAATTGTACCATAGAATCTCTATGGATAGTAATCCCATGCTTGAATAATAAGAACATAGCAATAGGGATAATACTACCGACCATCTGACCAGGATGGTGATAGTGACTGTGAAATGCTCAGGGAGTTTAGAGAGGCTATAAAAATAGAAAACTCAATAATAATGGGGGATTTCAACTATCCCCATATTGATTGGATATATGTCACCTCAGGACGGGATGCAGAGATAAAGTTTCTTAACACTTTAAATGACTGCTTCTTGGAACAACTAGTCCTGGAACCCACAAGTGGAGAGGCAATTCTTGATTTAGTCCTAAGTGGATCCCAGAGGTGGATCTTGTCCAAGAGGTGAATATAGCTGAATTGCTTGGTAATAGTAACCATAATATAATTAAATTTAACATCCTCGTGGGGGGGAACACCACAGTAGCATTTAAGTTCAGAAAGTGCAACTACACAAAAGTGACAAAGCTAGTTAAACAGAAATTAAAAGGTACAGTGCCAAAAATGAAATCTCTGCAAGCTGCATGGAAACTTTTTAGAGACACCATTATAAAGGCTCAAATTAAATGTATACTTCAAATTAAAAAACACTGTAAGAGGACCAAAAAATTGCCCCCCAGGGCTAAACAACAAAGTAAAAGAAGCAGTGATAGGCAAAAAGGCATCCCTTAAGAAGTAGAAGTTAAATCCTATTGAGGAAAGTATAAAGGAACATAAAATCTGACAAGTGAAGTGTAAAAATATAATTAGGAAGGCCAAAAAAGAATCTGAAGAACAGCTAGACAAAGACTCAAAAAGTAATAGCAAAAAAAAAAAAATGTTTAAGTACATCGGAAGCAGGAAGCTTGCTAAACAACCTGTGGAACATTCAAGGACAATAAGGCCGTTACGGAGAAACTAAGTGAATTCTTTTCATCGGTCTTCATGGCTAAGGATGTGAGGGAGATTCCCAAACCTGAGCCATTCTTTTTAGGTGACAAATCTGAGGAATTGTTTCAGATTGAGGTGTCAGTAGAGGAGGGGTTTTGGAACAAATTGATAAACTAAACAGTAATAAGTCACCGGGACCAGATGGTATTCACCCAAAAGTTCTGAAGGAACTCAAATGTGAAATTGCAGAACTACTAACTGTAGTCATATGCATCTGAAGAAGTGGGTTGTAGCCCACGAAAGCTTATGCTCTAATAAATTTGTTAGTCTCTAAGGTGCCACAAGTACTCCTGTTCTTTTTGAGGATACAGACTAACACCGCTGCTACCCTGATAACTGTAGTCTGTAACCTATCATTTAAATCAGATTCTGTACCAGATGACTGGAGGATAGCTAATGTGACACCAATTTTTAAAAATGTTTCCAGAAGCATCCTGACAATTACATGCTTGTAAGCCTAACTTCAGTGCCGAGCAAAGTGGTTGAAACTATAGTAAAGAACAGAATTATCAGACACATAGATGAACATGATAGGTTAGGGAAGCATCAACATGGTTTTTGTAAAAGGAAATCATGCCTCACCAATTTACTAGAATTCTTTGAGAGGGTCAACAAGCATATGGGCAAGGGGGATCCAGTGGATATAGTGTACTTAGTTTTTCAGAAACCCTTTGACAAAGCCCCTCACCAAAAGCTCTTAAGGAAACTAAGCTGTCATGGGATAACAGGGAAGGTCCTCTCATGGATTGGTAACTGGTTGAAAGATAGGAAACAAAGGGTAGGAATAAATGGTCAGTTTTCAGCATGGAGAGAAGTAAATAGTGGTGCACTCCAGGGGTCTGTGCTGGGAACAGGACTGTACATGATATTCATAAATGATGTGGGAAAAGGGGTAAACAGCGAGGTTGCAAAATTAGTAGATGAAACAAAACTATTCAAGATAGTTAAGTCCAAAGCAGACTGTGAAAAGGGATCTCAGAAAACTGAGTGACTGGGCAACAAAATGGCAGAAGATGTTCAATATTGATAAATGCAAGGTAATGCACATTGGAAAATATAATCCAAAATATACATATAAAATGATGGGGTCTAGATTAGTTGTTGCCACTCAAGAAAGAGATCTTGGAGTCATTGTGGATAATTCTCTTAAAACATCCAGTCAATGTGCACTGACAGTCAAAACAGTTAATGTTGGGAATCGTTAGGAAAGGGATAGATAATAAGACAAAATATCATATTACCTCTATATAAATCCATGATATACCCACATCTTGAATACTGTGTGCAGATATGATTGCCCCATCTCAAAAAAGATATTTGGAATTGGAAAAGGTACAGAAAAGGACAACAAAAATGATTAGGGGTATGGAACAGTTTCCATATGAGAGGAGATTAATAAGACTAGGACTTTTCAGCTTGGAAAAGAGACAATTAAGAGTGGATATGTTAGAGGTCTACAGAATCATGACTGGTATGGAGAAAGTAAATAAAGAAGTGTTGTTTACTCTTTCTCATAACACAAGAACTAGGGGTCGCCAAATGAAATTAATAGGCAGCAGATTTAAAACAAACAAAAGGAAGTATTTCGTCACACAATGCACAGTCAACCTGTGGAACTCTTTGCCAGAGGATGTTGTGAAGGCAAAACTATAAAAGCGTTTAAAAAGAATTAGATAAATTCATGGAGGATAGGTCCATCAATCGCTATTAGCCAAGATGGGCAAGGATGGTGTCCCTAGCCTCTGTTCGCCAGAAGCTGGGAAAGGGGGACGAGATGGATCACTTGATGATTATCTGTAATGTTCATTCCCTCTGAAGTACTTGGCATGAGCCACTGTTGGAAGACCATTGGTCTGACCCAGTATGGCTATTCTTATGTTCTCTCTCACCAACAGAAGTTGGTCCAGTAAAAGAGATTACCTCATCTACCTTGAGTTTAAATAACAAAATCACATATTTCAAATAAAAATATAGGATACAGAGAAATTAAACATACCATATAAGGAAAGGCAAAAAGCATGTGCTTTCATGTTAGGTGTGAAAATACATGGGGAAACTAGTTAAGTGACAGATACAAGAAACTGTCACAAATGGCAGGAACTTTACTTACACAAAACTGACAAGTGTGTGTGAAGAAGCAGAAGTGGCCCAGGGCTAAACAAGTGCAGGCAAAGTAGAATAAAAAGATAAAAATGTCCATGTGGTAGTTTGCAGAAAAGTCCAAGATGGTGTGACGGGTTGGATCACAGAAACCCCCTTGGGAGCTGCCACCCAATGTACCAAGACTACCCCTGTTCCTGTTTTCCCTGCCAGCTCAGGACTCCAGCACCCTGTCTTGCTGAGCCAGACACTTCAGTCTGCTCCAACACAGACCCAGGGTCTGAATCACTTGCCCCAAAGCTGCAAGTTTACCTGAAAACAGCTTACAGAAGTGTGCTTGTCTTTAGCACTCAGATGCCCAACTCCCAATGGGGTCTAAACCCAAATAAATCCGTTTTACCCTGCATAAAGCTTATGCAGAGTAAACTCATAAATTGTTCGCCCTCTATAACACTGATAGAGAGAGATGCACAGCTTTTTGCCCCCCCAGGTATTAATACATACTCTGAGTAAATTACTAAATAAAAAGTGATTTTATTAAATACAGACAGTAGGATTTAAGTGGTTCCAAGTAGTAATGGACAGAACAAAGTAAGTCACCAAGTAAAATAAAATGAAATGCGCAAATCTATGTCTAATCAAACTAAATACAGATAAGTTCCTCACCAGTTCCAGAATGCTCCCTTTTACAGGCTAATCTCCTTTTAGCCTGGATCCAGCAATCACTCACACCCCCTGTAGTTACTGTCCTTTGTTCCAGTTCCCTTCAAGTATCCTGGGGGGGGGTGGGGTGGAGAGGCTCCTTCCTGAGCCAGCTGAAGACAAAATGGAGGGGTCTCCCACGGGTTTAAATAGACTCTCTCTCGTGGGTAGAGACCCCCTTCCTTCCTCCTATGCAAAGTCCAGCTTCAAGATGGAGTTCTGGAGTCACCTGGGCAAGTCACATGTCCCTGCATGACTCAGTCTTTACAGGCCGAAGCCATTGTCCACATGGTATCTTGCATGTCTCCAGGAAGACTTCTTATGTGGATTGGAGCATTCCAAGATGCATTGTTCTCCAAGTGTTTCCTGATCAGGTACTTAACCTGGCGAATTCCTTCCTAAAGAAGCTGACCAAATGCCTCCCAAAGCTTACTTAGAAACCAAGCAAGCATACAGCCCATATTCTTAACCTCAAATAGAAAATGATATATATGTACAAATAGGATGAATAGATATAGTAGACCATAACCTTTACGGAAATATATTACATGGCACAGGCAGCACAAAACATATTCCAGTTATGTCATACATACATTTATAAGCACCCCCTTCCCATAAAGCCTTATGGGGTACACTGTCACAGATGGTTTCAGTACGGAGGTAATATTGAACTTTGTCCTGAAGGGAATGGACAGTCAATGATTTTATTTATAAATGGAGAGGATATGGTCACATTTCTTTGACCTGGATTCAGGAGAGCTGGTAAATGAGAGGCCAGAGAGAATGGAGTTGCAATAGTCAAGACAAGAGGAGAAGAAGACATGGATGCAGATTTTAGCACAGTGGAACCCAGGTAGTGGTGTACATAGGGAGTGTTGTGGAGGTGTTTTTAGCAGATTAGCAGATATAGGAGATATGAAGGAACCATAAGGTCCAGGGTACTATAAGTCTATATCAAAAAGAAATTGAATCATGGAGTTGTGTGAGGATACTCCTCTGGCCAACAGAAGAAAGCTGATTTTAAAATCTGGCAAGTTTGTATACAACCAGATGATAAAACAGAGACATCCAAAATCCATTTGTGCATTCAATTAAAGTGCAAATAGAGCATAAATGGGTCTTGCATGTATATACTCTATTGCAGGGGTCAGCAACCTTTCAGAAATGGTGTGCCGAGTCTTCATTGATTCACTCAAATTTATAGTTTTGTGTGCCAGTAATACATTTTAACATTTTTAGAAGGTCTCTTTCTATAAGTCTATAATATATAACTAAACTATTGTTGTATGTAGAGTAAATAAGGTTTTTAAAATGTTTTAGAAGCTTCATTTAAAATTAAATTAAAATGCAGAGCCCCCCCGACTGGTGGCCAGGACCTGGGAAGTGTGAGTGCCACTGAAAATCAGCTCGCATGCTGCCTTCGGCACGGGTGCCATAGGTTGCCTACCCCTGCTCTATTGTGTGTGCAAAATTACACAAGGTGATTTCCATGCACAAATATACATATGATCAAATGCTTATGAAAATTTTACTCTATACACTTTATAGCACTTTTTTCCAACAGCGTAAGTGTCTAGCTCTGGGTTCTAAGCAGTCAGGCCTGGGGGTTGGACCGGCCATAGAGTCAGGACAAGGGTGAGGGCAGCACTGAAACTGGGATCTGGGGACATGCTGGACAGAACTGACAGTTTACAGACCAGCCAAAAATCAAGATTGTAGCTGGATTCTGGCTGCGGACCAAAGATTAAAGCTGGTGTGGAGTCAGTCTGTTACCTGGGGTTCTTTCAACCCAAAGCTCTTGGTAACTTTTACTCTGTGCGAAGTGGTGTCAGGAAATAAATCAGGGGAGAAACGGCTGTCCGACTGATAGATGGCTGGCACAAACAGGACAACACAAGAGTGCTTTCACTTAATGCTAAACTTTACTTAGTCTCAAGCACTTACGTCCACAACAGGTTAGTAAAACACCCACAACCCTCGATAATTACTGAAGCTGAGTGTGGCTCTCGAGTGGCACAGTGGCAGCCGGTGGGGAACTAGGGTTACCATATTTCAGCAAGCAAAAAAGAGGACGAGAGGAGCCCCGCCCTAGCCCTGCCCCTGTCTTGCCCTAGCCCGCCCCATCCTGCCCTAGCCCCACCCCTGCCCCTCCCACTCCCCCCCCTCAGAACCCCCAACCCTCCCCCCGCTTCTTGTCCCCTGACTGCCCCCTCCTGGGACCCTCCCCCCATCCTAACAGGCCCCCTAGGACTCTACCCCCTACCTGTAACCTGACTGCCCCAACCCTTATCCACACCCCCAAAAAGCCTCCCCCAAACTCCCGACCCCCCCCCGTCTCTTGACTGCCCCCTCCAAAACCTCCCTGCCCCTTCTCCGACCCCCTGGCCCCCTTGTTGTTGGCCTTTCTTTGCCTAATGTCTCGGTGAACTTGCTCAGGAACTGCCTGAGCCGTTGGTCCCGGCATGCTGGGAAACAGTGGGGGAGGAGCTCCAGAGTGCCGGAGCTGAGCTGCGAATGCAGGGAGGGAGTGAGGGAGGGAGTGATTTCTGCTGCAGGGGAGGCGGAGGACGTGCTCTCTCTGGCTGTCGGAGCCCCATGTAAGTGGCACCATCCGGCCGGCTGCACTGTTGACCGCGCGCGCTCTGCATGGAGGGGGGGAGTCCGGACATTTACAAATTCCCCCCGGACGCTATTTTTAGCTCAAAAAGCCAGACATGTCCGGGGGAATCCGGACGAATGGTAACCTAAGGGGAACACAAGATGCATCCAGAGGGAGAGTCCAGTCTCGAAGTGTCCCACTACCTCAAACTTTTCCCTCTTATTTATAATACAATGACATGTCCCTTAAAGAAAACTTGTTAAGCAAGCAGTTTCAATGGTCAAGCAAGAGGTTTCCTTCTGATTATTGATTAACCAGGTGTGGGTTTTCCCCAGAGTTTGCAGCCTTGAGGTCCCTAAAATGCATGTATCAGCAATTTCAACACAATTCTTATCAGGAAGGACATGGGGTCAAGCTGCCATTTTTGTGGCACACAAAACCCCCTCCCCTGGTTAAGCTAAATCTGCTGCATGGCCACTTTACGGCCTGCTGACTTGGCTGCTTTTAGCAATAAGCAATAGTGGTTTCAGGCACTTTACTGGTTTGCCAAAATCTCCCCATACAAGTCAGGGGTCAGCAGGGGATGCAGGGTTGGAGAAAGGTTGCAGGAGGGCACAGACAAGGCTGAAGTGGCCTGGAGCAGGGACAGGATAGAGGGCAGGTTGGAAGTCTAGGGATTTTGTAACACTGCAGGAGGCAGCAGGAGGGATCCTGGTTAACTTGCAGCTTTAGCAGGGTCAGTGAAATAAGTGTGCCTGGGAGTCATTTGACTCGGGCCCTGCAGCATACCTGAGGGCGAAGTCACTGCAGACTCTGCTTACAGGCTGAGTCAGTGCAGCTGAGTTGCTGCTGTGTGCCTGAGTGAAGAGTCACTGCAGGCTCTGATGGAGTGGCGAGTCATGGCACTATTGAGAATCTCACCCGCTCACATCTAAAGGCCCCTCTCTGCAGCCTAAGAGGAGGAGCTACTGGACCCAGGTCTCAAGTAAATGTGGAGGATAACTAATGAAAAAACAGATACAGGAGTGAGGGTCAAAAGCAGGGATCCAGTGGAGGACACCGAGCAGAGAACCCCAGACAGTTCCCACTGCTCCTCAAAGGGAGCCAGTGGGCACAGCCCTGGTCTGGCTGTGGATTTGCCTCACAGTAAATATTTATCTTGGTGTCCTCACCAAATGATATTGAAGTTATTACATTCTGCCCACTTAAAATTCCCTATAGTTTGAATCAATTTCCACCCTGAACTATGTCAAATTAGTATAAATAAAGCAAAAATGTTGATCTTAAAAAAATATTCCAGAGGAAGTTGAGTTAAGCTAGCTCTCTTACAAGACACAAAAAACTAACAATAGGGAGTTGTGGTTTATTGGATACATTTGACTTAAAACTTTTAATCAATTATATAAATAAATAAATAAAATAAAAAAGTGTGCTCAGGTAGATGGTGTCAATAAATATCTATATTGATTTTCATATTTACATGAATTATATTTGCTAACTTACCAATACAAGATTAGCATTGCTACTTCTACTGCTATAAAAGTAAGTTATATAGTAGTAAAATACAAAATTGGATATTGGCATTATTATTGAGATTTCATGTAAATATCTGTCCAAATTAATGTAGAATTTTTTTTTTTTGTCAGTGGGAAATTGTTTTAAAGCAAATCTATTTTCAAATAGAATTAAGGAAGGAAATACATCCAAAGTGACACATGAAATGGTTTTGGAGAAGAAAGTAATTTACCAAATATATTGCAAGATATGAATTTAGGGTTTCAGTATTTATGAAACCACAAAGTGATTATGAAAATAAAATCTAAATATAGCTGACAAGGTTTAAAAACACAGAGAATTACATTCAGAATTAAGGCCTTGCCTAGATGTACAGAAGTGTAGGTCAGACTTATGTCAATAGAACTACTTTTAAAGTGTCATCAAAACACCAGCCATGCATAGATTCATAGAAAATTGAAAATTTCCAAATAATTGGAAATTTGCTGTTACTATCGCAGACCCCTACAGGATACTGTACCCTAATATTAAAATGTATAAAAATGTTTTAGCTTTTCATTCAAAAGATGATTTCTTTAAGCATGTTTTTTATTAGTCTCTCGTAATTCTCTAACAGATTTAAGTGACACATCTCATTCACGGTAGTATAATAGAGAATGTAGGCAGATCGTATAGTACATTTTCTTAAAAAGCTTTTACTCTGTGTGTATAAACAATAACAATTTTGAAGACGGAGGTGAACTGCACTATGGCCAAGTGTGTAATGTGTTTTTGTCAAAAATATTTTTCTCTTGGATACATATGCAACATCCCTGTAAAATCGAAGTGATGCGTGCACATAATAGTGTGGGAGAGAAGGAAAATTCCCAAATTAATAATTCCAGAATTATTTGTCAGATAGACCATTATGCATTAAGGTGTACTATGGGTATTAACAAAGAGGCTAGTGTTAGCTATTACAGGGATGCTGTTAATTTCAAAATTATCCTGGTGATAACTATAGTTTAATTTGTACTATGTTTCCAGAAAATATTTCCATTTATTAGTTGGTAGGAGGTCTATTAATCTTTCCTTAATGTACAAATGCAGAAGTGTAGTTCATAAATATTATTTGGACAAATTCAACATGAAAGGAAAATTCCTTTAACACTTGATCAGAAAGCACAGAGTCTGTCCTGAGACTGGCTGAAAAGAAATTTAATAAATAGAAAAATGGTTCTTTGAAATGAGATTTCAAAGCATACTCCAAGAAGAGACAAGTAATAGTTTCAAAAAGCTAAAGTATTATGATAATTCCTATTTAAATGAATCTTTGATAGAAAAGACTGGTCAAACTCAAATCTTTGAAATTGCATTTTGTGGCTGTTTCAAATAATAAATGTATGTTCTGATATAATTTCCCCTATTTTTCATTCATTTCCATTCCACCTTTTCTTTTTCATTTCCTCAGCTCTCTTACAATAATTTAGCTGGAGTGGGAGAGCAGGTGGGGTAAAGGTGAATTACGCTTGCCACAAGTAAATTAAAGCCTGTTAAAGCTTTTATTCTGAAGTTCACAGCACCTGGTTTGTTTTAATAATGCAGAGTTAGTAACTTCCATCTCAGCCAACAGGCAAGCTGCCTCCGTCTTATCCCATGGTGGGCAGGACAAAGATTAATAGAATCTCACTGCCATTCTTTTCTAACTTTCAGTGACTTGTGGGTCTTGAATCCATGGGGCATGGCATCACCTGTACAACAGAAAGATCCATGGCTTGTGATGTCATTCTGATTCTGGTACTAGTCATTCATGGCCTTTAAAAACTTAATTTATGATGAGTGAATATATCCCACCATTGTCTTCCTTTTCTACTGTTTGTTTGAAAAGGGGCCACAGCAAGGCTGTGATACATCATCTTTTGTGTGATTGGCACAGTTTGTCATGAATTCTGTTAATCTACCTAAAACAACAAGGATTAATTATGCGTGTAGGGCAAACTGGTATTGATATGATGTATTATTTGACAGCTCAAAATTTGGCCATTCATAAATCTTGTTGTTTATTTGTTTTTGTTTTTCTCTTTGTCTCTTGTCCTGCCAGATGCGTGCCCAATCACTGTGAACATGGTGGAAAATGCTCCCAAACATGGGACAGCTTCAAATGTACTTGTGATGGAACGGGATACAGTGGCGCCACCTGTCACAACTGTAAGTGACACTGTGATTTGCTTCAACGCTGTTATATAATATAGAAGGCATGCACAATACTGATGTATTTTGGTTGAGATGTAAAAGTCCAAGTCAGAGCCATTTGTGCTTATTAAAGAGCCCAGAGAACTTTTTTGTGAGAGAAGGAATGCTGATACTTGCGTCTGGTCCACATTCCATTTTGACTACTTAAAATTCCATTCTGGGTGGTCAAATGGATCCATGAATTCTTCAATCATTGTCCTAAACTCTTGCCTAGTGTTGCTGAGAACTCTTAAATGGTAGCAGTATTTGGTCACTAAAGGGTGGTCTGCACTGAAAACTTACATCAGCATAGCTACGTCCACGCCCCGGAGAGACGTAGCTAGACCACACTGTCCCGCAGCATAGGCAGCGCTAGGCTGACAGAAGAATTCCTTCATATACTTAGCTACTGCCTCTTGGGGAGGTGGATTACCTACAGGGACAGGATAACTCCTCCTGTCACTATAGTGCGTGTCTACACTGAAGTGCGACAGTAGTGCTGCTGCTATAACGTTTTAAGTGTAGATATAACCTGATACTGGAACAGACGCATGTGCAAACGGACTCTTTGGCCATTCTGAAAGTCAAACTATTACTTCTGTTGTGATAAGTACTGCAGGCAGCACTATTAGTGCCCACTGCTTACAAGCCATATTGATTATAGCCGTATTACAGCTGCTTCCTCTACTGATATACTGGGAGTGCGGAGAGAGAGGAAAAGAGATGTCCTTGTACCTTCTACAGCATCAGACTTACATGTGCAGGGCAAGCCATTGTGTGTGTGTGTTCTTGTCTTTCTAGCAAAAGGGCCTTTTCATTTTGAAAAGTGTTTTCTAAAATATGGTAGATAAGATAAAGAAGACTTGTCCATTTACTGTCTTTCTCCATTGACATGCCTACAATAACACCTTCTTACTATTATGAGAGAACAGTTATCTTAGATTCACTACCAAAGCTACAACCAAGATGCTTGCAAAGAGGTGAACAATCCAATTACCAGTTTAATTCAGATTTGCAATTTTTTGTTTACACTTTAATTTCACATTCTAGAATTATGCAAAATATTTAATGAGAAATTTGACAATCTCAGTCTGTGATTTCTGCCTTTTGTTGGATTTTACAAAATTCATGTAATCTCATGAAAAACTGACCTTTCACAGGTTTTCCATTTCCACTTAAACTGCTATTTTTGAGCAAAATCTTGATGTCATACTGAACATATTTATAACACACACCATTTTAAAAGTATTTAAAAATGCATTATTGTTTAATTATAGAGAGATTTGAAATTATCCAAAAAGCAGTTTTGAGAGACGAGCATTTCCATTGCTCATTTGCTGCTGCTTGTGTTCATACTTGGGATTTATAAAGGCCTTCTTTTGACTCACCAATGGTATTCCTGAAAACAAATGTTTGTGATAGTTTCCAACCCCATTTAGTTTCATTTTCCCAGTTCTGATCGCGGTAAATAGTGTAACAAGTTAGGTTTTTAAAATCTTTAATTTGTTGGACAAACTGGATTCCTTAAAACCTGCTGTCTCTTCTTAGCTTGCTGAGCTAATGGTATATACAGAGGGTTAGTCACCTCTTCTTCATTTCATACTTTAAAGCTGTGGCTTTCGGTTCAGTGTGTGGGTGCTGGGTAGTGTTGGTGGCCTGTGATATATAGGAGGGCAAACTAGATGATCTAGTGGACTCCATGTATCTACAGCAGATCCCACCCCATCAAAAAATTGTATTTATATTATAACGAGATCAGTTATTGAGTAATAATTTGCTCCAGAAGTCTGGTAATTTAATGCCTGTGACTGGAAAGAAAACATAAATCAAGTGCAGATGGATCTAAAGCAAAATCCCTATTCTGAAAACCCACTGTTTGCGGTCTTCTGTGGATCCAAATGTTTACAGGTCAGCCTCACTTTCAATGGTTTGCACAATGAGAAGGCAATCTTCTCCTCTCATGTCCACACCAAACATCTCCGCTCCAATATTATGCTCTCCCTGCATGTGTGAGCTCCCACTTACATCAGTGGGAACAGAATATTTGATGTGCTGACCTGAGATGAGCACTTATTCTTATAACATTCCCTCCCACTCCCGAGCTATAAATGCCATATTCTTTATAGAAAGTTTCTACTAGGTTTTGCTCTCTGGACACCGTTATTACTGGCTTATAAAAAGTATCTTACCTGGATGCTTCTCTCCATGCCTTATAAACAAATTCCAGAAACTTGAACAGGATGAAGTGAAAGCTTTTCATTAAGGTGATATTCTCCCAATCAAGTATGGGTTGTGGAATGGGATGCACAGAGTTGTCATCCATATTCCAGACCAGGGAATAAAGTGGCTGCTGCAAAAGTGGTGAGGAGCCAATGTGCACCATACCATGTGGTGAGTGATGGATTTGGTCCTACTAAGTGCCAGTATAGTGTAGGCCTGGCTTGATATGAGTAATTAGACATGGGTGAGGCCTCATTTCTTAAGAGACTGGTTTAGGGTGGTAATGGATCTGCAGGCTGGAAACAGAATGTCTGTACTAGCTAAGATAAGAGGGAACACCCACGGAACCATTTCCAATTGGCAAGATAACAATGGATAAGATATTTTGGGAACATAAAGATGAGGTAAAGAGTAAATCATACTTGGACAGTGTGTGGATACAGCATGCTGTACAGGGATTGGTTTCTACACGGTAACCAAGCCAATCCCAAAATGTGTAGTGCAATGTAATGTGGAAATGTATATAAAGGAAGATCTTTGCTGTATAACTTTGGATGGTATACTTGTGTCTGATCAACTCAAATGTAGTTTGATTGTATGCCAATAAAGAAATCTCAGTGACTAGTTTGGCATCGAGCTGGATGGATAATGGCTTGGAGGCTAGTGAATGGATAAAGTCTCAGAAGCCACCCCAACATACTCCTGAGTGAATCAAGTCTCAGAGGCTATCGTCTTTTACATAGTTATTTCACAAAAAAACTGTCAGCCAAGGAAAGTTTATCTGTTGGCTAGAAGGGGGCCAGAATTTCTCCTCATGCATTTCAGGCTGTACAAGCAATAAGCAAGAGAGAAACAGATTTCAATAAAAAAATTTTATAATTTCATTTTTTGAAAATAATAATAATTCGTAGTTATTAGAAATGCCATTTAACTTCCTTCCTTCCTTTTTGAACATGTAGCTATTGGGTTTACAATTCTTCTTTGAGACCATTAAGTATAAGAAGGAACTCATCTTCAGAGCTAATTGTGCCACTGTTGGACTGTAATATACCCAAAGAAATCAGATGGATAAAAACTGATTATTAAAGAAAAATATGGCCATGTGTAAGGGACCATTCCTATGGTTCGTTCACAGGCCAAATTCCCGTTGATGTGATTGAGAGTTTGTGTTCATAAAGACTGCAGGATTGGGACTGGGAAGGAAATATAGAATTTCATAGTTAAATAGTATTTTGGTGAAACAAAGCAAAAATAATTTGGCATATGTATTTGTTGAGCCCTTTAAGTCTGAATTTTCATAGTTTTTTTTTTTTCTGGTTTAACACCAACACTTTGAAAATCATTTCTTTTTGTGCATCTGAATGGGCGGTTAAGAAATTCAATTCCTCTGGATAAATGCAAGGAGGGATGTTTAGTTAATTAAGCATGTTCTCACTGACCAGTGAGTCTTTGAAAATAAGAATAAACTACTTTTCCTCCTTGAGTGCCAATGAGAGAGAATAAGGAACATAGGTAGGGAGTCACTTCCCTGAAATCACATTCATTAAAAAAGAAAAAATAATAATCCCAGTAGCTGTGTACATTTCTCTTAATAGCATTTTCATCTGACTTCTGCAGATAAAATAATGCAATAAGGAAAGGAAAAGATGCTACTGGACTTCTATGTCAAAAGGGGGATTTAAAGTATAGTGTTTGCCTTTCAAGTACAAGCAGGATAAAAGCACATTGGATTATAGCAGGACAGGTCATCTAGAGGCACACAGCACAGGAACCTTTGCCTTTGCATCACAACTAAAGTTTCAGGCTAATCCCTTTCTTCATATATTGCTTTAGAAAGACGGCAAGATTTTTTTTTTTAAGGATCTAATTTCAGTTTTACAGCGAGTGTTGCAATACTTTTAAAATTACTCTTTTCTCTTTAGAGAAAAAGTTTCTTTGAAAGGTGAGCTTCAATTTATGTAATGAAAGCATCAGCTTAGTAGAGGTGATCACGGAATAGTCTCCATGTTGTGGACCCAGGTGTATGGCATGTCAGAATTTCAGCAACCTTCTGTAATGAAACTCAAAATCAGGGGAAACTCATGTTTTATTACAAGCCTGCAATTTACCAAGTTTGCCACCATTGGTATTCATGACCCTCCTAGTAGTCTTAGGTCTATCCTGTTCAGCAAACCTAGACTGTTTTTGGTTTGAGGTGGGAAGTCAGCACTATTCTGTAGTTTTGACCTGAAACCAGGCAACGCTCTGGACCTTTGTCTGAATTTCATTTTGAATTTTTAGGTTCATTTGAAGCAGAAACTCAAAGCCAAACTCAAGGGATAAACTCTTTAAACTCAAACAAAGTAAACATTTGCATGAAACCCTTTGAATCCAAATGACTTTGTTTCACACAGCTCTAATCATAATGCATTCATTAAATGACAATGCAAACCACAATAAGTATATAGAGGAGGAGAAAATACACATTCCATAGAATGAAAAAGTAGTTGTATTTAAAAAAAAAAACAGAAAAAAAGATACTTTACAGGAAGAAATTTCACCTGGAAACAAATCTGATGTTACGATAATGGCTGATTGTCTCAGATTAGGAGTAGCAGTTCAGCACATTTACTTTTTCAGCACATTTTACTATGTTGAAATGACTAAATAGTGTTGGATAAATTTGTTTTTCAGTATAGGACAGACCTTGTAAAAGTAGTATTTGGTGTTCAATATTTGTCTCCACTCAGTAATTTCCATAGCAAATGAGTTCAGTTTACAAAGGAAATGTTTATTCTAATTGCTGCCAATTCAACCAAAGACCTGAGAGTCACCTCTCTTCTTGCATTTCAACATCTGCCAAATTCTGCCCTCAGTTACAGATGTGCAACCCTGTTTTCCTGAGAGGTTTTATGCAGGAGAGATGGGTTATACATTTTGCTAATGATCCATAAAAAGGAATATAATCCAGCTCACTCTCTCTTAACTGTGTTGGCTCTACAGAACCAACAGAAGAAGTAAAAACATAAATACTTTTGACAGTATAGTAATAGTGAAAGTGAATGCACACAAGGTTCAGGTTGATTGAATAAATCATGCCATTTTTACTTTATCAGAGTAGAACAGCACTTGAAGTTTTAAATTTTTCCCAACCCAATATTGTAATATTCAATGGTTTTCTTTCATTAGCTGTGATACAATGGATTAACAAAGTCTGGACTGTAACCCTGACCGTAACCCTGACCGCTGAATTCCTTGGTTTTGTCTCCTTAAAGCATGCAATCAATGAGTATTTTACCCTACATTCTGGAATGTGAATAAAAGTTAATGGGGGAGTGGGGAAAGCACTCTTAAAATGTTGAGTCCATTTAGTACCACTAGGAGGAGCCTAATGGGGTTTGATGGTTTTGGGTTTTTTTTGTTTCCTCCCCTTGCTCCACCCCTTCTCCCTAAATTAAAATATTCTGATTACTTTAATAAAGGATTTAACAGTATCTAGAAGCAAACTTAAGATAACAAAATTTGAATCAGACCTTCTGTGTCACTTCATGTTGTTATTTGTATGGGCAATGTCATCATTTTTATACTTGATTAAGTTGATTGCCAACTTCAGTCATCAGGAAAACAAATTTAATCTTCACAGACTATAATTTTCATGCTGGGACTATTTAAACTCCAGCAGGCTCTCTATTGATTAGTTCACAACAACTGTGTTTCCTTGGTTTTTGTAATGAGAAAATTCATTGAGACTATTGAAATCCTGAGCTTTTTGCGTCTTCTAATTAAAACAAGAGAGACATGATATTACCTGTTCACATCATGAAATGGTTATGTTTTCTCTTACACAGATAGCAGCCATGTTCTTTTGGGTCTAAATGAATTTTATTTTAGATAGGAATCACAGTGTGATTTGCCTCTTCTGTAAAGGCTGCAGCATCACTCAGAACAAAATGGCTATTGTCTTTGCACACAGGCAGGCTTGTTAGAAATTTTAAAGTGTGGCACAGAGAAAGTAAACTCCTCACAGTTTCATAAACATAAGGGTGGTTTGTTTGGACAGGAGAAATATTTTTTTTTAAACCAAGTCACAAAATTATTTCCTTCAGACAGTATCGTAAAAGGAAAAGTGAAGTCTGAATGAAGACCAAGAAAAACTTTCAGAATTGCATATTTAAAAAGAGATGAGTAATAGAGCAAGCTACTTTACCAATTCAACATAATCTGAGTTGAAATAGACATAGCCAGACAGTCCAGCAGTAATAAGGATATTCCTTGTGTATCAGGGTGCAGGAATATGGAGATATAAGTGCCCTAATCATACTTAAGGCAATTGGGATACGCGCAAACAGAGGTAACAGCATTTAAGATAATTGTCATCAGGTAGTCAGACTGCTGACTACCATATACTAAGAAAACAAAGAAAATAATCTCTTTCAGAGTTACAGCCTCCATGCAATAGGGAAGTGTTGCAGTTTATTTTCCTAATAATGTGCAAAAAATCCTCCCCCACAAACATCATTGCAGCAACATTCTCCTGGCTAGATTTAGTAAAACTTTAAATATATCAATCAATCTGAGTATTAAAGTGCTTTAATCGGTTTCTTGGAAATTAACTCTCAACTCACTGTGGAATAGGCAGAATAGTTTGGTGGTTAATATTTGCATGAGCTTTAAACTAGAGCAGTCTCATCTGTGCTCAGAAGGGGGTTAGTGTTTGATGTCAATACGGGTTTTACATCAATGGGAACTGTTTCGTCTCCAAGAAGACTCACTGAGAACTAGGAAGGCCTGATTTCCCCCTCCCTCTTCACTATTAGGAAGAGGGGTTGCTTGCATATCCTGCCCCACGGGAAACTCTTTTATAAAGAGGTGGGGAAGGAAATAACCTATGCTGTTTGACTTCCCAAAAGAAGCTACTGAGGTGGGAGGTGAGCAATCACTTAGCACCATCTGAAGTGCCTGGAAGAAGGCAGAATGTGACACTTGACTGCAGGAGGAAGGCTTGGTAAAAGGCCAAGCCACCAAATGCCAACTGAGATATTTAAGGCATAGACTGACTCCTATTTTACTGGGAGAAAGGAGTGACTGAGAGATTAGAAATGACTCCTGCTGTGGCAGGGAGGGGCCCTGGGGCAAGGTTGATGCCTGTGCAGCATTCCTGTTAGAGTTTAATGTTGTTCTGAGCCAGGGCCGGCGCTTCCACTTAGGCGACCTAGGTGGTTGCCTAGGGCACCAGGATTTGGGGGGGGGGCGGCAATTCAGAAGCGGGTAGTCCTTCTGCGCTCCAGGTCTTCGGCGGCAATTCTGCGGCGCGTCCTTCACTCACTCTGGGACCCACCGCCGAAGTGCCCCGAAGACTGGAAGCGCGGAAGGACCCCCCCGCCGCAGAATTGCCGACGACGACCAGGAGCGCGGAAGGACCCCCGCCTAGGGCGCCAAAAACCCTGGCGCCACTCCTGGTCTGAGCTCAGACTTTCAAGTGAAATTGCTAGGATTGGTTCTCTTCCTCTCCCAACATACCAACCTACAGGGGTTTCGGTATATGCTCCCTTTATTAAAGACTCTTTTTAGCCTTTGCCTAGGAGGAGGAGGACGCAAGCATGGCTTTTGTTGTATTTTTAATACAAAGATGGCTTGAATTTCTCATGCCTCATTTAATGTTTTGAGTCCATGTACTATCTTCGCTCCACATATGAAGACTTTCTTAAAGTCTGGGTGACCTATTTTAGAATATCTTTGCAACACTCCTGTGTAGAAGCCTTTTGCTGTGAAAATTCCCCCCATTCATGAATCTTTCCATTTTCCCCCACCATTGTAATTAGAAAAGAAGAAAGCAAAGTAACCACAGTTTTACATATGTAACAGTAAGTAACACTGGTAAAATGTGCTATTTATTATATATTTTGATGTGCTGAATTCAAATATGACAATTAAAACAACTGATTGGCTACTGTTTCTAAGATATTTAAGTTTTTTACATTTTATGCCTATGTATATTGTGTAGATAGTAGAGTTTTAATCATAAATTGTAAACCTAGGTCTTTTCATGTGTTTATGGTTGCTTTACATGATAATATTTCACCTGTCCTGTTTATGTAACACTTTAAAAATCAGCAAAAGGGTTATATAAATAAAATGTATTATGAAACAAAAGGCAAAAAACTGTTAAGTACATAGTTTAGTCCTATTCAGTGTCTACTTGGTGCTTCTTGGCTTGTCTCTTGTATTCATTAAATGCAAGCATTGATAGGCTCCATTTGCCCTGATAGTGTTTCTCCATTGTTGCAATGTCCTGGTCAAATCACTCTCCGTGCTCGTCGCTCACTGCTCCGCAGTTGGGTGGAAAAAAATCTAGATGAGAGTGCAAAAAATGTATCTTTAGTGACATGTTGCAACTAAGGCTTTTGTATGCCTTGAGGAGGTTTTCCACCAACAACCTGTAGTTGTCTGCCTTGTTGTTTCTGAGAAAATTTATTGCCACTAACTGGAAGGCTTTCCATGCCGTCTTTTCCTTGCCACGCAGTGCATGGTCAAATGCATCATCTCAAAGAAGTTCACGAATCTGAGGAACAACAAAGACACCTTCCTTTATCTTAGCTTCACTTAACCTTGGAAATTTTCCACAGAGGTACTTGAAAGCTGCTTGTGTTTTGTCAATGGCCTTGACAAAGTTCTTCATCAAACCCAGCTTGATGTGTAAGGGTGGTAACAAAATTTTCCTTGATTCAACAAGTGGTGGATGCTGAACACTTTTCCTCCCAGGCTCCAATGACTGTCAGAGTGGCCAGTCTTTCTTGATGTAGTGGGAATCTCTTGCACGACTATCCCATTCGCAGAGAAAACAGCAGTACTTTGTGTATCCAGTCTGCAGACCAAGCAAGAGAGCAACAACCTTCAAATCGCCACAAAGCTGCCACTGATGTTGGTCATAGTTTATGCACCTCAAAAGTTGTTTCATGTTGTCATAGGTTTCCTTCATATGGACTGCATGACCAACTGGAATTGATGGCAAAACATTGCCATTATGCAGTAAAACAGCTTTAAGACTCGTCTTCGATGAATCAATGAACAGTCTCCACTCATCTGGATCGTGAACGATGTTGAGGGCTGCCATCACACCATCGATGTTGTTGCAGGCTACAAGATCACCTTCCATGAAGAAGAATGGGACAAGATCCTTTTGATGGTCACGGAACATGGAAACCCTAACGTCACCTGCCAGGAGATTCCACTGCTGTAGTTTGGAGCCCAACAGCTCTGCCTTACTCTTGGGTAGTTCCAAATCCCTGACAAGGTCATTCAGTTCACCTTGTGTTATGAGGTGTGCTTCAGAGGAGGAGGATGGGAGAAAATGTGGGTCCTGTGACATTGATGATTCAGGACCAGAAGTTTCATCCTCTTCCTCTTCCTCTTCTGACTCAAGTGAGAATGATTCTGGTGCATCAGGAACCGGCAGTCCTTCTCCGTGGGGTACTGGGCGTATAGCTGATGGAATTTTTGGATAATGCACAGTCCACTTTTTCTTCTTTGACACACCTTTCCCAACTGGAGGCACCATGCAGAAGTAACAATTGCTGGTATGATCTGTTGGCTCTCTCCAAATCATTGGCACTGCAAAAGGCATAGATTTCCTTTTCCTGTTCAACCACTGGCGAAGATTTGTTGCACAAGTGTTGCAGCATATGTGTGGGGCCCACCTCTTGTCCTGATCTCCAATTTTGCAGCCAAAATAAAGGTGATAGGCTTTCTTAACCATAGTGGTTATACTGTGCTTTTGTGATGCAAAAGTCACTTCACCACAAACATAGCAGAAGTTATCTGCACTGTTCACACAAGTACGAGGCATCTCTGCTCACTTTGGCTAAACAGAAATGTGTCCCTTTGCAAAATCAAACACTGACAAATAAGAGAGCACGACACTGTATGATTTCTAGAGCTGATATAGGGCAATTTGTTCAGCAGAGTGATGTAAGCTTCGTTATGATTGCATCATCCATGACTTCTAGGAATAACATGATGCAATTCATATCATGTATGATGCAATACCAGCTTCAGATTGCATCATTCATTGTTTTGCCTAAAAAGCAAGTACTGTCCAAACCCAGTCATAGATTTATTCATAGATCCAGTCAAAGATGTATTTTAGTCATTTCTGGTTTAAATTGAGATCCCTTCCCTTTATAACTCACTTATCCTCCGCCATTCCCAAGTCAAGGGTCGTATACACTGACCCAACAGCATATCTTGAAAACTAGAGCCAATCAACAATTTTAAGCATCATTTTCATTCTCAATGACCCAGAATTAGTAAAGTTTGACTACATTTATTTCAGAAGCATTTTGGCTGTAGAGCAGTGTAACCAGAAACATATGTTCCCATTTAAAGCCAGTCTCCAAATGTCAGAGTGGACCAGTCTAGCAAACTTTCCCATTTTCCTCATGACATTGAGCTCAGCTGTTGGTTTCAGTTTGGCTTTTTTCAAACAATTCTGCAGGTGATCTTTCGGTGAATGAGTCCCTTGACATATTTAGAAACAAAAAAATGCTCAAAGATTTTACCAGTCCCTTACTCCAGATTGTAAATGGCTGTGTGCATGAGTGATCTAATACACTGACATTCCAAATGCCCAAAAATTACAAGGATGCTTGGGAAGGAGGAAAAGAGTGAGTTTTCCTATGGAAGTCAGAAGTTAATACATTTTATTATGTCCTTGCCTTATTTTTAAAACATTTCTTATCAAATTAATATTCCTGATAGATGACAGAATGAGAGTCCTAGAGAATAAAACCTATGGGTATTGTTAAAAATGCACAGACACGGCACACCAGTATTGACTTGAAAGCGCTGTTTCCTATATTTAGAATGTGCCATATACTGTGGCAAGGTGTAGTAGTTTACTTTTTAAGGACTCTGTGAATGGGCTGATTTCCCACCTCCCTCTCAGCACAGAAAACATATGCTGGGTATCCAGAACTAAATTTCATACCTGAAGTTTTTCTTTATTGTTAAGAACAACAAATATAAATCTTGGCTGAGGTTCCTCTGCTGTTTATAAACTTTCCCTGCAAAACCACCTGCCTCACCCATAAACTGTCTCTTGCCTGAGGCTTTCCACTTTTTGTCCTTCTTTGTTGCAGCTAATGAGATCTTGTCTCATTCTGCCCCCAGGATAGCCTGGGCACTGGCAGAGCAAACAATCCCACTGGTATATCTCCGTTCTGACATGGACGGACCACCTGTAGAAGGGTAGATCAATCTCCATGTCATTGAAATCCATGTCTGCTCCTCTGACATTGCAACCTGGGAATTTATTAAAGGTTGCCTAGCCACATTGGTGATGGCTTTTGTGTGTGTTACGAATGCCTTCCATTTATAGAAAGGAGTAAGACTCCTACTCATTTTGCATAGGACACTAAACAGGGAAGGGAAAGACTTTCATTTACTACCAACCAAGGGTTCATTTGAACCTTTAGCCTATAGTAGAAAGACACTCTAATCCGTTATCAAAACTCGTGCTCAATCCTGCTCTCATTATTCACGCAAAACTCCTTTTAACTTCAGTGGTAGTTTAATGAGAGTCAGACTGTCAGGATTTAATTTGATCACCATGACCACCAAGCCATGCTGTCAGTCTTCTTTTATAAAGAATAGCAGATCTTTATTGAAAACACCAATTATAAAGTGTTTGAAATCAGTACATTCAAAACCTACTTCACATATTCCTTTATTAGTTCTTGATTCCTGATACTTGGTTATTAGTAAGATAATGAGTGAAACTGATAGAACATAAGAATGGCCAGACTGGGACAGACCAATGGTCCATCTAGCCCGGTATCCTGTCTTCCGACAGTGGCCAGTGTCAAATGATTCAGAGGTAATGAACTGAACAGGCAATCATTGAGTGATCCAGCTTCTGGCAATCAGAGGCTAGGGACACCCAGTGGTTAGGGTTGCATCCCTGAGAATCTTGGCTAATAGCCATTGATGGACCTATCCTCCATGAACTTATCTAGTTCTTTTTTTGAATCCAGTTATAGTTTTGGCCTTCACAACTTCCCCTGGCAATGAGTTACAGAGATTGATTGTGCTTTGTTTTATACCTGGTGCCTATTAATTTCATTTGTTGACCCCTGGTTCTTACGTTATGTGCAGGTGTAAATAACACTTCCTTATTCACATTCTCCATGCCATTGATGATTTTATAGACTGCTGTCATATCCCCTCTTAGTCGTCTCTTTTCCAAGCTGAAAAGTCCAAGTGTTATTAATCTCTCCTCATACGGAAGCTGTTCCATACCCTTAATCACTTTTGTTGCTCTTCTTTGTACCTTTTCTAATTCTAATGTATGTATGGGATGGGATAATCAGTATTCAAGATCAGCACGCAGTATTCAAGATGTGGGTGTACCATGGATTTATATAGTGGCATTATGATATTTTCTGTCATCTTATCTATCCCTTTCCCAACGGTGCCGAACATTCTGGGTTGTTGTTTTTTTTTGACTGCCGCTGCACATTGAACAGAGAACTGTTCACGGTGACTCCAAGATCTCTTTTTTGAGTGGTAATAGCTGATTTAGACACTATCATTTTATAAGTGTTTTCCAATGTGCATTACTTTGAATTTATCAGCTTTGAATTTCATGTGCCATTTTGTTGCCCAGTCACCCCGTTTTGTGAGATCCCTTTGTAACACTTCGCAGTCTGCTTTGGACTTAAGAAAATGCCTTTCATGACCTCAGTAGGTGGACTCTAGAAATTCTTGGGTCTCTCTGCAAGGAAACTGTCTGAGCATACCATGTGGGGTCACAGATGTCTTTAAATTATTTCCAAGTAAACATATGCCTATCTGTGCCTTGTACATATTCTGTTCATGCTTGTACTCATTATTACTGATGTTTACCTTCCAGCCTTTTACCTGTTTGAAAAGTTCCTTGGATGTTTGAAATCTTAAACATTGTTTTCTACATTTCTTTATTGTTTCTGTTTTGCCCATAAAATATTTCATTTCTTTTTAAACTATGTTTGACATATCAGCATTTTCTATGTTGCATAATACAGGCAATATTTGGGTATAACATGTCATCCCACTAATGCCTAAGAAGTTGAACTAGGAAAACATATAAAAATCAGGGGTGTTTATAATTGATAAAACTATAACCCTTCTGCCAAGTGTTATCAGCAGCAACAGGATTCAATATTTAAGAGTTTGTTTTAAAATTACAAACAAAACTGGCTTTTGAGCCCCCACCCAGAAACCTGGAAAAACTAGGATAATCAGAAATGTCTTATATTTTGAGATAACTTGTCACAAAACTGTCTCCCCCTTGTTTCTCCAATGGGAATTTGTGTCACCTTTATATTTTAAAAGTTTGCCTGTGAAACTTGATGCTTCTATGAGTGTTGTCTTGAATGAGCAAATCTTCCCAATGGCAAAATTGGACTTTCTGCAGACAAAGCAGTCTTTGCACTGTAAACATAAACCCTGTTCATTCAAATACATACACTCGTGTGAGTTCTGTTACTTCAGTGAGACTCAGGATGGGTGCAGGGGTTCATACTAGTGAATCATTTTTGCATGATTCCTATAAATTGTAATAATGAATTTGATCTGAGATTTCATTAGAAATCAGTACAGTTTCCCAGGCATATGGCAAAATTTTCTCTTGAATTGGATGAAAATGTAAAGAATAATAATTCCCGGGCACTTAGCATTTCTGTTGATCAGATCCTTTTATTCTCAGCCTTTGAAAATAGTGTCAATCTGTTCCCCACAAATACCAAAAGGCTAGTGAGATACTATGCCCAGATACTATGGTGATGGGGACCATATAAACACTTTGATACAGATGCTGCAAAATTTCATTTGTGAAAGTAAAACTTATTTTCCCCAGAGCCTTAACAAAAAAAAAAAAGTGTTGGAGTATTTGAAGTTGAAGCCCTAAAAACAAACGGCATAATTATGTTTGCAACATTCTATTTAAAAGAATTATGTAACCATTACAGCAACTTTTTTAAAGTGCTAACCTCTTCCCCAATCTGGGTTTTTGAAAGAAAATGCTAAACATCCTTATTTATAGCAGTTTTTTCTACATCTCTATAACACAAAAATTAGCTGGGAGTAATTTTCTAACTTTCTGATAGTAACTCTAAATTACTTAGTTTTTCATGATCTGGTCTAAGGTGCTGCTGTTACTGCTTTCCCCTTTTCCCCTCACCCAAGGATGCAAACCAATATTAAATTGTCCCTTGTTTATTAACATGCACTCTCTAGGGGGGAAAAACATTTTTGGCAGTGAACTGATAAATTAAACATAGACACAACGCCACCAAGTGTCAATATTAGCACTTAACACTATTACCAACCAACACATATAAAGCTAGCAAATATAGAAGTTTTACTTTTATGACTGTTTTTTATCCCCAAAAATAAATATCACAGACCAGACCTGCTCTCAGTTCTCCATTGCTGCTACAAATTTACTGCAGATTTATAATGGTGAACTAACAGCTTTTGGCCTCTGATGTTTCCAAAATGCAGCCTGTGTACTACATTTGACTATTTCCATTATTATCATAAGAAAATTAAAACCGTATTCAGGAAAGAGAGGATTGCAGCTTCGAGAATCAGGTATAATATTGCTACTACTTGCTGAAGATTATATAATTGAGAAAACCAGAAACAAAGAGCTACATGAAATGTAAATGCATAGCCTGTGGTAAATATATTGAAATTAAAATTTCTATTGGAATGAGGAAACCTGTGTATTGATGTTATTAAGGCAAAGCCAGGAAGGATCAGACTACCCTCAGTTTCAGCTGTGCCAATCTTTCTTACTTCAGAGGGCTTGCACATGTAGATCTGAGGGCAGAATCTAATCCTAAATTTAGAGCCACAACGCACCATCGATTTTTAAGCAGAACTCCCATTAAAAGCAGCCTGTAGAAATTGTTTGGGGGCCCGAGTTCAGCATGATACTTATACATGTTTAATTTTAAGCATTAAGATTTAGACATGTACTTTGGTATTGTTGAATTGGGTCCTGTGCCTTGGAACAATGAGGTATTGCTGGATGAATTGCCAGCAAAATATTTACTATCACCTATATATTATTGTTATGAAAAATGCACAGACAAATATTATTTCCAGACAGGGCCGGCTCTAGGCACCAGCAAAACAAGCTGGTGCTTGGAGCGGCACATTTTTAGGGGCGGCATAGCCAGCGCCAGAATGCCGCCCCTAAAAATGTGCCCCGGCCGCCCTAGCTCACCTCCGCTGCTGCTGCCACGGCGCGCGAAACAGCTGATTCGCGCGCTGCTACTCGCCCTCCCTCCCAGGCTCTCAAGCCTGGGAGGGAGGGGGAGATCCCGAGCGGCCGTTTCGCGCGCCGCTGCTCCCGCTCCGTCCCAGTCTTGAGAGCCTGGGAGGGAGGGGGAGAAGCGGCGCCCGCGCCGCGGCCACTCGGAGTCTCCCCCTCCCTCCTAGGCTCTCAAACCTGGGAGGGGGGGAGACTCCAAGTGGCCACGGCGTGGGCGCCGCATCTCCCCCCTCCCTCCCTCCTAGGGAAGGGGCGGAGTTGAGGCGGGGCCGGAGGTGAGGTAATTAAAGAACCGGGGGGGGGGGAGGGGTGGCCAAAATTGTTTTTGCTTTGGGCGGCAAAAATCCTAGAGCCGGCCCTGTTTCCAGGGCACAATTAACAAAACCCATCTAATTAGCAATAGACAATTTTTAAAACTATTCATGTATGGAATAAAATCCTAGTCAGAATTAATCATAACCTGAAAATGACTTGCATGTAAAGCCTATAAATTAATTAACTTTTTAAATCTTTTCCATTAAGGAAAAAATGGTTTATTCCTTCATTCACTATTAAAACACTTTAACTGCAAAATGTTAAAGTGCTGATATTAAAATTCCATTGACAGCCATTAAAAAAGAAAAACACATTTTGAAGTTGATTAGTAATTCTGACTTTCTCAAAGATGTGTGAGTGCTAAGTTACAGATCTACTGTAAATATACAAAACAGTCTAAATAATGATGATTTGTGCTTGACACATCTGCAGGAGGTTTTTAATACACTGTATATAATTTCCTTACACAATGCTTGGGATGGGAAGTATTAGCAGATGAAACTTGTATCCATTGTTTTAATTAATTAATTACTTAAATTAATGATTGATTAATTTAATTAATAATTTGAAAAGCAGCAGCACTTGCCAACAGTTAATCAAGCTTTGGTAGCTAAGATTGGTACCATTTCCTCTTGTTCTTAAGAGATATTTCTGATAACTCTGAGGCAATATTTTCACAAAAATCTTCATTTTAATGGTGTCTGCCATATATGGAAGGCAGCATCTTCAAATGGATAGGGCACTGCAGTGGGAATTAACAAACCTGGGTTCTGTTCCTGGTTCTGGCACTCATCTGCTGTGTAACTTTTGGCATGTCACTTTACCTTCCATTGTCATCTTTTATTCATCAATAAAATACTTAACTTACTTTGTAAAGCACTTTTAGGTCTATGGATGAAAAGCACTATAGGAATTAGAGCTGGTTGAAAAATGAAAAGAAATTGTTGTGCCAGATTGGATCCTGCAGCTAGGGTGACCAGATGTCCCGATTTTATAGGGACAGTCCTGATTTTTGGGTCTTTTTCTTATATAAGCTCCTATTACACACACACACACACACACCCCACCGCCTGTCCTGATTTTTCACACTTGCTGTCTGGTCACCTTACCTCCAGCAGCATCCTTTGGCAGCTCTGGTGTTTGTCTTCCCTAGGTTGTCATATAGGCAGCCCCTGCTGTTCTGCCCTCCCTTGCCAGCGAGCCATTAGAGTGGCTGGCAGAAGGCAGCCTGAGCCCCTAGGGCCTGTCTCTTTCCTCCTGTCCAGAGAGGAGACGACCTTAGATGTCACAGACAGACTCATGGGAAGGAGACCATTTCAACTATTGGCTCCAACTTTGAAGCCTCCTTCTATCTTAGAGAAGAGATGAAGGGAGGGAGTGTGAAATCAGGGAGGGGACAGGGAAGGAGGGAATGTGAAGAAGGAAGGAGGGAATGAGTTTTTTAGAGGGGGGAGAGACAGATGGAGTGTATGCAAATGTTGGAGAGAAAGAAGGCTGCTGGGGGGGAGGAGAGAGAGAATGTGTTAGGAGGACAGTGTAAAAGGAGAAGCTGATGTCTTGAAGATGCTAAGTGTTCTTAGTTGCCATTGCTAGTTGAGGGCACTTTGCAGGACGCAATTTGCACTTTCCAGGCTCAAGACCATAATGCTGAGTTGAATCATGTGTTACTATGATTTACATCTTTCTATATTCATCTTTTTCTTTCCAGCTGCTATTTTGCCTAATTTTTTTCTTTCACTCTGTTACACCTTTCCCTTTCATTTCAATTTTTATTCACCCAATTTCTATGTTTCTGAATTTTCTTGTGGCTCTTCTTTCCCTTTCTACATCATCAGTAGATTTTGGTTTTCCTCCTTTTATAAGTTTTTTTTCTTTAATCATCTGCTTTCATTTCTCTCTTTACCACCATCTTTCCGTGTTTTCCTCCAGCAGTCTGGAAGATAATCATCAAGCACATTCTACAGATTAAAAAGCTCCATAAGAAAGAAGCTGAGAGCTTCATCCAGTTCCTGATCAGTTGCACTACTTGGCAGACAGTGGGTACTGATTACAGAGAAGGGAGATGTGTTTTGAATATAATGTAGTTGAGCACAACTTCAGATCCAGGGTTCTGAAATAGATGCAATTGCAATAGTAAATGAAAGGAGAAATGATCACAGGTGATGTGTTCTTTATTCTGACTTACCATCCACCACCCAAACTGACAATACTTTGTCTATATACTCTTTTCCTGAACAGAGAAATTAAAATACTCTAAATAAATGAATAATCTGCGGTGCTGTTATTTAAACACCGAGATTCCTGTGGAAAAAACAGCACGCCAGTCCATGCCTCCAAGGTACCCATCCGACATGGAACTAATTTCACAGCCCATCCATTACGTGAATGCAATGTGAAAATAACTTCCAGTAAGTTGCCAGGTCAAAGACATTCCCACTTGAATGTACTGGAGGTAGAATATGAAAAAAGAAACAAGAGGCAGATGTTTCTGCTAATATGTGTACGGCTTTTAAAAAAAAAATGCAAAAATAACAAGTTGTTTGAGTGCTTTTGGCATTATATTCTGAGTAGTGTCTGTAGTTGTGATGACAAAGAGCTGATATGTTGTCAGTAAATGGGTATCATATTGTCAGAGAGCATAGTTTGAATGAGACAATACAAACAGATATGAAAAAATCGTATATGATATTTTTGTTTCAGCTAGTCTCATAAACAGCCTTTATGCTGTACTTATTTGTTAACAAATATGTCTCGAAATCTTTAGATCTAATACAGCTGGCTCAATGAATTTTACTGCTTTAAACAATGGTGGATTTTGCTGATTGCATTTTAACGTCAAGCCACCTGATATGAATGATGAAATGACACTTGTGATACAAGTAAGTCCTCTAAAATATGGGAATTGTCTCAACTCCCATTGTTTACTTGACCTAGTGACCATTTATTGCATAACATACTACTATGAAACTCAACATATCATTTAACTAAATTAAATTAAATTTCTGGAAGGCTAATAAGTTTGCAGGATATTTGTACATTATTCTCTATTAAACATAGATTTATTAGTAAAAATGTATTACTCATATTCAAAATATAGAAAAACCTTTCAGCCAGTTAGCCACTTGTAAGTCTTCTGTACTATTGTGAATCTGGTTCCTCCTCCTTGGGTGCAGTATTTTGAAAGAGAGATAACTCACCCTATGACTGTCTTTGAGAGAAGGAGATCCATGGAGCCACTTGAAAGCCTTAAAATGCAATTGTTCTCTGAAAAACCACAATGTAAAAATGGCACCTTCTCACTTGTGCTTCCTTGTGCATCATGAAAAGAATAATTTTACCAAGTTCCAGTAAAAGGGCTAATCATGTGCACTTATATTGCCCCATTGAAGGCAGTTAATTTACCCAGGTGCCACAGAGGAAATCATTTATTACTGTGCCAATGCCAAAAACCTCCCTCATCTCAGGCTGAAGTTCCTGGGTTGGCAACTTGAAAAATACATACTAATAATACTCTCCAAGCTTGTAAAAGTAAGTTTTCATTATAAGTCCTCCAACTTTACATGAGGATACTTGTGCTGAGATGAATTCATACTAAATTCAACTCCTGTCTGTTCAAGAGGAGCCATTTTTGAGCTCTGTAGTGAAAAGCACCAGTCTGTGTAACAAGACATTTTTATACACTGATAAAGAAGTCCAAATCCAGGACTCAATAATGAAAGATCAAACATCCTGAAGTCAAAGTCAAGAAAATATTTAAATGAACTCAGAAAAAAAATACTTCATTTAGCTATACATATTGGTGATTTGAAGTACATATCTGCTATTAAAAATAAATCCCAGCTGTTTTCTTAACATTGATCTTAACTTTTTGTAGATGTCTCCCCAAACTTTATATGTAGCATTACAGAGGTTTTCATCTGTAAATGTCCAAACACTTTACAAAGATAGTTAAATATTATTATTTGCATTTTACATATGGGAAGGCTACAATGGAGGAAGAGATCCTGGTCCCCACTGTCTTCCATTCACATCACCTTGACAGCACAAAGAGAGTGGAAACACTTCCATCTCTTCAAGGGACAGCAAAACAGCATATTCAGCTTCTCCCCCACCCCTGCAGCACCTGGCACAGAAGGCAGGGAGAGGAGGGAAATAGGGGGCACAGTTACTTGATTGCTCTCTTGCTGTTCCCAGCTGGTGAATCTGGGAGCATTTACCATCTGGAGTTGTTTAGAGCAAGCCCCAGGCAGCTCTAAAATCTACTGAGGCTGGGACCCGTACAAAACCAGCATGTGAGGATTATGAATCTATAAACAGTTCCCTGGAGCTTCCCTCCAGCCCACTTCACTCAATGATGTTCCACTGTGACACAAATGGCATCGTGTCATGCTATCAAGCCAGACAGACTCAAACATATTGTATTTTATGAGTCCATTTGACTCAAGTTTGGAACAACTTAACATTTCGTTTTCTTTGGTACCTAATTCAGCCACAGAGAATCACAATAAATAATCCAACAGACGGTATTTGTGCTTCTTACTGGTGTCTTAATTTGTGAAATTATCATGTGAAAAATTGGTGTCTGATTAGAATCTTCTAATGTCTGTAGGCTAACACTGTAACATCAGATACTAATTGCCTAAACTATGGCTTCTAATTTAAGATCTTTGTTCTAGTTACAGATGTTAATTTTGTTTTTTTTTTATACACTCACTTTTGATCAGATTTACTCTTGGTTTTAACCTTTTTTTTCTTGTTTTGCCTCCTAGCAAAATCTAACTTGGCAGGGGAGAGTTGAAGTGGATGCAACTTAGGTTTCTCATTGGACAGGATGTTTTGCTTCTGTATTCACAGCCAGCTCCTGGTTTGCAATAGTGTGTGGTGACTCAAATTACAATATTCACCCCCATAGCATTCATCTTCTTTATCATCTTCAGTGACAAAGAAACACACACTATTTTATCATCCCAATAACAACCCCCTACTTTGTTTCTGTTGTCACCACAATGATAATTGTCTTGTTTATCACCAACATGAATGAGACCAAAGTCAACTCAACAGAGATCTGGCAACTTGCCAACTATTTTATTATTTTCTTCCTGTATTTTAATTTCACGTCTGTCTCTACATGGCATATTTGAATACTGTGCTAATAATGAGAATCCTTAATAAGTTCATTAGTTCACAGTAGGAGGGAGATAGAGACAGTGAAGTCTTTATAGCAGCTATGAAGGTGACGTTCCATAACTCAGAGCTTTCAGAACCCACATGTTCAGTTTATTGATTCCTTTAAAATTACTTCTGTGCTATAGTTTGGAAGAATATTCATGTTCAGTTCTTTTCTTCACAATCTCCATTCATTGATGGAAGGCTTTGGCTTCCATGACAGCCAGAGCTAGGAAAGTGACCAAATGCCTGCAGTGCGAAGCTCCAGCTGATAGTCAAATCAGATGGCGATTATAATTCCTTTTTCTTTTCCCTTTCCCAATCACTGTAACAAATTGATTTCCAACTGTTTTTAATCATAACCTTTTTATCAAAGGCTAAATGCAAAGCACTCAGGGGCAGGACAAATGAACAGCAGGAAGAACATTACATTGCTTATTGTACCACTATCCTATAGAATAGAATCATAGGACTGGAAGGGACCTCAAGAAGTCTTCTATCCAGTCCCCTGCACTCAAGGCAAGTATTATCTAGACCATCCCTGGCAGGTGATTGGAGATTTTTAAGAGCAGGTTTGACAATGATGGATATTCTACAACCTCTCTAGGCAATTTATTCCAGTGCTTAACTACTCTGACCGTTAGGAAGTTTTTCTTAATGTCCAACCTAAGCCTCCCTTGCTGCAATTTAACCCATTGCTTCTTGTCCCAGCCTCAGAGGTTATTGAGAACATTTTTTCTCCCTCCTCCTTGTAACAACCTTTTATGTACTTGAAAACTATTATCATGTCGCCTCTCAGTCTTCTCTTATCCAGATTAAAGAAACCCAATTTTTTCAATCTTTCCACGTAGGTGATGTTTTCTAGACCTTTAATCATGTTTGTTGCTCTCCTCTGGACTGTCTCCAATTTGTTCACATCTTTCCTGAAACGTGGCACCCAGAACTGGACACAATATTCCAGTTGAGGCCATATCAGTGCGGAGTACAGCAGAAGAATTGCTTCTCATTTTGGGCATAGTTTTGGGGGGGCATTGCCCCCTCAAATTGCAAGCCTTTGGCATGCACAGAATTTGCCCCCCATGCATGGCTCCATTGGCCTGACTGGAGTTTCCCCCCATCTCCAAATATAGAAGTCAAACTACGCCTATGCTTCTCATGTCTTGTAGACAACAGACATCTGATGGATTTTGAAATTTGTTGCTTTTAAAATAATTCTGGGCCTGATTGAGCAACCCATATCTGGGACAAAAGATGGAGTGAGGCACTACTCAACATGAGTAAATGTGGGAAAATTGGGCCCCCAGTGATTTTATATTTTAATAAACTTGCTCATGGCTATGTATTTGACTACTCTCTGCTTCCTGGAATCAGAACTGCTGAAATGTACATCATAGGCCCTTGATAATCCTAGATGGCAACCAAACTAATGTCACAATGGGGATTTGAACTCCGGTGACTGCCAGGTGTTTGAGGATGAGCTTTGGCTAACTGAGGGCCCATGTAATTAATTGGCTAATGTGTATTTGTGTTGCTCTCCCCTAGTGGATAAAATCAGCCCATAGGTGTTAACAAGTGGTAGAGACATATGCTTTTGGAATAAAATATTTCTGTTTCTGTTGTTTCCATGAAGATCTAAGTGGCCGTGGGGTGTAGCATAGTGACAGTTGTAAAGTGCTAGGTGGACACAGATTTGTTACAATATTAGAAAATTATTGGGGAATATATATATCACTCAATATTAAGGTAATACAGCCTTATGCATCATAAAATGAAGGAGCTCACAGTGAAGTCTGATATAATAAAGTTGTGAAGTAGAATGAAATTTTCAAATAGTTAATTATATTCCTATGTGAAAATTGCATTTCAGGTTATTCATTTATAGCAAACTTTCTTTTTTTTTTAAAGAGAAATTATACCCTTGAAAGGTGCTGAATTACCAACGATACAGATTCTTCCTTTATCCAGATATGAGGGTTTTACAGGATTTGGTCTTGTCAACCCTTCTGTTTAATGTGTATGTAAGGCCACTGAAGAGAGAGCATAAGGTATTGTGATCGCCTCTAATATGCTGGTGATACTTAACTTCACATTGCTTTTACATGAAATCCACATTTGGCTCTTTTTTTATTCTTTGTTTTGGACCTGGATGGAGGTATGTGACCTGCCGCTGAATCTGGTGAATCAGTAGATTAATCAAGGGGCATTTCAAGGACTATGCTTGAACCTTCAAAAGTGGATGCAATTCTACGCTTTTCCACTGCAGCTCTTGGTACTCTATTGGATCTTTCGTTGCTTTGTAGATACGCATATTGTCGTGGTGGTTTGGAGTGCCTTTTTTCTATCTGCAGCTTTCCAGGAGAATGTGAACTTTCCTCACACACGTTTACCTCACCACAGTTATTATTGACACTTCCAGGCGAGATTTCTGTGGTGCACTCAGACCAGCTTTTGAACCTCCAGAATCTTCAGCTGGTGCAAAACACAGCAGGCTGCCTTCTGTGTGTCGTGAGTCATAAGGAAGCAGACAGCAGATTTGCTCTCCGCTGACTACTTGTTTGATTCCTAAGGCTGGGTGGGAATCTTTAAAGACCTATGTAGTCTGGGACCTGATTATTTAAGAAACTGCTTCCTACCCTCAGTTTCATCATCACAACTGAGGTCCACTGGGGTATCTCAGCTTTCAGTGCATGGAGCGTGGCTTTTTGTGGTTCATAGCAGGTTCATTCTCAGTTGAAGAACCCCAAGTCTTTCAGAGCCGAGTTTGATGAGCTACACATCCTGCTACAAGGCTGTTTTGTTCAGGCTTTTGGCTTAACATTACTTTGTTTCCTCGGGGTGGGAGAGGGGGCGCATATGTGTCTGGCTTTATTTCTTTGGTTGGAAGGATGTTTTATACCACACAAGTTTTTATAAAGGGAAGGATATTTTTCTTTAACTTTCTATTTTTGCAGGATGCGTTTTGCTGTAAGAGTTAAATAAAACAGGTAAATATTACACACAAGGTCTCTCCCCCCTCCCCCCCGAGAGAGGATGAAAACCACAGTGAACAGATGCCCTGCTTACCTTGTTAGCATCTTTTCTGTGCTGCATCAGGTTCTTTATACTTGTAATTAAGAACAAATAAAGTGGGATATCAAGTCCATTTCAAACAGACAGATTTGAACATGGATCTAAAAGCTGAGTGACGGTGGTTTCCTCATCCCTTTTGCTGTCCTTCAGCCAGAATCGTGTATCTGTGCAATGCTGGTGGGAATGTGCTCTTGAATTTTTGTTTTTTATTTGTTTTAGATTTGAACTCTCAAAGTGAGGGGTGATACAAGCTTATTTATACAGACAAGCTGCTATGCATTTGAAAGGGAGGGGCGGGGGACAACCTGGCAATGCTCAGCAGTAATTTCCAACCACATCTGCTTAGCCACCAGCCACTGCAAAAGAAGGGCATCATTATCATTTGTATATTTGGCAAAACCTTCTTCTGAAACCATTTCAGCTCCAGATAATCAAGATGATATTAAGTTACTGATCTGCTAATGAGAAAAGGTTTGGTGTATTTAAAGCATCAACTCCATTCTTGGTAGGGAGGAATAATTAGGTTTAGAGGCAAAAAATGTTCCAAATAACTAGTGAAGTGAGTGGCTTTTTACAAGTACAAAGTATATCCACCTAAGAAATTAACACAGAAAAGTATAACCTTCTGTAAAACAATAGTCATATTCTGGTTTGTAATATTGCCTGTTTTTAAAAGCGATATTGGTGACATTAAAACTGAATGTGTCAAACATTCAGTTAAAAGTATGACATACATTAAAATTGTCATCAGTTGGTCAGTGCTCAGCAAATCTTAAAGACAGCATACATGCCGTTCAAATTTTAATTTTCAGGGGCTAAGTGGATTATTTTTGTGTGTAACTCACTGTAACCCCCAATACTGTATCAAAAAGATTTTTTGTGCTTTTTACATAGTATAACACTCTCACTTTTTATATGTGGCAAAATCAGTCAGAAGCAAATATAAACTTGTGAAGTAATTCTGAATTTAACTCAGAACTAGAGAATGAGTTTTGAAATTTATTTTACTATTTCAGTGTTATGGAGGGTAGAGATGGTTCCAAACCAGAGTTTGGGTACTAATCCAACTTTAACCAAAGTTTGCTGACATTTGGATATGGAATTTGGGTTCAGACCACTGTAGAGATAAGAGAGAGCCACAAAGTTCAGATCCAAATCTGACTTTGCCCAGAATTCATGGGAATTTGCTAGTTTGGGATGACTTCTTAACTTTGTTTATATAGTTGCTGTTATAATATAACATTAATGAAACATTACCACTTTTAATTTTATCATCTTGTATTCTAATCTCACACACACACACACACACACACACACACATATAATGAAGTAATACAGTAGGTTGGCATATACAGCCTTATATGTTGGTTGAAGATCATCTTTCATGAGATACATACATCAGTGTGAGCCAGTAAATAAACCACAAATATGAGTGTCAGAAGACCTTTAAATCTAGAACTTCTCTGCCATTGAGTCACTGTGACTTTTGGCTCCATTATCCTAATTTAATCTCTGTGCCTCAGTTTCTCTGACAATAAAAAACTGTAATATATGACTGAAAATGCATGTGTTGTAGTAGTTGTGTAGAAGGTATATATATATAGAGAGATCTCTGCTGACTTTGGCAAAACAGGACATAATGAACAATATCAGTACAGTTTAAGGTTTTTGTTTTCTGGTTTGCACTTGACTCTATGCATATTTATTACAAGAATAAAGCAATAGGCAAAGCCAATCAGACACACAAAAGTAAATCTAAAAGGATGGGAATATGTGGGGACACCAACATTTGGGTTTCATCAGGGACTCTAAAAGCATGAGGCTGCTGTTTGAATATAACAGGAACTGGGACAACTGACTTCTCAGTGGAAAAACAGATTTTTTGTTGTTGGTTTCTTTTTAATAGAGGGGCTGCTCCTGGAGAAGTAGATGTCATAACCCTGCTCTAGTGCCATAATTAAGAATATTTTACTTTGGCTTTGATATTTCAGAGAGGTTATGATATAGGATAATGTTGCTACACACCCAAAACTACAAAACTTTAAAAATCTCTGGGCCAGTAATGAGACAGCAGCTTTTAGGGAATAATGCAATTTGATGAGGGCATGCATTCAAGCTTTTAAGAAAGCCAAGAAGAGACTGAAGACAGATGAGGTTAATATTCAAGTGCTGATGAGAACTCAGGTATTTTAAAGCTTGCATTGCTGTAATTAAAAATAATTGAATGGGCAGTAAGGAAGTGCTTCGATACATATAAAAACCATTGGTGTCCACAAACAACTGTGAAATATTGTGGAGTCTACACATTGTTAGCAGGAAATAGTCTAATTATTTTCTTAAATTGAAAGTGAAAGGTAAAGTTTATTTCATGCTCTTAGAAATTATCTAATGACTAAAACAGACAGGTTAGTTCTATAGATACAATGTGTGTCCTGTATCCTACAACTTTAAATACAATATACTGAGTTCTAAAGATCTCACAGAAAGTGTTAATTTTTGGTCTGCAAATCTATTTCTCAGCTCTCTTTTTTGCTGCTTATGTTTGCAGAATTCTCTTTAAGGGCCGCGAGTTGACAGTCTTGGATACCGTAGCAAATTCCAAGGAGTCCTCGGTCTATAGAACTTCAATATGGTTTCTTCTTTTGGAATATGAAAGCAAGGGAATGGTTTGGCTTGACCTCATGGCCTGATTCTCCTCTCACATCATTCTTACAATAGTGTAATTCACTTGACTTCAGTGGAATCAGTGTGAGGGACTCATATAGTCATAGACTTTAGGGTCAGAAAGGACCATTATGATCTTCTAGTCTGACCTCCTGCACAACGCAGGCCACAGAATCTTACCCAGCTACTCCTGTAACAAACCCCTGACCTATGTTTGAGCTATTGAAGTCCTCAACTTGTGGTTTAAAGACTTCAAGGTGCAGAGAATCCTCCAGCAAGTGACCTGTGCCCCAGGCTGCAGAGGAAGGCGAAAAACCCCCAGGGCCTCTGCCAATCCGCCCTGGAGGAAAATTCCATCACTTCTTATTTCTTTACAATCTACCTCATCATTGATATACAATGCTACTCCACCACCTTTGCCTTTATTTCCGTCTTTCCTAAACAGCACATACCCTTCAATACCTGTACTCCAGTCATGACTACTATTCCACCATGTTTCTGTTATCCCTATAATATCTGATTTCACTTTCTGCACCAATAGCTCTAGTTCCTCCATTTTGTTACCTAAGCTCCTCGCATTGGTGTACAAACATCTTAATTTTTGCTATTTGGCTTCTCTCACATTCTTTACCCGATTAGGCACAGACATTCTACCACCAGTATCACCCATTAGACTGGTATCTACACTACCCTTCCTCCTTATGTCCATTCTCCTACACTCGGCTGTATCCTTTCTTGCTTTGTTTTCTTCCCTCTCAATGTTGAAATCCGGCATGGAGATTACCTGGACATGTCACAACCATCTCCCCCAAATTCCTAGTTTAAAGCTCTTTTAATCAGTTGTGCCAGCCTCCATCCTAGAAGTCTATTTCCCTCCCTTCTCAGGTGAAGTCCATCCCAAGAGAACAGTCCTCTGTCCATGAATGCTTCCCAGTGGCCATATATCCCAAAGCCCTCCTTAAAGCACCACTGCCTGAGCCATCTGTTGATCATCAAAATCTTGTCACACCTTTGTTGCCCTTCTCTAGGAACAGGCAGAATCCCACTGAAGATCACCTGAGCCTCGATTTCCTTAAGCGTCTTCCTCAGGCTGGCATAGTCTCCCTTGATGTGTTCCAGCGAGAATCTAGCCATATCATTTGTTCCCACATGAAGGACAATCAGTGGATTCTTTCCCGCTCCCGTTAGGATCCTCTTCAGCCTCAGGTCCACATCCCATATCTTAGCACTCAGCGACAGCGCACCCTGCTGTTCAATGGATCAGTTCTAATTATAGGCCTGTCTATTCTTTTCGGTAAGGAGTCCCCAATCACGTAGACCTGCCTTTTCCTGGTGATGGTGCAATTCTCCGGTCTATCCCCTGTTCCCTCTAGCTGCAATCCTCTCGATTCTTATTGCCCCTTGAAATCCTCTGCAACTCAACCCTATATGTCTACAAGGAGATTTAAGAAATGTTTCATTTCTGCAGAAACCTTTTTCACTAGCAAATGAACTTTCAGTGTTTTAACATGTTACAGATCACTTCATCTGTCCTCAAGGTGTGAAGACTGTCAAGCTAGATCTTTTGTTTATAAATGAATATTGTGCCTGTAAAAAATGCTGGATTGACAGCTCTGAAACTGAAGTCCTCTATTTATCAAGTAGTGGTGTAAGTGTCTACATACTACCCTGCCAGTGTGCTTCCTATGTTCTGCAGGAACTTTCTCTAGGGGTGAAAGGGTGGTTAAATTCTTAAGGCCCATTCAGTCCTTCATCAGTTGCAGAGATTACAAACAGTGGTGCCAGTTGTGGTGATGTTTTTTGTTATTGGGCCACCTATCCAATAGGAGTTTCACTGAGCACTGACTAACTTTCCATTGATTGGTGACAAGCCATTAGTTAGTAACAAATTTACATTACAAATGACCTTGGCCAAATTTGAGCTGAGGCCATAGAAGCAAAAGGCTTTTATGTCAGTACCAATTTCCTAAGACTTCTAGTACTGGGAACTGTTTATAGGCCCCTCATAAATCTCTGTCTCCAGCATATACTTAATTTTTCCCTTGATGTAGAGATTTCCTTTGTTTCTGAGGTGCAGAGCTATTGAGGTCCTGATGGGTAAGTAAATCCTTCTCTAACATTTTTAAGATGATCCTTTGAACCTATCTCCTTTCAACTCCTAAACTCCTTTTTTCCTCCCTCATTCTTTCCCTTCCTCTTATTTTTAACTTTTCTTCTCTGGGTCCTTTCCATCTCTTGTCAAATACATTCCCGTCTACCTTTTCCTTAAGAAATCCCCACTGGATCACATGTCCACCCCTATGTGCCTCCCCATCTCTTTTCATGTGGACTTTGACACTGTAAAAACTCCATGATATTTTGGATTTTGTGGACTCAGTACTTTTTGTTTTTCCTAACCTACTGCAGCTGATTGATTGCTCCTCCGTTGTAACCTTTCTTCCTTACTGCTCTCTGTTAATGTTTCTCAGGGCTCTGCCCATGGTCCTTTCTCTTTTGCACTCTACTCTCACCTCCCTGTGTGATTAATCTACTCTCGTGGTCTCTTTGCTGATGGTGAGTCTTCAATCTATTTCTTCCCCTATATCCATTCTTGCAGTTCTGCTGGTCTTTCCAATATCCTCTTTTGGATGTCCCACCTTTCCCTACATTAAAAGTAGTTAATATAGAACTCCTAACCTGTCCTCTGTTTTTCTCCTCAAACATCCATGCTGTTGGCAATTCCTTCCAGTTCCTGCTCTACAACATTTCAAACCTCCAGCATTTCCTTGCTCTCCCTTCAAATAAAATGCTGGATTTATCTCCTTCCTTGACTACAGGAACCTTCACTTCTCTGACTTCCCTATTTCCTATCTTACTCAATTCCTATTAAGAATGGCTAAAACGATCTTCCAAACTTGATGCTCACCCTTGTTACTCTCTTATTAAAATCCCATGGCTAGCTTCTCTTTGCCAACTGAATTCAATTTAAACATTTTTGCCCCTCCCTTCAAAGCATCTAAATAAATCTGACCCTGACTATATCTCTGCTGTTTCTCACAGGATCTTATTAACATCCTTGTTCTGTTAATGATGTCAGCTTCCCTGAGCCCTTCACTTCCTTCTTCCCTCTCAATTTTGTGCCTGGTTTGGCACTATTCCCTGTCTCAGTATGCTAGTTTCTCCCTTTTCTTCTGTTCTTCCTTGTGTCTCTTCTGTGACTAAATAAGAGTTTTTTGTCTTCAGGGCTGTCAACATTTCAAATGCATCTTCATCTGCACTGCCACATAAGTACCTATCACGTCTTAATTATCCTTTCAGTTCTGAAAGAATATGGAAAGGAGGGAAAGAAACATATCTAATATGGGCCCTTTAATTGTCTGTAAAATAGCTAGTATATTTTTGGCACTCTGGGAAGGACAGAGTACCTGATGTAATAAGTTAATCAAGGAGAACTTGTTGCTGTATCACAATCTCTTCATATTAAAAAATGCAGTGCAGAAAATGTAAAGACAGATTCTATAGTGTGTACCATACATTTATATCATTTTAAATTACTTTTTTGTAGCAATACATTGCTGATACAATTAATGGTAATAATTATCAAGCTTATGTTTAAGTAAACCAGTTGAATGAGCCTGTTTCTCCATAAATAACAAGGCTAGAGAAATTGAGGGAAAGATATGCCATATGTATCGAATAAAGTGTTGTATACCTCAAAATTCTAGGTAACAGAAGTTCTACATAAAAAACTTTAAGTTTATGAGCTCTTAATTAGCTTCTTCTTATCTTCCACTGCACCAGTTAAGACATTTGCGGTCTAGTATCATAGAAATGAAATTAATAATGTTGTATGCCATGCCAGAATACACTCAGTAGTATAGGAGATACGGTCTGGATATACCTTGTTCATTCATCAGCTGTCAAAGGATAAAGTCATTTTGTGATGAACAGTCCTTTCTATAGTACTGTTAATTTGTAAAAGATACTGTGGCTCCGTTATGGTGCAACATTCTACACCAAGAGTCTTCTGTTGACTGAAATATAATTCTATCCAGGCTATGTTTGTTGATCTTCAATATCTATTCAGAAAAAAAAATCTTATAAATTCTTTCAGAATCATGTCTGAAACCAGGTGCAGTCACTGTGAAAAGAGAAAATCTGTCATCCTTGGTGTGGAAGTGGGGAGAAAGGAAATGACTAAGTGGAACATCTTACAATTCAGTTATGAGAAGTGTCTGCTTTTTATATAAGCTTAATTTATTAAATTAAAGCATCTCTAACAAACAATAAATTTATCCTGCAATATAGTCTTCTCTGTGCCTCTGCAATATTGGGAGGTCAGAGAGATTTTCTTTCTCACACATGCATGAACACAGACACTCAGACTTTCACTTTATCTGTTTTCACATTACATGAGCGTGTAGATGTTTCCAACCTCCTTTTTCCTTCCTGTCTCATAGTAGCTGGCTGGAGGCCTTTAAACAAGGGGGATCCATCATTCACTAATCATCTAGAGCCCAGCAGAATGAACTGTCCTTATGGCTATTTGAAATAAAGCCATTCATACCAAGGAGATAATTTGTAGGAATTGCCAGCATATTAGGTAGATTTTTAGAGTGGATATGAAATCTGGGTAAACAACATTTCATTCATTTAGGGATTGATTGATTGATTTCCAACCCACAAAGCTATGCCGTCTGGTCCATTGGACAACAGAGAAGTTAGATATTAGTTAAATATTATTGTTCATTTCGTTTCCAGATTCGTGTAAGAAATTATTTTTATGCATATAATTATTTAATTAATAGAAAAATGTATCTGGAGTATTGGAAATACCGCAGTCTGACAAGTGGTGGCAACTCTCTATTTTTAATGTTAAGCACACTACAGTGGTCAACTCTAAAAACCTGTCAATTTGGACTTAGACAAATAATTAACTTTGCCTAAGAATTTATAGTGTTTCCCATAGTTGCTACTGAGAACATTTGGGAAATACTGGGGTAATATTTAAGTTATCTACAGTAAGTGGCAAAAGGAGCCAGCAGAACTGTATAGAGGATGGGAATTCTGTTTCATAAAGGATTTTGAGATTTCAAAATTTGGCTTTGTTCCAAATCCGAATGAAACCCGAACATTTCAAAATTATCTGTGAACCAAAAAAAAAACAAAAAAACAAACAAAAAAGATTAATCAAAATATTTTGTTCCAATTTTGACTTTCGTTTTTTACATATTATAATATACAATGCACATTTTTTTAAAATGAAATGAAAAGTAGTTTTAAAATGAAAAATCAAATGTTCTGTTTGAAAATATGAAAAAGAGACATTTGACTTTTTCTCCATTTTTCTTCCAAACAAAATATGATTCCATCAAATTTTCTCCGACCAGCTCTAGTAACCAGTGTACCTTGGAAAAAATATTGTGCCTTCTATTAATTTTCAAGTATTAAATCAATGACTAATTCATGGTTCTTGCACTAGTGTGAAATATAAAATGAAGCTATGAAGAAAGTAATTGTGATTTGGAATCAGTTGCTCCTGGACTTCAATTTCCTTATTAGTATATTTTATTTTATTCCATTCCAGCTATTTATGACCTCTCCTGTGAAGCATACAAACACTTGGGCAAAACCTCAAATTATTACTGGATAGATCCAGATGGCAGTGGGGCACTGGGACCTTTGAAAGTTTACTGCAACATAACAGGTAACTGTACTGTAATTACCATTTTCATGTTATATTTGTAATGTATATGTGGCAGAGGGTTTGAGGCCTGTCCATAATTCATATTTCTTGGGAAAAGAAAAAAAGATTCAGTTTTAGTAAGAGGCCTGATCATATTAAACCAGCCAAGCTTGTTTGGGTGGTATCTGACCTAATCATTGTTAAAAGGCCTTTGGCCTGGTCTACATTCTACATTTAACTATTAGCTTGACCTAAGTACATCATTCAGGTGTGAAAAATTGACAACTCCCCCCAGCGATCTAATTAAGTGGACCTAACCCCCAGGATAGGCAATGGTAGATCAAAAGAAGAATTCTTCCACTGGCCTAGGTGCTGCCTCTTGGAGAAGTGGATTTACTATAGTGAAGGGAAAATCCTTTTAGTCAGTGTAGGAAGCATCCTCACTATGACCCTTCGGTGGCATAGCTGCACCTGGGCCACTGAAATGCTCATATTGTAGACATAGCATATGTTTCCTCAGTGGACCATGTCCTAGAGCCAGTCTCCAAAATCCTATTGTGTGTATAGGTAACTTGCAAAAACTGGTTAGCAGTCCTAGATCAGGGAGGATTTGATAAGAAAGTTGTCTGGACAGAGCAAGGTGCTTTTTCTGTCTGGATAGCATGATGCTCACAATTAGACCAAAATGTTCAGAGAGAGAAAATTGCTTTCAGAGATATAAGCTATTCACTTTTCTTCTTTTTCTCTGTAGCTAAGATGAGAATGTTTTCTCTCGTTTAGCATATGAAAGGGTATATCTAGCTATGTTAAGCAAACAGCTTCTTTTGTTCTCTCTGTTTATAATTAATCTTCTTTGTTAAAAAATACTTTTGTATGAATAATTTCATGCAGACCTTCTTAAAGAAAAGAGAATCCAATAAGCTCTAAAGCGAGTTACTGAAGGGTAAAGGGTTTCTGGAATTTGTGTGTCCAACCCCCTCATCCTCGGTCAAGGGAAATGAACAAAGGGGCCCTATCCCATTGTCTTGTCATGGGTGTGATGGGTGAGCATAAGGATAAGACATTAAAAACAAAGGAGGAGATGAGTTTGTTTTGGTCAGTACTGTTCATTCATTTCCAATGTTCATACATAATGCAATTTGTCTCTGCACTTAGCTGACACTAGTTAATAACCAATACAAAGCTTACTAAATATTCAGCTAAGAGAAGTATTTTACTTAATCCCTGAATTTCCCAAAATACAGGATCTTGTGGGATATCTGCACAATAAAGAGGTTCCAGAATCTATTTGCTTTCGAATACCCTGACACAGGTCTTCAGAATTCAACTGCAGGAACCAGCAGCAAGAGCGTAGATACATGTTGTAATGATGAGACACAGGGGGAAAGGCAATCTCTCATTTAACTGGATCCTCACTCTTTGGGGCTTTCAGAATCATAGCCAGCACCTTAACTGTATCAGTACGTAAACAGGCATGCACTGCCAGGGAACAGTGCTGGGAACTTACGATATATCATAGCGATTCCTAATCAAGAAATGAACTGCCGTGTTCAGCACTAGCTGTAGCTTTGGGGTATTATTCAAAGGTAGCCTTTTCAGTAAAAGTTGATTGAAATAATTTGTTGAGCATGAAAAAGTGAATCTATCCAGGGTGTGAGCACTTTTGACATATGCTAAAAATAAATATACTGGTACACACAAGAATAAAACTAAGTGTCCCCAAACCAGAAAGTAACCAGACAAGAGAATGAAAACCAACCATCTTCCCTTCCTAATAATATTTTTTTCCACAAAACAACTGCTGTAATTGCCATAGAGATATTGTTTTTAAATTGCCAGTGAGTGGGGAGGTGGTTCATATGATCACGAATGAGAAGGCACAGGGTCCACAATCCTTTCTCTGCATTAAGATGTGATCCAAGCCATGAAAAAGTTTCAGAACCCTGCTCTAGCTGACTTGCTCCCATCAGGCAATTCCTGTTTAATACATTTGCTGTAATGCAGATATAATTCCCTACATAAATGAGATCATGATAGAACTGATTCACTGTTAAAATGTGAGTAATACACCTCTACCCCAATATACGCGAACTGATAAAACACGCATTCGAATAGAACGCGGTAAAGCAGTGCTCCGAGGGGGCGGGGCTGCGCACTCCGGTGGATCAAAGCAAGTTCAATATAACGCAGTTTCACCTATAGCGCGGTAAGATTTTTTGGCTCCCGAGGACAGCGTTATATTGAGGTAGAGGTGTACTGTGAACATTGAAATGTAACTAACTTTAGCCACTCTGCTTTTAAAACTGGACAGCCACCCTAAAAGTTATTGTCCATATGACAGCTTAGAAAAGCATTATTTTTCAATTATTCCTCTATTTACATACTGTATAGAACCATCCTGGGTATATTTCCAGTCCTTACAGCTTCCTTTATTGGTTTATAATGACAGCAGTATAGCATAATGAATAGAGCACCAAACCGGAGATATGGGTTCAATTCCTATATGTCTTTCTGGATAGAATTCAGTAACGTCTACCCTATATTTTGTGCTAATAACAATATGAAATATCTGTAATATACTAATTAAGGTGAAGAGATCAAGCTTAATTCTTTAATTCTTCTACAGAAATATCTAACTGATGGTATAAATGATATAGTGGTGACGTATATAATCTTAAATTACCTTATGTAGTATATTGAAAGATATCATATTAGTGTTGTTTGACATTAAATAGGTAATACAAGAAAATACTTTAAAATTCAGTTATGTATGGCATATCAGGTATTTACTGGATAACAGACTTATCTGTTCAAAAGCATTAGTGCAGATTTGTGGCATTATTAATAAAATGTTTAATGAAAGACTTCCATTAGCTGAATTATAACTAACTTTTTCTTAAGAAGACAAGGTGAAACAAAGCCCTCATGCCTACAGACATGGCTAGAATTAACTTAAGGATGCTTTGTAAATTCTTATGCTTGTCAGATCGAAAGAGAATTTGATTGCTGTTCCTTCATCACTTACATCAAAGCAGGACTATATTTGTTAATTTTGTGGCATCACCATTGCACTACTAAACTTGTGAGGGTGACAGTTAAATCTAAAAAGTTCTACAGAAAGCCAGTACTTTATTTAATAAGCATCTCTAAATATCCTTTGTCTGAAACAGACAGATCAGCCATTTGAAAGCCAGAATGCCTCTAACTCTTATCTCTTGAGAATGCTGTTTAAATTCTCTGACCTATGCATATTATGAAGTCAAGCAACAAGTTTTGGAAAATAGTCATGTTTCAATAGGGTCACTTTCTTAGAAAAGTTGAAGAGAAAATCAGAGTGCATCAGACATGTGTCCATGTTTCTAGACATAATTTGTGTCAATATCTCTAGACTGTCTTGATTTAGTAGTCTGGATATGTCATGTTAATGTTTTCTGCCCTTCCTGGATTTCTATGGTAACTGAAAAATGTTCTAGGTTCTAAAATCTTTTGGCTAGTCAACAGTGTAAGCAAAATATAAAGAATACAATGTGTGCGGAAACTAGGGTGACCAGATCGCAAGAGTGAAATATCAGGACACATTGGTTGAGCAGGGTGACGACAGACAGACACAGGTGCACAGCCCCAGTCGGAGCCAGAGGCACACTGGTCCGCCTGGCCTTGTGCTACCAGCGTGCCCCTTCCTGTTGGGGGTGGGCCCATGCTGCACCACACAGCTCCCCTGCCCAGCGCTCCCTGGATCCACTATGCCCAGAGCCCCCCTAAAATCCTTCCACCACAAATGCACAGTGCTGTGCACATACACCCGCCCAGCGCCCCCCTGCCCACAGCCCCACCACAGCTGCCCAGCACCCCACACAGAACCCCCCACTCGTTAGTTTCCCAATACACACAGATTTCCTCTCCCTCCCTTCCATCCTCTCTCCTAGTGCCCTTCCCCACAGCCCCACCATCACAACTACACAATGCCCCACACAGACCCGCACTGCCCAGTGCCCTGACACACACAGATCTCCCCCACTGCCCAGCACCCTCCACACCCTCACAGCCCAGCACCCCACACACACCTCCCAGACACTCACTCCATCACACCCTGCCCCCTTCCCTGGCCGCACTCACCAGCCCTGCTGGGAGGTCTCTGGCTCCTAGGGTGAGAGAGGCGAGGGGAGTCTCCAGACTCTCCATGTGCTGCGCCCGCCACAAGCACGAGCTCCGTGGCTCCCATTGGCTAGGAAAAGCGCCAATGGAGGCTGCTGGAGCCACGGAGCAGGGCTTGCAGGCGCCAGCAGCATGCAGAGCCCCCCCGCCCTACGAGCCAGAGGGACCTGCCATGGGGCGAGGTGGGGAGTCCTGGCGGTGCTCACCTGGGGCGGCTCCCGTCCCGGGAAGCATCCGGCAGGCTGGTCCCTCTGGCTCCTAGGGTCCTGGGTCAGGTCGGGTCAGGTCTGTTGGCGGGGGGAGGGAGGGCTCTCTGCCTGCTCCCGGCACCTGCAAGCCCTGCCCCTGCAGCACGTGGCTCTCCTGCCAATGGGCGGGTGCCGGGAGCTGCCCCAGGCGGCACCGCAACTGTGGTGCCGGGACTGCAGTTCGGACGGACCCTGATAACGGGACAAAGGGCGTCCTGACCTATGTAAGGTCGGGATGTGGGACAAGTCCCCTAAAATTGGGAGTGTCCTGATAATATCGGGACGTCTGGTCACCCTAGCAGAAACTACAAAACCACTAGAAACCATCTGAGATGTTCTCTAAGAAATGCTATTTATATTCAAAGCAAAGATTCCAAACCAAAGCAAAAAACTATACCCCCTTTCTCCAAAACTTTCATGTTAACACTGCTATATTTTGAAATTAAATCATACAAAAGTCAAGAATCTCTAAAGTTAAGGTTCTGACATTCCATATTTAAATGACCATTCATGATAAATTAGTAAAACTTTAAGAAATTGTGAACATTTTTAGATACCCAGCATTTGTCCAAATGCTTGTGAACAATAATAACGATGTTAATCACAGCTTTTCAAAAATATTTGCAAATCAATATTTATACCATTTGCCCCCAACTGTAGCTGGAGCCTTTCAGAAGAGCCCATTTAAACAATGTTTGTTTTAAAGGCGTAACAGGACATATTGTACAGTACTTAGTTTGAATTAGAGATTGGCCGACTCATGATCTGAATCCAGAATGAAATCTTCCCAAAGTTCAGTGGTGTTTGGATTTAATGCTCTGGTTCAGCCCTTTATAGAAAGAGACCCAACCTGTGAAGTTAGGGTGTTTCTCTGAAATTAGATTCAGATAGATTTCCCAAAAGTTACAGGAAACAGTTTGGAGCCCTCTTTGTTTTCCACTGAAATAATACAAGAACTGCACTGAAACAAGCTATGTTGTTTGCAATGTTTGATGTAGATCTAAACTTCATCTGAGTGTATTAGATCTCCAGCCCATTCTCAAATGATTTTTGGCATTTCTGAATCCCAGCTCCTCTTTGGGCTTGTTCATACTCCTTTGACAACTCCACTTATGGAATATGAAGTGGAGAAATAATAGTGAGCAATGATACCCTAAATGTTTTGAATCTCAAAATAACATTCAGTTCAAGACAGCTCTTATTTTATCAAAGCCCATTTGTTTATTTCTGGTATTTATAATCTCTTGGTCAAAATGTGGCTGCCCTGCAAGGATCTTAAAGGGGGAGAGGGCACAGAGAGACCTTAATTGCTAGTCAATCCATCTAGGAAGCAACCATATTTTTGGCTGCAATATGTCGGTAAATGCATGGGTAGAGTCTTACCAGCCCTAACTATAGTTCTCCAGATCCCCCTGAGCTTATCTCTGGGAAGGGGGTGTGGTCATGGTCTAGCCATTCCCGCTTCATGCTCTGTGCTACAGTGCTACTCTGAATCTACCAGCCAGTCTACATTTGAAGAGCAAATGTAGAGAGTTGTAAGTACATTCCTAGTTGTTGCTAACAAAGGCATTTAACTACTGTGTCTTGTACATTGTGGTCATCATTGTGGTATCTGGATACCTGCTGTTGGCTTCTGCAAGCAATTATGATCATAACTCATCCTTTTCCTTTCCCAGTGCAGCTCAGGACTGTAAAGCCCTCTGTCTCCACATACTTTGAGAATTCACTAACTGTACCTTCAGCCTCTCTCAATCATGCCAGTTATACAAAAAGATGGACCCTCACCCCAGCATTTCATGAAAATTATACATGTAGTAGTTATTGCCATGACATTGTGAACAGACTTTAAGCAGCCACAACTGTTGTGCCCCATGATTTTGCATCTCCTTGCCATAAATAGTGGGTAACTGGAGTGCTTTTTTATGATGACATATGTGGAAACATATGGCATGGCTATAAATGCGCCATTCATCACCACATACTTGATGAAAAGCAGCCTGATAGTGGTAAATGTTTAATTCTATTGTACATATCTTATACAATTGGCTTCTCTAATGGGACATTTTGCTTGAGGGCTAATTGGACAATCTGCCTAATGACAGCACCTTCAGCATACATATATGTAGGAATTACACAGAGTTTTCAGTGCTTCTGTGCCTCTCATCTATCAAGGAATTTCCTTCTATAGTCTATTGGATAGTGGGGGGAAAACTAAAAAAAAACATCAGTGCAGAAGCTTTATTTTGGAAATCTTTTAATTTGCCACTCTAGTTGCTTCCATCAATACTTCTTTTCTCTTTCTTTCCTCTCCCCCGCTCTCCTTTTACTGTTTTTTCTATTTTTTCTTTCTCTCCCCCGTTCTCTTTCTTTCTCAGCTCTGAAGGGCATGTGACATACTCTAGCACAGTCTAAGTGGTGCCAGCACTGCTGCTGGCATCTGAATCACCTAATATGCAGATCACGGGCATAATCACACTAAATGTTAATCTTCTTCATAAGTGTCGAGGAGGGAGAAGACAAAAACAAAGGGACATTGGAGAGGAATATGGCAATGCCGATTGTTAATTTTTCAGGATCCTCACGCTTTGGCAGGGAAATTAAAAAAAACAGCGCACCTAGGAAAATGCAGCAATTCCCATAATCCCCTATTCCATGAAAAACACTGAATCAAGGAGTAGGTTCTTGTCTGAGACCAAACACTGATGTATGTTATTGCAGAACTCTTTATAACTCATGTTTCAAGGAATATGCTAAAGGATGGGGGAGGAGTATTAGCTGACTGCTGCAGACTAGCCAAATGAGAACTGGATAGCTGTAATTTAGAGCTCTATTTGAACTTCTCATCTATTAAAGATAGGTGTTGCTATTTGCACTTTTGTATCTGTCTGGATCCTGTACCCTAGCAGAGGTCACACTGAGAATCCTCATTAAGTTTGTGCTATCTATAATGTTCTCACTTGCACTTTATGGTCACTTTACTAAAATGAAATGGCTTTTATAGGCTAAACAGTTATTTTACCCTGAGTGGGTTTCACTGGATAATGAAGACATGTAGGGAAAGAATTAGCTATTTTCTTTATATTTTGATGACACTTTTCTTTTTTTCCCCTCCACATTTGCCTCCTCATAAAAGGTTTCTCTACTTCAGTGTGTGTCTGTGGACTTCGGGGAAGCAAGTCTGTGACTAAATGTATCATGTCACAGCTTAGAACCTGTTGGCTTCAGATTGGGTTTCCTGATTTACAAACCACAAAATCTCTTATACATCCTTTGCAAAGGTTTCCTTGCCTGTAGGGGTCAGACATTTCAAACAATGACTCCTGGGTATGTCATATCAAGACCTGGTTGTTTCTGTCTACTGATGCTGTTTGTCAAGTTGACAGGCAGCAGGACTAAGAATCAAACTACTTATCTGGAGAAGACAAACTTGGAAAAAATAGTACACTATCTGTACAGGGATTGTTTTCATTGTCAGAATTCAGAGTGGATTCATTTAAAGGAAATGAAACATTTAAAAATCCTGTGCAAATGGCATATTAAGTTAATTTATTTCCAGGATACATAATCAAGCATTTGAAAAGAGTATAGTCGATTTAAAAAGAGACAAAGAGTGCAAGCGAGAGAGATTCATTCTACTTTGAATCCCTAATCAGTGTTCAGGATGCAGTGCTGCACTCTTATGTTTAATATTCTAAATTAATTTACCTAGAAGAGCAGGTTAGCAGTTCTGTCACTATTCACATGAAAAATTCAGGGCTTCTTACCTCCTCCTGTTTGCTCTGGCAGATGCTTTTTTAAAAGAAATGACTCAGCAATGAATGAGCTGCAGCACACATCCATCCTTGTCTGTACACACACACATACAGTGAGCTGCCGATGCAAGTTCCATGCCACAGCTGAGTCATCTGTGCAGAGAGACTCCCCTATGGCTCCTTTCTAAAAAGTCCTGTTTCTCTTTTCACAGCACAGTTTCTTATATCATAAACTCTTCAGGGAAGGGACTCTGTGCTTTCCTATGTGTTTATACAGCACCTAACATAATGGGGCACTAAACCTGACTGGGGCCTCTGGATGCTACTGTTAAATTAACATCATGTTAAGTATAATACAGGAGCAGTAGCCATGCCCCAAGAAATATGTACCTGAGTCCTATAACAGTGAGAAATGTATCATGATCAGTGGAACTGGAGTCAGAAAGCCGATGTTCCGTGGAGAGACTGTTCTTGAGAGGACACCAGGAAAATAGGCAATGCAAGGAGTTAGGCCAGAAGCAACTCAGCCTTACGGACAGAGCGGTCCACGGGGTTTAATAAAGTTCTATTTGTTCAGCTTAACCTGCATTCAGCATCACGCTTTGCAAATGAAACATGGTGGCAGCAGCTGAGCTGTAAGTCCTCTCCAGTGCAGCAGCTGGCAGCATGAGCCATGGAACTCTGTCTGAAGGCCCTGACACCCTGGATTTTGCAGACACAAACCTTGCCCAAGGCTGTCTTCTGGTTCAGATCACTTGTTAGCAATTTTGGCACACAGGAATTACCCCTTCACAGGGGTGTCAAAACAGTCTAGCACAGGCACTGATGGAATGAATGACCAAAACCCTGTTACCAATGAGGGACCTGTTGCAGCCTGCAGGATGGAGACATCACTGAAGGAGATGGCCAACAATCAGAGCTAGCAGGTGTAAAGTATGACAGGTAGGCAAGGACCTAGTGGACCTGGCAACAGGCATGCCATTAAAGAGAAACCAGGAGTGGACTAAATGAGTTGTAAGGAGTGTAGTGGCACTCATGTTATAAAAGGTGATTGCTCAAGAGGGACAAGAGGTCTGAAGGAACAGGGGACACTTACACACCAGTAGACACAACACCTGGAGCATCTACAGAAATCATCACAGAATAGAGAGAGAGAACCATCTGAAAACCAACCCCACATGCAGAGGAGACTCCACATAGAAATAGTTTGCTACACTTGGAGACGGGTGATAGAGAGAGGTCATTCCTGTTGAGGAGACCAAACTATCTCAAAGACTTTATAAGCAGATGCCTCTGTGGTAAATATGAGACTTCAACTTGACTATGTGCTAGCAACCTCTGGCCAAAGGAACACTGGGCATCTATTATTTGCTGTAATGTTTATACTAAAATGTTTGTAAAATAGGGAAGATGTATCACAATCAGTGGAACTGGAGTGAGATGATCCAGGTTCCCCGGAAGAACTGTTATTGAGGGAATACCTGGAAAACAGAGTAGTCCACAAGATTTAATAAAGTTCCACTTGTTCAACTTAACCTGCACTCAGCCACATTCTTTAATAACAAAATAAGTAGGCATACTTATTTTTAGGGAGCCATTTTATAATGAATGACATCTACCACAGTGGTAACAATTGTTTCCAGGACCTGTGCAGGTTTACGAGACAAAATATGGCTGTGTCATTGCAGTGTTCACCACTTCCAAATCATCCATATACACTTTAAGTTATAAAAGAATTCCAGACCCTGGACATCACTGGAGTTAGGGGAGTTTAGACAGTCTTCTTGTTTAGAACACACACTCTGCCCAGACTCTGCCACTGTACTGGGGCTTAGAACACCCACAACTGAAAGTCAGAAGAGTAGTGTGCCAAGGCCCAACATGGAGACTCTTCATTAAAAGCAGAGAAGGTGGAGTCCAACTAGAGTAGCCATCACAAAAGCCTGAGATATAGGTCCTACTGCATGTACTAGACAGGAACCGCTGATCTACCTAAATAAATTTAGAATGCTACTGAAGGACTGTACTGCCTGAGAGCAGTTTCCTTTTAGTATAAAACGTTGGTACTTTCTGATTCAACAGTACTTCCTGAAGGCACAAGTCAGGATTACCCAGCATTAATCAATGTCTGCATTCTTCACTCCCTGACTTTAGAATAAAGACAGATGCTTCTGGCAAAGAACATTCAGATTCACTGGTTTTTTGTTTGTTTGTTTGTTTGTTTTCAAATTTAGTTGCAAATGTTTCACACAGTGCCCAGGCAAAAATCTCATATCAACAGAGCATATAGGAAAAACCAATGTGTAGCCGATAGTATATTTTTTTATTTACATTAACTCTATATTTTTGACTCTTTTCACAATGGGCAAACATGTAAATATGTGAAAGTGAAAACTTGAACGAAGTCTGAAGTTGTTATGGCCAAATTATGCTCTCTGTTACATCAGGTAAATTCAAGCTTACTCTTTGGGAGTCAGTGCAGTAAATCAGGATTTTTTTCCTGGTGCAAAAGAGTGCAGAATTTGGCCTATAGAGTCATATCTTGATGTGCGTTGTCTGTGCAGTGGCCTGAACTCTGATGCAGAGTCCTCAATTTACAAATGAACAGATTTGCATTAGCCATTTGCCCTTCATAAGAACAAACAAAACAAAGGAAGAACCTGACATTAATATATAGTAATAGTACAAAATACCATTGTAACACTACTGTACAATATCGCATTAAGGACCTTCCTGCAACCAGTGGGCATTTTTGCATTTTGTGTTCAATTTTTCTTACCAGTAAAACTTTGGCAAGGGAGTAGTGAACCCCTCACACAGCCTCATAGATAAGCCCCTTGAAAGTCTGATTGACAGCAGATTTGGGAGTTGTAGAAAACCGGAGTTGAAATTGTCCCCTATGACCTGATGTAGCACTCTGTCTGTCTCGTACACACGTCTTTTATAAGCTCAGTCCAGATTCATGATTGTCAGAGGCAATGATCGCTGCCTGAAAGGTACTTTATTCACAATATCGATACAGTAATTAGCACAGAACTAATCAGACATGACTATTACTTTTTTTTCACTCACACATTAGAGTAATATAATGGAGAGAGCTGCTCCAGTTTGCTGTTGGAGGGGAGCCATTCAAAGCCTCTTCAGGTGACTGACATTTGTGCTAGCAACTATGAGGCTTCCATAAATCAAGCAGACCTGTAACCTAGTGCTAGCAAGCAGCTGTTAAACTGACAAGGGCCTCATTCCTTAATCCTACTTCAGACACTTGTATATACCTGCCTGTGTGCTTTAATGCTTCTTTTGTTGCAAAAAACATGATAAGGCAACTTAGAAATAATAGACCTATGAGAGCTATGGAAACAATTGCCTAGTGGGTCAGCAGTCAGCAAACTCACAAAGCTCGAGAGTACTTTCAAGAATTGTCTTTTTGCAGCAAGTTTCTCAAATCCCATGGCATATTGGCATTCCGAGTGACAGCTTTCCTACTGGATGGCACTTTTATCAAGCTGGTTATCTTCTTAGCATATGCGCAATGTGCCTCAGGTGGCACATGACCAAATTTAGTCTGGTGGTTGGATCATTAGCTTCCCTGGCCCGGGCTGCATACTGATGTGGGGTGCGACCTGAATGCTGATCCATGTCTACCATGATGTTTATGATTCTGTACTACAACTCTCACACTCGTATTGAAAGAATGCTAGCTACCACGCATCTATACTCCAGACCCCAGGCTCTAATCTCTCCCACTTCACTGTGACTTAGAACATCTACCATTGAACACAGGCAGGCACGAGAAGTGTGCTAAGGGCCAACAAGGAGGCTCCTCATTAAAGCAAAGAAGGTGGAGTCTAGCTAGACTAATATCACAAAAGCCTGGAGTAAGATACTACTACATTTACTAGACAGGAGCCGCTGATCTACTTAATACATTTAGCATGCTACTGGAGCAGCCAGTTTAAGGAATTTCCTGTAACATAAGAGATTAATATTTTCAGATCCAATAATATTTTTGAAGGCACAAAAATGTTGATTAATGTTTCTAGAATTGTTACTTTGATCATTCTGAACAAAGATTCGCACACGCATACCCAATAACCGTGTTAGAACAATTTAATGCAATAGACTGCTCAGAAGGGGCATATCTTTATCTAGCATATGTTATATAAGGCAATCTCATGTTAATACAAAACATGTTAATGCTCTGCTAGCCATAACATGGTTTAACACAGTTGTGGCTAACATAGTTTCAACCCTAGTGTTAACAATAGCTTTAGCTTGCTTCAAATTCCACTCTGCCCCGTGCCACTGCATCTTTTCCCTTCCTTTACTGCATGTATAACTTATTTCTTCTGCAGTTATCCCCTGAGAGAGGTTGAAATATGGTCCAAGCCTCAGTGTTGTGTATAGTTCTGTGTGCAAATTAAAGGAAACAATGCAAATTTTAATTATGTGCCTACTCTTTGTTTTCATTTATCCACAGACACACTCTTGTTATCTTGCAGAGTCCCATTTTTTCAAATGTGTTGAACTTTCCTTTATCTGTTTCTGGTGGCAAATTCACCTTTTATTCCTTCTTTCCCTTATCCTCTTGCTATTGCTTCCAATTGGAAGACATAAGGAAAAGACACATGAAATCATTTCTTTTCTATTTTGAGCACATATTAAACCTACCAAATGTCTGTAATAAGATGGATTTTTAAGGTAATTTTTCAGGGAACTGGAGAATCCCTCTGGACTGTTCTCCTCTGTTCTGGCTGTTTCCAGTGAATACATTGTTTGCGAATGTTTAGCATCATTTGATATATTTGACCATTTATTTTCAGTAAATTTAGTGTCATTAAGTTTATGGATTGACAATGTGGATGCCAACTGTGATAACTGTCTCTTAGTAGGTATATGCCCAGTAGGAACTGGACTGAGACCACCAGATCTTTTCATATGGGCCAAAAAATTGCCATCAGATGATAATTCTATTCAGCCACTGGCAATCTGAGCAAGCTGTGAACTAATGACCTAGCAGCAAAAGGTTTCTAATTTTATTAGTAGTCTATTGAACCATCCAATTCCCATAGTTTAGAGATTCTGAAATCTAGGTTATTTTAAAAAAATCTAGATCTTCTGAGAATCAGCGTAGGGTGAAATCTTGGTATCATGGAAATCTGTGGGTGTTGGCTTAGTGATACATACAGTTTTGTGAATATTGTAACATTGATATTTTCAGTGTGCGTTCATCACACTTCCTTCCTCCCTCCCACTTTCCATAAGAAAAGGAAATAATTTATTATGTGATTTGGTAGTTTACAAATAAAAAATTAGCACACCAAAAAAAAGAGCAAAACTATATGGACCCTTCTGGAGAGTTTCATTTTTGGTAAATACATTTTAAAAAGGGAACCATATGTCATATTCTGCTATGTTACACTCATACAATCTCACTGAGGTCTGGGGGCTGAATGAGTATAAATTAGAGTATAATTAGGCCTTAAATAATGAGAAAAATATAGTACTAAAAATAAATAGGTAAGTCATTAGTAATTTCAGCGATTATCTGAAGGTCCCCTCTATTGTTAAGGTACCAAAATAATTTACATTCTAATCCTGTTTTCACACTCTTTACTTTCCTTAATAAATTCATCTTTTTATATGACTAGTATAAAAAAATATGTAAAATTCATTTAGATATTTAGGAGTTCAACAAGGTTGAGAAAATGCACTTTTTCCTGTTTTTTTAAGACAATGTTTTGTATAATTGGCTAGGTACCTTTTGATTTTTAACACCTTTCTGCAGTACAAGGCACAGGCTGACCGAACTACAAGCCTAATGAAAAATCTGTTGGAGTCAATGGCAAAACTACCATTGGCTTCAGTATACTTTGGATAAGACTAGAGATGGAACCTGATATGAACCAGCATAGCATCACCCATGCACCCCAAGTTTCAAATCATTAGATAGAAATGTGAACTTCTTCTAATTAAAAATTCTCGCTGGTTTTGCAAAGAAAATAAGCGTGGTCATGACTTCCATATACATATGGAGCCTCAATATGATTAGAGACAAAATGCTAATTCATCTTCTCCCTGGAAGGTATATAATTAAAACCCTTGTCACTGGATTCTAACCAGTTAAAGTATACCAAACACAAGCAACAAAGACGAGTTATGCACAGCTGAGAATTTTTTCCCACTAGCTCACAAAAATTAGCTCTGAAGTCAGTACTACAGAAATTGGGGAAGAAGAAGAAAAAGGATAAAATCAACTGTACAAATTACGTTTATTTTTAAAAAAGTGGAGGCAGAAAATGTTATTACAAAAGTATTTTTCTCTTTTTGCAGACTGAGCAAATGTGTTCTATCAGCCTTATACAATGACCTTAACCTTGAGAAAAATTTAATAACGAAAATTGCAACCAACAGAACTGTAAGGTGCAGAATCATTGTTCTGTACATAGCATATAAAAGTGTGTTTTTGCCCCCATCCATCTCTATCCTTTGATTATTTATTAACCTTGACCTAGAAGTTCCAGGTCCAGGTTTCTTGACTGCATTTTAAGAAAATTACAGTATTCTATTTATTTCTCATCCTATTTTGGTCTTCATATGAGTTTTGGCAAAGTATTTTTGAAACATTAAATTGCCTTCTCTTTTATTTATTTATTCTTTGCAATCACAAAGATTTGCTACAATTGGTTTATCAATATTCTCCATTATTTTAGCAAGGATTTGATCCTGCATCCATTGACTTAACTGACATAGTATTAGGGTTTAAATGACCAAGCTCAAAAAATTTGGTAATATAATGTATGATACTAAAATGTCGCTTGCAGTTACCATACATATATGAAAAATATTTCCTGTTTTGTGCTGGATCATGTTCATTTATAAATTTAGCTTTTTTCCATAGAATTTCACATACAAGTACTTTCATATTGAAAAATGTGAACATTTAGATGTAACAAATGGATATTCATCTGAATAAAACATTGTAATTTCAGCAGTGCCAAGGTTTACACTATAAAGGAGTTATATTTAAGCTGGTTAAGCGTAATCAGCAGCCAGGCGATTTGCCTCAACCTCCCACCCCGCCATAAACGTCTCCCCCTTGCTCTCACAGAGATTGTGGAGCACACAGCAAGCTGCAATAAGAATGGGGATATTGGTTTCGCTGAGATCACAGCGAGTCAGTAAGCTTCTCCATCTCCCCTTCAGACGTCCAAAAGCACACTCCACCACCATTCTGCACTTGCTCAGCCGGTAGTTGAAGAGTTCTTTTTCACTGTCCAGGGCGCCTGTATAGGGCTTCATGAGCCAGGGCATTAGCGGGTAGGCTGGGTCCCCGAGGATCACTATAGGCATCTCCACATCCCCAACAGTTATTTTGTGGTCCGGGAAGTAAATACCTTCCTGCAGCTGTCTAAACAGACCAGAGTTCCTGAAAACACGAGCCTCATGAACCTTGCCCAGCCATCCAATGTTGATGTTGGTAAAACGTCCCCTATGGTCCACCAGTGCTTGCAGCACCATTGAAAAGTAGCCCTTTCGGTTAATGTATTGGCTGGCCTGGTGGTCCGGTCCCAGGATAGGGATGTGAGTTCCATCTATAGCCCCACCGCAGTTTGGGAATCCCATCACGGCGAAGCCATCTATGATCACCTGCACGTTTCCCAGGGTCACTACCTTTGACAGCAGTAGCTCAACGATTGCATTGGCTACTTGCATCAGAGCAACCCCCACGGTAGATTTGCCCACTCCAAATTGGTTCGCGACTGACCGGTAGCTGTCTGGCGTTGCAAGCTTCCAGAGGGCTATGGCCACTTGCTTCTGGACAGTCAGGGCTGCTCGCATCCGGGTGTCCTTGCGCTTCAGGGCAGGTGACAGCAACTCACAAAGTTCCAGGAAAGTTCCCTTACGCATCCGAAAGTTTCGCAGCCACTGTGATTCATCCCAGACCTGCAGCACTATGCGGTCCCACCAGTCGGTGCTTGTTTCCCGGGCCCAGAATCACCGTTCCACAGCATCAACATGACCCATTGCCACCATGATGTCCACGGCGCGGGGTCCCGTGCTTTGCGAGAGGTCTGTGCCCCTCTCAGACTTAATGTCCTCACCGCGCTGCCGTAGCCTCCTCGCCTGATTTCTCAGCATCTGCCTCTGAAAAAGGTGGATGATAAGGCGCGAGGTGTTGACAACAGCCATAACTGCAGCGATGATCGCAGCGGGCTGCATGCTCGCGGTGCTGTGGCGTCCACGCTGTCAATCACCAGAAAAGTGCGCAAACTGATTGCCCGCCAGCGCTTTCACGGAGGGAGGGCGGGAGTGAGGGTTGAATGACGACAGTTACCCAAAACCACCCTCGACACATTTTTTGCCCCACCAGGCATTGGGGGCTCGACCCAGAATTCCAGTGGGCAGCGGGGACTGCGGGAACTGTGGGATGGCTACCCACTGTGCACCGCTTCCAATGTCAACGCTTGCCCCGTTAGTGTGGACTCACAATTACTGTCTTTAGTGTGGATACACATGTTGGACTTTGTAATATCGGTTCCACAAATTCGCTTTAAGTAAAATCGAACTATTCTCGTAGTGTAGACATACCCCAAGAGTAATGGCATGTTCTATGGTCATATTGGAGTAGAGAAGTCATGGGTGCTTGGATTTCTCAGTTTTTGAGAAAGTCTGTAAGTTTATGTTAACATGCACCTGCACATAGCACCGGTCCCACTTCATAAATGATTTTAAACAACGTTTATTGCAAAGTAAAGGCTATTTTAATTAAAATAACATGACTTGTGACTTTTAGGAATTTTTAGTATTTAATATTTATGGTATTTGCCATTTTTCCCTGACCAGATTGTGTCTTTTTGTGTAATTTGCCACAGCAAGTCACTAGCCCTCTCCGTTACCTTTGATTTAGATTGAAACTGAACAAATGAACGACCATCATATGAACCCATCCTTGAGTGTCATAGTCTAATTTGCAGACTTGTAATTACAGTCTGCTAAACGTTCCCCTTTTCTTTTAATGTCATTGCATCCCTTGCTTGAAATCATAGGTGTCCCACAAAGTTTTGCACCGTATGACAGGATCTTTTAAACTGTGTGTTGTTTGTCAAACTCCGAGTGAAATTATGACTACTGTGAAGTTTTTTAATTCAGACTTCATCTGAAAGATTATGGAATAAAAATCTGCATCCAGTCCCACAGTAAATACATCAAAGTTCTTATCCCCTGGATATCACCATGGTACCTAAGCATGTCTTCATTCCCTTGTGTACTCTGACAAAATTGGGTCTGAATTCTGTGGTAATGTCTTCTGGTGTTCCTGGTGGACCAGTGCTGAATTATCAGCAAACTGAAAAATGATTCAGGCAACAAGGTTTTATAGTGAACTATTTATAAAAGTATTGGGTGTGTTATTCATATCTTAGAATATCAGGGTTGGAAGGGACCTCAGGAGGTCATCTAATCCAATCCCCTGCTCAAAGCAGGACCAGTCCCCAGACAGATTTTTGCCCCAGATCCTTAAATGGTCCCCTCAAGGATTGAACTCACAACCCTGGGTTTATATAGGTGCTGATTCAGCAAACAACATGCTTAACTTTAAGCACGAGTTGTCCAATTGACCTCAAATGGGACTACTCTCATCCTTACAGTTAATGAAATGCTTTAATGCTTTACTGAATTACCTTAACATTTAGGGAGCCTTCCCATCTGCAGAATTTTTTTTTCCTTCACAAAATTTAATGGATTTTTCATACAAAATATTACTTGGAGGCACAAATCAGTGTATATGCACCACTAGTTATCATGTCCATCCAAAACCAGATAGTTAGGGATGCAAATACCCAGAGTTCTGCCCGACATGCAATTTTGCATACAGACTTTGTGGGTGCATGTTGTACCTGCAAATGAGAGGCTGCTCTCTTGAACTGTAGTCTTTTATTTCCTAAAAACCTCTGTTTCTATAGGTCCTCTCCCCCTCCCCCAACAATTTCAGGATGCTGCCTAACTTCCAGATTGCTAAAGGATTAGCCTGCTACAAAAATCAAAGAGACTTGCTTTAGAATATAGAATGAATGTACAATACCCACTCCTCCAGCAGCTCAGAGAGGGTCAGAAGAATTAACTGGGTATGAGGGAAAGAGGTGGGGAACCCTGCTCTGGGAAGAGTGACTGAAAGTATGTACAGCATGCCAGGAACTTTTAAACTGTGGCAGAAAGTATTATATGGAGAATCCATGCACCCAGAGGGTGATGACGGGAGAGAGAAGGAGGCCCAGACACTTGGAGGTAGCAATGCTGAGCCTGCGGGAGTTGATCTAGTTTTTTCATTTTAGTGGGGATGGCAGGTAAACCCTGTTTTCAATGTGCTGGTCAGGGAAGTCACCCTGAACCTTTCACTTAAGGGTCAGGCTAATGCACTTAAACCAGTAAGAACTCCTGTTTGTGGTGGAGCCCTTCTAAATAGATTCTTAAAATATACTGCAATAGTTTACAGTAATATTCCACAATCTGGCATTAGCACTATTGTAGGATGCACTGATTTGGACTATTACCAAACAATGTTGTAATGCTGTTTATAAGTGAAGAAGAGACAGGAAGAAAACGGGGTTGTTTAATTTCTTTTCATGTGTATGCATCTGTTAGTGCTAAGACAAGGTGGAAATAAATTTCAAGGAAAAATACATACTGTTTTACGCAGTCAGAAGGTAGAGGATTTCCCAGGATGCTGTCCCAAAAGATAAATTCAATTGCCAGGTTCAAAGCCATCGAATTGTAGAAATCCAATGGCCTTGCTATATGTCAGTCACTGTGATGAAACAACTGCACAATTAAACTTTTATGCTCGTTATTCTTGACTTTAGCGTTCTGTAATCTACACCGAACAGCAATTGCCATCTGTTAGACTAGGCACTTAAATGATCCTCCTCCATGTGACTGTACTGTGCTTCATTATTTATTGATATTTCCAATATAGCATCATGTTGGAAATTTTGCTTTCTTTTAACGCCTTAGTAGAGGGACATTTTCTTCCTTGGGTCCCAAAGCTGATCTAAGCCATTTGCCTCCAGGCACCATTTTTCAGCATGGCATTGTTGCACTGTTTTCAGAGGCACAGATGATCTTTATTCTGTTTCTCAAGACACTCTTGACATTAGCCTTTGATGTGTAGCTGTGTCAAATGTTTTGAAATAGTCGCCAGTGATCCAGATAAGATCCTCTTTGTCTACCATTTCAATAATATCGCCAAACGATTCCAACAAGTTAGCAAGGAATAACCTTTTCATTTCAGTATTTTTTCTCTAAGCTAGATTGGTAATGGTATCTTCCCCGCAAGCTTTTCCAATAACTTATCCACTATATCTTTTTTGAAATATTTTACATACTATGTATTTATCATTTTAATACATTCCAAAAAGATAAAGGTCATAGGCCTTCATATTGCACACAGTTACAATATGTTCATCAAATAGTTAACGCCTATAATGTTACTTCAAGAAGGGGAAAAACACAGTTACATACATGAAGAAAGTGTACATTATTACAGTATCAAATCTAAGAAGCTTTAAAAGAAAATACCCAATTAAGTTGATATTTAAATAAGGAAATGCATTATCATCTTGGTAAAGAAGCCATGAAAACAAAGCAAAGAGGGAGTAAGAAGAAAAATGCCTCCACTTACGATGAAAATGCATCTATAAACCCAATCCTGCTTTCATTTAAATGGCTGGAGAAATTCCCATTGATTTTGATTCAAGTAGGATTGGACCATAAGAAGGCCCTTTCCTGACTGCTTCCTTTCTAACATCAGGCTTTCTAGCATCTAAAACCTATTTGGTTTCATAAGAGTCACCAAAATATAATAAAGTTATAAGAAAATATAAGAAAGTTAAATAGTTGGAGAAATTGATCTGGAGGATTTCTGTCATGGTGTCACGTTTTCTTTGTTATCACAAATTCACCCATTAGGCATGCAGTGGGACAAATCCCTTGCAAGTCACGTTAATAGTGAATGAGATAGTTTGAATGAATGTTGATTAGAGAAACTTGAAAATCAACTGCACTTCTGTTTTCTGAGTGCAGTGTATCTGTGAGTAGGGAGGGCTGTCATCAACGTGAACTGTGGTCAGCCTTTTTACATACATTTAATAGAGCTGTAGTGGGAAGGAACTTCCAGTGTGCAAAACTCTTTATTGCCCCTTTTTTATAGAGTGTTTTGCTGTCACATGATCATTTCCTATAGTGGAAATAGATGGTCAGTTCCATATAGTGGTGGTGTTTTTTGGTCAGTCTACTTGATTTACACCCACTTCCAATAGCCTTCAGTGGAAAAAGGAAAGGGCATCAACAAGGATTAATATATTGACTAAATTAGTGGAAACCTACTTAATCCAAACTGCCCGTAGTGCCTGAGGAATTTGGAATCTAATCTACATTTATTTATTATTAGTCATAGAATTCATAGCCATTTCCGGTCCCTTAATCCACATAACAAATTAGATCATCACAGATTAATAGATCTATGATTATGTCCTTCCTGTATTAGATTAAAAAGAACCTAAAAGTCCTATTCATCACAGCAAGAAAAAAAATCTTACACTTTATAGCCATTTCTTTTACACCTAGGACATATGATATGGAGTGAAAGTAAGAGGGACACAAATTTGAAAAAAAAAAATTCGTCATCTAGAACATTATCTTCTGTGATGTCCCATCCCTTCCAGTGAAGGAGTTAATGTGTGATGTGTGCAGCTAGGAATTGTTATTCCTCTATTTACTGTCTACTGTATCTTTAAAAAGTTTCCTCTCACTGATACAGAGGCAGCTGTCAATTTGTGTTCAGACAGAACCTGCTACTGAGGAGAGAGAACACTGTACTTTCCCATGGAGATTTTACTTTGGTTGTTTAATTGACTGTGGAAGCAATTGATTGTGACTCCATAGTTAAGGTTGAGTTCTGTTTTGCACTTAATGGAAGTATTAGGCCTCTTTGTAATGTATGAAAACTACAGTGACTCCTCCTCAAACATTATATCCTTTAATCTTTGAGTACTAAATCAATTTTATGATGATTTACAAATAAATCTGTTACTGTGAGTTAAACTGTATTTAAAAATGGATCCTTAAAGAAGATTAACATATTATACATGTCAGTCTTTTGTTTGTCCTGAATGATCTGAATAATGTAAAAATGCAGACTCTTCAAACTTTCCACATAATTAAAATTAATTGAAGGCTTGTTTGTGCATAACCTACATCCAAAGAAATTAGGATGCAATTAAGCTAAGTTATTAATGACTCTTGTATCTAATTATGACTATATAGGCTACAGTAGGGTCAGGTCAAGAGCTCAGGTAACTCTTTAAGGGTATGATCAGAGATAATTCAGCCAACCACCAGTCTTCCTCTACAGCTAATTTGCATGTAACTAATCTATTGGTTGTAATGAGTCAATGGTATGAGCAGGATTGTACACATCTGTCAAGAGTTCTCCTTGGTAGATTACTTGGCCCGACTGTCATGGCTCTTTAAAGGTTCTACGGCTGAATTCAAGTCACTTATAAATTAAAGGCCAGATTCAGTGTGCTAGGTGCTTTGCATTGCTCTGGTGATGCAATGCAGCCAACATGTTGGCAAGTTATAATCATCCAGAACCAGCCATTACAAAACCCAGGAAAGTCAGAGAGGAGTTTACACTTAAGAAATTCAGACATGATAAGATATGGAAATGCACAGTTAAGACCCCCCAGCAACCATTGCTCTGCCCAGTAGCAAAAAAAGAGGATTAAAAAAAAAAACCACCCCAACCCTAATCTGTCTTTAAAAAAATCAGTTTACCCTAAGATGAGACCCGAAATACTAAAATCCCTTCATTAACATTATGTTGTTATTGCATTTCCATATCTTAATATGTTTGGATTTCTTTTAAGTGTAACCTTAACTCTGAATTTCCTGGGTTTGTAATGCTTGGGTTTGGGTTCATCACAACATGCCTGTAATATGGTTTTTACTCTTTAGTTTGATAGGGACTCTCAACAATAACTTTTTTTAAAAAACGTATTTGTTTTGGAATAATAAATAATGCTCATTCTAGCTGAGTGCATTTATAAATGAAGAAACATCAGAGTTTCTATTACAAAGGATAAGGGCCCACATTAATTTCTGGCTGCTCTAGCAATCACATGCATATACATGTATGGCTATGTAGGCTGTTATTTTACTAAATGAAATAAATGTTTTAAGCATTTGTACTTACTGTAATATGTGGCTATTTCTTTCCTAAAATAATTGTCAGTGTGTTACAGAAACACCCAATAGTAACTGTAATTGCTAGGCATACATAATCCAGTTACAGTTAATGGGAATAGGATTTCATTTTGACTCATTTCATATTTGGCTCCCATGTACTTCTTTGCAGCAAATGTGGAATAGTCTTTGTTTCAGCCCCTGCTATGTTTACATATGCTAACTGTGGGGCCATAATCCGGTCCTTGTTATACTTGAGTAACTCTATATATGTTTATGTCTATGTGGTTTGTAACATATCATTTAAATCAGCTTCTGTACCAGATGACTGGAGGATAGCTAATGTGACACCAATTTTTAAAAAGGGCTCCAGAGGTGGTCCTGGCAATTACAAGCCAGTAAGCCTCACTTCAGTACCGGGCAAACTGGTTGAAACTATAATAAAGAACAGAATTGTCAGACACCTAGATGAACATAATTTGTTGGGGAAGAGTCAACATAGCTTTTGTTTAGGGAAATCATGCCTCACCAATCTACTAGAATTCTTTGAGGGGGTCAACAAGTATGTGGACGAGGGGGATCCACTGGATATAGTGTACTTAGATTTTCAGAAAGCCTTTGCCAAGGTCCCTCACCAAAGGCTCTTAAGCAAAGTAAGCTGTCATGGGATAAGAGGGAAAGTCCTCTCAGGGATTTGTAACTGCTTAAAAGAAAAGAAACAAAGGATCAGTTTTCAGAATGGAGAGAGGTAAATAGTGGTGTCCTCCTGGGGTCTGTACTGGGACCAGTCCTATTCAACATATGCATAAATTATCTGGAAAAAGGGGTAAACAGTGACATGGCAAAATTTGCAGATGATACAAAACTACTCAACACAGTTAAGTCCAAAGCAGACTGCGGAGAGCTACAAAGGGATATCACAAAACTGGGTGCCTGGGCAACAAAATGGCAGATGAAATTCAGTGTTGATAAATGCAAAGTAATGCACACTGGAAAACATGATCCCAACTATACATATAAAATGATGGGGTCTAAATTATCTGTTACCACTCAAGAGAGATACTTTGGAGTATTGTGGATAGTTCTCTGAAAACATCCACTCAATGTGCAGTGGCAGTCAAAAAAGCAAATGTTTGGAATCATTAAGAAAGGGATAGATAATAAGACAGAAAATGTCATATTGCCTCTATGTAAATCCATGGTACGCCCATATCTTGAATACTGTGTGCAGATGTGGTTGCAGTATCTCAGAAAAAGATATATTGGAATTGGAAAAGGTTCAGAAAAGGGCAACAAAAATGATTAGGGGCATGGAATAGCTTCCGCATGAGGAGAGATTAAATAGACTGGGACTTTTCAGCTCAGAAAAGAGACAACTAAGGGGGGATATGATAGGGGTCTATAAAATCATGACTGGTGTGGAGAAAGTAAATAAGAAAGTGTTATTTACTCCTTCTTATAACACAAGAGCTAGGGGCCACCAAATGAAATTAATAGGTAGCAGGTTCAAAACAAACAAAAGGAAGTATTTTTTCACATAACGCACAGTCAACCTGTGGAATTCTTTGCCAGAGGGTGTTGTGAAGGCCAAGACTATAACAGGGTTCAAAAAAGAACTAAATAAACTCATGGATGATACGTCCATCAATGGCTATTAGCCAGGATGGGCAGGGATGGTGTCCCTAGCCTCTATTTGCCAGAAGCTGGGAATGGGTGATAGGGAATGGATCGCTTGATGATTGCCTGTTCTGTTCATTCCCTCTGGGGCACCTGGTTTTGGCCACTGTCAGAAGACAGGATACGGGGCTAGATGGATCTTTGCCATCTGACCCAGTATGGTTGTTCTTATGGCAATGTTATAAGAACCTATATTAGTAGAATATACTGAGTTACCCTGCATTAATACACAGGTACTTGGAGCAGAATTTGGCTCTCTGCAAATGAATTAGAAATTAATGGGGGGGGGGAATAAGCAAAATTTGACATGGCAGATCACATTGTTGTTTAAAGGGGGATTTAACATTTTACACTACAACTCCCCAGCAGAGTGTTGATTGGAATCTTCTTAGTGTATGCACAGCATGCCTCAGGTGGCACTTGACCAGGATTCATCAATTAATTTGGTCCGCTAGTTGCATCATTAGCTTCCCCAGACGGGGCTAAGTACTGACGGGGAGTGGGACATGAATGCTGATCCATCATGCTGTAGAACAGAGTCAGCCTGTGAGGTCCTGTGAATTCCACAGCTGCAGGCCTTCTGGATTTGAGGAGCTAGAAACATAAGGAAGAATCTTAGCATTCTTTACAAAAGTTTTTAGCTCTTTTCCTTGCAGAAGTAACCTTGAAAATATAAACTGGTATAAACAACTAGCTAGGACTAAAATAGAAACATGATTGGGCTTAACCAACAACACTTATGTGAGTACATACACAGTCTCTCTCACACACTTTATATGTAATATGAGTCAAATAATTATGAAGTATATCTCAAGGAACTTTCTTGTTTATCCTTTTCAAATCTCTTAGGCTAGCCCTAAAGGTGTGATCACGTGGAACGGGAATCTGTTATAATGAGGGAGGAGAAATAACAACTTTTTTTCGTAGGCACACTGTAAATGGCTGGGCTGTCTCACGAGCCCAGGAAGGAGTGATGCCATGCCCTAGTCTTTTTCAGGCCCTTGCCTCAGGGTACAATTCATTGCTTTATACTAGAAATCATGAAGGAACACACACACATGCGATTCACCTGCCCAAAGCAGGCTGTAGCCCCAGAGTTCTTTTCCCTCTGGATGAGGGACTCCTGCAATTCTCCAGTTCAACTGACCTCTTGCTGTCCTTATAAGGACTAGGTGCTCCTTAGGCTATCATCAGACTCCAAGCTCTGTAGCCTGAGCTGGGAGGCTCAGTCACAGGTGCAGTTAGGTCTGTCACCCTTTTAAAGAGTCCAGTCACCATGTGACACCCACCCAAAAATGGCGAGGCTCTAGAATACCTCATATAAATCCCTAGGAACCTCTAAAAGGAAAAAGAGACTGGTGAAGTATCATCCTGGTAGGTAGAGCATCTCTTCCACCAGAATAGGGATATATATATTTTTCCAGGCTCTGCCTGAGAGGTGTAGTAGACTTGTATATTATATTGCATGACTTTTTTTTTCTCATGGTAAAAATGTTTGATTTTAAAAAACACTTTTTTCTTTTGCCATTTATCCAGTTTTAGAAGTGTTGTAATGTATTTTCATATAATGCTAAACAATCCATTCCATTGAGCCTTGGGAGCCAGCATAGTTTGCCAAATCACTCAGCCAGGTATACTCTAATCAGCCTTCTGCAGTCTTCCAGAGTGCAGAAAGAGGCAGAACTTTTCTTCTAAAGAACATTGCAGATATGCATATGAGAAAGTATGACAAAGCTGTCTGTTTATAATATATTAATAGTAGTTATACCTCTGACAAAGATCCCAAAATGGTTTAAAGGCTGTATTAGTAGGATTGCATCCATCCTCTAATGACGAGCAGTGGCCACCATTTTACACTAGGAACAAACCCTATGTACCAATTTTTGGAAAGGGGAATTGAAGCATAAATTAATCCAAATAAAAACTCCACAGGGAATTTAGGTAGCCAGAATTCAATTATCCAAAATAGAATTCTGCCAGGAATTTTAACGGTCCTGTTTATTTTACTTTTTTTCAAAAAGGATCTGAGCCTTTTGTCTCATCCTAAAGACCAATATCTTTATCAACACAGTGCCCAACATTTCCAAGAAGTGTTTCTCATTCATATGAGATGCTGTTCTGCCCCTTGTAGATGAAGTATCAGTCCATTTGTGGGGGCGGGGGAGGGTAAAGTTTCATCCCTTGCTGCACAATGGATTGGATTTTAAGATGCTTTTAACAAAGAATTGGGCATCTATTTTACTACGTAAAGCAGTATTTTTAAATTATACAAACAAGACCTTGATATGTATCACATCAGCATTTCTCTGTCTCACTCTTATCACTACTTCCTTCCACAGCCCACATGGAAAGTTACACTGCATAGCTGGGTTCTTTGGGGCTTGCAAGCCTGGTCCTTTCTCTAAGTCCCTTTAGGGGGAGGTTTCAATTTTGCACTGACTGGAACCCAGTGGGGGAGCAGAACTCCCTCTTCAGGGACCCATTGCCCAATCCACCTTCCTTTAAAGTCATTTGAGAGTCTTTCCATTGATTTAACTGCAGGGGTGCTAGAACATTTTGTACAGTGGGGGTGCTGAGAGCCATTGAACCAAACTGGACACCCTGTATATAATAGAAACCATTTTAAGCCAGAACCTATGCTTAACTGGAGTTGGACCAAGCCTCTCGAGAGAGGCCCTCAGAACCAGTGCAGCTGGTGTGCTGGTAGGGCATATCCTATCTCAGATAGAATTCTAGCAAGGCTGTGAATATGTAGCCCTTTGTGCCAGAGACCAGACATTCCTGTCAGTGAGAATACAGCATAGCACATTCCCTTATGTGGTCTAGTACAAAGGGAAAATAGGAACGTGAAATACTCCTTATTTTAATATTGATATAAATACAGTATATTTTAATTAATATAAATAATTTTCCACCCTATCTTCCAATAAAACATTGTTGTGGAATATCTATATTTCTGCGTAGGAAATAGCTAAAAGTCTCCTTCGTATAAGAAAAATGTCTGCCTGGAGGTAAATTAGCGCAATAGTCAGATATTGGTTCCAATAGTTTCTGGGGCAAGGGTAGTACTGTGTGTGATATACACTATAGATATGAATAAGATAAGCACCATCTTACCCCACCTGGAGGACTTCATCTCATTTGGCTAGCTACTTGTGCTCCCTGTGGAGGATCCATCTGCTTTACCTAACCTTGTTCTTGATCATTTGATTGGAGCGAGTTACACACATATGTAGCTTCATATGATGCCACATAATCCAAAACAGCCTGACACAATATAGTGATTGCATATGTGACTGATAACTATGTCAAAGTCCATTGATATCAATAAGAGCCTTTCTGTGGACTTTAGGAGGTTTTAAAACAGGCCCTAACAGCTCAAAATATTTTCAGGTAGTTAAGGTAATCCTTTAAATAACATGGTGTTAAATCAGGGATGGGCAAACTTCTTGGCCTGAGGGCCACATCTGGGAATAGAAATTGTATGGTGGGCCATGAATGCTCACAGAATTGGGGCTGGAGTGTGGGAGGGGGGTGAGGGCTCTGGTTGGGGGTGCAGGCTCCGGGGTGTGGCCAGACATGAGGAGTTCAGGGTCCAGGATGGGGGCTCCGGGCTGGTGTGCGGGGGGGGTGAGGGCTCTGGCTCAGGGTGCAGGCTCTGGGGTGGGACTAAGGATGAGGGGTTTGGGGTGCAGGAGGGTGCTCTTGGGCTGGGATCAAGGAGTTCAGAGGATGGGAAGGGGATCAGGGTTGGCGCAGGGGGTTGGGGCGTGGGGAGAGGCTCAGGGGTGCAGGCTCTGGAGGCACTTACCTCAACAGTTCCCAGAAGAAGTGGCATGTCCCTTCTCCGGCTCCTATGTGGAGGCATGGCCTGGCGGCTCTGCACGCTGCCCCATCTGCAGGCATCACCCCTGCAGCTCCCATTGGCTGCAGTTCCCGGCCAATGGGAGCTGCAGGGGCAGTGCTTGTGGCAGGGGCAGCATGCAGAGCGGAGACCCCTGGCTGCCCCTATGCGTAGGAGCCGGGGGGGGGCACACTGCTGTTTCTGGGAGCTGCGTGGCACAGCCCCCAGCCCTGCTCCCCAGCTGGAGCGCCGGAGTGGGGCCATGCGACGGCTTCTGGGAGCCGCATGGAGTGACCCCCGACCCTGCTCCCCGGCTGCAATGCCAGAGCGGGGCCATGTAGCTGTTTCCAGGAGCCACATGGAGTGGCCCCCGACTCTACTCCTCGGCTGGAGCACCAGAGCAGGGCAAGCCCCGGACCCTGTTCCCCAGTGGGAGCTCAAGCGGATTAAAATGGCTGGTGGGACGAATCCAGCCTGCGGGCCGTAGTTTGCCCACTCCTGTGTTAAATGTTCAGCTTCACATGTTGGATTTAGCTACGCGAATTCCATTAACAGGGATGGAAATTTGCACAGATGAATCATAAGCATATTTGCATAGACTCCTATATTTAATGTATTCTGTTTACTGGATAGCACATCTATTAAGTGAATATAGTACTCGTGGAAAATGGCAGATGTCTTCCCTGAAGACTAAAGTCCTATAATTATGCAGAAAACAGATTCAGCATAGGCAGCAGCAGTGCAAACTTTTACTTGGATCTATGAGACAAGGACCATCTGTGGTCAACAATTCTGCTTCTCAGGCATAATAGAACAGTCCACTGCATTTGTCTACATGGTCTGCCCAGGACACAGAGCTCTCTTGGGGACCAGTCCAAGAGTCAGGAGTGAACTCTCACAGGATCTAACAACTGCCTCAAACCACAGCACTGTCCATTCCAAACGCAAGCTACATTTCTTTGACTTGGCCTTCAATAATAATAGTGCATAACACAGCAGACAGAAAATAAATAGAAAAAAAATATCACAAGGTCAATTTTCTCCTTGAGGAGAAAAACAGAACTATGCATGACAAGTTACATCTCTTAATGCACTTCTGGAAAGCATTCATGCTGTAGCGATTAATACTGTATAAATACCCAAATAGAATAGAATATTTTTGCCTTTCTTTTCTCCTCAACCCTGACCTAGAGGAACCACCTCTAGGAACAATAGTTTAATCTCCTTGCCTATTTTAGTCCTTGGCCGCTGTGCTTAGATTGACAAGTCTACTAATAAATGTCAACGGTGATAGTGTTTTCTGATGTTGGTACCTGTCCAATTGGGACTTGACTGAAACAACCAATTCATCTTATCCAAGTCACAGCATAGCAGTTGAATAGTAAAACAGTCACTAATGGAGATGTTTGAACCTCAGTGATTTTTATTCAGAGAGCTTTGTGCAAACTTATTTTTGTTGAGGACTTTTAGATTTGTTACCTTTCAGCTTCATTGAATGTCCTACTGAGAGATGGTAAATAGGAGCACATTATACCTGTTCTATGCCACTCATTATTTTATGTAAATCTAATATTTCTTTTCTTAATCTCCTTTCTAAACTAAACTGCTGTGATAAGAAGCCCTTGACTGCTACTTTAAACCTGCTGACATAGGAAGCATGTTGTTTCACTATTAAGGTTATCTCCCCACTATGATTTCTTATAGCACTTACCAAGGCAGATGTTGCAGAAATCCTATCTCTAGTGACTTGATATGCACTTAACTAGTTGTGGTTAAATGTATAGACAGTTGGTAGGCTATTGTATTTATGTTCCTGATGTAAATGCACTAATAACCTTGTTGAGATGCAACCTATCTTACTGTGTTTCTCCTGACCAAAGATTCAAGTTTCTTTTTTTTTTCCTTGGCCATTTTTCACATCCCTGCTGAAGCCGTGAAGATAACAAAATGTATCCTACTTTTATCCTTCCTTACCCTTGAAATCTGTGTCATAGCCACCAACTGCTCTGAAAACTTCATCAAGTCCAGAGCAGAGACAATCTTGGGTCATCGGCACTATAGCCCAGGACCAACAAACTATATGAAGCCCTTGACTCCTGTAGTATCTAATATATTTTGCTGTTGTTGTGTCAAACATTATGATATATGTAATCACATTATATTGTAGTGCATCTCTGATGTCACAGTGTCACAAAATAATACTACCTTTGTGCATGCAAGCAGCCTGGAATGCAGTAATACTGTGTACACTTGATGTTTTCCTTGTAATAAGAATCCCTAGATCTCTGTAGCCTCAGGCCTCATGTTCTTTTAATCCAGTTCTGATCAAAGCTAATCTTCATTTGTCAGAGGGGTCGCTATGACTGTCATCACTCAAGGAAGTCTCCATCCACAAGTGAAGCATGCTGCTCTTACAGAGCACCTAGCACAGCGACAAACAGGAACAAGGAAACCAATCAAGGTTTCCTGCATTCAGTGCAGTCAAGTGGTCCCATATTGTTGATCTATTTCAAGTAAAATAATATCTTGTGAATACCATGCACAAGCCCCATTTGTTCTCACCCCCCTTGTGCATGCGCACACTCACACACCTGTTGCAGAGACACTGTCTACAATTTCAATATTATTTGTCAAAAACTATAATTATTTTAAGTCACTTCCAATTTCTTTCATTCATTAATTCTTTCTTTACTTCACTTTTTTTCTTCTAGAGGATAAAGTGTGGTCAACTGTGTATCATGATCTGCAGATGCAGACTTCAGTGGTAGGCAACGGCCCGGAAAAATACTCTGTATTACAGCTCAATTACAGTGCCACCATGGATCAGATCTCTGCCATCACCAGTAGTGCTGAATATTGTGAGCAGTACATCTCCTACTCCTGCAAGATGTCAAGGCTGCTGAACACCCCAGGTAGGCTGAGAGTGAAATGTCACTTAATTACCATCTCTGCTGGAGTTCCACATTAATTGAACAATTCAACAGGTGCGATGTTGAGGTAACCTGTTCAGGCAGTTAACTTATTTAATTCTTCTTGTGGCTGCTCGTGAAAGGTTACAGAAAGGTAGATATATCATTGTAATTTTTTTCCTAGGAGATTTAGCCTATGGGTTGCTTGTTACTTAAATCAGTTTTTGTAATGAGAGAGATTTCTGTCAATTCTGTGCTTCTGAAAAGGGAGGCTAATCATTTAACAAGATGGCTTTGATTGAAGGATTGCTCAATATAAGCAATAAGTAAATTACTTGAGGCCATATCCTGCAGCCCTGACTGAGGCATAACTCCTATTGAATCAGTGAGACCTTTACATGAATAAGGGCTGCAAGATCTGGCCCATTGATTTCTTCAGTTAACCTCGGTTTTAGATCAAGCTGGAATATTGTGTGCAACCCGCCACCTTGCAAATAATGGGAAAAGGAGCTTCACAATAAGATGGCTGTGCCAAGAGAGCCATACATCTTTATTAATATTAATGCCTGTCACTGGGTTATCTTTTTGCTCTATAACTTTCTGATACAGTATCACACTGGTGTATAAACATTCGATTTTAACAAGCTATAGCTAACTTATCCCTGATGCAAGCAAAAATATTAGTTGTTGCAGCAAGTTTTCTACCGTATCAGTAAAATGGCATAGAAAGAAAGTACATTTTAGAAAGCCCCCAACTTGCCATTTCAAAGAAATAATGGGTACTGTAATTGTTTCTGATAACATTTGACTTTAAGTATCCATTTACTGGCACTTAACTAAGACTGGATTATAAATGCAAGCACATTATATATCTGCATGATGGTGAAATTAATTCATTATGATAGATGCAATTAAAACGGGTATCAAACAAAACTAATGGCTGGACATTTAAAATGTTATCCTTTATTTTAAGTGCCTCAGACTCATGAATTCATTTTAGTATATTTTCTTATGGTGCTGCTGCTAAGTAATTCATTTGGCATGCATGTGGATTTCCATAAGTATTCTGTTTTAATTTAGTGCTAGTGAATTGATACTGCACCGCTCGTTTTTCTAGTCCCTCCTCCTGGCCGTTTTTGAACTATTTCTAATGTATGATTTGTCTCTGTTATTATTCTGTTTAATTTAGCATAGCGAGGAGAATTTGCAAAGAAGTAAATATGCTGGGCCTTCTTGTGCTTTTAATGTAAAGGATCCTGCATCATTTCTAGGCTGGGGCAAGTGGCCGGATTGTGGCTGCGTTCTGCCCTGAGATACATGCACAGCGCTCACATGTGCATCAGGAGGGGGTTGTATGCATGCACCTCTGGGCAGGTTTTAGCACTTAGATGTAAGACTGGCTTGTGGGCATGAATTAATTATAAAAGTTCGTAAAAGCCTTCTGATGTTCATGGTTTACAACGAGTGAATTGTTAACTTTGCCTTTTTTATGAGCCTATAAGACCAACACCACAAGATGAAATTTTGCCTTCCAAAATGCATGCATAAATCCAACTGAAATCTGTGCATTTTCTTACACAAAATTTTGCCCTTGGTTTCAGATAAAGAAAACGATGGCATGCTTTATAGGAACTGAAAAAAAACTAGTTAGAAATATTAAATTGCGGGTCAGTGTACTGTATTTAGTCTCATTACAGCACTGTACTTGCAAACCATACAGGTTGAATCTTTCTGAAAGACCTGTTGGTGTATTTGTTATGCTATACAAAGCACACAGGATCTTTTATAGAGGAGAAGGCAAATATGCCGCATTTATTGAAAATACAACAGTTAGCATATGCTTTTCAGTCACACACACACACACACACACACACACACACACACACACACTCTCCTACCAGTTGATGTTTATAGTTACCAGTCTGTTGTAGCTCAGGTCAGTCTAATGGCCAGTTAGATTGAGCACGAGTGTGGAGCTGGGCTCTGTTCGTCGCAATCTGATGCTCCGAGGCTTTCCAGGACTGAACCCAGAGTTCCATGGCAAAACACCCCAGCTTTATAGTTGTAAATTCCCATTTGAGTCCATGCATTTGCAATGTCATCCTGTAATCATTAGTCCTTAAATGGTGTTAATCTTGGGGTTTTCTGCCGTTATCATGTGATGGTTATTATTGGGCTTCCCATCGTTATCTCCTATTTGTTTTCTCGCCTTCAGGAGTGCCTGCCTCACCTCTGAGGTCGTCAGTGCTGCTAATATGTTTAGCATCAGATACAATGGATGTTTTCTGATTGTCTCCTGGTGTTTCCAAGTCTCTCACTTTTTCTTGACCATCTGGACATTTGCGATGGCTTTCACACCTTATCTTTTATTGATGCATGCATTCCTCATTCACACAAACAATCTCTTACAGAAACCTTCAAAGGTATACAGACAGCAGTATTTTATATTCAGCAGAACACACTGTAAATCAAGCCTTGCTAAATCTTATAACTAAAATAATTCACATTGGGGCTTCAGGCCCTCAACGTTCCTCTAATCTCCATAACATAGACATAATACAAGATCCTGTCTCTTACTTACTAAAACCTTAAAACAAAGAAATGTATATTTAACTAGAGTGCCTAATTTGTAATACATATAGGAAACCATAGACATTATAACTTATCCTAAAACAAAAGTGTGACCATAATCAGTCATAAGGATTGTTCTGGTCTGTCATTCCTTCCTGCTATTCAAAAAGGGTGGCTGGCAGGATAAAATCAAATCATACCTTAATTCTCATAGTACAATTATAAAATCCTGCTCCTACATATTGTTCAGGGAAACACTATCTCATGTTTTCAAGTCTGGCATGTAATACAGTAGATCCCCAAATAGCATGGTGGATATGGATTTTATTTTGTTAATCAGGAGTTCTGTTTATTGAGACAGCAGGAGCCATTAGGTAGCACAGTGGCCTCTGCCAGAACCAAGGGTTCGTCATCATCATCTTCCTCCTTGCAGTCTTGGCCAGGAGTCACTGCTCTACCCTGCTGACATGGCACTGGGGCTGCAGAGGGTTCCCTGCACGGCCTCAGGACCGCTGCCACACTGTCTCTGAAGGTGTACGGTGCGGTGAGGAGGCTGCGGCCCTGGAGGGGCAGAGCACCGACCGCTGGGCAAGACTCTGTTTTGCCCCACCAGGGTCCCCACCAGAGCCACAGCCTTCCCTGCACCTTGCGCTTGAAGATCATGTGTCATTGGCCTTGCAGCTTTGCAGGAAGCCATCCTCAGCTCCCTTTTCAGGGCCCTGTTCGCTCACTCCAGTGACAGTGGGGCTGCAGAGGGCTCCCTATGCTGCCATAGGAGCTATTCAGCACCAGGGTGGTCTTCCCCGCAGCCAGGGACTCGTCTTCCTCCACCTCCAAGTCCTGGCAGGGGGGTTCCACTCCATTGTATCTCATGCTGGGCAGGGCCACCTGGGGGGGGGGGGCAAGTGGGGCAATTTGCCCTGGGCCCCACAGGAGCCCCCACAAGAATATAGTATTCTATAGTATTGCAACTTTTTTTATGGAAGGGGCCCCTGAAATTGCTTTGCCCCAGGCCCCCTGAATCTTCTGGGCAGCCCTGATGCTGGGAGTCAAGGAAGGGTTTTGGATAATGTGGAGCTTTGGATAAATGGGAGTATAAGCAGACAATCTTAATACAGGCATTAACAAAGAATCCTATTGCACTGTTTGCATAATACCAGTAATAGTTTGTACACACAGTATAGCAGTGATTTATCTGTAAATAGGGGAGATGCCAATAATTTTTCTTCTCCTCCAAACTATTTGTTCTTTGGCTCTGCTCAATGACTTGCCAAGGAACTCATGTTTTCCTTCTTCCTTCTGTTTATTTTTTGGAGGATTGCCTTATCATTTGCTAAATGTAACATGACATTAAATTCATCTCCGACCACAGCTTAGAAAACTTGTGTGACTTCCCCCATCAAGGGATTTTACATATAATCACTGTAGTATGGTTCCCAGAAAAGGAAAAGAGAAAACCTCCAATTGTGTACTTCTTGTGTTTTTCCTGTCCCTACTAACATAAATGTCAAGCTCCCATTGACTTGACTGGAGCCAGGAATTTGCCCAGGGTTTTGATCAGATACTTGTCCATGGCAGTGAATTTTTCCCTTTATACGCTTCAGAAATATTAGTGTCCAATTAAACCAAATTAAGTCTTCCAGTCCTATTGTAAAATATCATTAAGGGTAAGGTAGAAAATCAGGAAAACCCAGTGCAGCATCTCAGTTTTAACTAAATCTTTTACGTCATGGGGATGACAACACTTAGGGCCTGATTCTATCCTGCCTTTCACCTTCAGGATGATGCAAAGTGAATGAAAAGTAGGTGTAAAATGCTGTCACCAGTACACGTGAATGTAGAATTCTGACTGGGTAGTGTTTTGCACATTTTTTGCTCTTACTTTGCACAGGTGTAAAAGGATATGCGAGCTGCCTGGCAGTAGAGAATCAGGCCTTTATTCACTATCAGGATTACAAAAACACTAGACAATGTTATATATAACAGAAGAAAACACCCATAAATATGGATCAGGTAGTATACAATATAGCATTAGTTATAAATATTGTATGTGATGCTGCTTATGTGCTTGCAGTGTTGGAGCCGTGTTGGTCTGACACAGGTGGCTGAGATAATATCTTTTACTGGACCAACTTCTGTTGGTGAAAGCTCGAAAGCTTGTTTCTTTCACCAACAAAAGTTGGTCAATAAAAGATATTATTTCACCCACTTTGTGTCTCCACTATGCTTCTTATATGTAATTCTAATCTGTCTAACCTGTGACGTGCAAACCACTATGATATCTAGGTACGAGTTTTTAAAGAGCTAGACAAAATACATTAATATATTGTATTGCATTATATCATACACTTCTACCCTGATATAACGCGACCCGATATAACATGAATTTGGATATAACGCGGTAAAACAGTGTTCCAGGGGGGCGGGGCTGCGCACTCCGGCGGATCAAAGCAAGTTCGATATAACGTGGTTTCACCTATAACGCGGTAAGATTTTTTGGCTCCCGAGGACAGTGTTATATCGGGGTAGAGGTGTATTAGCTGTCCTAATGTATTATTGCTATTAATACCAAAAAGTGAATTCTTGCAGTGGCATCTGCAGCAAAATGCAGTTTTGGCAAGATCCTTCTCTGCAGGAAATGTTATTTCCCTATCAGGATTTCATTAGTTCCTCTCAGTCTGAAGGGATACCAGTCCACAAGTGACAGCAGTTTGAAAACACATTATCTACATATGCTTTGCATTATTAATTGTCTCCACATACTTCTGATATTGAATCTGTACACTCCTGCTGCCTATTTTGCTCTCAAAACACTCTCTTTGTAAAGTATTTTGAGATCTATGGACAGAAAGTGCTATATAAGAGTTAGGTATTATTATTATTATTATTATTATTATTATTATTCTACTGTGGACCAATACACTAGTCAGCTGAGTGAGGCCAGCTCAGTAGTCTTTTCAGATCAGAATTCTTCTTTGTTTTCTTTATTCTATTTTTATGTGCTCTACTCTCTCTCTAATGCAGTTTCATCTCAGCAAACACACTAAATTATATCCTCATAAGAGATTCATTTCAACAGGCAGTCCTAGCAATGGGGATTGTGCATGATCCCACAGGACACAACCCTGTAGCCCTTCCGCTTGGTGTAAGAGAGATGCTGTGACAATAGGATTGTGGATATTTCAGTGACTGGCAATGGTAAATTAATCAAAAGATTTCTCAAAAGCCTCCAGCAGAGGCTCAGCAGAACAGGGCTCCAATGGATAAAACTAGTAACATAGAAAAGAAAGACTGTGTCTGGAAGTGTGATACATTTTGTTGCCTGTTTTTTTTTCATCTTAAAAATAATTATTTTGGCACCCGTGCCTAAAGGCCTTTTTCAGTGTCTTAATGAAAAATAATTAAAAACATTTGATCAAAATAACTGGGCAACTTGCCTGCATGAGTCCAAAAATACACAAGATGCTACTATCTTACCCCAATGTGTAATAAATAAATTTATAGATGTACTACAGACAGGGCCGGTGCAAGGAAGTTTCACGCCCTAGGCTCCCACCTTAGGAGCCCCGCCCCACAGCAGCTAACCCCACCCGCCGCAGCAGCTAACCTACCCTCCCCAACCCGGGGAGCCCCCCCTCGCAGCACCTACCCCCCCTTGCAAGCCCCCCCTCCACGGCAGCTAACCCGGCCTGGGGAGTCCCTCCCCCCCCCCGCCGTGGCAGCTAACACTGCCCCCCTCCGCGGCAGCTAACACCACCCGGGGAGCTCCACCCACCCCCCCGCGGAAGCTAACCCCATCCCCCCCCACGGCAGCTAACCCTGCCCGGGGAACACCCCCCGCAGCAGCTAACCCCGCCCGGGGAGCCTGCCCAAGCTCTCCTCTGCTGAGCACGCCAGCGCTGCTCTAATTCTCCTCCCCTCCCAGTAGGGTGACCAGACAGCAAATGTGAAAAATCGGGACAGGGGTGGAGGGTAATAGGAGCCTATATAAGAAAAAGACCCAAAAATCGGGACTGTCCCTATAAAATCGGGACATCTGGTCACCCTACCTCCCAGGCTTGCGGCACCGATTGGAGGAGACTTAGAGCGGGAGCTGTGTGCTCAGCAGAGGAGGCAGAGTGGAGGTGATCTGGGGCGGGGAGTGGTTCCCCTGTGCGCCCCCCCTGTTACTGCAGGCGGCCCTCCCCGCGCCCCCTCCCCCCCCCCAGCTCACCTCCATTCCACGTCCTTGCCTGAGCGGGCTTTTAGGCGCCCTAAACCTCTAGGCGCCCTAGGTGGCCGCCTAGTTTGCCTAAGTGGTTGCACCAGCCCTGACTACAGACTTAGAAAGGGCCAGCTACCACTAGGGTGTAAATGCTGGTTCTCAGAGCTAGTGTCTAACAGTCTGTGTGACGTGAAGAAGGATAATCTTGTGGTGAGGGCACTGAACTGGGACTCAGGAGATTTAGGTTCAATTCCTGACTGCTACATTCCCTCTGTGAGCTAAAGCAAGTCACTTCATTGTGTGTGTGTGTGTGTGTGTGTGAGGTAAAATGGGGATAATAATACTTCCTTATTTCTGTCTTGCCTATTGAAATGGTGAACTCTTTGGAGAAAGGACTGTCTTTTAGTATGTGTCTAGCACAAAGGGGCATTGACCTTGGTAATACTGTAATACAAGTACTTATTACTGTCAACATCTTCATAAAATGATAAATTCATACAATCTTAATTCCATCTTAATAATATGTTTATGTTTAGAACAAAACCAACAAAAAAATGGGTTTTATTGCATAGATCAGCAGTTCTCAAACTTTAGCAACCCAAGGACCCCATTTTGATTTAAAAAATTTTGCAGACCCCCAAACTGCCCGCTCAGCCCCAGGCCCTGCCCTACCTCCTCCTGCTCCCGCTCCACCTCTGCCCCTCCTTTTCCCCACCTCTTTCTGCCCCCTCCCTCAAGCATGCTCTGTCCCTGTTCCTCCTCCTCCCTCCCAGTGCATCCTCCATGCCGCTGAATAGCTGTTCCCTGGCGAGCAGGAGGTGTTGGGAGGAGTTGAGGGAGGGAGAGGGAGGAGTGGATCAGCAGGGCCCGTGGACCCCAGTTTGAGAAGTACATTTCTGGTATGTCCCTTTCTCTCCCTTTTTTTTACATGGGGGGAACTTTCATTATGAGCAGATAATGACATCTCTACTACCAAGCACATCCAAAAAGTTCAGATATGATCTGAGTTCCTGGTGCCCACACAGTTTCTTTCAGTTGATGGGGTCGTGAATGAAAGAGAGAGAGAATTTTCCCCATTTCCAAGTAGTCAGCTGAAGGAGGTTGAGTGGCATGCTCTTTCTAGTCCCATCAGTCAGGGATGGGGAGAAACAGCAGAGCAGGAGCTGGATTCCTTGTCTGAGAATGAAAATTCCAGCAATTTCAGTTTCTTGCACAGAAAGTGATTTACAGTACAAAAACATTCATCTATCCTAGTAGACTATAGTACAATGATACAGCTATATCACTTCATCCATCATTGTCAGCAGTCTATAGCACACACTGTAAATTGATCACGTGCGGTTGGAGAACATTTTAGGAGCCATATATGTCTATATATGAAGCAGAGAGGACAGTGTACGCTGGTTCTGTTGTTCTTTCTTTAATCCGCAGAGGAGAATTGGCTGAAAGGAGGAAGGAAGGCTGCAGCGTTCTGAATGAATGTGTGTCTGTCATTTTACGAAGCTGTAGAAATCAGAAGCACACAAGCAGGGCATGAGAGCTGAAAGCACAGAAGCAGTGAACAGAACCAGATCAGGTGGTGCTGCATGCCAGTTTCATTCATGTTGCCTGTGGAGGCAGAATGTGGTGATTGGAGGCATATGAAAAGCATTAAGCAGAGTTACTGCTGTACTAGAATCATTATTGTTTCATGTCTGGGTGTAAACAATCATTATACGGTGGCTCCAAGAATTCAACAAAACCTATTTTTACATCATTTTAACAGCTGAAGAGGCTGATTTTATAATTATAAGCATAAAATGATTGTAATACAGATATTAAAAAGGACTTATGGGTAAACTAGCTCAATAAAAATTGAACATAAATTATTATATGGTATAATTATTAGATATGGGTCCAACCTCAGATGCTAGATCTAAACACCCCTAATCTTTGGGTGTTAGCAGATCTGGAATGCTAGATGTGCACCCATCTTCTTTCATGAGTGAACCAAAAAAGGAGAATTTCCACTGCCATGGATTTAGAAGTGGAAATTGATCCCAGCCTTGCCCAGGCCTCAGCTTCCATTCACTGTTGCTGTCTTCTGGGAAGGGTGCCCACAGGTCTCCACCCTTGATTGATTCAGGGGGCTGCTGGATGATCCCTTCTTCCTCACTATCACCTTTTTGGCAAAATGACCAGCCTGGTTTTCATCCACTGCATTGCAATGGGTTTTCCAGTGGGTGGTAGACAAGCTAATACTTTCACACATTCACACCCACTGTAAATGGAAGCCAATGGTTTACGTTTTAAAGAAAATTTTTTGGCATTAAAAAAATTACCTCCTCTTAGCCATTGGGCTGTAGTTTTGAAGTGTCTAGGATAGTAACCTATAAACCCCTAAGTAAAAGGTTTCTAACGGAAAAGCAAAATGGTGTTTTGGCCCTTATATTTAGGTTTAGCTTTGGTCTAGAAGTCATCCTGGATGTTAAATTATAATATTCCCCATCCATTCTGAGCTCCTTTTACTATGCTTTTTCCTAACCCTCTCGAACAACTCTGAGTTTCCCGGTAGCTCCCATGACCATCTTGTTAGTTGTCCTGCTTTTATCTGAATCACACTTTGCTCTTCTAGTTGCTTCTCTCATGAAATTTCTTTAACCCTACTGGTCTTTGCTAAATTCCCCAGTTCACTGTCTCCTCCTCTTGCTTCCCGAGCTCACTCAGATATCTCCAAATGGATCATGCCAGATTTTATGTTGATGTTTCTCAGAAACCATAATAGTGTTAGCTATAACATTGTGCATATCAGAGCACTGCAATGTAAAACAGAACAGCAGTTTTAAGGCTAAGTGACTCTTAGCTTTCCTCCTTAAGAAAGAATGATGAATTTGACTTTTAATATTATAATTGTAACAACACATTCACAAATTTGTTTGGGAGTACAGTTATTTCTCATTATTCATTCCCTCCAGAAGTATTCTCTGCCTATTATATGAAAGAGCCATTATCCACCTTTCTAGGGGAGAAAGTGAGGCAGTCATTATCCTGTTACTTCTAAATGCTGATTTTAAAACCATACATGTTTTATTGCATTCCTAAAGAAGTGCCCACTTACATTACTTCTAGTAGAATCCTGAGCTTTCTTTGAAATCTTCCTTCTTGGTGAGCAGGTCAGATTTGGCTTAGTTTATGATATCTCAGAGGTTTACAGATCCAGAAAGTATGGCTGCATGTATATTAAAAATAATTTATCTTTCAGTTATAGTACATTTCCTTTTCCTTTTCATGAACACAATGAAAAGTCCAAATATGTTCATTTCATTTCTAATATACATATTTGCACAGGTCTGTATAGGATTAGCTTAAAAACATTATTAAAAGAAGGCAGTGTGGTTCAGTAAATAGAGCATCAATCAGGAGACTGGGGTTCTAGTCACACCTCTGCTACTGACTGTCTTTGACCTTAACCTTATTATGCCTCAGTTTTCTTATCTATAAAAGTGAGAAAAATGCTTACCTGCGCAGCATTGCATAACATTTTGAGATATATGGATGAACAGTGCTATATCATACAGCTGGTTGCAATTTTTTGTACAAAAAAAAATGTAGTTGGAAATGACTTTTAAACAAAACATTTGCAAAAAAAAAAAGTAATTATTGATATTTTCCATTACACTTTTATTAATATCTTAGTCAAAATATGTAAAAAAATAGTTTTCAGTAAACTAAACATTTTAGAGAGAGAGAAGGTGGGTGCGGTAATATTTTTTATTGGGCCATCTTCTGTTGGTGAGAGAGACAGTTGGTCCAATAAACGATATTACCTCACCTGCTTGTCTCTAATATCCTGGGACCGACATGGCTACAACTACACTTCATAAACATTTTATAGTAATTTTGATACAATTTCAACAAAATATTTTTGATATTTTATATATATTTTTTCAAATTATATGAAACATTGGAAAATTGGTCCATGTAAACTATTAAATGGAAAACAAACTTCACTTACATTCCTTAAATTGTTTTTTTCTTTTTAGACCAGCTCTGTTATACGAGTGCTCAGTTTTAGTCATCTATATTAATATGGTGTCAAGTATCAGAGGGGTAGCCGTGTTAGTCTGAATCTGTAAAAAGCAACAGAGGGTCCTGTGGCACCTTTGAGACTAACAGAAGTACTGGGAGCATAAGCTTTCGTGGGTAAGAACCTCACTTCTTGCATCTGAAGAAGTGAGGTTCTTACCCATGAAAGCTTATGCTCCCAGTACTTCTGTTAGTCTCAAAGGTGCCACAGGACCCTCTGTTTATATTAATATGGCCTTTTTTAAATTTAATAGAGTTCTCTGCAGAGGTAAGCTCTCTGTAAAAGGAACTATGAGGTTGTGTGATTACAAAATTCCCCTTCTCCTCTTCCTTCTGTCCTGCTCCGTTTATGTCCTTACCATGACTGAGATTATGCTGTTTCATTTTCTTGTGGGTCAACCTCTCCTGGTTCACCACAGGGCACAGAGTTAGGTTGTCCTAAACTCTACCCCTGGCTCTGCCTGCTGACTTGCTGTTGGGAAAATCAGTTAACCCTGGTCTCATCTTGCCCTCTGTAACAACATTAATATGCTATTATCTGCACATTAGTGTTGTGAGACTGTTTTAGTTAATGCTTATGCACCACTTTGCAAATATATAAAGCATTTTATAAGTGAATATAAGAATGGCCATACTGGGAAATACCAATCGTCCATCTAGCCCAGTATCCTGTCTTCTGAAAATGGTTGATGCCAGATGCTTCAGAGGGAATGAACAGAAAGACCAATTTTATAAAGTAGGCCATCCCCTGTTGACCTGTTCTAGCATCTGTCAGAGATGTAAGGATACTTGGAGCATGGCATTGCATCCCTGACCACTTTACCTAATAGCCATTGATAGACCTAGCCTTCATTAACTTGTCTAATTCCTTTTTGAACTCAGTTATATTTTTGGCCTTCACAACAGCCCCGGCAATGAATTCCACTGGTTGATTGTGCATTGTGTGAAAAAGGCCTTCCTTTTTCTTTGTTTTAAACCTGCTGACTATTAATTTCATTGGATGACCCCTGGTTCTTGTGTTATGTGAAGGGGTAAATAGTACTTCTTATTCATTTTCTCCACACCATTAATCATTTTATAGACCTCCATCATACCCTCCTTAGTCGTCTCTTTTCTAAGATGAACAGTTCCTCTCTTTTTAATCTCCTCATATGGAAGTTGATCCATACCCTTAATCATTTTTCCTTCTCTGTACTTTTTCCATTTCTAGTATATATATTTGAGATGGGATGACCAGAACTGCACACAGTATTCAATGTGTGGGCACGCCATGGATTTATATAGCAGCATTATGATATTTTCTGACTTCTCATCTATCCCTTTCCGAATGGTTCCTATCATTCAGTTAGTTTTTTTGACTGCCACTGCACATTGAGCAGATGTTTTCAGAGAACTATCCATGAAGACTCCAAGAACTCTTTCTTGAGTGGTAACAGCTAATTTAGACCCCATCATTTTGTATGTATAATTGGGATTATGTTTTCCAATGTGCATTACTTTGCATTTATCAACATTGAATTTAATCTGCCATTTTGTTGCCCAATCACCCAGTTTTTGTGAGATCCCTTTGCAACTCTTCACAGTCTGCTTTGGACTTAACTATCTTGAGTAATTTTGTATAGAGTAAAACTTTGCCAACTCACTATTTACTCCTCTTTTCGGATCATTTATTAATATGTTGAACAGCACTGGTCCCATTACAGATCCTTAGGGAACCCTGCCCTCCCATTTCCCTCTTTCCATGATAAAAACTGACCATTTACTCCTAAATTTTATTTCCTGTCTTTCAACCATGAAAGGACCTTCCCTGTTATCCCATTACAGCTTACTTTGCTTAAGAGCCTTTGGTGAGGGACTTTGTCAAAGGCTTTCTGAAAGTCCAAGTACAGTATGTCCATCGGATCACCCTTGTCCACATGTTTGTTGACACCCTCAAAGAGTTCTAATAGATTGGTGAGGCAAAAGCTGTGTAAAGTCTTCTCCAACATTTTGTGTTCATCTGTATGTCTGATAATTCTGTTTGTTACTATAATTTCAACCAATTTGCCTGGTATTGAGGTTAGGCTCACTGGCCTGTAATTTCCTTGATTGCCTCTGGAGCCTTTTTAAAATATTGGTGTCACATTAACTATCCTCTAGTCATCTTGTACAGAAGCTGATTTAAGTGATAGTTTACATACCATGGTTAATAGTTCTGCAGTTTCATATTTGAGTTACTTGGTGACTTATTTAATTTATCATTTTTTCCCAAAAACTTCCTCTCCTGACATATCAGTCTGGGACTGTTCCTCAGACTGAGGTGTCCTCAGATGCTATGTTTTATTATTTTTACTTCATCAGAGATCCTCCTTCTACTGTGTTGTAGAAATTTATAGCCTGTTGTTCCATCAAAATACTTTCTGAGGCATTGATTGTTCTGCAAAATGTATTTAAAGATGAAGGTGAATGTAGTTTGATTGCCGAGATGAGCACAAAGACATTTCACCCAGGAACATCTTTTTCTATGTGCTTCTGCTGGCATGTCTTGTCATATTTACTTCTCTTCCAGTAGACAACTAGTCTATTTAAATGTTTTTTCATCGTCTCTCCAAGTGAGTGCCTGGGGTAAGAAGTTCTTCTTTTACTATCTCTGTTAGTAATTGCATATGTTGCTTTCCTTTTTCCTTTTAGTATCTAATTATTTTCTTACAGCTCTCTTCAGTCATTTCATATACTGCCCTGTGGTTCGTGCAAACAGAAGAAGAGGCAAAGTGTGTGTGTGTGTGTGTGTGTGTCCTGATCTATCACGTTGAGGGTTGACTGGTTCTTGTCCGAGATCAAGCCCAGTATTATTAAAATTATTATATAGTTGGGAACCCTGATTTGCACAGGTGCAACACTCACACTATAGGAATTCTTCTATATTTACAAATAAATAATTTATTAATACATTTAGCAAAGTCACACACACTGTAACTCAGTAAGGTAGATAGAGATAATACAGAAAGTAAATCTGAACATCCTACTCACACCATCCCTTCTAGAACAACCTGAAATGTTAGCCATTATCTTCTTCATCACCTTCACCTTCCTCATCCTCACCAATGGCAATCCTTCTGGTCCCTCCCAGGGGCTACATCTCGCTCTCCTACTGCCCTAGGATGCCACTTTTATAATATGTTATGCTGACATTACCATGTCTAATGCACATGTATTTCCTCCCCTACCAATGTTAAGGTGTCCTTCTTCTATAGGTTAGTGTATTTATGATTTCACCCCATTATCATATACGTCAATTCGTTGCCATGGGACTTTTGCGGTCGAATGTTCCATCCAGAACCTTCCAGAAGCTGGTGTCAGTTCATGTTTTCTGGTTGGCTGATGTCATTATGGACAAAATTCCCCCCTACACTCTACTTCCAGTTCCCCAAAACGTATGAGTTACTTAAGGTTATCTATTCCAAAGCTCGTAGGCCTCAAGCCTCATGCTAACTGCTAAAGCCAATGTCTTATAGGATACAAGCCTGTAGGTTCCTTGCATTACAGCTGAATATAATAAAGCAGAATATAATGCAAAGCAGTGAATATAACAGAGATAAGCTGGCTCACTGGGCTACAGGCCCCCCCTTGATAAGGTGAGTGTTAATGAACCCTATCATATACTGCCCTGTGGTTCTTGCAAACAGAAGAAGAGGCAAAGTATTTGTGTGTGTGTTGTGTGTGTAAAAGCAGAAATAGGCTCTGAGGGCTATCAAAGTATAATATTGCCCACAGGAAAAAGTAATTTGTGCTGAAGACAAAGGGCAGTATATGCAAAACCATTTTTAATTGAGGACAGTTAGTTACTGCCATTGCCAATGGAAACAATCACTATTTGTTTTATTATTTCCTTGTATTTTTATGCACTAAAGTCTTTATAGGCATAACATCTTCTGTACCTCGAGATTTCTACACAGAGAACAATATGCTGGGGTTCTTACACATATAAGGAGTTCAGCATTTATTTGAGGAGAGCCACCCATCCAGCATGATTTCTCTTTCAGTTTTTAGAATCAGGCATTTTGGTTAGCTCCTCTCTGGTATGGAGAATGCTTTCACCATGTTCCTTTACAGGCAGAAAAATGTTTCTAAAATCCCCATAGCCAAAAATTCTTTTATTGGCTTTTTAAAAATAACATTGGATTTTTTGAGATGTGCCATGTACAAGGTCACACTAACCACATGAATATGACAAGGTGAACAAACATGACTACTTCTTGCTGTACACAATGAGTTTCCTTTGTAACTCAGGCACAGTTCAACTTAAGGGCATACATGTGGGATACCTAATATTTTCAGAGGATCCTTGTAGCAAGCAGAAAACTTGTGATCACTATACATTACTGATGGAATAAAAAGTGGTAAAAGAAATCATATTGATTAGGCCGGGGGAATAGAAAGTTCAATGATTGTGCTTTCTGGAACAATTGATTTGCAGATGAACAAACATAACATTTTTAAGTGTACAGGGACATGGGTCCAAACCTAGCCATTTATTTTACAGGTTTGCTAGTGAGGATAGAGAGCATAGAAAGCCATCATCTTAACTCAATACAAAGAAGGATGGCAAAATTGCATTATAATTTTCTAGAGAGTTAGAGGGTGGGGACCAGCTACCATCTCAGCCAGTGAACTATGACTCCATAGTAGCATAATCAGCAGGTTAAGGGATATGACCCAACCCACAGCCAATGAACACACATACTGCTATTTGCAACCCTCCGGAGCAGCATGGTCCTATAGTGCTAGCCTATTTCTAGTAGGATTGTTCTGGAAATCAAACTGAAGCCAACACTACCATGCCACCACCCAGAGTCCAGCGTGTAAAGGCAAGATAGTACTTATAATTTATGTGGGCACTGTTCATTGCAGCAACAACTCTTCCTAAGTTGATGTTCATAGAATCAGAAATGTGGAGTTAGAAGGGACCTTGAGACATTATCAAGTACGGCTCCCTGCACTAAGGCAGGACCAAGTAAAATGTATGGTTTCAGAGTAGCAGCCGTGTTAGTCTGTATCCGCAAAAAGAACAGGAGTACTTGTGGCATCTTAGAGACTAACAAATTTATTAAAGTAAAATGTAGAACAGGAGTACTTGTGGCACCTTAGAGACTAACAAATTTATTAAAGTAAAATGTAGACCATCCCTGACTGGTGTTTGTCCAACCTGTTCTTAAAAAACTCCAATGATGAGGTTTCCACATCCTCCATTGGAAGCTTATTCCAGAGCTTAAGTACCCTTATAATTAGAAAGATTTTCATGAAGATTTTCTCCCTTGGTTGAGATTAAGCCCATTACTACTTGTCTTCCCTCAGTAGACATGGAGAACAATTGATTACAGTTCCCTTTATAACAGCCCTTAACATATTTGAAGATTGGTATCAGGTGCCCTTTCAGTCTTCTTTTCTCAAAACTAAATCTGTCTTTTTTCATAGGTCAGGTTTTCTAAACCTTTTATCATTTTTGTTGCTTTTCTTTGGACTCTCTCCAATTTGTCCACATCTTTCCTAAAGTGTGGTGCCCAGAATTGGACACAATACTCCAGCTGAGGCTTCATCAGTGCCAAATAGAGCAGGACAATTACCTCCCATGTCTTGCATATGACACTCCTATTACTACAGTCCAGAATGATATTAGCCTTTTTTGCAATGGCAAACTCATATTCAATTTGTGATCTACTATAACCCCCAGATCCTTTTCAGCATTACTACCATCTAGTTAGTTATTCCCCATTTTGTAGTTGTGTATTTGAGTTTTCCTTCCTAAGCAAGTGTACTACTTGCCACATAAATTTATTGAATTTCATCTTGTGGATTTCACACCAATTCTCTAATTTGTCAAGGTTGTTTTGTATTCAATCCTGTTCTCCAAAGTGCTTGCAATCCCTCCTGGCCTGGTGTCATTTGCAATTTTTATAAGCATACTTTCCACCCCATTGCCCAAGTCATTAATTAAAATATTGAATAGTACCAGACATAGGGCTAACCTCTATGGGATCCCACTAGAAACATCCTACTAGCTTCACAGCAAAATGATTGATAACTACTCTTTGAGTTCAGTGTTCCAACTAGATATGCACCGGCATTATAGTAATTTAATCTAAATCACATTTTGCTAATTTGCTCAGGTGGGGCTGTATCAAAAGCCTTACTAAAATCAAGATATGTTACGTCTAGAGCTTCCCTCTTCTTCACTGGGCCAGTAACTCTGTCAGAGAAGGAAATTAGGTCTGTTTGGCATGATTTATTCTTGACAAATCCATGTTGGTTTTTTTGCTGTAAATGTGCAACATGTATTTACACTTTACATGATAGGCCCTAATAGCCTGAAATTCTAAGGCACTGTCTTAGGCTATTTTTAAGATGTATTATTTACAAATATACTGGCTTTCATGATAGACTGCATTGAGTCCAAAGAAGCCATTACTGTCTATTATATCAAGTCTTGTAAGTGTGTGTGGAAATGTTTGCATGTTGGAACACATTATTTTGTTAAAGGAAAAGTTGTCTCTCCATCATTATCACATCTTAGGAGGTGATACTTCTGCTTTCTGCAAAAACGAGGCCATCCAAAAAGCAGTATCCCCTTTCTGTTTGCTCTGTCTTCTTCTCTCTCACTCTTTTCTCAGAGACTATCATTTTTGTTGTGTTACTGTATTGCTGTCATTTAGGATCAGATCTGATCTCATATACGCTAATGTAAAACCAGAATAACAATGACTACAATGGAGTTACTCTTGAATGACACTGGTGTCATAGTTCAGAATCAACTCCTTTGATCCTTAGGGTGTGTCTACACGCCCATCAAGAGATGCAGACACACTCAACCTAGCTCTTTTCTAGATAAAAGCTAGCTTGGGTAATAGCAGTTGTGGAAGTGGAAGTGGCAGACGCTTGACACTGTACGTAGTTTTAGGTACCCAGGCTCCTGGCCAGGTGAGGCTAGCCTGTGAAGCTGCCCATGCTGCCATGACTTCCCTGCTATTGTTACTTGAACTAGCAGTGCACATGCTGCCATCACACCTCCTGATTGCAGTGTAGACCTTTATGGCACAGACCCTATTTTCATACATGTCTGAAAAGCATCATGCATAGTGATTGCACTGTCTGGAAAAGATATTAAATGAATAACTGTTGGGAAAAAATCTGAAATGGCAGCCAACAAAAAGAGTTTAACCACAGAAAATGATAATAAATCTATAATAATACTTTGCATCTCTATAGCAACTCTCAGCCAAATTTCTCAAAATGTTTTATTTAAATTAATGGGTTAGTCCTTACAACATCACTGTGAAGTGGGGGGGGAATAAATGATTATTTCACTATAAGGGCTTGCCTACATCTGTTATAGTTTTTGAATATAGTTTTGAACAGTTGAGACAATTGCTGATCATAACCTAGCAGTCAGTTCAGATCAGCTCTAATTGTGTTCAGCATTGTGCCACCTAGCTGTAATTAAATCCTGTTCCCAGCAGGGATATATCCCATTTAGCAGACAGTGTTGAGACAGTTTTTTTCTGGTCTGTGCTGACCCTTCATTGGGGTCAGTATCATATTATTTATTGTTCAGAATCATGTTCAAGCATGACAGGATGACGTGCGATGTAGGCAAATCTTTATAAATGGAGAAACTAAAGCACAAAGAAATTAAATAACTTGTTCAGTTTTCCAAAAGAAAGTCAATTTAGGAGGCAGAAATGGGTCCTGGTTAGGGTTACCATACGTCCAGTTTTTCCCGGACATGTCCGGCTTTTTGGTAATCAAACCCCGGTCCGGGGGAATTGCCAAAAAGCCAAACATGTCCGGGAAAAATACCGCCGGCCGGGCACTTCCCCTCCCGGGCTCCGGCAGCAGCTGCTGTGCTCCTACTCTGATTCTTCAGCTCTGTTTAAGAGCCGAGCTGCCCGAGCGCTATGGGCTTCAGGCAGCCCCCATGCCTCCGGACCCTGCGCTGCCGGCCGGGCACTTCCCCTCCCGGGCTCCGGGGGCACAGGGTCCGAAGGCATGGGGGCTGACCGAAGCCGGTAGCGCTCGGGCAGCTCGGCTCTTAAACAGAGCCGAAGAGTCAGGGAGCAGCAGCAGTTGCTGGAGCCCGCTCTAAGGTAAGCCAGGGATGCTGGCAAAGCTGGGAGTACCATGTGCCACTGATTGCACAGGTGGGGGGCAGCGCTGGGGGAGCTGCTCTGGAGAGTCGCCAAGAAGCACTGACTGCGGTGGGGGAGAAGGGGAGGGCAGTGTAAAAAAGGCAGGAGTGTGCAGAGGGATCAGAGCTCTGGCTGCGATGGGCATTGGGCTGCCTTGCCTGCAAGTGGATCGGAGCTCCTGGGGCTGGGGCGTGCTGTATGGTGCTTAGCTCCCCATTTGTGATGAGACACAGCAGTGTGGTGGATCATTGCGAAATACCTGCCCAATCAGAGCTGCGGGGGCAGGGCTTGCAGGTGCTGGCTCTGACAGCTCCCATTGGAGCTTTTCCCAGCCAATGGGAGCCACTGAGCTTGGCTTGTGGTGGGCCCAGCATGTGGAGACCCTGGCTGCCCCTGATCCTAGGAGCAAACACAATGCCAAAACGAAAGTGTAAATTCACTGCAGAACCAAAGACGAAGTTCCCGTGTTTTCGAAGTGGTAGAGACGAATGGGAAGCTGAGTGCATGGTATGTAGACCTGGTTCTTACATCTCTGTGAAAAATAAAGGTGCTAATGATTTACAAACTCATGTGGACTCAGACAAGCACAAAAAAGCAGTTCAAGGAGAGAGCTCATCAACAAAATTAACAGATTATTTTGTCAAACCAGACAGCGAATCAGAGGATGCTGTTACTGCAGCAGAGGGTGTGTTTGCATTTCACACTGTTAAGCATCATAATAGCTTTAAGTTAATGGATTGCACATCTGTCTTGTAGAAGAAGACATTCCCTTATTTTGAAGTGTCATGGAAATTTTCAAGTGCTAGAACCAAGACAGAAGCAATTGTTATCTCTGTGCTTGCACCGCATTCTGTTGATGTTGTTCTGAAAACGTTTGGAGAAAATGACATAGCTTACTGTGAAGTTGCTACAGATGGAAGCAATCACGGTTCAATGAAAATATTTCCAGTAATTATTCAGTATTTCAACTGGAAGAATGGCGGTTTGCAGTCAAAATTGATTGAGGTCCAGAACACACCTAATGAGACTGCCGACACAATTGCTCATTACGTAAAAGAAACACTTGTTTGAGAAGTGCATTGTATTTACAGGTGACAACTGCAATGTTTGGAGGACTCTGGCATGATGAAGATGGAAAGAACGTGTTTGCAAACTTAAAGAAGTTGTTGCAGAAGAGAACATTAATTGGTGTGGGTTGCCCAGCACACATTTTGAACAACTGTGTTCACCATGCAGCAGAAAGAATGAACATTGACATTGAGAACATTATTTTTAAAATTTACCAGTACTTTCGTATCTACACTGTCCAAACTGAGCAGCTGAAGGAGTATTGTTGGTGTTGAATACAGAAAGCTGCTTTCTCATAGCAAGACACGATGGCTGTCATTATTTCCAGGCATTACAACGCTGATACAGATGTTTCCGGCCTTGAAGTCATTCTTTCTGTCACAGGACAAACCACCCATAGTGCTTGAGACATTTTTTGAGTATGAATTAAGTGAGATTTACCTCTGGCACATGCATTCACTCATGAGTGTATTCCAAACTTACATCCAAGAAATCGAAAGGGAAAGCAATTCTGTTGTGGAAGTGCTGAACAGTTTGAACTTGGTTCAGACTATCCTTCTTGAACGCAAGACTCACAACTTTATGTCCCTGAAAGTTAAGGGACTACTGGCACAAAAGCGCATGGGAGGAATTGATGAAGAGTGTGACAAATTCTGTGCTGAAGTAAATAATATGTACAGCAGATGCTTAGAATATTTGGAGATGTGGCTTAGACCCCTGGAAGACTTCTCTTGTTTCAGGTGGATTACCCTGAGTGAGACACCGAATTGGAGTGATGTGGAACTTTGTATCAAGTACCTGACCGATAAGGAGATGCAAATTGATGACGTGAAGTGTTTTAATCAGTTCAGCAACCTGAAGAAGTTTACAGAAAGTCGCAACAGTGATGAAGAGTTCAGTAATTTGCTAGCACACCAGAAGTGGACCAAATATTTTGAGAAATCCAAAAACATTGAGTGTCATTCAGAACTGTTAAAGATTGCTCAGTTATTCTTTGCTATTCCTTCTCACAATGCAAATGTAGAGTGAATTTTTTCACTGATGCAAAGCCAGTGGACAAAGGAAAGGACCAACTTGAATGTTGAGTCGTTGAAAGGAATTCTACTTGTACAGTACAACTTCAGACAAACTTCTTGTAAAGATTTTCATGCCTTCTTAAAGAGCAATCAACTACTGCTGAGAAAAATGCGATCTGCAGAGAAGTATGCGTGGGCACATGAGGAGAAAGAAAACTGAAGAACTGGTGAAAGGAAAGGATTCACTTACATATAAAGCATTACGTCCGGGAGGAATTTTTAAATAGCTCAAAATGTCCGGGATTTTACCGGGCGGGGAGGAGAACTGGGTGCTCCCAGGCATCTGGGGAGCTGGGAAACAGAACAGTGTGAGCTGCGTGTCCTGACCGCTCCCGAAAACTGAGCGCCGGGGAAGATCCTCCACTGGTGTAAACTGACAGCTTCATTAAAGTCATGGGAGTCTACACTAGTGGAGTGCCTGACTCTAGAATTGGTGCCGCTGTTTCACGTGGCTGGGAGGGAGGAGGGGGAATGCGGGGCGCTCAGGGGAGGGGGCGGAGTTGGGGCAGGGACTTTGGGGAAGGGATTGGAATGGGGGCAGGGAAGGGGCGGAGTTGGGGCGGGGCGGGGTGGGGCTGGGGCGGAATTGGGGCGGGGCCGGGGCCCCGTGGAGTGTCCTCTTTTTTCAATGTTCAAATATGGTAACCCTAGTCCTGGTTTTATCAACTCTGTTCTTTATCCCCAAGACCTCCTTCCAGCATAACATACACTCCATTTTATTAATGAGATGGGTTAACTGAATTCATTCAAAAGAATAATAGATAACAGTTGCACATGGGCAGCTTGCAACTCAATGTCTTGTGTTATTTGAAATCATCTGGGATCTTTTTGTCACATGGAACAAAAAGAGCCAATTGAGCTTCCCATCACTCTGGACCACTTGGCATATATAGCATGTTTGATAGATCTGGGAAAATACTGCGAAAAGTTGACTTTTTTCAAATAAGTTAATAATAATAAGGAAACATCGGTTGAAAGTATTAAACCTGCCTGCTTTGTTAGGCCCCTAAATCCATATTTAGGCACTTAAATAGTATGGCCTGATTTTCAGTGGTGCTGAAGTCAATGGGTAATACAGATGCTTAGGAGATTACATATGTATTTAAAACTCAGGCATCAGGGTTGAAAGTTTTGGTCATTAATATTAATTACTATAATTATAAAATAGCCAGGAGCATTGTCATTATTGCAGTGAGAAGTCAAAGGTACACGCCAAACCAGAAACCATCTCCCACTCACTGCTAGTTGACTGGAAATCCTGTGTTACAAGGTTCTAGACCTGAATTCCATGAAGTATTAGCAACAACTCAGCTTTCTATTTTATAGTTTGTACTGAGATTTTAATAATAGTGCTGTCAGTTTTAGTCTTTGCTGAAAGGAGCAGTTTATACCCCAGCAAAGAAAAATAATAACGTTCTTTTGTCACTCTCATATTCAGTAATCATCCTGCTAGATGATTTTTCATCAACAATTCACTGCCCAATCATGCTTTAAACATAATTTGTCAGTCCAGTCTACTCTTTCTTTGTTTCTTTCTTTCGTGCACCCAAGCTTCTTATCCTTATTCCGTTAATGGGAGTTGTGACTGAGTAAGAATGGCAGGATTTTACCCACACTCTTTCTCACGGCTAAGAAATAACAAAGTATTCTTGCTTTCTGAATCTTGAATAGAGAAAATGAGAATAATCAGAAAAAAAACACCCTAAAAATAACTGTTCTGTTCTGCTGAAGGAGCTGAGCTGAGATTTCTTAGATTTCCTAATAGTGCAGCGCAGGTGGTGGTAACCTGGGCCTTGCTGAGGGCACAGCAAGCTTGGGCTGCTGGCTATTGTAATCAGGCTGATTGTCAATGACATTTCACTGAAGTACAGTGCTTTTTTGTTATTATTATTCATAATGCCTTTACTTTCTTGGCGAAGATAATGACATCTTCAAGTTGTCATTTTCCAGCCTCATAAGGCTTTGTTCTGCTCACCCCCTCCCAAATCTCCATCCTTCTAAGATACGTTTTGGTTTGTAAAATAAAATGGCTTCTTTTGTATTGAAGTGGAGAATTTTTGTAAGTTACAGATGCATGGCACTAGACTTTGTTTTCATCTTTTGGGGTCATTCTGGGAAGTAGGGGAGAGTAAAGTTCCCCTACATGGGTGCAGAAGATGACTTTACATTGTGGCTGGAGAGGCAGTGGGGAGAGGGGAATAGGTAGGTGGGGAAATAGGTGGAACCATCCCTGGGTATGCAGTGAATGTGCTACTCCTTGCAAAGGGATATAGTAAAATACTGCCTCCAGCCCACAGCACAATAGAGGAGTATGGGAAGCATTATACCTCACAGGGGTAGGTCTGAGGCACAGCACCTCCAATGGTGGAGCCTCAGTGCTGTGCCTGAGGGCACAATCCAGATGACAGGAATTAAGGTAGAACTACTTAGTGAAAAACAAGAGACAGATGAGTTATAGTCTCTCTGGGCTAAACTGCTTAGAAGGGCAAAAGGGGACTCCAAAGAAACCTGATAAGTGTTGTTCACACACGAACAAAATCCCTCACCAGTTTTGGGAGTCCTTACCATAATTGTACAACACTAATTAGCTAGGACAACTAAATGACCAAGACTTTTCAGGACATGGGACTGATTTGCAGTGGCGCCTGGTGATAACAAGAGAGGGCCATATTCTGGCTTCAGGTACATATGTCGTATGACGTTTAATAGCTGTTGTATGCAAATACATACCCCATTACTTTCATTTTGCTAAATAAATAAATAAAAATATTGTGACAAAATGTATCGTGAGTCATACTACAAGGGATTGCAGAAGGTACAGGAAGGCACAGACCTCCATGTGTGTGGCCCCATTCCACAGGCAGATCCCTCAAGATCTACAGGGCTTGGGGAAACAGCGCATGACATCTCGGAGTCCTCAGTAAAGAATTCAGGACAATCTCTTAAGTTTTCCACCCCCTCTACAGGGTGACCTGGCCCTTTACTAATTTGCTGTAGTCTGTTTTTTATACTGTTATAATATTGTTATACCATCTAACATATTTATAAATGAAATTATCAATTAAAGCAAATATGTTGGTCTATATATCCTCTTGATTGACTCTAAGTGATCTGTGAATTAATAAGTATTATGTTCTAATGTGATACACTTAATCTGTTCTGAGATTGAAGAGACATCTTTTGTCCATTGTCTCATTACACATGTTCTTGCTACTGATAATATTACTCCCATAAAATATTGTGGATGTTGTTGTTTTTTCTTTGTTCCCCCTCCCCCTCCTGCATCTTGGTATGTCTTCTAATCTAAAGCTTGTAGGGTGATTTTCAAAAATACGAGACCATTTATTTTATTACTCTTTCTTTTAACAGAGGTTCTTTAGAGGTATAACAGGTTCATGTACTTTCAAAAAGTTTAATCCTCCCCAAAATATGTGTTTACATAAATGTTATTGCATGTTGGCAGACAGAAGTGCTTATTAGATTGTCTTTATCAGAATTATTTTAACAGGGTTGCTTTGAGTGGGCCTTGTGTTTATTAGTCTTATGAACCACAGAATTTCCACTCACGAGGGTACAGAGTGAAATGTGTTTGTTTTAGTATATGTGGGTTTGTTCCACATGAGTTTTGCTTTAAGTGAAATCCAAAACTCAACCCAGTCCTCTGAAAACCTAGCTTTAAAGTTGTTCTGGCAGTAATAGTGGTCAGGGGTGTAAGCCAATCCCTTCCCTCCCCTTCTGAGAGACATACCTTTATAAGGCATGGGGCAAAAGGGCAAAAGCGTGTGCATAGTAACAGGACAGTAGGGGTTAGTTATGGACCAGATTGTGGCTGGCCCTGATGTGGTTGCACATGGGTGCAAGAGGGCACAGGTAGCCTTTCTCTCTGAAGGCTCTCAGCTACTGTGGTGATGAGGGCTATATAAGTACCTGCATAGATGGACAGATGGATAGCACAATGCCTTATGGAATTCCTGCTGGTGATGTGCAGCTCTGTATCACCTGCGCAATCTGGCCCTATGCTTCCAATTCTAGGAAGGGTTCTTGCATTGGTGAAGAATTTGGAATATTGCCCCAACCTTCACCTTAGCGTGAAGGACACACAGGAAAGGCAATCCAACAATTCCACTTGGGCAAGTAACTGTGAAGGCATGAGAGCAAGGGCATAAAATTCATGCTGTGTTGAGCAGAAGAATGAATTAGTTCAAATTGTGCAGTAAAGTGAACAGAATGAATAGACTGTACTTATTACTGGGAACAAGGTATGTTTGGAACAACTCCTCCCACAAGTACGGGAGCTTTAAAAATAATCTCAACAAATGGCAAAGGGCTAAAATCTGCCCTCAGATGTGTCTGTGCCTCTGCTAGTAACTTCAGTGGGAGTTGCATGCATGTATTTGAGGGCAAAAATTGACCCAAAACCATGATTTATATCTTTTAAATTCCCAGAGAGTGGGGAAAGTTATATAAAAGTCTAGAAGCTGATGAGAGAAGAACAGTAAATCGCCTGACAATATATTTAGCAAATGATAATACAGTCCACGGGGGCCGTGGGGGTGGACACCATAAAAATTAAAGAAAAAAACAATTTCTTAGCTGGAGCATTATTGAATATTTAGAGACAAGGAAGAAATAGTTTGATGAGGGAGATTTCCTGGCTTTGCCTTCATTTTCTCTTACAAATAAATCACTGGATAAGATGAATCCTTATTTAGAGTGCCAGCCTCAATAAGAAAATACAGTTTCATTTATTTTCCCAATATCTACTAGTGGAATCTTTTTTCATTATTGAATTGCATTGATATTACCATTAGTGTGGAGAGCCATCTATGACAAGCTATTACATTAAAAGTTCTATCAATAAGGCTATAGATTTGTGTACATGGCTCATTTTTTAAGCTTGAAGAAGGAACTTTTTCCATATTCTTATGTGTGAAGTAGCAGTGATAAGAGGAAAACTATTATTTTAATTGCTTTAAAGGTCTGCTTTCTTCTGAAAACATTTCTCCTGTTATCAGGTCCTATATTTTCTTTTGTTGCTTGGAACACATATACAAAAGTCTTCATTAACTCTGAAGAACAATCAGTTAGAAAAGGTCTTCAGGCAGTGGTGCTGTCATCCCAAGTAGTCCATTGATGGATCCAGGCAATGTATTGAGATAAAGTAGAATTCTTCAAGTGGATTTTGCATAGTCCTTCTTGTAGGAAGGCGCCTACATCAACAGCTGTACTTCTGTGGGTCGATCTCCAAACTCAACAACGGACTTGCACAGTGCCAGACTTAAGATATATCTGCACTTATGGCGATGCATAGAGTACAGACGCCAGCTAGCATAAGTGTAAATAGCAGTGTAGGAGCATTACATGCCTGAAACCAGGGTATACCCTACATGGCTCTCTACACACCCAAGCAGTCCCTCCCATGTCTACACTGCCATTTTTAGCTGTCTAGTGTCTAGCTGCCTCCCTGCTGCTGGATCCTTTCCCACTGACCTCTCCTTGCAAGAGCTATTCTTGTTGCAGTAAAAGGATATCCCTGCTGGAGCCTTTCCCTGCAGCCTCCCCATGGCAGAGCCTTGCACTGCTGTGTGTAGCCAGCACACTGTAGTGACAAGTGCGGATGCAGCCTCTTTTCACGGTGGCATGTAGTGCCTGTAATCTACATGCCGGCATAAGTATAGACAAGGCATCTGCCTACTGGGTCTGAAGAGCCTTCTCCCTCCATAGGGGTCTGAGGAGGCCTTCCCACTTTTATGGCCCAGACAGTGCCCACACCATATAGATATTTTCCCCTTCTTTTTTTCTTGTCTTTCTTAAAAAAAAGTTGACTGACATCTAACTAATTAAAAAATAATGTTGCCCCCAATGGATAGAAAGGAAGACTGATGAGGAAAGCATTGAGGTTGTTGTACATGATCCAGACTTGCACCTTCCTTGCTTAGAGGGAACAGAAGAGTAGTTGAAACCACTTCCCTTTTTATACCCTCAGAATCCACCATGTAGGCAAGTGCTTGACAGAAGATTTTGGAAGTTCAAAGAGAGGATGCCTTGATCCCCTTATGGTGACTATGTACAGGCTCATTTTTAGCTCCAGCCTCATATCCCAAACAACATGACACATTCCGCCTCAGCTGACAATTCCTGTTGTTAGTAAAAGCAAATCAGTAAGAACTTAGGAAAATGTGTTTTCAGTAATTTTTTAAGAGAAGTAAAAAAAATGAATCTATGTTTGACAGGCATGTAAGAATATAGTGAGTGTAATTAAAACTGGGAAATATTTACAGTTCAAAATGAAATAAGTTAACAAGGAAAAATAATGGACAAAATTCTGAGATAAATCTGATGAGTTTAGAAGGTCTCTGAGTTGTTGTAAATTGGCCAATAATGTTTTTAGACTCAGATCCACTGTCCAGTCTCAGCTCCTGTCTTTCACTCCAGGGGCATCTGAAGACAGCAACCATGGAAAATTGCTCAGTGTTTTGCAGGGCTCTCTCCTTCACATCCTATTCATGATCAATTCCTCTTGAACACCAAAATAACTGGGGTTTTTTTGTTTAGAGCCTTCCATGCCCAAGGAAAGCACTGACAAGACAAGATTTGGCCTAAAGTATGTGATAACTTATTTAAACATTACATTGTAAAGCACACTTGCGAGGGAGTAGACTTAAAGTTGTGCATTCAACCATAACTTTTGTGTTTCCTAACTTAAAATCTGTGAAACCTCAATGTTGCATTATATTGGTTTTTGCAATAACAGTACCCTTGATAATCCTTTTTTCACTAGTCTGCCCTCTTAATAATTCACATTTTTCTACCTCATAAATACAATATTTACTGTATGACACCTAGGATAGTTCTTTCATACATACTGACATTTTCAATATTTGCAGGCCTTTTCTTTCTTTCTTTCTTTCTTTCTTTCTTTCTTTCTTTCTTTCTTTCTTTCTTTGGAAAATTCTAATTTGCTCTGTGGGTTTGACATTGAGACAATGCCCCAGGGGTCAGCATGTCTTGGATGGAAAATGATATGTGGAGAGCATTAATTATGGAGATTTACACCAGAAATGACTCTACACATGACTAATTCCTCTATTCTGTTAGCTGTAAATAGAAACGGATGTTGATCAGGTTGCAATTTATGATAATCCCAATGCCAAAAACCATCGGTATGATGCTGTTACATCACATGGATTCATGCAAATGGTTGATTGCTACCTAAATGTGTATATATATGCAGTGCACATCCTCAGGTAATTTATGAGAAGGTGTCAATATATGAAATACTAAATGAGGCAATGACCAATGAGTAATATAATTTCCCCAGAAACCAGCGTATATTTCCAGATCAGAACTAGATATTTCCTTTGTTGTTTCTTGATGAAGGTGGTATCCATCCAGATTAACTCCATTCATATCAGTGGAGTTATACTTGTGTAACTGATAGCAGAATGTAGCCATGGTAACCAAAAAAGTTGAAAAGAATAGGTCAGTAATCTCAGGAAATACAAGATTGAGAGAGAAAAGTTTTTTATACCAACATAAATAGACAGAATTGTGAAGTATTTTAAAAAGTGATTAAGAGGTAAAGAAATCAGTGGATCACTTTTACTTGCAAGGAACAGGTTTGCCAACAGCCAGCCATGGTATAGGCAGTCCACAACTACATCTGGTCTTTAAATGCAGATCCTTTGTGTCTTCTCTCGGTAGGTAGGTTTGGCAGATATTTTGCATGTTTTCTATAGCTTTTTCTTCCATGTTCCAGACAGATTTAAAGTAACAGGAATTCTCTTCGTATCTTTTATATTTGTGTTTCAATAAACACTTTTCTACCAGTTATTTATCAGCACCTAATGAAAATTACTGCTCTAGTTATTATTCCATTGTGTTGGAAATGATGCACTATATTAGCAGCCTGGGCAGAAAAGTCAGAAGAATGTGATTTTTTTTTTTTAACAAATTCAGAATGTGGGAGTGTAATTACTCAGTGTGTGGCAAGCGTCTAATTGTAGTATTCATCCAAATTCTGAATAACTCAAGATGTCATTTAGTCATAGTCAAATACAAAGCTGAAAAACGGACTGGACAATAGTCACATAGATTACCTTTGATGTTTTATTGCCGCAGGATGTGAATCTGAAAATCATTAACAATGGTTAGGCAACCCTATAACCCCATAAAACAGATATTAATATTCTCGATTAGTTTTCGTAATTTTAATGACTTGCTAATGTCATTGTTACAAATTATGAAAAAACAAACCCTTCAGATACCCCATCTACTTTTAATTAAACATAACTTATGAACTAGAATTTCAATCTATCCCTAGTCATAATTAGAGGCAGTGTTTTCTATTTGCCATAAGGACATTTTAAGTAAAACTACTTTTAAATTATTACATTTTTAATTATAAAAATATCTTTGTTTAAAAATATAGAATAGTAATGCACTCTAGAAAGTTCAGGATTTTGCTCCAAAGGCTTTCTTGCTTATGATAGATTTATTTTTATTGACCTAGAGGATTAAGATAATTTGTCTGTATGATTATATTCAGATTTGTCTGTATGATTATATTCAGCTTTACCTTTTTCAATAAAGTTTGCTAATTATGAGTGTGAAAGGACTCCCTCATGGTGAAACCCAATGTTGCAATGACTCTGCCCTTGCCAACATCTATCCCCTGGGGTGTGGAATGGGGATTTGGTACCCTTCTGGAGTACCCAGTGTCCCAAATAGCCAACAAATTAAATATAACAAACAGATCTTCCACTCCACCTGGGCTCCTCTTCAGTCTCACTCTCCCAAAGTCCAAAACACAACTAAACATGAATTTTACATTTTTCGTGTACTCAATTCTCTGAAGACTCTTCACCTATCCCCCTGGGGCTCTGCAGAATTCTCCTATACTTTTTACAGAGTGCCACCTCCCAGGGCTTTCTCCCTGGAGGCAAAGCTCTTCCCAGGCCGCTAATCCTCAGGGTTTCTTCCCTGACCCCTTGAAGGCCTTTTCGCAGACTGGTTCCTTATTCCTAGCCTCCTACCTGGAGTCTGAGGCTTGCAGGGCATGCCTCTGGAACCTCTTTCTCTCCAGCTGACCTCTCCTTTCAGGGCCAGGCACCTTCCAAATCAGCCACATTGAAGTGATTACATTTACTAGCTGTAATGGCTGTGCTCCAAGTACTACAAGGAAGACGCAAACCTTCCCTCTCCCCACATCCCCCCACTCTTTGCTTCCAGTAGGTATTTGGGTTCATTTCAGCCAAAACACTGATATTCTGCTTCAGCTGAATATTTCTTTGAATACATACTGGAAGCCAAATGTCACTGTGTCCCTAGTAAATAAATACCCAAATTGGAATTAGGCCAGAACACTGGGGATGCTTCCTCTGACCTTGCAGCAGGTATTCTGTTGTTATTCGTATGGGTACAGTGGATATTATTTTGTATCTCAGAGTTAACTTTATCCTAGCTTTTGCTCTTAGGTTTGTTCTTTTCATGCTGCAGTGTTTCAATTTTTTCTTCCTCCTCATTGTGTAGGCGAAAACATAGGAACCTAGTCAACATGGAGTAGGTTCTAACAGGTCTCTTCCATTGCTGTGTAACATTTGGAAATAAAAAGAATGATAAAAATTCTAGGGGGAAAAAACCCCTGAAAATGATTTCATTTTTATTTAAAGTTATTGTGTTCTTTTTATATGATCGTTTATTTATTTTATGTTTGTAGTTCTTCGCAAAGGTCACTTTCTGCTGATTGTGAAATAATCTCATAATCTATTTATCTACTGACTTCAATAAATGTAGTCACATAATAGAATTTGTACAAAAGTATGTTAGAAAATCATGACAGTGCATTGGTACTAAATTAATTAAAATATTTAATTCACATGTGGAGGGAAAAGTATTGGAGCCATCACAGCCTTTATTTAATTCTTAATATATGCGGATGACCTCATACCTCAAGTTGCTGCTTTTAGCCTATAATTACCTCATTAAAACTAATAAATGTACAAATGTCTTAGTGAATAACTTACAAACTGTTTATAAACCAATAAATTAGGTTTTGCTTTTATCTATTGGGGGGGGGGGGAACGCACTTGCCAAGAGTAAATAAAAGCAATTGGAACTTGTAGAGAAACAAGACTGTGATTTGGGCTGAAATGACAAGATCCATCTGTGTCCTGAGTTAGCCTTCTTCATTAGAAAGCAATATAATAAAGTCATGAAAATTAGAGCTAGGAAAGACCTCTTACCTTATTTACTTCATTCCAAGGCTGCAACCCTGCCAGAGAAGTATAATTCGCTACAGTATAATCTCAATTATTTTGTTCCATTCTTCTTTAAAAGATCCATTCCTACTGGAAACTATTGTAGAATCTACTTGTTGTTATCATTATATTCAGCCTTAATTTTCCTTGGCTTAATTTATCCCATTACTTATTTTTATACCTTTTGTTACCACCCTAACGAGTTCCACTTATCCTTGGTATTTACACCCCTTAAATACTCATAGATGGTTATATCTGCATAGGTATGCTCGGATACACAGAAAAGATGCCAAAGGTATTGAGAGTGATCCTGGCCCAAAAGAAAGTACAGAAGTGAGCGGTGGGCTGCATTGGAACATGTTGAGAAGCTTTTTTTTCCACATCTGTGGAACGTAGGGAGTCTTCCATCAAAATATGTGGGGGAAAGGGGTCAAATTCTCTCTGTGTAAATCAATTTGAGAGAGGAGGACAAACATGAGACTCATTAGGTGTCAGGTGAGACACAAAGGAATCTTCAGCAAACAAAAAACTCAACATCGATCATCATTTTCAACTCAGTATAATTTGTTAGATAACACTTTTAAAGTGTGTCTTTTGGGGATCACCTTCGTTATTTTGGCAGTGCTCCTTTGGCTTTCACAATCTAAATGTTCTTAGTTTCTGCCGGTGGCACTAAAAACGCAACCACCACCAAAACAAGTCAGTGCAGAGGTTGAGACTGACTGAAGATGAGCAATAATGCAATTCCTAGGTAAGCAAAAGGTACCTGCAACACATGACCTTAGTGGATGAGATGTGTGTTTCTTGCAGCAGAACTCTGTAAGGCTTTATACTATCAGGCGAGCAAACTGGCTGTGGTGAAGTACTAATATGAACCTTTTGATTCAGAAGACAGGAGGATAAATTGTTTCTTTAGAAAACTCAGTGAGAGGAGGAGGAGATAAGATACTTCCCTTTTATTGTTGCTGATCCTGCCGCCATGCTTCACTGACTACTGCTACTCCCTGCTTCTGTTGTTTCTGTTGTTATTATAATTGTGCCATGTTTCCTTTATTTCTTCTGCTTCCACCACAGTTTGCAACATCTGCCCACGTTTTCTAATGTAATTACATAATTTTGTCTTATGTTGCTCTTTTTATTTTAGCCACTTCTAAATCACAGGAAACAAAAGCTGAGAGGGCTGTATTAATACAAGATCAAAAGAAACATAACGAAGGAAGTAATTTCACCAGATTTAGCATATCCTATATAGTACTCCAGTATTTCCAGCACACCCACATAAACTCCCTTCCATTCCCCAGTATGTATGCAGACATTGCTGATGATCACACTGGAACTTTGAAAGAGTGTTATGACAAAGCTGACAATAAGATGCCCCAGAAGTACCAAACTCTCCACAGACAGTGTTAAATATAGGGAATACTGTCCAAATGACCTTATGGGGTCTGGCCAGAGCAACTGCACCTGGTGGGAACAGAGAACCTGCAGAGAATCTGGCTCCTATGGACATTAAATATAGTCAAACCAGTCCAAGGAGTGTTGTACGGCAGTGGGACAAAATGTGGATTAACCCAAGTCTGCATGAAGTAGGCCAAACTGACAATGAGGCACGTGTCTTTGAGCAGAGGGTGCTCAGGAAGTAGGTTGGACAGGAACCGAGCATGCTGAAAGAGAGCAAACTGAAGAGTCAGAGAGTGAGCTACTTTCTGGATATGTGGCTGGATCCTGGTATCTTAATTGGGGTTTCTTTGTGCACTTTTGCTCTTTTGGGGGTTGTTTATTTGTTGCCACCTATGTGAAAGGCAAACTGGCAAACTTGTGTACACTGTAAATAAATAGAAAAGATTCTAACCTGAGTAATCACCAGCAACATAACCCCAAATCTGCTACTGCTTCAGAGGGAAGTGTTGAGAAACCCCATAATAGACCAACAGGCCTTGGGGAAAGTTTCTCTCTAATATTAATTAGTTACAAGTTGGCTTATAGAGCATGGGCCTGTATATCCCTTCCCAGTTTTTATCCTATCTAAAGGTAACTGTGAATGTTCTCATTAACCATATAACTATTTAATCCTTTTATGAATCCTATTAAGCTCTTTAGCTCAGTGAAATCTTCTGGTAGTGAGTTCTATTAGTTAATTAGGTGTATACTTAGACAAGTTAAATGTCTTCAAGTCACCAGGGCCTGAGAAATACATCCTAGAATACTCAAGGAGCTGACTGAGGAGATACCTGAGACATTGGCAATTATCTTCAAAAAGCCATGGAAGACAGGAGAGATTCCAGAGGATTGGAGAAGGGAAAATACAGTGCCAATCTGTAAAAAAGGAAATAAGGACAACCTGGGGAATTACAGACCAGACAGCTTAACTTCAGTACCCAGAAAGATAATGGAGCAAATAATTAAGCAATCAAATTGTAAACACCTAGAAGATAATAAGGTGATAAGTAACATGATAAAAACAAATCATGTCAAACAAACCGAATAGCTTTCTTTGACAGGATAACAAGCCTTGTGGATGGGGGAAAGCGGTAGATGTGGTATATCTTGACTTTAGTAAGGCTTTTGATACTGTCTCGCATGACCCTCTCATAAACAAACTAGGGAAATACAGTCTAGATGGAGCTACCATAAGGTGGGTGCATAACTTGTTGGAAAACTGTTCCCAGAGAGTAGTTATCAGTGGTTCACAGTCAAGCTGGAAGGGCATATCAAGGGATCAATTCTGGGTCCAGTTCTCTTCAATATCTTCATCAATGATTTAGATAATGGCATAGAGAGTACATTTATAAAGTTTGCAGATGATATCAAGCTTGGATGGTTGCAAATGCTTTGGAGGATATGATGATCTGGACAAACTGGAGAAATAGTCTGAAGTAAATAGGATGAAATTCAATAAGGACAAATGAAAAGTACTCCACTTAGGAAGGAACAATCAGTCACATACATACAAAATGGAAAATGACTACCTAAGAAAGAGTTCTGCAGAAAAGTATCTGGGGGTCATAGTGATGCTATAGAGAACCTAAATATGAGTCAACAATGTAACACTGTTGCAAAAAAAGGGAACATCATTCTGGAATGTATTAGGAATGTTGTGAGCAAGACACAAAAAATAATTCTTCTACTCTACACCGCGCTGATTCGGCCTCAACTGGAGTATTGTGTCCTGTTCTGGGCATCACATTTCAGGAAAGATGTGAAGAAATTGGAGAAAATCCAGAGAAGAGCAACAAAAACGATTAAAGCTCTAGAAAACATGATCTAAGAGGGAAGATTGAAAAAAAGAAGAGAAGACTGAGGGGGGACATAACAGTTTTCAAGTCCATAAAAGGTTGTTACAAGGAGAAGGGAGAAAAATTGTTCTTAATCTCTGAGGATAGGACAAGAAGCAATAGGCTTAAATTGCAGCAAGGGAAGTTTAGGTTGGACATTAGGAAACACTTCCTAACTGTTAGGGTGGTTAAACACTGGAATAAATTGCCTAGAGAGGTTGTGAAATCACCATCATTGGAGATTTTTAGGAGCAGCTTAGACAAACACCTGTCAGGGATGGTCTAGATAAGACTAGATCCTACATACATGCAGGGCACTGGACTAGAAGACTTCTGGGGGTCCCTTCCAGTCCTATGATTCTATATGTGGGGGTGTTTGTTTATCAAAACATCTTTTATCAGTTTTAAGTATATTGCTTTTCTATATTGTTGAATATTTCCTTTTTCAGGCCCATGATTTTAGGTACCTCAGTTTTGTGGTGCAGTTGAGTTAACTTGGGACTGATTTTCAGAAGTTCTGAGCAGCTAGGACTGTCATTCAGTGAGAACTACAAATTCTCAACACCTCTGAAAATCAGGCATGAAATGTCTCAAGGTGGGTACCTAAAATTAGAGGCCACTTTTGAAAATGTTGTCCTTCACCTCTAGGCACTTCTATTTCCCCATCTGTAAAATGAGGATAGTTTTAGTAGTACGTATTTACCACAGAAAATGTTTTAAGGGTTTTATTGAGGTATGTACAGCACACAGAAAAATATAAGCACCGTATTATGGCTGTTATTGTTTTATCTGGGCTTAAAATTCTTAGTGAATTTTCAAAGATGATTACTGTGTCATTGCTTTTATGGGTGAAAAGTCATGTGAAATGATATAGCCCCTTCCTCCCTTTTGGAGGAGAAAAAAATCCTATAAACAATGAGGGGAGGGAGAGGGAGTTTTCATGATATTGAGGCATTTTTATGGGCTGGGTTAAACCTTGCTGTTATGGGTTGGGGGTAACCACTGCCTTTATTCAGGAGACATGTAAAGGAACCATTGTAAACAGGTGGCTGAAACAATTAGGTGGTTTTCATGCCATGCACAGGGCCATATCACCAGCCAAAGCAAAGGCATCTTCAAGGCCACTCAGGAATTTGAACTATGTGGGTAAGAGCTCAACTGGAAAATGTTTGGGGAGGTGTCTGTGTAAGTGCGAACAGAGAGACAGACTCAGGAAGAAAGCCAGGCTGATGCAGCCTGGAAGCAAACTGTGTGGTCCTGGGAGAAGCTGAGGGAGAGGCTTTGGGTTGGGGTGCTGTCTGACAGACCTGTGAACAAGGATACTGTCTCCCATTGTTAGATTTCTTCTGTTTTCAGGGCAATAGGCATTGTACATTATTTGTAAATGAAAAAAAATGCATCAAAGAAATACCTGACTCTCAACAATTTCTCCTCCTAACTAGAAAAACCTATAAAATTCCACATTTTTGGCTAGCTGCTTGGGTCAAGAGGAGTAACAGTATTTTCACAAAAAGAATGAGGAGTACTTGTGACACCTTAGAGACTAACAAATTTACTTGAGCATAAGCTTTCGTGGGCTAAAACCCACTTCATCGGATGCATGAAGTGCTTCTGAAAAAATAAAGGATTATCTCTTTGCTTATATTTGCCCTTCTTGCCTCCCCAGAAAGCACTATTTGTTGCACAAAATAACTGTCTGATCATGTACTTCTATACTGTCCTGAGCGTGGGGTGGGGCATGGGAGTGGGTTATATTATTTGAATTGTATGCCAACACACATATCATTTCATGTCAAAATGGGAGCTAATTGTCTGGAATGTAACATTTCGATTATTATTGATTTTGAATGTGAAAGTGATTTATAATATTTGGACATTTATTGTAAAAGTCTGCAACAGTAATAAAGAGCGAGAAAGGTGCTGCAGATAAATGTGCTAAAAAACCACTGAAAACTTAGATGTTTTTTTTTTACCACAGTGCTTTTCTGAACTTTGTTTTAATCTGTTTAACAAGAAGTATGTGGTTAATATTTCATTGATAGATGATCTGTCTCTTTGTTATTTTAATATGTTTCATTGTATGTATTAGAGAGACAAGGTATGGTTATTGACCAGGACTATGCTTCATTGAAGAGAGGTACATGGAAACATCATTATTAAACACCTAACACAAATAAAAATGTATTGTATCTGTAAAATAACTGCATAACTGTTTGAAAGACCATTTTCAAAGAGTAGTTATCAATGGTTTAGTTTGAACTGGGAGGGCTTATCAAGTGCACTTCTGTGGGGGTCAGTCCTGGGACTGCTACTATTCAATATTTTTCTTAACAACTTGGATGATGGAGTGGAGAGCATGCTTGTAAAATTTGCTGATTACACCAAGCTGGGAGGGGTTGCCCTCACTTTGGAGAACAGGATTAGAATTAATAATGACCTTGACAAATTGAAGAATTAGTCTGAAATCAATACGATGAAATTCAATAAAGACAAGTACAAAGTATTAACTACACTTTGGAAGGAAAAAGCAAGTGCATAAATACAAAATGGCAAATAAATGACTAGGCAGCAATACTACAGAAAAGCATCGGAGGGTTATAGGAGTCAATAGCGTGATGCTGCCGTGAAAGAGACAAATGTCATTCTGGAATGTATTAACAGGAGAGTCATATGTAAGACCTGGGGGATAATTGTTCTGCTCTCCTCAGCACTGATTAGGCCTCAGGTGAAGTACTGTGTCCATTTAGCAGCAGCACCACATTTTAAGAAAGCTATGAAAAAAATGCAGAGGGGAGCAAGAAAATAAGGTTTGGACAACATGATTTGTGAGGAAAGGCTGAAAGAATTGGGCATGTTTAGAAGAGAAGACAGAGGAGGGACCTAACAACAGTCTTCAAATATATTAAGGGCTGTTATAAAGAGGACAGTGATCAATTGTTATCCATGTCCACTGAGGGTACAACAACAAGTACTCAGCTTAGTTTGCAGCAAGGTACATTTAGGTTGGATATTAAGAAAAACTTTCTAACTATAAAAAGAACAGGAGTACTTGTGGCACCTTAGAGACTAACAAATTTATTTAGTCTCTAAGGTGCCACAAGTACTCCTGTTCTTTTTGCGGATACAGACTAACACAGCTGCTACTCTGAAACCTTTCTAACTATAAGGATAGTTAAGCATTGGAACAGTTTACTTTGGGAGGCTGTGAAATGCCAATCCTTTTTTAAAGAACAGTTTAGACCATCACCTGCCAAGGATGCTCTAGGTATACTTAATCCTGCCTCAGCATGAGGGTGTTGAGCTAGATGACTTCTTGAGGTCCCTTCAAGCCTTTTCATTTCTGTGATTCTATGATAAAATGTGAACTACTTCAAGGAATCCAGTATGTGTCTGTGCACTGCTAGCAGACTTAACTCCTCTAGGGCTAGATGGTCTATTTATAGGTAAGCCTGACTACATGTCAGCATCCCAGGAGCAGCCATCACTCTTTCCATACTCCCCCCACTTGCTTTTCTGGGGATCGGAGTAAGTAATCTGCCTTTTTCTGAAAGAGATTAGAAAAGCATCTTATCATTAACATCCAGAGCTAGGTCGATATATTAGCTGGTATTTTAAGACGGTGGAGCCATAGGCGCCGACTTCTACTCGCGCCGGTGGGTGCTCGACCCCCCTCTCTCCCCGCCCCCATTCCAACCCCTTCCCCCAAAGTCCCTGCCCCAACTCCGCCCCCTCCCTGCACCTATTTCAACTCCTTCCCCAAATCTCCACCCCGCCTCTTCCCCACTTCCTCCCCTGAGCACGCCACATTCCCACTCCTCTCCCCTCCCTCCCGGAGCTTGCTATGCCGCCAAACAGCTGTTTGGCAGCGGCAAGCCCTGGGAGGTAGGCGGAGGAGCAGGAACACAGTGCGCTCCGGGGAGGAGGAGGTCAGGTGGGAAGGGGAGCTTGGCTGCTGGTGGGTGCAGAGCACTCACTAATTTTTCCCTGTGGGTGCTCCAGCCCCGGAGTACAACTACAAAAACACACTGGACTTTGTTTTACCTTTTCTCTCCATCCACCTGCAGCAGAGAAGTGTGCGTGTCTCTTTCACCCTGTATGCCCGTGCTGTAGGCCAGGCCACAATCTGTCCCCTAACAACTTACAAAGTAAATACAGTTAAAGATAGTGGACCGAATTCATCTCATGTAACTCCATTTACCTAGCCCACTGTTTTCAGTGAAATATAAAGTGAATGTTTTTTTTCTTTTGTTTTATTTTATTTTCTATTTGTGCCCTTAAAAACAGAGTCCTTAGGACTCAAAAGGTTCTAATTGACAAGCAAGAACAGTTGAATAATCCCTTCTAAAGTGCCATGGTGTATTACTAGCAGTACCATATCTAGTTTGAAGAGGTTTATACTACTAATCAACAAATAAAGCATTATTGGCAGCTATGTGTATACAAGTTTTTGTGTTTTTCCATGGCTAATTAAAAATAATGAGCCCTGGTGTACCTTAGCCTCAGGAAAAACAAGTAATGCAATTAGATAAGTCCAGTGGTGATAGTTAAAATACAAAGAGAAGAGGGAAAGCAGAATTTTGAGCAGTGTTATTTACTTACGTTTGTTGCTTAAGTGGAGGCTCTTATTTAAAGGAACTTTTTTTTACTAGCCGCTTAAGTCAGCAGCCTTTGTATACCAATCAGAAATCTTTATTCTATTTTGTTTCTCCTTTAAAGGAAATTAAAGTTAAAATAAGAATCTCACATGGCATCGTTTGCAAAGTATTGCTGAAATTTTTCAGTGAAAATGTTTAAACCTTTCAGTAATTGGAAGATATGGCATTATAGTTTCCCTTGTAAAGAGGCATCCACTTTTTGTTGTTTGATTGTAGAACAGATCTGGGAACTAAGAGATCAGAACTCCAGCCCTGATTTTGCACTGACTCATACGATATGGGTAATTTTATTTTGCTTTTCTTTGCCTCTTGTTCTGCATTTGTAAAATGAGAATAGCAATACCTAATCATCTTTGTAAAGCATTTTGAGATCTGTGGATGAAAAACACTATACAGGTGCTAATTATTATTATTTATTTTACCTTTAGTCATATAATCCTGATGGGTTTTGTATTATTTTATTTGCAGAGCTTTGTTTCAGATCAAACCAGAAACCTCAACACCAACTGAGCTGGGATCTCTGTTTACATTTAGTCATCTTCTAAGGGGAGTGCCTTCCTTCCCTCAACTACCTTAGCAGAAAGGCCAGCTTCCTCTCAGAGGGTCAGGCTGGGTCTACACTAGAAAATTAAGTTGGCTTAACTACATTGCTCTGGGATGTGAAAAATCCACACCCATGAGCAGCCTTGTTAAGAAGAGTTAATCCCCTGTGTAGACAGTGGTATGCTGATGGGAAAATTCTTCCGTCGACCTAGCTAGCGCCTCTTGGGGATGTAGATTAGCAACCCCAACAGGAGAACTCCTCCTGTCAGTAGCACCTACATGGAAGCACTGCAGCAATGCAGCTCTTCTGCAGTAGCATTTCAAGTGTAGACAAGCCATCAGTGACACAGGTAGTGTCATAGACTCCCCTTAGTGCCTTCAGAACCTCCAGTTGGGGAAAAAACATCTTGAGGAGTCCTCTGCTATGACTCAGATTCCAAGGATCAGTTGAGACTATCTCAAATATTCTCTGTCTTTTCTGTGAAGAAAAACATAAATTCCTCACAGCAGGAGGTATCTTTCATAGGCACAGCATGGGGGACAGGAAATTTTGTGCTATAGTAGATAAATTTCACAGTAAACCTTGGACATTGGCATTCTGATCTCCCATGTTTTGTCTGACATAGGTTGTGGTTAACGCTGGTGATCTGAAAAGGTGATGTGAAAGAGTTATTTTAGACCCCAACCAAGCAAAGTACTTTAGCACATTGATAACGTTAAGCCAAGGGACAACTCATGTGCTAAAACACTTTGATGGATTTAGGGGCCATGCATCAATGGTTGTAGAAAGCAAAGAGTGTTAGTTTGTTTCCAGTCTATGAAACAGCAGTACAATGTTTTCTATCAAAGGATCCTGGAAACTCATTGAATCCATAAATCAAAAGTCATTAGTCACTTCACCTTCCTGATGAAAGAGTGAAAAAGCCCTAACTTCTGTTTGGAAGAGGTAAGAGGAGCCTAATTATTAAAATCTGTGGTATATGCACGTAGGCCAATGTGTGACTGGCTGTGTGAGTGAGACCTTGAAGAATCCTGTGGTTGCAATGATGGACAATGAGCTAAGCTAATATGTCAGAGGTGCTGTCTCCAAACAATGAATCTTGGATACTTCATTACCAAGCTTTGACAAGAGCTCTTTCTTTTCAGTCAGAAAGCCAGTGGCCTTGCTGCAGTTTTTTATACCATAGAATTCTCTCTTTTGTTTCTCTGTTTTTACACATGAGATTAATACACTGAATATGTTTGTCTTCAAAGCAGAGTCTTTTCAGCATGTTCATTTCCTCTCATCAATGTCTCAGGGTTCTTATTGTCCCAGTTAGCCTGTAAGAACAAATGTCATCCTGCCACATCTCTGTGATATTATTAATTTGTATATGTGCATTTTATCTATTTCTATATATAAAACAGCGAGAGAGCTAGAGTATGTCATGATCATTTAAATGTGTTGCTCTCCAGCAAGGATATTAATACCCTGCGATGGGATGAGGGGAAAATATTCCTTCAATTCTTGAAAAAAAACCAAAAACCAAAAAACAGCACAACACACACCACCACTTCCTCTATGGGACAATGACACATTCAAGTGAATATTTAGGTAGTATGACTAGAAGTATGATCTACAGTTACATTAGCTAGAATAAAGATTACAGCATAGTATATATACTACTGCATAACATAACATCACCATCAGTTGGGGTTATGAAGGAAAAGCCCCCAGTGAGATAACATTGCATAATCACTTCTTATAACTTCATTTGAAACATCTAGTTTTGGTCACTATCAGAGAGAAGTTACCAGCTTGTATGGACCATTGTTTGTTCTGATATAGCATTTCCTATATTCCATTTAAAACAACAACAACAACACTGAATGAAATGCACATATGAGAGATTTGGATGCTAAAAACCTGTAACTTTTGTGTGTGTGTGTGTGGGGGGGATATCCTTTGTAGACCCTAATTTAATACATTGTTGGGTTATACATATTAGAAGTTCTTTCCCCCACACACACACTTCCATTGTTAAAAATGTTAGTTAGCTAGTGTTTTGATGATGACATATATACTCAGACATGCTTAGAAGCAAACAAGGTGTTTGACAGTAATGTCATCTTTATTCAAAATAATTTTTCAGCTAAGCCAAAGGAGAGGGTGAGAGATAGGAGGAGGATTCAAGTGCCTGCAAGCAGTTAGGCAGAAATTATTTCCCCTTAATTCTCATATGCACATTACAAATTTGCATTTTAATTTTAATATCTGAAAGTGTGAAAGCATATTCAGGTAAATGTGCTAATTAGCTCTTTGTAAACAGCTATATGCTGTCATTTTTTCTTAAATTTAAAAGGTGATTAAAATAACATAGATTTTATTGCTGGCAAGGAAAAGGAATAAGTAACCATCTGCAAAAGTAATGTGATCTTCAAAAAAATAAATAAAACCCAAACCCATCCATATTATAGTTGTTCCTCAATGTCGGTACAAGTAGAGAGAAAATGAAAAATTGCCACAAGACAATCTGGTACTCCAGCTCTCAAATACCAAGGTGATGAATACTGGATAACTATTTACAAAGAGTCAGATTCCCTCCCGCCCGTCCCTCCCCCCCCCCCACACACACCTACTTATGTTGAGGAGCATCTTACTCATTGAGTAGCTCCACTCATTTCCGGTACAAGAGTAAGTTCGCATTGTGAGCATCAGAATCAAGCCCAGTGAGAGAGAGACTACTCAATATGTGTCTGAATCTGCACCATTAATGTCAATTTGTACTTTACTGTTGAGTGCAATGTGTTCAGCATGAAGCCCTTTAAAAGAAGTTAAAAAAAAATTTCACAAATAATTGCAACTATTAAAGTTTTAAAGTGGCAATTTTTTAAACGCTGCAGTTCACAGTAAACGATTATTTGGGGGAGGGGGAAATATACATTTGCCTTGACATTCATTACTTTGTGACACCAATTTTGAATGGACCCAATATAAAGATGAACGTATAATTGTGATAACCTGTTGTGACATCTTAAAATGTGATCCCTATGTGGGAAACTTGAATGAAAAAGATTTGCTGAAAAACACAATTAAGGAAACATTTTTGTCCTCAAAGTAAGAAGTTAGGTTTATAATTTGGAGAGATTCAGAGAAATAAAAGGTCATGTAAACCTGCAGAGTCACCAAGGAACTAGATCTTTGTTTTTCTACATAGAAAAGAGAATCAAGATGGCTGCTGCCCTCATAATTTTTAAGGTGACCTATTAAAATGGATTACTGAGTCTATGGAAAACTACACAGAACAGCAAACCATGCTGATAGATAGATATAGATAAATATAGAAAGAAGGAAAAAATTATAGTAACAGTGATAGGTTCTGGTAACCCTGTATAATACTACTCTCTGGTCACCTGCGTAATATGGCTATTTTTATCCTTCTTGTCTGGTCCCCTAATTAATACAACAGTCTTACAAGTAATCATTTAATACTAATAAAACTCTTCACAGAGTAATATATTTCTCAAGGTAAATAGGGGGGCAAAATAGAGCCCTTAGAATGTAAGAATTCAGTAATCAGAGGGCTGGCTCCAGGCACCAACGACTTGGGGCGGCCAATGGAAAGGGGCGGCACGTCCGAGTCTTCGGTGGCAATTCGGCGGCAGGTCCCTCAGTCCCTGGGAACAAAGGACCCGCCTTCGAATTGCTGCAGAAGAATGAAGCGGTGCGATTGAGCAGCCGCCAAAGTGCCGCCCATCGGCTTTTTTTTTTTTTCCCCGTTCCGCCACTTGGGGCAGCAAAAAAGCTGGAGCCAGCTCTGGTAGCCAGCACTACATATCAGTGTTTAGCAAACTGACATGCCAGGAGATCTGTAATGGAAGCTTTTGACTAATTAAAGGAAAGTTACCGTCTCACTTTGAAAAGACTTCCGTTTTATTTTTAAAAGCCTAAAGTCTATAGGCCGCATGCAGCTCATCAGGGTAATCTGATTGCGGGCCATAAGACATTTTGCTGACGTCAACTGCTCGCAGGCACGGCCCCCCGCAGCTCCCAGTATCTGTGGTTCGTGGTCCTCCTGCATCTCTAAGCACACCAGATAGTCCAGTTCCTCCACTGATTATCTTTGCTTGCTAGTTGTGGTTCTTCTCAAATGATCCCAGCACATTCTGTCAGTGTTTTCTGCCAGTTCTTCCTTGGCCTTCCTCACTTTCTCTTTTCTCCATCAGGTACCCAATTCAGTGTTTGCTTAGTTTGTCTCCCATCTTCCATATGGTGAACATATAATATTTTTGATGATATTTTCTAACATCTTGCTCTGTCAGCTCCCTTACTTTCACATATGTTGTTTTGTCTTTCTATGCAATGTATAATATCTTCCCAGCCATCTGTGATGGACAGCTTCCAGCTTCTTTTTTTGTTAGCCACTGTCATTGGCCAAGTCTCTGCTCCATACAATAGTGTGCTCAGTACAATCTGACCTTTAGTTTGGTGTGGAGACCTCTGTTTTTGACCAGATGTTAGTCATCCTTCCAAAAGTGGTGTTTGCTTTTCCTGATCTCATACGAATATCTTTATCGCAGCCACCTTTAAATGTCATAGAATCATAGGGCTAGAAGGAACTGCAAGGGTTACCCCCTGCCAATATGCAGGATTTGTTGTGTCTAAACCATCCAAGACAGATGGCTATCTGGCCTCTTTTTGAAAACCTCCGTGAAAGAGCTTTCACATCACACTCCCAAGACATGTTCCATGTCTTTTGCATTCACATACACCTAAAGATACAGACAGAACTCTTAGAGGCAGATGCAAGATACAGCAAAAAAGGACAAGAAATAAAGAAGAGATGCAGGCAAGATAGAAATGGCTGGGTTCAAGACAGGGCCGGCTCTGGCTTTTTTGCCGCCCCAGGCAAAAATGCCTCCTGCCACCCCCCTCCCCAGCGCGGCAGGAGAGGGCACGGAGCCCGGCCGCGGGCCGATCTCCCCGACCGGCTGGAGCGCCAGGAGGAGGGCGGCGAGCCCACCGCAGCTGCACTGGCGGCTGGAGCCCCGGGAGGAGGGCGAAGAGCCCGGCCAGGGCTCCACTCTCCCCGGCGGCCAGAGAGCCGGGAGGAGGGCGAAGAGCCCGGCTGGGGCTCCGCTCTCCCCGGCGGCCAGAGCCGGAGCACCGCCCCCCTCCAGGTGCCGCCCCAAGCACAAGCTTGGTGGGCTGGTGCCTGGAGCCGGCCCTGGTTCAAGAGAAGGCTGCAGAGGCAGAAGCAACACAGGAAAGTCTTCAAGCATATCTACAGAATAGTGAAAGACCTTTAAGGAGAACCCAGACTGTCACAGGTGCTGCCCATCAGGGACTCTTGTGGACTGTTGAAAATACATGAACAAGCCAGATGATGGAAAGCACATTTCCATTCCATAACAGCCAATAAAATTAAAGCAGCTGTCAAAGGCCTCAAACAGGAGAAAGCTCTTGTGGTTTACATAATTCAAGCAGAGATTCTAAATGAGCAAGGGTAAATTCTGATTGAGTAGTTAATAAAACTATGTTATAAAATATGGTGAAAGAACAAGTGTCATATGACTGGGAAGATGGCATCATCGTGACATTGCCAAAAAAAAAGGGGTGATCTTAGTGCATGAACTGAAGAGCTATCGTCCCAGGCAAAATATTGATTACCATGATGCTGAACAGAATGAAGATAGTGGTTGATGAAATATTACAAGAAAAAGAGGCAGGATTCTCTGTAGGTAGGTCATGTTGTGAGCAGATAGTCCCTCTTTAACAGATCACTGGGAAAGTTATTGCTTGGCAAAAACCCATCTTAATCAACTTTATTGATTTTAAGAACGTGTTTGATAGTGTCCACATAGGGACCCTGTTGGAATGTTGCTAGAAGCTATGGGATACCAGGAAAGCAAATCAACATAATAAGGAGGTTATATGGTTGAACTAAATGCACAGTAAGATTGGATACTGACTTGGGTAAGTGGTTTGATCTTGTCACTGGAGTTAGACAAGAATGTATATTGTCTCCAATCCTCTTTGTGTTAGCAATAGAATGAGTGATGGATAGGCAACAAAAGGCATCATGGACAGTATAAAATGCACCTTCCACGCTATTTCCTGTTCTAGGATTCCTCTTTTATATTCCTAAATCTCAGATTTACAGTCTGGGAGATGGGTCTGGGCTGTTGTCGCTTCTAGAACTGCTGCTACAGCAATAGTATTATTATTAATCATACATAAAACATATGTCAAGTTATCGTTGCAGCAGCTCTTCATCTTTTTAAGTGGCTGAGGGAAAAGGAAAGCTGTTGCTGCTGAATATTATATTTGATTTACTCTAGTCAGTTCTGTGTTGTTCATTTTGTATGGTGGACTCCAAAGGCCAGGGGAGTACGAGCAACCACATGACCAGGTATTCAGTTGGTAAAATGCTCCTTTGATCAAAGTTATTACTGAACAAGGAGAACCTAGAAAGTCTGTGAGGAAAGGACTGGTTGTAGTCATGCTGACCACTAGATTTCTCTTTTATAATTTTTCCTTTTCCATTTATTTTGTGAAACAAACTGTGCCTTATAGATAAGTGTGTGATTGTACTGTATGTTAGCTTTGCTCTGCGTCTTTGCTGTGCTTTAAGGATAAGGCCCCAGGAAGTGGCTTGCATTTGTTGCAACCTGAAGTGCTATAGAGGATTGTGATTTGTATCTAGCTGGTGCTGTACTGAAGTTTTTAAAGAAAGAGAAAATACATTTTTTCCTTTTCCTTATTGACTACAAGTGACGGTGACTCTCTGTGCAACTGGCATTGTAATTATAAATGAAATCTGTGCCCTTTTGAAAGCATTCAAAAACAACAAAAAATATTTTCTCAATCATCCTTTCTTTGTTTTTAAGGGTTATGCATCAGCTTTGGGGAATCATTTTGGTAAGAGGTGAATGATGTATGTGTAACTCAGCCCTGAGATGAGGCTACAGACTTTTCCCTTTTCTGCCCAGGGTTATGGGTCCTGGCTTCACTTATAAAGACCCTAGCGCCTTCACCCAAGGAAATCCTTCTTAGTGCAGATGTAACCTACACCCCTCCTGGATGTGGTGTTCTGTCCCATTGAGTGGCACCGAGACCACTTAGAGAGAGAGAGATTAATGAGTCTGCTTTACAGCCTTAGCTAACAGCGAGTTGGCTTTTAGCTCAGGTGATAGAGGTTCATGTCCTAAGCTTTAGAGGCCCTAGGTTCGATCCCACCTGCCAACGACCAGGGTCAGTTGGTGTTGTAAGAGGGGGCTCATCTGGGATTTCAACTGGTAAGTCTCTGAAGCTCGGGACATACTTCCTCAACTGGAGAAGTATGTAACCCACACAGCTCCTGAGTGTGGTGTTGTGTCCCATCTAGTGGCACTGAGACCACTTAGAAAGAGATTAATGAGTCTGCTCTCGAGCCTTAGCTAAGAGCCATATGGCTTTTGGTTCATGCAGTAGAGGCTCATGCACTAAGCTCCCAAGGTCCCCGGTTCAATCCCGTCTGCTGACGACCGGTGTTTGTCGGTGTTGCACAGAGAACTCAGAACTATGTCAGTTAGAGCACAAATAATGAAATAGCTATCACAGCTCTCAGAGTAACAGACAAACACATAGCAAATACCTTAAGGTCAGTCCCATGCTTTGCTCTTTGCTATGAGCCATTGTAAGTACATATATGTGCAATATGTACCTCAAAGGTAGCCATCAAATTCCACCAAGCCCAGAGGTCTCCAACAATGCTCCATCTCCCCCTGCCCTCCTCCCCTAAATAGTGTTTTTATTTGATTACTTAAATACGTATTTTGCTTTTATTTTTATCCCCCTTCTCACGCTCTAAACAAGAGACCTTTAACCAGGGCCATCCTTACCCATATACAAAGTATGCAACTGCATAGGACACCAGGAAATGTGGGGTACCAAATTTCCTGGTGCCCTGCACAGTTGCGTGCTGCTCCAGCCCCTGCTCCGCCTCTTCCCTATGGCCCACGCCTCTGCTCTGCCCCAGCCCCGCTCCCACTCCACCCTTTCCCCAAAGCCCCCACTCCTGCTCCACCCCCGCCCCGCCTCTTCCCACCCCTGCTCTGCCCCAGCCCCGTCCCCACTCCCCTGAGGAGTGCAGCAGGGCTGGGCCTGCACTCACTGGCAATGGGAAGTGCAGCATCCCGGGCGCAGCTGCGCTGACGGTGAGTGCTGGGGGGTGGTTCCCCCCTCTCCCCCAAAGCCAGCCCTGCCCCTGCCACCCTCGCGAAGGCCTGCCCCCCCCCCCCACACACACTGGGGGGGCTGCGTCGGGCCCCAGAATAGCTAGGGATGGCCCAGTTTTTAACCAAATAACAGGCACCTATCAGAGATTGGCTAGAACTAAAAGCCAGGTTTCAGAAGCCCCCTAACTTAGAAGAGATTGATATCCAGATCCAAGTTTTTGTGACCAAAGCCCACTCCTAGTTTGGATATATTCAGACAAACTTCAGTTTAGATTCTTATCCAGTCCAAACTTTCTGAAGTTCAGCAAACAATGGTTAATAATAACCAGAGGTTTTCATTACAAATCTTCACACAATTCAAACTTTCTTGGTTTCATGTTTCTTCACATATTCAAAATTCTGGCAAGTTTAATCAAACAATCTGTTAAGATTCCACGCAAAGCCATGTGAAATGTAGCAATGTGAATCTCAATCAAGTTTTGCTCCAAATTTGAGTTTGCTCAAGCCCAAAACTCAGAATAAAACTCATGGTTTGCAAACCCATGCAAAATGAAGAAATAGATAACACAAATATCTATAAGCCAATTTAGACATGTTTTTCACAACTCTGGTTAATTACCCAAAGGAGCGAAATAGAAAAAACACAGATCAGCTTAATTATTGTACTTCTCTTTATTCAAATTATACTGAATCCCCCTAATGCATAATTTAATAAACTGTTAATATCTCTCCATGGTTATTATATTATATGAAATTCAATAAGAATACAGTCCAACTACTTTTGCTAAATTTATGTTGTATGTTTCTCATTTAGGGATGATTAACGAATTATTTACAAATAGCTACACACAGGCCAATATCCACTGGAAATTATTTATTTCAGACTGATAGATGGCCCTAAATCGATCAGGATCTATCTATTTAAAACTTCTGACACGTTGAATTGTATTTAGGTTGTATTATTAAATAACATTATTTAAACATTAGGCCTAGCACCTAGTCAAAGTGAAAAAGCATAAGATTAAATTCTACTCTGTCCAGATAGCAGAGGACAAATGAGGAGTATCGAATGCAGTAGGCTGGGAGTTAGTTTGCACATATACTAGACAAATACAGTTAATCAGATCTGCAAGAATCATAGTCAAATAGTCAACATGATGTATTATGCGTAGATTAATGTTTGTACATCAAATTACTTTGTCAGTGCAGTCAGATTTAATAAATATGAATGGGTTCACAAATTCAGTTTGCTATTCAAATTATGAAAAAAAACCCTTCACACTGAGAGTCAATACTGTATTCACCACTTGCATCCCTTCCAATTATCTGTTACTTATCTTTGAATAACCAGATGTACAATAAACCAGATTGCATTGTACATGGCAAATCTAATGTGTATTATAAGTAGGTTTCCTATGTATGTCAGTTTTTAGTCACTTCCTATGTTAGTTCATTTTTAGGCATTAATATTTCTTACACTCACCCAGTATATTTTAAAGGAGGGAAAAAAAGAACTTTATGTACTCATATTGTAATAACTCACAAATACTGGAGACTTCCCTCTCTCTAACTCTGCTGATATGAAACAGCTCTCTTTAGAGCACACTCCTCAAAACAACAGTAAAAGAAGCATTCCAGATTTAATGGCAATACACCTTTCTAGGTTCATTTTGTATTCTACTATACTGTGCTTTACCAGCATAGTTTAATAGACAAGGCACTGGACTGGAAGTCAAGAGACCTGAGCTCTATTTTTGACAGTGCCATTGACTTCCAAATCACTTAAAACCTTTGTCCAATATTTCAAAAGTGACAAGATTTTGAAAGCCTCAATTTTGGGATGTCTGTCTGGAGAAACTTTAAAGGGGTCTGATTTTTAGAGTGGGAACTCAGCAATTTCTGAAAATCTGTCTGCTTTAAGGTGTCTCAGGTTGGACACACAAATATCGAAACATCCCGAATCACTAGTCAGATTCACAAATCTTGAGCTTGATGTCAGTTTCCCCATCTGTACCATGAAGCTGATGATTCTTATCCATCTTCATAAATTCCTTGACAGTTCTGGATGAAGACTGCATATTTCTAATTTAGACAGCATTTTGGGGGAAAGGGACTTATTTCTTTGGCATAGTTTTCCTTATCGTACAACATTGTATACATCCTCATCCTTGGATCCCAAAAGAGCATTATGGAAAGGGAATACTGTACTCAGTGGTTCTTCTTTTATTCTTAAAGCAAGTGATGGTCTGGGAGTAATACTGTGGAATGCTCACCTCACTAACCAAGTATGTGACTCCCGGATCTGAGAGCACTGGGAACACTCCTTCCCTTTCCCCTTTCCATTGTCCTTAGTTGGGGAAGGGAAGGAGTGAGGGAGTGGGGGAACTTGAACTCCCACTAATTCCTTCTCTCTTCCAATGGCTTGCAGTGGGTATGTGTGGGAGGGGAGCGAGATGTTTCCAAAAGCATCTGGTTTCTGAGCTTGTCCTACCCACTCCTACTGCCATTGGATTACTGGGAAATGTCAGACTGACTGACTGGCTCAGTTAGTCATCCTCCCTAACCCCAATATGTGATCATAGAATCAGTAATTGCCCATTATAGGAAATGAATGAGACCAGAGTCTTCTCAAAGGGCATATATATAGTAAAGTAATTGTGTGTTTGTGTGTGTGTTTGTGTGAGAGAGAGAGTACAATATGCAAGTAAATCAAGTAGTTTCACAGTCTGTGCTTGAATTTAAACAGAAAAGGAAAGGCGGGATAGCAATATGGGCATTAAGTCCTGTTAATACAAAATATTGTTATGCTTAGCAGACGTATATTTACACATGCAAATTACAGCCTGCTGAGTTTCAAATCAATGAGCCAGTGATGCCCAATGAGCAGCAATGATATGTTAGCAGAGAGAAATAAAATTAAAAAGAACACCTGCCTGATATCTTGCTGAGCCAGGGCTTTCATCCTCTGTACTGAATTGGGAGATCTGAGACCCAGTGGAGGTGCATTAGAATTTTTACCATCATGCCATCATTTTACATTTCATCCCTGTAGCTCATTTGATAAATGTCTTTTGTTTGAAGGTGCGCAAGAGAAAGAAAGACTGTATTGTTTGCTACTTTTAGGACGTTAAAATGCCAATAATTTCCTTATAAACTCTGCCTTCATAAGATGTTCCCTGGATGCACTTTCTAGCCTCTGTCCTCTGGTTAGAAGAATTTAGTTTATAGGGATGGGGAGGGGAGGAATTATTAGGGCTTGTCCACATTGACTTAGTGCACGTCAAGCCAGGGAGAGAATGCAGAGTGCTTTAGCCTGCTGCACACTAAGTCACCGTGTGGCCCCTGTTACCGTGCACTAAAATTCTGTAGCATGCTTTCACATATTGGTGCTTCAAGTAGCCATGCATAAGTGTGCACTACAGAGCTTGTAGTGTTTGGTTCCAGGGTCCACACGGACTGTCAGTGCACAACAGCTTAGAGCACTTTAGAGGTAGACCTTGGCTTGCCATGCACTGACGACCAGGTAGATAAACTAGGATATGGATTATATTTGCATTCAAAAGTCCTATTACGTGGGTAATATTGGGGGATATTCCTATTTGATAAATCTTACATTGGAAATAATATGAGCGAACGTCATCCGCACTAGGAGAAAGATGTTTTTTACCATGTGTTAGCCAAGTCCTAGTGTGGACATAGCAATTGACCTGCTAGCATGTGTGAAAACTATAATTGTAATGTCCACATTAGAATTTTACCATGTGTTAGTTGCCACATTTCAGCTTGGGGCTTGTCTGCAGGCTCGTTCCCAGCAAGCTGCGATGTGAATCTACCCCCTAGTAGCCTGCCATACACTGTCATGTGGATCCTATTGACACTCATTAACAATTTGTCAGTGTGGTTTGATTTACTCCAGTTTCACACCTCAGCAAATTAAATATTCCTGTAGAGAAGCCTAAAGTGTGGACACACGCTAAAAGGGACAAAAGCCAAGGCACACCTGCTTCTTGGTGAAAGAGTAGTGCGTTAGCTAAGGTTTCTATGAGCACAGGTTGCCTGTGTGCAGTTTGTGATCAGCTCTGTTCAAGCAAACATACCTTGTGTACATCTTGTAAATAAACAACATTAAGGAAATACTTGATTTCATATTACTGATTTCTGCTCCAAACGGAAGATTGAGCTTGCCTAGGTCTAAAATCTGCTACTGCTTGGCAAAGGGGCAATACATCTATAATCAGAGTGGAAGCTTACTCCTGACTCATCATTTGATTTTACTCTCGCCTTACACTGGCAAAGCTACAGTGTCCTCAGTGGGAATTTCCCAAAGTAAAAAGTGAGTAAAAATCCATGATGTGTGTGTGTTTATATATGTATATATACACACAGTGTATCTTCCATAAATTATTAAAAATTCTCTCAAACCAATACTGAAGGATGTTAATGAAAGGATAAGAAAGCTGTATTTTAGGAGATTAAAATGCTGTTAATTTCTGTATGCATTTAAGATTAATAAACTGCTAATTAGGGTATGCAAATGAGGACTCTCTGAATTCCATCATAAACATTCACTAGTACCTTATCCATAAATCACATTCAGTTAATGTATTTTTGTTATGTAATTGGAGAATAACAGATTTATGAGCCAGTCCAATTAGGTCTAATTTACATGTGTATGGAATTTTGTAATAAAGTATTATGAACCTAATATGCAAGTCAGAAGAAACTAATTATAACATGTATTTGCTTTAGTCGGATGAAAGAAAATTGAACTTCGTCTTAAAAAATTACTGCTACATGCTTGAGGCAGAAGTAATAACGAAAAGAGTTTAGAAATCCCAACTTTTTTTCCTTAAAATATTATATGTAGATATTGTTAAAACTCTTGTAATTTGTACTACACAGATTTGCAATTTGCTATGTCTTAAGGGCCAAATTCACCAAAGAAGATACTCTATACCTCCTGGGGCATCCATGCTGACTGGGTTGCTATGGAGGACAAAAAACTATTTCCAGCTTTGTGGCATGGCCAGGAGTTATTAAGTCACTTGACAGCAAACAACCGTAGAGAAGATGCTCTCATGCAAATGAGCTCCATACCTTGCATCAGCTTTGAGAATCTGGAGATTTTAGCATCTCTTCAACCTGGGTGTTCTGTTTGCAAGAGTTCCTGTGGCCTTCAGGCTGAATATCCCTCCTGCCTGGGTCTAGTGAGGAAATTGACAGGCCAAATGTTTTTAATGTTAACTGAAGGAAGTATGAATGGGGGGCAGGAGTGAGAACCTTTTCTTCCATCCATGGTGCATAGAGTCTTGCTGTGGATGGCAGCAATTAGCAGTCATATGAGGAGTCTTCCTCTGTTTTCAATATCATCCCCCCCATTCCCTACAAAGTGGAAAATTTAGGTCCTAGAAACATTTTTTCTTTACTAGCCGAGTTCTGAAACATTCTGGCTTTACTTTGGTGTCAGTCCTTTGTAATTATTGGATTTTCGTTTGATTTACACTGGTGTAAAATCTGAATCAGTTCCACAGCCTTCATGCTGGGAAGCCTTTATGACACTGAGCCAGGGAAGAGTATAATTTTGGGGAGCTGCAGAATGCTTGATTCAGCATCACATGGTCACTCCTGAAGATGTTCTTACCCTTTCTGATAGGAAGCCACATTCAGGTGATGAGTTTGAGCATGGTATGGTCTATGTTTTTTAAGCTATTAGTTAAAGAAATTATCTATTATCTTTTGTTTAATATTCCATATTAAGGTGATAATTTCAACCAGTATGGTGGTGATGGCAGCTTTACAAATTTTAGGTAGGACTCATTTCCATCCAGTTCCTCTCCGATGATTTATTGCTACCACCAAATCATGACCTCCAGTGATCAAACATTATTTATATGCAAATGCAAGGAGTATGGGAAATAAACAGAATGATCTGGAAATATTAGTATATAAGCTAAATTATGACTTAATTGACATCACAAAGATTTGGTGGGGTAAGTCTGATGACTGGAATATTGATATCATTCTGGAGTGTATTAACAGAAGTGTTGTATGTAAGATACAGGAAGTAACTGTCCATTCAGCACTGGTGAGGCCTCAGCTGGAGTAATGTATCCAAATGTGGATGCCACACTTTAGTACACATGTAGACAAATTGCAGTGAGTCCAGAGGAGAGCAACAAAACTGATAAAAGATTTAGAAAACCTCATCTATGAGGAAACATTTTTTAAAAAACTGGGCATGTTTAGTTCTGAGAAACAAAGGCGGGGGGAAGGGGGGACGCTGATAACAATCTTCAAATACATTAAGGGCTGTTATAAATGGTGGATGGTGATCAATTGTTCCCCATGTCTGCTTAAGGTAGGACAAGAAGCAATGAAGACTTAGTCTACAGCAAAGGCGATTTAGGTTAGATAACAGGGAAAACTTTCCAACTTTAAGAACAGTTAAACTCTGGGATAGGCTTCCAGTGAAGTTTTGGAATTACCATCACTAGAGGTTTTTAAGAACAGATTGGACAAACACCTGTCAGGAATGGTCTAGATTTACTTGGTCCTGCCTCAGCACAAGGGGTTGGACCTGATAACTTCTCAAGGTCCCTTTCAGCCCTAAAAGTCTATGATTCTACTCGTGAGCTGATTAGGTAGAGGGAAGTTGCAATGATCCCACACAGTCTCCTCCAAAATGTTCTAGCTGGTGTGCAGAATTTGCCCCTTTGCGGCACAAGAAGTAGGTTTCTTACCAAGTCCACAAATTCATGCAGAGCCCTCCCTGTGTCAGTTCTGAGGCCTTATGGAAACACAGTTCCTTTGGCACTACACTGCCAGGGTTATTTCCACCAGGGGCTTCCCCCAGAACCGTTCATAAAGAGGGACCCAACTGCTCACTTTCATTTCTGATGGGTGCCAGGAGAAGCAATGCACTTGCTACCACACCTACTGAGACCCTCCACTCTTACCCCCTATTCATATATGGGATTCAGGGTAATAGAGGATCATGCCCTGAGGTGACTGACACTCTAGGGTACGAAATGATACCTCTCTAGGGGAAGTGATACCTGATTTATTCTTTTTGGAGAGAAAAGTTTGGAGAAGGAATGGGTAAGCTGTTATAGAAATTAAACTGGATTTTTTTTTAGAAAAGCAGCTTATAGCAAGTTTTTACATGAGCTATTGGAAGGCTGAAGTAGTACATTGCATGTTTTTCAGATATGTTTTAGCCCAATTTAAATCTCATCAGATTAAATTAAAGCTTATTTAAAGTATTAATCATGAGTTAAAACCATTTGAAGTACTTTGAAATTACCAGGCAACATATTTATCAGAAAGTATGTTAATTAAATCACAAAACATTTTGATAATTGATATAAGAGAATAAAAAGGAATTGTTTGGACAACTTTTCAGCTAATTCCTCTATACATCCAATATGTGTTCGTCTTTGGCCCTTTAGTGTTAAATCACTGGAAGAATAATAAGATCATCCTATTATTTCAAACCACCACCATCTTTAAAGAATGTGACAGGGACAGTTTATCAACAAATTAGCTACTTTATGAACGACTAACCAAGGTGGCCATCTTTTACTTAAAATGGGATGGGAGCTGCTGCTATTCCTTGATTATACTCACATCAGTGAGAACTGTGAATAGGGACATTTTTATCATACTGTCTTTTAGCTTATACTTTTTTTCCACTAAGAAGTTTACTGTAGGACCTTGCAGTAGTCTCATTTAAAACTTTCTACTAGTTAGTTTTTACTGTTTTGAGAGAGATTTGCTAGGTTAACAACACAGAATACCTACAGAACCAATACCATCTCTATGGATGCTAAAGCTTTATAAGATCAACCTTGGCATCTACATAAGTTTAAAAAATTGAATTAGAGGTGGCCTAAAACTTGAATAATTTATATGAACCTCCTTTATCCTCTTCCATTAGTAAATACCAAGTGCAAAATTCTGGCTTCATTAATGTCAATGGCAAAACTCCAACTCACTTCACCGAGGCTAGGATTTCACCCCAAGTGTCTGTCTAAAGTGGTATCTGGACCCAATCTATTCCTGACCAATCTACTTGCAAAACAAAAACCAACACAAAAAGGTTTTCCAAAACCAGATTGATGTTTTCTCTTCACTAGAAAAAACAGTCTGGTTTTCAGTGGCCACCATGGATATGAGTTCAGAAATGCAAATACCTGAGTGCAGATGCTCATCTGTCTTTCAAACTTGTGACTCTGATGGATGTTTAAATTTACACCAGGTTACCTTAGCTTTTTCAAGGAACAATGTTTGGTTAACAGGATTGGCATAAAGTGGGAAAGAGCATAAGCATTTTAGTGTCTTCATAACATAGTGCTCGACAGCATCTAAGGTGTAAAGGATATTTTTTATTTCATCTGCTGTGATACTTTGTGGCATCTATTTTGAGCTGTACAAAACAGCTCTGTTTAAAGACTCTGTTAAAGCAAATAAAGCAGTGAAGAAATTCCCACTTGGGTTTGTTGACCATATGCTGTAGCGGAGACCTCTTTGAATGCCACAAATTAAAATCCTCAAGCCTTAGCTTGGCCAAATATTTTACCCCCTGAATAAAGAAAACAGATTTGAGCAAGGTGGCTGCCAAGACTGGTCTTTTTGCTAGATGTAAAGTGGCAGAGCTCCTGTTCCTGCAGGCGGTTTTAGGGTGTCATCTTGTAGCTTTTCAGAGTTGTAAGAGCCTCAAAGTGAAGCTGATCAGTTTTGAAGCTCTTAAAAGATCTGAGGCGACTTTTTCAAACAGGTGAGAGACATAGAAACACTGCTTCACTTTCTGTATATTGCACTCTAAGTGGTTACAAATTGTACAATATAATTGAATCAATTATACTTTGTTTCTCTCTGGGGAAGTGTTGGTTCACAGGCTGATTTATGGGGCACTCTGGTTACAGGCAAATGTCTTCATGCACATCAGAACATGTGTGTCAGTGGGAAAACTTCTTTACAGGATTTGTAACACAGATAAGGAATTGGTGCCCCACCATCTTCTTGCCCCTTTGACACAGCAGCATATCAGAGGAGATGTGCTTTTTAGTCATGCAATAAATCCTTACCATAGATTGAAAGTGAAATTTGGAACTCATGATGCTTCGTAGATGATGGCTAGTATCCCAGGTGCCCTGAGCCAGCTAGTTCAGCCCCTTGGAAAGGAGACAATATATTACGTTTTGATTCAAAAGTTGAAGATGGTATGAAGGATTAAAATTTGAAAATATATAGCTGAACTGAGAGGATATGCAGTTGTTCAGACAGTTTTGTGTAGACATACAGAACAATATATCACCATACCGATTTCTAAACAAAAAGGAAGGGATGGAAGACCGTTATAGGTAGGTATACTTAATCTTGCCTCAGAATGGGAGGCTGGACTAGATTACCTTTTGAGGTCCCTTCTAGCCCTACATTTTTTGTGATTTTGTGTAAGATTATCTCTGCTTTTTCTTTTACACAAAGTTGTTGTTGTATGGGATTCCTCCCAAACCTCACAATAATAGTAAATATATATGTTCATAAGTGTTACTTATCATCTGCTGTGTTATGGGCTTGTGATACTTTCTCAGGGCATCCAGAGTTATAGGTCACCCCAGCCTCAGCACAAGAGAGATTTGCTGGTGCTAAACTGGATGACAACTCCCTTTCACCCCAGTCTGTTAGACATACCAGACAAACTTCTCAGGACTCTGCCAGCCCTTACTTTGCCTTGCAGGTTAACTTTTCGTGTACCTCAGTTCCCAAACTTCCCAGAAGCATCACCCTGCAGTGTTCAGCCCCTGTTACTGGACACTGACAGTAATTACCAAGTCTACAGCCTCCAACGAGGCAGTATTCACCCCAGCTTATTTGATTCATCTAAGAAGCAACACATTACCTAATATCATAGCACTGCGATGACTTTATAGTAAAAAGAGAATAAGCTTATTAACAAAGAACAGAGATTCACAAGTGAGTATTGTAAGAATAATGGAAACAGTGATGGTTGCTAATAAAATGAAAGTATAACTTCTAAGAGACTAATCATAACCAAAACCTTGTTCTAAAACAGTTTCTCATCTCAACAATCTCTCAACAAAGGATCCAACTTTCATGAATGCAAAAAGCACTGTCCTTTTTGAACTCCGTGATGGATGACTGAGAGGTTCTTTTTCATTCTTCTGATAGTCCAGCAAACCTTTCTCATCCTCCTGTCAACTTGTTCTTCCTGTTTACCTCAGATGCAGATGAACTCCCGTTGTATTTGGTTTATCCTGCTTAATTTACATCAGAAATCTAGGCAGACAGGTAAATCTTTGTCATGGACAACCATGTTTTATCAACCCTGCCTGGTTATGTAGTTTAAACATAGTTTTAGTACATACATACAACTTCTTGACTAACATCCAGACATACATCTTGCAATGCATATGATGACCACTATGATATTAGTTTTAATTTGATACCTCACACAACATTCTTTATAGCTAAATACTATGACTACAATATGTGAAGTGTAGGGAGTCTGTTACATGACAGTGAACCCTTTGGCATTGAGGGTCTCTTGGGGTGACAGTGCTATTTGTACATCAGCTCTGTTACCGAGTGGCTCTCTCTAACATATTGATTTTGGACTGATGGGTATTACTTGCTGGCACACAAGGATGCTGTGTTAGTATTATGTGCAGAAGAAAGATTAAATTTTGTCCAGTGTATTCCTAGGAGGAGCCTCAGTGAAGGAAAACACAATTTTATTTTATTTATTTTTTTACCTCTATGAGCTGCCAAGAAGGCCCTTAATAGAGCTTCTTTGGTATTTCTTCTATTACACATATAATACCTTGGAGATGTGTTTTGAGCATGGTGAAGTTTTTTTTAGTTAAACCCAGCATTTTTCACTTAAGTTTAGGTATTTTAAAATAGGGTCTGCTGAAGCTTAATATTTTTCTCTTGCCTTTGCCCTCACATTATTAGTCTCTTGAGGAAAATGTGTAATCCAGGTGTGAGGAAAAGTAGACTTATTTGGTAGATGTATACTGAAGCAGAGACCTGCCAAACTATAATAAATTGTTCGGAATGGGTTTTACCACTTTTAGTATCACACCAATCAATTCTGTGACATAACCAATTATGTTGTAACACAGCACATAAAAAGCTGGAGTTTAATTGTAAATTTGCTAGCAAACTTTATAGTATTTGTTGGTTTTGCTCATTCACCTATGTGGTGGTTTGATGCATGACATATGAAATGCCTACATTCTGGAATAACCTTGGTATTCCCACAACCCTGGGCTTTAGAGCTAGTGCATCATAAAGATGGCACATGTATATGTCAATTGGAAGTAGGGTATATGGGCTGAGCCCCAATTCTGGAGGTAGGAGATGGTTAAAAAAAAAAAGTAAGGTCTACCAACAAGGGTAATGTTGTCACATTCATGTGGATGCAAAAAGGAGCTGGTATTTAGTAATGCAAAATATGCAAGATCAGTCTTAAATCTGAGTCAGTGTGGGTGGGCAGGGTAGAAAATGTGAGTGAGAGGGCAGGTGTGTTGGCCAGTGCACTCAGCAAAAGCCAGTTACAAGAATAGCTCACAAACACAGCATTGGTATAGCAGCTAAACCAAAAGACTCCAAGATAGAAAGAGAAAAAGCAACTCTGTCAGCTGTTTATGTCACCATACAAAGAAGTCTTATAGAAGATTACACCAATTTAAAATGATCATAGAAATAATTTTACTGATAGCTGATAATATGGGGTGATTATCAGGATGTGGAGCCTCCTCTCCCCAGGAAGTATTCTGTGAGCTCCAAGGTTCATAGATATTTCATGTAAGTTCTTTGGTGCAGGGACCATCTTTTTGTTCAGTGCCTAGCACAGTGGAGGTCCTGAACCATGTTTATAGACACTACTGCAAAAATGATAATAATTAATAATAAATTAGTAAATGCCCGCTGCTATATTGTGGGGTGCAAGTCAATCTATCTGTGCAAACATCCAACAACTCTGACTGGATGCATGTAAGTTGGATCCATGGCCCTGTCTTCACCTTGACATGTGCCCCTCCTCCCTCCCAGGGCAGTAGGAAGTCATAGCCGCTGTACTTCTCTGAGCATAGGAGTTGCAGTTTCACCTGATCTTTATGCTGACTGCACAAGAGCAGTGAAAGGCTTTTTATGTAATGGCAAGGAAGACTATGGCCCATTGTAATGAATTAATAATATATTAAACTATTTTGCATTTAAATAGACTACAAGGAGTGCCTTAGAGTCCCTACCAAATAAATAGTCTTCTCTATATATCATGATGAATATATGCAACATATATTGTCATTATTGAAAATATATTTTCAACACTATATTATGCAAAAATCTGTCTAGAATATGTAAATTATTCAGAATATATTGAATATATACACAATATCTTTATGGCCATCTGATTTGTAAAATACAGAGGTATATATTTATAAACCTGAAGGAAAAATATGTCTGACATAACTAATTCTGGTATGATATATTGCCAATGCAGTATATTGTTAATATATTCATTTAATTACAGGCACACATACAGCTATGTTAAAAGAAAATTATTAAGGTTGCCAAGTCAATCACTCAGAAGTTAGGAAAAGCCAGAATTATGGCTGCTTGTGCAACCTTAATTCAGTCCCTTTGTACATATGCATTATAATAGTCTTTAATTACATGATCAAAATGGGCAAAACCTGAGGAAATAATCTGCTCTTGCATTTAATCTGAATCAGGTGCAATGAGATTAAATCTACACTCCAGTGCCTAGGGTTCTTTTCGATTAGATAGAATTTTATTATAGATTCATTGATTCCAAGGCCTGAAGGGACCAGTGTGATCATTGTGTAAATTATTTATTAAGCACCAAACATAGTCGTAGTCCTGGGCCTTGCCCCCAGGATACTTACACTATAAAACAGACAATAAAATTGAGACACATGGGAGCATATCCTGAGCTGGTGTAAATTGTCATAGCTCCATGATGGTCAGGAAATTGATTTAACACAAAGCAGTGCAGGGGTTTGGAGAGTTTTTTTGAACACAAGTATACCAGCACCTTCTTCCTTGATAGGTGAAAGTTGAAAGACCAATGGACGTGTTTTCAGGAAGAATTTCAATAAGGGCAGGGAAGCATCTTGGTTCATTAGACAAGGAAGGGATTTTTCAGACCTGGGGGGTAATAAATGGGTATGTACTTTGAGGTGACTGTCACCTTGTTCATCTACTAAAAAGCCAGTTTTTTTGTAAGCGGAGCCTCAGTGAGAGAGAATAAAGGGCTGAGAACATGTATTCATACCTCATAGTGAGACAAGTGATTATGAACCCAGCTCATGGTCCATTGTCTGCTGCTGCCTGGAGACTTTTTTTTAAAGGTCCTCTGTGCTTTGAATGTTGTGTTGAATCAGTATGTAAGATTACAAGCCAGTGAGCCTTCATAAATGATTAAATGTACACTTTGGATATTTTTGTATCAAAGGAACAGAAATATTTTCCTTGTTGAATCGTCTTTAGTTAGTTCATCCTTTCTGTGTGTTTCAATGGAGGGTATAGTTGAAGCCCCCTTCATGCAATGCCAGTATGCTATATTGTCTACTAGGGGATCACTGAAGTCAATTTACAAAGCAGTAAACCTCTAACTTCATTAAGCTTCAAAATCAAATTTAAATAGTGACTTTTGACTGAAGTTGCCATAGTTTCTAATCACACATCTCTATGACCTGAACTTCTTTTTTAGGCCCAGCTCCGTGCTAAAAATAATAGTTTCTTTCGTATTTGATCATGCAATGTCAGTATTATATTCATTGCCTAGCACAATGTGGCTCTGATCCTTTTTTTAGTGTCTAGGCACAATGTAATTCAAATAATGAATAATAGTAACAGCAACCTGGGAGACCTCCCATAGAATACATAGAGAAGGTCCCTTTGCCTGAAGTGCATGTTGAAATCTGAGCATACGATAAGGCTGTCTTTAGCTTTAGTAATGGAGAACACACTGTGACTGAAACAAACACACAACTTTTCAGGTAAATATGAGGAATAATTTCTACTTACATGGTAATTTTCACCATTGGAGCTCATAAAGCATGCACAATCATATTTTGAACATTTTCACACCCTTCTCTGAGCAGGCATCTCATTTTGGCAACTCACATGGATGGAGCTTATTTTGTGGGCGGAGCTTGGAAAGTACCATCACCTTTTCCCCCCCAATTTCACCCTTGTTAAAGACAATATAAGTGAAATAGTTGTTCAATCAGTTAAATCCATTAGAAAAGAAGTGGGACCCTGATGTTCTTAAGAGATCTTAAGTCTTCCCTCTGTTATGTTCCCATTGGAGATGCATTTTCAATTTCAGAGTGAAGTCATTTGTATTTTCTTCATTGAACCTTAGCAGTGTCAAGACTGAAAATCAAAGGGCAAAAAATGGTTATTTTGCATCACTGAAGTGTATTTCTATGCATTAATTATTCATGAACCACTTGTGCATATGAGATTAAAGACAGCTGCTGTGGAAAGCAGGCTCTGGGGTGACAATTTCTATGTATGATGTCATGCCATGAGGTCCTATGAATAAACCAGTAGTGACAATCAATTTTATTCATCAGCAACAGATCATTTGAGAACACTGGCTTACGAAGGAGGCTTACTTAAATAGAAAAAAAAATCCCATTAAAATAAATTGCCTTTTGTATTCTCTATATGGAAGTAAACATTGCAGAGCTTATTAATTGATTTTGGGAGAAAAGGGAAACTAGATATAGTACATGATTAACATATGCTGACTTTGCCTCACTGAAGTGCTGGCTCATAAGTCCAGTGCTGCTGTCACAGACCAAATGAGCTTATTTGTCTTACTTTAGTCTCTGGAGGACAGTTGCCAACATCACAGAGCTGCTGTGTGCAGTCACATTAGCATCGATATGTACACATACCATCAAAGAAGTCTAGATAGTTTAACTTTGGAAAGTTTTTAAGGGAAAGTAGATTAATAAATAGATTACTATCTGAATGATGAATTGCTGTATCAGGTTGTACTGCAGGATTCTAATATTATATACATGAAATGTGTTTTGCTTGATACCAAGCAACAGAATTACCCTATTCTACTGCACTATGAGCTCAATTCTGCCTTCAGTAATATGGGTATTACTCCCACTGAATTCATGCTACTGGGCATGAGTCAGACCCTATGTTAGCAAACTAGAAGATGTATCTTAACAAGATGCAAGATGTTTAAAGAGAGATACAAATAAAACAGCACTTATAGTTATGCATGCTGGGAGAGTCTCCCTGAACTTGTACAGCAAATAGCAACCCTCTTCACTCCAATCCTTCACTAAGGGATAGATTGTTCATGGATATGCAAGGGTGGTACAGGGGGTGAGGTGCCTCTCATCTCCTTGTGACTCCAGTACCTGTGAAGTCCAAGAACTTGGAAAGTGTCAAGGACTCTGCAGTGCAAGCAGTGCTAGCCTGTACAAAGGAAGCGGGGAGAAGATAGAACCAATGCCCAGACTGCCTCTGCACCAAAGAGAGGTGCTGACAAGTCTTAGATCAGACCACAGACAGAAACCACTCAGTGTCTGTTTCCCAGCTGGTGTGCCACTGCTCCACACAGCCTTCAATGCCTTCTAGGTTGCAGAGACTTAGCCCTCCAGCGAGGTCACTTACAGTTCTACCCTTTCCAGGGCACTCAGAAGTCCAAAATAATATGAAATAACCTAAACTCTTCCCATTCCTCCAGGAGATCTTTTAGGCACCAATCTTCCTCAGTCTCTAGCTCTAGCCAGCCTTTTCTCCCGAAGTGAGAGCCTTACATTTTTTCTCTCTGCCTGAGCAGGGCTCACCTTTTTTTCGGGGGTGGAGGAGGAGTCCCTTTCCTGCTCCAGGTATCTCAGTTTGGGCTAACTGGGCCTTCAGTAATCCATTAACCCTTCCTGCCTTGTATAGAGTCTTGTGTGCCCTGTTTAAGAATGAGGCAGGAAAGGCACTCCATGGGAGCTCCAGGAGCCAATGTACCAACTTTAAGCAAATTTAATCCTGAGCCTCAGTATCCCCACAGAACAACCAAGACAGAGAAGAGAAACTTTTATGCAATCATGAGCAAAATTGGCCACTGCTAGAAGTTGGACACCAGGCTTGATGGATCAATAGTCTGTTCTTATAGGTAAATCCTATGATTCTACCAGAAGACTGCTCCTAACTCTGTTTTACTTTGACACTCTTATTTTATTGTTTTTTCTGTTGTGTTCCCAACAGTGACCCTCTCACCAAAAAAAAAAAAAAAAAAATACTATGATCTAATAATAGTTGGCAGGTTTTGTTCATGTTTTCATCATATGTTTATCTTCTTTAGGTAGCTGTAGCTTCCTTATTTATTCTGATGAGAAACTAGCAGAAAGAGCTGCCAGTAAACTAAGGGTGTAAAATAGAGAACAGTGGGACAACTGAGGGAGAGCTTAGGGATTGAGCACAGGAAAACTGCAGGACATAATATAGGAGCAACTAAGTATATTTATTGCCCACATTTTTCAATAGTTTTATTATAGCTTTTAACCAACCCACAGCTTTGTAAAATATAATTCATGCAGCCAGAAAACAAACACAACTTGTGACTGAAACAGTTAGGTTGAAACCTTTTATTATCTAGACATACAAGAGAGGAAGATTGGCCTTGTGCTTAAGGCAATGGACTGGATCTGAAAGGAATTGGGTTCATTTCCAAATCTTGCACAAACTTCTTGTGTGACCTCGCAAAGGTCATTTAATTTCTCTGTGCATTAGTTCCTGGTCTGTAGAAATTGGGGATAACAACAGTGCCTCCCTTCCACACTTTGTCTGCCGTGTATGTTTAGATTGTGAGCTCTTACTGTCTCTCACTTTGTGTTCGTAGAGTGTCTACCACCATAGGGCCCTGATCTTCGATGGATCCTCTAGAGGTGCTATAGTCACATGAATAAAATGTAACAGCATTGGCCAGATGCTGTTTTGAACTGCAATTGGGTTATTTGTTCCTTTGTTACCCATCCTTTAGTTCAGATGACTGGCTGTCTAACTTGTGTGCAATTTTGTAATGCTATATGATAGTTCTTATCTAAACAGTTTCTACCAAATGAGCAAAATTATTCCTTCATCTAAGTGGGCACAACTCCACTGAAACCAAAGGCATCATGCCCCTATATGTAACCTTTGAATTTTTAAAGATATAACAAACCAAATAGGAAGGAACTTTGATTTGCAAATGTTACACAAATAAATGTGACATTCATTTCTCTCTCTGATTGATGGGTAAGATTCATGGAGCTGTACGGTTCACAAGTATTCATGAATACTCCCTCCTCCCCCCACCGCCCTGACCCCCAGCTCTGAGCCCAGCCCCTCTGAGCCGGGCACCCCCCGACCCCATTTCCCACAGCCCTGACCCCCAGCTCCGAGCGCAGCCCCTCTGAGCCGGGCACCTCCTCCCTCTTCCCCCCGCAGCCCTGACCCCTAGCTCCGAGCCCAGCCCCTCTGAGCCGGGTACCCCCTGACCCCATCTCCCCACAGCCCTGACCCCTAGCTCTGAGCCCAGCCCCTCTGAGGCTGAGACCCCCCTGACCCAGAGCCCAGCTCCCCACCCAGCCCTGGGCAACAGTAGCGCCATCCCCAGGCAGCGACAGCCCATTGGCACCAACCATCACCATCACCCAGTGACAGCCCATTACGTAATTGCAAATGTATACATACCATTAAAGCATTTAATGTTTTTAAATAATGTATTTCATGTATTTTCAAATTACATTCAAAAATTAATTTTTGAATGTATTTCACTGGTTATTTTTTACATTTCCAAATACATGTTACTATAGTATTGCAACTTTTTTTTATAGAAGGGGCCCCTAAAATTGTTTTGCCCCAGGCCCCCTAAATCCTCTGGGCAGCCCTGCAACATTTTCAACCCTGGGTGCCAAAAATGTAAGCAAGTTAGCCCATGTTTTGTGCAGCTGAATAAAAAAGCCTACCTCTCTAATATATGCCCGTGGGAGTTGCAGATGCTCAGCACCTTTGAAGACAAGGTTCCTGTTATTTAGGTGCCTAAATGTGGATAATTTTATGTCTCTGCTTTTATGTAGCCAGGTTTGAAAATGTTGAACTTTCTAGAAAATCCAAAACACATATGCATGAGTATAATAAGCAGAATGAAGAAACCAGAGGAAATAGAATAGAAAGACTTGGGGGGAACAATGAGAATATGTCGGACAGCATGAAAATGGATGGAAGATCAGATATAAACAATAATGCTGGCTATTTATAACAACCAGGAGTGAAAAAGAAAGGAAGTAGAAGTAGCCTTGTTTGTCCAAGAAAGAAGAAGAAACAACGGTGTGTAACACTTGAGGAACAAAAGCTAGAATATAATCTATAAATAGAAATTGGAACTGCATTAAGAACAGCTTCTTTTTAGGAATGTGCTATAGACTGCCAGATCACGAGGACCAGGAGAGTTTATGAGTAACGTCCTGGTCCTATTGAAGTCAATGAGAATTTTGCCATTGAGTTGAGTGAGACCAGATTTCATCTTATTTGAGAATCTCACTCCTTAGATATGAGTATTCATATATTCATCATAAAGAAATGAGTCTGTTAGTATGTCAGTTAGCATGTTTGTTGGCATGCAGGCGAGGCAATCATCAAGGTATGGATGTTTACACAGTGAGTTACTACTGTACTTTCCCCCTTTAACAAACCAGTGGGATTGTAGAAGCTTTGCGAAGTTAGAGCTGAAGGTAGCAGTTTATGACCAGATTTCATGCCACAAAAATTCTCCTGAAGTTAGCATTAGAAGCATCATCTTTGCACAGTTGTGTTTTTTCCATGGGAGTGTCTGATGGGGGACTAATGCTGTTCCTTATAAATTTTCAGTGTTACGTGAATTTGTTACAAGGTGGATTACATAAACAAGAGCTGATCCTTTAGACTGGTATTAATAGGAGTTTTGATTGAGTAAGGACTACAGGCTTGGTCCCAAGTTCATAGCAGGAATAAATTCAATAAGTTGATTGAGTGTCACTCAAGAGATTGAAAGAGAATGACATGCAAAAATATTTTATATCATATTAAAATTGCTTCCCTTAAGTAATTAAATGAACTGAACAACAACAACTGGTTCCTATTAGCCTTTTACATGTGGTATGTTAATTACACACTTTGGTATTTCTCTGTGAATATGCTTCTTCTAAGTACCATAATGGAGCTAAGATCACAAGTGAGCCCTCCTTTATCTTGGGTATAGGGCAAAGCAACAATGCAGCAATACCCCAGATCAGAGAGAAAAAAATTACCATTATTTTTTTTAAATTAGAAAAACCAAAGAAGAAAATAACTTAAGGCTTGTTACTGAAGTCTATGGCTCACAAAGATGTGACACATGCTTGATTTCTGGGTTGCATATTACTTTGCAAACTATGAGTCAAGTCCTGAAGTCTTTACTCATAACATGTTTTAGTTCACCCTTTATACAGTTGAGGGATCTTTGATCTGGAGTTTCCCAGTAGCCAGTATTTAGCAGATAATTAGTTTCTCTCTGCAAGGCATAACTTCTAAAGGTTGAATTCAGAGTGGGTCATTTGCACTGTCCTCACCATCAGGTATTTCCTAGGAAATCTACTTTACACACATTGTTCCAAAAAGTCCTCATATCTCCCAGAGATCACCTTAATCTGTCTTCCTGCTAAAGAAATTCCATACAATTCCACAATAGTACATAAATATTTGCATTTTAATGCAATGGTCCCCAAAGGTGTAAAACCGAATTCAGTAAGGTTTAACTTAATTCAGTAAAGCGTATCTTACTTCCATAAGGTTTGTTAGTGCAGGATATTGTCAGTCCATCTCATTACCAAATGTTGCTGACTTTTGGGGTAGAATCCTGGCACCATGGAAGTCAAAGGAAGTTTTGTCATTGACTTCACTGGGGCCAGAATTTCACCCTTGGTCTCTAATTGGGCCTTATGAGAAATATTGATCCATAAGTCAAAGACTACAGATAGCAGGAAGCAGTTGAATCTGTCTTGAAATGTCCACACAATTTATCGAGGCAAAATAATGTGTCTGTCATGGCTCATTCTTAGTCATTGCTAAGCAAGCAGAGTCAATATTATGCCAAGTAATGACATTATAGTGAAGACTATTGTACACTAGAGACTGAGCTGACATTGTCAAAGTCATTTCATACCAAACCTTGTGGCCACCCTTGTTACTCAGCTAAGAAATGTTCTATTTACTTCATAAATCTTAAGGAGAAAAGAGAAAATAATTTATTTTACCAGAGCTGCACAGAATGCTGCAGACAGGAGACAGCTTGATTATCATACGTTGAGGTTGTCATTTTGAGTTTTCGCAGTTATAAACCAAATGTTGTGACAAGAACACTGAGCAACCTTACAAAGAAACTGGTGTGTGTGGATTGCAGAAACTATGCAAAGCAAGTGTTTTTGTTTTGTTACACAAAACAATAACTTTACAGCTGTCACAGTTACAGGGCAAACGGTGATCTGGACTGTTTTAATCTCTCTTGAGGGTACTTCTTTGGGGACAGGTTTTGCTACCTTTCCACCTCTCCCTGGGTGGAACCACATGGTCCCACCACTCTTAAACTGGATCTCTGCACTGCAGCCCCCATTTGCCAAACATTTTAACCTGACAGACTCAACTCTGTTTGGCACCCATAAGCCCTTTTCTCTGAGGACCTGTGGCCAGAGAATTGATTAAAACTACTAAAATGGAGTGTCTTCAAAACAAAATAGCTTTTAATTGCCAAGGGAGTACAGCATTTAGGAAAGTGAATTTACACAACAGAGTCCTATATCCATATTTCCTTGCCTAAATGTAATCTCTTTATCTGTAGCTCAGCTGGGTCCAAATTATTCCCATCTGTGGGACAAAAAGGGATGTTTTAAAGATGTTGAGCACCAAGTAATTTTATCACCCAAATTACGTAAATTTATAATCTAGAGAAACAAGAAATTGTAAGCAAAATCTACATACTTGTCTCTCTTAAGGGCAATTCAGGGACTTAACTCCCACTGTTTTAGTCTCATGAGGCTCTTTTCATGCCTTGGGACATGTAAAGTAAGCACAATAAAATAGTGATTGTTAATAATTATTAAAGAAAGGGGGAAAGCTAGAAAAGAATAAAAACAAAACAACATAAACCATAAGCAACTGTTATGTCATTCCAGTCTTTTCTTAGTCCCTCTCTGTGGAAAGCTTTTAATAGAAATTATACCTTAAGAATGAGTCTACCCTGGAGGTGACACACTTAGATAAACTACAGCCAGAGTACACTGTTCCCCAAATCAGTAATGAGTCCTGTCTCAATGTATCAAAGATAAAGGCAACAGTTTATAGATGGGCAAAGGACTTTCATTTAAGGGTAGGTGAGTCCTGTTCAGTTGATCATTGATAATATAAACAGTTTATAAATGGACAAAATGAGCAATCATAACTTATGTCCTCTGAAGGCAAAGAAAGTATTTAACTCAGTTACTTAGAATGGGTTTTTTAAGTCTGGTCTTGAGACAAGCAAATTAATGAATATTATGAATCTTATATTCCAAATTAAATACTATTTCTCTCATTTTCACCGGATTAGCTTGTGTCTTCTCCAGAAACACATTCTCTAAACAATCTGATGTTTAACAGAAGTTGTTAATATCTTCAATTATAAGAGCATTTCAATATCACATTAAAATCATTACAAGAAAATTGTAAATCTAATTCCTTTGGCAGTGTTTTAGCAAATTCCATCTTGCCAATGCATGTTGTAGTCTCATTGCATATTGCAAAAACAAATCTGAATTGGAAAGTTATTGCTTCATTGTTCTTCCTGCTGCCTATTTGTTATTGTTGAGATGCTGCCATGAAGGTATGAGATGAGATGTTGCTTGTGTGACCTGCTGCTCACAAACAGGGAAGAATTAGTAGGGGAAGCAAAAGTAGATGGGAACCTGGGAGGCAGTGACCATGAGATGGTCGAGTTCAGGATCCTGACACAAGGAGAAAGGAGAGCAGCATAATAGGGACCCTGGACTTCAGAAAAGCAGACTTTGACTCCCTCAGGGAACTGATGGGCAGGATCCCCTGGGAGAATAACATGAGGGGGAAAGGAGTCCAGGAGAGCTGGCTGTATTTTGAAGAATCCTTATTGAGGTTGCAGGAACAAACCATCCTGATGTGTAGAAAGAATAGTAAATATGTTAGGTGACCAGCTTGACTTAACAGTGAAATCCTTGCTGATCTTAAACGCAAAAAAGAAGCTTACAAGAAGTGGAAGATTGGACAAATGATCGGGGAGAAGTATAAAAATATTGCTCAGGCATGTAGGAGTGAAATCAGGAAGGCCAAATCACACTTGGAGTTGCAGCTAGCAGGAGATGTAAGAGTAACAAGAAGGATTTCTTCAGGTATGTTAGCAACAAGAAGAAAGTCAAGGAAAGTGTGGGCCCCTTACTGAATGAGGGAGGCAACCTAGTGACAGAGGATATGGAAAAAGCTAATGTAGTCAATGCTTTTTATTTTATTTTTTGCCTCTGTCTTCACGAACAAGGTCAGCTCCCAGACTGCTGCACTGGGCAACACAGCATGGGGAGGAGGTGACCAGCCCTCTGTGGAGAAAGAAGTGGTTCTGGACTATTTAGAAAAGCTGAATGAGCACAAGTCCATGGGGCTGGATGCGCTGCATCCGAGGGTGCTAAAGGAGTTGGCGGATGTGATTGCAGAGCCATTGACCATTATCTTTGAAAACTCATGGCGACTGGGGGAGGTCCCGGATGACTGGAAAAAGGCTAATGTAGTGCCCATCTTTAAAAAAGGGAAGAAGGAGGATCCGAGGGACTACAGGCCAGTCAGCCTCACCTCAGTCCCTAGAAAAATCATGGAGCAGGTCCTCAAAGAATCAATTCTGAAGCACTTAGAGGAGAGGAAAGTGATCAGGAACAGTCAGCATGGATTCATCAAGGGGAAGTCGTGCCTGACTAACCTAATTGCCTTCTTTGACAAGATAACTGGCTCTGTGGATGAAGGGAAAGCAGGGGACGTGTTATTCCTTAACTTTAGCAAAGCTTTTGATACCGTCTCCCACAGTATTCTTGCCAGCAAGTTAAAGAAGTATGGGCTGGTTGAATGGACTATAAGGTGGATGGAAAGCTGGCTAGATCGTCGGGCTCAATAGGTAGTGATCAGTGGCTCCATGTCTAGCTGGCAGCTGGTATCAAGCGGAGTGCCCCAAGGGTTGATCCTGGGGCCAGTTTGTTCAATATCTTCATTAATGATCTGGAGGATGGCGTGGACTGCACCCTCAGCAAGTTTGCAGATGCCACTAAACTGGGAGGAGTGATAGATATGCTGGAGGGTAGAGATAGGATACAGAGGGACCTAAACAAATTAGAGGATTGGGCCAAAAGAAATCTGATGATGTTCAACAAGGACAAGTACAGAGTCTTGCACTTAGGATGGAAGAATCCCATGCACTGCTACAGACTAGGGACCGAATGGATATGCAGCAGTTCTGCAGAAAAGGACCTAGGGATTACAGTGGATGAGAAGCTGGATATAAGTCAACAGTGTGCCCTTGTTGCCAAGAAGGCTAACGGCATTTGGGGCTGTAAAAGTAGGGGCATTGCCAGCAGATCGAGGGACATGATCATTCCCCTCTATTCTGCATTGGTGAGGCCTCATCTGGATTATTGTGTCCAGTTTTGGGCCCCACACTACAAGAAGGATGTGGAACAAAATGATTAGGGGGCTGGAGCACATGACTTATGAGGAGAGGCTGAGGGAACTGGGATTGTTTAGTCTGCAGAAGAGAAGAATGAAGGAGGATTTGATAGCTGCTTTCAACTACCTGAAAGGGGGTTCCAAAAAGATACCAGATTACATAACAAGGAGTAATGGTCTCACGTTGCAGTGGGGGAGGTTTAGGTTAGATATTAGGAAAAACTTTTTCACTAGGAGGGTGGTGAAGCACTGGAATGGGTTACCTAGGGAGGTAGTGGAATCTCCTTCTGTGACGTTATGAGTGTAAAAGAATATTTCATTGAAAGGTGACAGGGCCAGAAAGAGTTAATTAACTCAGATTGACCTGACCCATGGGTAAACTGTAGAAACTGGTTAGGAAGATATGTAAATGAATAGAGCTTTGAAATGCAAGTCTGCATTGTTAGAGGTAAAAAAGTAGATGTTTGTTCAAGGCTTGTTATGTAAGCAAACAAGTCTTGTCTATTGCTATAGTTTTAAATTCAAAGATCAAAAAAGGAATATTATCATTTATGATGATTAGGGTTACCATATTTCGAGCCTCCAAAAGGAGGACACTCCACCGGACCCTGGCCCCACCCCCAGCCCCGCCCACGCCCCAACTCCGCCCCTTCCCCAAAGTCCCCGCCCCAACTCCGCCCCCTCCCCTGCTTCCCGCGAACATTTGATTCGCGGGAAGCCTGAAGCAGGTAAGGGGGTGTGTGGGGGGAGGAGGAGCGGCCCAGGCTGCCCCCCCCTGGCATTTCCAGCCTGGGCCGGCCCCCGGCCGAGCACCCCCTGGCCCCGCCGGCCCCCGGCCCCCCGGCCGAGCATCCCCCGGCCGAGCATCCCCCGGCCCGCTCAGCGGCCCCCAGCCCCGCCGGCCCCCCGGCCCGCTCAGCACCCCCCGGCCCGGCCCCCGATCCCCGGCCGAGCACCCCCTGGCCCCGCCAGCCCCCGGACCCCCGGCCAAGCATCCCCCGGCCCGCTCAGCACCCCCCAGCCCCGCTGGCCCCCCGGCCCGCTCAGCACCCCCCGGCCCTGCCCCCGATCCCCGGCCGAGCACCCCCTGGCCCCGCCAGCCCCCGGACCCCCGGCCAAGCATCCCCCGTCCTGGTCAGCACCCCCCAGCCCCGCCGGCCCCCCAGCCCGCTCAGCACCCCCCGGCCCGGACCCCGGCTGAGCACCCCCTGGCCTCCCCGGCCTGCTCAGCACCCCCCAGCCCCGCCTCCGGACCCCACTTCTCCTACCTGGGCTCCAGCTGAGCTGCTCCTCCCCTCTCAGAATGTAAGAGCCGAGCTGCTGGCTTTGGGCAGCCCTCCCCTGCCTCAGGACCCAGAGCTGGCTGGGCACGTCCCTTCCCCGGCTCCAGCTGAGCTGCTCGGCTCCTCCCCCTCAGACTTACAGAGCGAGCTGCCCGAGCCAGCGTTACCGGCTTCGGGCAGCCCCCCCCTGCCTCCGGACCTTGCACCGCGGGAGCAGCTCAGCTGGAGCCGGGTAGGAGAAGTGCCTGGCTGGGGGCTCGGGGTCCGGAGGCGGGGGGGGCTGCCTGAAGCCAGTAGCGCTGGCTCGGGCAGCTTGGCTCTGTAAATCTGAGAGGGGAGGAGTGGAGCAGAGCCGCAGCGGGAGAGGAAGTGCCGGCCATTTTCCCGGACATGTGTGGCTTTTCGGCAATTCCCCCCGGACGGGGTTTGATTGCTGAAAAGCCGGACATGTCCGGGAAAAAACGGACGTATGGTAACCCTAATGATGATACTTGAGTGAAATAGTATTATTGTCTATATGTCTCTTTGAAGGTTGTGGTAACCTGTATCTGAACTGTTTAATGGATAAATTATCCTGTGCTAATTGCCAGGATGTTTGGAAGAAGGAGAGTTAGGCCTATTGTTTTCTCAGGCCAAAAGGCTGCTGGAAATGTATAAGAACCCTGGGACATGATCCTAATTGATCTCACATCTGCTTTGGGTTTCAAGAGGGGGAAACCTTAAGCCACAAGGATTGAGATCCCCAGTCACTGACTGGAGTCACCCTGAATATGGACATTGGACTATAACCTATGGACTATTTCTAAAAGGACTTTTGGCAACTACAAGCTCACCTCTGCTATGCAGCTGAACCTCAAGAATTGAATTCAAGTCTGTATGTATATTGATCTTTTAACCAACACTCTCTCTCTCTTTTCTTTTTTTTTAATAAATTTTAGCTTAGTTAATAAGAATTGATTATAGCGTGTATTTTGGGTAAGAGCTAAGTTATAATTGAACCTGAGTATGTGGCTGGTCCTTTGGGATTGGAAGAACCTTTTCTTTTATATGATGAAATAAGATTTTCAGTAATCATCATCATATCTGACAGGTGTGTCTGGATGGAGGCCTAAGGCTGGGTACTTTAAGGGACTGCATGGTTTGGACTTCTAAGTGACCAGTGAGGTACTATAGAAGCTGTTCTGTGCTGGCTTGGTAAATCTAAGTATTGGAATAACCACCAGCATTTGGGGTTTGTCTGCCCTGTTTTGTTTGCAGTTCACCCTGATTGAGTGACCTCAGCAGGCTCCCACAGGCAGCACCGTCACACTTTCCTTAGAAGTTTTTAAGGTCAGGCTTGACAAATCCCTGGCTGGGATGATTTAGTTGGGGATTCATCCTGCTTTGAGAAGGGGGTTGGATTAGATGAGGTCCCTTCCAACCCTGATATTCTATGATTCTATTCTATGATTCTATGAAGCTAAGAGAAAGAGGAAAAGAGTGTGCTGTTGGTTTGTTTTTTCAAGTCAGATTTTGTATCCCTCTCTTTCCATAACTTCACTGAAGGAGGAAGAATACACCTCTTCTCGAGCTGGATTATATTCAAATATCAGCTGTTGTCTCAGGGCTTTGGAGAGGAGCCTGGAGCGCGGAGCAGCTCCGGAGCAGTGGAGCTGCAGGTTTTTGCCTGGAGCTGGAGCGGAGTCGGAGCACAGCTCCAAAGCCCTGGTTGTCATCCTTTCATTTGCTCAACACCTTCATGGATTGGTTTTAAGAGTATCTTTAACTCATGAATATGCAATCTGTTAATACATATGCAGCAGAATTCTAATTATATTTGTTCTTGCAGTGGAAATTTCTCGGCATCTTTAAAGTTTAGAGTTTTAACCCTTTCCTTTATTCATTCAGTTTTCTGAGATATCTGCTTAGTTCCATCCAACTTTAATAGGAGTTTAAATTCTGCTTCAAATGAGTCTAAACATGCTTATGTCATGTATAAAGGCTTTTCAGTTCTTAAAATAGTCTTCCTACAATTGAATAATTCTTAGAGAGTCTTTAAACTTGAATAGTAATTAAAGAAGTTATTGTCCTTTCTTCTTAACCATCTTTGGAGAGGTGACTTTCTAAGTTTGGTAAAGAAGCTACTTAAACTTTGTTAGATGACTAACTAATTTCTTATTTTATAATAATTTTAAACTTAAATGGCTTCTTATATTAGTAACCAATTTTAGCAACAGATGACCTAGCTATATTGTACATATGATGATGGGGTCTCTTATCAAGTTCGATGGATGAACTACAGTCACTTATTATGGGTTCTGAGATGAGCAGTGGGTCCTGATATGAGATGTGCAAGTGCCACAGGTGAAAACAATTGTAGATGAATATGTGCTGCTTTTAGCTTTATGCTTTGCACATCTCTTGTTGATTGCAGCAATCTGTGAGCTCTGTGAGTCTTTCATTCCAAGATGGCAGAGCTACCCCATTAGATTTGTTCACAGGCTAAGAGCTCCCAGGTGTTGAGGTCAACATTGCAAGATTGGAAGTTGGCCTTGAGAGTGTCTTCATAATGTTTACTTGGTCTGTCCCCAAAACAAGTTCCAGCCTGCAATTCTCTTTAGATGATGGCCTTTGGTATTCTATTCTGAGACATACAGACCACATGTCTGCACCTAAAAGTTTCAATGCCTCTGATGTTGCAGCATGCAAGTACCTCAGTGTTTAGAATAAAATCTTTCCATTTAATTCCCATTATCAGCCACAGACATTGTAGGTAGAATTAGTCCAAGCATTTTACATGGTGTTAATAAGTAATCCACATACTCCACAGTTGTAGAGGAATGTGCTGATGATGACTACAATGTAAACATATTTTTTTTCTGTCTGACTGCTTGTTTGTTCGAGAGACCAAGCTGACATTTTCCAAAAGCATCGTTGGCTGCACCAATCCACTTTATAATGTCATAGTCAATAATTGTATCTTCATTTTGTGAAATGAGACTGCCTATGTAGCAAAATTTGTCAACAACCTTGAGTGGTACATCATCATTGGACACAACTGGAGTAGTTGCAGTACTTCCCAGTTGAGGTTAGACCATGATTTGTGGCTTCCTTAGGCTGATGTTAGGCCAAAATTTTTTGCTTTATACACAAAGCAGTCAGTGAGCAACTGAATGTCCCTGAGATTATGAGCCAATAAAGTACAATCTTCAGCAAACAATAATTCACAAATAATTGTCTTCAGAACATTTTTCTTGGCATGCACATGATGAAGATTCAGGACACCTCCATCCATATAGTACTGCATACAAATGTCACAATTAATGTCTCTGAATGCTTCTATTAGAACAGCTACAAACATTATGCTAAGTATTGTTGGAGCAAGAACACAGCCTTGTTTTACTCCATTGGTAACAACAAAGGGAGCTAAGAAGCAGCCATGGTCAAGGACATGAACTTCTATTGCTGCATGAAAAGATTTAATAATGCTGACAAACTTATCAGGGCAACTGAACTTGTGCAGGACTCTTCACAGGCCATCTTGATTTACAGAGTCAAAAGTCTTGATTCTTCTCACAACATTTCTTCTGAATTTGCTGGAGTGCAAAGATTCTGTCTAGAAGTACCATGCCGGGGATGGAAGCCATATTGGCTTTCAGGCACTATCTTCTTTTCAAATTGATAAATCAGCTAATTGATCATGACTCAGGCAAGTATCTTTCCTGCAGTGGCAAGAAGTGAGATACCATGATGATTATCGCAAGAAGCCTAATTCCCTTTCCTTTTGTGAAGGGGAATAATGTTGGCATCTTGAAGTTCCTGTAGCACAGCCTCCTATTCCCAAGTAAAGCAAGTTAAGGTCTTAAATAAAGACCAATGAGTTTCCTGAGCAGCTCACAGCCCCCACATTTAAAGAAAATCACAGGAATACCATCTGGACCAACTGTGTTGCTGTTTAATATTTGCTTGACATCTTTACATACTTCAGCTATGTTCGGTTGAATTGAGAGTTGGTCTTGAATTGGAAGTTGTACAAGATCATCAAGCACTGATGCTGACATGGTGGAAGGGCAGTTCAGACTCTTATTAAAATGTTCTGCCGTCTTTTCAGAATTTGTCCATGATAGGTCAGCAGTAGCAACTCATCTGCATTCCAGTTAGATTGCAAGCTGTACGCAGTCTTCAGCTGATCAAAAAACATTTTGAATCTTTTTGGTCTTTCACCAATTGAAGCTGCTTTGCTTTCATTTTCCACCAGATATATTTCATGTGGCAAAGCTTAGCTTGCACATTACAGTTGGTACGTGAATATGCCTTCTTTTTAATAGATTAGTTTTAATCCTTTACCCATAACATATGAAGAGCATGCATGGATATCAGGAGTTGCTTTAATCAGCATCATGTCCTGGTGCTTCCTCTTTTACCTTTCTGGCTGCAGGGGCCATGCCAGGAGTTAAATTCCTGCTGGCATAACTCTCAGGGTCATCGGAACTCACAAGCCTTCCCACCTATCAAGGTGCAGCCCCCAGGGAAGGACTGTACATATACCATCTCACTATTCACATGACAAGGTTATCAGAAAGTTATTATTTGAAGATTTGCATGCAAATATAAAATATTTGCACATACACATCTCAAGAGGCTTATACCATTTTATTGCATTTAAGGAATTGCCAGATTTTCACTGTTAAGAAGAAACCTGAGTTAGACATAACCAAAACATTTCCCAATTATACATGTTTTCCTTAAAGTTAAATGAATGAAGGATTTAGAGTGTTTATGAAAAAACACTCAACAGGAATATTATGAACATTTAAACTGAAGCTTTTCTTTACAAAAAGACAGAGAGTAAAAGAAGCCCATTTTTATAACTTAGTTTTATAGCTTCTATTAACATCCCTTATTCATTACTCCTTGTCAACTCTGAGCAGGACATCCTTACATCCTAAGTCTGTGTAAACACTTTTGGTGTACTGAACAGTGTTTTATGGCCAAAGATGTGTTATCTTTGGTTGACACTTGAGGTATCTTGCACTGACAGAAAACAGATTTCCTAGGAATTTCTTTAATTAGCCTGACCATTGCATTTAATAACAAAAAATAAGGCACTGCTATTTCTTTAAGCATCCTGCGCATGAAAATAATGGTAAGTATTTAAGATTCAGTAAAGGAACAGGCAGACACATCTCTGGGTAGGAAAAGCTGAAGTGCCTATGTCTCTCTGTCCCTGTGGGTATGTCTACACAGCAAAAAAAAAAAAAAAAAAAGGCTTGGAGCTGCAAGTCTCAGAGCCCAGGTCTCAGGTACTGCAGGGCTAAAAATAGCAGTGTAGGCATTCAGGGTTGGGTTAGAACCAGCAAGGGCAGAGGGTCTTGGAGTCCTACACTGCTGTTTTTAGAGATGCCATGCCTGTTCTTTGGTTAAAGGTGTCCTCCCTTAATATGTGTGCATTAAACAGGGAGTAAAACTTTGGAATGTGATTTTTTTTTAAAACACACAGATGGAGCTTATCTCATGTTACTGGGGTGGGGGGTAGATTTTGGAGTTGGATGTGAAGAGTAGGAGAAGGCGGTGAGATATCAGTAATAAAGATAACACTGGGAATTACAAAGACAGACATTGTACAATTAAATCTGTTAAACACATTTGAAAACCTGCCTGTTCTTTAAAAGAAGCTTAGAAGTGTTTTCCTTGAGCTGTTGGCTCTCTGCACGCTACAGAGTCTCCAGAATGATTGAGATGAAGTACTCCTGCTAGAGGTTATTATGACAGAGGTGTTAGTTTAATTGTGACAGTCCATGTACAGTTCCATTCCCATTTCCTCTACAGAAATGAAACAGACAATCAATCATCTGGGAGCCACGTTCAATCTGGGCCCTCTCCTCTGTGCAGTATGTACAGGAAGGGCCTTTAGATAATTGTAGCAAGCAGCCAATTCATCTGGAAACACTGGGAATGAGGGGGAAATACAGGTTCTAAATGTCCATCTGAGTTTTCGAAATTGGACATTTCAAGATGTGGCAGGTTGTTGTGTAATTATTGGGTCACCAATGTCAGTCTTCACAGCAGTTCAATTCCAGATGTGATCACCACAGTATAATGAATAAGCTCTTGACAAATGTCACGAGTTTCCAGCAGCTGAGAGGTTGTTGGTCTTTTTCAAATAGTTTATGGGTGTTTGCTTTCTTTTTTAGGCAATTTTTAGTTGTTGTTTTTGCTGCAAGCAGCAGAAGGCCAGAGGAATGATAGCAGTCAAATGGGAAATCCTCTGTTTCATAAACCAGCCTTAGTCTGTGGGCCTGCTCCATGTGAGTTTTATCTCTGATCATGTGTCCCTTTCCTGATCCAGAGACACATGTTGCTTTAGGGAAGAGGAATGTATTGTTTTTATGAGGGGGAAAGGGTGTTATCTTTCCAGTTTAAGTTCCACACAGGAGATTTTGGACAAGTACAAGTGAAAATTTCTAAACATGGAATCATTTAACTCTCTAGCCATAAACTAGATTTATTTCTTTTTAATTCTCTATGTTTTTTATTTTTATTTGCAAAAGTTAAAAAAAAAAAAACGAAATAAGTGACTCCACATAGTGAGAGTTGGATGTAAGCTTCTTCGAGTGGCTCTGCTAATATTCCATAATCCAATAAACTATTCCAGATTTATATCTTCCCATTAGTTTCGCCTATAAATGGTGCCACATGGTGTAGCGGATTGTATTACAAATAATTGTCTTCAACTTGGTTTAAACCAGATGATTATAAGAGAGAAAGAAATTCAGCCTTTTATACCAAGGAGCCCTAGAAATTTTGTACCCAGTTCTATTTAAATGATTTACAACCAGTTTTCCAAAGTGATCAGGGAAGTTTACCATCCCAGTAGCAAAACTGATTTGACAGTCCTTTGATAGTTAAGAAAAAATATAACTAATGATATTTTGCATGCCTGCCCCCCCCCCAAAAGGTAACACTTAACAAGTAGAATTTTGTAAGGCAACTTACAATATACCATAATGTATTAATAATGAAATCAAATTATTAAATATCCATTACAGAATAAATGTTTCCCAGCCATATTTGTAACACACTGTTTGCAGATGCAGTTTTACTAACTAATGAATGCTATTATAATCTGCAAAAAGAAGAACAGGAGGACTTGTGGCACCTTAGAGACTAACAAATTTATTAGAGCATAAGCTTTCGTGGACTATAGCCCACTTCTTCGGATGCATATAGTGGGCTATAGTCCACGAAAGCTTATGCTCTAATAAATTTGTTAGTCTCTAAGGTGCCACAAGTCCTCCTGTTCTTCTTTTTGCGGATACAGACTAACACGGCTGCTACTCTGAAACCTTTTATTATAATCTGGACATTTAGGTAATTTAATTGGCAAGGTAATTGCATAATTACTTGTTCCTGTAGAGGAATAAAATGTAACTCTATAAATGTTATGTTCTTGCTAATGAATGTCCTTCAGCCAAAAAATGGTGGCATGAATTTTGCTATTTGGTTATGCAGTGATGCTTCAACAGTGATATATTCAGTTTGCTATATAAAGAAAGATGTGTGGTATGATGATCCAAGCAAGGAACTTGAAGTCATGAGTTTGAGTTCCAATCCTAGGTCTGGAACTGACTGTCTGTGGCTTGGGCAAGTCACTTAATCTCTCTGCCTTGTTTTTCACATGGGGATATTGAGACCTGTCTTGTTGTGTTTTTCTGAAGTATATTTATGGTAAACATGTTTATTTTAATGTTCATTTATATTACTGCAAGAGAGGCTGGGCACATGTGAATTACATTTTTCACAGTCCCAGTTGTTCTGTGCTGGGGAGCTTTGCTGCTTGCTGTTGTCAGGTATATTCACTATAAGGTTAGGAGTTTTCGGGGGGAGGGAGTGCTTCTTCAAACCAGTGAATATTTCCAATTCCAAAATAATGTTTTTAAAGCACTTTAAAGGTGAAAACTGCTATTACATGCAAATACTATTTTACAGAAGCATTTTTGTAAAGAGATAAGATTAGTGTTGTTGCAGTCTCATCGTCCTTAAAATAGTGTTCATTGGCAGTGACTGCTGTACATTCAAACAGTTTTTCTTGCTTATAACTTTATTAGAAAAAGAAATGTGGGTTGAAAATGACCATGCTAGGAAATAATCAGCCCAAAGATTATTTAAAAACAAAAGTGAGCCATAAATTAAAAAAAATATTTCCCTGCAATTGGAATATCCCTTTCCTTTTCTTGAGTTCAAAGCATCCTCCTTCTTGGCCTTCAAATCTCTCTTTGTAGGGATAGCATGAACATGAAATGTAATAATAATGTATCACTTTTCATCATTAGACCTCAGAGCTTTACAGAAGAGTTCAGTATCAAATACATGAAGCAAATAGAGACAAATCTCTTTTTTCTGTAATCTTTCAGTTATACTAATCTTAGAAGCTAACTGCAATGTTGGTAGGTACTGCATTTTTAGACAGAAGGGTGATTTTTAAAGTTCCATATGGACCTGTGCTGACAGGACTTTCCCCAGCCAACATATTCCCCATCTGTGGATCTCGAACTCCCACTAACAGCTGTTCTAGTGGGCAGAAGGAAGAGGTGGCAAAAGGCTCTGCTGTTCTACACTCACTGGGCAAGGATATACTGAATCTCATACCTTACATTTACAGAAAGACTTAAGTCCTGATACTGCAACTGAGAGCACTGAAGCTGGTGGGCCTTTGAGCAGGCACAGCAATCTACTACCATGCTATCCAGTGCAGGATCTGGGCTTTAGTTATGCCCCAGTCACATACAGCACCTTGATTTTAATATTGGATTGATCTAACAATATTCTTTTAGGTGGGGTTAATAATCTTCACATGTTTAGTACGTGTCCTGAAAACTGTAAATTTTCATCTTGGAGGCTTTTGACATAACTAAACTTTTATATATCAGTTTGAACCATTTCCACAGACATTAATTTTTTGCTTAGCTTCTCAGTGTTGACAGGTTGAAGCTATAGTTTCAAGGTAAAATTCTGTTGTTTTCATTAAAAGTTATGTCCAAGCTAATGTAAGTATATTACCCATATTTCTTAATTATACTGCAAAAGTTTGTACCACACTTTTTTTTTTCAGAAAACTGAGCAGATTGATAGTAATTGAATTACTGAACCCAAATGTGTGGAAATCCAACATTAGGTCACTTAGACATACATTTTTTGCTGGTCAGCCACTTATTCTTTCTTGTTGAGGATTTTGATGATCAAGTTTTTGACATCATGCCATTTCAAATCAAGATTTTTAGGACATAAATTAGAAAAAATGCCAAGAAATCAGAGAATTAATCTCCATTAAAACATATTAATAAAAAGAAGCAAACTTGGAGGACACACCTTCTTAAAAAAGTAGATGTGTTGAATAATCTGTAACTCCTCAACTATTTAACAGGAGCTCTTTTAAGTAGTGCCTTATTTGCAGGATGTGAGTGATCTCTGAAAAAGCTGCAGGTTATTTTTTTTCTTTAAGTTTCTGCACTGGAAACATTTAGTCAAGGGATTTCAGTCATATTGACCTATTTTGCAGTAGTAAGAATATGACATAAGTTGTCTGCAGCTGCCCTGGAGCTAAAGAAGGTATATTACAGATGCAAGTGGAGTACATTTGCAGACTACACCTATAAGAAGCAGCTCATTTGAGTCAGGGTTACCAAACAAGTTGAAGGGCTCATTTGAATTGTATGTCTCTACCAATCACTCTTCCATTCCTTGTTGGGTTCTCATTCCTGCCAAGTGACAAGAAAGACTATAGCCATTGAAAGTCTGTGAAATGGAAAAGGAGAAAAAGCAATCAGCAGTTACTCTATAGAACTCCCTTCCCCTCTAAAGTCCTAGCATGAGAGATGAGTGAATAGAATACATAGTTTCCCTAGATCTAACATAGGCTGGAACATTAAGCATTGATATCAACATCCACCCCCCAAGTTAAATTCTATGCATATGTAAATTAGCACAGCTCCTTTGAAATCAGTGGAGTTGCTCCAGTTTATACAAGTTGTTAATTTGGCCTATAGTGTTGATTGAAAAATTGGCATATTCTTAAAATAGTCTGGTTCCATTTTCACCCAGTTCCATAGAAGAAGATCTAAGGCCATATTCTCCTCTCATTTACCCGGGTGTACATCAAAAGTAATTCCATAGAAGTCAGTGGAATTACATTATAAAAGCAGTGTAGATGAAGGGAGGTCTGACCCCTAAAGCCTTCTCATCCCAAAAAATGAGGAACAGACTTCTTTCATTTCCACTGTCAGGGAGGAAAAGTCAGTTCTAATATATAGAATAGATAATAATTAAAGTAATGTATCTCAGCAGATTACTATAGTTCATAAAGGATATTAGAGCTATAATTCATATACTCTGATGCCTCTATTGAGAACTGATATTGTATTACCTGAATTCATCCTTCTAGGGAGAAAGAGTAGAAAAGAAAGTGAAAGGGATAATTTCATTTAATGTTTGAACAACTTTAAAACTCTATTCCCCTGATTCTCAAATGCTGAGAGTCAATCTAGTACTACATAACAACATATTATTTTTAGTGTACTTGAATTTCAAAGGAACTTCTTTCTAGATGCTTAAAATCCATAGTACCCTTCAAGGATATGAGTAAATCACTTTTCTTCAGTTTGCCTTACAGTACAATGCTAAAGAAGTGCACAACATACATACAAATGTAAAAGCAATGCTACTGTGTGTAATATTTTATCTTCAGCCTGAATTATGATTCTCAATATCCTTTATAGCAGGAATTCTAAATTAGAAAATCTCACCAAATTGTATCCTTCATGTTTTTTATTTACTTCCATTAGAATCAGTCTATTGTGATCCATCATAGAGACAGATCCTTGATCAAAACTGTCTTTGAGTAAACTATTACCATTTGAGTAAATGTTACATTCTGATTACTTAAATTCCTCCTTCACTTTCAGTTAGATATGGTATACTTCTTCTCTTCCTTGCATTAGAGAAGCAACATGTTCTAGAGTATTGAGCATGACTTTGGTAGCCAGTAAGGCCTGGGTTTTAATGTTGGCTCTGCCAACCAATATTCTGTTTGGCCTTGGTCAAATCTCTAACAGATCTGTGCCTCATCCATAAATTAAGAATAATTATATTTACCTTACTCACAGGATTGTTGAGAAGGATAATAAAATAAATTAATTAAAGGAAGATAATATATTTACAATTATAGATCAGTCTATGAGTGTTAAATAGAAACTGGATAAGTGCTAAGTGTTATTATTAAGATGTGTAGTTCTACTGCTGCCATTTTCCACCCCAGAAATGTCTGCATAATAAAACATAGATATACCCTAGTGCCCTGTGGACTGAAAGGAGGTTGGGGTGATTAGCCATATATGGCTGGCACTTGAGACATTATTCCATTGCACACAAAAAACAACAAGGAAGCATGTTACTGCTCCACTCAGCAGGTCAATCTGTGCTTTCTTACTGTTGCTAGTTACTTTTTGCTACTGATGGTAGCTTATGTGCTAGCTTGCTAAGAGCATGGAATGTGTCTTCTATATCATAGACCATGCTGCCCACTGGTACATGAGTTGGCATGTTAGCCATCCTAACCTTCTAGTGGTTTCTTAAGTGCTATGAAGGGATCCTTCCCTTGTGCTTTCATGGGGAAATTGCTTCTTGCACCTTCTACTTGTTATACTTGAGTGATGATAAGTCAGGATTTAGGTCATGATTCTTATAACATGCCTTATTATTTCTAGCAAGGTTTAGTTGAAAATGAAGGTAAACTAATTAGGAATAAAGTAGTTGAGATGGCTATTAAATGGTCTGTGTTTGGGAGGGAAATGGCTTTTCCTAAAGAATAAACTACATAGTCTCATTCTAAGCCTACTGAAAAAGAGAGGATGAACTTTACTTTCTTTCCTCTGATATTGGTGGTAGTACATCCAGCATGGTTGCAGCCTGACCTTTCCTATCAGTTGCTGGTCTTTCGGCTTGAGATTACTCAGTGTTTTCTGATATTTGCTAAGCTACAAAAATATCCTAGGAATTTTGTGTCAGTCTCCTGGGTGAAGTCACAAAGGCATATCTCCATTGTGATAGGCTGTAACAGCCTGTTCAACAGCAGACAAATGTCAGGAGACCAGAAAATAGTCAACAGCCAGTAGAGAGTGCCATGTTATGATGTAAGGGTCATAAACTTATCTCATATCACAGTGGAGCTCCTGGTATTTCTATGAATGATCAGCTATGGATCAAAGATAACATATAGCTGTAGTTTTGTGAAGTATTGTAGGGAGATGGGGAATGAAATGTGCAAAAATATATCACAGTGTGGGCTAAAATAAAAAGTGGCTAGGAATGTAATTAACTTAGGAGATCTGGGCCAAGGGTTTAAAACCATAGGTACCTAAAAGTTAGGCTCCTAAGTATATATTTAAGAAAATAATCATAAGTGGCCTAATATTCAAAGCTATTTAGCACTTCTAGCTCTCTTTAAATCAAATGGGATTTGTAGATGCTCAGCAACTCTGAAAATCAGGCCACATATTTAGGAACCTAACTTAAGGCCACTTAGGTTTGAAAATTTTGGCCCTGGGTTCTTTTGTTATCTGTGCTACAAACTTCTTACATGACCTTAGGTTGGTCACCTTGGCCTGAATTTTCAAAAGTGTTCACTATTTTTGCGTGTCATAGGTTAGTTGGCCAACATCAGACAAAGCAGAGAGGCTGACCATTTACAACTCCAGCTGAAATCGACACCTCTGAAAATTATATCCTGTGTGTCCCAAATGAAGCATCCAAAATTAATGGACACCTTTATAAACATAAGTCTTAATCTTTGTGCACCAGTTTCACTTTAACACTTCTCTACTTCACAGCAGTCTTGCGAAGTTAAATTAATTGATTGTAAAGTACTTTGTGAACCTAAGGTAGAAGGAGCTATCGGAGTGCAAATGATGTAAATAATAAATAAAACATTTTTCTCTCATTATTACATTTATTGCTTGTGTTTATGCCCCAAACTAATACTATGTCATAAATTGTTATTTTTACAGTAATTCATAAACAATAAGAGATTCTTTCTTAGCAATTCAAGATAAGACAATTGTATTCCCTTAAGAACCACTGACAATTCTTAGGACACTTTGAGATAATTACTGTGGAATTACCATAATATATGTAATTTCTTGAGGTCCTGCTTCTGAAGTGATAACAATAATGAAATAATAGAGGTGGTGGATGTAATGAGACCGTCACCTCTTTCTATCTCTTTTTAAACACATTTTTTCTCCTTTGGTCCCTAATACTCTAGGGTATATCACATGGAAACCACAGTCCTCTAGAGTTACATTTATGCCTTCATGAAAGCCCCCATGTTAGCCGGGCTGAAGGAGAATCTGTAATGAGAGTGCTAGTAGTGACTGCAACAGGAATGTGCACTTTCAGTTTTAACCAGAGAAGTAATAATTGAATGTGAATGACAGGTGATCAGCACTGTCCATCTCAGGAGAAAGTTTGGCTGTGCTGAACACATCACAGAGCTGACATTTCACATCAACAAAAATTTCTTGCCAATAAGATCTCTTTGGCTATGGAATAGTCTCACTCAGGGAAACTATGGTACCCCCAATCTTTGGGACATCTAAAGAAAAATTGTGACGAGTTTTACAACTGTTTTAGATGACTGCAGAAAAATACAGCTAAAAATAAAATGCCCACGCTGCCCTCAAAGACATAGGATAACCTGTTCCTGTCTGCCTATATCCAAGAAAATGTAGCTAAGGAGTGTCCTGGTGGGAATCTGGTACCATCTGTATTTTACATGGAAATTGCAAAGAGCAATGAAAAATACCAGAAGGTACTTCAAATTCTGGTGAATTGGACAACTGTAATCCCTGAGGGTTTCTATTTTAATGATAATTCCAACGGGAAACACAAAAACATCAGAACTGTGGCTAGACAGTTTTCAGAGAACAGCAGATTTCCACAGCTCATTTGGGGCATGTTCTGCGTCTTTTCAGGGGGTTTATGATGTTTTGGGATGTATACACTTAAAAAAATAATTTATAGCATAAAAAAATAATTTATAGCATAAAAGAGTAGTACCAATATCCAACTGTTATTTCCTATGTGTCTGACTGTGATATCCTGTGTCTCTGAGTGAAGTTCTGATGCTCCAGGTCTAGAACTATGCATATATTTCATCAAACTAGTATCTGGCTGCTCCTGTGTCTTTATTTTGCACTTTTAAAAATATAGGGCATTAAAAATAATCAGTAGTAAATTAGCCATGTTTCTCACTGGACTAAGTATTCCATTCCAATTTTCCTTTCTGCCCCAAACACCAGCAAATATACCATAGCATTAGGAGAACCAAATGTTCTGTCCTACACACACACGTTTCTAATTTTTGGTATTCTTCAGAAGAAGGGAGGCTTTTGTTTGCCCTTTACTACTGAGCACACACTAGACTGGTTGAGAACATTGTGAATTTAAAGAAGGTTGTTTTTCCTCATGTCAAGGTTAATAATAGTAGGGTACAGACCTAGCCTGTATTTCTGCAGGAAGCAGATTCACACAAGGTTTGTCAGATGTCAGAGTGGAATCATAATTCAGATCACTGTACGGATCTGTTTAAATTCCTTGTGAAACAAGAGAGCTGGAGGAGCACATACCATCACCTTCAATGAGATAGTTGGTGTAGGAGAGTCTATGTCCTGATACCTTCCTTCTCTTCATATGCCAGTATATTTATGTTTGTATCTGTAATTTTCACTCCATGCATCTGAAGAAGTGTGGGGTTTTACCCATGAAAGCTGATGCCCAAATAAATCTGTTAGTCTTTAAGGTGCCACTGGACTCCTCGTTGTTTTTCCAGTACCTACTGGTTTAACACAAAAACAGAGGTGTGAGATTTACCTACAGTTGATTAATCTCCTTCTTTCTTCATCAACCAGTTCAACAACTTCTTCAGTCTCACTGAAGCTTGAAGAATGGTCATGAACATTTACATTACTAGGTACCAAATACACACACACCCTTTTCATTTGTACTAAGGGATAATTTAAAAAAAAATCTGACAGTTTACTCCTTAGTGAAAAAGCATTATTACCCACCTGTGTGAGTGAGTGTGTAGAATTTTGCAATAATGATGTCAACACCCATCGGCAATCAGCATCTTTTGTTCTATTCTCTGTCAAATGTTTTGATGGATGGAGGGAAGTGACACAGTAGTAACACTGCTATTTGTACAATCTTTAATCTTAAATGTGTACACCCAATTTGTAGTTAAGATACACACTTCTTTACAATGATGACCTTTTCAATGAAAGGGTTAACCAGTGATCATTACAGGATGGTCCACTGCCAGCAGCTAATGACTGATTTGACAGCTAACGGACCGATGTGATGTTGAAAGCCTTTAATGCTCCAGCAAAGCAGTCATTAAATGCAGTAATGATAGATTTTTGAAGGGATTATTACTATTATAAACTGTAGTCAGTGATTTGAAGTAGAATTTTTTTCTAGTCAATAGAAGCTGTGATGCAACTGAATTGGAAAGTCAGTCATTCCTATGTGATTAACAAGCAATTTTCCACTAGTCACGACGCTGGATGTGCTCTGGTACAGTAGATGTATAATTCTTATTAACAGAGTAATTGAAAGAATTGTCCCTACTTTTTTTTTTTACTGACTTCAACAATTTCTGTTGCTTATACTTTCTTTATTTTGAGGGCCATGCTGTTTTTAGGAGGCAATTTCTGCATTCTGTTTAATTTTGATGTAAAAAAAAAAACTTTGAATGATTTTTGAGAACATGAAAATGAGGATCTAATAATATTAGCAATTCTATAGGCATAATGCAACTAAATACTTTACAAGATTTCCACATATTATCGCCTCCATGCTGACTTCCAACACCACTTTTAGTCTAGGCTGTAGAGCCTAGGATGAGAGACATGCAAGTCATTGTGGAATAGTGATGGTAGACTCTCCAGACCCAAGTCTGGTGACCCAGACATGAGCTGCATCCACATTGCAAAATGCCTGGGCTCTGACCCGTGTCACAACAGGACTCTGGCCTATGTCAGACTAATTTCTATGTGGATGGAAGAGGGGCTTAGGTTTGAACCTGACTCTGAACCTGGGCTTAGTGTGCTGTGTAGACATACCCATAGTGACTTCTGAGCAATAATTCTAATTCAGTTCTCTATCTGAAAGGCTATTACTTTAACCCATTCTCTGACTTAGGCTCTTCTTGCCTAAGAATTCCAGGATCTCTTGAGTCATATGTTCACCACAAAATGTTATGATAGAACATGACTGTGAAGAGCTGAGTTGACTAATAAGATACTGACCACAACTTTGTGATCAGTGCAGACAAGTACACATCGTGCCGGGACTAGAGTTTAATAATGATTACTAGCTGATACAGTGTGGAACCCACTTGTCCCTATCTACACTAAATGCGAAGTAATGGTCAGCATCATGTTAGCTGACTCAGTAAGTCAAATAAGTATGAGATCGAGAGGGTCAGTGTGGAGCAAATGCATAGATAGAGTTTGGAACCAGGATGGAACTTTTCAAATGCATTTGGAAGAGATATTTATTTTATTATCCTGCAGAAGAGTTCATAACTTGGTTAATTTTGCAGTGCTGTTTTTCTGAGTGTGTCTCCTACATTATCATTTTCATTGTTTTCAAGCCAGGCAGGGCTGGCTCTGACTTTTTTGCCGCCCCAGGCAACAACAACAACAAAAGAACATGGCTCAGGGTGGCCAGACCCGGAGGCAAAGCAAAAAAAAAAAAACCCAAACCCCCATGGTGCAGGGTGGCCGGATTCGGAGGCAAAGCAAAACAAAAAACAAAACAAAAAAACCCAGGGCGCAGGGCGGCCGGACCCGGAGGCAAAGCAAAAAACAAACAAACAGAAAAAAAAAACCTGGGTGCAGGACGGCCGGAGCGGCAAAGCAAAAAAAAAATAGGGCAGCCATGCCGCCCTAAGATTAGATGGAATGCCGCCCCTTAGAATCTGCCGCCCCAAGCACGAGCTTGCTTGGCTGGTGCCTGGAGCTGGCCCTGAAGCCAGGCATGGGAGAATAGTTTTTAGTCATATCGCCCTGGGACAATCTTTGTTGTTTTGTTTTGTTTTTTTGTTTTGTTTTGGTTTGGTTTTTTAACAAGGTTGCTTAATGACTTCATTCATCAAAGCTGAGTCTGACTGTGATGGGGTATTCACCCCACACTGGCTATGAGAGGGTTAATGTATAATGAGAAGGGAGCTAATTAGCCCGGCAGGCCAAAACTGAGAGGAAGTGGGTGGCTAAGCAATCCCCTGACTCAGGGAGGGAGCCCAGCTGGGGAGGAAGGAGCTGGACAGGAAATTGGAAGTAGAGGAGTCTGCTGGGAAAGTGTGTAGTCACTCCCTGAGAGAAAGTAGGAATATCTGGAGGCTGCAGAGACAGGTATCCTACAGTTACTCTCTGGGAGGAAATTGTGCCAAATGGTCAGGAAAGGGATCAGAGAAAGGCAGTAAGTTCTGGAATAGACCTTGGCTGCTGACTAGAGGGTCCCTGAGCTGAAATACAGAGAAGAGGGCAGGTCTGGGTTCCCTTACCAGCCACTGAGGATATGGCACCATGGGATGGTGAGTGGGAAGACTGCTTAAGATTTCTGAAAAAAGACTTTGGTACCCCCAGAAGGGGGAAATGCAAATAATGACCTGGCCAGAGTGCCGAGTCATGAAGAGGCAGCAGCAGCTCATGAAGTGAGACAGGGGCTACAGATAGAGGCAGAGAGACGGCATGAAACAATGGGAAGTGCATTGACCTTGCAAAAATAAACCCCAAACAGGCCAGGAGAAGATGCCATCCTAGTGGTGGGTAGAGTGCCCCGTCACACTGACTGACTTTATTTGAGATTCACAGAACTGATGCAATGGACTCACTGTTGATCAACTCCTCCCCATCCCTCCCTCAACTCCTCCCTTCCATCACCTCCTGCATGCCAAGGGTGCTGGGAGGGTGGGGGAGGAGCGGAGACAGGGCATGCTCAAGGGAGGAAAGAGGAGGGGAAGAGGTGGGGAGGGGGTGGTGCCTTGGGGGAAATGGGTGGAATGGGAGCAGGGCCTGTGGCTGAGCGGGGGAATTTGGGGGTCCATGAAAAATTTTAAATCAAAATGGAGGTCCTCGGGTTGCTAAAGTTTGAGAATTGCTGTCCTAGACTGACTCGGAAAAGTTTACAACATGAGAGGTTAAAACAAAAAATATCTAGACAATCAGGAGACTCCTCCATTTGTCCTGAGTGTCGAACGATACCTGTGGCAAGTACGGGGCAAGGCCATCATGTACTCTCTTGCATCCACCCCAGACTCTGTGGATAGCTCCAGCCATTTTCTGCTTTAGGAAAGTGGCCCTTATGGACTGCCATGTGGTTTGCTGTAGGCAAAAACAGAGTCCTCATGACCTGTCCTGCTATGTCCCCATAGTCTCTGAGATGGCTCCAACCACTTCCCCTGATGTTCTGGGTTCCTGTGGAGTCCTTCCAACCAAGAGAATTGAGTTTAGGAGCTGAACTCCTGTTCAAATTAGTGGCCCCATTCTTCCGCAGAGAAGTGCCTCTTTTTTTTTCCTTTATTTTGTTTAGTTACTTTTCTTTAGTTTCAACACAATTGTGTTTGGAAGGGGTGTTCCCCCCGTACTATGGGTTATGCCAAAGATTCCAAGGTTTAAGCCCTGCCAGATCTGCCACATAGTTATGGACATTCGAGCTACCTCGGAGGAACCTAAGCCCTGTCAAAGTATAAGTCTGTCTGGTGTTTAAAGACAGGTCTCAAAAAGGCACAGAGGCTAGACTGAAGCTCCTTCTAATGGAATGCTCACTAGCCCTAGCTTTGTCTGCTCCCCAGCCCCAATACATTGGCATCAATATCCCAGGTCACTCCAGTGGCTCTTGCAGCTCCAGCAGCACCTTCAGAGGCTAGGACATCTAAGTAGAAGAAGCCTCTTTCCTATAGTAGGGAAACAAGGGAGAAAAGTAGGTCACCCCATAAATCCAACTCTAAAGAGATCTCACATCCCTCAAAGAATACAGCTGAGGCGCCGTCTGGTTCCACTACCAAGCCTCCAGTAGTACACAAGAAGCAGCATGTGAAGAAGTATTCTTATAGACATTGTCAGGGAGCCGTCTATCTTTTGGCACTGAGATGTACTCAGGCCTCCTATTCATGCTTCGATACCGTCATCTTCTTTGCACCAGAGTTCTGAGGTCAGAGAAGTTCCTCTATAAGCTTATGCAATACCACACTCACCATCTCAGTACTGATCGCACCCCAAACTCCAGTTCCAAATCAGACTTCTGGATACCATAGCTCTCCAGTACACTCCAGATTTCTTTCACTAGAGGTCCTTTTCATGCCAAAGGAACTGGAGTCTATCTTGCTATGGACCTCTGTCAAAGCCCCTTGTCCAGTACTGTTCAATACCTGCAACAGACATCCTGCCAGACTGAATTCCCATCGGACCTCCAGACTTTGATACTGACACCTATATCTGATGCTCCCTCTTTCAGCCCTGAGGACTCTGAGGTCTCTCTTTCAGCACCACACCACCACATCCCTCTAATCCAGTATTCTGAAGAGGATTTTCCAGATCCCATCAGATGTCCTAGATCCCGGGGGTTATGAGTATCTGTGGGGACTCCCTATCCACCTCCTCAGTGGGCTTACTGGAATCCCTGGTGTCACCTTGGTGAAAATTTTATAGGGTACCAGCTAGAAAGAGACCCCAATATCTTCTAGTACCACATCGCTCACAATCACCAACTGATCAACCTTCAGTACTGCATGATTGCCGTCTGGTACCTTATGCCCCTTAAGCATCGGGAGGTACTCAAAAACAGCAGGGCCCACAAACTGAGGGAAGCTTGCCCCCATCAGTGAAATCCTCTTCATCCCCCAGTAATGCTGTAATGTTTTCTCCATATTCTTACACCAACAACTTTCAGACCTTCCAAAACCTCATGAAATAGCTGTCAGAATCTTTCTAGATACCATTAGAAGAGGTCCATGAGTTTCAACATCCTTGGTGGACTTTTTAAATATCACCCCGCATGGGAAAATGCCTTCCCAATCAATGAGGCTCTGTTTTCCCTTTCATTTTCAGGGACCCATCTCATGAAGAGCTCTTAAAACAAGAGATCCAGTTTCTCATACTCTTGGGAGTGATTGAACTGGTTTCCCCAGAGTTTTTCGGAAGAGGGTTTTATTCCAACTATTTCCTAGTTCCCAAGAGCAGCAGAAGATGGAGACCGATCTTCAGCCTCAGAAACCTGAATGCCTATATTCTTTCTGAGCACTTCAGGATGATGATGATGATAGCATTATAATCCCATTCTTAGATCCAGGAGACTGGCTCATTGCCCTCAACCTCCAGGATGCCTACTTCCATGTAGCTATTCACTCATCTCACAAACATTTCCTGTGTTTCATAATTGACTCAGAACGCTTCCAGTACTGGGTCCTTTCCATTAAGCTCTCCATGGCCCCAAGGGTCCTTACAAAGCTTCTCTCAGCAGTGGTGGCCCGTTGACATCAGTGGGGCATAGCAATATTCTGACACCTGGACAGTTGGCTGCTTGGGAGTCAATCAGCTCTAAAGGTCCAGTCAGCAACCCCGAGCCCTATTTCAGTCTCTGGACCTTCGCATCAATTGGAAAATGTCTACATTGACCCCAGTCCAAAAATAGACTTAATAGGAGCCACTTTAGACTCCCTAACAGCCAGAGCCTATCTCCCAAAAGAGAGATTCTCTAGTCTATCCAGTCAAATCTCGACAATAAAAGTGGCCCATAAACAACTGCAAGGACTTGCCTGCAACTCATTGGCCACATGTTGACTTCCATGTTCATCATACCGCATGCAAAACTGCACCTCAGGTGCCTTCAAGCATGGCTAATGTACTATGTAAAGGACTATGTAAAACCTAAACAGACAGTCTCTCCAAACGCACTGCAGTATCTTAGAAGGTTCTGGACTCTCTGATTTGGTGGAAGGACCCACTGAAGGTCTACATGGGAACCTCATTCTCACATCCCCCAGCCTCAAAAATCCTCACAACAGATACTTCTCTTTTGTGGTGAGGGGCTCACCTCCAAGGGGCCACAGCCCATAGTAAATGGCCTGCACAAGAGGTCACACTCAACATCAACATCCTGGAGCAGTTTGATATGCTTGTCAACACTTCCTTCACACTATATAGGACCACTCCACCAGGATAATACTGAACAAAAAGGGCAGCAGTGAATTATATTAACCCTGAACAACACAAAATGCCACCTTTTCTGCTCCACAGTTATATACTGGACGTATAACTCATTGGGAGATGCTCTGATAACACTGTGTTCCCATACCCTATGGTATGCTTACTTTTATTGCTAATCCTCAAACTGTGTCAGGAAAGAGTGATTATCCTTATAGTGGTTATCCTTATAGCGCAGTCCTGGCCAAGACCAGTGTGATACTCAAACCTTCTTCACCTCTCTGTGGCAATGCCTCTCAACCTTCCTTTCAGGAAGGATTTCCTGTTGCAGAACTTGGGGACCCTGATCCATCCCAGGTCCTCCTCCTTGAACTTGAGAGCATGGTTCCTAAATAAGCAACAGAGGGTCCAAGTCACTTGCATCTGAAGAAGTGAGGTTCTGACCCACGAAAGCTTATGCTCCCAGTACTTCTGTTAGTCTCAAAGGTGCCACAGGACCCTCTGTTGCTTTTTACAGATTCAGACTAACACGGCTACCCCTCTGATACTTGGTTCCTAAATGGTTCCCGAATATGGAGCTAACACGTTTGGATAAGGTCCAGTCAGTTCTCCTGTCTAGCAGGAAACCTAGTACTCACAGAACTTACCGTCAGAAGTGGAAATGCTTGCATGCCTTGTGTTCTCTTCACTCTTCTCAAGCCTCAGAAGTTCTGCTCTCCAAAATCCTAGACTATGATTGGATTTAAAGACACAAAGTCTATCAATGAGGTTAGTCAGACTACATTTGGCTGCTATCACAGTCTTCCATTCACCCACTGAGGGCTTCTCAGTTTTTGCCCATTCCAGTATGGACAGGTTCTTCGGGGGCTCACACAATTTGTTTCCCCTAGTACAGAACTTGGACTTCGAGTGGGACCTTAATTTGGCCCTTACTGCCCTGAGAAAACTCTCCTTTGAATCGATGGCTACCTGTTCTCTCCTCCCCCTCTCCTGGAAGACTTCATTGCCATCACTACAGTTCGATGAATGGAAGACCTCTGTGCTTTCATGGCAGACCCACCCGCCTTCTATAGAGATAAGGTTACACTGTATCCCCATCATCACTTCCTCCCTAAGGTCTGTTTGGAATACCATATTATCAAAAGATCTGTCTGTCAGTGTTCTATCCAAAGCCTCATGCTTTCAGAGTGGAAACCAGCCTACATACACTAGATGTCAGAAGAGCTCTCACCTTCTACCTGGACATGACTAATATCTTCTGGGTCTCTCCCAGATTATTTGTGTCATTTGCAAAGAGGATGAAAGGACAACCAATTTCCACTCAAAGTTTATCAAAGTAGGTTTGGGGTGGCATTTTATCCTGTTATGAATCCACTGGGATGCATCCCCTTCAGAGGGTGACAGCACATTCCATAGAGCTCAGTCCACATTTGTGGTGCTACTGAAAGATATTCCTATGACAGAAATCTATAGGACTGAAACTTGGTCTTCCATTCATACCTTTTCCAAGGATAATGCCATCATTCCTGCTTCCAGGGATATTACCACCTTTTGGTGAGGCAGTCCTCTGAACCATCTTGGACTTGATTCCTAAGCACACACCTTGACACTGAGTTACTGCATGGGCATCTTCTATGGTAGAGCACCCATAGGGATGTATACTTGAAGAAGATGGAGAAGTTACTTACCTTACAGTAACTTGAGTTTGTCAAGATGTTTTATCCCTATGAGTGCTCCACCTCCCACCCTCCTTCCCCTCAGCTGTGAAGGCTCTGCTTCGCGGTTGCGAAGGAACAGAGTGGCAGTGGTTCCACACAACCTTATATGCCCTTGTTTAGAAGCACAAGGTACTGCTCACACAGGCATGGGCCTACGGACACTGCTTTGCTTTTTCCAATGGAGAGCACATGATCACACATGTATCCTATGGTGGAGCACCCATAAGGACAAAATATCTTGAAGAATTCAAGTTGCCTCTCCTTTTGATCAAATAGGACACTGTTAAATAGGACACGTTTTTCTATGTCTCCAGTTAAGACGTTTTTTTCCTACCAGGAATTTGATTTAGTCACTTGTTCTATGAACCTGTTTGCCTCTTTGCACAAACTTCAGTTCATTAATACTCAATTGAAATCACATCTTTTCTTTGATGGACATTTTCATTTATATTTTAATGTGAGATGGCAAGTAATACATACATGATCAGTTAAATATATTGACATAAAACAATATCAAGGAGATGACTAGGCAGTTTGACATTCACAGGCCCTTTCCTCCCTGGGTTTACTTCAATGGAGTTAAGCCTGATTTACATGAGTGTAACTGTGAGCAGAATCAGGCTCAAGGTTTCTCAGCTAATTCTTCCAACCTGTGACTATGCATTATCAGTTCATTTAGATGCAGCTGACAGTTGGTCTAACACAACCTCATATTGAAACACTTCCTGTGAATCACCTTGATGTTTGGACTGAATTTTCTTATGAATTTACCAAAAAATTGCAAGAGCACATTATAGCCCCTCAACATTCAGATGGCAGTAGGAGAGACTGACAGGTGTTAATGTGCCCCTGGCTGCGATCAGCAGATTTTCATAAGTCACAGTTGTGACAGGATCATAGAATCATAGAATATTAGGGTTGGAAGAGACCTCAGGAGGTCATCTAGTCTAATCCCCTACTCAAAGCAGGATCAACACCAACTAAATCATCCCAGCCAGAGCTTTGTCAAGCCGGGCCTTAAAAACCTCTAAGAATGGAGATTCCACCACCTCCCTAGGTAACCCATTTCAGTGCTTCACCACCCTCCTAGTGAAATAGTGTTTCCTAATATTCAACCTAGACCTCCCACCCCATTGCAACTTGAGACCATTGCTTCCTATTCTGTCATCTGCCACCACTGAGAACAGTCTAGCTCCATCCTCTTTGGAACCCCCCTTCAGGTAGTTGAAGGCTGCTATCAAATCCCCCCTCGCTCTTCTCTTCTGCAGACTAAATAACCCCAGTTCTCTTGGCCTCTCCTCGTAACTCATGTGCCCAAGCCCGCTAATCATTTTTGTTGCCCTCCACTGGACTCTCTCTAATTTGTCCACATCCCTTCTCTAGTGGGGGGGACCAAAACTAGACACAACACTCCAGGTGTGGCCTCACCAATGCCGAATAGAGGAGAATAATCACTTCCCTCGATCTGCTGGCAATGCTCCTATTAATACAGCCCAATATGCCATTGGCCTTCTTGGCAATAAGAGCACACTGCTGACTCATATCCAGCTTCTCATCCACTGTAATTCCCAGATCCTTTTCTTTAGAACTGCTGCTTAGCCAGCTGGTCCCCAGCCTGTAGCGGTGCACTTGCCCTTGTTGAACCCCATCAGATTTTTTGGCCCAATCCTCCAATTTGTCTAGGTCATTCTAGACCCTATCCCTATCCTCCACCGTATCTACCTCTCCCTCCAGTTTAGTGTAATCTGCGAACTTGCTGAGGGTGCAATTCATCCCATCATCCAGATCATTAATAAAGATGTTGAACTAAACCAGCCGCAGGACCGAACCGTGGGACACACCGCTTGATACTGGCTGCCAACTAGACATTGAGGCATTGATCACTACCCATTGAGCCCGACGATCTAGCCAGCTTTCTGTCCACCTTACAGTTCATTCATCCAATCCATACTTCTTTAACTTGCTGGCAAGAATACTGCGGGAGACCGTATCAAAAGCTTTGCTAAAGTCAAGATATATCACATCCACCACTTTCCCCATATCCACAGAGCCAGTATTCTCATCATGGAAGGCAATCAGGTTGGTCAGGCATGACTTGCCTTTGGTGAATCCATGTTGACGTTCCTGATCACCTTCCTCTCCACCAAGTGCTTCAAAATGGATTCCTGAGGCCCTGCTCCATGATTTTTCCAGGGACTTAGGTGAGGAGGACTTAGGTCTGTAGTTCCCCGGGTTCTCTTTCTTCCCTTTTTTAAAGATGGGCACTATATTTGCCTTTTTCCAATTGTCCGGGACCTCCCCGATCACCCCAAATTTTCAAAGATAATGGCCAGTGGCTCTGCAATCACATCAGTCAACTCCCTCAGAACCTTTGGATGCATTAGATCTGGACCCATGGACTTGTGCATGTCCAGCTTTTCTAATCTCTCCTTAAACCAGTTCTTTCACCACTGAAGGCTGCTCACCTCCTCCCCATACTGTATTGCCCAGTGCAGCAGTCTGGGAACTGACCTTGTCTGTGAAGACCAAGGCAAAAAAAGCATTGAGTACTTCAGCTTTTTCCACATCATCTGTCACTATGTTGCCTCCCCCATTCAGTAAGGGTCCCACACTTTCCCTGACCTTCTTCTAGTTGCTAACATACCTGTAGAAACCCTTCTTGTTACCCTTCAGATCCCTTGCTAGCTGCAACTCCTGTTGTGCCTTGGCCTTCCTGATTACACCCCTGCATGCTCGAGCAGTATTTTTATACTCCTCCCTAGTCATCTGTCCAAATTTCCCCTTCTTGTAAGCTTCCTTTTTGAGTTTAAGCTCACCGAAGATTTCACTGTTAAGCCAAGCTGGTCACCTGCCATATTTGTGCACATCGGTATGGTTTGTTCCTGTGCCCTCAGGCTTCTTTAAAATACAGCCAGCTCTCCTGGACTCCTTTCCCCCTCATATTAACCTCCCAGGGGATCCTGCCTATCAGTTCCCTAAGGGAGTCAAAGTCTGCTTTTTTGTAATCCAGGGTCCGTATTCTGCTACTCTCCTTTCTTCCTTTTGTCAGGATCCTGAACTCAACCATCTCATGGTCACTGCTGCCTAGGTTGCCACCCACTCCTACTTCCCCTACCAATTCTTCCCTGTTTGTAAGCAGCAGGTCAAGAGGAGCACAGCCTCAGTTAGTTCTTACAGCACTTGTACCAGGAAGTTGTCCCCAACACTCTCCAAAAACTTCCTGGATTGTCTGTGCACAGCTGTATTGCTCTCCCAGCAGATGTCAGGGTGACTGAAGTCCCCAATTAGAACCAGGGCCTGTGATCAAGAAACTTCAGTTAGTTGTCTGAAGAAAGCCTCGTCTACCCCATCCTTCCGATCAGATGATGGATGATGTGGGCACACACCCACCATGACATCACCCTTGTTGTTTTCACCTCTAAACTTAACCCTGAATTTCAAAGATCAAGTGACATCACACCGGTAAATTACAAGTTCATTTGCATTAACCCTGAAATCCATTTATTATGCTGTTGTAGGACCACTATTTATATAAAGTTAAGAGACATATTTGATAATAAAAAGAAATGATGGTTTCTTAGGGCCTAAATCATTTTAAAAAAACCCGTTTTAATGTGAATACATCTCACAGGAAATAGCTGTGTTGAGCTACTTCGCATGACTCTTAGGTCAAATCATATTTTCTCACATTCCCCAGAAAACAGCAGTATTTTCCAACGTGGTCCTGTGTGCAATTCCGATAATTTACAATGGACTTTATTCACAGATGGCTAGAGACAAGTAATTATTTATAATCAAGGATTTTTAAAATGAAGGTCCTAGAAGACAGAATAATATGGACAACCCATCAGAAGCAAAACATGACAGCCCCAAAGCAAAAGGAAAGTTTGCCAAGGAGCAAAATGTCAGTTTTGGAAAATTGCCTTTCTCAGCTTGATAACTGGGATTGCTATCCAAAACTGAAGAGTTTAATGAGTACCAAGATGTGCTAAGGAAAACTGGCACCAGCTGCTCCACTATAAACATTTATTATTATTAATTAAATTTTGTTGTTTTATAATCAACCATAACAGTTTTTTAATGCCATTAAGTCTTTTTTTTAAAGGCCAGGACGTTCAAAAACTGACCTTTGAAGTTATCCTTTTTTTTTTTTTTAATCTTTGCCATGCTAAAACGATGGGAATGGCATCCTGGATTATACACAAGCCTCATGAAGAGAGTTGCTAAGCATCTGAAAGTCACTTGGAAATCAATGGTAGTTGCAGATGATAAGCAGCAGTCATGACCATCATCATAGTTTGGGACATGTAACCCCAGAAATATGGGTGTCAATCCTGCACAGGGCTAATAGCTACAGTTTTCAAAAGTTAGGAGCCTAAAGTTAGTCTTCTAAACCCACATCAAGACAGCAAAATAAGTGACCTGATTTTCAAAAGTGCTGAGCACCTGCTAAATTCAGTGGGAGCTACTGGGTGTTCAGCATTTTTGAAAATGAGGACATTTAATTAGATTCCTAAATATGGATTTAGGAGTTTGACTTTAATACCTTAGGTTTTTAAAATCATCGCTAAGGACTCTACTATGGTCTAATAGAGATGTGGGGCTGGGAAAGAACCTTGAGAAGTCACTAGTTTACTCCCTCATCCATGCTGAGGCAGGACCAAGTATACTAAGACTGTTTCTGACAGGTTTTTGTCCAAACTGTTTTTAAAAACCTCCAGTGATGGGCATTCCACAACCTCCCTTGGTAACCTATACTTGGCAATACTGAACTATCCTTATAGTTAGAAAGTTTTTCCTAATATCTAAACAGAATCTGTCTTGCTACAAATTAAGTCAATTACTTCTTGTCCTACCTTTAGTGGACATGGAGAACAATTGTTCACCATCCTCCTTATAAAAGTCATTAAAATATCTGAAGACTGTTATCAAATTTCCCCCTTAGTCATCTTTTCTCAAGAATATACATGCTTAGGTTTTTAACCTTTCCTCATAGATCAGGTTTTCCAAAACATTTATCACTTCTGTTGTTCTTGTCTTGACTGTCTCCAGTTTGTCCACATCTTTCTTAAAGTGTAGCACCCAAAACTGAACACAGTACTGTAGCTGAAGCCTCGTGGATGGACAATTACCTCCTCTGTCTTTCACTCCTGTTAATATCCCCCAGAATGGCATTAGCCTTTTTCACAACTGAATCACATTGTTGGCTTATGTTCAGTTTGTGATCCCCCAGATCCTTTTCAGCAGAACTGCCGCCTAGCTAGTTATTCCATATTGTATTTGTGCATTTGATTTCCCCCCCCAAGTGTAGTATTTTGCACTTTACTGAATTTCATCTTGAAACCATGTATGTTTATGGTAGTGTAGATGAACCTTAGGTACATATGCCCCACAGCAGAAATCTTTTCCCACTAAATGTGAGTCATTCAGTCATTGTGAGCTACCTGAGGAGTAAATAACGTGGTAGAGTGTATTACACAATTCTTCCCCTCATAAAGGTCTGAAATCAGAGAAGGAAATATGGTGGGGGAGGGAGGCGCTAATCGGTATTTAATGGGCTCAGCACCATTCCAACATGGTTGGAGAGAAATGTGAGTGTATGAGGGAATGTGTGTTTACTGAGTGAACAGGGAATAGCGGTGGGGAAAAAGACTATCGTGCCAGATGAGTGTTTGTTGAAAAAGGAGAAGTGAACCAGCAGGTTGAGAAGACACAGGCAGACAAAGTGAGGAAATAATATGAGAAAACAGAATTGATACTAGTATGGAAAAGAGAGGTAGTGAAAGAGACAGAAGGTGATGGAAAAGATGGAGTGGATCTATACACTGCTCTCAGCGATTGCTATGGTTGAGGTAGGAGTAGCATCCCATTGCCACTTTCTAACTCAGAAAGGTCATATCAATGTAAAACCTATGTTTTAAAGTGGAGTGTATAAAGCTTGGCAGGAAAAGTCTATTATTGAGGGCAGCAAAATAAGATGGGTACTTGTTGCCATTCCCAATATAAAATGTGAAATGGTTGTGGCCTTCATTTTAAGATGCAAAGAAATAAAAACATTAAAAAGATTAGAGCCGGTCAAAAAAGGGGGGGCATTTTTCACAAATTTTCTCACACACAAAATCTTTTTTCTTTTCTTTTTTTTTGCTGTTGTTAAATGTCTAAATTCATGTTTATAGCGGGTCAAAAAGTGGGAAAGTTTTGCAGAACGTTTTTAAAAAGTGACCCTCTTTTTTGTCAGAACACTTCAAAACTCAATTTTTTTGAGCCGCCCAATAAAAGATTCTATCACTGCTGCTCTTCCATCTGCTGTCTTGAAAATACTTTTTAACACTCCACTGTGAAACCAGGACATACTTGATACATATAGCGCCAAGACATACCTGTCACGTAAGAGACAGATTCATTGAAGATGACATAGGCAGGTATAAATTAACCCTCCCAGTTCTAGCTGCACCCAAAGATGAGGAAATGTCATATTCATCTAGGGCACCTCTGGGCAAAGGCTGTTGAAGTTTTTGTTGGTCTCCTTACCCTTAACCTCTTCCCAGGCAGCCATGCCCACTTGTTAGGGTTATTCTGCCCCCACTCTTACTCCTTCTAAAATAAAAGAAGTGGCAGCGTTGTCCTCACCTCAGAAGTCCTGCACCTGGATTTAGTCTGACAGAAGTTGGCATGAAACTGACATAGGCCCTGGCACTGTAAAAATTACTTGATTGTGTTCTTGTAGCGCTGACAAATATGATCTAGCGTGACCTTCATTTCTTGGTGTTGGCACCTCTGAGAACTGGACACACAGAATAGTGCCAGCTAATGCCTTACCAACACCACTTCCAGCAGCACCTAATTATTTTCCAAGAACTGGCCTGACCAAAACTTTCTGTGCTTACACAGACAAAATTTCCAGGCTGACTCTGAGCTATATAACAAAAGTACAGTGTTTCCTCATGAAAAAATACTTAATGGGAAAGGAGGCGTAAGTTGTAATTTGTGAAGGGCACTCAGAAGACAGATATATCCACATGCAGTATAAACACACATTCTTCACAAAGAGCATAGCTGCGAGTGCTGCTTATTAACAACACATTAGTAGTAAGGTTTTTCCAGTCTATATAATAAGTAATTAGCCAGCCACATTAGACAATAATGAGGGCTAGTAATCACATTTTTATCAGTTAAATTAGACTGGACTCATTTTAAAACAACATTTAATGCAAGAGACTTAATGAATATGCAGAAGGTGACAAGTTCCTTATGCACAAAAATAAATGTACTCTGTAAAACCAAGATAATTACTGTATCTTGGCTGTTATGTATGAACTTTTATAATGCAACTCTTCCCTCTCCGTGCCCCCCCCCCCCCCCAAGTTGTGACAATACTCTTTGTATTCCTGAAGGACTCAGTTTGCTAGGCAGGATGAAGTAAAGCACTGATCTGTTTTGCTAATGCACAGTATCTTTGATCTACCCTTTTTCTGTTATCTCTGAGAAGCCTGACTTAAGAATGAATGAATAAATAAATAAATAATGCATTTTAATAAGAGCATAAAGGGCAAAGTGTGCCTCTCCTTTGGTATGTGGAATTGGATGTGGTTGTGCAAAGGAACAGATTTCTGTAAGTATATAGGGACTGGCCACTGAAAGTAATGTTATAAAACAGGGGTCGACAACCTTTCAGAAGTGGTGTGCCGAGTCTTCATTTATTCACTCTAATTTAAGGTTTTGCATGCCAGTAATACATTTTAACATTTTTAGAAGGTCTCTTTCTATAAGTCTATAATATATAACTAAACTATTGTTGTATGTAAAGTAAATAAGGTTTTTAAAATGTTTAAGAAGCTTCATTTAAAATTAAATTAAAATGCAGAGCCCCCCAGACCGGTGGCCAGGACCCGGGCAGTGTGAGTGCCACTGAAAATCAGCTCGCCTGCCACCTTCGGCACATGTGCCATAGGTTGCCTATCCCTGTTATAAACAGTAGTTTTCATTGGGATAATCCTCTTGCCTTGAAACTGCTCATGAAGTGCCCCTGCAGCTAATCATTATTGCACTGTACTGTTCAGTCCTTTTCATTAGAAACAAGTGATCCACAGGACTGACTGGAATTGAAATGAATGGAATCACTTCTTAAAATATTGCCATTCTCCAGACTGCCAGATGAATGATTAGAATATATGAGAAGTGTATGTAGCAGAAATCTCCAATGGGTTAAAGAAATCCAATATGCCTGATAATAGTGGTATGTTTATCCTAGCACCTTTCCTCTCAAAGAATGCAAAAATTCTTTACAAGTTGAAATGCAGATAAACAAAAAAGTCACTTCATCCACCACTGAAATGCAGCCTCCACTGGTGAGAAATGTAGCATCCATTTAAGAGGACACAGCAATGTACCTAGAAATTTACAGCAGGAAATGAAGTATCTTTTCTAGTTGTAATTAAAGAGGAATTCAGCCACACATAACATAATTCCCTGAGATGAAATTTAGTAAGGACACTAGGATTAACATCATATCTTTTCAGTAAAGAGCTGTATGCACAGTACTAATACATTAGGATGCTGATCCTGATGAGGCCTCTGTGTGCTATCGTTATATAAATATTTAAAATAATAAGATAAGGACAATGTCCCTAATGATTGGAAGTTGTCACTCAGTTTTCCATCTTCTTTGAAAAACAGCATCTCCAGTAACAAAGTGTCCTCTCAAACTATGCTTTTTATGTGCCATGCACTAGTTTTTTATTGACTCAAATGGAATAGCGCCACCAATTGCCTCACCCATACCACAATCTGTAGCAACTAATTATTTCCCAAGGACTGGCCTGACCAAACATTATTTGCTTATGAGACTGTTAGCACCAAAGAGGTGCTATAGCTAGAGATAAAATTATGCTATATGCTTGTTCTCACATCATCACTGGTATCACTATTACAGGGCTAGCTGCACCTTGATCCCCCTTCTGGTATCTCTGAGTGGTATCCCCTGATGGTAACCTAAGCAGGCATAACTTCTTCAGACTTCCCCAGAAGATGCCTGTGCATCAATCTGCTTTTCCCTGAACAACTACTCCCTTCTTTTGAGAGAGGAGGGACCTTTTTAAAACTGTCAGATTTCTTTTGTTATTCTGTGTTTCCAGGCTTTTGTCGTTCTGGTGAAAACCAGTTTTGTAGGGTGGCTGGAGAAGAGGCAAAGCTATCAAAGCTAATAGTTCTGGTGTTGTCCTTTGACAACACTCAGGTGTTTGCTGACAAGTGACTTATCTTGAGCTGCGCTTTACCTTTCTGCCTGTTTTTCCCGACAGCTCCCCTCAAACTGAACCAATATAGTCATACAGTAAACATCCCAATAAGGAGCTCAACATAAAGTATTTATAAATTATACAATTATACAATTGTATAATTACAATTTATAATTTATTTTTATTTACAATATAATTTATAAATTATACAATTATAAATTATACAAAGCACCTCCACCACAAAGTATTCCAAAATAAGTATGTACTGCACCTGTATTGGTGTCAAAAAGTAATGCCTCTGAATGGTGGTATCCAGATTACATAGCACTGCAGTGACATTCTTTGAAGCATTGCCTGCTGCAGGCCAAAACAATTAAGTCAAATCAAGGTCAGTTGTCAGATGTAAAGGTAGGCAAAGGCAGGTGTTTTTAATATTCTGCAGTATAGCTTGGGCTCTAACCATAGTAGATCTAAGCATCAAGCTAATTTCCCTTGATTCCTTTCACATGATGTCTCAGGACTAATTTAAGCCAAGTTTTTACAAGTTTCAAGGACAGCATTAATTCACTTGCCTCTATAATGCCACTAAGACTTTTTTTTCCCAAGAATGTCCTAATGCTTTTAATAAATACAGATTTCAATGTTACTAAAACTTACTGCCTAATCCATTCTTAAATTAACTCTGACCCAATCACCTCCTTCTTTTTAGTAACTACGTATCACTGACAGCACATAAATCTTTGGCATGCAACTATTTTTATGAAGCAATGTCTTGCTTTAAAATGTCTTGGAGCTGAATTTCTTCCCACTTCCTCTGATGTCACTTTTGTTTAAACTGCATTGGCCTAGGTCTGCCTAGACAGCTGAGGTGTGGTCTGTGAGAGACAAGGGAGAATTTGTCCACTTAACTTTCTCCCAATCCTGTGGTTCAGTACCTGGCTTAAATTAAATATCACTGTATTCACTTACTTCTAGTTGTCCATGGCCCCAAAGTGCCTTCCTGATAGATGGGAGTCACTGAGAATAAGGATGCATCATTTCAGCCACTCGTATTCCCTATACCAGTGGTTCCCAAACTTGTTCCGCCGCTTGTGCAGGGAAAGCCCCTGGCGGGCCGGGCCAGTTTGTTTACCTGCCACGTCCACAGGTTCAGTCAATCGCGGCTCCGAGTGGCCGCGGTTCGCTGCTCCAGACCAATGGGAGCTGCTGGAAGCAGTGGCCAGTATGTCCCTCGGCCCACGCCGCTTCCAGCAGCTCACATTGGCCTGGAGCAGCAAACCGCGGCCACTGGGAGCTGCGATCGGCTGAATCTGCAGATGCGGCAGGTAAACAAACCAGCCCGGCCCACCAGGGGCTTTCCCTGCACAAGCGGCGGAACAAATTTGGGAACCATTGCCCTATACTGGTGGCTTGGTGGAGAGCTCTATGATGCCCAAATACTCCCCTAGACAAGATGAATCCCCTGACTTCCATGTATCAGCTTTACAGCTGCAGTGAGAGCCAGGATTAGGCCTTTTAACTTCAGCATAGTTACTAGAGCTGGTTGGAACATTTTCTCCAAAATGAAATTTTGGCAAAGTAATCTGTCATTGAAATGTATTGGTTTCCAATGCAGAACAAAAACAGATTTTGAAACTTCAAAATTAGCCATGGAACAAAATTTTCATCCTCCCGTCAGCTCCGATGGTTACTCCAGCGAGATAAGAAGTGAGTCCGTTATCTGTACTCTAAGAATCATACATAACTGTTTCATCTATGCATATGAACAAATTACACTCTTCTCTTTTGTTCTGTTTCCATATATGAGACTCATTATCTCTTTATTAGACAGTGGTAACATCTCCCTAGTTAGGGGCCTCTTGTGGGCCCTGCATGTCCTAAGCTCCGGTTGTCCTTATTGAAGTCAGTGGGAGTTGAAGACACTCAATGCCTGACTTGGTTGGGCTCTACATTTGCAACTAAAATATCAGCTTGATTTTGAAACATGCATCACACCAGGTTCCTCAGAACCAATCCTTTCTGCTTGAAATTTTTCCTGCCTCAGGAGGTATTTGTTTTCATTTGTTTGTAGAAGTGTGGGGTTTTGCATTTCATATGGACAAGTACGTGAGTAATAGGTGGTATGTAATTTTCTGGAAACTCTTTATGTAATTTGGAGCATTATATCTCCCAGAACAGCCTCGTCAACACACTTCAGATTTGACTTCAGCCAGGACTAGTTCCTTTGCATGATAGTCAGATTTCGTGGTTCATTTTGGGGATGTTCACTACAAAAGAATATTTGACATTTGAAAATTATTCCCGATCCCTGGCTGGTATGCCTGTGGAGTTTGGAGGGTTGCTGTGGCCAGGACTCCACAGGAGTTGAGCTGCAGTTAGAGTGTCTGTCTGAAATAGATTCTAAGCACTGCAGGATTGGAGTTTTTCACAATACTCCTGGGAGTTGAACTTCCTGACTAGCACTTCTTGGTGCTCCTCTCCTCTTGCTTACTACGATAGAAGGATAGATTATAAACATGCACTGTTTATATATTGGTTAATGAGTTGTTATTGATTTGTAGACCTGAATCAGGAGAGTTACATGTGAACCTATAGGCTTTGGAGTGAGGACTATAATCGCGTTTAAAAGAGAACTGGATAAATTCATGGTGGTTAAGTCCATTAATGGCTATTATCCAGGATGGGTAAGGAATGGTGTCCCTAGCCTCTGTTTGTCAGAGGTTGGAGATGGATGGCAGGAGAGAGATCACTTGATCATTGCCTGTTAGGTCCACTCCCTCTGGGGCACCTGTCATTGGCCACTGTCGGTAGACAGAACACTGGGCTAGATGGATCTTTAGTCTGACCCGGTACGGCCGTTCTTATGTTCTTATGAGAATATTGGCCCAGGTCAGGCTTCTGGGGCCTGATTACCTTAAATAGATAGGGCAAGTTACAACTCCAGTTAGCTAATAATGATACATTTTAGGGCTGTCAATTAATCGCAGTTAACTGAAGTGAATAACTCAAAACAAAGTAATTCAATTAAAAAAATAATCACAATTGATCAAAGTGTTAATCACACTGTTAAACAATAATATAATACCAATTAAAATTTATTGTAAATATTTTTGGATGTTTTTCTACATTTTCAAATATATTTATTTCAATTACAAAACAGAATACGAAGTGTACAGTGCTCACTTTACATTATTATTTTTGATTAAAAATATTTGCACTATAAAAATGATAAAGATATAGTATTTTTTTTCAATTAACCTCATACAAATACTGTAGTGCAATCTCTTTATCATGAAAGTGCAACCTACAAATGTAGAATTATTTTGTTACATAACTGCACTCAAAAACAAAACCATGGAAAACTTTAGAGCCTACAAGTTTACTCAGTCCTACTTCATGTTCAGCCAATCACTAAGACAAAAAAGTTTGTTTACGTTTACGGGAGATAATGCTGCCTGCTACTTATTTACAATGTCACCTGAAAGTGAGCACAGGCATTCACATGGCACTGTTGTAGCTGGTGTTGCAAGGTATTTATGTGTTGGATATGCTAAACATTTGTATGTCCCTTCATGCTTCGACTTGTAGATTGCACTGTTTTTTGTTTAACTTTTTTCACAGTGTAAATATCTGGACTAAAAATAATATAAAGTGAGCAATGTATACTTTGTATTCTGTGTTATAATTGAAATCAACATATTTGAAAATGTAGGAAAAACATTCAAAAATATTTATAATACATTTAAATTGGTATTCTATTATTGTTTAACGGTGCCATTAAAATTGACTAATCGTGCTTAATGTTTTTAATCTCATGATTAATTGTGATTATTTCTTTTAATCATTTGACAACCCTAATACATTTTAAATTACTAAATCTTGTCTCTAACAAATGTCATAACCTTGGTACCAAAACAAGTTCTATGTATTTATTCATTCAGGGACTTCTTGTAGCAATGGGAGTTGGGGAGTGGGAAATGCATGCTGTACATGTACTTCGTAATGTCTGTCAGCTCAGTAAATAGTCTTTAATACAATATGGAAACCCACAAAAGTCATCTTTTAAATTCCAAATGGCAAATCAGTGAACTGACCTGTCTAGATAATTAAATTAAAATATTTCTATTCTACTCATGCTTGCATGAAAGAAACTCTCACTTCAATTATAGTTGAAAGAAGTATTAAGAAATATGCAAGCATTGGTTCATTCCATTAAGATCAAAGAAATTTAGTAAAATAATGGGGTCTATTCATTTCTTCCCCTAATATTCCAAAGATCTGAGTGTGCAGTCGCTGAATGCACAGAACTCCCACCTGGATAGAGGGGTTCTTCTGTGTGAGAAGCAGCTACGAATTCAGCTCTAAGGAATTTAATACAGTAGCGCCACTTCAATTTGAAGTAATGGTGGTAAAACCTATTGCAGATGGCTAACTTTTGTGATTTAGTGACTATCAGAAAACGTGATTAAAAAACCTGGACAAAAACAAATGTACTTCGCACAATTGAAAATATATTCAAAATAGTGACCTGGAAAGTAATCCAGCAGATTTTGACTATAAGGCACAGCCCTACTCATTGTAACCAACAAGAACATCAGGAGGAATTTTAGCTTATTCAAGGTGTAGGGGTAATAGGGGGTGGTGCCACTCTGCCCACTTTGGAGAGGCACAACTAGCATATGAGAAATACTTTACTGTGTCTCTATGGTAGGGGAGAAATGTTGATTGCAGATACTGGGTGTCTAATGGGTGTGCTGTGCTTTGGATCGTGGTGCACTGAGGTTTGGATGTAATTCTTTTGTGGTGTGGACTGTTTGGGACCCATGGAGAGGTGTGATATTTTGCTTCAAATGTTGCCGCTCTAATATGAAAAGCTGTTCTAAAAACAGCATTGTGAGCTGAAACACCAGCGAAGGAAGCAGGTGCCAGGGGCGGCCAATAGAAAGGGGTGGCAGTCCGTCCGGTATTTGAGCGGCACGTCCGGGTCTTCGGCGGCAGTTTGATGGCTGATCAAGTGCTCCGCGTTAGACTTCAGCGGCAATTCGGCGGCGGGTCCTTCGCTCCGTCTCTTCTTCTTCGGCGGCACTTCGGCGGGTGCTCAATCGGTTTTTTTGGGGGGGGGGAGGCGGGTTTCTGCTGCTTGGGGCGGCAAAAAAGCTGGAGCCGGCCCTGATTGTGAGGTTCCATATGCATTGTCTCTTGATGATTCTATATCAAAGGTGCTCAGTTTACAAGTAAAGAGATGTTTGGGGTTTGTTTGTTGTTTTTAACAGCCAGCCTTGCAAATTCAAACAGGGATAAAAAAGTCAAGGTAGAGTCTCACCTTTTCACACATCATCAGCTATAGTAAAAGTTCTGCATTCCAAATTATGCCCTCAGTGACACCTGTTTAGCTCCATTCTTTTTCAGATCATGTCATCTGTGATACCTGTGGAGCCCAGGTGCCTTCAGTGGATTTGCACTGGTGTAAATTATTGGAATTTAGTAAACAGTATGATGCACAAAAAATAAAGCAGAATGCAGCTCACTCATATTAGCTAACAGAACTCAAAAGAAACTTCTTTTTGTCACTCAAGTCAGCACTTTGAAAACACTAAGGGATTAGCTCTGTTGAGTAAGAACATGGCAATCTTTACATAAGCACTTTGCATAAGAAAAACACATTTTAAAAGCAGGCAGATGAGGGGGGAAATGTTTCAAGGAACATCTCTTATGGTGCCTCTGTGTATCCTGAAATATACTTTACAATATAAATTTAATTCTGATTTATTATTTTTGGCTCTTCCTACCCTTCCCACTGGGAGGGATTTACTATCTCTTTCATCTGATGAGACTTCTATTTTTCAGTACCCAAAGGTTTGTCAGTAAGTGTGCAGCTGGGAATTTTATGTTGTTGTCTTTGTATTCTGCTGACAATTTTGGTGTTAAATATAGGTGTCAGACTGGAAAATTCCACCAGAATTAAATAAGACATAAAATCTGTATTAGTAAGAGTCCGTTAATCTATCACCCAGAAACTTTTTGTTTATGTGATTTTCATCTTTTATTAACTTATTTGATGTCTCTACTGACCATATTTTTTACCTTTATGAAAGAACTCTAGTAATTGTGGAAGAGCTATAGCTTTGTTGAACATTATATTTCCAACATATCAGTATTTCTGCAACAGTGTGAAATTAGTCTGGTTTAATAACTACAGGAGGTCACATATTTTAAAAATGATTTGTAAATATTAAAAATAAAAGTACTTTTTTTATTATTTGATTATTCAGTCATCCACTGGCTATTTGCAAAAATGTTTACAAATCCCAAATGTTGCAAGGAATTTTAGTATGAGAAATATTTATTGGAAAGTTCCAACCAGTTATGATTTGTTTGAGGTTCACTATTTATCATTCATCATTCACTGTTTGCTATTAATCATTCTTTATTCTGTAGCTTAAAAGGTTCCTGTCACTCAGGGATTGGAAATAGTGCCATTTAGTTCCCCATCATGAGTAATGGAAAGTGAAAATAGTCAGAAAACAGTTTATGAATAGCCCTTAAATTGAAAATTGTTTGTCCAAACTATTTGTTTCAAATAACAGATACATTAGTAGAATTCAGGATTGGCTTGTGAACAATTTGTGAATAGAGAAAAGAGCTAAATTCATGACTGTTGTTTATAGTGAACAATTCAACAGTTTTTAAGCCCAACTTTGAATATGATTTATGTGTAGAGAATCCATTGTGTATCTTTTAGAAATACATAGTTTTTGAAAATGTAATTTTGAATTTGTATTTGTAATGTAATATGCTGAGTCACTGTGAATTAATGTAATAATGAATGTTGCACCACACCTTTTAATATCCTGCAACTAAATTATTGTCCTGGTTCACAGTTTCTTCTAGGATTGATCCTTGCTTTGGGGAATTAAATCTTGCTCCTGCAATCTTTACCTGGGAAATAATAACCTCACTGGCTTTAGGGGTGAGTTTTGTCTGAATAGGGACTACAGGATAAGTCTATTAATGTAGTTCATCACTTGAATTTTGCTTGAATTTTGCTTCAAGATTTGCTTTATTGTTCTGTGGAAAGTACAGTATATATTCTGAGACATAACTTTATCCACCTAGTCTCAATTTGCTTCCGTATATGACGGTCTTAATTCTTCTCTTAGCTATGCCAGTGTAAATCAGGACTAAAACTATCAAAGTCAATTGGGTTACACAGGTGAAAGACCAGAATAAATGGAGTCAGAATCCAGTTTAAGGCATGCACTTACTGAATTCAGCTTTCTCCAGATCTATTTTTGATTGTCTAGACTTGTGGCTGCTTTTGAAGCAGTAGGACATTTATGTTGCAAGCAACCCTGCAGTCCTACCCACATGTAGTAGTGCCTAAAACTTGTCTACCTTTTTTGCCTCCTTCAGTCCTGTTACTCTAGAGATTAATTATTCTGAGCTCTGATTGCTTTCAAGATTCAAAAGCATGCTTCCTGGAACCTTAGGTGCAATACCTGAGTGGACCTCTCTTTGCTGAAATTTGAAGTGGCACGTTAAACCACACAGTCAGTGTTGCAAGCTAACTATGTTTCTGAGAGCTTCAGGCATATTTATTGTGAAGGAGGTGAGGTTTTCTTTTAGGGTGACCAGATCACCAAAGACAAATATCGGGACGCGGGGGGGGGTGACGTGGGGGGGGCGTGGCGGGGGGGGGGCCAAAAAAAAAAAAAAAAAAAAAAAAACTTCCTCCACAAGTGCTGGAGGGAGGCCCGGGAGACTCAGGGGAAGCGCGGGGCCGGGGTGAGTAAGAGTCCGGCCTGGTCCCGAACAGGCAGGACTCAGTCGGGTGGTAAGGAGAGGAGGGGGGCGGCCCGCGGGGCCAGGCGGCGGCTGTTGTTGTCCCCCCGGGCAGCGGGACTCGGGAGCAGCCGCTGCTGCAGCTCCCACTGCCGCGGGGGAGGAAGCGGCCATGGCGCTCCGCGGCTGCGGCTCTGGCGCCCCCGAACCCCCCGAGCCGGGGCCTGCTGCGGGGACCCAGCAGCGCGCACGCTGGGCCCAGCCCCTGGCCAGGCGCGTCTGGGCTGCTGCCCAGCTGGTGCTATCCCGCGGCGGCCCCAGAGTGGGGGCAGCAGGCCCCAGCCCCCCCGTCCCGCAGGGGAACGAACGGGGCTGGGCTGCCGATGCCTCCGCCCCGGGGCCGCCGTGCGATAGCACTAGCTGGGCAGCCCAGACGTGCCTAGCCAGGGGCTGGGCCCAGCGTACGCGCTGCTGCAGGCCCCGGCTCGGGGGGTTCGGGGGCGCCAGAGCCGCCGAGCGCCATGGCCGCTTCCTCCCCCGTCGCCTGGCCCCGCGGGTCGCCCCCCTCCTCTCCCAACCACCCGAGTCCTGCCTGCACTGGGCCAGGCCGGACTGTTACTCACCCCGGCCCCGCGCTGCCTCTGAGTCTCCCGGGCCTCCCTCCAGCACTTGCGGAGGGAGGGGGAATGGTGAGCCCGGGGAAGAGGCGGGGATTCGGGGAGGGAGCCAATCGGGGGAGGAGGGGGCGGAGTCGGGGCAGGGGGGGGGCGCAAGCACTTCCGGGCTCGAGGCTCGGGGCATTTCCTTGTTTGTCCGGTTGTCCCGACCGCACGTCGGTCGGGACGCGGGACAAACAAGGAAATATCGGGACGGTCCCGATAAAATCGGGACGTCTGGTCACCCTATTTTCTTTTGACTAGCGGATAAGTGATAGAAGTTCACAGCTCAGTACTAAAATGCAGTGCATGCTGCAATCATTTCCATCTTTTCATTGACACCTGGATAGACATGTGCAGGACCTGGGGGGAGGATGGGAGGAGAGTGAGTGAGTGAGTGTGTGTGTGTACGTACAGACATTTAACTATAGTATGTATTTAAATACATCAGTGAATACCATTCCTTTTTTTGATTCTAGAATGTTTCTATAGTAATCCTTTCTTATATTTCTTATTAGGTTTCTCTCCAAAAGAATATAGTTTGGTTTACTAGTATCCATATTTCTCTATTATATCTTAGATGTTCTTTTAGTTTTTAATCCTTATAATACAATTAGATCATAGTGAACAATTTTGTAGTTTATTTTGAGCATCACAAAATACAAGAAACTGTTCTGTAGTATTATCTAGTTTTCTAGTCTAATTGATGCAATCTGGTTTCTTAAAGGCATCGGTGATAGTCAATGTGAGTTGAGCATCTAACTTCCATAGGCCCCTTTGCAAAATCTCAGCCTCACATTATCAAATAAATAAATATCAAATAAATTTTTGGACAAAGTATCCCTAATGTGGTACTCTTTGTGTGCACAGCTTATGTTTACAGGGTCAGTGTCTGACTGCTTCTGCTTTAATTTAGAGACTGCTACCGTTTCAGAGTAACACCATCTTTATTTTGATTTTTAATCTTTTCAAGTCCAAGATGATTTATATATTTAGATGTAATCATGAAAGAAGAATTGCCCTGGGTATTCTAACATGGGGCAGAAGGGCTGTGTACCTCCTTTCAGTGGTATGTGTCCAGATACTTTTGTTTTCTAATTACATTTTCCACATAGGCTGTGCTGGTTCTCAAATATTTTCATATTATGTATCACCTATATCTGATATCTGAATAATATTTTTCCACAAACTTCTAACTAGGAAAAGATTTTTCAAGTCTATTTTAGTGATTGAAAGATTTTTCCTTTTTTTTTTAAGTAGGCCCTTTCTCTGAAGATATCTTCTTCTCTCTTGTTAAACTTCACTTTATCCCAATCAATACTAATTTCAGCTACAAATGTTCAAATTGTTTACATAAACACCTGCAAATATGGCTTTGACATGACATCTTCAGTGTCTGAACAAGTCCTACAATGCCTCAATTGCATTTCACTTCAAATCAGGACAGCAAAATTACCAAGCTTTCCCTTAAAAGTACTAACAAGCAAATTATCGTGGCAGCCTGAGCAAATGCTTAGGAGAAGAAATAGCCCTTGTGTTCTCTTTCTCTTTTAGTGCACGCCATCACTGTAATTTAGCCCTGAGCACATAGATAGGCTTCCAGCATTGTCTCAGACATGACAAATTTGGATTCTGTTGGCCCTCTGAAGTAAATTCAGTCTATTTGGAGACACAGATAGTACTGCTTTCTGGAAAATTGTTTTGTGTGTACGTGAATGAGAGGAAGAGTCTGGGGAAACTGAATCACCTGTCAATGTTGGGTGTTCCTTCCATTCCAAGTATGGGTTTAATGTTAGTGTCACCTCCAGATTTCAGTGCATGAGGCATGGAAATGCTAATTCCAAACCTATATTCATTTTTAGATGCTTAATTATAATCCTTTCTTTTTATTAACTTTCATTTTCCAGAGACAGCATTATGAGGAAGGGTAATTAACAAAATGACTTAAAGACTAAATGAAAAGAAATCTTATTTTCCTGTGAGAATCCTCTTTAGCTTCTTACTCATAATGACAGTTTCTATTTTCAGAAAGGAACAAGGGAGGGGAATTCAATCTGATCTTAAATAATATCACTCAACATTCTTCATTTTGTAATATGTCATCCAGTATAAGGCTTTGCATCCATTTTTGTGATGGTTATTGGCACATTGATTCTGGTGTCTTTTGGTTGGTATTTTTTGGTTTTTCTACAAACCAATTCCATTTACAGATAATTTAATATCTACTAAAGTCCTCATTCATTCAGTTTCCAGATAAATTTAGAATTATTTAAATTAAAGGATTGTACATTATATTAATTAGTAATAATTTTGAAGATGAAGAATGTGGGGAAGGATTCATGCCTGTTATGTGCAGGGTCTGAAAGGCCAGACACAAGTAGTGTACCCATAAAAAGTAAGAATGACTTGAGATGATTGCACATATATCTCTGAAATGAGCCTCAAAGTATTTTTCTAAAGGTGCATGTCTTTTCAATGAAGATATAAGAGCCTGCTTGTATCAAGGTCGTGCTTACTGTACATCTTGCAGAACCCTAGTAGAGTGACTTAAGATCTGTTCATGACTCTGCATATGAAGGATATATCCTGTATATACACTTTGAATGAAGTATATCAAATATTTGACCATAGTTCTAAAAGGGTTGCAGTGGCTACCTTGATCCATCACTTCCCATGGTCCCCTCAAGAAAATTTGCAACATCAGTACCTAGAGATTTTGAATATGGTGCAAGGCCATCCTTTCATAAAATATGACTGTTCTGCAGAACTGAGTGAAAGATCTCATGACTCTTGTTCTTCTTGTTTCAGTGTATTAGAAATACAGGGTGAGAAGAGATAATGAAAAGGTGGGCCATGGCACAATGCCTTGCGAAACTATTGCTAGGTTGGTGCTAGGTGGAGGGCTATTTTTATCAAGACACCTTTGCGCCCGAATTAATTAAATGTCCCAACAACTCTATGTAAAAAGGGGTAAGGTGATCATTAACCTTGTTTCAAAGATGGGGAAACTGAGGCACGGATTAGGTGGATGACTCATCCAAAATGATACAGTGAGTCACGGTTAGAGCTGGAAATAGAACTTGGAGTTCTGTTAGCCCCCACCTCTAATCACTTCCCTGAATAGCTGGTAAACTGTACCGAAATTAATACATGCAGTGTTGAGGGAAGCATGATTTGATTTTTCGTCTGGGTAAGCTGTTCTCTAGTTTTATGGTAAGAATCTTACTTAATTGCATGCCTTTGAGATGAAAGTGTCCACTACCACATGAAAGCTGTTTCAGCTATGTTTGTGTGGAGTTGTTGTGTAAAGTCCCTGGACTGATGAAGGACACTAGGGGATTGGATTGATTTTTTTATTCAGCTCCAGGACAGCCAGTTACCAACTATACAATATCTAGAGCTTTCCCTGGAAGAGGAATAAGGATTCTGTATTTCAAAATGCTTCCAAGCCACAACCTCCTCCCACTTTATACATATTCATTTTTTCCTTATCAGCTGCCAGAAGGATTATTTCACTTGATTCAGGAAATAGTAATTTGGGTTAATTGCAAATGAACGTTCTGAATAACTTAAAGCTATGATATGTGTGTACTAGCAGCTTTTTAGATTTAAAGATATTGTTCTTAAGCAGTCAGTTCCTTCTGCTTTAAAATGATCATTTATTTCCAAACTACTGTATTAAGCAGCGTTTTTCTTCCTTTTTTTTTTTTTATAATGGCATGCTTGGGAGACAATACATTTGGTGATGAAGATTTAAACTTCAGCTACTTTAGTTGTTCAAAATCAGTCACTTTTTCTAGCTTATAAACCTTGTTTTTTCTTTCTCCAAAACACTTATTTCTCCCATCTGTGCAAATTCTAGTACTTCCTCCTTCTTTCTGCAGTAATGACTGCAGCAATCCCAACTGATATCAGCAGGCTGCCATGCTGCTGAAGGTTATTAGTGCCAATATTGTTAATTACTGATCTGGTTGGATATGCTGATTTAGTGGAAGAGGGTTGATCTCAGCTTCTCCTGCGGGCCATTTCCTAAAAACACTGCCTGTCCCTTCTTTTTTTTCCCCTGCAGCACAAGGAGATTAAGAAACTAACTGCTTCAGCTCCTAGCTAATTTTGTCCATTGTGTTTCAATAATGTAATAGGGTTCACATTACAGACAGTCTGTCAAGTGCAAAATGATACAGATCTTCATGCCCTCCCACCCATGAGATTCAACTCCAGAGCCAGATCCTCAAATGCTGTAAATTGGCACAGGTCCCTTTGCTTACCTGGGGTTACTCCAATTTCTACTGCCTGAGGATCTGGCTGGTAGTTTCTGTATATTTCAGGTAGATTATTCCTAAACACCAAGAACCTGAATCTGGTTCATCTGACGCTGGTGAATATCAGGAGCAATTCCATCGAAATCAGTGTGATACACTAGTGGGATCCGAATCCAATCCAAAGAATATAGGGGAGACAAAAAAGGTAAAGATTACTTAAAAAAGAAATATATTGGTAATAATCTGCAAAGCCATTACAAATAAACACTAAGCAGAGGTTATGAATTCAGGAATACTTAATAATGAAAAAATATTGAAAAGCTTCCAAAAATAGCCTCAATGTTTTATAGAAAAACTATCCTTCCCCCCCTGATATTACAATGCTGATGTTAATTTACAAACCCCTGCAATAATAGATGCACTTAAAATAAAAATAAAAATGCAGAGGTAAATGGTTGAATAATGGGCACATCTTTCAAGGCTCCAACTCCCCTGTGTGACTAAGGATTTTCTTTGTCTTTACACTAAATAAGAAGGAATTTGGTTGCTTTAACAGGCAGTCTTATCTAAATAAAACCGCAGAATCCTCTGTCTAATACCTAAAAAGCAACAGAGGGTCCTGTGGCACCTTTAAGACTAACAGAAGTATTGGGAGCATAAGCTTTCGTGGGTAAGAACCTCACTTCTTCAGATGCAACTTGCATCTGAAGAAGTGAGGTTCTTACCCACGAAAGCTTATGTTCCCAATACTTCTGTTAGTCTTAAAGGTGCCACAGGACCCTCTGTTGCTTTTTACAGATTCAGGCTAACACGGCTACCCCTCTGATACTTGTCTAATACCTAGTTATTCTTCCCGGCAATATTTTTCTTTTAGCACCTCAAGTCCCTAATTAGTAGAAGAAATTCATCTTCCCCTCCTGCATTGGCTATGGAGGCTTAGTGGGATTTTCATGAAGATCACTGCAGAACCTAATCCTGATTTAGGTGGTAAAAGTCTGTCATCTTCAAACTTCCTGATACATATTCTCAGGTTCTGCATGCTGGACTTTCATGTATAATAAAGACAACGGGGAGGGATAGCTCAGTGGTTTGAGCATTGGCCTGCTAAACCCAGGGTTGTGAGTTCAATCCTTGAGGGGGCCATTTAGGGAACTGGAGTAAAAATCTGTCTGGGGATTGGTCTTGCTTTGAGCAGGGGGTTGGACTAGATGACCTCCTGAGGTCCCTTCCAATCCTGATATTCTATGATTCTATGATAACCCTCTTACTATTATCTCTAGACATACGCTCCACTATACCAAGATTTTGAACCAAATTCACCACTGGTATAAACAGCCTGGTAACTCAATTGAAGTCAATGCATCTGGTACAGACATGGCTGAACTGTATTCAGCATCTGATGAAGAGACTGTGACAGATTCCCTCGTTCAACAGAGAGTGATCACATTTTCTGCATCAGGTATTGAATACAGTTCAGCCCTGTCCACCCCAGTGAGCAAACTATGTTCAAATACTGTTGAGGAGGAGGACCTACTGTGGGAGGAATTGTGTTTTCAAAGGCATCAAGCAGAGTTCAAGTTCTAGCATAGATATGGACTTGCACTACCTGCCAACACAAGCCGAACAGGTGCTCTTTACGTTCATGATGAAGAGGTTGACCAAGCAGACAGCACAACAATAAGTCCAGAAAGCTCACTTGTCTGTATAAGTCTCCGGGATTGTGAAAGAATGACTGGTGGGTTGCCTGCTTTAGTGTTTTATGTTTCCTTATACAGTGAACACCTTGCACACTTCAGCAAGAGAGAAAGAAGCAGCCCCACCTGTAGACCCTGCAGTATCCTCACATCTGAAGTACAACAGCGTAAAGACATTCTCAGTGACCAGTTATTCATATGGTATGCTGCAATGTAGCTCTCATGAGCTGGGTTAGCAAGGTTAATGAATGTTGTCAAGAGATAGGTTTCCTGTCGATAGCTCTTATTTCCTGTGAGTCAACGTTGGTTGAGCTTAAAGTCAGAAACCTTTCATTCATCTGTTTGGCTGCCTGTTTTCATACCCAGTAGCTGCTATGGACATTTCTGGCTGGTTTCTCACAAATATGCTTGGCTAGTTCTTTTCCATTGCATTACATAGAACGTTAGATACTAACAATCACACACATAATGCTGTGGTCACAGGTTTTCCTGTGATATTGTCAACTATTCCTGTATGTCCTTAAGAGGTTTTTTGTTTGTTTGTTTTCCTTCTGGTAGTGATTATCATGTCTACTTCAGCTACAGAAAATGGCAATCGGAGAAAGTCAGTGATGACTAAATTCCATTTTGACATCTTCCATTTTGTGTGACGTATTGGGTATGAGAATGTACTTGGAATGTTCCCATAGCATAAGAGGGATGTCTAACTAGTGTCTCTTCTTCTCTAATGTAAGATTTTGAGGATACAGCTAGACAATATCTCCTTCACAGGGACTAAAATAGCAGCAAATGCCTTCCCCTTTGGTACAGGGTGACCAACAGCAAGTATGAAAAATCGGGACGGCTGCTGAGGGTAATAGGCACCTATATAACACAAAGCCCCAAATATCGGGACTGTCCCTATAAAATCGGGACATCTGGTCACCCTACTTTGGTATGAGTTCCACTGCAAGTTTCGGAGTTTAAGAGCAGTGGGACAGTTACATCAGTACACTCTGCCCTTTGTGCTGCTCTGGTGAAACACAGCAACTGTAAACTTGGCTTAAATAGCCGGTTTACCTGGGTCTGCTTTTACTTTGCATCAACAGAGTTGCAGTGGGGGAGATCTGGGTTGGATATTAGGAAAAACTATTTCACTCAGTGGATGGTGAAGCACTGGAATGGGTTACGTAGGGAGGTGGTCGAATCTCCACCCTTAGAGGTTTTTAAGGTCCAGCTTGACAAAGCCCTGGCTGGGATGATTTGGATTGGTCCTGCATTGAGCAAGGGGTTGGACTAGATGACTTCCTGAGGTCTCTTCCAACCCTAATCTTCTATGATTTTATGATAAAACAACAAGAGCATGCCAATGAATCTGACCCATTGTTTCAGAACTACAGTTTTAAGCAGTTAGTCCCTGCAAAATGTGAAGTTCCTTTTGGCCAATAAATGTAAAACTGAAAAGTATAATTTTCTCTCTATTTCAAGTTATTTTTGTGCCATTAGCAATGTGCATGATCCCAACTTTCAGCCCCTCTTAATTTGTGATTGTGAAACTTGTGTCTCAGAATATGGAGAGCAGGTGATGCATTAGTACTTAAAAATATATGTCCCTGCAGGTATGCTTTGCAGGGAATTTTCTGGGCTCTAAATATGGTCCAGATCCTCAGCTGATGTAAATTGGTTAGTATCAATGAAATCATTGTAGCTATGCTAATTTATACCAGCTGAGAATCTGTCCCTAAAAGTTTAACTCCATGGGAATCCTGGTTGATCTTATGTCTATTTGGCATATGTCATTGGCAATGTCAGGGGGAGACTTTCCAGGGGTATGGTGGCAAAGTGAATCCAACTCCAACTGGCGTCAGGTTGCCATTGGCTGGGATGATTTAGATATATGCCATTGGAAGATATCATGTGCTCTGATAGAAGCCAGATTCTGATCTTTCTGATCGATCTCCTTATTCACAATGAATAGCACCTTCCTCCATGAATAGTCCCATTGACTTCAGTGAGTATACTCATGGAGTAAGGTGCTTACTCACTGTAATTAAGGGGATCAGAATCTGGGACATAGTATTAGAGATTACTTTGACTGAAGGTACTGGTTACGGATGAAGACACGTAACCTCTGTGTGTTTAATTTAGGCATTCCACTCTTATCTCCCTCCCAGCTCACCTTATACCTACAATATAGCCTTAACCATGCATCTAAAGAAACTGTAAACCAGCCTTCAGAGCTCAGTAAGTTTTGGCATGAGATCAACTGTAAATCAAATCCCTTTTTTTGAGAAGAAGAAGAGAAAAAATCAGCTTTCAGATTTAAATTGTGAAGCTAGAAGAAACAATTACATTTGTATGTGGGGATTAGCAAGAGTTCCCTTTCCGTATTTATAATCACTTTATATGTGGAGAAATAAAGAGGTAAGCTTGATAAAACATTCAGACACATTTGAAAATGTACAGTAGGTATAATTTTTAACTTGTGACTTTCTGAAAAACGTTCAGATTTAATTGAAGCAAATCTCTGTGGGTTTTTGTTTCTAATTGATAAATGTTAGCTGTTGAGTGGTGGTTGTGAATCAATAATGAGAACTAATTATTTTTTAATCTGTAACATGTTGTATTCTTTAGGTCAAGACATAGGAGCCAAACTGAACAAACTTTCCTTCCCTTTTTAAAAGTACCGTTTTACTAGTGAACTTTTACTTTTCCCCCCCAACAAATTGTCCCTTCCCGTTCTTCTTTTTATATTCTGGTGCCTATTTGTTCAGTGCACCGGGACAACCATCAATAGCAAAAACTTCTCCTAACAATAGCAAATCAATGTAATCTATAAAACAAGTCACATTAACTTTTATACTTACTTCAGTACCTCCTCATTGCTTCTCTTCAAACTCTGAACAATACTCCTGCTCACTCAAATGAAAAAAAAATAAAGAATTGCTAGCCTAGGCATGGTGAAGCAGGCTTATATTGCACGTTGCTATAATTCAAGAACAAAACTGAAATCTTTCCTAACTGTTTAAAAAACGATTCCATGTGGAGGAAAAGTTCTCGCCACTGGCAAACCATCTTTTTTCTCTGCTGTCTATATGATGTTTTGTAAACCAACAGTTTTATCTATATTGCATTTTTGTAATGCTCTGGATGAAGGGGTCTATAGAATTATAATTAATAATACATTGTAATATTGTAAAAAATAGCTTAATTAACACAGTTCCCTGTCCTTATCCCCTGAGTTAGTCTTCTTGCTTCAGGTCAAATTCTGTTCCTCACCTGTACTTTCAACTTCTTGAATACCATTGTCAAACCCAAGTATCTATTCCGAAACTTTTAGACCTAGTTTTGCTGGAAAGAGGTCCTCTCAAAATACTGTGACAAATAAGATTTTTGGGGGGGGGGGTTACCGTATCCCCTATGAAGATTCTTATCAATGAAGAGATATTGATAACTAGACAATGATTGTGCTATTGTTGAGTGAGCTGGGACTTCCACATACATCAGTGATATTTATTTAAACCAAATTGAAACCACTTCCAAGATATTACAGAGTTTATAATGAAACCAAAGGCTATGTGTTTGATAAAAAATAACCCTATCTTTAGGTCTTTGAAAAAATATCAACAAGCAGACAAAGTTTACAGAAATACAGGAAAGTTAGTGCCTACTGTACAAGACATTTTGTTTTCAGATCTACACAAAAAATATTTTGTTAGAATCAGAAAATAGATTGGCAAAGGGCGGGGGGGGAGGGGGAAGCCAGAGAGGGGAAGAATGGGGATAGCTCTTCCCTTCTGGGTGCAGAGGCTAAGGAGTCCTCAAGGCTGAAACCCACAAGCTGTACAATAAGAAGGTGGTGGGATTGCATCCTGTAAATAAACAACACTGGTGATTGCTGAACCAGAGGGTCTCTGAGTGGGTTTTTGAAGCAGAGCAGAGGCAGGAGCAAAGGGGGCCCTGTTACCCCATCCATAGCTTTTCCTCTCAGTTTGAGTCATCTCCTCCTCTAGTTCAGTGTTTCCCCAAACTTGGGACACTGCTTGTTTAGGGAAAGCCCCCTGACGGGCCGGGCCGGTTTGTTTACCTGCCGCGTCCACAGGTCCGGCCGATCGCGGCTCCCAGTGGCGGCGGTTCGCTGCTCCGGGCCAATGGGGGAGGCGGGAAGCGGCGCAGGCCGAAGGATGAGCTGGCCACCACTTCCAGCAGCCCCTATTGGCCCGGAGCGGTGAACCATGGCCAGCAGGAACCACGATCGGCTGGACCTGAGGACATGGCAGGTAAACAAACTGGCCCGGCCCACCAGGGGCTTTCCCTAAACAAGTGGCGTCCCAAGTTTGGGAAGCACTGCTCTAGAGAGTTCAGGTTTCCTCTAAACATAGCAGCAAGGTATCTATATTGATACAAGTTCTTTAAATGTTTATATTCTCATAGACACCTTGCTGAATACTTGTTTTATTGGAACCTACTAAGGATACTGTGGTTTTACCTGCACTGTAACTGTAATGCATCTGATTTTGAATACTTCTTTATTTTTGCTTGTATGTGTTTTGTAAACCCTGAGCTGATATGTATTTGGTCACATGACTCTAATTCCATTTTTCTATGTATGTTTTGTTTACTGATTGCACTTTTTAAAAACAGAATCTCAATTAAAAAAAAAAGTTCTGTTTAAAAAGTTAATCAGCATTCTCAAGTTCTTTTTCTCACCTTAGAGATGAATGTATTTTTATACTAGTGATCAGTCAAGGGCCACAGAGGTGAAAAAAATGTGAGCATGAGACAAAAAATATATAAACAGCACCTGTAAGTGCTTTTTTCCCCCTTGGGGAATTGTTTTGTTTTATTATATCAGTCTTGCACAAGGCAAGAGAGAGAGAGTGCCAGATGACTTTTGGAGCTTAAAACCAAAACAGGCTATAAGCTTTTTTGTAGATTTATTTTGCTTTATTAGGTCCAACACTAGTTGGGAAGAACAAGCAAGTCTGAATTCTGAAGATACAGAATAATTGACCTTCTTAAAAGTAAATGTGACTGCTTTTTATCCAGAGGAGGCTGCAGTATATACTGATATGCTGTAGCATCTGACAAAGACAATGGTGATGAGTGGTGTGTGATGTCAACTCAAGATGAGAGGATATAATATTGTGAAAAGCAAACCACTAAACATAACTCCCAGAGCACCAAAGCAGCACTGAACAGCCCTGACTAAAGGCCAGGCATGACATCAAATAAATTACCAAACTGGAGAAACAACTTTAAAACTTCTCCAAATCATAGTTTCTAAGCTATTTTTTCTATTAGGTTAAGTGTATTTTTGCCAGAGGGGAAATATAATCTGCAGAGCTACTTTTTGTGTTTTATTTAAAAACCATAATTTCAGTGTCACTTATATTCACCATCAGCTTTTAATTACGCTCTTACTAAGCTTGCAAAGCCATCTTTAGCCGTAAACCAAATATATTCATGTGCTGAGATAGGTTTCCTGCACCTGTGCTAATGGCTATTCATTTTTAAAATTACAGCACCAGGTGACACCTCAGAAATGAGAGTGGAGGGTTTTCAGGGTGAATCAAAGCCTCTTCACTATTACTGAGGTAACTTAACAGTGAGTTAACAAATATGCATTGCTACTGCTATGAGGAATTAGAGTAACTGCCGTATAGCAAAAACAAGCTCAGAGTTACAGGGAAATCATATGTTATCATAGTAGGAGTTGGAAATTAGTAATGGAAAATTAATTATAAATGTTCAACCAATAATGGTCTGCATCTGTTGGATTTACCCAATCACTGTATCCATTAACAACATTTAATTAGTAATAACCTCAATGCTCCATTTTTGGAGATGTACCTTCAGAAATGTTGTAGGTCTTACAAATGAACATGTATTTACCATCAGCAACCTGAGCATTGGCTTGCTAAACCCAGGGTTGTGAGTTCAATCCTTGAGGGGGCCATTTAGGGAACTGGGGTTTAAAAAAACCAAAAAACTGTCTGGGGATTTGTCCTGCTTTGAGCCGGGGGGTTGGACTAGATGATCTCCTGAGGTCCCTTCTAACCCTGATGTTCTATGATTCATCTGCTTTAGGAAGTTGAATAAATGTGCTGTGTGATCTGAAAGCTAGGATTGGTTGCCGGGGATGGCGGGAGGCTTCTGAATGTAAAAACAAGAAAGTTCCCAGCAGTGCTTCTATAGCTGGGAAATTTCCCAAAATCTGGGGATTTTTGAGTAAAATGTTTTGAATGAAAATTCCCAATTTCCCAAGTTGAAACATTTTACTCACAAATTCCCAGGTTTTGGGCAATTTCCCAGGATATAGAAGCACTGTAAAAAACTTTGGGAATTTTTCACCAGATTTGGGCAATTTTTAGCGCTAGGTTGGGAAAAGTTGGCATCACAATATAGAAGCACTGGTTCCCAGTGGTGGCTCAGTTCTCTCAGAGTAGAAGACAGAATAGTCCTAATAAGAGAGAGAATGCTAGCTTTTAAATACTCTGTCTTATTTTAAATGCTGTCTTTTAAATATTCATGAGCTCCTCAGTACAGGCTGTAGAACAGCAAAGGCCTCATTCATTCATCCAGAACCTTCTTTTTAATCTTATCATGCTTTGGAGAGTGCAACACAAAAAGCACACACGTAGCTCAGAGTAGCCACAACATTTTGAGAATTTGACTTGGCTGTTCCTTGTCCTTATAGTATTATAAATGCCTTAAGATTTTTTTAAAAGCCGTATGTTTTTACGAAGTAGTATGCAAGTTTCAGAATTAGTAGTATGCGGGTTTGGAACAATTAACCATCTGTTTATAATGCTATTAGGGACTGATAGCCCCTCCATGGAATTCAGGAAACCGTCGGAAATATTGTATCTGCCAAGTCTTAGTCATTAGTTATCTTACGTCCTAATTTGTAGTCTCACAAGGTCACTAAGGAGCAAAAAACACATAGAGTTGCAAACTAAACTCCAACTAGACATGTATCTTATCATTCTATTAAAAGTGAATTGAAAGACCCAAGGATGAGATGGAAAGATCAGATTTACATGGAAAAGATGGTGGAGCGATAAGAAATTAGGTTATAAGGGGGAAAAGCTAACAATTTCCATGTAACTTAATCAAATGCAAATACTTGATTCTAAATACATTTTTAAAAGGGTCTGTCTGGGTAAACCCCCTTGGAAGAAGCTTGTTGAACTTAATTATCAGGCATGACCTTAACACAGACTCTGAATTATATGAGTAGGCCTTTTTCTTTAGACTAATTCAATCTTTCTGTCTCCTTTTTGCAATCTTTTTCCATCAACATTTATTGTTATATGTTAACATGATGCTGAATGGAGCAGTGGTCCACAGACCACAGTTTGAGAACTTCTGCCCTAAAGAATTGGTGAGGCATGACTTCCCTTAAGAACATAAGAATGGCCGTACCGGGTCAGACCAAAGGTCCATCTAGCCCAGTATCCTGTCTACCGACAGTGGCCAATGACAGGTGCCCCAGAGGGAGTGAACCTAACAGGTAATGATCAAGTGATCTCTCTCCTGCCATCCATCTCCACCCTCTGACAAACAGAGGCTAGGGACACCATTCCTTACCCATCCTGGCTAATAGCCATTAATGGACTTAACCTCCATGAATTTATACAGTTCTCTTTTAAACGCTGTTATAGTCCTAGCCTTCACAACCTCCTCAGGCAAGGAGTTCCACAAGTTGACTGTGCGCTGTGTGAAGAAGAACTTCCTTGTATTTGTTTTAAACGTGCGGCCCATTAATTTCATTTGGTGGCCCCTAGTTCTTGTATTATGGGAATAAGTAAATAACTTTTCCTTATCTACTTTCTCCACATCACTCATGATTTTATATACCTCCATCATATCCCCCCTTAATCTCCTCTTTTCCAAGCTGAAAAGTCCTAGCATCTTTAATCTCTCCTCATATGGGACCCGTTCCAAACCCCTAATCATTTTAGTTGCCCTTCTCTGAACCTTTTCTAGTGCCAGTATATCTTTTTTTGAGATGAGGAGACCACATCTGTACACATTATTCAAGATGTGGGAGTACCATCGATTTATATAAGGGCAATGATATATTCTCCGTCTTATTCTCTATCCCCTTTTTAATGATTCCTAACATCCTGTTTGCTTTTTTGACCGCCTCTGCACTCTGCGTGGACGTCTTCAGAGAACTATCCACTATGACTCCAAGATCTTTTTCCTGATTTGTTGTAGCTAAATTAGCCCCCCATCATATTGCAGGTATAGTTGGGGTTATTTTTTCCAATGTGCATTACTTTACATTTATCCACATTAAATTTCATTTGCCATTTTGTTGCCCAATCACTTAGTTTTGTGAGATCTTTTTGAAGTTCTTCACATTCTGCTTTGGTCTTAACTATCTTGAGCAGTTTAGTATCATCTGCAAACTTTGCCACCTCACTTTTTACCCCTTTCTCCAGATCATTTATGAATAAGTTGAACAGGATTGGTCCTAGGACAGACACTTGGGGAACACTACTAGTTATCCCTCTCTATTCTGAAAATTTACCATTTATTCCTACCCTTTGTTCCCTGTCTTTTAACCAGTTCTCAATCCCTGAAAGGACCTTCCCTTTTATCCCATGATAACTTAATTTACGTAAGAGCCTTTGGTGAGGGACCTTGTCAAAGGCTTTCTGGAAATCTAAGTACACTATGTTCACTGGATCCCCCTTGTCCACATGTTTGTTGACCCCTTCAAAGAACTCTAGTAGATTAGTAAGACACAATTTCCTTTTATAGAAACCATGTTGACTTTTTCCCAACAATTTATGTTCTTCTAGGTGTCTGACAATTTTATTCTTTACTATTGTTTCAGCTAATTTGCCCGGTACTGACGTTAGACTTACCGGTCTGTAATTGCCGGGATCACCTCTAGAGCCCTTTTTAAATATTGGCTTTACATTAGCTATCTTCCAGTCATTGGGTACAGGTTACAAACCCTAGTTAATAGTTCCGCAACTTCACATTTGAGTTCTTTCAGAACTCTTGGGTGAATGCCATCTGGTCCCGGTGACTTGTTACTGTTAAGTTTATCAATTAATTCCAAAACCTCCTCTAGTGCCACTTCAATCTGTGACAGTTCCTCAGATTTGTCACCTAGAAAAGCCGGCTCAGGTTTGGGAATCTCCCTAACATCCTCAGCCGTGAAGACTGAAGCAAAAAATTTGTTTACTTTCCACTGGTTGTTTAGCAGGCTTCCTGGTTCTGATGTACTTAAAAAACATTTTGTTATTACCTTTGGAGTTTTTGGCTAGCCTTTCTTCAAACTCCTCTTTGGCTTTTCTTATTACATTTTTACACTTAATTTGTCCCTGTTTATGCTACTTTCTATTTACCTCATTAGGATTTGACTTCCACTTTTTAAAAGGTGCCTTTTATCTCTCACTGCTTCTTTTACATGGTTGTTAAGCTACGGTGGCTCTTTTTTAGTTCTTTTACTGTGTTTCTTAATTTGGGGTATACATTTAAGTTGGCCCTCTATTGTGGTGTCTTTAAAAAGTGTCCATGCAGCTTGCATGGATTTCACTTTAGTCACTGTACCTTTTAATTTCTGTTTAACTAACCCCCTCATTTTTGCATAGTTCACCTTTCTGAAATTAAATGCCACAGTGTTGGGCTGTTGAGATGTTCTTCCCACCACAGGGATGTTAAATGTCATTACATTATGGTCACTATTTCCAAGCAGTCCTGTTATAGTTACCATTTGGACCAGCTCCTGCATTCCACTCAGGACTAAATCAAGAGTTGCCTCTCCCCTTGTGGGTTCCCGTACCAGCTGCTCCAAGAAGCAATCGTTTAAAGTATCGACATATTTTGTCTCTGCATTTCGTCCTGAGGTGACATGTTCCCAGTCAATATGGGGATAATTGAAATCCCCCACTATTATTGAGTTCTTAATTTTGATAGCCTCTCTAATTTCCCTTAGCATTTCATCATCACTATCACTATCCTGGTCAGGTGGTCGATAATAGATCCCTAATGTTATATTGTTATTAGAGCATGAAATTACTATCCATAGAGATTTTATGGAACATGTATATTCACTTAAGATTTTTATTTCATTTGATTCTACATTTTCTTTCACATATAGTGCCACTCCCCCCTCCCCCCCATACACACACACGACCTGTTCTGTCCTTCCGATATATTTTGTACCCCGGAATGATTGTATCCCATTTATTGTTCTCAGTCCACCAGGTTTCTGTGATGCCTATTATATCAATATCCTCCTTTATCACGAGGCACTCTAGTTCACCCATCGTATTATTTAGGCTTCTAGCATCTGTGTACAAGCACTTTAAAAACTTGTCACTGTTTATATGTCCGCCCTTTTCTGATGTGTCTGATTTCTTATGTGAATGTTTCTCATCTGATCTGGCCCTTACATTATCCTCTTCCATCCTCTGCTCCCGACTATAACCTAGAGCAGAGGTTCCCAAACTTATTTGGCCTACCGCCCCCTTTTCAGAAAAAAAATTACTCAGCGCCCCCCTTTTCAGAAAAAAAATTACTCAGCGCCCCCCTGGAAATCTACCTTCTTTAAGCGAACAAACAGAAAAATGCAGTGACAAATTTGTGTTCTTTTATGTATCTATATTTCTACCTACGTCCTACAATATAGTAAAGAAAGATGTGTTATTAGAATATCGCCCACGACATCAGGTATACAGTGGTTTTTGCGTAAGATGGCAAAAGACAACCAAACTAAAATACTAATTAAACTAATAAACTGTGTTTTGTTCTTTGCTCAGCATTAGATATATGTATTTGATATTAAACTGTCAAATATCAAACTAAATTTATCAAGAAATAATTAAAAAATAATCAATATGCAATTAAAAATCAGTTAATAGTTTTAATTTAGTTTGCCCTTATTTAAATAATTGTTCCTTATTAACACACGCCTTATTTACCAATTAACACAGATGATTTGATAGATATAAATAAATGTTAATAGTTAACAGTTTTTTTACGATTTCATTCCCGTTTTCGTTAATATTGTAAGAAAAAATGACAAATATATTGACTGTACACTTCAAATAGTACTGTACCGCCACAAGCCTGCTACGATTTTATTATTAGTAAGCACTAGAGACACAGAAACGTACGGTAGATATGTAAGAAAATGTATAAAAATACTCACGTGTAAATTGCTGTTTTATTGAAACAACAATAATACAATTTGCTTTGTATGTGATCCGTAATCCGTAAAGATCGAAGGTATTGAATATGAATAAAAAATTTTAAATACTTATTGCACTATTGTTAACTGCTTTACACAATTAAGAAACAATCTAAATTAGATTTCAGACATGTCGCCTATTTATAGTATCGTATTGTAAACAAGTCATTACACGCACATATTCCTTCCGATGCATGCTGGACTTCCCGACAATGCGCGACACGCTCGCCTGCCAACACTTGCTTGTTAAGAGCTGTTGGCGGACTTGACACCTGATCGGTTATAATTTGTGAATTTATTTGGAAAATAAAGTAATCACTACAACTTTAACTCTATGTTACACAACAGATGAAACATGTACGAACGGTTTTTCAAAATTTTCTTATATTCTTTCTTTATGCTTCCACCGCCCCCTTATTTTTATTCAACGCCCCCCAATTGCACCCGAGGCTACTACTGCCCCCCTGGATCGTTCCAGCGCCCCCCGGGGGCGGTATCGCCCACTTTGGGAACCTCTGACCTAGAGAATCTCTATCAATAGACTCTCCTCTAAGAGAAGTCTCTGTCCGATCCACATGCTCCTCTGCAGCAGTCGGCTTTCCCCCATCTCCTAGTTTAAAAACTGCTCTGCAACCTTTTTAATGTTAAGTGACAGCAGTCTGGTTCCACTTTGGTTTAGGTGGAGCCCATCTCTCCTGTATAGGCTCCCCCCATCCCAAAAGTTTCCCCAGTTCCTAATGAATCTAAACCCCTTCTGTTTACACCATCATCTCATCCATGCATTGAGACTCTGAAGCTCTGCCTGCCTCCCTGGCCCTGCGCGTGGAATTGGAAGCATTTCTGAGAATGCCACTATAGCGGTCCTGGATTTCAGTCTCTTCCCTAGCAGCCTAAAGTCTCCAGGACGTCTCTCCTACCCTTCCCTATGTCATTGGTACCTACATGTACCACAACCACCAGCTCCTCCCCAGCACTACACATAAGCCTATCCAGATACCTCGAGAGATCCGCAACCTTCACACCAGGCAGGCAAGTCACCATACGGTTCTCCCGGTCATCACAAAGCCAGCTATCTATGTTTCTAATGATCGAATCTCCCATTACTAACACCTGCCTTTTCCTAGTGACTGGAGTTTCCTCCCCCCAGAGAGGTAACCTCAGTGCGAGAGGCAACCCCAACACCATCTGGAAGGAGGGAAGGTTTCCCTCTGCTCCCGTTGACTGCTCTGCTTCCCTGGGCCTTTCATCCTCCTCAACAGCGCAGGGGCTGTCTGACCGGAGGTGGGACAATTCTACAGTGTCCCGGAAAGCCTCATCAACATACCTTTCTGCCTCCCTTAGCTCCTCCAGTTCCGCCACCCTGGCCTCCAAAGCCCGTACGCGATCTCTGAGGGCCAGGAGCTCCTTGCACCGAATGCACACATACAACACCCGTCCACAGGGCAGGTAATCATACATGCCACACTCAGCGCAATAAACTGGATAGCCCTCACTCTGCTGCTGGGCTTCTGCCTGCATTGTCTCCTGCAGCTACCTAGTTAATGATAGGGTTTTGTTTAAATCAAGAAGTTTGAATGTAGTTTAGTTTACAGGTTTTAAAGGACAGCAAGTGAATCTTGCCCCCTTCCCACTCCCCTTCCAAACTTCCTTGCGAAACTCCCTGTTAGCAACCCCTGGTCGCTTGCGCACTGCTTTATAAAGCCCTGGGCTGCTTGCTAGCCCCGCCCACTGACTAAGGCTCAGCCAATTAACAGAGGCTTCTAGCTTTCAAACCTTACTTTGAAGCTCACAGCTTCCAACTGCCAGCCACAGCACACGGTCCTTCAAACAAACAAACAAACAAACAAACAGACGGACAAACACAAGCTCAGCACACAGCAAACATAAACACACACTACAGACAGTCACTTACCCCAAGGGTGCTGTATTTGCTCTTCCTTCACCTGGAGAACTCCCTTACGAGACTCCCTGTTAGCAGCCCCTATTCGCTTACAAAAGCCATGTTGGCTACTCCCCAACAAATTGTATTCATCTATGTGTCTGATAATTCTGTTCTTTACTATAGTTTCTACCAATTTGCCTGGTACCAAAATTAGGCTTACTGTCCTGTAAATAATTGTCAGGATCACACAGCACAATCATTCAACTTCCTAAAGCAGATGATGTGGAGAAGTTTTAAAGTTGTTTCCCCAGTTTGGTAATTTATTTGATGTCATGCCTGGCCTTTTAGTCAGGGCTGTTCAGTGCTGCTTTGGTGCTCTGGGAGTTAGCTATCTTCCAGTCATCTGGTACGGAGACTTGTTTGAGCGATAGGTTACATAAGTTAATAGTTCTTCAATTTCATATCTGAGTTCCTTCAGAACTCTTGGGTGAATACCCTCTAGTCCCAGTGGCTTATTACTGTTTAATTTATCAATTTGCTCTAAAACCTCTTCTGTTGACACATCAGTGTGTTACATTACTTCAGATTTGTCACCAAAAAAGGATAGCTCTGATGTGGGTATCTCCCCCACATCATCTTTAGTGAAGATCAATGCAAAGAATTCATTTAGCTTCTCTGCAATGGCCTTATCTTCCTTGAGTGCTCCTTTAACATCTTGGTCATCTTGTGACCCCACTGCCTGTTTGGCAGACTTCCTGCTTCTGATGTACTTTAAAAAAAAATTACTGGTAGTTTTTGTGTTTTTAGCAAGTTGCTTTTCAAATTCTCTCTTGGCCTGCCTCATTATACTTTTATACTTAACCAGCAAGAGTTTGTGAACCTTCCTGTTATCCTCACTACAATCTTCCAAATTTTAAAGATGCCTTTTTGCCTCTAATGGCCTCTGTTACTCTGCTGTTCAGCCATGGTGGCTTTCTTCTAGTCTTCTCATTGTCTTCTCTGATTTGGGGTATACATTTAGTCTGAGCTTTTATTGTGGTGTTTTTAAATAGTCCCCATGCTGCTTGCTCCGTTTAACCCTTGTGACGGCTCGCTGCCTCCTTGCTGCTAGAATCTTTCCCCACTGCCAGAATCTTTTCGGTTAGCAGCAAAAGTGACACTACACTACTAAAAATAGCAGTGTGGATGGTGAGGCATTGCTTGGGTGAGTAGAAAGCCATGTTGAATACATACATGGGTACATACACACATGCTTCAGGTGTGTCTTTACTCACCTGAGGAGCGCCTTACCATCTACATTGCTAATTATGCCTTTGCTAGGCAGGCTACGCACATATATCTTATGCATGCCTCCAGAAGAAGCATGCAGTATAGACATACCTTAAGAGAGTGTCTTTAAATCCAGTCCCAAGTCCTGATGTTCTCCTGTGTTTTCTGAGCCTGGTTAAACTGGTTTGGGCAACCCAACTGGAGTCAGGGATATTTGCTGAGGGGCTGTTACATATGTATGGTCCTCCATTCTGCCTGCATTTCCTGACAATCCTGCTATTGACTCAATATACGTACAGCAAACATTCCAGTAACCATGTCACAGATAGTATTCATAAACTATTACAGAGCAGCAACAAGTCCAACACAGTGTGTAGCTGGACTATTAATAACTACTGCTATGTTATTAGTAACCAACTTACATGTAGGCAGACAAATTCTATTTTTTAAAAACTCCCTAGATAATGTTTAAATAGTTTTAATATTTGAGAATGTAGTTTAAAGGGTTTATCGGCTCTTTTGTGATGAACTGCATAAGTCAACTCTTGGTTGATTCACTCTAATGCAGCCATCCCAAACTTCAAATGTCAGAAGCATTATCCTATCACATTACACCATCAGATATTCTAGCCTCTCTGTGCCTCTGTTCCCCATCTGTAAAATGGAGATAATAATAATTCCCTACATCATTGGACCATTGTGAAGATAACAATTGTGAGGTACTCAGATACCTTGGTAATGGGAGCCATACAATAGGTAAGATAGAGACATATGGTGAGGGGAGGCAAAAAAACACAGCCTATACTTCTTTATAAATTATTTGTTTAAATTAAAGAAGGGCTTTCATTTTGAAAAAAAATTCTGCCACTCACTAATCTCAGTGCTCTTGTGGCTCCCATCATGTGTGGGGAAAAAGAGCTATACAGTCCTGATGATAAGAAAAGCATTTAATAACTCTTCCTACAAAAGTCATTTCATGGAAATGTAATGTGTATACAGTACATTGCAAGGTAAATTCTACATCAGCACGTAAGTTTCAAAGTGAAAAAAAGGCTATTAAATAGCACATCAGAGGGAAAGTCAGTTGACAAGTTATAGTTTGATTACAGGGCCTTCTTTGAAAAGACAGTATCAGGTTAGTTGGAGAGAAAAGATAGAGGTAAGTGGAAAGAGAAAGAGGTTAACTCAAAAGAGAATGTATTAAGAAAATTAGTGTGTAAAACTGAGATAGTGAAAGGGCCAGACATTGGGGGAGGGGCAGAGAACGGAAGGAATCAAGTGGCAAAACAATTAATTAGTGGATCACAGATTAGGAAGCAGGATACTGAAATAAAAGGTGATAATTTTATCCAGCCAGAAGGTGATAACTTAGATATAATTTAAAAAGAGAATTGAAAAATCAAAATAGTTTAGTGGAAGTTTGACATTTGATCTTGAGTGAGGTAAAATCTTCAGTGAATAATTATTTTGGTTTCAGTTGTGATTCTGTAATTTCTTTGTTGGAAGAGAGAGACAGAAAAGTTTGAATTAGATAAAGGCGAGAATATACATATAGGACTAGATTCTGACTAGAAGTACACGCCCAAGCATGGGAGTAAGAACTCTCCCTTTTTATCCCTACAAGGGCTACCCAGTTCCAGGTAGGGTCAGGGAATGCACAGAAGTTGTATGTAGTTGTAGCTGTATCGGTCCCAGGATATTAGAGAGACGAGGTGGGTGAGGTAATAGCTTTTATTGGACCAACTCGTGTTGTGGAGAGAAACAAGCTTTCAAGCTTACACAGAGCTTTTCTTCAGGTCTTTTCCATCTTTGACCCGAAGAAGATCTCTGTGTAAGCTCAAAAGCTTGTCTCTCACCAATAGAAGTTGGTCCAATAAAAGATATTACCTCACCCGCCTTGTTTCTTTGATTTCTTTCTGAAAGGAATTTCTCTGCCTCAGTCAAAGAAGGAATATGACAGCTTCCATAAATGGCTTGATATTTGTTTTTAATATTCTTTCTTAGAAATATGAAAAAGTTCTGAATGACACAGAGATAAATTAAACTTCTAGTTGCATTTAATGAAAGAAGTAAAGTTACATGCGAAAAGAGCAGCTTGTTACCTATAAAGTAGTTGCTATTGGAAAAGAGGAAGATTATAACACTGTTGCAACACCATTAGAGGAAAAGATTTTGAGGGTGATCTGTAGTATCAGAAGAAGAGTAGCCCTCTAAAAACATAATCCCAACTATGCATATAAAATGACAGGGTCTAAATTAGCTGTTACCACCAGGGCCAGCTCTAGGTTTTTTGCCACCCCAAGCAAAACATTTTTTGGCTGCCCCCCCTTCCCCTCCAGCCCTGAGCTCCCACCTCCCCCACCCACCAGTGCCCCTCCCCACCCACACCCCCTGCCACCCCAGCACTGGGCCCCCCCCCAAACATGGATCTGCTACCCTGGCCCAGCCACGACTCTGTCACCATGCGGGTGGAGAGCACGGCCCCCTCCCTGGACTAGGCGGCGCTGCTGGTGGCCGAGGTGGATCAGTTCGTGCTCACCGCCCTCACCCCCGACATGCTGGCGGCCAAGGACCTGGAGAGCCCTCCGGATCTGCTGCTCTTCAGCCTCACTGTGTCCTGGCCCGGCGGGCGGGAAGGTGAGGATCTCTGGCTGCAGGGCTACCTGCTCAGCACCGACGAGCCCAGCCGACTGCTCACCTCCTCACACACTCCGGGAGCCCCTCTCGCCGCCGCCGCAGCCCGGGCTCGGCTCCAGGGGACCCCGCTTCCCTCTCTCCCTGGCTCCTCACACACTCCGGGAGCCCCTCTCGCCACCGCTGCAGCCCGGCAATGGCACCCCAAGCAAAAAAATTAAAATTAAAAATAAAAAAAGGGGGGGGCGGAGTGCCACCCCTTAGAAAGTGCCACCCCAAGCACATGCTTGGAGGGCTGGTGCCTAGAGCCAACCCTTGTTACCACTCAAGAAAGAGATCTTGGAGTCATTGTGGATAGTTTTCTGAAAACATCCCCTCAATGTGTTGGGAATCATTAAGAAAGGGATAGATAATAAGACAGAAAATATATACACCCACATCTTGAATACTGCGTGCACCTGTGGTGCCCCCATCTCAAAAAAGATATATTGGAATTGGAAAAGGGTCAGGAAAGGGCAAAAAAATGATTAGGAGTATGGAACGGCAGCCGTATGAGGAGAGATTAATAAGACTGGGACTTTTCAGCTTGGAAAAGAGATGACTATGGGGGGACGATATGATAAAGATCTATAAAATCATGACTGGTATGGAGAAAGTAAATAAGGAAGTGTTATTTACTCCTTCTCATAACACAAGAACTAGGGGTTGCAAATGAAATTAATAGGCAGCAGGTTTAAAATGAACAAAAGGAAGTATTTTTTTCACACAACACAGTGTCAACCTGTAGAACTCCTTGCCAGAAGATGTTGTGAAGGCCAAGACTATAACAGCGTTCAAAAAAGAACTGGATACGTTCATGGAGGATAGGTCCATCAATGGCTATTAGCCAGGATGGACAGGGATGGTGTCCCTAGCCTCTGTTTTCCAGAAGCTGGGAATGGGCAAGAAGGGATGGACCACTTGATGATTACTTGTTCTGTTCATTCCCTCTGGCATTGGCCACTGTTGGAAGACAGGATAATGGGCTAGATGGACCTTTGGTCTGATCCAGTATCACCGTTCTTATGTTCTTATGTCAAAGAAAAATTAGTTCATCCGGGGTTCAACTCTGCTTATGAGATGAAAAAATTACAATAATATTTTGGATCCAATAGTAGCTACAGTGATATTCCAAAAATATTTTGGAATTAAATTTGATAAATGCAAACCAAAAAGCTAGTGGCATGTGTCATATTTAGAGGTTTTATTATTCATTCTTCAAGGTTCTGAAGTTTATTGCTCTTCCAGGAGTACTACCTCCACAGTATACTCCTGTAATACAGATACTGTGCCAGATTCTGCATTTAGTTACACCCGTGTCTTTAAAAGGATTATTCCAGATTTCCACTGCTGTAAACTGAAAAAGAATCTGGCCCATACCACCAAAATTTAGGCAAGTATTTGAATTGAGCATCTGTGCAGTAAAGTCTTTGTCATCACAAAAAATTAAAATACCAGAAAGCAGTACTGATGTATGCAAACTATGTTGACATATGCAAGGATCCAGGGATCAGAACATTGCTCAAGTGCATTAGTTGATTGTATACTGTTGTTGAACTCTAAAATGCTAGATGGAGTTACTGAAGTAAAAGAAAAAAGGGGAGAGAGGTAATGTGTATTGTGTATGCACTGAACTAAAAAGTGAGAGAATAAAAGTGCCTAGAGAAATTAGAAGAGATTCATGGAGAAAGACGGTAACCATTCAGTTATAAGCCATATTTGTAAATGTAATAGAGATCAAAATCATTTCTACTCTTCCAGTGCACCAAGGAGAAAAGATTGTGTGAGTTATCTGAATGCTAATAGCAATTTTGTGGAGATTCAGGATAATGTTTTCCATTTCTTGTCACAGCTAATGTACACTAAACTTTACATCAGACAGTATGGTAAATGTTGCTAACAATACTATACGCTTACTATCTATATATTCTCTTTCATTCAAGGAACTTAAACCTCATTAAATGTTAACTCATCCAATACCTCTGAAGTAGGTTCTTTCATTCCCACTTTACAGATTCGGAAACTGGAAGCACAAATAAGTGACTTGCCCAAGAGTACAGGAATTGCCATAGCAGATCAGACCATCTAGTCTTGTGTCCTGTCCCTGACACCAGATGGATCAGAGGGAGATGCGAGAAACTGCATAATGGGCAGTTATGGAATAGTGTTGTTGTAGCCATGTTTGTCCCAGGATCTTAGAAAGACAAAGTGAGTGAGGTAACGTCTTTTATTGAACCAACTTCTGTTGGTGAAAGAGACAAGCTTCTGAGGATAGTGCAGTTCACGGAGATCTCCCCAAGGCGTGGCGCGATGGCTTTCACCAGGCGGTTCTGGATGGCATTGTGGCGCAGCTGCCAGGCTCTGGAATGAGGTTTGCAGCTGCACAGGACATGGGGCAGGGTCTCGTTGGGGTAGCCACACTTCCTGCAACGCTTGTCTCAGTTCCCGTGGCGGACGGCTCCGTTGAGCGGGACGCAGTTGAGCCGGGCACGGTGGATGAACCGCCAGTCGGCGAAATGGGTGAAGCTGCCCCGGCGAGGAAGTGGTTGCTGGTGTCCCACTTGCTGGTCAACTCAAAGGCTTTACCCTGGTCCGGTTTACGCTTCAGGGTTTCCACGTACAGCGAGCGGATGGCGGCCTTCAGAGTCCTCTCCAGTAAGCCCCTGGCCGTCGGGGTGACAATGGTGTTGTTGTCCGACCTGATCTGTGGCACCTGGACTCCCAACTCCTGGCGCTCCTCACACCACTCCCAGCGGCAGCCGATGCGCTTCCCCAGGCCACATGTGGCATTCTGAGTGCGGGACCACAGTGAAGCGATGTCACACCCGTCCCGTCCGAATTCCCCATCCAGGGAGCCGCTCAGGAAGGTGGCGATGTCTTGGTTCGAGGGGGCTCTGCCGATCCGCTTCTCTGTCGCATCACGCAGGGCGTTCGCTGCAACGTTCCTCACCGTGGCGTCAGGACGTGTCCGCAGACGGAAGGCGTGGGTGATCACCACCACGTCGCACAGGTCACCCATGCGGGCAACGTTGGCGCCGCCATGCCTGTGGGCGATGTAGACCAGCTCATACTAAAGTCTAATTTAAGCCTCTGACATAAGGCTTAAATAGAACTTAAGTGATATTTAAGCCTTATACTGTCCCTCTGTAGAAGGATGAACTTCACCCAAAGTGAGTTAGTGACAAAAGCAGGAGCAAAACCCAGCCATTCAGATTACCAGGTCACCTGTTCTGGACATTAAACACAAAGCCTTTCTTCTTTTAAGGCTTAAAGGGGCAAAATCGTGTGCCTGCTCCTCCTGATCACTAATTTAATTTAGAGATGCATTCTGCATTCCTGCAGCACAGTGATTCCCTTTGCTCTACTGGGGTGGTGCATGTCTGACCATTCATAACTCTGGGTCATGCCTAAAGGGTGTGATCCAGCCCTTTGTGAATATAGAATGTAACCCTTCTGCCCATCTAAGTTGGCAGCAACAAGGGCCGGGTTCTGTATCTAGGGGTTCCGTTTCAATAACGCAATGCAAAACTGGCTCGAGCCCCCACCCAGTGACCTGGGACAATTACATACCACCCCCTGGGCGCCTCTAGGAGGCAATACTTCCCCTCTCGCAAGCACGGAGTCTGAGTGTAACAGAAAATGTTTAATAACATGAGGTAAACGACATCAGCATTAAATTGGAAAAACAACACAAACAGGCTTCATGAGCAAAAACCCACCCCAGCAAATTGGGCTGTGTCCTTCCTCTTTGGTTCTTGAAACCAGCAACCCAAGAATCACCAAAGTCCCAAAAGTCCAAAAACCCCAAAGTCTCTTGGGTCCAGCAACCCAAGGATCACCAAAGTCCCAAAAGTCCAACAACCCCCCAAAGTCTCTGTCCCTGGTCAGTGCAGCCCCAGAGTTCAAGCGGGAGAGGGGGGAGGCACGCAGGGTGTTAAGGGGCACCTTACGTGATCCAAGGCCGACTGGCTGCCTCTCCGTGGGGTTCCGCCGCAGCCTTCTCCACGAGCCGCTCCACTCCACTCCACCAGCTGTCCCGTGAGCCGCTCCCGCCATCCACGAACTGCTCTGGCCGCTGCTCCGCTCTGCTCACCGACCTGTGAGCCGCTCAGCTCTGCTCCACTTCAGCTGTTCCTTGGGCCGCTCCCACAAGGCTCCGCTCTGCTTTGCTCGCTGCATCTCCAGCCGCTCCGCCCTGCTCACCGACCTGTGAGTCGCTCAGCTCCGCTCCAACCGTCCCCGTGAGGCTCCACTCGGCTAGCTGCTCCGCCAGCCGCTTAGCAATACAGCTTCAGGCTCCCCCACTAGTTAACACAGTCTCAGTGATCTCAGCTCTTAATAACTTTAGCTCTTTTGTGATTTCAGCTCTTAGCAATTTCAGCTCATAGTAGGGGAGCCCCAGTGCTAGTGCACCATTGGCCCAAAGTGAATTCAGCTCAGCAGCCTGTAACTAGACTCCTAATGGAATCAAAGTTAGCTCTGACATTCAACAGTGGAGAGAGGAAGTAGTGCAATTGGTGTTTCAAACCCTCAAAGAGGGCCCATACCATCAGATATAAATACCTGTCCCCCTCTTCTCTCCATTCACTGGGTTTTGTAACCCATGCCCCTTGTCAAGCAAGTGCTACTTAGGTAATGGTGAAGGACTCACTCAGTCCTTCTGTCATACAACAGTTCCACTGGCCTTGATTCACAGAATCAGGGTAACAAAACTTTATTCTTCCTGCCCCAATAATAGAGAAACTGGGGATCCCACACCAGCCAAAGTAACCACTTTGAGTTGCTGTTGTTTCATGCCAGGCGAGTGGGTGTGCCTATGGAAACCAGATCAGCCCCTGGAGTTCTTTTCCACACTCACCATAATTCACCACCAGATGTCAGGGTAGAGCTCATCCTGACTCTGCTTACATCAATATAGGATTGGAACATATATTTTTTGTACAAGTTCAAGTTCAAATAAAAACTGTGTCTTGTTTTTAGTATCGCTTAAGTCTGTTTTTCTCCCGTACTCCTTTATATTTGCTGTCCATAGCTATTTCAGTAAGTCCATATTTCATTCCCCAGCAATTGATATTTATCTTTTTTTCCAGCCCTTTTCACAATTACATTAATTTTAATTACATTTTGTTTCAGATAGGGCATCACGTATCTCATTCTTTTGTCCAGCTCCTGTATCATTTTCTTGATTACGTGCTTACCAATTCGCTTGAGAGTTCTGCTTTATGCTGGAACGCATGGCTAACCACATAATTCTATCATTAATACTTCTGCCCCGCATCGTTTATTTTTTAATATATATTATAAAATTAGCAATGTCGCAAATTCTGTCGTTTCAACATTTTAAATGCCGCTATGGCCTTTCTGAAGCATCCATTTAAAAAATATAGAGCGCTGGGGCTTTTCTTCACTGGAGACAGCACCTTTAACTGTGCAGCACTTAGAAATGGAAGAATTAAATTTGGTAATTAAGTGTTAAGAAGAAAATGAGTCACAGACTCTACAGAAGTAGATCCCTTATGTTGCATCTTTTGTAAAGGGCAGCATTTCAGACATGACTTAAACAGAAAAAAAAACAGAAACAAGTTAGATACTAAATTATATTGGTAGATGTTTGTGCTAATTGTGTTACTCAGTGATTATAAGTTACTAATAAAAAAACAGTGAGCAATGTGCTGGAATAAAAACATGCAGCAAGACTGGAAAATACCCTTATAACATTCCAAGAAAATATGTAGAGCCAATTCCTACTTGTTATTTATGTTATGGTAGCACCTAGAGGCCCCAGCCAAGTCCCATTGTGCTAGGCTCCATATGAACATATCATAATAGACAGTCCCTTCCTAAAAATCCTAGATTCTAAGTAGATAAGACAGATGAAGGGTGGAAGAGGAAACAGAGGGGCAAAGAGGTGAAGTGATTTGCCCAATGCCACAGAGTAAGTCCGTAGCAGAATTCAGTATAAAACGTAGGTTCCTTTATCAGTCCAGTGCCCTATCAAGGGGATCACACCGTTTTGTAAGGGCTGTCGGCCTTGGGGCCTGATCCAAAGCCCATCACAATCAATGGGAGTATTTCCACTGACTTAACTGATTTTGAATCAGGTCTTCTAAAAAGGTGCTTTGCTGAATTAGGGCCTGGAAGCTGATCCTGCAAGGTGCTTATAATCCTCAACTCTCAGTGACTTCAGTGGAAGCCGAGGGCACTCAGCACCAAAGGATTAGGCCCTAAAGAGATCTTAACTATTCATATTGCATTGTCTCTTCGTGTCTACTATGCATATTTTTAAAAAATAAGATATATTTTTCAAAATTGTAATTATTTAACCAAGGTACTAAGAATATAAATGAACACCCATATATACCATTAACTCATACACTGAACAACCTGAGAGACATCATTTTACATTTTGCCTGAATAAGCAATGCTGAAAAGGGATCTTATGACTGATTTATAATAGAACCTCATTAATTCACACTAATGACTGGAAGCCCCATTGTAAATTACTGAATTTTGTGATTCAGCAATTTAGTGAATAAACAAACAAACACAACAGGTATAATAAATCACAATGTATTTCCTTCATTTCAACAGTCGTATCTTAGTTTGTTGTTCAGTATACCTCAGTGTGTGTTAGTAAATGTACTAATATACTATGTATATGTTTGTTTTACAACTTTATAAAGCTTATATTTTAGAGATTTTACTTCAGTTTAGACAGCAGAATGTGTGCTCGGATGTTGTCAGCATTGCATTTGTTAAAGAAACGCTTTAGAGCAGCCAGATCTTCAGAGCACAGGAGAGCTGTGAATCAGAAAGATGAATTCTGCTAGAAATAAGGAATTGTTTTTCCCACTAGGAAAATCAGTCCTCAACTTAGAAGACCCAGAAATGATTAAGGATGGATAAATGTTCATTTTTCCTCTATTGTTTAAATTATTAAAATTAATTGGATACTAAGTTTATCATAGCAAAGCTATCAAGTATTGATTTTCAGTCCTTTCTGGATAAATGCGCTCAGGGAATAAAAACATTTCTCCAATCTATCATGTAGCTGCTCCAGACAATCTTTATTTGGGGGTGGGGAGAGGGCAGAGGGGAGAAAAGTAGGGAGCAGAACAGGGCACATTTTCAACAGTAAATCTTTTAAAGTTTCTCTAATTCACCAAGACCAATGTAATTAAAATATCGTTCACGGTATTATCAGTTGTATTGGTCACTGTGGGTCACACACATCAGAAGGACAGACAGATAGAGTGCCCTTGGAGGGCACAAAATTACTAGAACTAGAAACACTGTCTTACACAAAATAAATCATTAGCAGAAAAATCAAAGCAAAAGAAAGATGACTAGTAATATGCATAATAGGCAAAAGGATATACCCACACATACATCGAAATATAAGTATCTAATGAGATAGCAACAGTCTGTGCAGGATCTCTGCTCTAGCTGCTAAGTAATCTCACACTGAGTGACTGTTCTCTACCTAACCTTTTAAGCCCTGGAAATTTTCCATAAATCTCTGAACACAGAAATTCTCTCTTTCCTAGGGATAAATTTAATTAAATACAGACAAGTTCTTCTTTATAGGTTTCAGTCATCTCGTTTTGAGTTCACTCCCTATCCTGCAAGGTTTTCTAAGAAAACAAGCAAAAATCAGGAATATCTTAGGGGTTTCCATCTCTGTCTTTGGGGACACCTTCTTTGTCTCTGGTCCACACGAAAAACTGAAATTTGTCTCCTAAATTAGCACCAATATATCTGTGACCAGAGAAGCCCCCATCTGGCAGAAAAAAAGGTTAAAGGGTGACAGGAGAGAACCAGAGAGCAAGAGAGAGAGAGAGAGCGTGCGAGGTCATCTGGCCAGTTGCAGAACATAGAGAAAAGAAAGGAAACATTTTGAATCAGAGCCAGGATTTTCCAAACTAATAAGCCTGTGTGTAAATATTGATCGAACAGAGAGAAACTCTGCTTCGAAAGATACATTGTGGAGTCCTGCCCGAACTACTTCCTTAATCTGAGGAGGAAGGAGTTCCTTCAGCGAACACCGCAGGTGGTTTCCTGGCCTGTGTACAAAAGCTGGAAGGGATATTCAGCTCTGTCAGATACATTATTCCCGTGATAATTGTGACACAGAGGCAATGACATTATTGCTCTTCACACGGGGAGGTTTTCAGGTCAAGACATGAGGCTCATTTATTTTGTTCAGAATTTGGGTGTCAGTTTTGCTGTTCTTGGTTTCTGTTTTTCTGATTTTGTTCTGGGTCCGTTATAGCTCTCCATAATGGAACTGTCAGTGTTTAGTAGCAACAACTGCAGTAGCAGAATTTTCCATTTTATTCAGGGCTCCTGTTGTGCATGGCACGTGTCCTAGTCTTTGTAATTGAAGCACCCTGCTGCCATGGCAATAAATATTCTCTTCACAATCATAGGTTAAAAATAGCAAAATTTAGTGTTTTGCTAATTACTTGTACTAATTTAGTATTTTAATTGTAATATTATAGTAATTTACTTGAGTTAAAATGAACTGATACATTTAAATCATGCTCATTCTCAATATCCAGTTCTCACTTTGGAGTGCTGTAATCCACGAAGAGGGCAGAATTTGCTTGGGACACAGATATAATCTTGTTGCTATCCACTCTCTTTAATGCTTCACTGATGCAGAGACTTGCTCAGTCTGTTGGAACTCATCAGATGTCAGAAACACCCCCTAATTTATTGTACAGTTATTCATGTCATCCCCTTTGAAGCACTGAGGGACCCAGTGCCTTTTATAGTGTCTTGGAATTCAGTGCAAAGAGGACCAGTTGTGAATGGTTGGATTTGGGGTCACAAGATGAAAACAATGCAGAACCTCTGCTTTGAAGGATAACCAAATCTTGTATGTGAACGTGCTGCATCTCCTGGTTTTCCTCCCCATAGTGACAAGCGTTGTCCGGCTATTCCAGAAAGAAGGTCAGGAGACATTTGACATGGGTTTAATCAGGCTGCAACTTTATTATTAGATGTTTGGGACTACCCGGCAGATAAAAGCATACAGTGCAGGTAACCCCATGTTCATTCCATAATTACTCAGGGGGCTTCCACCAGCTCCTCTTTTTTCCATCCAGGTCCCCCCCAGCCCATCCATTTCTGGGACCTTATCATCCACCCCCCCTCATATGAGAAAGGGGGATTGGCTTCCAGCCATACCAATCATAGGAGTCCCCAATACCCCCCCCCATTCCATTCCCTTAATGAACACCTCCTTTTAAAGTCCTTTTCCAAGACATTTATCTGGGCACAGTATACCTTCCCTATGGAATACCTGCACTGGAAATCTGCCACACACTTATATAACGAGTTGCAACATACAGCCTACCGCCCTTCATGCTGTGCATGAACAGAGCCCTTCCTGAACCCGCTGTGGGGAAGGCGAAAAAACCCCTACTCCACCTAGGCCAATCTGGTGGTAAGGGGAAAATTCCTTCTCAGACCCCCTAAAAAGGGGTGGCTAGCGCAATGCCCACAGCAGGTCTTGACCAAACTGGTATTTCACCACTTAAAGGGGTGGGAGAGAGGGTGGCTTCATGCACAGGGCTGCCCCTTTTACATACGTCCACCCATCTGGTTCCCAAGGGATGAGTTAGTGTCGCCACACTGGCCCCTTGTCCCCCTTTTCAGCAGTTTTCCTCTCTCCTTCCCTACCCCCAAAGCCATAAAGCACTGTTCCCTTCATTCAACCAGCCAAATTCCCCATTGCTTAAAGGTGCAGTGCGATTATTTGCTTCATTTCTCACTAATTAAGGTATTGACATTGATTTTGTTGATAAGGGAAGAAATGATCAACTGCAGTGTAACCACCCCCTGCTGAGAAGTAGCAGATGTCCAGCGCTTATCAGGTCAGCTTCCCATTGGAGGAGAAATCAGTGACATGGAGTCTGGGTATTATTCTTAGTGCCGCATGTTTAGTTTACACTATACACAGGGCCGGCTCCAGGCACCAGCTTAACAAGCAGGTGCTTGGGGCGGCCAAGGGAGAGGGGCGGCACCTGCGGCAATTCGGGGGCAGCAGGTCCCTCACTCTCACTCCCTCTAGGAGCGAAGGACCTGCTGCTGAACTGCCGCCGCCGATAGCAGCTTTTTTTTTTTTCCCAATTGCCGCGCGATCGCGGGTTTTTTTTTTTTTTTTTTGCTTGGGGCGGCAGAAATGCTGGAGCCAGCCCTGACTATACACCAGTCCTTGAGCAGAGGTGGTCACAAACCGCCCACAAGCAATTCCACTTTTTCAGAAATCTCAGCCAAAACACCAGTGTCTGGTTTCCAGGAAGGAACTCTGCCCCAAGAATTGACACTCTCTAGATCACCTCAAATGAAGCTCTTGCCAGTTCAAAGGAATGTAGTGGTGGAACCTGGCAGGTGATGTATCTGACTAAGCTGTTTGTGCTGGAGTATATATGAAGTGGCAGGTTGTGTTCCCCTAAACTACTGCTTCTCAGACATAACTGAAAATTATTTCATTCTAATGCTAAATATTTTTACTTGCTTACTGATTCTTACCACTTTTCTCCCTCTCCCTCTTTAAAATGAATATACCCATTATTGAACCAGATTCTCAGCTGCACCCAGTTTACACTTGCACTGTGCCATCTGCCCTGTTCTACCCTTTCCCACCTCTGGCATGCCCACTCTGCAAAGTGGTGGAGTAGTGGGTGGTGTAAATCTAGGTATGCCAATCAAAGGGAATCCCTGTGGTTGGCAGCTTTGGGAATCCTGGTTGCCTCTGATGAAAAAAAGAAATCTGCTGCATTGGAATGAATTTTCTGTATACGTTGAAGGCAAAATTAGTAGGATTCAGCCCAGCCTGGGGTTATACCTGTGTCTGGATGACACAAATGCAACAAAAGCTTATATGATTTAGAGCAATTTTTCCCAATAAGTTACTGGATGTTCTAAAGGAACTTAATCTTCCGACAGACAGGGTGGATGCTCTTCTCACATGGCTAGTAAGACCAAATGGAGAGGCTGAGGTTGTTAATACATCCCTGTGGCAGGATAGGATGTCATTGTGCCTTAAGCAAGTGGTTGTTGGGTCATAAAAACAATTCTCATGCAGCTTCTAATCTTACCTTTTGGGGGAAACCTTTTGAGAAATGTGATGACATGACAACTTTGGAGCCCTCCAGAATCCTATATTCTCAGTCCTTGTTAGTGGGGTTTTCAGTGGGGTTTGGCAGAGACTGCACTAGTTATGTTGGTTTGTGACCTAACAAGAGCAAAACACAAATGCACATGCTACTAGATCTATCAGCAGGCTTTTCATAACTGTCTCTCTTTCAGACACTTATACGGACCCCATCACTAGCGTATCTGAGCACCTTATGCTTCGTAATGTATATGTCAAAACATCACCCCCATGAGGCAGATGAGAACCAATATCCCCATTTTATACACAGGGAACTGAGGCAGTCTGGTGACAAAGCAGGGAATTAAACCTGGATGTTCTAAGATCTAATCACTGGACCAACCTTCTGCACCATCCACACTTTTATTGAATGGCCACAATGCCTGTATTGCTCATTAGTGATTCCATTCTTTCGTTTCTGAGAGGTGCTAGGGACTGTTTTTTGCACAGTGTGTGCCTAACAATCTCTTTTCTGTGGTGCAGCTCCATGAACATTTTTTGTTCAACAGATATGTGAGCCAAGTGAGGAATATTATGAGGCAGTTTGGCCTGTTGGGCCATCAATAAGCAGGATTCATAACTGTTATTACTATCAGACCAGATGGTTCATTGTCTTTGCTTTCCAAGTGCCTGACTAGGTTTGGAACACAGAGGAGAGAAAGCAGTTACAAGTCATTCTGAGTAAGGTCAAGGTGATTGTAGTGGGTTGTGGGTAAGAGGTCTGACTGCCCTGGGATGGGGAGACAGCAGTCACTGTTGGTGCACTTTATTTATAACACAGCTAATAGGTTCACGGTTTGGGGTTGCTTTTGATCTTCACCTACGAGGCTCACAGTGTAGTGTTGCTTTTGGATTTCATCTGCTCTGGAATCTCAGGTGGTGTCAGTGCCCAACATCTCTTTTCTCCCTCTTTTACCTGGAGGGGGGTTGTAGTTTGTTCCAGGGGATGGTTTTCTTTCTTTATATATCTTTTAAAAACTATCTGCATGTGCTCTGAGATATTAAATTGGGGGCATCTTAGATAAAAACACGACACAATAAGGAAAGTCTCGGTAAGGAAATATTCAGCCTTCCACTTCTAGCTTCAAATTCAATCCAGGCTGGTTGTCCAGACTCTCCCTTTTGATGTATGTTGAGTGGCCTTTGTAAAATGAATTGTTAGTTATAGTTCCTCTTGTGTCCACATTGCCAAATCCATTACTATCATTGTCACCCTTGTTGGCAATTTTAACAGACAGACTGAAGACTGAATTGGCATAGAGTCTCAAATATCCTGGAGGTGTTTCTTCCAGAATATAGTTGAGTCACATCAGGGAACAGTATGAGAAAATAAAAGTTTAGTAAGCGCAGTATGTGACGGATATCGAAGCTGCCACTTTATAAATGTGTGAGAGAATTAAGGCAGACTAATATGGCTATAGTCCTGCTAAGCCAACAGGTTTCTAAGCGACGTGTAATTGCGAGTTTGGAAACTCACACTATTGCGACGGATATTGTGTCTGTTTTGAGAATGAACAAAAGAATTAAATTTTCATAGCTCTCACTCTGGTATCCGACCAGAGAACTAAAATCATTTAGCAGATCTGCCTCGGTCAGGATCATATCTTTCACATGAAAAGTCATCTTCCTGCAGAAGCCACGCAGTCCAAAAGATTTTGAGATGGAATATCCAATCACACGTTAATTTTGAGTAGCCAATCCAAAATATTAAAAATCAACCCTCATCTTGCATCATTTTTATGATATTATGTGACATAACGTAACTTATTTTGATGGCAACAGCAATTCTGGGGATACAATAGCAAGTGCATCTGATTCAAAGATTGTTTTAGATGACCCAGGCAGAGGGAATTAGTCTCTGTTATTCATCCTAAATTCAGCATATTTCTAAAAAATATATACATAGAAACATCTGTGCAGAAAAGATTACAAGTCTAATGTCTGGTATTAGTGGACATTAAGTTGCTGTATATTTTATAGCACAACTATCCGAGAAACAGAAAATAACTGTTTCCTGAAAAGGCTTTTAAAAATACTTTAGTACCCATTTCTTAAACGTTGAGCAGAGTCAAGAAAGTTACATTATAGAAAACTAGAGTCCAGGAAAGCTATATGAATTTACAGCGATGAAAAGTCCCTGAGGACACATCAGTCCCATAGAGTTAAACACATCGAGTCACTGAAAGATCTGCCGGTTAAAGGCATCCACTTAGCATGGCCGTGAGGGCTACATGCACACTCTTATCTAGACAGACTTGTAAGATTAATTCCACCAAACTGAATGAGCTGAAAGTGAGGAGAAAAGTGAAAAGGCAGGAAGGATGGGATGACACCTATGTGGGAGCTAAGAGCTCTGTAACATGAGCATTGGGGAGCTACTTTCCTGACAGATCAGTTGCAGATGTCAGTAGATTTATTTATTTCTTACAAACAATTAATTGAAAAGTCTTTTGGTATTGTGCAGCTCTGCACAATTCATATTGCTCAATATCACCAAAATCTGATTTCCTATTTCCTCATCCCACTCTAAAGACCTACGAGGTGAGATTAGCTTTATAGCATGCTTTGAAGGTCATCAGACTTGAGCTTTGTTGGACTAACTGGGGAAGGTCAAAACCTCCTGAAATGAAAAGGTTTGGATTCCAGAAACTTAAGGGTCAAATGCATACTGACAAAAGAACATGTGGGTGAGTGTTATTCATTCACATGTTTCCTTTGTGAATAAATAGCCACTGCTTAACAGTGGACCTCTGACTTTAATCTTTATTGATCCCACTATTGTGCAGTCAATGGCAGACATGATGGCCAGTGAGCTTCCTTTGCTAAATTTGCCATTGGAAAATCTGAGAGAACCTCTGAAGGGACTAGCAAAGTGTCAGGCAAGTACAATGGAGAATAACACATCAGTACCTGGAAGCAGCCCCTTGTAGTGTTTGTGCAGTATTTAAAGCAGTGTGGGAACCCTGGAGCTCACGAGACAATGGAGATTTCAGTGAAATTCATGATGCTGTTAAACTAGTAGATGATGTGGGTACACCTGTGATCATTTAACAAGATTATGCATAGTTCTGTCCTCACAAATTAAAAATATAAATGTGCAGGTCTGTGAAACGAGCACCTGGATTATCTGTCTGTTTTAAATGACAATTGCACCTTTTTCATAATATTTTAATAGCTAAGGAATTTGTCTGAAGATCTGATTCACAGCATCCTACTTTTGGAAGTGTCTAACTAGAATTTCAGAGTATTTGTGTAACACTACTTACCATTTACTGAACTTTTACACAGCTTTTGCTTTGGATTAGTACTGTATAAATATAATATATTGAAATGCCAACCTGAATATCTATTGCACTGAATTTGGTATTGTAATTTACATTTATTATACAGTCAACCCTTTTACGCTATCCTTGTAGGCCTTTATGATGCAAGATTGATCATTGTTATTCTGAACAATCACACCTTCAGAAAGCCTCCCCGTGGAGCCCTATAGCAGAGGAACAGTTTATCGCTACAGAAAATATCCCACCACACTCCCTTGCTATTAAAAAGAAGAAGGTGCAGTTGTTTTTTTACATTCATTTAAAATAGCCAGGTAATCTAAACCGTCTTGTTTCATAGACCTGCACAGTTATATTTTTAACTTGTGCAGGCACAAATACAGATGACCACAAAATGTGCCGACATCATTCACCACACTAACAGCAACAAGAAGTCCTGTAGGATGCAAGGTAGATCTCCTATATTCTTCACAGGCACAACTCCACAAATCCTTCCAGTGGGTCTATAGAATGCCTAGAATGTATTTATTTGAGATTTATACATTGGGGATATTTTAACAAGTAGCTGTTTCTATTTAGTGTCTTTGTGAAAGTTAAAATTCCAGGATTATTTTGTATATTGTGAGTAGGGTGACCAGAGAGCAAATGTGAAAAATTGGGACGGGGGGTGGGGGTAATAGGAACCTATATAAGAAAAAGACACAAAAATCGGGACTGTCCCTATAAAATCGGGACATCTGGTCACCCTAATTGTGAGGCATATTAAAGAGTTGGGAAGTTTTTAGAACACAGGATTCTTTATTTTTCTTCATGCCAGCTTTTAAACCTGATCTAGAAAACTGGTGGATGTTTTGCTGTTCTGTCAACTTATTTGTGGTTGTACTAGTGCTTCCATCCACTTTTAAGGGCGGATCCCCAGCTCTCCTCCACCCACATACTCACTCTATACATCCTGCTTGGGTGAGCTCCTCACTCTCCTTTTATTATTCCCAGGTCTATTGCAAGATTTCCTTTTCTAGTTCGTTTAGATGTGTAGATTAAAAAAAATTGTTAGTAGCCAGGTCAGTTTGTCAATATGTGATTGGTTCTTCCTCTCTCTTCACCAAAGTGGAGGTGATAATTCTCCAAAAAAATTCTTACCACATTTCTGAGGTCTGTTTCCGTTTTTATTTTAATATTGTTTCCACCAGGTTTACTGGTTCAACATCACTCACTCACAACTTTAACTTTTCTTGAAAATTACTTTTTCTGTCTTTTCCATCCCCCATTTTTGTTTACACATTTGAAACATTTTGAATACCACTTATGTATTGCAAGTACTGTGCTTTTTTTGTTTGTTTTTTCCTGAGAATTTACTTGAGCGGAGACTGTCCTTTGTCCTCAGATGATCCAGTGAGTTTACAGTAAGCAGTAATTTACAGCACCTAAAATTTGCTACATTGCTAGGTATAGTTGTGACTGTGGTGATTGTGTGATGCGTTCACTTTAGAAACCAGCAAACTGTATCGTACAAGGACATCTGACAGCTGCTTTTTCCAGCTAAATATCACCACTGGGACTATGATCTCCGAGAAAAATAACAAGGCAGGTTTGGTTAGTATTGCTGCAGTTTGGAATGTGAGCCTCGAGGAGGGAGAAATCATTTGCACTGTACTGGCTTTTCAGACTCTGGGCCAAAGAGTGAATCGTTCTGACAGCAAAATGAAGCTATCAAGAAGGCTTTTCCTGAGCTTCAGCTGGTCGCCATTCCAATGTGACAGTTCTCCCTCCTGCTTTTATTTTTTTAATAGTTTGCTAATTCTGAAAGAAGAATGGACACTTGTCTGAATGGAGCCAAGGGGATTTTAAACACGAGCAGATGTGGTCCTGTAAAGAAAAGTCAGGAATCTATCTTTGTTCATAAGTTTGTTCAGGGAGAAGTGTTGTTTAGCTTAGTGAAAAGGGCACTTAGATCAAATGTCTCATGGCTAGTATGAAATTTTGCATTTGCTGCTTTCCTTCTTCAGGATCTGCATGAAATAGCATTTTTGAAATCATATATTATAGAGATTTAAAAATATTTGCCTCAAAAACATCCTCTGAAAAATAAGCGGGCAAATGTAATGGGATAATGGAACACTTTGCACATGTTTGTTGTTCTGCAGTGGTCATCAAATTGAGGGCTGACTATCAAAACCAAGTAGAGATTTTTATTCCTCAAGCACATGATCAGATTTCTCTCTTCCCTGTCTTTACCATATGGTATCAGACATAGACAATAGGATTTAGGTCTAAATCAGTTCTCCCACTCTTTTGTGCACCAAGCCATAATTGCCAGGCTTCCTGCCAGGGGATTCAGTGAGGGATGATTGGAGGAATCCTTTCCCCAAGTCATGGAGTGGAAGTGGATACACTGTCTTTGACCAGAACCCCAAATCTTGGTTCAAAGGGATACACCAGAAGTCCCTTTGGAGCTGGGCTCCAGGAATCCTGAGACTCACCACTACTACACTGATTCCTCTACTCCTCTTCACACGCTTATACAGCATTTCTAAATAAATACAATTGTCACAAAAAACAAGTGTCTGGGTCTGCTTATAAAAGATGCTCCAGCCCAGTGATGGTAAAGGAAAATAGAATTGATTAGACCTTCCCACCATGGGGAAAGAAACCAAAAATAAACAATACCGTGACAACAAAGGTTACCATAAATAACAACAAAAGGATATTAACCCATAATACTGTTAGTCTCATTAGCTAACTCTAAACCAAATGTCCCTAGTTATCTTCATTTGCCTGAGGTTTCTGCGGGGGTTTTTTATCCTGTGCCTCGGGTTCTCATTTGCCAGCTTGCTTCATTTGTATCTCCAGCTGGGCTTGGCTAAATCTGGCTCTTCTAGTCATTAGTCGTCTGGCTACCATCAGTATTAGTTTTTGCATAGGCTCATGCATTTGCTATTTGTCCTTTTCCTAGTTGGCCTTAAGGAAAGAATGCTGTAGTGATTAACAAACGAAGACAGAAACAAAAGAATGTATTCTCTTTAACACTTCATATCACATTCACTCATGCACTACAAAAAAAAAAAAAAAAAGCAAAGACAAAACAAGAAAGAGAACTGAATCTCAAAGGGAAAAAGAAACAGAAAAACCCATCACAGTCTGCTAACCAGACAAACCTGTCCCAAGCTTCCTTACAAATCATATATAGATCATTATTTACCAAAGAACTGGAAATACTCTCTCTCTCTCTCTCTCTCTCTCTCTCTCTTTTTTTTTTTTTTTTGCAGTCCATACACTGGTATTTTTATGGAAAACTGCAAAACCGATCATTTAGCAGCAGATTCTTATTTCAGTTATATCAGTGTAAATCCAAATAACTCCATTGATTATTGTCAATCATTTGAAATCACCGAAGCTGCCTAGGATTCGCACCAGTGCAAATAAGAGCAGAATCTATGCTACAGAGAAGTATTTTCAATTTTTGCTCTTTTCCCATTGTGAGGCCAGTCAGCAGCTGTGTTTTCTTGTGCTACCACTTTCATGGCATTAGGCAAGGGCAGGAATCCTACTAAGTGTCCCATCAGCATGGCATTGGTGCCTGCATGTATCAATGGCAGAGCACAGAGACTAGCCATCAAAATGTCAATAAACTAAAGTAAAATAAAATAAGCATCAAATTAACTAAATCATCAGTGTGTACATAATGCAAATTTCATTGGTCATGCACTGAAACTTTGAAAGGTAATTTGCCTATTCAGAAAACACTTAATTGAAATGTGTGTGTTTATTTAACCTGTGAAATCCCCATCATTATCAAACCTGTGTGTTTGACAAATGGGAAATTCTCAGGTAGCAGTAACAGCTGAGGGACAAACAGTGTGCACATTATAGACCAGATTGATTGGACCTGCATGGATTAGGGTCACAGACACACCAAAAGGGCACTAAAGAGGGGTTAGGTGAGAATGGGGCCATGGCCCAAGCACCCTCTATGTTTGGAAACGTGGAATCAAGTTGGCACGTTGCATCCTTTCAAACAGTGACAATTATTCCACTAACATCTGGTCCCCAACAAGAATTCTGGCTGAGTCAGCCAGAATTTCTCCTGGAACTACAGCTGTACCATGGTCATCCTCTCCTGTGTGTGCGTGTGTACACATACACACACACACACAGAGAGAGTTCAGTTCAGGCCCTGGCTGAAAACCAAAAGTTAGAGGATAAAATTACTGTATGTTATACTATAGTTTCACACAAAGCCAATAACATAATACGGAAGGTACCCTAAGAATGTTACACACACAAAATGGCAGAATTCTACCTGCCCTTACACACACACACACACGTTTCCACTAAAAAGAATGGAATTCCCACTGGTCTCCCCACACACACCCAACCATGCACAGTTCCTGTTTAATCCCCATGTTGTCCTATGTAATGTAAGATAAACTATTTGCATCAATGAAGAAAATGTGCTGTAAAAGTTACAGCTATTTGGTATTGTGAATATTTTAGAAGGATATCTTTGGTCTTACCTTGCCCGTAACAAAGATTAGGCAGGCAGTGTATCTCCTGTTGTTTTACGCTATTCAGTTTACATAGAATTGAACAAAAGAGACCTTTCTAACAAAGAGTTAGAGCTGTATGGATTATGTGTTGGTTAGTGTAACAGTTGTTTGTTCCCTGGTACTTATTACTGATTTTTTTAACATGCAAGCTGATAGTTGGAGCTGTTCTGTAATGCACTCACAGCAAGCAGCTGTTCTTGTTATGTTTAGAGCAAAGGGATACCGCTTAGTAAATTAATTCTTAATTGTTTGTGTAGAATCAAGGAAGTGTAGTAATTAGAGATGGGCTCTAGCTGCAAAGTTTTCAATAGTCCTCTTTTTCAAAGGTGCTGTGCCATTGACTTCAATTGGACTTGCAGGTACTCAGCAGGTCTGAAAGTCAGGTGCTGTGATTTTAAGGGCCAGCTAGAGGGAGCTCTGCAAGGGATCTGAGAAGGTTTCTGGCATCTACAGGCAAAAAGACTTGGGAATTCTTGCTCTGAGCAAGTTTCAGCTTGTCTCATCTCAGCAAGGAGACAGGTTAGCTGTGAACATATATCCATTTGTTTTGGGAACAGAACTGGCAAGGGGCCAGAGTAGATGGTAGTCAGGAGATGCACCAATGGCAGAGGGGAGAGGAGGTGGTAGGCCAGTGGTGGGCAAACTTTTTGGCCCGAGGGCCACATAGGGTGACCAGATGTCCCGATTTTATAGGGACAGTCCCGATATTTGGGTTTTTTTCTTATATAGACTCCTATTACCCCCCTACCCCATCCTGATTTTTCACACTTGCTGTCTGGTCACCCTAGTTGCAAAACTGTATGGAGGGCCGGGTAGGGAAGGCTGTGCCTCCCCAAACAGCCTGGCCCCCTCCCACTTCCCGTCCCCTGACTGCCCCCCTCAGAACCCCTGACCCATCCAAACTCCCCCCCAGCTCCTTGTCCCCTCACCTCCCCCTCCTGGGACCCCCCGACCTTAACAGCTCCCCTGGGACCCCAGCCCCTATCCAACCCCCCCGCTCCCTGTCCCCTGACTGCCCGGACCCCTATCCACACCCCCGCACCCTGACAGGCCACCCAGGACTCCCACGCTTATCCAAATCCCCCCACCGCCCCGTTCCTTGTCCCTTGGCCCCCAGAATCTCCGCCCCATCCAACTCCCCCACTCCCTGTCCCCTGACTGCCCCCCGGGACCTGCTGCCCCTTATCCAACCCACCGGCTCCCCGCACCCTTACCATCCCACTCAGAGCAGCATGTCTGGCAGCCGCACCACTCGGCCGGAGCCAGACATGCTGCCGCGCTGCCCTGCAGGAGCATGCAGCCCTGCTGCCCAGAGCACTGCTTGCATGGGGGCGTAGCTGTGGGGAGGAGGGACAGCAGGGGAGGGGCCGGGGAGTGAGCCTCCCTGGCCGGGAGCTAAAGGGCCGGGCAGGACGGTCCCGCGGGCCGTAGTTTGCCCACCTCTCTGGTAGGCAGTGTTCTGTTGAGGTTCTTTGCAGGGTTAGATGAAAGCTTAATGAATTATGGGTGTTGTGGAAGACAGGTCAAGAGTATAGTCATCAGTACTCTGAGGGTTAAGTTCTCAATGGGAGCTGCTGGGTGCTGAGATCTTTTGAATATCTGGTTGCATTAGGTATTTGCCTAAATGGAAGCTGAGATCTCTCAAAAAAGCAGCCCCAATTATGGGTGCTAATTGCTTCTGAAACAATGGCCCTAAACTGTTAATCACATTTTTATTAATCAATGGCATTTAGAAATAATGAGTTCTATTAAATGTTCACTAGAATATAAAGTGTTCATGTGAAAGTTATATGTTATAAGACTATTCTACTATGTCAGAAATAAATATATTATTGACAGTTATGAGTTCTGTTCATACTACATTAACTTTGGTAGGAATGTTTTCATATTAAATGAAATGGTTCACAAGAAGATATATGTATCAGATGAGCAAGGAATGGCTTTTTTTTATGATACTCAAGATCTGTGGGAATATTAAGAGGCTCCCTTAGTCTATTCTCCTTGCCTGAATCTCTTGCTAGAGAAGGTACACTGTCTTTACTAGAAAACCCTCATAGCCAGTTGCTTTAAAAAACTAGGATTATTAAGGGGGGGAACCTCAAAAAATTAGGTTAGCGTTAAAGTTTGATTTAACTAAGCATTAAAATGTTCAATTCATTTTCACCGAAGTCCAGCCCGGGGGTGTTAGAGGTGCTGGGCCTAGCGGCATAACCAGCAAATGTGCAGAAATTAAATGACAGATCTGAATTTTTAAAAAATGTGGTTCAAGCTTGGTGCTCCAGCCAAACATTTATATCCATCTGTGACGGCGCAGCCCCACCCCGCACTGGCCCCAGCTATGTCAGACCAGTAGCTCTGACAGAGGAAGTCCCGCCCCGTTCGTACTGGGCATGCTCCAGATGCTCACTGAGTATAAAAGGAGGGAACTCAGCTCAGTCGGAGCTGGCGGCCGCAGGGGAAGGACCTAACTGGGAAGCTCCTGCAGAGGACCAGCCGACGCTCTTGAAGCTGCCAGGAACAGAGGCTTTTATAGGCCGGCACGAACCCCTACTGCAGGAGGAACCCGAGGAGGCGACGGATCCGGAGTCTCACGGAGAACCCTGGGATCTGTGGGAGACCCCAACTCCCCAGCTGGTATAGAGCGACCCCAAGGACTGGTACCTTGACCCCGGTAAGCCTCAACGTGTTTCGGTAGGACCTCCTCGCTGAGCCAGTAGTAAGGTCCTACGGCCCTGCAACCAGGGGCGCTTATATGGACTTTGGCCCTTAGGCCGCGCTGCCCTGCAACCAGGGGCACTTATATGGACTTTGGCCATTAGGCCGTGCTGCCCTGCAACTAGGGGCGGTTATATGGACTCTGGCCACTAGGCCGTGCTGCCCTGTAAGGAGGGGCGTAAACCCTCACACGTGGTGGAGAACATGGGCAACGATCCGGGCCTGCTGAAAGGTCTGTGAGAACAGGGTTTAACCGTGGGAACCCCATTAAACCCCAAGATGGAGACGGAGAAGCTCCTAAAGTGGATGCTGGACCGCAGCAAGAGCAGGCGGCCCAACAGCAGCAGCAACAGGTGCAGTTGATGCAGCAGATGGCCAGCCAGCAACAGCTGCTGCTATCTCAGCATTAAGAGCAGCAGCAGCAGCTCCTCCGGGACTTGGCGATCCAACAGCAGGCGCAACAAGAACGCCTGGTGCAGCCAGTGGCCACATTGCTACACCCGGCAGGAGCCACAGCCCCCATACCTGCCGGGGCTGGACCCAGGGAGAATGTAGGGGAGTTGCCGGTACGCCTCACTAAGATGGGGCCAGAGGATGACCCGGAGGCGTTCCTGGTGACCTTCGAACGGGTGGCGACCGCTGCCAGGTGGCCCCCCGAGCACTGGACCACTTTATTAGCTCCCTATTTGATGGGACAGGCCCAGGCCGCCTACCATAGCCTTGACCCCCGGGAGGCCCTAGAATAAACCCAGGTGAAGGCAGCCATATTGGACCACACCGGCATTAGTCCGGAGACCTATCACCAACGCCTCCGCAAAGAACAGTACCCTCCTGGGGCCCTCCCCCGGGCTGTGCCCAACGGATACGGGACCATTGTTAGAGGTGGCTGAACCTGGAAGGCTTAACTGGACCCTAGGTAGCGGAGATGGTGGCGCTGGAGCAGTTTACCCAGATCCTGCCCCTGGGAGGAAGGGCTTAGGTACGCCGACACCGACCAGCAACCCTCTCAGTGGCAGTGACCTTGATGGAAGACTACTTGTCTGCTGAGGGGACTGAAGCGACACCCCGGACAGCAGGAAGCTACGAACAACGGGGCGGACTGGGCAAAGGGAATCCCCAGAGAGCAGGGGCTCAGGAGCCACCATCCGGCGCCCATTCCGTGACCTTGAAGCTCCCCAGTCCAGAGCCCAGATACAGGGCAGCCCGGGTAACGACCCACAGGGACCCACTCCCACGAGAGAGAGAGGGAGCCCACCTGGTGGAGGCCCGGGACCCGCTGCGGCCCGAGAGGGGTGCTGGGAGTGCGGACAAGAGGGGCACTTTCGGCGGGATTGCCCGTTTATGGACTGCAATTATGGACAAGCCAGGGTCGCCGGAAGAAGGGCCGTAAGAGAGGACTGGGAAAGCTCGTGGTCCCCATCCGGGTCGAGGGGATCCTCACCAATGCCCTCGTGGACTCGGGGTGCAGCCAGACCCTCATACGTGAGGGGCTGGTCCCCAACCTCAAACTCTCTGACACCCAGATACATTTACAGTGTGTACATGGGGACATTCGCCCTTACCCCTCGGCCTGGGCGAAGATAGAAGTCTGCCACCGGGCGGGGGGCCTTCGCGTGGGCGTGGCCCCCAGATTGGCCTACCCGGTAGTCTTGGGACAAGACTGGCCGGGCTTCGGGGAGATTCTCCAGAGGTACCAACCGCCCGACCCACGAGCTGATGGGGTGAGACCCCCACGAGTGGGGCTGCTTGGATGCACGCCACGGGATGACCCCAGAGAAGGGACATCGGCTCCGGGAGAACCCCCCACAACCAACCCCCCTGTAAGGGCCTGGTCAGTCGAGGATGCTCAAATGGAACTGGAACAGGATGTGGACTTTGTGCAAGAACAGAGAGAGGACCCGACCCTAAGTAGGGCCTGGGAACAGGCCACCAGTCCCGGTCCCGACGAAGGTTCAACCTCTGGGCCCCCACAGGGTCCACGCTTTGAGATATGGCAAGATCGCCTGTACCGGGTAGTACAGGAACCGCAGGCCCAGGAGACATTCCACCAGCTATTGGTCCCTCGAAGGCTGCGACAAAGCCTTCTACGTCTAGCCCACTCTAACCCCTGGGCTGGGTACCTGGGGCGGGAGAAGACCCTCCAGAGGATAGCTCGTCGGTTCTTCTGGCCTGGCATACACCGGGAGGTGCGAGACTACTGTGCATCTTGCCCAGAATGCCAACTGGCGGGACCAAAAGGTGTGGCCTGGGTACCCCTGATCCCTATGCCAGTCGTCAGCATACCATTTGAAAGGATTGGGATGGACCTGGTCAGACCCCTGGACAGAAGTAAGACAGGAAATGGCTTCATCCTAGTGGAAGTGGATTACGTGACGCGTTACCCTGAAGCCGTACCCCTGAGGACGGCCACAGCGCCAGCCATCGCTACCGAACTAGTGAAGATTTTCGCTAGAGTCGGGATACCGGCGGAAATCCTGACGGATCAGGGCACGAACGTGTCCTCTAAACAGATAGCGGAATTGTGCCGCCTCCTCCATATACGAACCCTCCAGACGTCTGTCTATCATCCCCAGACAGACAGCCTGGTGGAACGTTTCAACGGTACACTCAAATCCATGTTAAGGAAATTCGTGGAGGAGGACCCTACACATTGGGACACCCTGTTGCCAGCCCTGCTGTTCGCCATCAGGGAGGTACCCCAGGCATCGACGGGATTTTCACCCTTTGAACTCCTGTAAGGCAGGCAGCCCCGGGAGATCCTGGACCTCCTGAAGGAGAAATGGGAAGCCCAGGAGACCCGAGTCCTCGGGACCACCCAATACATGTTGCAACTCCGAGAACGGCTATGAACGCTAGGTGCGTTTGCCCGGGAGAACCTGATACAGGCACAAGCGAACCAAGAACGTCTCTACAACCGAGGAACTAGGGGATGGAGTTTCGGTCCCAGGGATCGGGTGTTGCTTTTGTTGCCGTCGGCTGAATCAAAACTGCTAGCCAAATGGCGGGGACCCTGCGAGGTAATCCAGAGGATTGGACCAGTTGACTACGAGGTCCAGCTACCGGGGCGACGGAGGGAGACATGCATATACCACGTAAATCTTCTGAAGGCCTGGAAGACCAGGGAAGCCCGGCTCATCGGCCCATCCACCCCGGAATCAGAACTTGGACCCCTAGTAGGAGAACCCCCGGACCCAAGGCCGGTAACATTAGGGGTGGGCCTCACCCCTGTACAGAGAGAGCAAATACAGCAATTGACAGGGGAGTTCCCCGATGTTTTATCCGCCCACCCTGGGCGAACTGCTCTGACGAGCCATCATATAGCAACCACTCCAGGTCAGAAGGTAAGAGACCACTACCGGCCATTACTCCGGAAGATGTGGGACACCATCCGAAAGGAGCTGGAGACAATGCTGGAGATGGGGGTTGTGGAGGAATCAAAGAGTGAGTGGCACAGCCCCATCGTCTTAGTCCCAAAGCCTGACGGGACTACCCGTTTTTGTATTGACTTCCGAAAAGTCAAAGCTATCTCCCGCTTCGACGCATATCCCATGCTACGGGTGGATGAATTGTTGGAGCGGCTCGGGGGAGCGAGGTACTTATCAACCTTAGACCTAACCAAGGGATACTGGCAGATCCCCCTCACCCCAAACTCCCGGGAGAAGACTGCCTTCTCAACCCCGTTCAGCCTCTTCCAATTTATAACGATGTCATTCGGGCTACATGGAGCCACGGCTACATTCCAACTGTTGATGAATAAGGTCTTACAGCCCCACAACCAGTATGCGGCGGCGTATATAGACGACATCGTAGTCTATAGCGACAACTGGGAGGACCACCTACGCCATCTGGCTGGGGTGTTGCAGGCCCTTCGATCAGCCAGCCTTACAGCCAACCTGGCGAAGTGTCACCTCAGGAAAGAGGAGGTAACCTACCTCGGATATACAGTAGGGGGCGGGAAACTGACGCCTCTAATCAGCAAAGTGCAAGCCCTCAGAGAGGTACCCGTCCCCAAGACGAAGAAGCAAGTGCGCCAGTTTTTGGGCCTAGCTGGATATTACCGTCGCTTCGTGCCAGACTTTGCATCCATAGCTGCCCCCCTGTCGGACCTTACAAAGAACTCACAGCCTCGACAAGTGCAGTGGTCAGAAGAGTGTAATAAAGCTTTCGAAGCTCTGAAAGAACGACTCACTCAGGAACTGGTCCTGCGACACCCAGATTTTTCAAAAGAATTTATACTGCAGACAGATGCCTCGGAAGTAGGCCTGGGGGCCGTACTCTACCAAGAGTTGGACGGGGAAGAACACCCGATTCTGTATTTAAGCCGTAAACTGTTCCCCCAGGAACAACGGTACTCCAAAATAGAGAAAGAAGCCCTGGCAGTGAGATGGGCCATCGACCCATATGTTATTATCTGTTGGGGGATAACTTCAGGCTGATCACAGACCACGCCCCCTTACGCTGGATAAATAGTATGAAGGATGCAAACCCCCGGATACAACGTTGGTACCTCTCGCTGCAACCCTATGACTTCTGCGTATTTCGTTGCCCGGGTAAGGCACACGCTAACGCGGACTTCTTTTCCAGACAGGGGGAGGAGGAGGCGGACCAACCAGAGGGCTCCCTCTTAAGGAGGAGGGTGTGTGATGGGGCAGCCCCACCCCGCACTGGCCCCAGCCATGTCAGACCAGTAGCTCTGACAGAGGAAGTCCCGCCCCGTTCGTACTGGGCATGCTCCAGATGCTCACTGAGTATAAAAGGAGGGAACTCAGCTCAGTCGAAGCTGGCGGCCGCAGGGGAAGGACCTAACTGGGAAGCTCCTGCAGAGGACCAGCCGACGCTCTTGAAGCTGCCAGGAACAGAGGCTTTTATAGGCCGGCACGAACCCCTACTGCAGGAGGAACCCGAGGAGGCGACGGATCCGGAGTCTCACGGAGAACCCTGGGATCCGTGGGAGACCCCAACTCCCCAGCCGGTATGGAGCGACCCAGGGGAGGTGACGGACTGGTACCTTGACCCTGGTAAGCCTCAGCGTGTTTCGGTAGGACACCCTCGCTGAGCCAGTAGTAAGGTCCTACGGCCCTGCAACCAGGGGCGCTTATATGGACTTTGGCCATTAGGCTGTGCTACCCTGCAACCAGGGGTGGTTATATGGACTCCGGCCATTAGGCCGTGCTACCCTGCGACAAGGGTTGATCCTATGGACTTTGGCCACTAGGCCGTGCTGCCCTGTAAGGAGGGGCGTAAACCCTCACACCATCCTTATGTAAAACCAGCCTTTTCCTTTCACTGTAGCGGTCAGTAGTGTTGCTACAAGGTGTAACTACCCACACTTCAGTATATCTGAGGCTGTTGTGCTGCCTTAAAGGCATGATACTTTTGCCCATTCTTCCAACACCAGTAGTCTGTCCTGACACCAGTATTGCTCTTCTGCAGCCAATGTTTGGGGGCTTGCAAGATGACTTTCCAGTGGTGGAAATCAGTGAGGTGGAGTCAGGGTGTAATCTAAGTGTACCTTGCTTTATTTGCGCATATATATATATATATATGTCCTGAAATGAGATGGTAAAATGGCACACAGGGCCATTCTAGGAATCTCAGCCCAGCACCAAAGCCCCGTTCCCAGGAAGCAACTCTGCTTCTGAAGAATTGACTCTAATCAGAGCTCAAGGCAGAGAGTACATTCTCCTGCTCCTTACCCAGTTCTTTCTCTCCTGATGCTGCCTCCTCACAAAACCTGGCACAACCCAAAACAGACAACAATACAGCATGTCTTCCTAACAGTCAAAGCTTGCTCGCACACTAAGAAAAATATCTTTGAAGACTGTGTATCAGTCCCACCTTGTGATGCCTACTATAATAATATATTTGATATAAAGAATGTATTAATATACATGGCTTCTTCCCCAGAGGTGGGGTTTTTTCAGTGGGGGGGATAGGGTTAACAAAAGAGCATGGCTTTTAAAACTCATCCCAACTACATTAATATCCTTAGCATAATAAGAGATTATCAAATATTTTGATATTTACAACAATTTCCCTTGAATACTTGATCATCCTTCTTTTTTGGAGTTCACTACATCAGGTGTTTAGCTAGTTCCTTTCCCATTAGCACATAAACCTCCCTCCCTACATAGAAATAATAAGAAATGCACTGTAAAATGAGAGTGTACACACATCCTGAATGAATGATTATACCAATGCAAAATGGGATGGGATTGGTTGAGGAGAAGGGTGGTTCTATTTCTAAAGGTAGGGTTGCTGCCACCTGGCAATAAAAATAATGACCTGTCCCATGATGAATCTTCCCTTGTTCTTTCCACCTTCCCTTCTATTTTTCCCTTTTACCCTGTTCATCCTCTTGATACATACAGTATCTGATAAATTTGTTATACTCCGTGTATTAATATCTTACATGTGTATGGCATCTTTCATCCTGAAATTGGTTAGTCTTTAAGGTGCCACAAGTATTTCTGTTCTTTTTGCGGATACAGACTAACACGGCTGCTACTCTGAAACCTTTCATCCTGAAGGATCTCAGCAAAACTATGGGCAAAAGCTTAACCTCACTTCTTTTGCAGTAGTGGGGTGAAATGGGACAAGATTCATTTGGCTGGCACAGGCCGGAATGGTTTAGGCGATGACAAGGGAAATGCATGGGGAGATGCATCTTACTAGTACTCTAAAAAGCTGTGTTTGTCTTCAGTAATCTGTGATGCTGACTGCAAAATATGCACACGGGGGTGGGGAATTAGGATGCCCCAAAATAGCTGACCATAGCCCATTGACTTCAGTGGACTTAAGCATATGTGTAAGTGCTTTTCTGAATACAGATGTGTTTCTGCATAAGGCAAAAGTCCTTCAATTTTTATCGATTTATTTAGGAGGTTTTAAAAGGTAAATATCAGCAACAAAATGATAATCATTACAACGGTGATCAAGACAGCTGCATACAGATTGGTCCAAATCCTCTGCAAATCAGCATAGCTTCTTTGGAGTCAATAACTTCGAAAAACTACTCTGTCCAAGTTTCAGAACATGTTCTAGATTTAAAACCTAATACCAGCTATCATTAAAAGAATTGTAGCACACGCCATTCCTCCATTTATCTTCTGGTTTTCTATTGCGCCCATCATTATCGTACTTTAGTGGTACTTTGCTTTCATCTATTTGGCCATTTGCTTTCTTCTATTTTAAATATGTCTACTTGCGTCTGAATTTTTGAATCCTCGCTGTCTTCTGAAAAAATTAAGTAATTTTCTTTCCTTTTGGTACTCTAATTAGCAAGCTATGTTCCTACCTAAGTGCTGATAATTAGGAGCATGAGGTTTTCCTGTATCCAAAAGGTATGAACAAGCAGAGCTCTGTTTCATTCACAGAACAGCTAATACTAAAGCATTCACAATATGGTACTTAAACTACAAGCTGTCCTCAAATATGGCAAAATTATGATATAACCTCCAAATGGCCAAATTGCTGTATCTGGATGCCGCATTAATTAAAATAATTCAAACATTAACTGGTGGAAAACACATTTACCTGTAAAATATCTCTGGTTAAATAAACTTTTTGCAAGCCAGAGCAATGTAACCTCATATCCTAGACAATTTTAATGCAGCTTTGAAATGATGCTAGAATAGTCACACAACGTATCCTTCTATAACCCTCAGCATTTTTAATATCTTTCAATGATAATCAAGTCACAGAAGCTAAAATGACCAATTTAGATCCTAGAATGGAGTCAGTCTATTACCATATCCATTACTGTTGCTGTGAAGTTCGGAGTGGCCATGCTGTGCAGCATAACAACAATCATAAAGCCCCAGGTGATGACTGCTTTTTCACATTACTGTATATTCAATAATGGGACTCTTGTATTATGTTTAACAATTCAAAAGCATTAAATAGAATGATTTTATTTTGAGGAGGGGTTTTATTTGGTTGCTCTCCTGTCACAGAATTTAGTCCTCTCTGGGGCTCAGTGTGGTTTACTTTTAACACGTCTGGAGGATAGAAGAAGATTTACAGTGTGGAGGATGGAATTAGATTGTCCGGTGAATGTTTTTAGGGTTATGGATGCAGCTTCAGCTTGTACATGCATGTGTGCAAAAGCACAACAATTAAATGATTAAAACATGATTTCAGTTATATTTCTAAGAAGAAAAAACTGCATGGAACATTAAGGAGGATTTTACATTTGAAAAGCTTAATAAGTAAAATACTTAGAAGTGGCATCATTTCATTTAAGTTGAAAATATTGTTTATGGTACATTACTGGGAGGAATATTTTTTCTTAAGTAGTAGTTATGTAAACCGAGTTTTATGATACTGTTGTAGCTTGGATGAAATCAATGGATGGTACTCTCTGAAGTCTGTAGAATTATTCACATGCTTTAAAGTGCATACTTAAGTATTTTGCTGAATTGGGGCCTTGAACAGAGTCATCTCTGCTAAGAATACTTTTCAGTATAGAGTAGAATAGGGTTCTCTTCATCTGAGAGTAATGGGTTCGGTTGTACAACAATATTATGTGGAAATGTACAGTAATATGGGAAAATTTAAGGTTACAGACTTTGTGCCAAGCAAGGTAAATATATCACAGGACTGGGTCTATGCAATGGAAAAGCTGGGGAGTGTTGACATCTCCTTGCAAAGACTGACTTTTTTTACTAATTTGTGTCTTACAGGAGTCCAGTAACACCTATTTAAAATTTGGTTTTGGCTAAATAGTCACTGGATAGTGTAGGTGTTTATTTTCCAGTGAAAACAAATTAGTTTCCAGTGAGGTGTTATTTTTAAAACAAAACAAATACATATTCCCCTACAGTAGCTGCAGCCCAGATATTGCATCATATGTCTAATGCATAAGAACTGGAATTTGAGATTGATGTGAACCCTTCCAGCCTGTTTAACTGTTCTTAGTTTATACAATAAAAATAAAAAGCATGAATAGCAAAAAGCAAAATAGATTTTAAGTTTCCTGTTGTATAATAGAAGGTGGTATGGGTACAGATAAAAAATTTGGTTTTAATCTGACAGTGTCCTTTAAATTGCAGTGGAATGTCTGTTCATTTATGATGGATATGTTGCTTTTCCAGCTGTGTGTTGTTAACACCACTTACATATTAGACAATTGTATCCAGCTGTGTGGCATTGTGGACCCCTATCGCCTTTGATGCATCTAACCCTCCATTCTTGTTCTTTGCAGATGGTAATCCATACACCTGGTGGGTTGGAAAAGCCAATGAGAAGCACTACTATTGGGGTGGCTCTGGACCTGGCATTCAGAAATGTGCCTGTGGCATTGAACGCAATTGTACTGATCCCAAATACTACTGCAACTGTGATGCTGATGCTAAACAATGGTAAGTGAGTTGTTAAAACTATTACCAAAACTCTGTCATGGTCCTATGGTCTTACCCCTCACTTCTTAAATGGTTTTTGTGAAATCTGATGCTCATAAATCGCTGCAGTTTGTTAACTCATTCCTTACTATGCTGAACACAATTAGCTTCAAGCCACTGGTTCCCTGGTTCCCTACTATTTTTTTTTCCTGAAACAATGTGCCCTTGTCAGTAATAAGTAGACCTAGGGTGGCTTCTTCTATGGTTAGAGTCTTTATTTTCTGCATCATAAAGTTCAGTAATTTAGGAAACTTTTATGATGCACATTTGGCTGTATTTGTTATCCAACAGCCATGTGGTTAATGGCACAATAAGATTCCACATGATATGGTAATACTGTGCAATTCAGGAGGAGAATGGCCAACCTCTCTTAATAACTTTTATATTTATTGGCATGGCTGTGAGGGGGTTTTTTATATATAAGTGTTTGTTTGTAAAATATAAATACAGATCTTTTGGGGACCATCAGTATTCCAAATTACCTGTCTGGCTGGCTGTTCTATTTCTATAATGTCAGACTCCATGGTACCTAAGCAACATGCATGTCTATTGTATAAAAACAAACTCCCTTGAAAAAGGCTAAAACTACGAAGTCAAACACTCATAAGTAAGGCTGTGATTATATCATGGAGGTCACAGAATCTGTGACTTCTAAAGACCTCCGTGACATTTTCTGCCCTGGGGCTGGAGCTGTCAGCAAGCAGCCCCACAGATCTCAGCCGCTGGGCCACCAGGGGTGGGCCACCAGCAGCTCCTAACCGCCAGCAGCAGGGGAACCCCAGAGCTCCCAGTCCCCACGGGCAGTGGGGGGACCCTGGAGCTCCCAATCCCCGTGGGCAGATCCCAGACATCCTAGCCACCAAGGATGGCAGGGGGACCCTGGAGCTCCCACTTGCTGCGGGCGGCAGGAGCCCTCCCCACAATGTCAAGCCATGAGAGGCAGCAAGGGGCACACCCGCAGCAGCTCAGGTGCTGTGAGTGCTCCTCCCTCCCCATTTTGCCAGGGATATTTTTAGTAAAAATCACAGACAGGTCATGGGCTTCCATGAATTTTTGCTTATTGCCTGTGACCAGTCTGTGATTTTTACTAAAAATATCTATTGCAAAATCTGAGCCTTACTCATAAGTTAGGAAAGCCCATAATTAAGGCTGCCCTTGTAACCTTCATTCCTCCTCCTTGGGCAGATCTATTACGATAGTTTTTAATTACTTCATAACATACTCTTTTCCCTACAGGATTCCTGCTTCATTCAGTACACAGGATGTATGGTGCTAAGATTGGATTGGAGTTCTGTAGTGAATAATTTTTCCTCTGTAGGAACAATTGTAGGGAAAGTCCCACTTAGCCTCAGTATATATTATCATTAGCAAAACAGCATGTGTTTCCCTAAACTTGTTCTTGGAAGCAGCTAAACTGTTTTTACTGAATCTTTCTAAAAAAATAGGAAGAGTTGGCAGTAACATTTGGCATAGCATGTTTTAATTTAAAATCTCTGTTTACAAATTTGATCTCTCTGTTTACAGATTTTGTTTTTCACACCTCTTCCCTTTTTTTTTGTTTTTGTTTTTTTTTTTTTGCTTTTTATAGTGATGCTTTACAATAAATAACATCAAGAAAACTTGTTTTCTTTATAGGAAGGATGAATCTTGGTCTAACCTAAGGAACTTTTCTTCCCGCTTTTTTAAAATTTAAGACGTTTGTTGAGTATAATTGTTTATTTCTTTTGTCATGTCTTGGAATATTCAGTAATCAATAAAATTCTTACTTTTATGAGCATATTTTACATTGGTAGCCACTTGTTGGTATTTGAAACAGTAGTTCATTTAATTTAGTAATTCATCGGACTATTCATGAATGGTGACATGAAACGGCCGGGATAAATATGGGAATGAAGTATGAAAAATACACAATGGGAATGTTAGAGGAATATTTGTAGGATCTGCAAGAATGATATTCTAGGATAGAGAAAAAACTCAAACAAAGAAATACTGGTTTCATAGCAAGCTTAGGAAATGCTGGGGTAATATGGTGTGAGGCATGTTACAGGATGAGCAATAGAACACTACAGAGATAAAGAAAGAGAAGTCAATACTAGACAGAGATAGTCGTCAGGATATGATGCAGAGCTGAGGAGCTAGGATTACACAGAGGGAAGAGAAATAGCAAGTCATGCAGGGGACACTGACTGGAACACCAGCTAGATGTTCCAGTGTAGTAGCAGAGAGCTATGGTAATGACACAAGGAAGATATTGTCATAATAAGGAAAATGATGCCATTTCGGACATCTGTGCTTTTTCTTTGCTCGAGGCAATGACAGTGTGTCCATGTATAGCGGTTTCCATGTACTGTACAGTATATTAACTAATGCATCACTTGCTTTGAAGGAAATGTGCAGGGAAATAACTGACTATTGTGGCCTCCTTTCCTCAAATCCAGTAATAGTTGGAGTTTTTGGCATATTTCAGAAAGGGGCCCCCACAAAATCTCACCCTCCTCCCCATTAGCATGTGTGCCAAGGGTACAGAGTGGTGGATTTTATTCATTTTGTTTCCAATATGAAACAAATTATTTATTTATAACCGTAAGCAAGGAAAGAGACAACACCATTTGACAAGCAAGCTGCACTTTGCTGGAAACCGTTACAATTATTTTTTATGGGAACTGTTCCAATTATCTATTATTATAGTGTAATGTTCAATGTGTATAATCAGAAGCAGGGATGAAGTTCTAGAAGGTGAGACTGGAGGCAATGTCCTCTAGATTTTTTTTTTTTTGAATGCACATCTTTTGGTGCCATCTAATCCATGCCAAAGTCAAAACATTTGCTTTTCAGAAGTATTTTGTTGAGCCTCCGGGATGAGGCATCTCTGACTAGGATGATTTAGCAGTATCTGGAGATCACCCCAACCCTCCATTCGATTTAGTGGTGACAGAATGTTAACAGGGGTCCCCAATGCATCCTTGTTCAACTTTCGGTTCCAGGCAGCAAAGCAGCTGCCTGAGTTGGGACTTTCCTGCATCAATGTCTGCAGCAGTACTTTCGAATTTTGGCACTAATGGCTGTAATTGGGAAGAGACTGGAACAAGGAGCCAGGAAAAGGGGAAACTGAGGCTTGCGGTGGGGGGTATGACTGGAAGCTGAAGGAGAAGAGGAGAGACAGATTGGATGAGGAGCCAGGATGGGGAAGCTGGGAATAGCTGGACAAGGAGCCTCGGAGGATGGAGAGACATGCAGTTACTGGGGGAGACTGAGCCTCTGAAGGAGAGCCCAGAGTGGAAAACTAAGTGTGGTGGGGCAAGGGCACTGGGGCTGGGATGCAAAGCCTGAAGAGTCAAGATTGGGATTAATTAGGCAAAAAGAATGGGACTTGTATGATGATCCAGGGGTGGGAAAGAGACCGGACTGGGGTAGGATAGGTTGGACAGAATGGGACACAAGGGGGAACAGGTAGAAGAGTCATAGCACATGCTTCTCTCCAGAGGCAGCAATGGAACCCAAGATTCCAGAGTCTCAGTATTCCCGTGCAGTCAATAAAATACATGTGAAATCCACTGACAAAGTATTGCATCCCCCTCTCGTCCACACAGAGGATAACATAGTACTCCTACCAGTTCCTCCATTAACTCAAATGGCAGAGGTCTGGGCGGTGGATTTAAAGATTCTTGTCCTGCTGATGAACCATGTGGGTATCAATATGATGTCACATATTGGAATTTCTGGGGAGTTTTTTCAGTTTGCTTTAAAAAAAAAACTACTGAGAAGTTACACACAGAAACTTAATTAAAAGAATATTAAGATTACAAAGTTAACTACTCAAAATGTAGGAAATGCCAAAATTAAGATAGCCTGTGAAACCTTAGTTTGTCCCCCTTGTGCATATGCATCATGAAGTGTTTAATTACATGATCATTTACTATATTTTTCTATAGGATTCCTGCTCATTCATTGCTCATGATGGACTGTTCTGGAATGTGTAGTAAAGGAGGATGTTGCCTTTAGGACCCCTGCCTTGTTTGTTGCAGAAGTTGGAAGGTGTGTAGTGAATGAGGCAGGGGATTGCAGAAAGAGGAAGTACCGTCTCATGGTTAATGCCATTGAATGCTGCCCTGGAGAACTGGATTCTATCCCTGCCTCTGCCACAGAGCTTCCTATGTGATGCTGGGCAAGTTACTTCAACCAAACTTTTCACAGGTTGTCAATAATTGTGTGTTCCTCCTTTTCTGGGTGCCCAATTTAAGACATGGGGGTCTGATTTGCAGACTCAGCTATGTATGAAGTCAATGGAAGTTGTACTTTGAACATACAAAGTGCTGTATAATGCTAAGTACTCTGCAAAGTCAGATCTGATATGTCTCAAACTGGGTGCCCAAAATTAGTGAACACTTTTTTACCTTAATTTCTCTGTTCCCCAACTGTAAGAGGGGCATAATATCACAGGGATGTTGTGAAGATAAATTAATTCATGTTTGTGAAGCACTCAGATACTATAGTGATGAGCACCATAGAAAAGCCCATGAAGAAATGAAGCATTCTGTATTCGGAGCAGGGCTTGAATAGAGTGCAGTAAATAAGGCCACTGAACAATGAAGATAAAACAAAATATTTAATAGCTGCTCACTGAAGGAGCATGGTCTAGCCTGTGCACTGAATGGGGCAAAGGTCCTGGGAGAAAAAACTATGTAACGATGCAATTAAAGACTATCATAACACCCGTGTAAAAGGGGGATGAACTAAGGTTGCTTGGGCAACCGTAATTCTCACATTTCCTAAGTTTTGAGTGCTTAACTTTGAAACCTTAATATTCTTTTAATGTAGTTATGTTATGTGTAATATTAAATAGTGTGGAGTCTTTAACATACTGTACCTGCTATAAGTGATGTTCAAAGGTTAATGTGTGCAATGCCCTCTATACGCACTAGACAAGGTACCTGTTGACTTTAAGAGCTAATTTTGATTTTCTCTGCTTTCATTTTGTGTCATAGCCCTGATGCCTCCTAAACCTGGATGGTTTCTGTGTTAATGTTTTTAGAAGTACTAAAAATTAGCTTATAAAGCAAGAGTAGGAAAAATGAACAGTGTAAACCACATAAATGAACTGAAGACTTCAGAAGATGTAAAATAGGACATAAAGTTACAATAAAGTTATCTACAGTGGCTATATGGATGTAACGGGGCCTGGCTAACCTAAATAAATAAATGCATAGTTAGGATTAGTCGTAAAGCTGTAATGATGTATAGACTCCTAGACTTTAAGGTCAGAAGGGAGCATCATGATCATCGGCTATAGTGAGCTGAATGACTGTTTGCAAGATAGCTTAACATGGTTTACATGCAAAGCTTATTAATAGTTTAAATATTCTAGACCTCTGTGGATTGTAAACTTGGGTGAATTGTAGACTCCCAATTGGGGTTTTAAAAAGCACTCAAACTGAATGTTGTGGATGGTTATATTTTATTCCCTATTTTGCAGCCTCTGATTGCACCTCCTGGTTTAAGACATGCTGCTGTGATGACATCACAAATAGTGCCATCAGAGCAACACAAAGGAAAAAGTCACAGACTACACACACACACACACACAGCCTCAGCCTTTGAGACAGTATGAGAAACCTGTTCACAGGAGCACACACACACCTTTGAGACAGTGTGAGAAGCCTGCTCACAGGAGTAGGAAAAAGCATTATGCAGCCACCCAAAGGAAAGCAAATGAACAAGTGCTGTCTGGCAGTTTGCCCCAGCTTTGCAACTTTGCAGAAGCTGAAGTGGATGGGCAGGCCACTTACAGCTCCTCTTCTGCTTTGGCCAGCCCTTACACCATCACTTCCACCTTGCAGATAGGTTCTTCCTGTCAGCCACGCAGCGCTTGACAGATTTGTCCCCATCTTTCTCTCCATCTAAGTGGAGCAGAAGAGACAGCAAAGAAGACAGTGGATAGTTTGGCTGTGGATTCAGCAGACATAATTGCGCTCATAAAAGCAGCCCCTTGTGGTCAGTGGCTATAACAATGGATCATAGGCTTGGTAGAATTTGATTTTTATTTTATGATTTGGACAGTTTATTTTTAAGCATTTTTTTCTGATTTTTATCAATTTACATTTTCATAGTTGTGGGGAATTATAAGACGGAAGGGTCAGACAAAAACTACTTAATGGCAGTAGACAATCAGATTCAACAAGTTAAAGCTTCTAACTATTAAAACACAAATTCTCAACCTCACATGTTAAAATATACTAAGTAAATATCCCTAGATCAAGCTCTAATAAGTTCTCAAGCACCATTTTTCTTACTTTGCCTATCTGTACATTTCAGTTATTATTGATAGAAATATTTTTTCATCAGTGTTTGTGTGTTTGGTGAAATTGACATTGACTGACATTTACTAATGAAAATCTAATCCTTCCAAGACTAATCATAGCACAAAAACTGTATGGCACAGGGGTTGTATCTTCATATGTGTTTGTGCAGTGCCTAGCACAATGGAGTCTCAATAGTGATTGAGATCTCTGAATGCTACTGCAGTATAAATATTAAGTAATAATAAAAGCGGCAATGCTGCACAAGGAGAGAAAAACAGACACAGAGAAAGGATAGGGTTGCAAGTGCTTCACCTTCAGCTTTAATTAAGTTAACATTGATCTCAGTGAAGTACCTATTATTCGTGCCTGCTATGAAATTACGCTTTATATAAGTGAACCAGATTGCATGAAAAGGGTTCAGCTTGCTTGGTCTAACAAAGGTCACTCATTCAAGAGCTTATAGTCAATGCTTAATGACAAGATTGAGCCTTGGTCTCAGGAGGATAAACAGTCTGCCTACCCCGTAGAATCGTTTGCTACTGTTGTCTGCATCAAGTGCTTCCTTAAGCAACTGCTAGACAGAGCTTTCCTAGATTGCATATTGTTAGATGAAATGCATTAAATTTCTTATACTGAACACTATTCTTATTTATATGGTATCATGTCACTGCAGAGATAGACAGGCTGTACTAAACAAGTAACTAAGTACCTATCCCAGAAGCTACTAGGAGGGTTAGTTTGTTGGTTTTGAATAGCAGCCATCATCATATTATATAAGACGACAGTATGAGTTAGTGCAGTACAATGCAAATAGAGTAAGAACACAGTCATTACAGACAGGTATAGAATGAGTAGGGTTGATGAGTATTGATTGGGATGCTGATCTTTTGAGAGGTGTTTGGTGGTCTTGGGGAAGATGAGAGTAGCAACCGAGAAGAATTAGAGCCAGGATTGGAGAGGTGTGGGTAATATCTATGAGAAAAGTGGTGGTTTCCAAACTAACAATGAATCAGACAAATGTCAGTATTGGGGAACAAATGAAGGGAAATAACACTGGGATGTCAGTAAAGCAAAAGTAAATTGTTGATGAAGTAATTCAGGACCACTTTATCATCAGTGCTCTTGACTCTGGGAATAAATCAAGTGGCTGCAGACAGCCTAATTTTCTTGTTTATCCTCAGTCACACTTTAGAAATCAAAGCTTCTTCCTCCAGTGTCTTTGCAAAATTCTCTTTTATTTGTGTAAAGTATTTGACAGAGCACTCTACAGCATACAACATTCCTTTACTTAATAACTTTTAGTTTACCCTTTAGCAAGGGCATGGAAGAAAGTTTCACAAGATATAAAAGATCACTAAGGTTTACACGTGATGTGTGTTAGTGGTTGGATTACGGATTGGGTGCTGGTATTCAGATTCTGTTCATGGCTGTGTCAATGACTCACTGTCTGACCTTGGGCAAATCACTTAAGGCCAGATTTTCAAAGGTATTTAGGTACCTAAAGATGCAGATCGGTGCCTAATGAGATTTTCAAAAGTTCCTAAGCATTGAAATCAATGGCTCTTAGGAGCCAAACTCACTTAGGGTGTGTCTACCTGAGGATACACAGGAAAATTAATTTAAATTCACTTTTAAAGTGAATTAGTAAACAGCATTAAATCTCTGTGTGGACACTCTTGTTCAGAATTAAAGTGGCTTTAATTCACTTTGAGAATGAAGTAAACTGAATCAAATTAAGGCCACTTTAATTCTGAGTAAAAGTGTTCCCATAGGGATTTGATGTGATTTAATTAATCCACTTTAAATTCACACCTTTGGTTAATTCTGATTAATTTTCCTGAGTATCCCTGTGTAGACAAACCCATAGTCACTTTTGAAAATCCCACTAAGCACCTATTTGCATCTTTAACCACCCAAATATCTTTGTAAATCTGACCCTTAGCTTCTCGGGGGTATATCTACACAGCAAAGAAAAACCCTGGCTGGCCCATGCCAGTTGACTCAGGCTTGTGGGGGTCAGTCTGCAGGGCTGTTTCATTGTTGTGTAGACTTCTGGACTTTGTCTGGAGCCTGAGCCCTGGGACTCTCCCACCTTGCAGCATCCTAGAGCCTGGGATCCAGCCTGCATCTACACAGCAATCACACAGCCCTGCAGCTCGAGCTCTCGAAGCCGAGTCAGCTGACACAGGCCAGCTACAGGTTTTTCTTTGCTGTGTAGACCTACCCTGAGCTTTTAATTCAGAGGTTCCCAAACTGTGTTCTGTGGAGCACCTGCTGGTGGTTCACAGAGAACTGTTGGTCATGATTCTGGCTCCTCCTACTCATTTCCATTGGCTAAACATACATTGGATACTTTGCTAGCATTACTTTTCCATGTCTATAATTACAGTAGTTTCCACCAATGCTATGTGAACGAGAATGGGGTCGTGATTGGTCCACATAACCTCCCATAATAGTAGGTTAAGGGTGAGAACCCCCGCCTTAGTTGACCGTTCTGTAATATGTATCTGCAGTTTCTCACCTTTGTGGTGAAATGTCATTAATCACCGTTTATAAAATCATTTTGAGATCCTTGGGAGAAGCAGAGTTGAAGAAAACCAATATAAATATATTCAAAATAACTAGATTGACTAGTTTCAATGATGGACATGCACAATTGCATATGGCTAATTTGTAAATGAAAGTATCCAAATTGTACACACATGTTATGCACCTAATTTGGCCAGTTGCACTTCAAAAATCAAGTATGTTTATACATAGATTAGCCACATACAATTGTGCAAGCCATCCATTTCACATTATACAACGCTGGAAAAATGAAACAATCAGGGCACAAACAACCTTAATTCTAGCATTTCCTAACTTTTAAGTGCTTGATTTTGCAACTGAGCATTCATTTAACTTTTTTTTTCTGGGTAATTATATACAGGGGGAGTGCTAAATGCTGACTCCATAACATAACAAGAAATGGAATTAGCTCTTTATCTACTAACATCTATGATGTTCTGATGTTTTGCATGGCATCATGATCGATCTCAGTTTCCCAGAAATTGATGAAATTTTGTAGAATTAGGCCACTTCTTTGAAAAATATGATTCAACATTTTCACAAAGTCCTAAAGTCATCTTGCAAAATGACAGGCCAGAAAACACAGAGGACAGTAATAACACCTGTTCAGTTTATAAAAGCCTGAAATAGCAATACCCGTGCTGTTTTTTTTTTTATTTTCTTTGCTATGCTTACAGCGTAAGCCAGATCTTTTAAAACTGAGAAGTTGATTGACTTGATTGCTGTTCTTTCCCTATCACACAACCGAATAGCCTTATTCTAGTTTCTCAGGTGTGACTTTGCAAGTTTCCCTCTAGACCATTATTTTCATTTTTGGTGCTAAAAAGCTAAGGAGCTAATTCCATTTCTTGTTATGTTATGGAGTCAGCATTTAGCACTCTCCCTGTTTATAATTACCCAGAAAGAAAAAAGTTAAATGAATGCTCGGTTGCAAAATCAAGCATTTAAAAGTTAGGAAATGCTGGAATTAAGGTTGTTTGTGCCCTGTTCTCAGAAACAGCTGAGCCATTTTGGCTAAATCATCCAAATAAAATCAGCCTGAGGCATACACCCAGCGTGGGAAATTTCAGCACAAAAGGGAAAAGTTTGGCAAAGTTCTAAGCAACTGCAAACAGGGTCTTTATAATGGAAAGTGTTGGGAAAACGTAGTAAGTGGTGCTACCAGCTCCATCTGTAATGATCTATTTTATACAGCACTCTTCATCATTTGGATCTGACATTCAGCTGTTCAGTGGGTTGGGTGTATACTAAGGGTAAATGCTAGGCTTATTGAAGTTGTGTGGATTCTATGGGAGCCATTACATTTACCCCTGTCTCTAGCCTCTACAGAAATAGAAAGCCACAGAGATCTCAATTTTCTGGCAGTTCTCCTGCTATCTGTCACCACTGAGCATTTCCAGCCTCTTTTCTGCTTCCCCAGAAAGTGGGAGTTGAATGCTATCATTACTGATAGTCAGGGATTGAGTAGGAGACTAAGATAGCAGTTAGCAAGGAGTGGAAAGAATTTGCCCCAGTGCCAAAATTGTGCAACAAATCCACTTGCTAAGGGAAGTAACATCTTTCAGATTACTATCCTTTGTAATGCAGGAGCACCTAAGAGCTCCAGTCTTGGGCCAGGACCCCATTGTGCTAGGCGCCGTACAAACACACACCAAAAAGACAGTTCCTTCCCTAAGAATTTGTAAGATAAGTTGTGAAAGTGATGTCCCCTGACCCATTATAGTGATTAAAGGTTCTTTTGTTGCTCTTAGGAAGTAGGGTGACCAGATCACACAGGTGAAATATCGTGATGGGGGGGGACAATTTGCATCCCGACCGAAGGTAGGTTGGGACGCGGGACAAATAAGCAAATATCGTGACAGTCCCGATAAAATCGGGACGTCTGGTCACCCTATTAGGAAGTGGGAGGGTCAGGGATACACTACACTACAGCAAGTGGTTGAGACCTCAGTTTTACATATTATTTGAAGGACATCATCCCAGAAATAGATGTATTGTTTTTGTTAGTATTTGGGGGGTGGGAGTATTCATTCAGTCCTAGTTCAGAGGGAAGAGCAGCACTAATCACCCACACCATTCTCTTCTGCTCCTCCTTTTTCTTCTTGGATGTCCCATCCAAGTGCTGACAATGCCCAATCACACTTCACATGTGAAATCTGATAGGGTCAAGAGCCCAAGGTGATAGAGCTTCAGGTCATTAGGAATTTAGGGATTAAGTTCACTGTGAAACACAGCAAAATATCCCTGCTGTTGTCTGTTTTCCCCTCTATTGATATTATCCAATTTTTGGGATTGTATCTATGGACCCACAGCCTTTTTATCACATGTTGACACTAGTTGATATTCAGCTCTGATCCAATATATTTGAGGCAGAGCTTCATTGTATGCTCCTAGCCTATAGCAGCAAAGACTTCAGGAACTGAGCCTTCTCCAAGATTGAAAACACAACAAACTGTGAAAATTGAAAACAATTAAAATATCATGGGTTTACTCAGCAGCCTGATTACTCTGTTAAATAACACCTTCTTGCTCGGTATTGTATATCCAGAGCCATATCTGCTTCTTCTTTTCATGCTCATCCCAGTGAACATTACAGAGTCTAACTAGCTATGGGTGAGACCCCACAATGCCACTTTTCATCGGGGGGGGAGGTTTGTTTGTTTCCACAAATGTTTGGAATTTGTCAGTAAACTGGAAGAATCTGTTTTGGACTAGAAAACTCTGAGTGTATGTGTGTTTTTATAAACTTTTAGCTCAGTGGTTAAGGCCCTCGCTTGAAGTGTGAAAGACCCATATTTGAATCCCCCTGCTGGATCGGGGCTTGAACTCAGATCTCTCTCTTCTGAGGTGAGCAGCCTAACCACCAGAGTGCAGGCTATTCTGGGGTGGTTTGCTCTCAGTCTCTTCTGTTGATGCTGTTCAGGAGCGCCGCCAGCTTTTCTGCCGCCCTAGACGGTGGAAGGTCCCACCCCGAAATGCCGCCCCCCACAGAGGCAGCGGAAGGTCCCGCCATCGAAATACCGCCGCGGTCGCCACCCCCCAAATTGTAGTGCCCTAGGCGACCGCCTAGGTCGCCTAATGGGTTGCGCCGCCCCGATGCTGTTTCTCGTTATATAAATACATAAATATTCATTTGACTATAGAGAAAGAGAGAGAATGATTCTAGCTTCATGATTAAAATGCTCACCTGGGAGGTAGGAGATATGGATTCAAATCCCTCCTCTGAATCAAGAAGAGAAGATTCACCAAAAATGTATTTCTCGGCAAATAAAATATTCATCTGAAAAATGTTGCCCAGGAGAAATGTAAGAACCCTGCAGTAGGGGGATAATCTGCCCTCCCCCATCCTGATCTCTAACAGTTAGGGATTATTTTAAACCCTGAAGCATAGGATTAAAATCCCTTTCAGAATTTGCTAGCATTAGCTGTTATAATGCTGCATATTCTTGTTATCCATATAAATGCACAATACAGTTTTGAATATTGCTAAAAAGTTTTGAAAGGCTTCTAAGTTAATATAACAGGGTTTAATTATATGAAATGGTGCTACCGTATGTATAGACTATGTAAAATGTTATCCTCAAAGTATTTGTTATTTTCTTTCTTAATTTATTAAACTTAATGAATGAAGTGCATAAAAATCAATTGGCAAACACTAACAATACCCATAATACATCACCTAAGACAATACCAAATTTTTAAACAATAAAATGTCTATGGTCTTCACTTAAGAATAAATTACATTACTGTCACCCCCAGTCAAGGAAGGACATAGTATGCCAAGCAGTGTGCACTGCAGAACTTTCAGCCACCAATTATTTTCTCCTGGTCCTTCCACTTTTATTTGTACTAACTTAAAGATTAATGACTTTGCTGTCAGTGCACTGTGATGAAGATGAAATCAGTGGCAGTGCTCAACAGCTCAATATATTTTACCTGCTGCTTAACACTACTTAGCTTTCAAAGAAAACAGGTGGTTTAACTTTTAAAAGTCCATTGACTTTGTGGAATCACTCTTACGGTTGGTAGATGACATATGAAAGATGTGGCATCCTGCTTGCGCAGGGCAGAGGCAGAATACAATCAGGGCTTTGCAGTTACTTTGGTTTGTCAGTATTGCTGGTTGAAAATTTTCCTACAGAACAGTATTTCATTGGAAAATGCCAGTTTGGCGAACCTTAAATTTCTCACAAAAGTGAGTCGGGTTTGATGAACTTTCACCGAACCACAGTCAGGGGGTCTAACCGCTTACCTAGCAGGCTTTGGGGAAGCTCCAGTGTGAACTGCTCTAGGGATGGGGACCCCAAGCTTCGAGGATGTGGAGCTCCCAGGTAGCTCTGACACATATTCAGATCGGAATTAAAATCATATTTTGAAATGCCGAAATTGCTTGCAAACTAGAAATCCCAGTTTTCAGCCAGCTCTCGTTGTCAGTGTTGTTTGCAGTCATATCTAACTGAGATGCAGTTGGAAAAGTCCATCAAGCCCAAGGTATAAAGCCTACAGGGGAAACAAAATATATCTTTGTTTTCACCATTTGTTCTTTTTTATTTTCTGGGTGTGTGCAAGTGATGGGGAGAATGGGAAACAAAATAACCTTCCCTTCTGCAAAGAAACAAACCCAAAAAGACATTATATATTTTATATAGTTGACTCCCCTGGATTTGATGAGCTTTTCTGACAGCATCTGTGCAAAATATTGTCCCACTATAGCCCACATCTAGGCGGTCATTAGACTGAAGTTCCTCCTTACCACTGTCCCTTTGTACAACTCATTCCTAGCTCCCCAAAAAGCCATCACGAAAATAAAGTACAACCGAGCTCTATAGTGACACTGCTGGTTGGGGGGGGGGCTATTAAAATGGTATGTTGTAGTATTTTATTTTAAAGAGGAAGGCCACTTGCAAAACCTAGTATAAACCCTAACAACAAATTAATGGGCACCCAAAAACCCTGCAAATTTAGCATCAAAAGCAGGGAGCCTAGTAAAGGGGGACTGGAGTTGAGGGTTTTTTCATACATCCGAACCTCTAAAAATAGTTCAAATGCTAGCAGTGCTGTTCAGCTCAGGAACTACGTTAAGGTTTTAGGTTGAGTATTTTGCCTGAACTGGTTCATGCCTCCCTACTGGATGTTTGTGTTCTATATTCAGTAGATACCGGAAACTTTCCAAGCTGCTCCTCTTCAGTCTCTAATGACTGATGTACAATTTGTTTTTCTCAGCACAATCTTTTCATTAAAGACATTTCTCTCCCTTTGAATCCCATTCACTCCCTGCATACTATAGCAGTGAAAATTAATAACTCAGGTGTTTACATGTACCCCAGAGCTCCATTCAGATTCACAAGAGTGGCTGACTCTATGTGATACATACAGACTTTGTAAATCAGGTCCAAGGTCATTTGCTGTTTGTTTATCTCATGTTATTTTCTGCACTGTCTTGAAAATTGCATTATAATGATATATGCGTATTTCATATTTTTAGTTTTTAAAGTAGCTATTTTATATAATCAACTTTAAAGCTATCGTGTCATGCAGCTTTTAGACGTATCATTACCACAACACAGACCACTTTTGAATGAAGAAGCCTAGTAATGGGATTCAAATTTCATTCTTTTCAGATTTTACTTAAAACGTATAACTATAACTATGCAGAAACCACTCTACCTAAACCAGTCTCGTAATATCTAATCATCCATACTCATTGGCATCATCACAAATATTAAATTTTGCTTTGCTTTTAGTCAATTGCAACATGAAATTATGTAGCTGAAACTGTTTACAAGATTATTTTAAATGTAGACTGAGAAAGACAGAGAGAAGCTATTTCTCAGGTATGATTCAAGGTTACTGAATTTATTATAATATTGCACAGTATCTGGTGGGGGGGGTGTTAATGCTAACGCATAGCTTTTCAAGCTCGGTAATACTGGATGGAAGAGATTAGACTGCTTATGTATTTCCTTGATCATGAAATAAAAAGAAAATGTGTCAATACAAAGATTCCTTATATTTTATTCTTACACTGAGTTGCCCAGAGTAATCTATTATATTGTCCATCCCATTAGTTATGATCATCCTCTATTTATCCAGCCTTAGAAATTGTAAAGGAACTATGCAAGTGTTGCATTATTTTGCTTATAGGTCTGTCCATTTGCTCACATGGGGCTACATTTTTAAAAGCACCTAATCCCATTTTCAGAAGAAACTAGGCACTTACAGCCAGATTTGCAAATGCAGGCAGGCATCTAGTGGGATTTTCAAAAGCACCTAAGCAGGTTAGGTATCTAGCTCCCTTAGGCACTAGACTTAGGCACTTTATTTTCCGCATCGATTTTGGAAAATCTTGACCCATACATGCTAGTGTGTGCGCATAGATTGTATATGTTTGTTTCCCTTAGAGAGGTGACTAATAAGACGGGGTAATTTAATACAGTAATCGATTGGAGTCTTCCTGTGTCTTCCCCTTTGTTTGTACAGTACCTAACATAGTGAGGCCTTGAGCCTCAATGGGACTTTGAGCGCTACTGCAATAAATAATAATTATGTGTATTGCCATTCCTGCTCATTTTGCCTTACAAGGGAGACTGTCATATTAAGAGAATGAAGAGAAAATAGTGTTCTTGCAAAAAGCAATTCTTTGTAATTTATTTGTATTTTATAATTATGCTTAATGAGACAGCATCAGGAGATGCATATCTCTTTTTCATAAGTGTCCCAGGGAACAGGCAGATGTCAGCCAGCATTAATCAGCCATACTTCAGCACAATGCAAACATTATAATGCAGGAGACTCAATCTGAGCTAGCAGATAATATTGAAAAGTTACCATTTCTATGCATTGTACAGAGAAGTTTTTTTTTTTAATATTTTTTTGTTAAAACTAAACGATATTGGTGGTTTCACTGAAAAAGATGCCAACAATGTATTCCTTCTAGACCCAAAAGCCTGCATTTCTTTCTCATCCCCATTCGTTTAGCCTTAAATACTTGAAATTTAGTGATCAATTTAAATGAAGGTGTGACACGGTTAAGGTGGGTCCCATCTGATGCGGGGCAAGTGCGCCTGCCTTTCTCAGAGAATAGGGGCTGGCGCACAAGCCTTACGTGCCTATCTCCCTCAGCTCAAGTCTGCACGTCTGGCTTAGCTATGGGGTAGAGTGGCCCAAAGGCCAGAGTTTACGAAAATGCCCCACACATTCAGGGTAGTATGGCCTAGTGGCCAGAGTCCATGGAACTTGCCTCCACTGGCAGGACAGTTTGGCCTAATGGCCATAGTCTATGCAAAATGCCATGCTTGTCAGGGTAGTACGGCCTAGTGGCCGGAGTCTATGAAACGTGCCACTACTGTCAGGGCAGTGTGGGGTCTGAGGCTGTGTTTTATGTCTCTGCTCCTCTCTGGCACAGGCTGGAGGCAGTCCTCAGCAGGAGCTCCTGGCACACATCCTTCTCCGCCGGCATCTCCTTCAGACTGAGCTGGGCTGCTCTTCTTTATACTGGTACAGCTGGAGCATGCCCAGTGGGAAGGTGGGGGTGTGGCTTCCTCAGCCCACAATGTGGCATTAACCCCTTCCTGTCTGGTGCAGGGCGAGTGCGCCCTGTCACAGAAGGGTATATTGGCCATCAGCACTGGGGAAAATATGATCATGAATATGCTGGAGCTAAATTTTAAGATATTTTATGCAAAATGGTAAACTAATGTCTCTAGCCTTGATCAGAAAGACTTGTCCAATATGATTTTGGAGGTAACAGTGATAGGTCATCCTGCGTCCATCAGGAAGTGCAAAGTACATTTTATTATGTAATAACTAGTAATGTTCTTTTGCCATTATTTCAGATTTGTATTTGAAAAGGAGACTTTCATCCACAACCAAGCACTGAAAGTAATGCAAATATGCAGGACTTCACAGATGGATTAAAGAAAGTGATGTGTTTAAAGATCAACCCTCTGATTAATTCAGTTGTGAAGTACTGGGCATATGATAATATTGTTTATTCTCATGGAAATGCCTATGTTGACAAAAACTCATTGTTTCTTCAATGCCATGAAGTGTGGAGAAGATGAACTGTGAGAAGAGAGTAAGCCTTGTTTAAATAGCAACTAGAATAGGTGAACCTGAACCAAACCCCCAGATTTGAAACCCCTCAAATATTTGAAAAGTTCTGCTCACACCCAAATGTGGTTTTGAATGTTACTGTTTGCTGCTATTTCTGTAATGGACCAGACTAAAACACTGGATTGGAGCAACCCTTAATTTAGGTAAAAGTTCAAATCTGGATTCCAACTCTGCATCTTAGACCCATCTCTAGTCATTAGAAAAAAGTGCCATGGGCCATATACATATATATACATATATATAAGTGTCAAACAGCTTTATTTTAAGTATGATATAAAATATGATAATCAGGACTAAGGTTTCTGAGATAGTTTAGCAACCAGTGCTCTATATGATTGTTTGGGTAGGAGTCAGGCACCAGCCAAAAGTGTATGACGGATCAAAAGAGACATTTTTCATCAAATTTCCAGGCTTTTAGGTGCCTGTGTAGGGTCATCTAATGATCAACCTCATCCCCTTTCTTAATATCAGTTCTTATGCCATATGTAAATTTTCTGTTAATCTGGACACACAATGTCAATTTTAGTTTTTTGGGCACCCTCTATAAAGCACTTAAGGATGCCTCTTTCATCTTTTATGCTCACAAATTTCCCTCTCTCTCTCTCTCCCTCCCCAGCCCCACACTCATCCTCAAGCCAGGAAATGCCCCAAAGCTTTAATTTGATATTATAAGGCCCTGTCACCTTCATAAACCACACAAACACACCAGAAGTCCTGAAATAAAATCCTGTATTTAACCAGGGATTATTTTTCCATATGCTTCAGTCAGAGACCATACCTTATTCCATACTTATTGCATATTTGTAAAGATGCTTGAATGAATGACAATTTGAAGCCTTGTCTTCTGTCACTCAGGATTTCCTGGGAGACAAGATAACTTTCAATATCTCAAGGGTTTTGAATCCAAGAATAAAATTTTAAATAATGCACAATAGATCTATCAGGCCACATATTGACTTTTATTTAAAGTGCAAGTGCATAGAGAAGATTTAAACTCAAGAAAATACAGATTTCAGTGAGCTGCTAAATTTTTGTTATCTATCCTTCCGCTCTACTAAAACTGATTTTTTCCACACCCAAGAGAATGGAGAAGAGAGAGAAATGGTGGAGCGGGGACAATTGTCAGGGTATTATCACAGCATAAATTGAATGCTGCAAAGGAGAGGTTGTCTGTGGAAATGTTAAAGCCAAAAGGCATTATGGAAGTTGCCCTGGACATATGTTTCTTATTTTAGTGGTTTCAAATGGCTTTTTAAAAGAATGCCTGCTTCTAATCATCAATGTAGGATGCATGTTGCCCTGTAACTCAGGAAAGATGCAGCAATTGCAATTTATATTAATATTCAATTTTAAAGTAATTTATAAAGAGTAGTAAGTGATTCATAAATGTTTAAATAAATAATCAATGCTATATAATCCAACAGGTCAATAGGTTGCAGAGAACCCGGCCTTATAACCATCCATACCACTATCTACTAATGTGCTTAGAATTTGAGCTGGTCAGAAATTTTCCAGTGAAACAGTGTTTCATCTGAAAATGCCAATTCATTGAACTCTGAATGCAGAAACACTAATGTGGAAACATCTCAGGTTCAACGAATATTTGGCAAATCAAAGGCATGGTTCTGATGGAACTGTACCTGCCAGGTTTCCAGCTTACTCAGCTGCCAAAGACTCTGGCCTTCCAGGGTCTGGCCCCTGGGCAACCAGCCCTGCCATGCCAGGGTTTCCAGGCTCCTTGCTGTGGAGCTGGGTTCCTGGGAATCCCAGTACTAATTGAGGATCAAACCCCAGCTTTGGAGTAGAGAGCCTGGAAAGCCTGAGAACCCCAGCTCAAGCCTGGACTGTCAGAGCTTCCAAGCCAAGGAACTCCGGGCTTCCAGACTCCCACACCAGCTGGCTCCTGACAGAGGCTGAGTGAAATTGACAATCTTGTCAGTTAATTGCAGCAGTAAAACTCACCTGCTGTCAGGGTCCCCAGGAACAGATTTTGTTTGGGAAATACCATGTATTAGTGTTTCCAAAATTAATTTTTTTCAAGATTTCTGGGTCACAGGAAATTTCTAGTTTGCAGAGATTCAGAATGTAACCAAATTTCAAAAACATGAAATTTCCTGCAAACCAGAAATCCTGTGTTTTGGGCAGGTCTACTTATAACATCTATAAGACACACTACTCATGTCTGTAAGCCTTTTACAACCATTAAGGAATGGAACCTTAGTATAAAGCATGACCAATACAGCTGTCAGTGTGTGTGCAAACTTATGGATTTTATAAATCTATTGTCAATGTCCAACTTTGCATCTTAGAACAAATTATGGTATTTAAAATAGAATGATTTTTCTTGAAGATCTTAGAAAATACTTAGTTTGTGGCCCTCATTTTCCATGTCCTCCTTCCTTACTGTTCTCTGAACTATAGCTTCCATAGTGTAACTGTTTCTACTTATTTCGTGTTTTGAAGAGCTCTTGTTCTAGCAATGTACTTCGTAGGAATTTCCATATGTTAATGGGGGACCGTTTTTAGCAGTGTGCACATGGCACACAGCTCTAATAAATATTGTCAGCCTTTATCATTTGGGAGAGAGAAAAAGTTGGATTGCATGTGTGTACGAAAGTGTACAATGTAATCTGAATGATTCATTTCTTCACACCATATATGTACAGATTGTCAGCTCAACCACCCACTTGGCAACTTTTGCCTCGCAACCTTTGGTTTTGGAGGCAAGTAGCAGCCCCATTAATGCAGCCAGCAGAACACACACATACACAAGGCGATGTTAATCCCTTATACAGTTGTTGTTATAGCAAAGCAGAAAAAATGTTGTAGTGAGGAATTATTTATTTGAAGCTTCATTGGTGGCCTAATCCACTTCCCCTTGCAATCCATGAAAAGGCTCACTTCAGTGGGAGTTGGATCAGGACTTCAGTGGTGGACTGTATCAACTTCAGCTGTGATCCAACCCTCTGTGGAATGAAGACTATTTGTATGATTGTTTTGTGTTCTCCTTCCTGGAGAGTGCATGCATATAATTGTCGGCTTTGTTTAATATAAAAGAGAGACTTTTAAAGTGTAGTTTGTGAACTACTGCTGGTCTCCAGAGTACTTGCTGGTCGTCCACAGAGAACTAGCTAGTCGTAAAATGTTAGCTTTTCCTGCTCATTCCCAGCTGTTAAACTCAATAAAGTCATCTAAAAGTACACTAAATACTTTCCTACTATTACTCTTCCATGTAAGTAATTGCTGTTGTTGCCACAGGGATCTTATAAGATCATGAATGGGAGTGGGGGCTGTCTGTATGATCACAAATGGGAAGGATAGGTGGTGCACAAGTATCTCTATTAAAATGTGGTCTGACTCTTGACATAAAACATTTGCCCGACTCATGCATAAATGTTGCCCAGCAGTGATATTGTTTTGTACCCTATACACTTGAGTATAAGCATAGAACGGTCTGACAAAATTTTAGATAATTGACAGGAGATCATAGAGTTACCGTGATGGTAACACAGTTAACACTCCAAGAAAGGAGGAGTGAAAACAGAGGTGTCTGATGGGGAAAAAGCTGCTGAGAGAATCTTGGTGGGAGCTAAGGAGCTTGTCTACACTGCATGGCAAAGCACATTAGAGAGGTGTGATTTGTAAAGTACTCTAATGTACTGCCCTACGTAGACCCTATTAGCGCAAACTAAAAGTTACCTAGTTCACTTTAATGTAGTCCTGTTTGAAACAGGAGAACTCACACCTTTCTGAATCTGCTTTACTGGTGCTGTGTAGACAAGCCCAAAGAGAAGGTTGTGTGGGCCTAGAGCGGCACTGAGCACTGCAAAAATCAACAAGCCACATTTATGTAAAAGAGAGATTCGGAGGCTGACAAGAAGTAGAGCTGAGCAAATGGCTATTTTGCTTCGGTGGCCGATCTGAAAAAGATGGGGGGAAGGGATTGGTTCATTTTGAAAATTTGTTTGGGTTGAACAAAAGATTTCAAACAACAATTTGAAATGGCATTTCAAAACAAAATGTCAGTTCAAAATGACATTTGAAACTAAATGTTGATTCAAAAATATTGTTTTGAAACAAAATGTTGATGTTCACCCCTAGGTTATTTTAGCTGAAGCTGTTCACCAAATTTGACCTGAATTCATGAATAGTTTCAGTGTCCCCAAAATGTATTTTCCTGCTAATTTTCTATTTCCACACATATACACAAAATTGCCCCGCTCTAAAAAGAAGGTCATTGGGAACCCACCAAATTAGTTAGGTGAGTATTGAGTTAGAGCTGGATGAGTTGGCTTATAAAATGGCTACTCATTTTTGTTAGTTTCAGTGAGGTAAATGCTTAGACAAAACTCCCAAGCTAATGAGACTGACACAAGGCAATGCGAGATTTTCCTGAATAAGTTCTGCTTCAGTGTTTGGCCCACCATAGTTAAATTGTAGTTTGGCTTACAAAGAACCATATAGAGACAGTCACATTTTCCCATTAGATAAAGTCCTTGTTTTCAGTCACTTAACCTGTCTTGACATTTTGAGGGTCTTTTAATGTCTTGTTGGTTGGATCCTTTACGAGAGAATCTTGTACCATAGCAAAGCAGAATCCACCTGCGTTTGAATGTTTGAGACACACTCACATGTTAAGTTAATGCACCTTTTTTAAACATCAGTGAATTTGTTGATCAGTGTACTGTGGTTTCTGATTTACCAAGATGTTAGTAATATCATACATAAAATACAGGGGGGAAGTGTCACGAAAACATAAAAAGACCATAAAACTTTAATACGTGAATGAGGCTGCATTTCATTTTTTCTAACAAGGCCGTCTGCCTGCTGGAAGAGACAGTAAAAAAAAAGAGCCTAATTGAAATGAAAATAATTCTAAGAGCCATATGTCCATGTTTACAAGCAGAGGGAATGTGACAAGTATCTGTGTTTTGCCTGTATTTTATAGCAGACTGTTTTACATAATGAAAAAACACATCTGTTAATTACCTTTCTGCTATGCCATTGCTTTAAATGTGCTTACAAGTCTTGGAGCATTCAATTCCAAATAATTATTTGTGATGAATGAGGGAACATTTAAAATGTTGTAAAGATGGATATTTGATTCTTTTTCTAACTAAAACACTTTCTTGATAACAGAAGCCTCTTTCCTCCCTCAATAGATGCAGCAACATTATGTTTATAGCTCAATTTGTAGATAATCCTTCAAACTATGCTTTTTTCCCCCAGTCATTGCTATTATAAATGTCTTCTTCCATTTGGCCTTGGCATAGCTTAGGACTTGAAATAGCTTTTTGCTTCCTGCCAATTACAGAATAATTTAGGGGTTGAGTCTACCATGCATAGTTCTTGGAAAAAACAAAGGCTAGTAGAATGTATTAAGATTACGGTATTTTCTCTGCATTATCTGACTACAATAAGTGGCTAAACAAATTCAATCAACATTGATTTCTGTAACATAGATTTGAGGCTGCATTTATTAATCATTTTACATTTAAAAAAACCTTTACTACTAATCACAGATAATTAAAAATAATATGTCTGGAATGACATAATTTAAAGGAGGATGTCTGAATATAGGGAATCTCGTAGATTCCAGAAATAGGATATTGTTGCTGTTTTAGTTAAAGAGAGGTTTAGGTTAGGCAGAATAGAAGGGTCTTGAAGAGAAATGGGCTCAAGCAGCAAAATTCACCTCCAGACTTTTTCAAAGTTGAATCCAGAGTTTGGTTTGGACCATGATAGGAAGTGACCAAGTAATCGGCCAATCTCTGCTTTTGGGACTTCACTTATAACTGGTTTCAGAGTAGCAGCCGTGTTAGTCTGTATCCGCAAAAAGAACAGGAGTACTTGTGGCACCTTAGAGACTAATAAATTTATAACTTATAACTGATTATCCCTTCCACCTAGCCTTTGTTTGTTAGTCTGTTTAGATTGTAAATTCTTTGAGTGGGGAACCTGCCTTTGTGGATGTTTATTTCTAACCCTGCCTCATACTTTCAGTGTAATCTCAGGCAAATCACTTAATCTCTATGTGCCTTAGTTTCCCTTTTGTGAAATGGGTAGCGAGTAGGATGGCAGTACGTGTTGTGCTACTTCAAGGTGTGGTTGCTCCTGCCAACACGAGCCTTGGTTCTGGCTGACTCTGGCCCGTAGTATCCAGTAAGGGTCCGTGCTTAGAATTATGAGGCAATGCCCACAATGGACCCAGGTCAGAAGGGGAAAATATCCCCCTAATGGTGCTGAAGGAAGATGAGCAATGACCTCAGAACTATCTGCTACATAGAAGGGTTTCTGGGAAGGGGGTTGGTGCCCCCAGACAAAATCACCAAACTACATTTTTCCTGTCTCAAAGAGGAGAGCAAATCAAGGAGCATGCCCCACACTTTAGGCCAAACTCCATAATGTCTATGACATCCACAGCTGACTTGAGAAAATCCACTGGATTTGCCACCTAGAATGTATTAACCCTAAACTAGGTCAGGTACCAGGTTTCACTAGTATGAGAGTTGGAAAGATAAACATTGCAGTTGCCAGAATAACTGAGGGAAGACTCGTGAATAATGGTCAAAATTTTGTGGAGGACCTGAGTCTATTTTACTCTGGAGGAACTATGTGAATGGGTTGGCTGTCACCCTCTGACCACCTTTTAATATACCAATCACAGCATGGCACCCTATATCTGATCAACTACTATAAATCAGGTTCAGGCATAGCGAAGGGAAGCTGACAATGATTGTAGCCTACATTCCCATTGAGGAAGCTACAGATGCTAATAAAAATGAATTCTATCAGCATCTAACAGCAGTGGCACAATCTGTTCTGCCTTAAAAAAATGTATTATGATATTCCAAGATATGAAGCCCCCAGCAAGCTACGGCTTCAAAACTATTCTCAGGCCATTTTGCTCTGGAACAATAAATGACAACTTGGTGAGATTACTCTCCTTTTGCATATCTCACATTTACCATCACTGCCGGTTGGCTTAGGTGCTTAGATATCTATCAGCAATCCTGCATATCCAACAATGGCTGGACGAGGAAGGAGCTGGAACATATATTGGTTTACAATCATAGTAAGGGTAAGGTCATACCAGGTCTACAGAGCTGCAGAAGCTCTGGCAAATACTAATCTATGTCTCCTTGTTGCTAAAATGGTAATTATTCTCCAGTTTTGACATAAGAATGTGCTTGTTATGATACATAAGGTACAAGGGATCTGTGAAAATCCAGCACTGGCTAACAAAGTACACTGTCACAGTCGAAAACAAATTCAACGCACTTGGCATTCTCCGGGATGACACAGAATTAGCCTAGACAGTCATAAGCAGAGGCATCTGAGAAGCCAGAGATGCCATCCCAGAACTAAAATGCTACAAACGATGCTCCTGGCTATCCGATGAAACATTTTAAATTTTGCAAAAGAAATCTGAAGCCAGACAGTGCCACAATGCTGCTGAATGTAAACGTTTACAAGGTATTTTTCGAGTGAGAGCAGAAGTGGATCGTGAAATTTATTCTGAGAACTTGCAAAAGAGGCAGAAGTAGGAGTGAGAGCTAATAAATTATGACCTCCATTCAAAGCTGTTCAATCACTTGGATCCTAAACTGAACTTTGTGAGGGGCCTGTGTTGATAAACGAGGCTGATGGTAAAACACGCTTAACCCAAGTCCTGCAAAGATGGAAAGAATATTATGAGTCTGCATCTAACCATTTTGGAGTGACTCCATGTCCAGATCTGGATGTATCAGCAGTAGATGCAATCCCTGACCCTGAAAATTGTGTAGGTGCATGTATGTTCACTCTGCCATAAAGAAACTGTGAAGTAGGTGTGCTGCCAGACCCAGTGGCATAATGCCTGAACGGCTCAGGGGTACCATAAGTGTAGCATTACACACACATTTTCTCCAGGCCTGGACTACTTGGAAGGTACCCGTGGAGTGGAAGGAAGGGATCATTATCCTGCCCTGTGAGAGGAAAGGCCCACTGAGTGCTGTAGCTATAGGCCAATAACTCTGCACTCTGTTCATGGAAAAGTTTTTCACACATGTTCTGCTCGCCTGGCTCCAGCCTCTCTTTGTGACATGCCATTGCCCAGAGCAATTGGGCTTCACTTCTGGGTTATCTACAATAAATACTATACTTACTCTTCATCTTTTATCTGAGATCCAGTGTGAATTTAACTAGCCTTTGATAGCAGCATATGTAGACCTAAAGACAGCCATCAATTCTGTTGACAGAGTTGCCTTGTGGAAGGCCCTACAAAGCATCAGTGTTCCCAACATCCTCCTCCTGGGGCTAATTCAAGATCTATATAATGACTCAGCCATGGGTGCATTGGGGTCCCATAGGTCTGCCAAGTTTCACACTAGATCCAGGGGGAAGCACGTATGTGTCTTGACCCCTGCTCTGTTCTGCTATGTAATTGGTTGGCTCCTTGAACATATCTCAGCAGATATCAATATAACTGCCAGTTCAACTTCTTTTACCAATCTGGAGTATGTGTGTGATGTTGTCCTCTTTGCCAAGATGCAAACCATCTCAGAGATGCACTAGAGAGCATCTTGGGCTAAGTGTTTCTTGAGCAAAAACAAAAATTCAGAGTCTCAGCGAGACGTTGTGATACGAGACCTCTATGCTTCCGGATAAATTATGTAAGTAGTGGATGACTTCATCTATCTAGGCAGTAAACTGTCATCAAATGGGTGCAATCAGCCAGACATCCTAAAGAGAATTGGTTTAGCACTCTCAGCAATGAAGGAGATGCATAAGGTCTGGAGCCAAAAAAGGTGAAACGGTGTATAAAGGTATGGATTTATCAAAGCTGCATAATTCTGATTCTCTAATATGGATCTTATTCAAGATATCAAGAGGCTGAAGGCATTTCATATGCATTGCCAGCAGCAACTACTAGGTATAAGATGGTTTGACTTTATCAGTAGTAGGGATGTGTCATTGAGAACTGGCCTCAAGAGGACTGTAGTCATGGTTGGCCACCGCCAGCCAGCCTGTTTTGGTACTAGTGCATGCCTCAGAGACAAAGTCCCCACACATTGAGTTTTGAAAATTGGACTTGGAGTCAGGAGGGGACACTGCCTGGTTACAGACTGGCAGCGGTCATGTGGTTACCCACAATCGACCTGACTGCATCAGATCAGTAATAACCTTGTGGCGCTCTGAGTCTCCTAGAACAAAGCCTGTATAGTGGGCCATGGCATTCAGCACGATGGTTCTCCACTGTCTAAGTATACTGTTGTGTGAGTGGTGTTGCTGGAGGGGAAAGATGTGATTTACTACAACAGTAGCACCTGAAACACCACAGCATAAAATTCTTTCCACATGAGACAATATTTTGTTTATTAGCAACTACTATCATTACACAAGCTCAACAACATTATTGCAAGGGCTCAAACGTCTGCTAAAATCATGAGAAGTTCTTTACCCTAGTGAGGAACTCACAAACCTGCTGAAACAACATTGGTTACAGTTAGTTTAACACAAGGGTAAAGGGAAAGTGTAGCGGAATAGTCATCTGCTCCGGCCCTGAAGGGGTTAAAACGGGGGAGGGATAGCTCAGTGGTTTGAGCATTGGCCTGCTAAACCCAGGATTGTGAGTTCAATCCTTGAGGGGGCCACTTAGGGAACTGGGGTAAAAATCTGTCTGGGGATTGGTCCTGCTTTAAGCAGGGGGTTGGACTAGATGACCTCCTGAGGTCCCTTCCAACCCTGATATTCTATGATTCTATGAAGGGCTGCCCCTGGGAGCCAGAAGACGAAGCTGATTGGGGAAGCAACCACAGTTTGGGTCATGCCACAGCTGGACCTATAAAAGGTTGTGGGCCAGGAGCTCAGGCAGTCTCTCTCTAGCTGTGGAGAGAGATGGGCCTGGCTGTTTGGGAGCTCGGCAGGGTACCTAGAGTGGAGCAGCGCTGGGGAAGGTCAGAGGAGCTGGGGAGCTCCAGGCTGGAAAACCTGCAGGCCTCGGTAAAGGCCAGAAAGGGTACTGGGGTTGCAGAGGTGCAGCTCAGGGTAGGCAAAGGTAGCAGGTCCAAACCCCTCTTGCTGATGATGAGTGGTATAGACTGCAGTCTGCCCCAGTGAGCAGGGGCTAGATGGTGACTGGCAATAGCCACTGAGGCACGGTGGGGGTAGAGCAGGGGTGGGCAAACTTTTTGGCCTGAGGGCCACATCGAGTTTCGTAAATTGTATGGAGGCCGGTTAGGGGAGGGGGTTGTGGCCCAGCCCCCACCTCCTATCTGGTTCCCCCCCTCCCCAGGACTCCTGCCCCATCCAACAGCCCATTCCCTGATGCCCCCCCCGGGATCCCTGCCCCATCCACACACCTCCGCTCCCTGTCCCCTGACCACCCCCAGACTCCTGCCACCCCATCCAACCCCTCTTCTCATTCCTGACACCCCCCGGGACCCCTTTCCCATCCAACCACCCCTTCTCCCTGTCCCCTGACTGCCCCCTGCTGCCCGTCCAACCCCCCCTCCTTCCTGACTGCCACCCTGGGATCCCTGCCCCCATTCAACCCCCTGTTTCCCCCCCCCCCCAACTGCCCGGACCCCATCCACACCCCTGACCACCCCCGAACTCTCCTGCCCTCTATCCAATCCCCCCTGCTCCCTGCCCCCTTACTGCGCTGCCTGGAGCACAGGTGGCTGGTGGTGCTACAGCCGCGCCACCCAGCTGGAGCCGGGCCATGCCGCTGCCACCACCGCCACCATGCAGCACAGAGACCAGGTCAGGCCGGGCTCTGCAGCTGCGCTGCCCCAGGAGCTCACAGCCCCACCGCCCAGAGCATTGCTCTGGCAACGGGGCAAGCTGAGGCTGCAGGGGAGGGGGAGGCTGCAGGGGAGGGGCCGGGGGCTAGAATACCTGGCCAGGAGCTCAGGGGCCGGGCAGGATGGTCCCGTGGGCCATAGTTTGCCCACCTCTGGGGTACAGGGTTGGGGGTTCCCCTGAGTGGGGAGACCCAGAGAGTGGGGGTACTGCCAGGGGAAAGCACCCAAGGAAAGGGGCACTGGGGTTTGGGAGGGACATAGGGGTCAGCGGCAAGCAGGACATCGAGCAGCAGAGGGCACTCCGGAGCTGGAGAGCTAATTCCCAGGACGACCAGCAGGATGCGCCGCGCCAGTGAGTCGCCACATCGCTACAGAAAGGAAACAGTAAAAATCAAACAAGCTCAAGAGTAATGCTTATCAGGAGAGATGGATACTTAAATTTGAAAGATGAAACCAACCTACTTACATACTTCATTTCCAGGCCTCTTCAAAAGGTACTGGAGTTATAGCAGTTGAAGCTGCTGAAGGGATGTGCTGAATCAGAGCATACATGCCTCCACCTTGGCACTTCCAAAAAGAAGGGAATTTACTATTGTACCATAGCAGCAGCCTCCTGCTGCCCTTCCTGCCTCTGAGAACCCTGCTTCCCCCTTTTTTTTTTTTTTTAATTGGTCAGAAGTCAGCACAAAGCAGGATTTATTTGGCCTATGTTGTCCAGTTGATATCTCCATTACATCGAGGAGATATTGAGGCAAAAGAGAATTTGGGGTGAAGTTAAACACCTATGTCCCTGTCAACTGGGCAAATATGAGATATGATTCAAAGAGACAAGTGGAATTGGTTTTACTTTGGCTAGTGTGCTTTGCTTACTAATGACACAAATATCATATTGGGATATGCAAAGTTGAAGTCATAGATTGTGGCAGAGCAGCAGGAGCTGATGAGACTGCACAAGAAGAAAGTAAAGAAAGGAGTGAAAAAATGAAGAGATTGTAGGTTTGAGTATCATAGTAGGATACGTAGATATCCAAGGGTAAATTCTGTAAGGAGAAGCCCAAGAGAATAAAAAAAGAAAAAATAGGAGGGGGAAAAAGACTATACTCTGAGAGACCTCAGTGGACCATTCTAGCAGTAAAGGATAGTGAAACCCCAACCACAAAATATGGACAGATTAATGGGTACAAGTAAAACAACAGGACTAAAATGTTTGAGTCAAAAAAGCAAAGGAATCCAGCGGCCAGGATGTAATGTGGAGCACAGCTGGTTGGAGGAAGGGGATATCCTGGCCATTTCTCTTCTTCATGAGGGAGCTGGGAGCGGTTGGGCTTTGTGCTTGAGTGTCCAGTAGAACGAAGAGGATGGGAGAAATGATGGATGCTAAAACTGCTAAGCCTTTACAAAATTCTCAAGATAGAGAAAGTTAGCATTCATTATTAAACTTTCTGTGCCAAATTCTGCACTGATTTAGGTACTTTGGAACCTCATTTAAGTAAGTGGGCTTGCGTGTGGTTTTTTTTTTTCTTGACATCATCAATTACTTTTATTTAGCTCCTTCAATCACATGAAATAAAACTGTTGAAGTTGTTAACAGCTACCCAGGAGTGATACCTCCAAGCTGCTGTTCTCGTGTTTTCAATATTTCTTCCAACACACATCATCCTTTCATATAAAATCCTGCCTAAAGCACATTTGGGCTGATATTTTGGTAGCAGATGATCCAAATGTTTGCAGACCATTAGAAAGCCGATAACTTCAAGGAACTTACTTATCATATCTGCACATATTTTACTGCAGTACCGCTCAGGTAATAAAACATTGTTGTCTCATATACTAATTGTATAACCGAATCATGCTTATTGCACATGTAAAAACGACTATTACTAAAGTTATTGTCTGATCCATATAAATATATGAAACAAATGCAAATATTACAGTTGAGTGTATGGTATTTTTAAAAGTAGAGAGCAGCCAGGTAGGTGATGGCACCCAACCGAGTCCTTCAGATTGGCAGCCTGTGCTCTCTTTCCTTCTAACACTGAGACAGGAGATCCTGCTATAGCAATTGTGTAATTATGTTGGCATAGCAGGATTGGAGCAATATAATGGTTCTGCAGTGACTGGGAAGCTAACATGGTCCATTCTGTAACAAGCCTTTTCTGCTCTCCTTTCCCTATGGGACCTTAATTTGCCTTAATTCTGTCCCACATGCAAAGCACCAGAACTGAGGCACAGACCGAGAGGAGAAAGCAGACAAATGTTGGGGATCAACCCCACTGTGGTGGACCTTCTCATCTGACTAATCTAGATGTGCAGTTGAGAAAGGATGAGGGTCTCATAATCCCTGAGGAAAGTGGCACCAAGAGTTCTTCTGGATTTCGCTATGGGAGAACTCCAAAGAACAAAGAGCTCTATGAAAAGGCCATGCTGTCTAGCCCTCCATCTTTTGCCATGTGGAAGAGGACACTGAGGAGATTGTCAGGGAATCCTGAGCAAGCCATATTTTTTCCCACCCTTCGGTGAGCATCGTTGTTGGAAGGAATGCCATGCCAGAGGTGGGGGAGGAGCGAGGACGCGACATGCGGAGTACAGGGGGAGGGCGGGGTGAAGAAGAGGCGGGTTAAGGGTGGGGGCTTGAGGGAAGGGGTGGAGTGGGCGAGCCGAGGTTGAGTCCCCCGCCCCTGGTGCTTGCAGAGTAGGGGAAGCTGCCGCTGCTGCTGCGCAACGTGCTTCTCCTAGCCTACAGCACCTTCAGCCTCCTTGCCTGCCAGTGCCAGTGGGCTGTGCCTGTGTGGGGTAAGGCGGGACACCTCCCAACTATAGTACTGTACTGCATGGCAAAAAAAAATGTCCATGGAACCTAATCCCCCCATTTACATTCATTCTTATGGGGAAATTGGATTACCTTAACATCGTTTCACTTAAAGTTGCATTTTTCAGGAACATAACTACAACGTTAAGTGAGGAGTTACTTTAGTAGTATGCATTTTATTACTGAATTTATGAATAATATACTGTGTAGTTCATCAGGAATTCATTTTCTAATCACAATTAAAGTGACTAAACCTCAAAAGGATGTTTATAATAATTTAAATTCTCCTGGATTTAATTAAGGGAGTTAGTGTTATGGGATTATAATGAGATTGGACAAGTGTCCAAGGAGGAAAATTTATTTTCTAATGTAATTTTAAAGCTTTTGCAGCTTTAAGTCCAGGGGAGAGAGCAAGACCATGGGAGAAGGGAAAGAAGCATAACTAAATCTCAAGCCCAGAGGTAAAACATGAACTATGCCTGCTTTGGTGTAGTTGATTTATACTGGTCAGTTTGGAAGGAGAGAACTTTAACTTCTTAACTGTAACGTAACAGAGATGTGCTCCAATATTCTGTGCAACTAAACTCCATAATGGGTGATATTGAGAACCCTCACATTGTCTGCCTGGATTATAACTGATACATCATTTTCCTCATGGGACTATTTGTGTGCATCATGCTTTTCATTTTGAGACCATTTAACCTGTTCACTCACTCAACTTTATAGCAGAGTTTACATTTACACACAGTGTAGCCAATGGCTGAATTTAATCTTTGATTTAATAGATTTTTAAAGAAAATATCATACAGTGAATGGACTTGTATATGTCCCATATGGGTGCTGGAGCCTATTCAGATGTCTGATTCTTTCTGAGGTGTGAGAGGAGAAAGGGAAAGACAGGAAATTAGTGAGAAACCCTCACTCCGGAACAGCCAACTCATGAGGAAATTTAAGGTTTCAGCCAATAAGTGTCATGGGGTACCTGAATTCAGAATAAAGGCAGACCTCAGGACATGAGTGAGTTTGGACAATTTTTATATATTCTATATATAATATGTGTTAAACTAAAAAGTTGACTATATCAAAACCTCCAGAAAGTTTCCTTTAAATTTAGAATACAGGTTTGGGTCAATTTGGGTCTTTTATCCAAGCCTGTTTGCTTAGCCCTCTTTTTAATCCTGTTCATTACAGCATACCTATCAGCAATTAAATAGCTCCCAGATTATCAAGACTGCTGCCAGAATTCTATAGTTCATTAGATTCTCTGTAATGCTAGCTCTGACATTAGCATCTCAAATTTAAATAGAGTACTTGCCGACTATTTTTTGGAAGAAAACAAATAATATTTGGCACGTCTGTACCTTCTTAAAGCTTTTTTTTTTTACATTTACATTTACAAATATCCATTTAACTAAGCCTCACTACACCCCTATAAAGTAGATTATGGAAATACAAAGATCACTATGCAGGTACTATACTAGCCCATTAAAAAGTTAGGTCTAGTAGCAGATGGACAACAAGGAAATTTTGCACTTTGCATGTTTGTATTTTTTAGACCCTAATTAAGTAAAAAAAAAAAAAAAAAGTTCAGCTCTGATGCTTCAGTTCAGCAAACCAGTAGACATACTTAAGTCTATTCCTATTTAGTAAATCACTTAAGCACACTCTCAACATTAAGCACATGCCTAAAGTGCTTTGTTGCATAGGAATGAACTGTTGAATCAGAGCTTAAGTGGGATGTAATGCCTTTATTGGCATCTAACAAAAATGAAGATAAGAAATGAATCCTGTTTATTTCAAATAAATAAGGCCTGTTTATTTCAAATAAACAGATAAGCAAATTAATAGCAATACAGAATCTTAACATTAATTTGAATGTCATTTGTTTATGTATACATAATGCATGTTTTTTTACATACAATATTACAAGTAAAGAACTGATCATAATCAAAACAATAATAATAAATCTTACAGTAATATAGACCCTTTTCATTCGGTAGTACCCTGCAGCTCTTTACAAACAGTATATATATTGTAATGGAAATTAGAAATATTAACATTTTACTGAGATTTCATCAATATCTCATGATAATTACAGGATTTGATGAGATTCATTTAGTCGTCGTTAACTTTTAACAGGCATATGACACACTCTGTATTCAATCCTTATTCTTAGGTGGATTTTCTTTAGTGAGGGAAACCTTTTGCACCATCTTAATGTGCAAGATCTTTAAAGAGCTGTGGGAGCATTATCCCATCTAGGAGCAGAGTGTTCCTGATATAGTGTAAATTCAACTATTATAGTTAGTCTTTGGTTTAGAAAGTTTTTGACTTCATCAAGCAAAATGTATGTCACTTCTACTCACACACACCACATAAAAGAGAAGTTGAGTGCACATACTAAATTCCAGTTAAGTGCACATACTAAATTCCAGGTACTAAGTATATTGAAGTACCAGTCAGTTCTCTATTTATCTGTCTTAGGCCATGTCTGCACTACCAACTTTGGTTTACACAAGTTATGTTGATGTATATTGCTCATGCACATGCAAAGTTGGATGACTGTATCAGCACTGCAAGTAATCACAAGAAGTGCTTGTGTCAGTGCACAGTATGGTGCACCAGTGTGCCATGCACTGCCCTTTGGCACAATACCTTTGGGGGAATTTTTTGCAATGCGTTGTGAGGCATACACAAGTTATACAGGGAGGCTGGAACAAGATTCGTCCCATCATGTAACTTTCTCCATCCCATAATGCCATCCCTAGCCCATAATTTTCATGCCCTTTAAAAAAAAATCCCAGAAATCTGCGCAGTACTTTTTACTGTTCGCCATCTCTGACGGAAGAATGGAGCCCATGCAGCTCTGCACTATTCTCGTAAATATTGTAAACACGGGACAAATGATCCGAAGCTATTTGTAGAGTGGCAGTAGGCACCGCAACAAGGGGGATATGACAGTTTTTTGGGGGACAAATTACTAAAGGGCATAGTGAAAAATAATTCAAGGTTGTTGGTGGCGCTCATGCAGTAGCCGCAGAAGGTGGAACACTCTTCTGGGACTGAGAAATAAGCACTGACAGGTGAAATCACATAGTGCAGGTTTGGGGCAACGAGCGGTGACTGCAGAACTTTCAGATGCAAAAGACCACATTCCTGGATCTGTGCATCAAGCTTGCACCAGCCTTCCAATGCACGGACACCAGAATGAGAGCTAGCTTGACAGTTGAGAAGCTAGTGGTGATCGGACTATGGAAGTTTACAACACCAAATTGCTACCAGTCAGTGGGAAATCATTTTGGAATTGGAAAATCTACAGTGGGGGCCACTGTTATACAAGTATGTAGGGGCATTAATCCTATCCTACTATATAGGACTGTGACTCTCGGCAATGTGCAGGATATTGGGGGTGGATTTGCTGCTGTGGGGTTCCTGAACAGTGGTGGGGCAATAGAAGACATTCAGGACTGTTCAGGAAGCTGCAAACATGGATGTTTTTCCTGACAATGTTGAAATGTCAGTAGTGATCTTGGGGGACCAGCCTACCCTGTACTCCCCTGGCTTATGAAACCATAAGTTACCTTACAGATCCAAGGAAAGATTGAACTACCAGCTCAGCAGGTGCAGAATGACAGTTGAACATGCTTTCAGTAGATTGAAAGGGATGCTCGTGGTGTTTACTCACTAGATTAGATCTCAGTGAGAAAAATATCCCAATGGTTATAGCTGCCTGCTGTGTCCTGCATAATATATGTGAGGCAAAGAGGGAAAAGTTGCCACCAGGGTGGAGGACAGATGTGGAGCAGCTCTCTTCTGACTCTGAACAGACAGACACAAGGGTCATTAGAAGAGCTCAATGCAGAGCTGAGGGAAGCCTTAGAAGAGCATTTTGACAGTAATCCATAGTAATGTGATGGGATAGACTGTGCTCTACCTGGCCCTGAAATTTTGGGTGGTGTTAGAATTATGTAGTGCTTGGTGTAATAGCACTGAACACTGGCACTATTTTCCAGCACTGGTGATTTTAGTTGATATCTCATTTCTGAGAGTCACAAAGGCATAGAGGACACAGCTGCTGCTGGCATTCTGAAGCCACCCAGGCCTATATGCCGCTAGCCTCTTTACTGCAATGGTGTCTGCCAAAGTCATCAGAGTGGCATGGGAAAGTGTCCTACCGTGGAGGAAGAATAAGGCTGTCATCCTAGAAATCTTTGGGGGAGGATTGCAGATTACCTCCATGGAAGTTTCATTGAGATCTCCCAGGAGGATACAAGGGACATCCCTGTGTGCATAAACAAACAGCTCCACAAGCTTCTCACCACTCTCACTTAGCCCTACAGGGAATGAACAACAGATAACTCTACCTTTGTTTGTTGTATCTCTACCTCTTCTCATAGGAATAAACCAGTGGAAAGCAGATACCTGTGTCCTGCTAAGTTGGGGTTGGACCAGGGTGCCATCTTCACATTTAAACATTCTAAGGTAGAATGCATGCACACAGTTACCTGAGATTCCTTCCCCTGGATCGGGGTCAGCCGTGCTCGGCTGGCAGGAATGCCTAGACTGTGGTGGAGTCATGAAAAGATCCTGGCTCACAGCATAGTTGGACCCCTCCCACTGGATGTCTCTCCTCCTAGCTGTTCATGGCAGGGGTCTCTGTCTCAGGTTCCACGAGGCTATCCACGGCGGTCTTCAGGGTGCTGGTGGAGTCTCCACCAAGTAGGGCATGCTGCTCATTGTTCAAGTGGTAGGTCTGCAACTTGGCACCAGATCTGCTGGCCTCCCTGTCCTTGTGGTATTCCTACTGTAGTACCTTTGTTTTCATGTGGCACTGCTGCTGATCCCTGTTGTACCCCTTCATCTGCGTCCCCTAGGCAATCTTTTCATAGATGTCTACGTTTCTATGTCTGGTCCATAGCTGTGCCTGCACACCCTCTTCTCCCCATAGGCCCAGGAGATCCAATAACTCCTGTCTACTCCAGGCAGGAGCACATCAGAAATGTAGCCAGCATCATGGTTTGGGCAGTTGCACACAAGGAAGAGCCACAAGATGAGGTCATTAAGCTGGGCAATCAGGAAAAGGTATTTCAAAAATATGCAGGGTCTGGGATGGCTTCCAGTGTCTGTGACTCCTGGCCAGTGGAGGTCATAATTGTGATCAGAGGAGTCACTGTTGAGCATTGTGGGACAGTGGCTGGAGGACTATTAGGGTTGACATAGATCACATAGTGTCTACATTCTTACTGTGTCAACCACAGTATATCAGCCATGGCTCAATTCTGTTCAGAGTGTCACCGTAATGGGGTGCTTTCGTCAGCAGTAGACCAATGTGAGTTTGTACGCTCATGCACAAATAAATCAGTGCAAGGTGATTTAAGTCAAAGTAACTCTGTAGTGTAGTCCAGGCCTTCGGTACTTACATGGCCCCCATTGTTGTGGTATCTGAGCACCTCACAATCTCTAATGAGTTTATCCTTACAACACACCATGTGAGGCAGGGAAGTACTATTATCCCCATTTTACAGATGGTGAACTGAGGCATAAAATGACTACGGGAATTGGCCAAAGTCACAAAGGAAGGCTGTGGCAAAGAAGCAACTGGAACTCATTTCTTCCAAATCCTAGGCTAAAAGTCTAACCACTGAATTATTCTTCCTCTCACAGGAGAGGAAGTTTCCTACCATGGTGACAAACAGCCAATTATCAGAAAACAAAGCAAGAGCACTACTGGAAGAAACTATGTAACACTTAGGTTTATTTTCACAGCAATGGCTCTAAAGTTACCAAAGAATATCGCAGTATTTTGTGTTAATTCCATAAATAAATCATTAATAATGAGTATCAGTAACATTAGTAAAGGGGTGGGGGGAACCATCACTGGTCATTTTCATTCCATGGAAAGGAGGTGGCAAATATGGCTGGTAGAGGTTTGAAAGATCACTGGCCCCATTATTTGTTGCTGAAAATAATGTTGGAGGGGTGGGATGGAGTGCCATGGATGTAGTGTTTTTTTTTTCACCATGCTCTAAAGAAATGTTATACTTTTAATAGTTACCTCTGATTTGAAGGTCTTTTTGAAATAGTGACATTCAACAGAGAAAAACAATTTCAGAGGAAAATTTTAGGAAGAGTAAAGTGACAACCTACATTTAATTTCTGTTACAGAGGCTAGGGTCCCATAGATGTGGCATCAGGCCGGGGATCAGGGAGCCTGGAATTATAATCTTGGCTTTGTTATTCACTCATTTTGTTACCATGAGCAAATCACTTAACCTTCCTGCACTTCTGTTTCCTATCTGTAAACAGAAGAAAATGATACTCTCCCGCCTTCATAAAGGATTTTGAAATCTATATTTTGAAAATCCCTGTATACGTGTTTGTTATTATTTAGCAGAATCTGCAGAAGCAGCTCACTTAGACACAAAGGATATGAGAGGTCCTTCTCTCCGTTCTTTGTCTCCTGGCAGTCTCCTCTGGCAGCATCTAGAAGGGGCTATGGCCAACCATACTTAGTTAATGGTCTCAGCCTCTTGGAACTGCTGAAGGATGGAAAAATAAAGGATTCTGAGATAAAGGTGGGAACTCTGAAATGGAAAGAACATAATGATTTAAGAAAATAGTCATCCAGTGTTTTCAGAAAACATTTAACTTTCTCAAATATGTAATAAATAAATCTCTAATTACTCTCTTAATCACAGAGAGCAGACACAAATTCCAACGAGCTGTCATTCTAAAATGATAGTTATTTTCTTAATTACTTTAATTGCTTTTCTTTTAAAGGAGCTTTTATCTTCCATCGCTTCAGAAGGACTCAATAGCTGATGTGACTGAAGACAGTATATTAGTGTTACTGAGACAGTATATTAGTGTTACTGAGAAACTCTCATTTTTACTGGATCACGCAAATGCCTCTGCTCTGCCTCCTCGATAATAGGAATCTAATATTACAGGGTCATAAAGTCATTGAAAATAGCAGTGGAAAAGGCTTTCAGAGCATGTTGTCTATCCCAAAACACAATTGCTCCCTACAGTATATTACTCAGTATATTTTCTTGGGCTTTAAAATCATCCTTAGTATTGTGTTCTCGTTGAGCAAAGGAACTGATTTGTAAAGAAGAAAGTTGGAAAGTCTGTGGTTACTATTAATTGCTGATTTACTGGAGCACTTAGAAAGGTGCTGTAAAAAAAAGAGGAAGATGTGTATCTTCTCTTCTTGGGTTATGCAGCTTGGACAACTATTAGGTTGTTTTGTTTTGCTTCCTCTTATTTTTTTCATGTATATAACAGTAGGGTCTCACTAATATTTGTAAAAAGAAGAACAGGAGTACTTGTGGCACCTTAGAGACTAACAAATTTATTAGAGCATAAGCTTTTGTGGACTACAGCCCACTTCTTCGGATGCATCCGAAGAAGTGGGCTGTAGTCCACGAAAGCTTATGCTCTAATAAATTTGTTAGTCTCTAAGGTGCCACAAGTACTCCTGTTCTTCTTTTTGCGGATACAGACTAACACGGCTGCTACTCTGAAACTAATATTTGTAAAATTCAAAGCTGCATTATCTTTCACATCCTAGGAGATGCATGGCTGTTCTTAGCTTCCCTTTCTGTTTGCTTCTGACAAAAAATGGTTCAAGGGAAGAGAGAAGATGTGGCTGGTTAAGTTATTGTTTTCTGTTTTAAAGGAACAGCACAATTGCTGTTCTAATGCTTTCATTTTAGGCACCCGATCTAAAACATGAATCAGTTCTCACTTCACATAAGTGTTGAGGTATATTGGTGAAGTGAATGTAGGTCTCTGTCCATCTGTATTATATACTGGGGGTGGTCAGAAGACTTTAGCTCTTAATTCTTTATCTTTAGTCCAAAGCTGGGGCCAAAAAAGATATGTCTTTAGGAGATGTTGGAAAGCTCCTCTCCATTCAAAGCAAACAAGCTAAACAATCAACAAAGTACGATTGCTCAAGTACGTATGGGCTGTGGTCAGTTGCAAACAAAAAATCCAATGAAACTATTTTGGAGAGATTTTCTTGGATGAAATGAATATCTCTGCTTTACAAAAATACATATGATTATATTAATATAAGGTATTTAATCAAATAGATAGGATTAACAACATAGCTTAAAGGGTAACATTATTGTATTGATTTAATTATTGCTTTTCAGGGATATTTATTCTTGTGGTGATTCGTTCATTGTCAGGGAATAAAATCTTTGTAAATATTTCACTTGTTGTGTTGTTTCTCTTTTTCTCTGTCTCAGGAGAAAAGACGCTGGGCTCTTGTCTTACAAAGAACATCTACCAGTGAGTCAAGTGGTGGTTGGAGATATTGACCGATCTGGATCAGAATCCAAGTTAACTGTGGGTCCTGTGCGCTGTCAAGGAGACCGTAAGTTTGCTGTTTTTTTTCATTGCTGTTGCTCCTGGTTAGCTTATAGCACTGTTGGAACATAGGAAAACTTTGATTGTCTCCTCATCTAAGCTCATGCAAGTTACGTTTTGCTCACAGCCACTTCCTAGCAGAGTCTAAGATGTGCAAAGAAAGGGAAAGAAATGAATAAAACCACCAATACAAAGGGCTCCGCTTTGGATCTAAAATGTGGGCGTTCATTTTTCTTGCATGGTAAATGAGGCATCTTTGACTACCCAGCTAAGTTTATGATGATATAAACAGTAATACAAATAGCATAAGAGCAGCACTCAACAGCTGTGATGCTGCTGAGTGCTGCTGTTAATGCCATTAGCATTGCTATTTATATCACCATAAACTAGGTTTATAGAGATATAAATAGTAGCATTATGGCTAAATGCATCCTTGTAAACTCAGGTTATAGCTGTGTAAAGTTTGACATTACTGCTATCAAGTATCATCCTCATCAGAGCTCAATGTTGACTTGTAAACTAGGGATAGTTATCTGTAGCAGTTTCTAGTTTTAAACTTGTGCACTGGAGAGGGGATACATACCTTCCAGTTTGGTCTGTAGGAGGTGCAATATCAGAGTTATAAAGATTAAAGTGTATGTTTTTTGTAGTAAATGATGGTAGGTGATTTCAAAATGAAAGAAAAGGAGTGAATTTGACCTAGCCTTTATTTTCATTCATAAATATGGCTGGCAGGATGGTTCTTTGTGTTACTATCAGATGCATTTAGTCTGCTTTTCTGTTACAGAAATTAGAAAAATTCTCCTAATTTTCTTTCTGTTTTCTGTTCATGTATTTGATTAATATTGTGTACCAACTTATTTCATGGGATGCTTGCAAATTGTTCACAGAAACTGATTTCTGTTTATTATTTGTGGTGTGTGACTGATCACCTGAGTCAGAAGTTACACTTTCTGTTCCCTAATTTAGATGACTGACATTTTTATACAAGATTTTACAAATTATGAATAGGAAATAAGGAATAGCAAATATTTTTTCATCCATACATACCCTTCTTCATATGTTTCACGGGTATCAGTATGAATAGAAATCTATATTAATTCAGCCGTTCTCAAACATTAGTGTGAACAAAACCGCATTTGCTCAAATGTTCGCGAATAGCAAATAATAGGGGTTAGCGGAACACAGTTAAATCCAACAGCTATTTGGGAAATGAATGAATTCCTAACAGTCTATTTGCATTGTATTCAGTCTGCTGTTTGAGTTATGCTGCCAAGTTTTGTGAAGCCATAAATCCTATCCTGTGAATAATTTTGTATTTATTTCCATGGCCCTGAATTCACCCTGAATTCCTGGCCAACCCCCATCCCCTGTGCATTCTCCCTTGGATTCTGGAGCCTTCTTCATTCCCTACCCTGTCAAACTTGCTGCTGTATCGCAGGCCAGGGCTGGGTGAAGAGGTCTCTTTCTATCCCACAAGTACCTCATTGAGGATCATGAACTCTGTGTGGGCTGCACTGAAATCCTTTAAGGAAAAGAGATCTAGGCTGGGAAATTCAGCAGGCTTTGAGCCATTTTCATTTTCAACAACCCATCTGGGATTGGACTTGCTCAGCTGGGCAAAGGCTGGAGTATCATTTAAATGGTTTTTGGAAAAGAAAATTTCCCAGACCCTTCAGGGCAAAGCTATGTCCTGTCCATCTGGCTGGTCCAGCCTTGTTGGTGGGCAAAGACAACCCATACCTGCCAATAGCGGAGAGGCAGAGTGAGTGCAGTGATGTCAGCAGATGGTATTGCGCATGCTCACTCCAAGCCAAGCAGCAAATCTGGGGGGGATGCATGACCCCACATGACCCCTCTCCCCCCCCAGGCATCACCTCTGTTGGTGGGAACCATTTTGAATGTGAATTGCTGAAAATGATTTCAGAACATGGTCAGGGTGCCCATGTATATGGGGTCATAAATTACACAGTATTGTGTATTCCTCATGAAAACATCATTCTCTGTACTAGTCCTTTTATCACATACCCCTGATATAGCACTGGGTGGCGGCTATTCTCCCTTTTGCTACCATGCAATGCTAATGCTGCATTATTGCAGGCTAAAGTCTGTCCCTGCTGCCCAGAGCCTCCTAGCACCCCTCCCCTCCATGATGGTGCTAGGGGAACAACTGGAGCTGCACAGGATGGCTGATGCAGAAGAGGCCATTCATGGCTTTTACAGAATGTCAGTTACACAAGCACCAAGCCGGGGATCTTTTGTTTTCCTCGCTTCCTTTTTTATTTATTTCTGTATTTAACTGTGCGGGGAGAGGTTGGGGCTTGGAGGGATGGAATGATCTGTCAGGAATGGTGACACAGATTGCCTTGGGGCTCCTGTGCATGGGACAGGGCTGTCTAAGGGGCAGTTTGTTTATTTTCTAATAGAACTAACAAGACTTGCCCCTTTTACATTGATGGTCCCGTGTGCGAGACATTGGGATTCAGGATGTCTGTATTCATATTCCAAGCTCTTTCACAAAGTTACTTTGTGACCTTAGTCAAGTCATTTAATCTCTCTGTGCCTCACTTCCTCATCTGTAAAAGGATACTTCCCTTCTCTGTCCATTTTGAATGTAAACTCTTTGTAGCAAAGACCGTTTCTTACTAAGTGTTTGTACAATGCCCATGTGACAGGGGACACTCACCTCTTGTGAGCACCTCCTGTCAATCAACAGCAAACCTGCACACAAACTCTTTCTCTTTCTCTTTCCGGTGCCCCCTGTCAGTGGTTAACCTTGTCATGGGGGTCTTCACTGGCCCAGCTCTCCAGCTAAGTCACACAGTCAAACTCATGACTTCCGGAACCGCTTCCGGGGTAAAAAAAGGTCCAACAGGGCCTATCACAGTGCCCTTGTCAGTATCTGTCTCTGCAGCCCTGTCTCTGGGCTCAGTTCTCAGCCCCTTCTGGGCTAGCTTTAAGTCTGTATTTTCCCTGGCATAGAGCAGTGCCCCCCGGGCTTTCTCACTGGAGCCTCTTCAAGTCCTGTCCTTCACTTGGGCCTCTAAACAAGTCTTATCCCCTTCTCAAGGCTTAGGCCACCTTGCCAGTGGCCAGTGAGGGGACCCGGGCCCTCCTACTATTCCAGGTCCCAACCCAGGGACCCTACAAATAGAAACCATGTGCTGCTTCCTTTAATATTTGCTACTGCTATTCTCTGGGTTACTTCCCATGTAGACCCTTCCTCTTCACCCTTACCTCAGGGCTGAAGTTCTTCCTCACCGAATGCCAATGTCACCAGAACCTGTCTTCTGGCTCTCCCTTGAGCTTCAGCAACCAGCAAGGGGCACCTTCATAGCTCCACTGGTCCCCCCCCAGGAATTGATTTGCTTAGGCCATGCAGCTCCTTTTAACCTTCACAGGAGGCAAGTGCCACCTTCACAGGAGGCACCCAGAGGGCCTTATCCTAGATCCAGCATCCCCGTATCATCTGCCACCTACCCCAACCTCAGGCTGGCTTTCCAGCACCTGTTCCTCCACGTCCCCAGTTGCAACCCCTAAAACTTCACCCAGGTCCTGTCCTGTAGGAGTGGAACTGGGCATAGATGCACCTGGAAGCTGTGAGGGAGCAGGCTACAGAGCTGCTCTTCTGGGTGTGGGGGAAGGGTTGAGGGATGAGCTGCCATCTCAAGCCAGGGTGTTGCAGAAAGATTGCAGCCCTCAAAGGGCCACTGGAGGCCCAAAAGCATCTCAATGACAAATACTTTCAAGAGCAGGCAGGGTACCTAAAGTGAAAACAGTCTGTCCTTAGCCCCGTATATGGAGGGAGATGGTTCTAGCCCCACAAAGCTGGTTTAATAGATTCAGGTTAGATGGTCCCCTCCTTAGTATTTGTTTGTGTTGATTTTTTTAAAAAAGGCCTGTTGTTACTTGGGACCTAGAACACCATGTCTAACACCTGCATGCATTCTGTACTGTTTAGGGCCTGCCACGCACAACAATGGTGCCATGTGGCTCCTTTAGCTTCCTGCCTCCCTCCTTCTATCAGGGTCTCCTTCCTGCTCCCTGAAGTTGCATGATAATGCTGCTGGCTCCCAACCGTGCACACAGTATACGCATGAGTGTGTTATATTATTGGCGCCCACAACTCAAGAATTGTGCATCATCTCCTCCTACTTTGGTGTGTCCCTGATGAGCGCTCCTTTGTTGGGTTCCTAAAGACAATTTGAAGGAAATGTTCTGGAGTTGGTTTCTCATTTTAAACAAATGCTTATTTTATTTAGAAAACAACAAATGGGAAATTTTATACATAACTTCTACTTTTGATTTGTAGGCTAGGTCACCATTACAGTGCTGGTGATCCAAAACTTTCCCTGTACTCCCCCTTCTCCGCCCAACACTCCATGCCTATATCCACTCAACTGCTCTGTGTCTCCAACACTGAACCTAGTAACAGACTAGATGTGAGAGCTATTCTGAAAAATCTGTGTACCATTGCACTGTGACAGGTACACACACAAATATCAAAAAAAAATTAATCTAGTGGGGCCACACCCATAGGCTGTTTTCACATTATTAGCCAAGCAATGTGAGGTCTAACACACAAGTCAGTGACAGTTCTAAATATGGATTTAGGAGCCTAACAGTAGGCACCCATGTCTGAACATGTTGGTAAGGGTTTCTCTAAAGAGACGTGCCATAAAAGCAGTATGTGTATTGCCAAAATACCTAACTACTATAGTCTTGGATCGCTAATGTAAGGTAAGGAACATTGGGAATGCAAAATGTTTTATTGCACAGTTTAATTGCTCTTTTGTTCCAAATGTAGATAGTTTTGAGACTTTTCCTTCAGAAAGGGAGGCTTATCCTTAATCACATTAGTGATTATTTCCTGTTCTCCTGATTCATGGCCCATTAGAGACTGCTTTGGGCAAGCTTGGACTGTGGATGTCACATCCCATAAACCTGTGACTGAGAAAAACACTGTACTTCCTTGCACTTCAGGTCTGTGAAAACATGCCCCCCCAAACTTGCTACTCCATGAAAATATGCTCATTATTTCTAAATAGTTATGCAGAATATTTTTTGTTGGAGGGATCTTTTGGGGGGATTCTTATAGAATCTTGTTAATTAGCTTAATAAATTATGCTGAAAAACATTCTGAAACTTTGCTGGGCATGATTCTTCAACCTTGTATTGCAAGGTAACTTCTTCCTCTTTGACTTCCTCTTTGACTCTTTGACTCTGAGTCACAAAACTAAATCTACAATATAAAAGTAGCCAACAGAAGGCTCTCCTCTTCTCTAAGGATGTCCTTATTCTCCTAAAAGCCAGCAATGCTCCACCCAGCTAATGCTCAAGGCTTTATAGATTCATCTGGTCTCTGTGGCAATAACCCCATGGATCTTGCCCAGGATGTATCCTGTACATTGGATAAGATATTCAGTCTCTGTCTTTTTCCATTGTGTCATCTCAGTGTTGCAGAATATTTTCTAAATATTGCATTGGGCCTTTTGAGTGGCAGACTTAGAGCAGGCTTACCCAGTTTTTAGCGAAACAGGTGGACTCTGCTCAATGTGAGTCCGGCACTATACCACATTCAAACTTTAAGCAAGCACTTTAAGGTGTGACCAAAAGTATTGTTCTCGAGTTGTTCTATTAGGTGTATTGTGCTAATGTTGTAGCAATGAAAAGTAATTGATACACATTCTTTGGTCCATCTAAGCTGCACTCAACACAGCCATGGGAGAGAGGAAAGCAAAGTGGTTCTGTGTAATCTTTGCATTCCCCCAGTCTTGATGGCAGAAAGGGACTGTTCTAAATTGTGCCCAGTTGCCTATGGAGCCAAGGATTATTGTAGGGAAGCAACATTCTATTCACACTTCTTTCTCCAAAGGAATGTCCACTACACCAGGGGCAGGAAGACGGGTGGTGACTCTGCATCATCTGTGAATTCCCACTACCTTTGGGGTATCCTCAGGAGACCAATTAAACTGTTTATACAGACTCTTCATTAGCAGAATTGCAGTAATATAGCGGGGACGCCTATTGTGGTGGGCACTGTATAAACACATAACAAAAAGACAGTCCCTGCCCAGTCTCTTTCTGCTGCTGGAGTGGTGCAAAGGGACTGCAGCAAGTGTGAGAAGGCACACTGCCAGAGCCTTTCACTGTGATGGAGAAAGGCTCTGGCAGCCACTGCCGGAGCCCTTTACTACTGCCTCCCCTCTGCTAGAACCTTCACTACAGGAGAGAAAGGCTCTGGCGGCAGGGAGGCAGCAGGACACTACAATGCTAAAAGTAGCAGATATGGGAGGGACTGCTTGGGCATTGAGAGAGCCATGTAGTATAAATACCCTATGGTTCAGATGTGTTGGGCACTCTGCTCTATCTACTCTCCTAAGCTGTGCCTTACTGTCTACACTGCTATTTATACCTTGGTAGCTGGGCATGCAATGTCTGTACTCTATAAGCTGTCATAAATGTTACTTTTGGAGGGAATTTTGCATTACTGCATCGGCGAAGAATTCATGGCCTCTGCAGATTTCTTTGCTTCCCCACAGTAAAATGACTTCTGGTGGGGAAGCAAAGGGAAGCTGCAAGAGCAGTCATGTGCCCCCCCCCCCCCCCCCGGCAGTGCAGAGGTCGGTTTGGGCACCTAGAGCAGCCGGTAGAGATGTAAATCACCACTGGGGGGAGGGCTGGGTAGTCATGTGTGAGAGAGAGAGAGAGACAGTCTGTCCCTCTCACTTACTCTTGCTGCATGCTGGGGCAGGGTTTTGGGGTGTTTCTGAAGAGGTAGGTGTGGGGCAGGCTCTGTTCCCTCAGGCAAAGCAGAATGTAGCAGCCTGCCTGCTTAGTCAATTGTTCACGTTGTTCTTAGTGAATTCCTCCAGGACTATAAAACAGGTGCAAAAAATTTAAGGCTCCTTTATATTGCCAGAGTGGTGTAAAGGAGCCTTATTGGAGGACAGTATGGCCTTATAAATGCTTATTGTGCTTTAATGATTAGAACTGGTCTAAATTTTTGGACTGAAAAAATTTCCTATCAAAATGTGTTCCATGAACTGTTTGCTACTGACCTTTTTGGAGATGGTCAGTAGCCAGTATAAATTGTGAGTTTGACTTCCCAGCCATTACTTGTTCTTCAGTTGCCTATGATGCAACACTGACCATATGGTTGCATATATTTGTTGACTAATAACTAGAAGTAAAGGGTCAATACTAGCTACATTACTATTAGACAGAGGGGATTTGGTGATTTCCTCCAATGCTCCCCACTTCCATTATCCATCCATTGTACTGTAGTTTAAATAAATTACCAAAATAATTGAAACCAGCTTGATTATATTCCATTATTTTGGCAAAAATATGCAGAATTTTGTAGAATTTTAAAATATTGTGTGCAGAATTTTTAATTTTTGGTGCAGATTTTTTAATTTTTTTGGCACCGAATTCCCCCAGGAGTAAAATGTAGACAGACCTTTAGATTGTGTTGTGCATTTTGAGGACGTTTCAGCACATTGTACTAAGATATCTGCACACAAGTCAGAAAGACAGAACAGCATTGGTTGCACTCAGTTCATGTTTTCAGCGTTTTCTTCACACCCATGAGGGTTGGAAATGTAATCTTATTTTTAATGAAAGCTTATATTCCAGATCACCGTTTTATGGTTCAGGGTGAATTGCACAGCAAATTCCATTGCCACAGAATTTGTGAGGCCTTGACTTCAAATAAATGTTGGAATTTGGCAGGGTCTTTCTTTGTGAGCTCTTTCTGCACTTGATTCCGGAAGCGGGAATAGAATATCTACTACATTTCCAGATTTGTCCTCTTCTGTGGGTCCCCTTTCCTTTGCACTGTTGCTGCTAGAAGGTGAGGAGAAAAATTCAAGGGTTTTTAGATTTTTGCTTTTCAAATTTATATTTTTTTTCACTTCTAGTTGTGCAGTTTTTATTCTCTCCGTGTGTCTTTTTGATCACAGAGCCATGACTCACTACTTATGTTTGACTCCCATTATCTTTTATCTCTGAGATGGGGAGGAAGGAGCTGCTGCACTTACTGTAGCTGTCTCCACTTAGAGTTTCAGGAAGTCCACCAGCAGCCCTATTTATGTGGAATCATATGACAGAGGAAAAAAATCTCCTTGACAGATGATAGAAATTCAGGAACTAATCAAAACTCTGTTCCTACACTAGTCCATTGATCTCTTGTGTTCTCCAGGGAAATATACCATGAGCTCTTTATTCATTGATCCTTTTCCTGTGCTTCATCATTATTCCTTGCGCGATTTGATACTTTGTTCCTTTCATTTCTGAATATTGGTCTTGTTGTTTTAATCTTGCATTTCCTTTTGAAAGCTATTAATAAAGTTGACTTAATAAATAGTGTAATGTTTTGGATTGGTTCTTGATTTTTGTACAGGTGTATTTTACTGTGACTGGCAGTTTGCACTGAAATCACCCTTTCTAGGATTTAAAAAAGATGATAGATGCTCACAAGACCTTTTCTTTTGCCGGGTATGTTTGTATGCCTTAGATACAGTACTTGACATGTATCACATGTACAGGTCAATAACCTAGCATTGTAATAGTGTTTCATTAGCTATAAGAAATAAGCTTACTGATTCATATGTTCACATTAAGACTGTTTTCATCATTTCCCAAAAGGGGAAGGCATTTACTAGAGCTCCATAAATCCATTAAACTGAAATCCTCCCAGGGACAATAAATCCATTCCTGTTAGTTTCAGCTGATCTGTACATCGAAAAAAACTCATATAAAGTTCACTAGTCTTGTTTAAGCAACATGGTGTGACGTCTGTTAAACATTGTCTTCTTAACATTATATCCTACATAATAGTTCTGTATCACAGGAAAACCCCAAAGCAAATGATATGCTCAGCAAAATAAACACATAAATTAAAAGCCACGTTTATTATAACAAGGCTGGCCTAGTGATTTATTAAAATATATGCTCACATCTCCCTGACCCTTACATCTTCTGGTTTTCTTTGAACCTGATTTTCAGTGATATCGCCCAAGGTTCAGAAAAAAAAAATCACAGCTTCAGTGTGAGCTTGTAATTCTCAGTTGGACCTTAAACTCATAAACAAGGTCAGTTTTTTAATAGGATACACAGTGTGTTGACTAATCAGGCCAGCTGTGGTGTCAGTATTAAATACATCAGTGTCTTATGTTAGTAGGTGTCAAAGCTGAGCAACAATTTATATAGGTAATGATAAATAAAACAGCTGTTTCAGAATTTGAGTAGGAGAAGGTCTAATCCTGGCATGTCTTAGGCAATAGCCCAATAATATAAGTCTTTGCCTTTTTGTTCACTAGACATGGAAACAGTGTGACAAATGCAAATTAACATCAGGGTAATGATAAAGGAAGGCCAATATTTTCAAACTTAATTGCCTACAGTTAGATGCCTAAATCAGTAAATAGTCACATACATAGATGTGGCTTCATTTTCAAAGCCTGTAGCTGGTGGTAGTTTGAAATTCAGGCCATTTTTATTAAGATTCCTAATTATTCAGTTCTGAAAATTTTAATCTCAAGCTTTGCTTTGTCTACATGCCTTGGAAACTCAGAATTTCTATTCTATAGGAAATTCCAACATTTCAAATTGGAACGAAAACAAAAAAGTTTGAAATTTCCTACAAAACTAAATTTTTGGAAAAAAACATTGTTTCAGGTCAGTCAAAACATTCTGCTTTCATAAAATCTAAATGTTTCATTCCAATTTTGACTTTATTTTATCATTTAGAATATAACATTTACAATATAATATAAATGTAAATAAATTTCTAAATGAAAAGTCATTTGGAGATGAAACATCAAAATATGTTGTTCTGATCAAGTCAAAATGTTCCACTCCAGCTTTATGAACCTTTCCCCTTTTTTTCAGTTTTTTTCAAAATGAAGTTTTGTCAATATTGACTCCTTTCACTGGAAAGTTTCAACCTGCTCTAGCTTTTTACTTATTTTGTCTGCCCTTATACATGTATGAGAAACCTCCAAAGAAAAGTCAGCAACCTCAAGATGTTGATTTTTGTGTCTCCATATGTGGTACTCTTCCCTGTGAGTCAGTACTCAACTAATGCCTCAGTGTAGTGCTCTGAGGTATTGTGATGTTAAAAGTGCCATTTTGGGGGTGAAATTTGAAAGCTAGATTCCGATTACTCAGGGGTGGATTGATTCAACATGTTTGGGATGCTGAAAGCATCCTGCCCTGCCTGGTAAATAACCCTGTGTTTGTAAGTGATCCAAGAGACTAATAACCATTTCAATATATGCTATTTCATAAACCACCAGGAACAAAACTAATACTATATAGCATTGGAATGCTTGAGAATGCCATTTCTAGCTTGCTTAGATATTCTAAAGGAAATTGGTCAAAGCAGTGGGATGCTTTTAAAAGTGTTTTTACATATGAATGGACCTGATTCTCCACTAGCTTGCACTTTGTTTAGTCATTGTCTCTTGTTAAAGAGGAAATAAATCATTACCTGGTCAAGATGCATTTTCAACACATTTTGCACAGGTATAATTGATTACAGGCAGTGGAGAATCAGGTCTTATATGTGGACTATAAGAGAGAATATGGCAGTGACCAACTGTTATGATTCAGGATTAGCTATACCTTTGACCCTTCACTCAGTTTCTCCATAGGTACCCTTTCAAGTGATAGGCCCTGTGCCTTCACATCTGTCATAGTGGAATCCTGTGAGCCACCCAACTTTTAGACTTGTTCTCTGGGCTCTACAGCATCCCATTTACCAGCCACGTTTCCTCAGCAGGTCCTGCTGGGTTTGGCAGTTACTCTAAACTTCCCTTTTTGGGAGCTGTATGCAATATGAAAATTCAGTGACCTTCAAAATAAAGTATTATTTCTTTATCCAGAGAAACATAGGAAGCAGAGAGAAATGGGTTAAAACAACAAAAAGACCTTTTCTGGAGACTGAGTTAAAGTCTGCTTCTCTGCAAAACCTGCCTCTCCCCTTCTGTGCATTAGTTTCCAAGTTCTTTGTTTAAGGTTTCCCATTTGAAGGCCTTGACCCTGTCCTAAGCTAGAGTGTGCTTATGTCCCACTTGGAAAGAGACAAAACAACAAAAGACCTTCACACCTTGTACTGTTAGTTAAACATTGGTGATTGGAGTTATCTAAAGCCATTGACTTTGGTTCCTGCAGACTCAAACCACCTAAAACTGTGTAATCCATACTTATCTTTTAGCAAACAATCCAATGACTATCAAACCAACAGAGGTACACATTATATTCCTAAAACTAATACAGATATTTTCTGTGTTCTTCACACCAATGTAATGAACTTTTCATTATGCAACTAGACCTACTGTACAATTTACACTATAGGTTGGATTTTCAGAAGCAATGAGGTTAATAGGAGCACATCTAGGTCAACAGTGAGTGATCATGAAAATCTCACCCTATGTTTCCAATGGTTGTAACTGCCTCTAATAATAAGAAAATGAAAACTCTTGCAAAATTAAAGTTTTATTTTTTTTTAATTAATCTATTGTTCAGGAACTATCTGCCATATAACTGCTGTCATGTTATAAATGTAAATTCATCCATAAACCATCAGAAAGTATGTAAGACAAAATACCTTAGCAATTATAATTAAGGCTACAAATCTGTCTTAGAAGTCATGGATTCCGTGATTTTATGAGACCTCCATGACTTCTTGAAAATTCCAATAATTTAGCCTTGGGCGATGGGTCTTTGGCTTCAGGCTCGGGCAGCAGGACTCCAGCTTCGACTTCAGCCCCAGCCAGCAGAGCTCCGGCTTTTTCTTAAATAAATATGTGATTTATTGTTTATTGCTCACATTCTGTATGCGACTTTTAATAAAAATACCCAGGCCAAAATCGTAGCCGTAATTATAATGCTACCAACAAAATGTAATTGACCAGTAATAAGAAATTTTTTATTTGAAAGAGGTCAGCCTTGATGACCTCCTGACTAATATTTCAAGTTCATTTTGATCACTGTTGTATTAAGTTTTCAGTAGATTTGATTGCCGCTGATGAAATATGAATAACAGTGCCCGTTTGCCTCTTTGATAAGAATCATCTACTTCATTTAATCAAATAGTTCTGATTCTTTTTCTTCGAGTCCTTGTGCATGTCGATTCCATTGTACGTGTGTGCATGCCCAAGTGCGTGGTCATCGGAGACTTTTGCCTTAGCGGTATCCATAGGGCTGACTCTGGCACCCTCTGGAGTGCCGCGCTCATGCCGCGGTATATCAGGCACCGCCGGCCCTACGTCCTCTCAGTTCCTTCTTACCGCCAGTGGTGGTCAGTCAGAGCACCTCTGTCTCTTGCAGTTTTTCTCTCCTATCTTAGCCTTGTGCTTCTAGCTGTAAATAGTTTAATCATTTGTTAGTTGTTAAGTAGCTGCTAAGTGTTTAGTTAGATAGTGTCCTGGCTGGGACTGGTATGCCGCTCTCGACTTAAAGGATGCTTACTTTCATGTTTCCATATTCCCGGGACACAGGTGTTTCCTAAGTTTCATAGTGGCCAAGCGCCACTTCCAGTCATGGCACTACCCTTTGGTCTATCCTCTGCCCCCAGGGTGTTCACAAAATGCGTGGTGCCAGTAGCAGCTTACCTGAGGCATCGAGGTGTCCATATCTTTCTGTATCTCAGTGACTGGCTCATCAAGGGCAGGTCTCTGGAGAAGGTTCTAAAGGGGCCTCGATCTGGCGTGTTCCACCTACAGCGACCAAGGCCTATTAATAAACACAGAAAAGTCCAACACATAGAGTTCATGGGAGTGGTTCTCAACTCCATGCAAGCTAGGGCCTTCCTTCCAGAAGCGTATTTTCAGGCCATGACGGGCTTGATCTCCCACATAAAGATCCTCCTGCTCACCACGGCCCACACGTGCCTGCGACTGATGGACCACATGGCCCATGCACGTTTGTGGTCAGCCATGCCCACCTTCATCTGAGACCTCTACAAGCATGCTGGCTTTGGTCTACATCTCCAGCAGGCATCCCCTGGACCAAGTGGTCACGGTGCTGAGCCACATCCTCTTGTCTCGACTTGTGGCGGGACCCCAAGTTGGTGCTGCAAGGAGTTCCCTTCGCGACCCGTCTCTGGCGCTGACCCTTGTCTCAAATGCATCAGATCTGGGCTGGGGAGCCCATCTGGGAGAGCTCAATACCTAAGGCCTCTGGCTACAAAACGAACTAGCCCTTCACATCAATGTCAGGGAGCTCAGAGCAGTTCACCTGGCCTGCCAAGCTTTCTTGCCCCACCTGAAAGGTAAGGTGATGCAGGTCCCGATGGACAATACCACTGTGGTGTATTACATCAACAGGCAGGGCAGCGCCAGGTCTTCGGCCCTTTGTCAGGAAGCGCTCAGCCTCTGGGGCTTTTGTGTGCAGCATGCCATTCATCTGGTAGCCACCCATCTGCCCGGTACCAAGAACGTCCTGGCAGATCGCCTCAGCAGGACCTTCTCATCTCGCCACAAATGGTCGCTCCATCTGGAGGTGGTCAGCCTAATCTTCCACAGATGCGGGACTCCCCATTTGGACCTGTTCGCGTCCAGGCAGAACAGAAACTGCCATGTGTTCTGTTCTCTGCAGAGCAGGGACAAGGACTCCCTGCCAGATGCCTTCCTGATCCCATGGTCAGGAGCGCTGACGTACACCTTCTCATCTGTGCCATTAATCCACAGGGTCCCACTAAAGGTGAAGCAAGACAAAGCAACAGTCATCCTCATAGCCCCAGCATGGCCTTGTCAATACTGGTTCAGTTTGCTGCTGAGTCTTTTGGCAACCACCCCATTTCAGTTGCCTCTTCAGCTGGATCTGCTATCACACAGGACCACAGCAATCTGCAGCACCTGAACCTGGCAGCGCTACATTTGACAGCCTGGCTACTGTGTGGCTAAATGGGGACAAGCGATGGTGTTCCACTGGTGTCCAGCAGGTCCTGCTGGGCAGCAGGAAAACCTCCACTAGGGGCTACCTATGTGGCAAAGTGGAAGCGGTTCACGTGTTGGGCCTCAGATCGTCCCATTCATGCAGAAGAGGCCCCGCTGCAGGACATCCTGGACTATTTGCTGCACCTTAAGCTCCAAGGTCTTTCGTTATCCTTGGTTAAGGTATACCTGGTGTCCATTTCGGCGTTCCACCCTCCATTTCGAGGCAGGTCAGTCTTTACCCATCCCATGACGGTGCGGTTCCTGAAAGGTCTGGAGCACCTTTACCCGCTTATCCGGAACTCGATTCCCCCTTGGCACCTGAATTTTGTGCTGTCAAGGCTCATGGGCCCCCCCTTCGAGCCCTTGCCTTCCTGCTCCCTCCTGCTTCTATCATGGAAGGTCACCTTCTTAGTCGCTATAACTTCAGCCCGTAGGGTATCCAAGATCAGGGTGTTCACGTCGGAACCACCTTATACGATCTTCTATAAGGACAAGGTCCAGCTGTATCCACATCCAGAACTTTCTGCTCAAGGTTGTCTCCCAGTTCCATACTGGTCAAGACATATTCTTATCAGTCCTTTGTCCAAAGCCTCATGCAATGGATGAGGAATGCAGGCTGCATACCCTGGATGTCAGATGAGCACTGACCTTCTACATAGGTAGAACAAAGCCATTCCATAAGTCTACGCAGTTGTTTGTTGCTGTCGCAGACAGGATGAAGGGTTGCCCAGTGTCTACCCAGAGAATCTCATCCTGGATTCCGGCTACTGTTACGAGCTGGCAAAGGTGCCCCTGCCAGTGATTGTGACGGCTCACTCGACTAGGGCACAGGTGTCATCGGCAGCCTTCCTCGCTCAAGTGCTGATCCAAGAAATTTGTCGGGTCGTCCATCCACACATTCGCTTCACACTATGCACTGATATGCTGGTTTCGGCAGAGCAGTGCTCCAATCTGCAAGACTGTGAACTCCAAGCCCACCTCCGAGGATTCTGCTTGTGAGTCACCTACAATAAAATCGACATGTGCAAGAACTCAAAGAAGAAAAATGGTTACCCACCTTTTTGTAACTGTTGTTCTTCAAGATGTGTTGCTCATTTCCATTCCATTACCCTCCCTCCTGAGAGGGCGTAGGGCTGGCGGCGCCGGATGTACCACGGCATGAGCATGGGACTCCAGAGGGCACCACAGCCGGCCCTACAGATACCGCTAAGGCAAAAATCTCTGAAAACCATGCACATGGGTGCACACATACCTACAATGGAATGGACATGAGCAACACATCTTGAAGAACAACAATTAGGAAAAGGTAGGTACCTGTTTTTTCTTCAATATCAAGCTGATTCCTTCAGATGCTCATAAGAAAAAGGATGACCTGGCAAGTCATCCTGCTAAAACCTTCTAAGTACATAAATCCACTCTATTACAGTTCTTTAATATCTAATTAAAATGGCTTCATCTCCCATGACTAAGTCTATCTCTGTCTGCTCACCTGTTACCCTATTTTATGCAGCATAATCTGCTTACCCTATTAAATATAAATGGAATAACTTTTAGTATATGTGTGGGAAAATGTTTCAAACAGTGAACAGTGGTGGAATGGAATGGTGGAATGCATATTTCCAGATTAACCTAACCCCTTCCTATGTCTCAGTAATAGTATGGCATGATTTATTGGCATATTGGCTTCTGTGTACCAGTACTGGTTCCCTACTATCAGAAGTAGAGGAAAATATCGTAGAATATCATAGAATATCAGGGTTGGAAGGGATCTCAAGAGGTCATCTAGTCCAACTCCCTGCTCAAAGCAGGACCAATTCCCAACTAAATCATCCCAGCCATGGCTTTGTCAAGACTGACCTTAAAAACCCCTAAGGAATGAGATTCCACCACCTCCTTAGGTAACCCATTCCAGTGCTTCACCACCCTCCTAGTGAATTTTTTCCCAACGTAAACTTCCCCCACTGCAACTTGAGACCATTACTCCTTGTTCTGTCATCTGGTACCACTAAGAACAGTCTAGATCCATCCTCTTTGGAACCCCCTTTCAGGTAGTTGAAAGCAGCTATCAAATCCCCCTCATGCTTCTCTTCTGCAGACTAAACAATCCCAGTTCCCTCAGCCTCTCCTCATAAGTCATGTGCTCCAGCCCCCTAATCATTTTTGTTGCCCTCCGCTGGACTCTTTCCAATTTTCCACATCCTTCTTGCAGTGTGGGGCCCAAAACTGGACACAGTACTCCAGATGAGACCTCACCAATGCCGAATAGAGGGGAATGATCACGTCCCTCGATCTGCTGGCAATGCCCATACTTATACAGCCCAAAATGCCGTTAGCCTTCTTGGCAACAAGGGCACACTGTCGACTCATATCCAGCTTCTCATCCACTGTAACCCCTAGGTCCTTTTCTGCAGAACTGCTTCCTAGTCATTTGGTCCCTAGTCTGTAACAGTGAACGGGATTCTTCCATCCTAAGTGCAGGACTCTGCACTTGTCCTTGTTGAACCTCATCAGGTTTCTTTTGGCCCAATCCTCTAATTTGTCTAGGTCCTTCTGTATCCTATCCCTACCCTCCAGCGTGTCTACCACTCCTCCCAATTTAGTGTCATCTGCAAACTTGCTGAGGGTGCAGTCCATGCCATCCTCCAGATCATTAATGAAGATATTGAACAAAATGGGCCCCGGGACTGACCCTTGGGGCACTCCGCTTGAAACCTGCTGCCAACTGGACATGGAGCCATTGATCACTACCCGTTGAGCTCGACGATCTAGCCAGCTTTCTATCCACCTTACAGTCCACTCATCCAGCCCATACTTCTTTAACTTGCTGGCAAGAATACTGTAGGAGACCGTATCAAAAGCTTTGCTAAAGTCAAGGAATAACATATCCACTGCTTTCCCCTCATCCACAGAGCCAGTTATCTCCTCATAGAAGGCAATTAGGTTAGTCAGGCATGACTTGCCCTTGGTGAATCCATGCTGACTGTTCCTGATCACTTTCCTCTCCTCTAAGTGCTTCAGAATTGTTTCCTTGAGGACCTGCTCCATGACTTTTCCAGGGACTGAGGTGAGGCTGACTGGCCTGTAGTTCCCCGGATCCTCCTCCTTCCCTTTTTTAAAGATGGGCACTACATTAGCCTTTTTCCAGTCATCCAGGACCTCCCCCGATGGCAATGAGTTTTCAAAGATAATGGCCAATGGCTCTGCAATCACATCTGCCAACTCGTTTAGCACCCTCGGATGCAGTGCATCCGGCCCCATGGACTTGTGCTCGTCCAGTTTTTCTAAACCACTTCTTTCTCCACAGAGGGGTGGTCACCTCCTCCCCATACTGTGCTGCCCAGTGCAGTAGTCTGGGAGCTGACCTTGTTCGTGAAGACAGAGGCAAAAAAAGCATTGAGTAAATTAGCTTTTTCTACATCCTCTGTCACTAGATTGCCTCCCTCATTCAGTAAGGGGCCCCCACATTTCCTTGACTTTCTACCCGTCTTGAGAATGGGAGATTGCAGACCAGTAACAACATAAAAATAGGTAAATTCACTTTCACACTCTTCCAAACTGCACACATGGGACTGAAAGAAGGAGCAGGAAGGTATCTGCCCCTTAATTGCTTCCCTTACAGACATTATTGTATATATAAACTGCAAAGCAAGTGCTATAGGTATTGGTTGGCATTTGGGGTGCTAGATTTTGCACGTCGGGGGCACCTTGTCCTTCTGAAACTCCTATTTAAGTTCACTGCTGTCAGCAAATACTGAAAAAGAGGAGGAAATACTGTAGAGTATTTACAGAGTTGTAATTTCATCAAAGGGAATTCTCAGATGTTGTAAACTGGAAAATTAGAGTTCGAAGTGAAACTGCCATGGGCTCTAATATAAGTTCTCAATAAGCTATGTCTTATTTTGATAATATATGATCCATGGTGGATGCTACCATAAACAAGACTGAAAGATTTAATGCCCCTGTATTTCCAAATGAGATTGGGGTTCTGCTGCATGAACAGCATTGCAGCATGTACTACTATAATTGTTTTAGTCCCAACAGATGATTTCTTTCTCTTTTGATTTAGTTCCACCCTCAAGTTCCACTTGAGCTAAGTATTCTTGACATTTTGCCCCTATTACTTTCTTCCACTGGAGGAAGTAGTTTTGTCTTAGCATATGCGTGAAAGTAGTCCAGTGAAGCAGTGTAAGTTCAATTGAGAAACCTTTTCCACACACACCTCTGGATCTACATCCCTTTTAATGTCGTCTCAGAAAAAAAAACATGGAATTGCTAAGATTAATGATTTCCGTGCTCATGACATTCTGATTATAGGCCTGTCAGCATTTACAACTTGGCCATAAAAATTCACTTTGAGTTGGAATTTTGTATACAAGTCCCCAGTGGACTCACAGAGCAGACTTGCAACATGACCCAGTTTTAACATGAATCACAGGGACTCACAAGAGAGACTTGAATACTTTCTAACAGCATGCTATTCGCTATCAGATGTTTTATTGGGTGTTGGATTTGCAGAGTGATATGGTGGATAAAGGCTTTTTTAACTGGAAAAAAAATAAACCATCTTACAGTTGAATGCAAGTGTCTACTGTCCATCGCACATATCAGAAAAGATCCAGACCAAATAGAGTGAAATGACATAACCTCAAAGCCACCACCCTTGAAAAGCTAGCCCTTTCTATGCCTGACCTAAGCAGCAGGACAAGCAAACTTGAGTGGCTAACAGTGCAAGAAATAAAGAAATGTAGAATGAAAATTATGAATTGGGCATATGGAAAAAACATACACCCATGCAGTCAGTAGTAAAAGCAGCTCAAATATCCAGAGAAACATTCTTTACATAGGTCTGGTCTTCCTAAAGTATGTGGGATGCTGCCCTTTTAATAGCAAACATTGAATCTTTATATTGTTTACTCCTGATTCTCCACTACATCTGAACTGAACCTGGATGTAGTGGACAGCGGCAGTTGCAAATTACTGATTCAGAACAGCCTAATTTATGCTACTGGCATGTGGTCACATACCTTCTGCCTGGGGAGTACCAAGCATAGCAGAGCTCCATTCTATTCTGCCATGTCCTATTCCCCTCCCTATCTCACCCTTGTCTCTCCCTTGGAATCCCCTTGAGTTAACACACTCTTCCCTTCTACTTACACTGGCAGTGGGAGGCAGCTGGTATAGGAGAAAGCAGAGCCACCTGCACCAGATGTATGCCAGTGGAGAGTTTCCCTCCACTAAAGGAATGGCCATCTCCAGCAGATTGAAGGCCACTTCACTGGACTTAAGGCCACTGGGCATCACATAACAAAAAAAGAGAATCTGGCCCTTTGAGTTTTGCCTAGATTTAGTTGCCAAAAGAGTTATAGGAAACATGCAGGGAGAAATTTGGTGAGATTATCTTTTTCTGTCCATGTGTTTGTGGAGAGTAAACAGCCAAAGCCAATTCAGCTGTGATTTATATGGGGATATAATTTTATGTCAGATGTAAATTGACGAGAAAACAAGTACAAGAAGGTATAAGAAGTAAAGTAGTGTAATTTGCACTGGCATTCAGTGAGTGTTCAAAATTAATGTAATTTACATTTCAATGGGGCAAATTGTCTTCTTTTTGAACTGAGAGGAGAATTTGGCCCTAAAGGGCATGAAGGAGCATAGCATGAAAAGCTAAGCAAGCGGGAAGAAAAAACAAAATAGTTATGTCAGCTTTATCATACATCTTCCTGCTAGTTATTTTTCTAAAACACTCCCTTTTTGCTCCTCAGTATGTAAATCACCCGTTCGGCACATCAACTGAATGCCAGGTTGCTGTAAAGTAACATTAGTTCACCATTTACAACACTTTTCTTTCCAACTCACACCACCATTTACATCACCATGGGAACTGACCCAAAGACTTTCCTGGGAGTTACAACACTTTTAAACCAAGCCCTTAGTATATTAAATCTGAAACACATGAAATTTTTCCTACACATGCACATCTTGGTATAAACCAGAGGATGCATGTTGTTTGAACTTTATAGCCCCTAGTCATTTTTTAGTCATATTCGCTATATATTTTTATACTGCAGTAATGGGAACATATGTGAGCCCACTAAGGTCCATAATAATTCTTCCCAGTGATATTAAGAAAAAGGTTGTGTAGCCTAATGGGTAAAATATAAGCTTCATATTTCAGAAGTGTAGAACTCAAATGCAATTGAAGATCTAATTTTATTAAAATTTCCCTTAACTTTTTTCCCCATCATCATGATTATATTACAGGTTAATTTTGCCATTTTTGTAAAGTTAAAAAGAAATATCCAAAGCATTTCACATGAAATATTATATCTAAATTCCTAGGGCATGTAAGCAAAGACTTTTTTAACCTAGTAGATGACATATAGTAGCTGTTCATATTAAATTCAAATCCTGTTAGGATACACTTTCATTACAATTTAAAACATTTTTCCATCAATTTGATTATATTGTATATTAATTTTCTACCACTTTTCTACAGCAAAGTAAAAAAAAATTAATAATGTGGATAAATAATGAAAGAATCATTGAACCAGAGAGAGACAGACAGACAGAAAACAAGTTTGAGAATAATTCTGTAGCCTGGTGATTGGAGCATTCAGGTGGGAGACCCAGGAGCCAATCCACATTGGGACAGCTTCAACAGGAGAGACTGAACCCAATGGGTAGGGCACTCACCAGAGATTTGGCAGATCCCCGTTCAAATCCCTGATCCTCGTCAGGCAGAGGGGGGATTTCCCGCATCCCAGGTGAGATGCTAACCACTGGACTAAATGTTTTGAGGGAGCTCATTCTGTATCAACATCAAGAGAGTGTTTACAGCTGCAAATCCCAAGCAGAGGATGTCACCTATCTCTGAGAGAGAGGCAGGGCTTAGCACACATCCCTCACCTTGGAATCTCTCCTTGGCTAGTTTAGACAAAGAGCTGCCTAGCGTGCTGGCTTTTTCAAATCCCATTTTGAGGCACCTATCTCTCCCCATTCATTGTATAGGGAACGTAGGTGCCAAACTCAGGCTTTGTGAATCACAGTGATTTTGTAGATGCCTAAAAGTTAGGTGCTCAGCATCATCGCGCCAATGTTTCTTTGTGAATCTGTTTTCTCATCCTTTTCTTCTGTGGGAAAACCTGCGGGGCAGGGGAGAGGAACTTAGGACACTGCAAGAGGTGACCTCTGTGGAGTTTCACATTTACCACTTGTCATTTGCGCAGTATGATGCCATGAAGATTCTCTGTCCTCAGATTCCCCACCCTGACTATGCTGACCTCCAAACTCCAATTTCAACCTGCAACGCTCCACATATGAAATGTTTATGCAGTAGGTCTTATGCAGGCTCAGGGGGAGAGGTATGATACCCCTTTGCCTGTGTTAATAAAGGTAATAACTTGTAAATTATTTCAGCAACTAGATACATTGGTAATTCAGAGGGGAACAAAAAATAAAACTAAAAGTGCTGATCCTTCTATTCAAGTTTGTAACTTTGCGTCAGCTCAGACAGAACTAAAAACAGATGAGTGGAAAATCCTTTGAATCACATAATCATTTTTTTCCTCAATAAGGCAATTCATGCCAGTTCCATCCGTTTACTGTTAGGAGCTTACAGTAATCTGTACATGCAAAGTCTTGGCTATGCTTGCAGAACCCTGGAACTCTCTGTTTTATCAAATTAAGCAGTAAATTCTAGCATTTTTATACACTTATCTTTCAACTCACACATTTGTGAAGAGTCATCTGTACTTCTGATTTGGTCTAATTCAAAGAAGAGCAAATTATTCTTTTTAGTAAGCCCTTTGTAAAGAACTAGCTATATAGTAAGAGGCAGGCATCAGTGATTGATGCTTTTAAAACAACCTTTTCAGCATTTTGTTTTATTAATAAATTTCTAGCATTCATACTTTAATACATTTTATTTTATTATTTAATCTTGGCTGCTGAAGGAAAACTTTTGCCTGATCTTTGTAAATATTTTTGCTTTTGAAAAATAAGGGACTAAAAGCAATATAAATATACATTGATTATTTAGTCAGAAGTCACAATTCACATTTGTATACCCAGTATGCTGCTCTATCATTTATTTAAACTTGCTATAATATGTTTAATGTGAAGATGATTTACCAGTTTGAATCGTCAGATCTTCCTATCCCAACGGCAAGCAGGATCAGGCCTGATCAGTAGTTGAATAGGAGACATCTAAGGAAAACTCAGGTATTCCAACAAGTGATTGTGACTAAAGCTGAGTGGGAAAAGTGTTCCCTACAAGAGTTTTGAGAGTTAAAAAAAAAAAAATCTGTCCCAAAACGGGACAAAAAGTTGAAATTCTAAAAATGTTCACAAACCAATAATCAAAAAAATATATATTCAGATATGATCATTCAAAACATTTAGTTTTGATAATTTTGAAACATTTTGTTTAAATTTGGACCTTAACAAAACTTTTTAAAGCATAAACATTATAAAATGTTTTGTCAGAAAATTCCCAACCAACTTTAATGTTGACTCATTAGGTGGCGCTCTTCCTATGAATTATGTCCTAGGTTGAGATTTATGATCCTTACCACATGTGAATTCTAAATAATCCAAAGGATTTTTGTAATAGCTTCACTGTCCTATCTAAATTACAGTATGGTCAACTGCATTCTACCTACCTATATTCTTATGGCATCTCTCTATGTATTACCTAACTAAGAACTATCTTCACACTGCTTGCTAAAATCAGTTGTGTATTATTGTCATAGAACCACATTACCTCATAGGGGTGGCTGTATTTCACCAGTGGCTAAAGTGATTCCTCTGTGTAAGATTGTAAGGCACTCTGGGGTTGAGTGGCATGGTAGTTCCTATATAAAAGCAAGGTATTACAATATTTGGCATCAATTCTGTATTTCATGGAGTCTACAATAGTCCAAGATGCCAACAAAATAAAACCAGAATGCTTATGGCAACAAATAGTATTGGGAGTGAGGCAGGAGAAGTCAACGTTTCAGTAAGTGTATAAAAAGAGCATCATTATTAGCAGCAGCAGCTCTGACATGGCAACCAGATTGAAACTGCTTTTTTAAAAAAAAAAATCCATGAGCTACTGGAAGTTTTCAAATAACCAAGATTTATGGACCTTCATTATTTTAGTCCTTTCTATTTCTGCTTCTTATGCTTTCCTAGATTATGAGAATCTTGCCCAAAATCATTATGCATTTTACTGGGTTTACTTTAAAAAGATAAAAACCTAAAAGTTGGTCAGAAAAGTTATACCAATGAGATGATTGGAGCTACAAGCCGAGGATGACAAGCACAACAATAAAACAATATTTCAAAAAGCAGAGGATTTATCATCTACTAGGAATATCTACAGGAGAGTGACAAAGGAAAAAGCAAAATTTTACTCTGTAGTTGATGATTACTTTGTATCTATCTCATCAGGCCTGAAACAGGAATAAAATAACAGGACACTAAAAGTATGTCTACACAGCAAAGAAAACCCACAGCTGGCCCATGCCAGCTGACTCAGGCTCGCAGGGTTTAGGCTGCGGGGCTGTTTCATTGTTGTGTAGATGTCCGGGCTCAGGCTGGACCCTGAGCTCTGGGAACCTCCCACCTCACAAGGTCCTAGAGCCCAAGCTTCAGCCCAAGCCCAGAAGTCTACAATAAAACACTCCCAGCCCTACAAGCCCAAGTCAGCTGGCATGGTCCAGCCACAGGTTTTTCTTTGCTGTGTAGACAGACCCTAAATTTCTTCCTTTGCACTTCCTGGACATTCTTTGACTGCAAAACTCTTAAAGATCAGAAAACACAATGTGCTTTCAAAGTACTAATGAGCTCACCTGGAGACATTGTGAATTATAGAACATCTTCTGAATGAAGGGGAGAGAGTAGGACGACATGCCATGTTCTTTCATCCCGCTAAATTAATAATATGCAATCAGAGAAACAGTGAACTTCCTGGAGAAAGATGCAGGTTTTTGTGTTTAAGAAATGGTTATTCATAACCAGCTAGAACATTAGCATTATTTTTCAGTGTCGAACTGTCCCTTATTTTTCCAGCATGAGCTCATTTTCTTTTCAAACAACACAGTTACCTCTTTTAGATACATTTGCTTTGAAACAAAAATCCACTCTAAATTAGCCTTGTATTCAAAAGTTAATGCCCTTTTGAAAATCTGGTGGACATGGGTTGTCAGATGAACATGGGCTGTCAACTCAAAAAGCCCTGGAAATCATCTTCACTAAGGCCAGGTCTACACTAACCCCCTAATTCGAACTAAGGTACGGAACTTCAGCTACGTGAATAACGTAGCTGAAGTTCGAAGTACCTTAGTTCGAACTTACCTTGGTCCACACTCGGCAGGCAGGCTCCCCCGTCGACTCCGCGGTACTCCTCTCGCCGAGCTGGAGTACCGCAGTCGACGGCGAGCACTTCCGGGTTCGACTTATCGCGTCCAGACTAGACGCGATAAGTCGAACCCAGAAGTTCGATCGCTCGCCGCCGAACTACCGGGTAAGTGTAGCCAAGGCCTAAGATAAGAGGGCTAGGGGTGGAAGAGTCAGCTCAAATGGGTTTCTTCTTGGATGTTCTCACACAACTGCACTTTGCTGATATGCCCCAATCCTATTCTGGAAAGATAACCTTTAGAGGTATGAGGTTAATTCACTCTCCATGTCTGTTCAGTACTTGGTCTCTCCTGAACCAACAAGCATGCCAATTTTAATATAGACATCTGCTCACTCATTCCACATAGGCCACTCAGATACTAGGTAATAATGACTAGCCCAACAGTCCCCACTGACTAGTATTGAACTAGAATTGAACCAGTGACCTAGAAATGAAAGTCTATATCTTTTCTAGACCTGTGATCATTTCAGTTCCTTAGCAGCCATTAATTGAGTTATTGCTTGGGGATCAAGTGGTTGGAATAGCTATCTTAGTAAGCCTCAATTCCTCCAAAGACTAACAGCATCACCTCTGAACAATTGATCCTGCATCAAATTGTCCAGGAGACAAAGAGTTCATCCTCAACTCTTGTGTGCAAGTCGGCAATGTCTCCATCCAAAATAAAGAAAAGAAAAGAGGGGGGAAAAGGAGGAAAGAGAGAAAAACAGAGGGCTCCAGTAAACACAGAAAATTACATAATTACCAATGATCTATTAAGTGATAACAAATCAGTATCCTGCTTTCAACAGTTATTGCCTGATGTTTAAGAGAAAAATGTGATACAAACATATACCCCAGACCCATCCGCACACACCCAAATTCACCTGGCAAACTGTGAAATACTATGCATGAAGGGGGAGAAATTCTTTCCCGACTCTTGCTGTGAAAAACTTATTCCCTTAGATTTGATTAGGATATTGTAAAATGCAAAAAACAAAATTGTCCATAAAATAATCCAGCCCTCTTCAAAATCCACCTGCGTGATCTAATTCTGTGGCTACTGAACTCAACAGGCTGGACCACACACTAAAAGAAGAATCATTTCAGTGGAACTTTCCCTTAAAATCCTTGGAGGAATGCCAGCTTATGCTGTAGATTTCGCTGTGTTCTCTTCCTTTGCCTCCTTCCTCATTTCTCCCTCTCCTAGTTTAACTCACACCCTTGAAAAGTGTTAGGCAAGTAAACATCACTTATCATTGAAAGCAAGCCTGGGGCCTACCACATCCTGTCCCTTTTATTTACACATGAAATGACAGTAGCTCATAGTGACTGAGCTAAGATCAAGGAGTTTCCTGAAATTAAATTCATTAGTAAAACAAGAAGAATTCCAGATGTGCACAGCACAGCTGAGGAACTAATTAAAGACAGATAGCCAAGCGGGTATAGAATAAACACACTTTGTGGGTAGAAATAGGCCCAATCCTCAAACTCCTTATGATATTGGGAAATTAAATTGTCACATATGCTAAAATAAAGCAAACAGTAAGGGCTGTATTGTAGCTTTTGGGCACAGCCCTTCCTTAGAGGTGATATACTACCCAATAAAGAGTTCTGTGGATGTGTCTGACGAAGTGGGTATTCACCCACGAAAGCTTATGCTCCAATACATTTTTTAGTCTATAAGGTGCCACAGGGCTCTTTGTTGCTTTTTACAGATCCAGACTAACACGGCTACCCCTCCGATACATACTACCCAATGTGATCAGTGGGCAGGGTTCTGAGCTAATGCCTTCTGGGACTCCCCAGCACTTAGGAGAGTGCTCCCACTGTCAGACACCTTGAGAGGGTTCTCAACATATACTCCTCCCATGGCCATCAAGCTCCACTTGCCAATGCGGGGTGGGGGGCAAGGCCTCCTGAGCACTCGCCTCATGGTGTGCACCTTTATCAGGTACCAGACCCAATCAGCAGAGAGGCTTTGAATGAAGGAACTTCATCTCCTCCTCTCCCCTCCCAGTGATATTTCTGTAGCTAGAACCACAAACACTAAACTGCTGACATAATGTACAGCAGCAATTGGCCTGCCAGTAAGTGCTCTATTTAAAATGGTATTTTACATTGCTGTCCGAACATATGATAGGAAATACCTGTCCATTAGCATGAAGTAGCATCAATTTATTTTTAGCTTCTCAGTTTGAAGAACAGCAGGTTGTATTTTCAGGAAATGGATGCAAGCAAATAGCTGTGTGGCTTGTAGCTCTTAAAAGATTTAATGGAATCTTATTCTATCAAATTTGTGAACTGCTATATGCTGCATACCAGGCCAGCTGCCCTTATTTTCCTGATACTACTTTTTCACAGCATTCTCTAAATGAATGGCGAAAACACCATTTCTGCAGTGAAGAGAGACCAACAAGAGATGAGCTTTGAAAGCACAGATACGTAAGAGCTTTCAGGACAATTCAAATGGCCATTACTGGACAAAAAACACCATTAAGCTGGAGTTAAGATTGCAAATACTTATCATTAAGTTAAACTTCTAACTTCACAGTTTAAAAAACCCAACTGTTAGGATGCCAAGAAACTGAAAACCTTTTAAAGAAACCCCACATGTTTGCAAGCATGACAATGAAGATTTGGCCCACAACAGTTGGAGTTCTACCTCTGAATTATTACCTTTTCAGCACCCAGACTCATAGGACAACCTTGTACCTAGAGAGTTAAGGTAGCCCAAGCCCAAATATATCTCAGGCCTCCTATCAGTGTGATCCATATTCACGAGTCAGACCATAGGAGTAGGTTAGACTGTAACCTACAATCTGCCCTGTAGCTGCCGTGTTCCAAGAGTAGGCCAGAGAATAAACTGTGACGCAAAGGGTATGTCACCATTGCAATAAAAGGCCTGCAGGTTGGCCGTGGCTGTCCTGGGTCAGCTGACTTGGGCTCATGGGGCTCGGGCTGTGAAGCCAGAAAATTGCAGTGTAGACGTTCACGTTTGGGCTGGAGCTCTACTCTGCTTCCCACTTGTTCTGAGGGCAGAGTAAGTGATTTCCCCTCTTTTCAAGGAGCAGTTCATTTCCCTGTACATGCATGGCCAGCAGGCTAGGGTTGCCAACTTTCTACTCGCACAAAACTGAACACCCTTGCCCCACCTCTTCTCCAAAGCCCAGCCCCCGCTCATTCCATCCCCCTTCCCTCTGTCACTCGCTCATTTTCACTGGGCTGGCTCAGAGTTTTGGGGTGCGGGAGGGGGTGAGGGCTCCTGCTGGGGGTGCGGGTTCTGGGGTGGGGCCAGGGATGAGGGGTTTGGGTTGCAGGAGGGGGCTCTGGGCTGGGGGATGGACCTGAGGGTTTTGGAGTATGGGAGCGGGCTCTGGGCTGAGGCAGGTGTTTGCAGTGGGGGGGGGGGGGTACGGGCTCTGGGCTGGTGGAGTGGGTTCCAGTCAGGGATGTAGAATGGTCTAGTGGATAAGGAGTCAGAAGAACTGGGTTTTATTCCTGGTTCTGCCATTAATCAGCTATGTAACCCTGGGCAAGTCATTTCACCTATATGTGCCAGTTTCCCTTCCTAACCCTTGTCTGTCCTGTCTGTGTAGCTTGTAAGGTTTTCCAGGTAGGGATTGTCTCTTACTATGTGTTTGTACAGTTTCTAGCACAATGGAGCCCCAATCTTGCTCGGGACCCCTAGCCACCACAGCAATACAAATAATTAAAAAAATTTGACTATCATTTAGGTTGTCTGCCTCAACCCATTGCCACATATTTACACCCTTAACTCATTTATTTTCCTATGAACTTACTAAGGTGTTTTTTTTTAAATGTGACAGTGTTCCACATGTTTCAATAGATAGAATATATTTATCTATACTTTTCTGAAGTGCTATTTGGTATAAAGTCCTCGCTAGAGTTCATCCCTGGTTTATAAGCCCCATTGATATCCCTGATGCTATTCTTGAGGTTTCCTGGAGCCCTCTAACTCTGTGAGACTTTAAGAAGTCTATATAAGTGCCTGTGAACATTGCAGCCTTAGGAAACTTCTCATAGATTCAAATCATGTATCTCCAAAAGAAACTCACCTGATGTTCTCAGATAGGGAATTCCCTAACTCCTCAGAGAGGGCAACACAATAAATTAAATGTGGAATTTTTAGGTCAAGTTGCTTTTTAATTGAGATGACAAAGGTAGTTAGAAAACATCCCGCCCCTCCAAAAAAAAAGTACATCTCCTATATCTGCCTGAATCTGTGATCTCTGCTTAGTGAGCAGGAAGTGTGAATACATTCTCATGATATTTTCATCTGGAGCAAAATGTAGACTGTCTAGAATTCTCCAGAGATGAAAAATGTCCCTTTGAGGACACAGAAGTTGCAAATAGTGTGCACACACTTTTGGACCCACACTTTTGGATGCTTATCCAAAACCAAATGCTAAATCTTTTGAGATTCACCCATCCTTTGGCACAAAATATAATTGAAGTCAATCCAGCATTTGAAAACATGTTGGGTCTTGAGTGTTGCCATAAAACTGAGGAGGAAGCTTGTGTAAAGGACAGCATAAAATTGGAATACTGAGCATGCATAGTTCTGTGGGTGTTTTTGTTTGGTTGGTTGGTTTGGGTTTTTTATTTGATATTTTCACACAACAGGTGAAAACAGAAACCCTGTTGTTTCTGCACCATCTGTGAATAAACACTCTTACTCCTTGCACCTGTCAATGCATTTATTAAATACAGGAGTATATATCCCTGGTGTTTAGCGCTGTACTAATTCAGACTAGTTGTGAGTGAAATCTGTTTTACAATTCCCGGGAAATGTAGACAACAACACATGCCAGACATAGGACTGGAGTTGATGTAACTAGCTTTCAAATAGTACTATTCTTTGATTTGTGTTGGTTGAGCTGCTCTGGTGGCTTTGACTTGACCCTCTTGAATATACTGCTTCCTACAGTGGTATCTGTTGACATCTCTGATGTCTGGTATTGCTCAGTGGGATAAAACATACTCTAGTGAAGCAAAGTCCTGCAAAGAATAGTTATTTTTTATGCTGTGTTCAGCTGACACTGCACACTGAGTTATTTTGCTTTTGCTTTATTTTCTATTGTGAGTTGAGTTTTCAAGTGCTGAGTTATAGCATGGTAGTTTAATGTCCTCTGATCTCCAAGAGTCTCATCACCTTCTAGGAATCTTTCAGTACAGATAGATTGGCTCAAATCAAAAGGACAGAGCACAGGGCTCTAACATCCTATAGATTAACAATGTCTGTACCACTTTTATTGCAAGTTTTTAAGTATTATGCAAATAAAACGAACAATTAGCAGATACAGTGGTCACCACTGAATGGTTGCCATTTACCAACAGTTGCCGCACAGTGATATCTAATTATTTTGCATTTGAGGAGGTAGTCGGGGAATAGTAGAGTATCTCAGATTTTGCTGGGTAGCTTTTGGCAGTAAATAATATTTGTTATCAGAGACCACTGTGATAATTCCCATTTCTATCTTTGGAATAGAGAAAGGAGACGAAAAATACGGAGTATGGTTCAGAGAGAGAACTGGAAGTGGAAATGAACAATGCCTCAGGTTCAATCCCAGCTTTGCCACTAACTTTCTCTGTTCCAGGGTCCCGGAGACATATTTATGGAAAAAGCCCACTGGGCAAATTAACTAAAAAGGTCAAATAGTGGATGAAAAGTCTGAGATATTGGATATAAGGAAGGGTTCTGTTAGCTTAAAAATCTAACCTTAAATTTGCACATCTTTTCTTTATCCTTTTTCTTCTCTTCAGTCTTTTACTTCTTCAATCTTCATATTTTTAAAATTCTATTATACACCCATCTCTTTTACTTCTATACCTATCCAGCCCTCCCATACTGAACACACACATGCACACACATGGTGTGGAGGGGGTCTCCGAGATTTTTATTTTTATTTTTGCCTTCTGTGAGGATGAAGTTGGCAAAGAAGATGCCTAGGGACCACCTCATTGGTGGTGGAAGACAAGAATATCAAAAGCTCAAATTGAATCGTTTCCTGGGGGGACCAATATTTTCCCTCCGAGTCTTCTAAAAAGCCTCTGGTTCCATTAACCTCCCGGGGTGGACCATCAAAAACAAGTCCTTCATCCAGGAGAGTTGTACCTCATCCTCAAAGATCAGGAGAAAATGGCTGGTCCATGAAATGTTTAATTTCCAAATGCCCAACCTCCAGTCCCAACCCAATCACAAAAGTGTGGCCAGCTGTATGATTCAATCCTACAACTACCTGGTCTCATGGTGGCTTAGATCCTGAGGCTAACTCAGAAGAGTTATTTTCTATGTGAAAATTAAAATAAAAGCACAATCAACCTCAGCAATTCTAACGCCACACCAGTGAGGAACTCAGTCAGCTTGCACAAGGATTTTGCAGCCCACCATGGCAATCAGTACACTAAATTAGTCCCATTTTAACCCCATCTTGGGACTCAGATATAATATGGACACGCTCTATCAGGAGCACTCTGGGGAGCACTCTGCCTCAGGGCCTGAGAAACACTCTGCCTCCCACCATGGCCCCTGTGCTGGAGGAGCACACCTCCCCCCACCGCCTACCTGCCATGACCCCAGAGCCAGAGGAGCACTCTACCCCCAACCCCCTACCTGCTGTAGCCCCAGGCTGGAGGACTGTCATCCCCGTCCCCCTTGCAGCACTAGGGCCAAAGAAGCTCTTAGCCCCCTGCCGCAGCCCCAGGTCTGGAGTAGTTTTCAGCCCCTCCTCCCCCCACACACACAGCGGGCAGGGTACAGATGGGATCCAGGGACCACATTCACTATAGCCCAAGGTTCACTTTTGTGAAGGGTGTTGTAGCCAGGGTCAGCTGTATATGGTTAAGAGATCAAGATTTGTACAAATTGTGTAAAGCCCTTACATTATTTTCGTAGCAGATGATGAGGTTGCCGATTTGTAAAAGTCTTTCTAGAAGTTGTAGTCCAGTAGGCAGTCCATGTGCAGAGCTTGTTCAGATTCTTCCAGGAGAATTGCAGGAGGCATCCAGAGTGAATCTGGAGACCTCAATCTTGTAGCTTACACCTCCCCTGTCAAAATTTAAGCAGCTCTGAGATAAAAAAGGATTAGGCCTGGGGCTTCCTTTATAGGGGAAGTCAGCCATTTTCTCAGCAGGCCTTCCTTGGCTGAAGAATAGGTAATCTATATTGTTGCTTTGAAGCTAATCTCTGCTTCCTAGGCATACACCAGTAACTAGTTGTATTCATTAGCATAAGGCAATTAACCATTGAAACAGGTCACAGGTAGTTTACTCTGTGGAGTTACAAGATTCAAAGAGAAATGAGGCCAATAATATGATTACACCACAAGTCCCATCTAAATGATAATATTCCCTTTTGATCTCTGACTCAGTGGATTACAGTGAAGCATTGTGAGACAGGAACAGGATTTTAGCATCTACAACCTAATTAGATCACATTATTCAACTTCTAATAAGATATAGGTAAACATAGACAAATACAGTTAGCATCTACCCTTTATCAGAGGGATAGCCGTGTTAGTCTGAATCTGTAAAAAGCAACAGAGGGTCCTGTGGCAATTGGTAAACAGATCTGGCATCTGAAGAAGTGAGGTTCTTACCCACAAAAGCTTATGCTCCCAATACTTCTGTTAGTCTTAAAGGTGCCACAGGACCCTCTGTTGCCATCTACCCTTTGATTCTCTAACGATACAGACCTACATATTAAAGATTCTAGTCTACTTAACATGGCTTTGACAACTATCTACAAGGAATGGCCATGTTTACCAATTTAATACTCTTCTAATATGCCTCAAGGGTGGCTTCCAGGTCACCCAGCGTGCTGGTTGCTTACCCCTTGCTGGCTCAGCGTTACACATGGTTTAGGACTGGCAAATACCTCATGAGAATTACTTGACTGGTAACCCTTTTGAACAACTTGAACAGACTGCTGTGGAATTAATATACTTTAACAGTAGAAAAATAATACTATTATTTCCATTGTGAAAGCAATTCCAGCAGTGGTGTATATGTAGGTACACTGTCACACATTGTGTACAGTATCTACTATATATAGACCTGCTATCCATATATGTAAACACAGTAGAGTGGTCCCACCCCCCAAGTCTGACAGCCTCTTTGCCAATGAGGAGGATGAAAGTCTTGGGGAAGGAGAACGTCAAAGTGGAATGGAGGGAAATGATTCCATAGTTGGGACCCTCCCGCCAGATGATGACATAGCGTCCTCTCACACTGAGGATACCTTTCCTGGGGAGAGAACCCCAGTTACTGGGATGAAACAGGTGATAGCAGTGGGGGATTTGATCATTAGAAATATAGATATCTGAGTTTGTGATGCCTGGGAGAACCATATGGTGAATTGCCTGCTGAGTGCGAAGGTTGTGTATCTCTTGAGACTTCTAGACTGGCTTATGTATAGTGCTGGGGAGGAGCCAGTGGTCATGGTACAGGTAGGTAGCAATGACATAGGGAAAGGTAGAGAGATCCTGGAGGCCAAATTTAGGCTGCTAGGTAAGAGATTGAAGTCCAGGACCTCCATCGACGCATTCCATGTGCTGTTAGACAGTTACACAGAACTGCAGGGTCTCAATGCATGGGTGAGGAGATGGCGTAGGGAGAAGGGGTTAAGATTTATTAGGAACTTGGGAACCTTTTGAGAAAGGAGGAGCCTATGCAGGAAGGATGGGCTTCACCCAAACCAAAACAGAACCTGATTTCTGGCATGCAAAATTAGAAAGGTTGTAGTGGAGCTCTTCAACAAATTTTATAAGTGCTTCTATACAAACGTTAGAAGTCTAAATACTTAAGATGGATGAACTTGAATGCCTGGTATTAAATGAGGATGTTGATATAATAGGCATCACAGAAACTTGATGGAATGATGATAATCAGTGGGACATGGTAAAAAATACATAGGAATGACAGAGTAGGTCATGTTGGTGCGGGAGTGGCACTATATGTGAAAGAAAGCATAGAGTCACATATCGTAAAAATCATAAACGAATCAAACTGTACCACAGAATCTCTATGGATAGAAATTCCATGCTTATATAATAAAAATAGAGCAGTATGGATATACTACCAACCACCTGACCAGGATGGTGATGGTGACCGTGAAATGCTTTGGGAGATTATAGAGGCTATAAAAATAATAACCTCAATAATAATGGGGGATTTCAACTCTCCCCATATTGACTGGGTGCATGTCAGCTCAGGATGGGATGCAGAAATAAAGTATCTAGTCACCACTAATAACTGCCTCTTGGCACAGGCGGTCCTGGGTTAGAGGCAATTCTTGATTTAGTCCTAAGTGGAGCACAGGATCTTGACCAAGGGATGAATATATAGCCTCTATATAAATCCATGGTTTGCCCACACTTTGAATACTGCATTCAGTTCTGGTTACCCCATCTCAAAAAATATATATTAGAATTGAAAAAGGTACAGAGAAAGGCAACAAAAAATTATTAGGGGTATGGAACAGCTTCCATATGAGGAGAGATTAAAAAAACTGGGACTATTCATCTTGGAAAAGAGACAATTAAGAAGGGATATAATAGAGGTCTATAAAATCTTGATTGGTGTGGAGAAAGAGAATAAGGAAATGTTATTTACTCCTTCAAGTAATACAAGAACCAGGGGTAACCCAATGAAATTAATAGCAGGTTTAAAACAAACTAAAGGAAATATGTCTTCACAGATCACACAGGCAACCTGTGGAACTCATTGCAAGAGGATGTTGTGAAGGCCAAAACCAGTGGTGGACAACCTGCGGCCCAGAGGCCGCATGTGGCCTGTCAGAGTACTCCGCTAGTGGGCTGTGAGACAGTTTGTTTACATTGACCATCCGCAGGGATGGCCACTCGCAGCTCCCAGTGGCCGCGGTTAGCCATTCCCGGCCAATATGAGCTGCGGGAAGCAGCACAGGCCACAGGGACGTGCTGGCCATTGCTTTCCGCAGCTCCCATTGGCCAGGAATAGCTAACCACAGCCACTGGGAGCTGCAGGAAGCTGTGTCTGCATACGGTCAATGTAAACAAACTGTCTCGCAGCCCGCCCATGGGCCACAGGTTGCCCACCACTGGCCAAAAGTATAGCAGGGTTCAAAATGAGCTAGATAAATTAATGAAGGATAGTTCCATCAATGGCTCTTAGCCAAGATGGTCAGGGATGCAACCACATGCTCTGAGTGTTGCTAGCCTCTGTTTGCCAGAAGCTGGGAGTAGATGACAGGGGATGGATCACTCGGTAATTGCCTGTTCTGTTAATTCCCTCTGACGTATCGGGCATTGGCAACTGTTAGGATACTGGGCTAGATGGACAATTGTTCTGACCCAGTATGGCCATTCTTATGTTCACTGCTGGGATTGCTTTCACAGTGGAAATAACAATATTTTATTTATTTTACTGTGTGTGTGTGTGTGTGTGTGTGTGTGTGTGTGTGTGTGTGTGTGTGTGTGTGTGTGTGTGTGTACACACATACATATATTCTCATTCTTTCACACAGAAATTCTCCCTGAAACTTAATGAAAGCTATGAAAATGAACAAATCCAGTGTGAATTACCAAGTGGAAAGCCAGATTACATTTACCATAATACAAAGCATTAGAATTTTAATAGTTTAATAGTAGCAGTAATCTTACATTTTAGGATTTTATATAGTACCTTTCATGTAAACAATTCCAGAGCTTTAATCACCACTGAAACGTAGTCTCATCTGTTGTGGAACACAGTTGTCATTTAAGAGCAAAGAGTAAGACTGACTCATTGAAACTTCTTGTTGGGAATCAGAGCCTGTAGCAGAGTTAATCTCCAGGCAGCCTCAGCAGCAGGGATCCTAAAAATCTCTTTGCCCTGGAAAAATGCAGAATTTGCAGTTTTACAGAGAATCTTTAGTTTTTACATTTTGTGAAAAAATAAAAACATATACAGTAGAACCCTGTTTATTTGAGCCTCCATTATCTGGCTGTCTGTGTTAACTGAACTTGGGCTAACAGCCTGAGCCCTGGGTGATGGGGCTCCTGCTGTCAGCCTTGGGCGGTGGGGCTTGGGCTTCCGCTGAAGCCAAAGCTACTAAAGTTCAGGGCTTCATTTTAATTGTGGAAAAATGCAGATTTTTATGTTTTTATTTGAGAATTGGTTTTTTATTATGAAAAACCAGGATCCCTGCTCATCAGTACAGTTGGCCTGTGGCAGGCTGGCTGTTTGGCCACACCACCTGATTGGCTGGAGGGGCCAGCAGGCAGGGCCGGCTCTAGGATTTTTGCCGCCCCAAGCAAAAACAATTTTGCCCCCCCCACCCCGTTTTTTTCTTACCCCACCCCTGGCCCCGCCTCAACTCCGCCCCTTCCCCAAATCCCCAGCCCTGCCTCCTCCCCCCAGGCTCTCAAGCCTAGGAGGGAGGGAGGGAGAGGGAGAAGCAGCGCGTGTGCCGCGGCCACTCAGGGTCTCCCCCTCCCTCCCAGGCTCTCAAACCTGGGAGGGAGGGGGAGATCCCGAGCGGCCGCGGCGCACAAATCAGCTGTTTCGCGCGCCGCAGCCGCTCGGGATCTCCCCCTCCCTCCCGGGTTTGAGAGCCTGGGAGAGAGGGGGAGCAGCGGCGCGCGAGCAGCAGCAGCGGAGGTGAGTTAGGGCGGCCGGGGCACATTTTTAGGGGCGGCATGGCCCGCGCCAGAATGCCGCCCCTAAAAGTGTGCCGCCCCAAGCACCAGCTTGTTTTGCTGGTGCCTAGAGCCGGCCCTGCCAGCAGGCCAACTCTTAAGCCAGCAGCAGTAGCTCACCAGCTGCTCAGTGCTCATGCCCACCACTGTGCCTGCCCCTGCCTCGAACCCCGGCTTCCTGTTACCCTGCTCGCTCCCGTTCCTGTTCTCCTGCTTGATCCAGGGCTCTGTCTTATGACTACTGACCCCAGCTTGAACTTCAGCTCAGGTTTCTGCCCTTCGGTTTGACCCTTGGCTTTGGCTCCTGACTACTGGCTCTGGCTCTGATCCTCGTCCTTGGTTCCCGATGCTTGCCGTGACCTCTAGGCCTGACACCTGCTCTGACCATTAGGCTAGACCACGCATATCCTGGTCAGCTGAAACCACTGGTGAAATTTAGGTAGGAAGACTGTAATTGCATAACCTGGAATTTGAGCAGGACACTGATTCTTTCTAAAAGTATTTTGGGATCTTTAATGACCATAAGCAGTGACGACTTTTCTTTTGTATCTAAATTCTAACAAACTGACCAGGCATCACAAATTGTGCACTTTGGAAATACTGGTATGGGCCCCAATTCAACACTTAAGCACATTCTGTAACTTTAAGCATTTGCTTAAATCCAATTGTCTTAAATAGAAACAAAGCATGTGCTTAATTGCTGTGCTGAACTGGCACCATTAATATCACAATCATTATTTATTTGTAAAGGGCCATCACTGTATAAGGCACAAAAATATAGTTCCTGCCCCACGGTGCTTGTATCTAACTTGTCTTTATGTACTTTAGTCACTTTATTAATACACTGAAATGTAGTATCGTTAAGGCTACAATTTTGTCACAGAGGTCGGGGAAGTCACTGGCAGCAGGGGGACCCTCGCAGCTCCCAGCTGCTGCGGGCTGTGGGAGTACCCCGGAGCTCCCCGCCACTGCGGGTGGCAGGGGGGACCCCAGAGCTCCCGGCCATGGTGGGGAGAGGGACCCTGCAGCTCCTGGCCCGGCCCCCCGCAGCTCCGAGCCGCTGCGGTCGGCGGGGGACCCCGCAGCTCCAAGCCACGGGTGGTGGGGGCCTCTGGAGCTCCCAGCTGGACCCCACAGCTGCCCAACGGCTGCCCATTTTGTCATGGATATTTTAGTAAAAGTCAGGAACCAGTCACAGGCTTCCATGAATTTTTCTTTATTGCCCATGACCTGTCTGTGACTTTTACTAAAAATATTTGTCACAAAATCTTAGCCTTAAGTATCATCACCAAATTGGCTCATCTCAATTTGTGGAGTTCCAAAGGAATTTACAAATTCAGATTATATTTCTTCTGCAACATGAAATGAATCTTGATGCTCATTCTCAACCTTATTTTAGTCTGGAAAAGAAAACAAATAATCACACCGCAATTTTAACTTCCCCCTTTTTCAAATGCAATGACCTGTCAGAAATGCATCTCCTTCCCCTGGCCATAACTCCAAATGAAACGTTTCAATTGGTAATCTCACAGGGAATACTTGATCCAAATAAAGCACCAGACTGCCGTTGGTTCTAGGATGTTCCTGCTGACAGTTATTTTTCTTTGTTTAATTTGAATGCAGTGACAGATAGCTTTATCGCTACTAACCAGGGGAAAGAACCATTTTTCTTAATTGAGTTTAAAAGATTTATTGCATTAAACACCAATAAGAAGATATGCCACATTTGCAAAAATAATCTGATAATTCATAACAGCATATAATTACTCTCTCAGTGGAAATCAATAGCATTTGTGAAAACAAATTTGCTTACAACATATGTTGCTGATACTTTCCCTTCCCTGTCAGAAAGTGTTCTTTGAAACACTGGGGTGGGAGAAAGGGAACTTTGTTCTAAAATATTCTGCAATGTGTATGAAGTTCTTTGCACTGCACAATTGGCAAGGTGAATTACGGGGTTTTGTGTTCCTTGGAGAATCAGGCAAAGGCCATTACTGGAGGCAGGTTACCAAATCCAATGGACTATTCTATTATTCTAATCTGGTATGGTATGGTAAATCCTATGATCCTAGAACAGTCTTCCTGATAATAAGGTAATTGTATTTAATGTCTCATTTGTATTCATATTCACTAATGAGTCTTGTTTATAACAGCACTTCTGAGGATGCTCCGAAATGATTGTCTTCCCAAGAAAAATATGGTTGGTGAAGCACAGTTAAAGTCTATCCTAAGCAAAATTAATAGCATCAAATTACACTAAAGCATTTTTCTAGAATGGGTTGATTGTGACACATCAACCAAGGGGTTTAACATTTTGTAGATTTTTTGTACTTTCAATCTCCACATTGGCTTTGCATTGCATCTGGGGTAAGATGTAAGTGCCTATTTACAAGACTAGGTTTGTTTGTATTCCATATGTGATGCAGAAGCAGAAGTTAGAGAGTCTGCACAAAGAGGTACAATGCACTCTCGAGCAAGCCCCGGGAAAGATCTCTGCAATGGGCCTCGAGTTCAGTGTGCACGGAGGAATGTGGGCATGCCAGGAGCATGCTATAGCCTGGATTCATATAGCCACAAATTTAGAGATGCAGTGGGCCATGTCTGTTATTCCTCCTGTAGCCAGCACTAGCCCAACAGTCTGCTAACAAACCTTGCTTGCAGTTTGAAGAGGGAGATTCTGTTTCCCTGACTCCCTTGTTGTTTCTGGGAGCAAAAACCCTTTTGATTTGTGATTTAGTCATGTGTGCAGGGCTGAGCTGCTTGAAAGAGGATTATGATGTGCACTACATATGTGTGCATGTGTCTGTAAAATCTCTATTATATACTCTATAGAGAATGATGCAGAATAAAGGTTTTATAACTATCCATCTAGGATGGGCACATTACTCATGAGTGGCGAAGCAAGACATACTTTATAGAAATTCATTTGCCTACTTCATAACCTATATATTATGATCTGGTCACATAAGTGCATCATGATTAATGAGTACAGTTTATGCAGCTCATTGGCTATGCTTAGTTGAATTTAAATATTCATCTGTTTGGGGTTTTTTTGTTATGATGAAGTTTGGGTTTCTTTCCACTTTGCTTCCCTCCTTGAGATCCTTTCATTTAAGCGATTGGAAAGACTTGATAGAGGGTGACGTAATCAGTGACATCTGAGTGGACATGTGTAGATTGCAGAAGAATCAAGGGCAAATAGTGAGAGCCATTCAGTGAAAATAAGAATAATTGAATATATATTTTGCGAAAACATAAACGCATTGCTCTGTTTTCTGTTTTTCCCCCTTCAGTATTGAAGTCCTTTGGCTTGACAACTGTTGCCTGGAATTTGCTTAATGTGTCACAGTTCTGCCCAGTAGTAAATGAAACAAGGTTCCTCAGACTTCACAAGCTGCCTTTCTCTCGCATATGGTGTTGCCTCTCTGTAGCAGAGCTCTGATGGGTTTTAAAACTGCCCTCTCACCTGCCCGCCAAGGCCATAAGAAAAGATTAGTAGCATTAATACTTGGAAGGGTTGAATCAATTCCTCTGAAGGACTTGGCAAAGTAACTTTCACTCTCTCTCTCTCTCTGTCTCTCCTGTTAATAACAAACTTGGCATAATCACATAATGAAATTTAAAATTGGTCTGTGGAATGCAATTTTAAACTTAATTGATCAAAAGACAGTTTTATGAAGCTCCTGTTTTTAAAGCTGTTAACATATTTAAACATTATTGCTTTTGTGCACATGCTTAATTGCCATGCTCAGCAGTAAACAATGCAATATTGTTGCCATCATAATAAAATGCTTTCAGCCCAAAGAATGACCACACTCTCTAATGTTAATTCTAATGTGTGATAGTTTGATTTCCCATTATGAGAGAAAACAATAGCACCATCTTCATCACAGGCTTTGGGGAGCAAACCTTTTTGAGAATTATAGTGAGATGCTTGTGTGAGTTTATGAAAATCTGATGTGCTTGGCAGCCAACCTAATACTTAATTATGTGACAAGCAATTCCATAGTAAAGGTATAATGCACCCTCTGCAGCCTCAGAGATGGGAGAGGGTTTCTTTTCTGGGCAAGTGGGAAAAGAGGACTCTGAGGTATCTTAAGGGTCTCCCCCATCCTTGTAGGAGCTCAGCTTCCTTGTGGGCTTGGGATGAAGGAAGGTAGCTGAGATGGTGAGGGCATCCTAGCAGATTGGCTGGTTTGAGGAGCACAGTAGAAGCCCACTGGCTTCTGCACGCTCAAGGGGAGGGCACATAAACCTTTTCCCTCTGGCCACGGAGCCTTTACACACCCAGAACAGCTCCCAGTCTTGGGGTTAGAGTAGAAGTGGATGTTTGTGTCATGCTAGACACCTTTTGGAGGCTGGGAAGGTTAGGAGGTAAAGTTCAACCTGTCATAATTTGTCAGGTATCTAGTATAGGTATGGGGCGGGGGATGTCTGGTTCCCCAATAAACTGGAATTTGAAGTGGAGTTAGGGGAAGGCATCCATAAAGAAGCTGGGAAGTGGGGTTGGGGTGTCTAATGTCTGGTACAGCAAGGAGATAACCCTCTTTCCCCCAACCTCTTAACCGTCCTACGAGGGGAGAGTGATGAGGTTCCAGCTACAGGCTAGAACTGTGCAGGCTTACAGCAGCACTTCACCAGACGGAACAGATTATGGAAGGAAGTGTGACCTGCACTGGATGGCTTATTGTTGGATAGCTCCCAGAATAATTAAATTAATAAAGTTATGGTCTAGTGAAACCACATCCCTTGTGTCTTGTCTTGTCTTGTGTGCCAGGAACAATCTATTGCAGAATACTGCTTAGTACAGTTCAGAATTGTTTGAATGAGGGAAAGAAAGGAAAGGGGAAATCAACAGATTTACCAAAGAAGTGGGGAAATTTCTTTACTTTGTTTCTCTACTAACATATGGGATATTCAGTCAGTCTCATTTTGTGCAGTTCATAATTTAAAGTATTTTAAGACGTGCACTCTTTTGTTGTTTCTTTAGTAACCTTATGTGAGCATACAACTTATCTTGCTTTACCAACATCAGTGAAAATTATTTCCTTGGCTCAAGGGGGGAGAGATAGCTCAGTGGTTTGAGCATTGGCCTGCTCAACCCAGGGTTGTGAGTTCAATCCTTGAGGGGGCCACTTGGGGATCTGGGGCAAAATCAGTACTTGGTCCTGCTAGTGAAGGCAGGGGGCTAGACTCAATGACCTTTCAAGGTCCCTTCCAGTTCTAGGAGATGGGATATCTCCATTAATTTCAATTTCAATTTAACTTATTTCATTACTTAATCACATATTTCATTGCGTCTATCTTTTTTTCTATTTATAAACTGCAAGCAATTTATTGCAAATTTGAAGTTCTTTGTGGAATAATGTGAATAATTAGTTTTCTTTATTTAATTTATGAGTAGTTTGTTGTGAATCTTCTAAATTTATCCCTGACTAGATGGCTGAACTTTGGAATCAGGCTTTTACTATAAATAATCAAATTTCAAGATCAAAATTCACTTTCCATGAATATTCACTGATTCTGCTAATTCTTACATTGTTGATATCTAATAGCATTCAGAGAATGTGAATATTCAAAGGGACAGTCCAAGGACAAAGAATAAGTACATCTGACATTATTTGCGTGAATACTTGTACAAATTTTCTGAGGTACAGTAGCAATGACCACAGGTGTTGAAAAATTAGGACATCAAAAATTGTGAATTTTTTTTTAAAAAGAAAATTTGGGGTTCTATTTATTTGTCTTCCAGTTTTTAAGCCTCTAGATTTCACATTTTCATGCTTTTTCTGCAACCATAAGGGCTAGAAACATACTTTATTTTTTAATGAAAGCTGACATTCTTATATAATTACTTCAAACCAGAAGCTGGGTTTTCAAGTATTGTGAGACTTGGCAACTCTGGATGTATTTGCTTAGCTCTACTTAAACTGATACATAGAAAAGCAGAGTATATACTGTTTTTATCTATCTAAACCAAAGGTTCCCAAACTGTGGCCCATGAATACTGGTGGTTCACAGAAAGCTGCCTGGTCATTTGATAAAAAGAAGAACAGGAGTACTTGTGGCACCTTAGAGACTAACAAATTTATTAGAGCATAAGCTTTCGTGGACTACAGCCCACTTCTTTGGATGCATATAGAATTTTGCGGATACAGACTAACACGGCTGCTACGCTGAAAACTGGTCATTTGATACTGGCTCGCCTGCTTGTTTCCACCTACTACATTGCATTTAAAAAGCTAAAAGCTCATGAATACTTTCCTAATTGTATTTTTTCATGCAGACAATTGCTTTTGTTGCCACAGCAATTTTACATGATCACAAATGGTAGGAAAGCTGGTTGGCACATGTCTATGGGTCCTGGTCTCTGTTAAGCCCTGATCTAATTCCTCTAAAACAAAGAAGAAGGAGGGAGGTCGTTTTGCTCATCTCTGGGAAGAATTTCTGCAGGTATTTAACCCAGCAGCACTGCCCGACCGTTTAGATAGGAAACAAAGAAAAATACTGTATCCAGTGGAAACTGTTGGAAGAAATAAGAGATGTAGAATGTAGTGTCCTACAATGGGGCATTTCACCAGTACTTATGATTTATTACACTCCCCCTTAAAAAATAGAGTGGGAGCTTTTCAGCTCCAGTTCAGGATAGCACATAAGCATGTGCTCTAGCCCATCTTTTTTCAGGATGTCACGTAAGCATGTGCTTAACAGAAGGGTATACTAAGTCCTACTGACTTCAATGGGCCAAAGTCTTGTTTTTACATATCATCCAAAAGTCAGCGGTGCAGCACAGTAAACCTGGGGCATCATACTGAAGCATTAGTTCATCACTGACTCTGAGGGCATAATGCCACATACTGAATCATCAACCCCACTTCCAACAGCACTGTGCATTTCTGGGAAGGACCCTGCTCAAGTCTTGACAATCTACCTTTGCTTATTAGCTTCTGGGCACTGATAAGATCACAGCACCAGGTGATGTTGCTACAGAACTGTTTCATTCTGTTACTGCAGCACTGGTTTAGAGACATGACAGTGCCAGTTAGTTATGTATGTAATTGTAAGTCCTTTCCATGAGACACTGTGGGAATGATATATTTTAATAGCTTTAGCTTATTCTACAACATATTGAAAATAGCATGGCTTTTATAGTAAATTTAATTTTCAGCTGAGTTTTGCAGTCAGCTGAGTTGGAATAAATCTATATTATTTAGTCTTACAAAGCAATGGCCACTCAGCACATTCAGTAATCCAGTACATTTAATTTTATGGGCAAATCCTTTACCATGCACCAAGCCTGAGGAGAAGGGTTTTGTTTAGGGAAAGGAGTGAGGATCCTGAGCGGGTTAGAGAAAGGACAGAACCTTCCTTATTTTCTTGTGAAGCTATTCTGTGGTGGTTTACACAGTGTTGGTCAGTGAATGTGCATACTCATGAATCTCCCAACCCTGCTCCTCCTAGCACTGCCTACAAAACCACTTTTTGCAGTAATGTGAAAAGTGCTTCGGAAGAGCAGGGTGGCAAGATACACAGGTGATGTGCCTCCTTCATTCATTCCAGGTAACATACCCATCTTGAAAGCTCACCAGTTTCAATGTGTCCAAGTTCCTCTGCTCTCATGCAATGGGGAATCAGGATTTGCACCAGCTGTCAAATTCCGGTGTCCTTGGCATATCCTAATAACAATAACCCAGATCAAACATTTAATATAGTTAATGCTTTTGCCAGGTTCATGGCTTCTTTTTTTCCCTTTTGGGAATATGGCATGTGTCTCTCATTTTTTCCTCCATTGCTGATAGCAGGATGAATAATAAATTGTGCTGAGGAGTCAAAACAGACAAAGCACTGAGAATGGCTACAATTTCAAATAGCTAAAATAAAACTTCAGATAGATTAAGCAACATTTTAAACCCCATTAAAGGTTTCAGGGCAATCCTGCAAGTGACACTGAGGATGGAGGTGGAAGATATTAGGGTTGCACAGGTGTAAGAAAGGGCAGAATTTCTGCTGTCTCTCTATTCCTGGTGTTGAGGAAAGAAGGCTGTTTTATTCTCAGAACCCAGTTATAGGCCTGACATTTTGGGGGGAGTTTGTCTTTTTGCTCTTAAGCACATAAACTGAGCATGTTTGGCATGGAACTCATTGAGAAAATAAACTCCACACTGCCATTTTGCAAAGTCACTTTTCAGAGCAGAATAGCCCTTTAAATCTTTTCTCAGACGCAAATCCAAATTGGACAAGACAAAATCATGTTCTAATGTGCCTTGTAGGACACATCCCCTGCAGCACTTCAATGAAATGTGTCTGACACTAGGCAGTGTGCATTGTGTGAGGTAAAAAATACATATTTTTAATGACAGTAAGAGCCAGTTCAACTTGCACATGAGCTTTATGTAAAGTCACATGGAAGCAAATTATTCATTCGACATGCAGGGTTCTGGGTAGTTCAGAAAACATTTTGGAACACTGAACTGGACATGCTTATTTCATCATGAACAGCTGAAGTAAATAATTTTACTCAGACAAGTTTTTTTATTTAAATTTCTGGTATAGAAGTGTGTATTCTCATCCAAAAACATGGGGCTCAGTTGTGATCTGGGGACACAGAAGTAAATCCCCTTACCAAGTGTTCCCCTGGGGCAGGGACATGGGAGGGCAAATATTGGCAGGCCTACACTGCCTCTCCCACCCCTGTGCAGCCTACAGCAAATGAGCAGATTGGGGGAAGGAGGGAGTTTTGGCTGGAATCCTCTATTATCTGGTTATTCTGCACTTTGGAACAGCTCCATATGGAGCTGCATGAAGTAGTCCCTGGGACTGCATTAATTTAGCCACTGACTGCACCAGCCTCTATATTAGCCCAGAATTCAGGAGGCATAAAGGGGGTATACAGAGAGCTTTACCCTCACAAATCCTGGGCTGTGCCCTGATCAGGAGCGCAACTTAGAATCTGGCCTATGGTTTACCAATTTTTACATGGCCTTGTTGGAGGAAAGTAAGGATTTTTTTCACCTTATATTTTGTAACATGATTGCAGCTCTAAATAAAAAATCAAATGCCACAGTACATTCTGCTCACAAATTTAATCTATTACTGTAATGACTCGTCATATTTTAGGGTTACCCTATTTCAGCAAGCAAAAAAGAGGACGGGAGGAGCCCCGCCCTAGCCCCACCCCCATCCTGCCCTAGCCCCGCCCCATCCTGCCCTAGCCCCACCCCTGCCCCTCCCACTTCCCCCCCTCAGAACCCCCAGCCCTCCCCCCGCTCCTTGTCCCCTGACTGCCCCCTCCTGGGACCCCTGCCCCTAACTGCCCCCCAGGACTCCACCCCCTACCTAAGCCTCCCTGCCTCTTGTCCCCTGACTGACTGTAAGTGGGAGGGGCAGAGGCGGGGCTAGGGCAGGATGGGGCGGGGCCAGGGCAGGACGGGGGTGGGGCTCCTCCCGTCCTCTTTTTTGCTTGCTGAAATAGGGTAACCCTATGTAAGTGGCACCATCCGGACGGCTGCCCTGCATGCGGGGGGAAAGTCCGGTCATTTACAAATTCCCCCCGGACACTATTTTTAGCTCCAAAAGCCGGACATGTCCGGGGGAATCCGGACGAATGGTAACCCTATCATATTTAATCACTTGATGGACATTGTTACTCATTTTAAAAAGTTGTATCACTTTTTCAGATATTTATTTGGAAGGATTTGTGCTGTACAAAGAGGATTTAAGTATCCTTTTGGGCAGCAGATTTATGCTTCTAGGAGATGCTAATTTAGTGGATTCTCTGGCCTTTGTATTTTTTTCCCCCTCAATTATTTCTTGGCTGGTAATGGTGAGCTCTGAGCAAAATAGACACATGGCAGTTTCCAAATTCTAGACAGTGTACATTTAATGCCTGTTATAAATTTCTCCTAAGTAGCGGTAGGAGCACCTTTAAAAAGGGATTTCTAATTAATCTTGGATGCATTATGTTTAGTGTGGGGAGGGATTGTTTTTTCCATACTGGCTAATTGCCCCAGCAATGGGTACAAATCTGTGTTGTTACAGTGCTGAGAAACAGACAAATTTAGATTTCATTTGGGCTACCTTTGAGCTTTAGTAAAAGCTGCATGAAGTGCTAGCATAGCAGATAATGGGATTGTAGTTACAGTATGTGAGACGTTGCATCACGAACATATACTCTGCACAGTTGTGTGTATGTATCCATCTATCACAAAAATTCTCCCCATTCTCACCCATTCCCTCCCCTTTGTCTAATTAAAAAAATAACTCTACTGCTGCTGTTCCCAGCATCGGCGCTTTGGCCACTGCCGGGGAGATAGAGCAAACCAGATGAGGGCAGCATGTGTAGCTGCACTGTTTGCACATCACTAGGGCTGGGGCTGTTGCTTAGTTTACAATATCTGGGCTGAAATCTGAGCTCCTTACTGAGGAAGGCATCCACTGATTTCAATGGGTTTAGGATTGGGTTTCTCCTCCTTCCGCCTCCTCCTTTTCTAATCATGACTACGTTGTACTGAGCTGTATACATCTGTGGGTTCAGATCCAAGCCTTTCCATGGTGTTGACAATGGAAATTGACATTTCACACAACGCCAGGGATAGCCTGGCATTCATCATAGCATCAGAACTCATTATAAACCTGTCTCATAAGTCATTTCATGGCTATATGGGGCCTGATCGTTTTCTAATTAAAGTCAGTGGGAATTTTTGTACTATTGGCAATAGTAGGAGCATGATCAGGCCCTTTATGCTATTTTTAAAATTATTATTTATGAATATGAGTAAACTGAACACTGCACTCCTGTCTCTGCCTGTCACCATTCATTATGTCTAGCATCCACAAACTCTGCCAGGGCAGAGAGAAGAATAGCTAGTACAATAAGCGTTGCCAACTGCACTTAGGTCTGTTGTATCTATCTGTGTCTCTAAGAGATTGTGTTTCTATATAAAAGGCAATTCTGCTCCGAAAAGTCATTATGTAAGAAATTAAGAATGGCACCTTATATTCAGTAGTTGTTGCTCCAAGTGTGTATTCAAAGACACCGGTTAACCTTCGGGACAGAACAGAGGTTTTTTATTATTATTACATTGTTGGTCCCATTGCAACGACACAGCTACGAGAGAGTGAACCTGGTTCTTTTGTAGCTCATTCATCAACAGTTGCTGACTAAATTTCAGTGTCCTGGCCTTCTCTGATGGATGTAGGGCTGCTCTTTAATAATTTATGAATACTGTATGTTGACCCAGTTATTGGGATGTTTACTGTATGACTATACTGGATAAAATCAACAGGGCTGTTGGGAAACAATCAGGAGGAAACAACAATGACTTGAGATAAGACAGCCCTCAGCGATCTCTTGAGAGCCATTGGCCCTTTGGCGATTGGCTAGCTCCCATTAAGCCTACCCTGACTGGTTTTGGACAGCAAGGCAAAAACCCCAGGAACTGAGCGGACAAAAGAAATCGGCTCGAAAATAATTACTCTAGTGGGAGGAAGCTGTTTCTGAGAAGCTGTTCAGGCTGACACTCTCAGGCTGATGTTGGGGATGCCTGAGGAAGCTTGGCCTACCTGGATCACCATCAGAGGGTGGAAGGGTTTTAGATAAGATTGGCATGCACATAGTGTTTTGTTGTTTAAAAATCCTTTTTCTCTTATGTTGTGCTTTGTTTCTGCTGCTAAAGTTAAACAATACTTACAGTTACTAAACAGCCTTCTTAAATGACTTTGCCACTGGTCACAGACTCCCAAAATGAAGAATAACAAGTGCTGAACCCAGTCAGACCTGCTGGGTAAGCACAGCTAATACACAGGGAGGTGTAGCCTCGGGCCTACTCTGAGAGTGGGAGAATTATGTGATTCCACGCAGGAGAGGTAAAGGCTCAAGGCCTGACACCTGAAGTGGCCACAGAGATACCAGGAAGGGGACAGAGCTGCACCTAAACCTGTAACAGTAACACACACAGTCTTCATGTATGCCCTTTATTACACCTGCGCAACTCCGGAAGTTGGGTAGCATGGGTGTAACTGACATCCACATTTAGTCAACAGAATCTTTATTGCTGGTAATTAAGTTTGGGCCAGAAAGAACACAGCTTGATTTTTTTTCCCCCTGTGTTTGCAGGGGCGACAGGTAACAGAAATAACTGTCATTAATAAATAAACTATTCCATTTGATCTGGAAATCACTGTGATGCAATAACTGTGGAGCCCAGCAATGCCATTTTTTGAAAGTTGCTTTTCAGAATAGAATTGCACTTTAAGGAAAACTCTGGAGTAATATAAAAACTGTTACATTTAATTAGAAGATAGAATAAATCACTAAAACATACAATTTTTAAAAGATTAGTTAATAATTAATAATTAAACTTATTGAAAGCCTGATGGTATGGGCCCTGAACTACTGCCTGCTTTTGATTTGAAATCAAGAAGAAGTTGAAGTCTCAGCATATTCTCTTTGTGTAGGACTGATTGGTTTAGGTTCGGGTGCATGTTAATTAGCTCTAGATTAAGTTGTGACCAATTTCTGCTGGCTATTCAGTGATCTATGTGAAAGAGTTTGGAGGACTCAGTCCAGTTCCTAGCAGGCAGGTATCTGCATCACAAAAACTGACTCCTTTGCTGGCAGTCTCAGTAGAGATGTCAAGGCATGGAAGGACCATGGAGGATGAACTACCCTCCTGCCACTAGAAACAGTCCCTCCAATTCAGGGTTTGAGTCACAATGACAGAACAGCGTAGGGAAGCTTACACTTTTATTGCTTATGCTGTATCTGTTCTGTAGGATAAATAGATGACTTCATATTGTCCAGGACTTCAGTGCTACTGTCTCTTGCTTTTCTTTTAAAAAAAAAAATTCTCTGCAGGGTTGAAGGTCTCAATTCCCAAAATGTTCATGTAATTCAGAGTATTTATTTTCTCTTAAGTGAAAACATACTCAGACTACATACTGGTTGACCTCCCAGAAGAACTGTAAATGTGTTTCCACTTGGGGTTAAAATCATTGTGGGTTGCTGAAGGGCACACTGCAGCTACCTGAACCATACCTAATCTGGACAAATTGCAAAGGAGCCACATATTACAACAGTGTCAATCAAATAACCTTTACAGTCTCTCACGAAAGGTTAAAATGAGACCCTTATGGAATTAAAGGGTCTAAAGCTCTAAAAATTGTCCTTTTGGGGGAAGAACAGCCCTTATTTCATTTTAAAAGATCTAGCTTTATTGCTTTTCATTGATATTTTATGTTTATTAACTCAGTGGTATTGGGTATCTTTTTGTTTCATTTTTTTCTGTTTTGCATAGCAGGGAGCTAAAGCTATTGTGAAGAGAGGCTAGTCTATTTTTTTCAGTTTGAGAACCACTGGTGTATTGTACAGGTTAGTTTACTTATAAAGCCAGCAGTAATCACAGCCACAATACAAACACAATTTAAAGTTAGTTCGGTAATAATAATTATATTATGATAGCACCCAATGGGGCCCCATTGTGCTTCTTGCTGTACAAACACGGAATACAGACAATCTCAATGGTTTACAATCTAAAGACAGAAACGGACAAAGGTTATGGGATGTGGGCATAGCAAACGAGCAAATCAATATGATGAAGAACAGGCACAGTTTAAAGTATGCCGTTTTGTAACTCAGACCCCAATCTTGCAACCAGATTTGCATAGCCAAGCCCATAACCCCTAAATAGCACTCCACTGACTTCATTGGGACTTCACATGGGCATAACTGTCTGCCTGTCCCGACTGGGTTGCAGGATTGGGACCATATATTATACCATTTTTGAATTGTGACATGATCAATGTGATCAGATAGTTTATGTGATTAAATAGATAATGTCAGCATAGAAATCACACTTAGGACTTGGGGTATAAATCTGCCCTGCAGTAGATGAAATGGCAGTAAATTAAAGTGCACTAGGGAACTTTTAGTAAGCAGTAGCGTCCAGAAGGACACTTAGTATGCAGCAAGCTAGTATGGGGTAGATTCATGCCCCACTTGCCACAAACTAGGTGTTTGGATAGAAAAGCCCTTAGAACAGTCTATGCCTCTATTATCAATAGCACCTGGATTATTAAAGTGACATAATTTTAAAAATACAATTTATTTTTCCCCACTTACAATCTATTTACTTTTTGATTTCACTCTGTGTTGACAATGAAAATAGACTGCAGAGTATCACTTTTGTTTATAGTCAGTTTCAGTTTCTGATTATTTCATAAACTACCACAGTGCAGCTTGTTTAGGTTCACAATGCTTTATGAGACAGTTTTAAACTGAATTACCTAAATTTTTAAAATGTAATGTAAACATTCTATTAATATGCAGTTCTGTAAAAGAATAAACAAATCAGTAACTCTTTTCTTATTTAATATAATCTACATTTTGCACTTAAATCTAGTTCAGTATCCCTTTAACTCCTTCCACTGTCTCTGTTGATAAGATCATTACAGATTTCTATTGCTATTATTTTATTTACAAATTTTTATATTCATATTTTGTTTGTTTTTTAATGATAGAAATGTAAGGATAAAAGTTCATGCCAGGTGGTTACTGGTCGGCCACCATCATCTCTTTAAATTGAGTGTAACAAAAAGTACTATGTTTCATACAGTAAGGTTCCATTTTTACTACAACAGTGACGTGACTTAATTATTGTTGGCGAGAGAATCCACAGCTGAAATACCACACAAAGAGGACGCATGGTCAAGAGCATGGATATGATTTTGTCACCGTATAATTATGCACAATTCATGGTACAGTCACAGTAAAAGTCAATAATTTCATGCTATGGTCATGGCAACCTTGGGGACCCAGCTGCCACGCATTAATGCTTTGTTAGTTCACTTTGATCTAGTCCCTTTTTGCAGGACTAGAGCAAAGGGAACTATCAAACTGTTAATGCGCAGCAGCTGATCAAAGCGAACTAATGAACTGTTAATGCAAGGCAGCACGATCTATATAAATGGCAAAATTCATGGTTCCATGACAGTGGTGACCTTTCACAGTCACACTGAAGTAAATGGCAAAATTCTCAGGTTCTGAGATAGTGGTGACATAATCGTATCCTTAGTCATGAGGCTTGAGAGTGAGACAGCCTAGCACTGCTACACACTTCCTATGTAAACATGCATAAATCTCTCAACTTATTTGTGTCATATTTTTCCCACATGTCTAATGGGAATAATAACACTTAGCTATCTTGCGGAGGAGAGGGGGTGGTAGGATAAATTTAAGATCCTCATTAACGGCTGGATTCTATGTTATGCTGTCAGGAGGTATGGTAAAGATGGTTCACTACGATTAAAATTTATTTATTTATTTAGTTTTGTATTTCTGTAGCACCTAGGACCCCAGTTAAGGACCTGGACCCCATTGTGCTAGGCTCTGTACACACACAACGAAAAGACAGTCCGTACCCCAAAGAGCTTATATTCTAAGCATAAAAGATGGATCCAGACAGACATGAGAGTTCAAGGAAACAATGAGACGCTATTGTCTAAATAGAAAAGACAGACACAGGGTAGGGAGAAATATTGGCTTTAAGCAAACTTTTCACCTCCCAGTTGCTGAGCGGCTCCACTCTCCAGTGCAGGGAGCAGTCCAGAGTATCTGGAGATCAATAGCTCTCTGGCCATTCCTCATACTGTCTCATGGCATGTCCACTCACCAGTGGGCAGCCAGTAGAGGGCTGTGTACACCAGCCGTAGTCTACTCCTGCACTGGGAGAATTCTTCCAGCAGCTGTTGCAGCTCCTTCACACTGCCAGCATAGTGTACAGAGGATACAACAGGACCTAGAATGTGGCTTTAAGTTTCTATCAAAATGCAAAATACTATTACTTATTATTTAGCAATATTTTTTGTTGCTGCAGTTGCTAGTTATTCTTTGACTTGCGATACCCCAACCTGTAGCTGGATGTCATGCTGGGATAATAACTGAAGTCAGGCACTGCTGTAGTGTAAATATAAATATGACCCAGAGGAAAGAACTTCTGTTATCTTTGAAAGGACTCAACCCTGGAAGTACTAAAAGCGGGCAAAGTACCATACATAATCTGATAGCATGAAGATACCTTATTTTGGGTTACAGGCAAATTAAATAAACAGGCTTGAAAGAGATCAATCCCATATTGCATAAATTTCCTTCTCTTGTGTGAAACCGGTCATATTAATGATTTCCAGCACAATGCTTTTCAGATACAGTAGCAAATGTAATCTCTGGATAGTGAGGATGAAGTATCATCTGCAAATTTGACTAATATGTCTCCAGACAATTCAGAATATCATCTTCTACGCAGCATCTGATATACTAAAAAAAAATCTATTTATGTTTGACACTTTACATTTTTGGCAGTTTGACAGACTGCACAGTCCATCATTCTGACATATTGCACCACAACTTTGTGACACACTGGAGCACCAAGAATAATTAGATGTTGGAGTGAAGTTTTTGCAACACCATCACCCATCCATCTACCTAAAGCAGAGTGTATAAAGCCAGCTGGCTAATTAGCCAAATTACATGGATATTCAGCAGATCTGTAATTTTTTATTAGCCAATAGAAATGTATGTGCTTCAACTAATGTGCATGATTCTGGTGAGAGATAAACATTGGGCCCTGTTCTCTAACCCCATCCACATGTGGGGTAGTCCCATCAAACTCAGTGAGACTGTTCGTGAGGATAGGCAGTACTCGAAGTGCACGAGAGTTATAGAATCAGACCCATTGCCTTCAATTTATTTACACATTTTTGTAAATGCATTTCTTAAAAGGAGAAGGAATATCAATAAAAGTACAGTGTTCACAATGAAGAAGTGGAGTCACTGTGTGTTTTTGCATATGACCAGGCAGGTATCTTCTCATGATTAACGTCAAGGGAAATTGCATCCATGTCATTTAATCTCCTTGTGCTTCAGCTATGCACAGTGAGGCTAAATCAGGCACAAATCCAGTGTGCTCTCTAAGCAGCCAGTCTGTATGTTAGAGTTCAGTAGCCCAAGCCTTATCCTGTTCAGAAACATCCTCTCTCAGGACCCAACTGGTTATTGGTGTGAGCTGTCCACTTCTTGAACTGTCCCTCTTTATTATGTCTTGGAGGGGGAAGTGTGCCTTTGAGTAGTTGCTTTTGTAGAGGGGAAAACTCGCTGAGCCCTCTTTCTTCTTTAGAATACCTACTCAGAGGAGCGATAATTTCACCCTAATTGTATTCTTGACTGACTTGACCTATATTTTTCCTTCCCTACCACACCACCACTACCACCTGCCCTACTCCCAAAGATTTATTACTCCATGCAAATAGATACCTTAAGAAAAAACAAATTACCAAATGTAAACTGATCTTATTAAGGGTAGAAAGATAAAGCAGTAAGATTTCATTACACACATGTTATATGAATAATTGCCTTTTTTTATTGCAAGTCATTCAAATTACATCCTGCAGATATTCATAGAGACACAGCTCATAACAAACTATCTTTCAACTCAAAATAAAAAAAGAGGCTGAAGCTATTGGCACCATATTAATTCAGACAATAAAGAAGTAATTACACGTCTTCAACTGCCGCCCTTTTAACTGTCTCTCACTCAAATTACTTTTCCCCTCTTTGTCATTTTTTTGCTTTATTGTAAATGTGTCAGTTTTTTCAATGTTCATTTTCAGAGCTCTGTTTTCAAATGACAGACTCACAAATAAAAAATTAGAGTGCCCCAAACTTTGTGACAGGGGAGATTTGAACTCTGAATCTAGATTCAAACTTTACATATGTTTATAGTTCATTGACCAAACTCTAAACCCAAACATCCCCCTACTTGGGAGTGTTCAAAATCTGGATCCACGTCTTAATTTTTCAAATTGGAATCACTCTAATTACAATAAGTAAATACATTTTCAGCTCTATAGTGTCCTTGATCCAATGGGCATCTCTTTAAAGTATCCTAACCTCACTGAAACTGTTTATATCCCTTATATGGCTATTTGGCTTTCATGTGGATCTTCTCTGCAACAGATTAATGTCAGCACTAAGGGCAGGTCTACACTACGGCAGGGATTGACGCTCTGAGATCAATCCACCAGCAGTCAATTTAGCGGGTCTAGTAAAGACCCGCCAAATCAACTGCAGATCGCTCTCCAGTCAACCCCTGTACTCTACCCCCGATGAGAAGAGTAAGGTAAGTTGACGGGGAACTCGACCTAAGGTACGTCAACTCCAGCTATGTTATTCACATAGCTGGTGTTGCGTAGTGTAGGTCGACTTACCGCAGTAGAGTAGACATAGCCTAAGCCACAGAGCATTTGAGAAGTAGAGCAGTATGCAGATGTTCAGACACTGCATACATTCCTGTAACTAATAGCACTCGGTTCAGAAACAACTGAGCTGAAGCACTAATAGCTAACATATACATATGTTCTAATATTTTAACAAAGGTAAATTTATCACACAACATAAGGATAAGGACCTTCTGTTTCACTACAAAATCTTCCAATAAAAGTAATTTCTCAGGTTCCCAAAACATATTGGAAAACTGTTATTTTTCCAAATACCGCCTGACATGCCTGCCCTCCCACTTGTTGGTATAATTGCAAAATATATAGAGTCCTTAAATCCATTTACTCTAAAAATATATGGAACATGGCAGTTTGACTTGCAGGCTAATGACTCCTCATAGAGTTGTGCGGTGCGCAATTACATGGATAGCTATTCTGTGTCCTATATGTGCAAGGAAAACCAAATGAAAATAGTTCTATATTATACACTCCAAGCGTTATAGAGAAAAAAATAATATTCTTCAGTTATGTTATTCTTGCGCCTATGTCTCACAGCTGTGGGAATACATCAACATTAAGATAAATGTCAATTAATAATTTATTCCTTAACAGCTTCCTGGGACACTAGTTCACTATATAGAAATGATTACCAAGCCATTCCTTGGATTTTCCCTGATGCTCTCTCATTCAAGTGTTAACTAGGCTTAAGCCTGCTTAGTTTATGAAAGCTGATGAGACCAAAGCTGAAGTTGATATGGCTCTGGGGGGGGATGGCGGCGAGGGGGGATACACACCAGCTAAGGATCTGCCCCCTCCCTTTTTTATCATCTTTAGCCAAAACAAAGTAGGAAGAACATAAGAATGGCCATACTGGGTCAGACCAAAGGTCCATCCAGCCCAGTATCCTGTCTGCCGACAGGGGCCAATGACAGGTGCCCCAGAGGGAGTGAACCTAACAGGAATTGATCAAATGATCTCTCTCCTGCCATCCATCTCCACCCTCTGACACCATTCCTTACCCATCCTGGCTAATAACCTCCATGAATTTATCTAGTTCTCTTTTAAACCCCCTTATAATCCTAGCCTTCACAACCTCCTTAGGCAAGGAGTTCCACAGGTTGACTGTGCCCTATGTGAAGAAGAACTTCCTTGTATTTGTTTTAAACCTGCTGCCCATTAATTTCATTTGGTGGCCCCTAGTTCTTATATTATGGGAACAAGTAAATAACTTTTCCTTATTCACTTTCTCCACACCACTCATGATTTTATATACCTCTATCATATCCCCCCTTAGTCTCCTCTTTTTCAAGCTGAAAAGTCCTAGCCTCTTTAATCTCTCCTCATATGGGGCCCGTTCCAAACCCCTAATCATTTTAGTTGCACTTCTCTGAACCTTTTCTAATGCCTGTATATCTTTTCTGAGATGAGGAGACCACATCTGTATGCAGTATTCAAGATGTGGGCGTACCATGGAGAGAGAGAGAGAGAACAGTCAAGCAGTGTCTGACAGCGTTTAGGACAGAATTCTGCAGCAAAGTAGTTTCATAGCAGTGTGGGAGATCTGTATCAAGAAGAGCCCATTTATATTGCTGATTTTTACACTGCCATTTGCTTCTTTTTAGCATCTTACTGCTGGTAGCGTGTGATAGAGAAATGGATATAATTTGGATCTGCTCACAGTTAGAGTAAGGTTTTTTTCCCTCACTTCCCTGCTTGCTAAATAAAAAGACAGCATACAGTTCTGATGCAGAATGTGCTTAAACACGACCATTGCTGTTGGTGTGTTGATTGGTGATTCACTAAATATCCTCCTAGAATAACTATAGGTGAAATAGGAAAAGAGTGTTGATTGTGTTTGTGCTCAGTATGTTTTAGCTATTGTTCAAGGACCATTAATTCTAATAAAAATACTGCCCCTGAAATGTTGTTATAGACTTAGTTAACACTGTTTACCATGTATATGTACTTATGGCTGACTGTCACCTAGCATGGGCCTCAGAGACTGGTCTGCCCAGGGGCTAGTGTAAGTTAGACCATTCAGTGTTTAGGAAAAAGTTCTGAGTATTTCCATTTTGTGCTAGTTCTATGCTTTTCCCTTCTTTCTCTGTTCATTTAGGATTTTGCACCATAACTAAACTACCAGTTGCTCTGCAATTTTTACAAGGAAACTTACATTAATGAATACCAATTCTTAGTATGTTACACTTGTGGGGTTTCTATTATAATTTTTATTTTAGCATGCAGTATATTTATGTAAAGAAAATCTTAGGTCTTTTAGGATTACAAATGTTAGAAATTGAAGTCTTCTCAAATAATCGAGTGCATTCTTAGCAATTCCAGGATGCAGACAATATATCAGATATTTAAACTGATACTATGCCTGATCTTAGTCAAACATTAGTGGGCATATGGAAAAATCCAGACACAGTTAACTAGGGTTACCATATTTTGTGCCTCCAAATGGAGGACACTCCCCGGGGCCCTGGCCCCGCCCCCAGCCCCGCCCACGCCCCAACTCCGCCCCCTCCCAAAGTCTCCGCCCCCTCCCCTGCTTCCCGCGAACATTTGAGTCGCGGGAAGCCTGTAGCAGGTAAGGGGGAGTGTGGGGGGAGGAGGCGCGGCCCAGGCTGGCCCCCGGCGGCTCCAGCCTGGGTCGGCTCGGGCCCTGGGGTGCCGGCCCCAGCTGACCACCCCCGGCGGCCCCCCCGGCTCGGTGACCCCGGACCGGCTCCCCGACCCCGCGACCCCGGACCGGCTCTCCGACCCCGCGGGCCCGGACCGGCTCCCGGCTCGGCTCCCCGACCCCGGCCCGGCTCCCCGACCCCGCGGGCCCGGCCCGGCTCCCCGACCCCGCGGGCCTGGCCCGGCTCCCCGACCCCGCGGGCCCAGACCGGCTCCCCGACCCCGCGGGCCCGGCTCCCCGACCCCGCGGGCCCGGACCGGCTCCCCGACCCTGGACCGGCTCCCGGCTCGGCTCCCCGGCCCCGCGGGCCTGGCTCCCCGACCCCGGCCCGGCTCCCCGACCCCGCGGGCCCGGACCGACTCCCGGCCCCGCGGGCCCGGCTCCCCGACCCCGGACCAGCTCCCCGACCCCGCGGGCCCAGACCGGCTCCCCAACCCCGGCTCCTGGCTCCCCGGCTCGGCTCCCAGCTCCCCGACCCCGGCCCGGCTCCCGGCTCGGCTCCCGGCCCGGCTCCCAGACCCCGCGGGCCCGGCACCGCGCCCCCAGCTCCCCGCCCAGCCCCGCGCCCAGCCCGGCCAGGCACTGCGACCCTGGCCCGGCCTGGCCCCCGGCCCCGCACCGGCCCCGGCGACCCCAGACAAAGAGGCCCCGGCCGAGCCCTCCCGATTTTCCCGGACATGCCCGGCTTTTGGGGATTTCCCCCCGGACGGGGATTTGAGCCCCCAAAAGCCGGACATGTCCGGGAAAATCCGGACGTATGGTAACCCTAAGTTAACCATAACTGAATGTGTTGCCTGTTCTGGTTTTTTGTTCCATCATCTATTTTCATTTAACAACACTGATCTGTATTTGCGACCAGAGGCTCAGATGCTTCAGTGATCTGAATCCTTTCATTGTCACCTTGTGCTACGGTTACTCATTTTTCTTCTGCCACTACATTTAGAAACAACACAGAATCCTGGAATTTCCTTAGTGTGCTGTGCAAGAAAACCCAATTATGTATTTTTCAAAAACCATGAAACCTTATGCTTTAGTCATACCATGATAAATTTTCTAGGGCTATGGCTTTCCAAAAACTAGTGTAGTACTTGCCTTTGTGTACTTCGAGTATTCCCACTAACAGTGCCTAAAGTTAACTACGGTAATTGCATAGATGTTTTTAAGGATTGGGGCCTACATGTAAATTTTTACTAAGCATGATGTTTAAGCCTAATTTAACCACAGAAGCTCCATCCTATTGTCCTGGAATATCCACATTTGGCTTCTCACAATCCATGGTTTTAGATTATCTGCTATTTCCAGCCAAACTTTATCCTCTGCAATAAAAAAGTACAAGAAAATATATGTGTAACTGTGTAAAAAAGAATGGCCTCATGATTAGAAGTGGAGACTGAGAATCAGAACCCATGGGTTATCTCCCTAATGCTGCTATTAATGTGCTGGGTGAACTTGGGCAAATCACTTGCTCTCCATTTTTTCAGTTTATCCTCAAACAGGGAACAATGATACCTACTGTAGTTCACAGCATGATTTTGAGCCTTAATTAAAGGCCAATATCAGCCGAGAAATCCTATTTCCAGCTGAAAAGGCACCTGCAATTGTTGCAAGTCATACTTAAAGTTAATATAACTGAAAAAAGCTAGCGGAGAAAATTATTCTCAATTTTTGTTTAGTTTGTTTCATTGTGCAGGTGACGGCACTTGAAGTGAAATACAGCCCTTTGAAGAAGGCAAGCACAAGGGATATACACCAACTTAAAAGACCCAGTCATGCAACCAATGCATGTGAATAGTTGTATTAACTTATGGTGAGCACTTGTGCTCACTTTTGTGCAGGATCAGAACCTTACACCCCAATCCAACAAACATATATGTGCTTAGCTTTGTTTATAGTAAAGGAGGAATTTATACAGGAAGTTCCTTAGTTTAGGCTCCATCTAAACCAAAACAAAACCAGATTGCTGGCATGTAAAATTGAAAAGGTCATAGATGAGTTTTTAAACTAAGGGCTAGTGGAAAGCCAACAGAGACATCCCATAGGGGAGGATCTATAAATGGGGATTCTCTATATCAGCGTTTCTCAAACTGTGGGTCGGGACCCCAAAGTGGGTCATGACCCTGTTTTAATGGGGTCACCAGGGCTGGTATTAGACTTGCTGGGGCCCAGGGCCAAAGCCTGAGCTCCACCGCCCAAGGATGAAGCCAAAGCCTGATGGCTTCAGCCCTGGGTGGCGGGGCTCATGTTACAAGCCTGGGGCTTCAGCTTTGCCCCCCGCTCATGGCGGTGAGGCTTGGAGCTTTGGCCCTCCAGCCCAGGGTGGCAGGGTTCAGCTGGTCTCAAGCTTCAGTCCCCCCTCCTGGTGTCTTGGAGTACTTTTCATAGTCAGAAGGGGGTCATGGTGCAATGAAGTTTGAGAACCCCTGCTCTATATCCTAGTAAAGAGGAGAGGATAGAAGTTGATAAAGTACAGGTAGGAACTGAAGAGAAACAATCAATGAAAAAAGAGTCACATTCAATTACATCAGTTGAAGGCAGACAACTAAAAAGTGACCACTTTTATAAGTGCTTGTACACAAATGCTACAAGTCTAAATGCTAAGATGGATGAATTTGAGTGCCTGGTATTAAATGAGGATATTGATATAATACGCATCACAGAAACTTGGTAGAATGATGACAATCAATGGGACACTTTAATACAAGGGTACAAAATATATAAGAATGACAAAATAGGTTATGCTGGTGCGGGAGTGGCACTATATGTGAGAGAAAGCGTAGAGTCAAATATAGTAAAATTCTTAAATGAATCAAACTGTAAATAGAAATTCCATGCTTGAATAATAAGAGTATAGCAGTAGGAATATATTACCAATCACCTGACCAGGATGGTGATGGTGATTTGTGAAATGATCTTGGAGATTAGAGAGAGTATAAAAATAGAAAACTCAATAATAATAGGGGATTTCAACTGTCCCCGTATTGAGTGGGTACATGTCACCTCTGGACGGGATGCAGAAATGAAGTTTCTAGACACCATTAATGACAGCTTCTTCTGAAAGGTGGTTCTGGAACCCACAAGGGGAGAGGCAATTCTTGATTTAGTCCTAAGTGGAGCAGGATCTGGTCCAAGTGGTGACTATACTGATCAGTAATAGTGACCATAATATAATTTAAATGTAAACATCCTTATGGGGGGGACACCAAAGAAGCCCACTACAGTAGCACTGACCTTCAGAAAGGGGAACTACACAAAAATAAAGAAACTAGTTAAACAGAAATTAAGAGGTACCGTCCCAAAAGTGAAATGCCTGCAAGCTGCATGGAAACTTTTTAAAGACACCATAATAGAGCAGTGGTGGGTAACCTGCAGCCCGCGGGCCGCATGCGGCCCATCAGGGTAATCTGCTAGTGGGCTGCAAGACAGTTTGTTTACATTGACCGTCTGCAGGCACAGCCACCCACAGCTCCCAGTGGCTGCGGATCACTGTTTCTCACCAATGGGAACTGCGGGAAGGGGTGCGGGCCACAGGGATGTGCTGGCCACCACTTTCCACAGCTCTCGTTGACCAGGAATGCTGAATCGCGGCCACTGGGAGCTGTGGGTGGCCGTGCTGATGGACAGTCAATGTAAACAAACTGTCTCGCCGCCCACCAGATTACCTTGATGGGCCGCAGGTTGCCCACCACTGTAATCGAGGCTCAAATTAAATGTATACCCCAAATTAAAAAGAACAGTAAGAGGACAAAAAAAAATCCCACCATGGCTAAACAACAGAGTAAAAGAAGTGGTTGGAGGGAAAACGGTATCCTTTAAAACTTGGAAGTCAAATCCTACTGAGGAAAATAGAAAGAAGCATAAACTCTGGTAAATCAGGTGTAAAAGTATAATTAGTCAGGCCAAAAAAGAATTTGAAGAGGAAAAGACTCAAAAATTAAAAGCAAAAAATTTAAGTACAACAGAAGATGGAAGCCTGCCAAACAATCAGCGGGGCCACTGTTTGATTGAGGTGCTAAAGGAGCACTCAAGAAGACAAAGCCATTGTGGAGAAGCTAAATGAATTCATTGCATTGGTCTTCACTGCAGAGGATCTGAGGGAGATTCGCATACCCAAACCATTCTTTTTAGGTGACAAATCTAAGGAACTGTCCCAGATTGAGGTGTCAGTAGAGGAAGTTTTGAAACAAATTAATAAATTAAACGGTAATAAATCACCAGGACCTAAGTTCCTTCTAAGCTGCACGGCTGTTCAGCTGCCTATTAAGCCCCACGCTGGGGGTCAGGGCTGCAGTAGGGAGAGATGCCTCAGCGGGGAGAGGCACCCCTCCCCGCTGGCCCCAGCACGGACCTGCCCCAGACTTTCCACTGCTGGGGGAGAGGAGCCCCTCCCTTGGCCCAGCCCAGCCCTGCCAGAGCTGCTGCAGCAAGTGTCACACATCACCTCCATATTGGTGCACATAATAAAATTCATTCCGCACATGTTGTTGTTGTTATTATTTTATTATTATTGGTCTTTGGGTTTACAGGATAAAACATGTTTCTTTGTAGCTCCTCAGTCAAAGATAAACAAAAGGTTAAAAATCCTCACTTTTTCCGTTGTAATTTCACCTTCACTCAAATAATAAACAAGGGACTTTTGTGGGCCTCCAGAATGCCAAAAAGCAAAAGCAGAAGTAAAGTTGACTCAGAGGATTTCTTTAAAAGTAGATTCCCTTTATTGTTTTGTGAGTGTCTAGCTGTACTTGCCCTGAACTCTCTCTTCATGTCAACAGGGAAAAAAATTGGATAAAGGCAAGAAAAACAAATGTTTGGTTTGTTTCAGAAGATTTATACAAGTATAAATGCCTTGGAAACTAAGTTTGATTATCAATAATAATAATTAATAATAATAATAGACATGAGTCCAATGGGCAAAATTTTGGAAAATTTACACAGAGGTTGACTTAGAGGAAGCAGAGATCATTTTAGTGGCCACCTGGGAATCTGGAGATTTTTTTAGATAAATAGCAAAAGATTTTTATCTTCTGTGCTTTTGTGGCTGTCAGTGGAAGCCAAAAGAAAGGAGTTCTTGGCTAGTGAAAAAGCATTCAAAAATCATCAAAGCAATATGTATCCCATGAAGTTTTTCATACAATAAATTCTCCTAAAATATTAAATCAGCAGAAATGTTACTGAGTGAAGTTGTAGCAGAGAAGACTGAAAGAGAGAACTCATGATAATGTAATAGAACAATGTTTTTCCCCATTATTCTGTATTTAATGAGCTTATAATTATGTTTAGATAGTGAGAAATCGCCTCTTTACCCCTCCCCAAAAAGGAAGGGACATTTCCCTAAGGAATTTACTAGTAGCAGTACTTTGGTGATGGTTCAGCCACTCATTATAAATATCTGTTCCTAACATTGCCATAAAAATTCATTCCTGGCTGAAACTTGGAACACAAGACTACCTCCAGCTTAATGTATAATCATCATCATGCCCCAAAACATCACCTAATTTCTTGAATAAATAATTCCATTTATCATTATAATTCTTAAATATTTGTCATAATCATATAATAATTGTAATTCATTTGTACAATGCTATGTATAGACATGGTAGATCACAAAATGTAGAGTTTGATACTTTCCCTTCTCTGAAATGTTTATCTCCCAAGAAAGATAACAAAGACAAGATGCAAGAACTGAGCATAGGTAAGGAAGGGTTAGGTTTGTTGATGAGATAAACGGGGTAGGAATCCCTTCAGAAAGGAATTGGTTTAAAGTAGACATTTGAAGGAGAGAAAAGGTGGACTAGTGGGGAGGGACACAAAGGGGGCACCAGCCAAAGGGGGACACATGGCCCCACCATGTTGCCTCACCACGTGACACCTGCACATGACTCCTCCCCACCCCATGCTCTCCCCATCCCATGTTACCTGGGGCAGGTGTGTGTTTGTGTGTCTCTGTCCCACTACACTGCACCGCAACAGGCAGCGTCCCCTCCCAGGCAGTGTGGCCAGAGGCTGCCTGGAACTCGGGAGAGTGCTGCTGCCCCATCCCATCATATTACCTGGTGGGGGGGCTCTGTCCTGCTACACTGCACTGAGCTGCACTGCACCATGCCAGGCAGCGTCCCCTCCCAGACAGCATGGCCAGAGGCTGCCTGGGAGCGGGAGAGTGCAGCAGCCGGGCAGGGTGGCCAGAAGAGGAGAGGCTCTGGCCCCGGCTCTGACCCCGCCAGCTGCTGGCCCCTTGCCCCACCCCTGATGTTTGGGGAGGGTCATGTGATCCTTTGCCTCCCCCACCCCCCATGGGTTGCCATTAATTCAGAGTGTAGGAGTAATATCAGTGTTGTAAGCCAATTAGGAGAGAGGACTGCAAGGAGTGTGGGAAGGGGAAAATTACTGCAGAAATGGGGATGTAGTCAGGATTGTATATGCCCTGAAACATGAAGACAAGGAGCCAGAATTGGAGGCAGGGGTAGGTTTTCCAGGGGAGGGGGCTAGAGAGGATGTGTATTGTTCCCCTTCCACCCCACAGAGATTTCCAAAAAAAGATAGTACAGCTTGGAATTGGTAGCACACTTCTGATGGAGCATAAATCCAGGATCATACTAGTTGCGAGGCACAGGATCTCCATACTGATGGCCCTAGTCTCCCTCGGGTTCCCTAGGATCCACATGATTTCTTGGGGCTCCACAGTTTGGAAAAGAGCCTACTCAGGGGTGGAACCATCTCCATTCCTCCCAACGGAACTATGTGAAGGTTTCTCCTCAAGGAGAATTCTCAAGGAAATTTCGTTCCCACCAGAGTAACCTCTTGTGGATTTTATCCCAGGAGCAGGCAGTTCAGTCCCTAGTGACCAGTACATTAAAAGACATTCTTGGCATACATTCCTGTTTCCTTTTTTAAAAATAAACATTGTAAAACAAAGGAAACATGTCTTGGGCACATGATCTAAACATCAGCACTCTGACATCTGTATAACAACTCATCAGCCCGATTCAATCCAAAGGATACAGACTTTTTAATATGAGAAAAGGTAATGAATTGAGAGAGTTTGTTCTTTTAAAATTAAGAGAGCAGGAATGTAGCGAAGATGTGAAAATAGGTGTAAGGATTCCTACAAGTCAAATGTCACAAGTTGACATTTCGGTCTGACATTAATGAAGTATGGTGCAGAGGCAAGAAATAGGATGTCATCAGAAACCCCTCATGGTAGATGAGATCTACCTTTGCCTAACCTGTGTTGAGTCAGATACAGTACAATATTTGTCTGCTATGTAAACTGGCTGCGAGCATGCCTTTTTATGTTGTCTTTGTCTCCCTACCTTCAAATGTCAACAGCACACACTGGATAATATTACGATCATTTGGGATGAAGAGCGAAATGTGAATGAAAAATGTTGACTGATCCTAAAGTGTATCATGGAAAATATGGGATTGAGTGGATTTCTCCTGTCCCATTTGCACTGTGACTGATTTTGTCCTAGGTCTGTAAACCCACATGGATATTTATTCCCTCAAAATGTGGCTTCCTTTCAATTCACTTGCAAAAGCTGTAAACCATCTATCTAGTTTTCTTCTTCTGCCATTTCATTATAATGTAATGAGTTTGCTTGCTAATTAACTGAATCAGGCATCATTTAATCATATGATTGATTTTTCTTTATGCTCAGTAAATGCTTGTTGCTTTTGCTCATAATAACTAATGCTCAGAGGGACTGCTCTTCTCACATTTCAAATGGCTAGAAAATGCTGGATACAGGTTGTAGATACCAAGGGTGGCTTTAGTGTGCTAATACAAAGTGCAGTCTGTCCTAATTGTGATCACTTTGGATATTTGGGTAAAATTAATGGTAATATGTTTCTGTTGGGCACACCTGTCTGTGTGCTGTATAGGTGTAAGGTCAAGATTTTCCAAAAAATACGGGCCTAAAGCAGTATTGTCAACCTCAACTGTTCAAACATCACGAGTCTCCACCCCCACCCCCCGCCATCATGAAATTGGCTTAAAATGATGCGATTATAATTTGCCTTCTGGTTTGTGAAGTTTTATGGTACACTTGGGTTATGTTTTCAAGCAATTTACCACAACCACAAGGGCCAGAATTTTTCCTTTTTTTAATATAAAAGGAGAGATTATGTAATAACAACAAGACTCCTTGACTTTAAGATAACCAGCAACTATCATGAGACTTGCAATAAAATCCAAGGAGTTGGCAAAAAGCCAGACTTCCAACCCATATTTCTAAAGTGTTGATTCCTCCACAACTTCTTTTGACCAAACTGGCCACTTATTTAAGTGACTAAATATGGATTATGGATTCTAAATACGGAGCGTAACTTCAGGCTTATATCTTTGAGAATTGTAGTCTTTGTCCCCATATTCACAAGTAACTCAGCCATAGCAACATGAGGCTTTGGAAGAGCTTAATTCTTTGTTTCAAGTGTTCAAAATTTGTGTGTGAGAAAGGATTAAACTGATAACAACAAAATTTTACTCCTTTAAAATTAGTCACAAATTCCCTAGAAAAAAGCCCAAACCCTCCTGCCAGGATTAAAAATAGCAAGGGGTGAGATTCCATGCTATATCTCTTAGAGAGATGGCATGGAACTCGCAGCCCGAGAGAGGGATAGAAACGGTGCTTTTACACCATCTTTGCACTGCTCTGATCTTGGCCTGTCCCAAAGATTGAAGAGGTAATTTAGGTAGTAGCCCTCCTGGAATCCTCCCCTGGTGGGAAATGTGGCTTTTAGGACATCATTATAATGCTCTGCTCTTTTACTCAATGTAAAGGAACCAGATCTGGGGTGAAGATCTCTCTCCAGAATCTTACTGATATACTCTTATGCCATGCTAAATAAGGAAGTGTTTTTGAGACTCAGTAACAGTAGTAAGAAGGCAAATTTTTCCATCTCTCGGCCTTATATACACCCAAGGCAAAAGGGATAAATCTCCTAGCTAATAACCTGCAGAATTAGAACCATGTGTGACGGGTTGGATCACAGAAACCCCCTTGGGAGCTGCCAACTGATGTGCCAAGACTACCCCTGTTCCTATTTTCCCTGCCAGCTCGGACTCTAGCACCCTGTCTTGCTGAGCCAGACACTCCCGTCTGTTACAACAAAGACCCAGGATCCGAATTACTTGCCCCAAAGCTTCAGGTTTACCTGAAAACAGCTCGCAGAAGTGTGCTTGTCTATAGCACTCAGCTACCCAACTCCCAATGGGGTCTAAACCCAAATAAATCCGTTTTACCTGTATAAAGCTTATGCAGGGTAAACTCATAAATTGTTCGCCCTCTATAACACTGATAGAGTATGTATTAATACCTGGGGGAGCAAACAACTGTGCATATCTCTCTGAGTTAATTAATAGATAAAAAATCCTACTTTCTGTATTTAATAAAATCACTTAAGTGGTTCCAAGTAGTAACAGACAGAACAAAGCAAGTCACCAAGCAAAATTAAAAAAAAATGCACAAATCTATGTCTAATCAAACTAAATACAAATAAGATCCTCACCAGTTCCAGAATGCTCCCTTTTACAGGCTAATCTCCTTTTAGCCTGCGTCCAGCAATCACTCACACCCCCTGTATTTACTGTCCTTTGTTCCAGTTTCCTTCACGTATCCTGGGGGGGTGGAGAGGCTCTTTCTTTAGCCAGCTGAAGACCAAATGGAGGGGTCTCCCACGGGTTTAAATAGACTTTCTCTTGTGGATGGAGACCCCCCTTCCTCACTCCTGTGCAAAGTTCAGCTCCAAGATGGAGTTCTAGAGTCACCTGGGCAAGTCACATGTCCCTGCATGACTCAGTCTTTACAGGCCAAAGCCATTGTCCACATGGTATCTTGTATGTCTCCAGGAAGACTTCTTATGTGGATTGGAGCATTCCAAGATGCATTGTTCCCCAAGTGCTTCCTGATCGGGTATTTAACCTTGCAAATTCCTTCCTAAAGAAGCTGACCAAATGCCTCACAAAGCTTACTTAGAAACCAAGCAAGCATACAGCCAATATTCTTAACCTCAAGTAGAAAATGATATATATGTTCAAATAGGATGAATAGATATAGTAGACCATAACCTTTACGGAGATATGTTACATGGCACAGGCAGCACAAAACATATTCCAGTTATGTCATACATACATTTATAAGCACCCTCCCCCCATTAAGCCTTATGGGGTACACTGTCACACCATGTGCAGCTGAACACCTTCAAAAGGAGCCAAATCTGCTGCTGATGATGCATTATTGTGCTGTGATTTTATAGAGAGAAAAATGTATATAACAAACACACAAATGCAATATGAAAGAGACATCTGAATAACAGAATCCAATTTTCAGATATAGGTTTATTTTGTTTTCTATAGGTACCAAGTATTAAAATAAAATGCTCCTGAACTCCCACGGTGTACAAATTATAGGTCTGTTATTTTATCTTTGGAGTCTCCTGGTGACCCGTACAAGCCCCTTGAGCTTCAATCTTGTAGTGTGTATTGTCAGAAGAAATTCTCACACTTCTTATCAAACTGTCTGTACTGGGCTAGCTTGATTATCACTTCAAACATTTTTTTCTCTTACTTAATTGGCCTCTCAGAGTTGGTAAGACAACTCCCACCTGTTTATGCTCTCTGTATGTGTGTATATATATCTCCTCAATATATGTTCCATTCTATATGCATCCGAAGAAGTGGGCTGTAGTCCACGAAAGCTTATGCTCTAATAAATTTGTTAGTCTCTAAGGTGCCACAAGTACTTCTGTTCTTTTTACGGATACAGACTAACACGGCTGCTACTCTGAAAGAAGAAATTCTCTGTCAGATAAAGCTTTATATAATTTATTTGAGCATAGTACACACACACACACACACACACACACACACACACACACACACACACACACACACACACACACACACACACACAGGCATTCTCCCATGTTGAGAGATGATCTGCCCTGAACAAGGGTCAGTGAATTGTTGCTCAGCCCCAGAAGATGCCCAGGAAGCAGATAGTTACTGAGAGAGTCACAATCCGGTTTTAAGGTCTCCCTTCTGCTCCAAGGGGAAAGCAAACTGTTGGCAAACATCATCTGATGTGTTAGCTAAGGCTCGACCCAGGCCCCACTCCCTCCAGTCTCCTCCCTCCCCATTTGTCTTATGCCCTCTTATTCCCCTGAACAGCCATGTAGGGCTAGATCATCTCTAGCCCTTATTTATTAACTGAATGACTTCACCTTACAAAGGGGTGCATCATCCCCCTTGTTCCCCTATTATTAGTAATTGATTCCACTGGGATAGCACCCAGAGACCCCTATCAGGATACCCCATTGTGTAAGGCACCACTCAAACATATGGTCCTCTCCCAGAGATTTTACAGCCTAAATTAACACAAGACATGACAAGTGAGTGTGACTGGAAACAAAACAAATGAAGGGGGAAGGCAGAGAATGACGAGGGTAAGAATAATAATTCCATGGTGGCATAGGACAATTGTGATAGAAGTGAACAAACAAATCATCAAGGTTGGTATGACTGGCAGAGCAGAGGGCACAGAAGGCAACCAAAGAGATCAGAGCAGATAAGTAAGGAAGAGTGGGAAGGACCACAGATTAGTCCCTATGTTTGTACTTACTCTATGTTTTACAGTATAGAATCATAGAAATGTAGGGCTGAAAGGGACCTCAAGCGGTCCTCTAGTCCAGCCCCCTGTGCTGAGGCAGGACCAAGTCAACCTAGATCATCCATGACAGGTGTTTGTGTAACTTGTTCTTAAAAACCTCCAATGAAGGGGATTCCACAGCCTCCTTTGGAAGCCTATTCCAGAGCTTAACTTTATAGTTAGAAAGTTTTTCCTAATATCTAACCTCAATCTCCCTTGCTGCAGATTAACCCCATTACTTCACATCCGCTGAAGGCAGGACAAGGAGAACAATTGATCACCATCCTCTTTCTACAAGACTTTAACATATTGGAAGTCTGTCACCAGGTCTCCCCTCAGTCTTCTTAAATCAAGACTAAACATGCCCTGTTTTTTAACCTTTCCTCACAGGTTTTCTAAATCTTTTATCAGTTTTGCTGCTCTTCTCTGGACTCTCTCCAAATTGACCAGGTCTTTCCTAAAGTGTGGTACCCAGAACTGGACACAGTACTCCTTCTGAGGCCTCACCAGTGATCTTCTGTGTCTTAGATACAACACTCCTGTTAGTACACTCCAGAATGATATTAGTCTTTTTCTCAGCTGCATCACACTGTTGACTCCCAGATCCTTTTTAGCAGTACTACTACTTAGCCAGTTGTTCCCCATTTTGTAGTTGTGCATTTGCTTTTTCATTCCTAGGTGCAGTACTTTTCACTTGTCTTTATTGACTTCCATCATGTTCATTTCAGACCAGTTCTCCAGTTTGTCAAGGTCATTTTGAATGTCCTCCAAAGTGCTTGCAACCCCTTCTAGCTTGGTGTCATCTGCAAATTTTACAAGCATACTCTCCATTCCATTATCCAAATCATTAATGAAATTATTGACTAGTATGAGATCCCACTAGATACATCTCCCCAGTCTGACAGCAAACCATTGATAACTACTCTTTGAGTACAGCCATTTAACCAGTTTTGCACCCACTTTGTCATCATTTCATCTAGCCCACATTACTCTTATTTTCTTACAAGAATGTCATGTGGGACTGTATAGCGTAACCCTGATTAGCCACAGTTCTCCCAAGGGATAACTGCAATCTTTAGATAATCTAAGTTTGGACAATCATGGGAGACAGCCGAGCAGGCTTTGAACTCTATATGCTCCAAGTCCCCCAACCCCAGAACTCAGATTTGAAAGCCTATTGGAAAGCTCTCTGTTTTTAAAAGACTGCCACAAGGTGAGCAGTGCCAGTGAGTTCAAACTTTGGTTTCTCAAGCAGAGTGAAGAGAAGCTGATCAGTGTCTTCACAAGTGGGATGGAGTGTGATGAGACCATGCTTAGGGCCCTGTGTAAATCACGGTTTTGTTGTGTTGGGTTTTTTAAAGAAAATTCACATCAGTGTAAATGGCAAAGTGTTGAATTTCACTGAGATTGAACAGAATGAATTTAACCAGCAAACTTAGTCAGTTTCACCTTTTAAGCTTTTTTTGGACACAGTCCCTTCTGTGGTTGTTTCCCACCTAGGTATTTACCGCACAGCAGTCTATTCTTCCACGCACAAATGCATGCAGCATTGTTTTCTTCCACAGCAGTCTATTCCTTGGTATGTGGAAAAATAGACCACTGAGCACATCTGTATGGAAGAACACCTCATGCACACAGCCGGCTGTTCTTCCATAAAGAACAGTCTATTCCTCTGCAGTTTAGCCATTTATTCCTCTGCATGCACACAACACTCCATTCCTCTGCATGCACACAGAGCAGTAAGCCAAAGCAATATTTAAAAGATCATGTAGCTAAGGTAATATTTAAAAGATTGTGGTTTGGGGAGATTTTTCACAATTTTCATCCCCTCCATGAAATTGTAATTTATACAGGGCTTTAGCTATGCTGCAAAGGAGCAAACAGAAGAGTGCACAGAGGTTGGCAAACAGTGCAGGGGAGGTTGTGATCTGGGTTCAGAGACCCCAGACAGTACAGAAAAATTCAGGACTACGCTTTTTTTTTTTTTTTCCAGTCAGACATCTGTGGCTCCTCTCTGCCCTCCAACTTCAGAGAAACAGGAACATTGCACAGCCCCAGGGGATATAACCAAACTTTGGATCTCTAAGACTTTCCTGGAACCAGGGTTGTACTGTATATAAAATGTTTGAAACGAGTCCACCATAAATTATATACGCAATCTGAAAATCTGTCTAATCAATGCAATCAGTGTCAGCCATTCTTACGCTATTCAATCAAAACTAGAAATAATTGATCTGAGAATCTAAACAATTTGTCGACTCTTCCTTCCATACAAGGGGAAAACTCCTTTCTTGTTATTCAGTCTCTTTGTGTCAAATCTTGAACCCTGCTGCCATCTGGTGGATTTTTTTTTCAACAATTAGAACAGATCGCTCTTATCGATGGTTTGAGAGCAGGGAACTGGGAATATTGCAAAGCCAGGGCTTTTGAGTCCTGGGATCATACGTGAAGATAGAAGTTCAAGGACTATAAATTAAAATACTTTGCCATCATTGCAGATAAGTCAGAATGCACTTCCAGAGTGCATTATAAAAGTCCTTTGAAAATCTCTCTTGATTTGTTTTTCTCATCATTGACTTTCAGCACTTGGAGAGAAAAATAAAAAGAACATGTCAGTATCTCCTTTTTCACTTCCATATATTGAGTTGGGAGAGCCCAAAATGACTGAGATCATTTCTGGATCCCATCAAAACAGTACATTATTCTTTGGGATGGGGGAATGTTGCAGTAAGATACCACAATATCGTAGAGTCTGTTTCTGCTCTAGTTGAAGTCAATGAGAGTGTTGCAACTGACTTTAGTAAGAGCAGGATCAAGCTTAAGTCTGACCAGGAAAAATGGGGCCTGGCACCGATGATAGAGGCGATTGTTCAACATTACTACTAAATAAGTAGTTCCCAAAAGCGGGGCACCTGCTAGTGATTTATAGAGAGCTGGCTGGTCACATAGTGTTGACTTCTCCTAGGTTCCACCTAAATCACATTAAATGCAGCTTGAAATTCATTGAATACTTTCCTAATATTTATTTCCCCTGTAAATAATTGCATTGCTTGCTACAGAGTCACCTCTGAGATATATTGGTCCGTGGAGTTTTAGCTCTCTATTAACATGTGATCCATATTATGAAAAAGTTTAGGAAGCCCTGCTATAAAAAGCACACCACCTTTTTCAGCATTTGTCTTACTGTGTTTAGAAACAAGGTTGTTTATTTGGCTGGGTTCCATTTAAGGTATACCAGTTGGGTCAGTTATTAAAGATAGTTTGCAAAACAAGCCAGCCCTGGTGTTTAACGCCTTGATGATCTCTGATGCCTTTTATTAAGTTATAAATCGATGATTTGTTTTACGGCATCATGTGTTACTCAAGACTGTCATTTAGCCAGTCAATTTCAGTCCTGTGATAAAACTCTGAGTAACGGGAGTGGAGTTGGTGCTTCTGGCTGTTTGTATTGGGTAATACTATACATTAAAATTGGCTAACATGCATTCAAATTAGAATATTTAGATTTAATAAGAGTTATTATAGTCAGTGCTAAACAAGAATGGATTATGTATCGCAAATTTTTTTGGAGGACTAACTACCAAGCTTTGCCTGCAGTCTGCCTTGTTTAGCTTCAGAAGTATTTGCATGTGGCAACTAATATTTTTTAAATCTTTTGCAAATTAGAACTAGTCTGAAATTTCACCCTCTTCACGCTTTCCCACGGTGAATATAGGCAGTAAAACCATGGATGTGAATTTGACCCAGTTGGAAATATCCCATTTTTGTGGTGAATTTGCTATGAATATTATGTGGCCCAAAAATGAGGTGCTTGCTGAAGACACAGTCCTGCAAGGTGCTCATCAGCTCATGCAAGGTGATCACCAATTCCCACTCAAATCAATTGGAGCTGGCAATGCCCAGTAGCTTGCAGGATGAGGGCCTAAATTAGCCCTTCACAATTCCATAATCTTCCCCAAGGTTTAGGGCAGCTGAACACTTTGCTCTGCTAACATACTGGCAGTAGGTTCTCCCAAACCAGTTTCCCTTTATTTCTTACAGCCTTATTAGTTTATCCTTTCACATTTCAATCTAAAGGAGTGTCTCTGTCCCTTTAAGATAGGGAATCTGTGTCTCTGCCTGATTAGTATAGTACCCGACACACACACACACACACCTGACGCATCTCTACTAGTGCCAACAACCATCCCCAACTCCTTAGTAATTACTGCTCATTCCTGGCTGAGATCCAGCAGAAGGTACCAGGTCACTGAGAGCAGTATCCCAGTTGCCTATAACATGGCACTGCAGCAGCTTTGGTGTCTAGAAGGATGAACTGCCGATTAAACCCTGTTGTGTCCCTGCATCCTCCCTGGGTGCAGAGAGTCCAGTCGGTATACAGACAGACAGACATGGTAGAGCTATGAAGTGGATATACATGAAACCCCATTTGCACAGTCTCTCAGATCTTCATTCTGTGTCTGTGCCCAAGGGATGCAATGCAACAGTCAGCAACTCGGCAAGGTATGTATGTAGCGCTGTTGGTGGAGTGAAATAAAAAATAGAGTGAGCCTGGCTATACCTCAGCTACAATTTAAAAAAATATCAGCATGAGGAGGAGGAGGGAAGCCGAAGCAGTAAGAGAGAGTGGTACATCAACTGTATAAAAGCTTTTTCTGTTTTTAGAGCTGACACTTAATGATATGAACCCAATACTGTCCCTGCAAAACCTGGAGTTCACTATTGTTTTTTTCTCAGTGACCCAGACCAGACACTGCTGAGTTTATTTCTCTTTCTCTCCCATTCTCTTGCTGCCTGTCTCTATGGTAACTGACATGTACTGCTCAAGAGTGTCAAGTTCAATAGTGTCCAGTGGTGAGGAAGACAGCACAGGCACTAGACCTTATAATAAAGAGAGACCCCAACTCAGCAAGGTACTTAAGCATGTGCATAGTACTGTTGACTTCAGTGTGACTAGCCATGTGCTTAAGAACCTTGTTGAATCAGGCCAGAATGCTTACATACATTCAGCAAAGCAAAGATTTTGGAAGGGTACCCAATGTTTTCAGGTTTAGAGGCTTAGTCCTTTAGCTCCAGTGGTAGAGGCTCATGTTTTAACATAAGAGGTCCAGTCTTCAGTCCTTCCTTTCAGCCTGCGTAGGACTGGTTCCTCAAAGGGAAAAACTAATTTTACTGCTTTGTCTGCACAAAGATTTTTCAGACCTTTAATTCCCAATGGGTTGCATCTTCATTGGTGGTAACATCAGAGGAAGTTGTAATGTAGAGATGGGCTCTGGTTGGTTACTGTTTTACAGCAATGATACTTTAAGGACATATGAGGACTAAAAGCAAAGGAAAACCATTGACTTCAGTAGAGTAACTTATGATCTACACCTGTCTAGTTAGTAGCAGAATCTGGTCCTACACATTTTAAATCAAAAGTAACATCTGTTATGCAATGAGATACTAGTTCATCTAATTAAAGAAAGGCACTGGCTCTGTTCTAAACTATAGTTGCCAAGCCCCTCCCTCTATTGTTTATTTTTGAAAAAGCATCTTGTTTGTGTGATAGCAGAGTCTGATAACCAGTTTTCAGTGGTCCCAGGGATAAATAATAAGCTGATTAGAAAATATGCTTGATTCTTTTATAAGTTTGTGTATGTGTATATGCTTCTGCAAGGAAGGGGAAGAGCAAGCCTCTTCTTTAAAGTTCATAATTTCATATCTAAAAAGATAGGGAGGAGAGCAAAATGCAAAGCTGGAAACTTATAAGGAGAGAGGCTAGTTGTCGGCTTATCAACGTCCTGCTTCTGGCAGGAGAAAAACAAATGACCTTGCTGAATCATCATTCTTAACCCATACACTAGTCAGTTGACTCCATGTATGGGAAGCTAACAGTGTTTGCTCCTTCAGTTTATTTGAACAGCAGATTTTGACGTCAGAGGCAATAAATAAAAATAAACGGAATGAGCTGCTGATTTTGTGCCAAGAAACTGTCCTTTCCCTGAAAGGGGAATAACCAATGCCACTCTATAGTAAGAGGATGTTTAAATAGTACTGAACCAGGGCCCAGTACTCTGTGGTACTGCATGGCTCTCGGGGACATGCTGAGCAGCTTGAACTCAAATGACATTGGTTTTGCTAGGGTTACCATATTTTGTGCCTCCCAAAGGAGGACACGCCACGGGGCCCCGCCTCCGCCCCGCCCCCAGCCCCACCCCAACTCCGCCCCCTCCCCAAAGTCTCCGCCCCCTCCCCTGCTTCCCGCGAACATTTGAGTCGCGGGAAGCCTGAAGCAGGTAAGGGGGAGTGTGGGGGGAGGAGGCGCGGCCCAGGCTGGCCCCGGCCCTGGGGTGCTGGCCCCGGGCCCGGCCCCCGGCCGACCACCCCCGGCCCGCCCAGCACTGCGGTCCCCGGCCCGGCCCCCAGGCCCCCGGCCGAGCACCCCCGGCCCCCGGCCTGGCACCGCCAGTCCCCAGCCCGGCTCCCGGCACCGCCGGCCCGTCCCCCGAGCCCCCGGCCCGGCCTGGCACCGCCGGCCCGTCCCCCGAGTCCCCGGCCCAGCCCCGCCGGCGCCCCCGAGCCCCTGGCCCCGCCAGCCTGGCCCCGGCCGAGCCCCCGAGCCCCCGGCCGAGCCCCCGAGCCCCCGGCCCGGCTCCGGCGGGGCCGAGCCAGGGGCTCGGGGACTCCGAGCCCCCGGCCCGGCCCCGCCGGAGTCCCCGAGCCCCTGGCCCGGCCCCGCCGGAGCCCCCGAGCCCCCGGCCCGGCCAGGCACCGCACCGCACCGCCGGCCCGGCCCCGGAGCCCCCGGCCCGACCCCGAGACCCCGGCCCCCGGCCCGGCCCCCGAGCACCCGCACGGCCGGCCCGGCATGTCCCGATTTTCCCGGACATGTCCGGCTTTTTGGGCTTTCCCCCCAGACGGGGATTTGGAGCCCAAAAAGCCGGACATGTCCGGGAAAATCCGGACGTATGGTAACCCTAGTTTTGCATGTGCAGGCCCTTACAGTGCAGTTCGTTTTGAGTTAATTAATCTATGTAGTTACCAAAGAGGATTCATTTTGATTAGTATATTATTATTAATCATAATAAATAAAATGCCACAGAATCAAGTGATTATTAGCCACTTAAGTGCTGACAGGAAATAATTCATCTGAAAATAAGCTTTCTCTCTTTAAACTTAGATACTTCTCTTGGTAAATTATTATTGTTTGTAGCAATGAACAGAAGAATTCTGGAAGTGTGTCCTGTGAGTGGGTGGTCTGTGCTCTTTATCAAGTTGCCTCCCTTCCCTTAGAAAACTAACATCAGCCCTGATCTCAAGCAGGAGTCTGGTGCCTGTTATCTGCAGAATGCACTTACTTTGATTCAGCTGGTTTAATCCTCCTGCCCCTTGCAGCATTTGGTTTATTCTGCTTAGCAAATGGAGTTGGGGGAAGAGGCTATTGTGCTGGTTCATCTGTTCTGCTGAAAGCCCAGTAATTAAATCAGACATGACAAGATGAGATCAGCAGAGATGGAAACTCTGAGTCGATTTTCCATTTCCCCCAACCCTCCACCTTCCAGTTTCTCAGAAAAAGCAAATTCAAGTCTACCATTAATTGGTGCTTTTGTTGGCATGAGTCTGCCCTCCCCTGTTTTTTTCATTATCATTGTGTGATATTATATTACTAGACTTTGACAGAGTGCTGTCATTGAGGAGGTACAACAGTGAGTGACCGCAGTATCGGGAGAAAAAATGAGATGACCCTGGCTTGCTGACAAAACAATACTTTTTAAAAACATTTTGTTGCACTAGGACTATATAATATGACTCCGATGCGGTAATTTTCCTCCTCTTTTACTGTTAATCACAAAGAGCTCTGCTTGGTACTTCATCTGCAAGTTCTCTTTTGTATTTTATATTTGTTTGTATTTTTCAACTACACCTTTAAAAATGAAGAAAATACATTTAAATCAGAAAATACATGGCCATCTACACATTGCAACAGCATGCCAGGTAAAATGATGCCAAGATTTTTAGTTAGCGATGGTTGAAACTCAAAGGTTCAGCATTTGACTTCTGTTTGGTAAACTTCCAGAGAAATTAACTAGAGAAACAGAAAGATTCAGCCTTACCCAAAGTCACATAGCAATTCAATGGCACAGTCAAGATTGTAATCCAGAAGCCCAGATTCCTCATCTTTGGCTTTAATACAGTGGTTTTCAACCTGTGGTCTGTGGACCTCTGGGGATCCACAGACTATGCTTAAGATTTCCTAAGGGGTCTGCACCTCCATCTGAATTTTTTTAGGGATCTATAATGAAAAAAGGTTGAAAACTGCTGCTTTAATGGGTAGGCCTGAAACAAACGGTATGTGGGAGTGCAGATATTGACTACAGGCAGCTGAGAGGCAGTCTGCTCACTGACTGAGGAGGGAAGACAAGATTGTATAGTTCTTTGACTGGCTCTGCATATTCCCGCTTATGGGTAATGCACTGGTTGGCTCATTAAGTGTGACTATGTGGAGCCATCTCAGAGAACTCCAGTGACAAGTGAAATAACCTTCATTTTCCTTTACCTTTAGAGTAACCAATCTGAAGGCTGAATCTGAGTGAAAAGCTCAGCCTTAAGGTGCCAAAGTGCATTTTAGACAATGAATACACTCTTAGAGCCTTACATTTCCTCCTGGCCTGCAGGGGATTTCCTGTCCAAAAGACTTCCAGAGGATAACAGTGAGCTGCTGTAAATAGATATTCCCTCCCTACAAGTCCAGAGTCATATTAGTGAAATCAGTGGAAAACCTCTCATTAACTTCCCTGGGACCAAGGTTTCACCCAGGACTTTGTATATTGTAGATTTGAGGCCTTTATGATACCAGCTCAGTCAAATACAGTGATGGGCAACCTGCAGCCCATCAGGCTAATCCGCTGGCGAATGCGAGACAGTGTTTACAGTGACCGTCCGCAGGCATGGCCCCCCCACAGCTCCCATTGGCCGGGAACGGTGAACCGCGGCCTCTGGGAGCTACGGGCAGCCATGCCTGCGGACGGTCAATGTAAACAAACTGTCTCGCGGACCGCCAGCGGATTACCCTGACAGGCCACGTGCGGCCTGCGAGCCGTAGGTCGCCCACCACTGGTCAAATATGATTAGGATATGATTGCTGTCTATAAATACATCAGGGGGGGATAATCACCAGGAAGAAAGAAGAGCTATTTAAGGTAAAGTACACAATTGGCACAAGAATAAATGGATATATACTGGCCATGAATACATTCAGGCTGGAAATTAAAGTTTCTGACCATCAGAGCAGTTGAGGTTCTGGAACAGCCTCCCAGTAGGGGTAGTTTGGACAAACAACCTAACTAGTTTTAAGATGAAGCTTGTTAAATTTATGAAAGGGATTATATGAAAGGGTTGCCTATGATAGCTGGGGACAGGACTCGATGACCGCAGGAGGTTCCTTCCAGTCCTATGTTCCTAAACACAAAGTAGGTAAGTGTCTATTTGTCTCACTACCATAACGATATCTTCCATTGACAAAGTCCAGCTTTTCCTGGTGAATGAAATTGCAAACTCTAGTGTCAGTCAGAAATCCTCCCTCTGGCAGTGGAAGAAAGATTCCACAGATCAAAGCTTCCTTTCATTGACAAGCAGCCCATGTTCTTTGCAGCTTTGCCAAGCCATTTCTCTTGTTTAGACCAAATATAACATGAAACAAGCCGCTATTCTTTTGCATAGTCTGAATTCTGTAATCTTTATATGTAAAACTGGTTAGCCAGTAACAATAAAATAGTGAGATGGGAATAGTCAAGTTTAATTGCCTTTATTGAAACAGCACACAAAGATAAAGATATTTGCATATGACACCTGGTCTTTGTGGGAATGAGAGCTTGCCGCTAATGACATGAGCAGTTCCAAAATCAGTTCCCCCAAACAAGACTACCTAGATTAGCTCTTTATCACTTATAACTTCCCCTTTTTTACGTGTGACTCATAGCCCCTTTGTTTGATACATGCTACAAATTTATAGGTACATATTGCAATATCCAAACTTTCCATACTAATACGATTATTGCATCTTGCAGTCAAAACACTGGGTCGGACAAATAGGATATTATGCTAAATGTTAAGCAACTAATCTTCCCACTCTCAATAAACTACATTTGCCACTCTTGGTTACACAACTTAACATTATTATTACAAATTATTCTTAAAGCTCGCTCCCATTTTGGTTCACCTGACAGTAGGCCCTTTGGTCTAACGGTCAACAAGAACGTCTGACTTAGCATCACTGAGTACAAGAATGACTGTGGTGTTCCCCTTTAAAAAGTTTAAGACTGTCACGATAAAGTTTTCTGTTCTTATGATAAACAGAGCCTTACAGAATCTTCTGCTTTGGGCAGTGTAAGATCACAAACGTTAGAATGAACTCGATGTCACAGCAGTTGCAAAGTGAAATTCACTAGCAGTCTCCAGTGATCAAAATGGTTTATTATTAAATTTATTTATATCTAAAGTGGAAATAAATGTCATAATCAAGCAATGTGACATGACGGGCATCATGGTCATCATGAGATAATTATGCTCCTGCAGGGTTACAAAGCACTAAGAAGAAACATTTGGTTCTTAGACGGTAGCTAGATGTTTTTCATCTTAGCTTTTTAAGTGTTGTTAGATCTTCATACATCTGCTCTTCAAACAGCTAGCTATGTGTTAACACCACTACACCCACTTCTTGGAATGGCCCAAATTCTTTTTAACAAATTCACACAACAAAAAGTGCATTTGGATAACGTGTTAGGAGATAGAGCTATGGAAAATAATTACCATTTGTATTATGGTAGCACATACAGGTCTCACTGTTTTAAACAAAGAACTTTTATTTTAACATTTATCACAGGCGCCAGCTTCCTCCTTTCCCTGGGGGTGATCAGCCCCAGGCCCAGCCCCCACTCCACCCCTTCCCCCAAAGCCCTAGCCCCACCCTGCCTCTTCCCACCCAGTTCCACCCCTCCCCCGAGAGTGCCCCATCCCCGCTCGTCCCCCTTTCCCCAGAGCCTCCTACACACTGCAGAACAGCTGATCGCAGTGGGCGGGAGGCACTGGGAGGGAAAGGGAGGAGTTGTTCAGCAGGAGGTGCTGTGGGAGCTGGGTGCTAAGCACCCACTAACCTTTTTCCGTGGGTGCTCCAGGGCTAGAGCACTCATGGAGTCGGTGCCTATGGCATTTCTGACATAGTTGCTAGTGGTAGATGTGTGGCTGATTGCTGCACTGTATGCTGTCAGTGCCTTGCTCTCAGTCTGCAAGGTGAAAAATCCATTGCTATCTACATACTGCACAGACCACAGTGAGAGATTATGCCATACGTTATCAAAGAAACTGAGGAACCACCTGATCAGCATCCTATACAGCAAACAGAAAAACATCAAGAAAGAGCTCTCCAACCTGGAGACTCTCATAAATAACCAACCCTCCACACAAACGGACTTTACTAAAATAAGACAGGAGATCTACATTACACACTTCACCTCTCTACAAAGGAAAAAGGACCGTAAGCTGTCTAAAATCCTACCTGCCACATGGGGCCACAACAGGGGTACCCCTAACTCACCCAGCAATATCGTCAATTTATCCAGCTACACACTCAACCCAGCAGAAGAGTCTGTCCTATCTCGGGGACTCTCCTTTTGCCCCAGCACCCCCACGAACATGATACAGTTCTGTGGTGATCTGGAAGCCTACTTTCGCCGCCTCCGACTCAAAGAATACTTTCATGATAACACTGAACAGCGCACTGATACACAGATACCCTCCCACCAACAACACAGGAAGAAGAACTCCACATGGACTCCTCCTGAGGGTCGAAATGACAGTCTGGACCTATACATAGAATGCTTCCGCCGACGTGCACAGGCAGAAATTGTGGAAAAACAACATCGCTTGCCTCATAACCTAAGTCGTGCAGAACGCAATGCCATCCACAGCCTCAGAAACCACGCTGACATTATCATCAAAGAAGCTGATAAAGGAGGTGCTGTTGTCATCATGAACAGGTCTGACTACCAGAAGGAGGCTGCCAGACAACTCTCCAATACCCAATTCTACAGGCCGCTTTCCTCAGATCCCACTGAGGAATACACTAAGAAACTACACCATCTACTCAGGACACTCCCTACACTAACACAGGAACAAATCAACATACCCTTAGAGCCCCGACCGGGGTTATTCTATCTACTACCTAAGATCCACAAACCTGGAAATCCTGGACGCCCCATCATCTCGGGCATTGGCACTCTCACTGAAGGACTGTCTGGATATGTGGACTCCCTACTCAGACCCTACGCCACCAGCACTCCCAGCTACCTCCGTGACACCACAGATTTCCTGAGGAAACTACAATGCATTGGTGACCTCCCAGAAAACACCATCCTAGCCACCATGGATGTAGAGGCTCTCTACACAAACATCCCACATACAGATGGAATACAAGCTGTCAGGAACAGTATCCCTGATGATGACACAGCACAACTTACTGCTGAGCTCTGTGACTTTATCCTCACGCACAATTATTTCAAATTTGGTGACAATATATACCTCCAGACCAGTGGCACCGCTATGGGCACCCGCATGGCCCCACAATATGCCAACATTTTTATGGCTGACCTGGAACAACGCTTCCTCAGCTCCCGTCCACTCATGCCCCTTCTCTACCTACGCTATATTGATGACATCTTCATCATCTGGACCCATGGGAAGGAGGCCCTGGAAGAATTCCACCATGCTTTCAACAGCTTCCACCCCACCATCAACCTCAGCCTGGACCAATCTACACGGGAGGTCCACTTCCTGGACACCACCGTACAAATAAGCGATGGCCACATTAAAACCACCCTATACCGAAAACCCACCGACCGCTACGCCTACCTTCATGCCTCCAGCTTCCACCCCGGTCACACCACACGATCCATCGTCTACAGCCAAGCACTGAGGTACAATCGCATCTGCTCCAACCCCTCAGACAGAGACCAACACCTACAAGATCTTCACCTAGCATTCTCAAAACTACGATACCCACACAAGGAAATAAAGAAACAAATCAACAGAGCCAGACGTGTACCCAGAAGCCTCCTGCTACAAGACAGGCCCAGAAGAGAAACCAACAGAACTCCACTGGCCATCACCTACAGTCCTCAGCTTAAACCTCTCCAACGCATCATCAGTGATCTACAACCCATCCTGGACAATGATCCCTCACTTTCACAGACCTTGGGAGGCAGGCCAGTCCTCGCCCACAGACAACCTGCCAACCTTAAGCATATTCTCACCAGCAACCACGCACCGCACCATAACAACTCTAACTCAGGAACCAACCCATGCAACAAACCTCGATGCCAACTCTGCCCACATATCTACACCAGCAACACCATCACTGGACCTAACCAGATCAGCTACAACATCACCGGCTCATTCACCTGCACGTCCACCAATGTTATATATGCCATCATATGCCAGCAATGCCCCTCTGCTATGTACATTGGCCAAACTGGACAGTCACTACGCAAGAGGATAAATGGACACAAGTCAGATATCAGGAATGGCAATATACAAAAACCTGTAGGAGAACACTTCAACCTCCCTGGCCACACAATAGCAGATGTAAAGGTTGCCATCTTACAGCAAAAAAACTTCAGGACCAGACTCCAAAGAGAAACTGCTGAGCTCCAGTTCATTTGCAAATTTGACACCATCAGATCAGGATTAAACAAAGACTGTGAATGGCTATCCAACTACAGAAACAGTTTCTCCTCCCTTGGTGTTCACACCTCAACTGCTAGCAGAGCACCTCACCCTCCCTGATTGAACTAACCTCGTTATCTCCACACTGATATATACCTGCCTCTGGAGATTTCCATTACTTGCATCTGAAGAAGTGAGGTTCTTACCCACGAAAGCTTATGCTCCCAGTACTTCTGTTAGTCTCAAAGGTGCCACAGGACCCTCTGTTGCTTTTTACAGATTCAGACTAACACGGCTACCCCTCTGATACTTGCATTAACACAGTGGCAGTACCAGTGACTGAATTGAGATCTCTTGAATCCTTTCCCAGTGCCTTAATCATAGACCATCCTTCCTTTTAAAGTAAAGATCTTCACAAGTTATTGTGGAAATTTGATCTTCTTAGCTGTGAATTTCCCATGCTTTCCCAGATCTGTGTCACACAATATAAACTGTCTGAAATGCTGTTTTTTCTCTCCTCTCTTTGCCTTTATATTTCATTTGAAACATTCCTTTACTGTACTGAATTTAAGGATGACTTTTTGGTACAATAATTTCTAAACTTTTGAAAAGTAAGATAAGAGCAAGGAAACCAATTTTGTGTCTTGTTTGTTTTGAGACCCCTAGTTCACAATTGTTTCCATTTTTTTATTGCTTTTATTACAGGTTATTTTAGAGAACTTCCATAGATCCTTATTAAATTTCTGTAAACGCCAATCGGTTTAATCTTTTGGAAATTCTAAAGGACTTTTCAGAAAATGTGATTGGGAAGCCTTTGTAGTGTTGCCAAGTCTTGTGATTTTATCAGAAGTGTATGAAATTAGACATGCTTCTTACAGCCCCAGTTCTCACAATCATAAGACTAGATGAGACTCTCAGGTTAGATTTTCTTTTTTTTTTTAAAGGAAGTTTCTAGCCATTGTATTTGGAGAGAAAAACTTGTAGATGCGTGTTGCCCAAGTGCCCAAAAAACAGAAGACAAAGAAAAAGAACTTCAAATTTATTTATTTTAAATTACATCCATTTTTAAACCTGACTAATGATTTTTAGATTCTTTAGATTGCCAACACTGCTTTGTCAACATTTTTTGAATCTTAAAAAGTTTTGGTTGATTCCTATTTTTTTCCTAAACCATTTGCCTATCTCTATGCAAGATGTCTCTATCCCTATGATAACAATAATGTCAAAGACATCAGGCCAGATTCAGAGTTGGAGTAAGTGTGTGCAACTCCATTAAAGCCAGTGCAGTTAAGGGGCCAATTACATTACTTCTTTGTCACAAGAATACCTTAAAAATAGATTTCAGAGTAGCAGCCGTGTTAGTCTGTATCCGCAAAAAGAAGAACAGGAGTACTTGTGGCACCTTAGAGACTAACAAATTTATTAGAGCATAAGCTTTCGTGGACTACAGCCCACTTCTGGGCTGTAGTCCACGAAAGCTTATGCTCTAATAAATTTGTTAGTCTCTAAGGTGCCACAAGTACTCCTGTTCTTCTTTTTAAAAATAGATGAGTATAATTTCTTGTTCACTGTTGAAGCTCATCATCAGAATGGAAGGGAGATTTATTTACACTCTCTTGTGATTTAGTTTTTAGTTTATTTTTGTTGATAGCTTCATATTCACATTCAGTGAATTAAGCATGTTCCAAACTTTAAGCACATACATAAATACCTAGCTGAAGAGGTATCTAAGTGCTCAGAAAAGTGAGAATGTAGGTGCTGCTACACGTGGCATGGAGGTCCATCGGTGGAGAGCTCATGGCAGAATTGGGACTGTAGTGCTCAGAGTGACCTGTTACTGAAAATGAAAATGTTGCTGTTGATACAGCACCATAATACAGACCCCAAAACACAACCCAGACGCTAGACTTTAGTCTAAATCTACTTTAGTCTAAAGTAGACCCACTGTGGATTCTATCATATTCCCAGCCAAACTCACATTGACTTCAAGAAGTCATTTTAAATCTAAAAAAAGGCACTATCCTTCCCCTGCAAAAAACCCAAAACAACAAAAACTCTGAAACAAAGCAAGTCTTTTGCAGAATTCATCGCTCTACCATTGTTCTTCAGCTTTATGGACAGCATGCCTTGTCTCAGTGTTGCATTTTCTTTTTCTTTTGCCTACTGTCCTGAATATAAGAGTGAAATGGGTACTTTCTTATATGTAATGGGCAGTTGCAGAGAGCCAGAATTTTTGGATTCTAGGGAACAGAGGCATTAGTGCTGGAGATCTGGGATGAGATCCAGTATGCTGGGTAAAAGGGCCAGAGTGACGCAAAGAGCACCTATAAGCCCTATATGCAGCCTGAGAGGCGCCCTCTGACACAGGCAGTGCAGAAGTCAGCCATAAAGCTGCTTCCTAAGGACCTCTTTGCAAGCCCGGGTGTAGGGAACTTGCTAAAGCAGGGATGGTGATGGGAGGGGCATGTAAAGGGCCACAGCATGCAGCTCTGCAGTGATCCCAGGCACAGCACACCTATAGGGCAAGAGGTTGCCATAACTTAGGTCCTCAGGGTGTCAACATGTTGATGGTTAGGAAGTGTATCATGGAGTAGTGGAATTACAATATATTTACAACATTGTAAAATTGGAGTAACGTAGTGGGGAATGAAAACCATAGCTTTACCATCTTTTTTTTTTTTTGGTATGTGTAACATAGACGTTATCTGTTTTACACCTCTTTGTGGATTTGGGGTTGGGGACATGAGCAAAGGAAGCATTAAAAGTTTAGTATTGTGAACCCGCAAAGGAGCATATAACTTTGTATTAGTAAAAGAAATACGGTGCGAAATAATATCAAATAATACCTTAGGGCCATGGTCCCACTAAGCCAATAAGATCCTTCATCTTTGGAAAACAAATCCCATGATAGTGCAGAAGAAGATGACTCTATCATGTCCTGTGACCTAAATTTTCTCAGGTGCCAGCATAAATTTAATCCAGAATGAAGTGAATCAATGAGCCAGGCTTCAGAGGGAAATACCTATTGGAAGATCTGCAATGAAGATCTTTGTTATACAATAGGCATCCATGACCTGAAGAATAAATAATGTGGCACCTCAAGACTAAATCACGTCAGTTGCAGCAGAATATCAGTAAATACTTATTTTAAACCCGATCGCCAATTTCTTTGGGAAAATTCAGAAACTCTGAGATATTAGCCAATCAGTGATAGTGCCTGGTGTGTGTGAGATAGTTTGGCCAGATCCTTGCCCTGTCTCCAGCTACTTTGAGGCAACACAAAACAGCTGGAAAGCCGCCCTCAAAAGGCAACTGAGAATGGTCCTAACAGAGGAAAATTATTTTGTGACATAGAGCTGAATACCACTGGTCCCCATTCCCTCCACACAAAAAGCAAACAAAGAGAAAGGGCAGGAGAGGGTGATGTCACATGGTGTTCCATCTGATCCTCAGCCAGTGCTTTGGATGGTATGGCTGTTCTTAGCTATGTTGAAGGCTGTTTGGACTATCAGCCAATGACATGAGAAACAGCAAAGTGACTGAGCGCTATCTTTCCCTACAGTTCACTTCAGCTATGTTGAGTGTAATCCAGTACCGCTGAGGATCTGGCCCATTATGACTATTTGTTTTCTTTTGATGTGATTGTCCTGATTCCCCCTCGCCTTTCACCTCATGGGGTCATTTAAATCTGTGCAGCGTGGGAGTGCAACATTTCCAAATTAAAATGGTAGCATCTTACAATCACTTTGCGCAGCTATAAAAGGACTACACAGGTGCAAGTCAGTGGAGAATCTGAACCTTTTTATTAAGCAATAAGCTTTCGGAAAGCAGCTGTTTCCTGTGCTTAAAGTTCACCATGACTGCATCACAATGGGGAATCTTACAATGCTGATCATAGCACAGAGATGATCAGGCTGATGTTTGCAGGTTCAGTTATTTGCAAAAGAATTTTCCTGTGAAAGCTCACCAGCTCACATGCATCATTAAAGCTCCATCAGCACATTACACCCAGTCATTTTTGAACCATGCCAGATCAGGACCTTCCACTGTTCTGATGGATGAAAGTGATGATGCCAGCCATGACAAGGGGTGCATCGTGATTATATGGTGTGCCCAGGAGGCATGACTTGTGAAAAATGATTTTCTAAATGGATTTGTGAGTAACACTGCAAGTGCTGGAAGCCTTTCTGCATCACTGAGTTCACTTGTCGTTGACTCAAACATTTCATTGACAAATGTGATTGCACTTTCCTTTGACTCAGCAAATGTGATGATTGACAGAGTAATACAAACACTGGCCTCTGTGACTATAGCCATTGATCAACATCACATGTCTTATAACTTGTCTGCTTCCAAAACGTCTCCCAAAATTGAGGGAGACATGTTGGTTCACTCTAATGTTAACGTAAAAATGTTAGTGAAGTTGACTTATCCTTCATCTGTGATGGTAGAATCTGGGGTACCAGGTGGCACAGGGTAATGGGATATAGAGCCTTTCATCTTGGGGTTATCGGGTTAAGTCCAGCTTTATTTGTAGTAACCAAAAGTTAGTTACTACCTAAAGCCTGTGTGGTGCTCTTTCTAATAAGGAGTCTGCTGCGCTCAGCCTCATTTCAATTCCCAAGAGACAAATGTTCAGTTCACAGAAACCACCACCAAAATTGACAATAATAGGCATGCTGTTGGCATTGTCAGCAACGAGAGAGAGAGACAGGACTGAATGTGCCTTGAGATGGAATCATCCTCTCACCTGTAGAGGTTGTCCTACCAGATCCAAGTTGAGAAACATTGGCATCACATTGAAGGAGAGCTTGTTATTGAAGTTAATGGGAATTGAAGGCACTCAGGAACTTACAGGAGGTGATTGGCACCTCTCAGGATCAGGCCTTTAGCGAGGAAGTGCTCACTGAACTTTCAGAAAACAAACCTACAAGGATTACAGTGGATGGGGAAAACAGTGTGGAAAGCAAAGAGGCTTATAATTACTAATAAAATTACAGCTCTGCTGTACCAGATGTAGTTGATGTTTATTCATCTACATCTGGATATACTGATGACCTTCTGTTCTCGCAATGATAAATCCTTACGAACTTCCAATAAAGTCTGATGAAAGTGGAATGTCAGGCTGATTCCATTAATCTCTCTGAATTTTAACAGCTCCTGTCCTTTAGAAGGAGCCCGTTTTAGCAGAAAGAGGTCTAAATGCATTATGCTACACTGCTACAACACTCTGGAATTGCACAGGACTATTCAGAGAACTGTTTTCAAAAACTGAATTATGCTTGTCATTTATTCTCTCTAAAATCTGAATTGCTTGCAATGTCACACACGCCGCTACTGTGCTAACTTTTCCATTTTAAAAATCTAAACTCATCTTTAGAGATATAAAGCAACAGTGGGTCCTGTGGCACCTTTAAGACTAACAGAAGTATTGGAGCATAAGCTTTCATGGGTGAATGCCCACTTCATCAGACGCAAGACTACTTGCGTCTGATGAAGTGGGCATTCACCCACGAAAGCTTATGCTCCAATACTTCTGTTAGTCTTAAAGGTGCCACAGGACCCACTGTTGCTTTTTACAGATTCAGACTCACACGGCTACCCCTCCGATACTTTAGAGGTATAGATATTCTCAGCAGATTTTATTTTAGACTTGCAACCATTTGTTTCTTGGCCTAAAGAAGTAGGGTTGTTTTTATCTTGAAAATGGAAATCTTATATAGACTTTTCTGGGGGGGGAGAGGTGTCAAGTATCAGGAGGTAGTCATGTTAGTCTGTATCCACAAAAACAACAAGGAGTCCGGTGGCACCTTAAAGACTAACAGATTTATTTGGGAATAAGCTTTTGTGGGTAAAAAAACCTCACTTCTTCAGATGCATGGAGTGCAAATTACTGATTCAGGCATTATATAGTGACACATGAAGAGAAGGGAGTTACCTCACAAGTGGAGAACCAGTGTTGACAGGGCCAATTCAATCAGGGTGGATGTAGTCCACTCCCAATAATAGATGAGGAGGTGTCAATTCCAGGAGAGGAAAAGCTGCTTTTGTAATAAACCAGCCACTCCCAGTCCCTATTCAAGCCCAGATTAATGGTGTTAAATTTGCAAATGAATTTTAGTTCTGCTGTTTCTCTTTGAAGTCTGTTTCTGAAGTTTTTTTGTTCAAGAATAGTTACTTTTAAATCTGTTATAGAATGTCCAGGGAGATTGAAGTGTTCACCTAATGGCTTTTGTATGTTACCATTCCTGATGTCCAATTTGTGTCCATTTATTCTTTTATGTAGGGACTGTCCGGTTTGGCCAATGTACATGGCAGAGGGGCATAGACGTGCAGATGAATGAGCCCTTGATCGTGTGGCTGATGTGGTTGGGTCCTCTGATGATGTCGCTAGAGTAGATATGGGGACAGAATAGGCAACGAGGTTTGCTACAGGGATTGGTTCCTGGGTTGGTGTTTCTGTGGTGTGGTGTGTAGTTGCTGGTGAGTATTTGCTTCAGCTTGGGGGTTAGTCTGTAAGCGAGGACTGGCCTGTCTCCCAAGGTCTGTGAGAGTGCGGGATCATTTTCCAGGATAGGTTGTAGATCGTTGATAATGTGCTGGAGAGGTTTTAGCTGGGGGACATATGTGATGGCCAGTGGTGTTCTGTTATTTTCCTTGTTGGGCCGATCCTGTAGTAGGTGATTTCTGGGTACCCATCTCACTCTGTCAATCTGTTTCCTCACTTCCCCAGGTGGGTATTGTAGTTTTATGAATGCTTGATAAAGATCTTGTAGGTGTTTGTCTCTGTCTAAGGGATTGGAGCAAATTCGGTTTTATCTTGGGGCTTGGCTGTAGATAATGGATCGTGTGGTGTGTCCTGGATGGAAGCTGGAGGCATATAGGTAAGTATAGCGATCAGTAGGTTTCCAATATAGGGTGGTGTTTATGTGACCATCACTTATTTGCACTTTAGTGTCCAGGAAGTGGATCTCTTGTGTGGACGGGTCCAGGCTGAGGTTGATGGTGGGGTGGAAATTGTTGAAATCCAGATGGAATTCTTCAAGGGCTTCCTTTCCGTGGGTCCATATGATGAAGATGCCCCTAGCACCCCTCCTCTACTTGCGCTACGTTGATGACATCTTCATCATATGGACAGCCCCCATCTAAAACCTCTCCAGCACAGTATCAACAATCTACAACCTACTCTAGCGACACCATCAGAGGACCCAACCACATCAGTCTGAAAAGCTAGAAGCCTCTGGTAATTGGCTGAGCCTTAATCAGTGGGCGGGGCATTCACACAGGCCAGGGCTTTATAAAGCAGTGCACAAGCGACTAGGGACTGCTAACAGGGAGTTTTGCAAGGGAGTTTGGAAGGGGAGTGGAAAGGGAGTGAGGGTCCCTTGCCTGTTCTATCTGTTTCCCTTTATTCCTCTTAAAACCAATAAACCAAACTACATTCAAAACTTCTTAAACAACCCTTTCATTAACAAGGAGACAATGCAGGCAGAAGCCCAGCTGCAGAGTGGGGGCTATCCAGTTTATTGCACTGAGTGTAGCATGTATGATTACCTGCCCTGTGGGCGGGTGGCATATGTGTGCATTCGATGCAAGGAGCTTCTGGCCCTCAGAGACCATGTACAGACTTTGGAGGCCAGGGTGGAGGAGCTAAGAGAGGCAGAAAGGTATGTTGATGAGGCTTTCCGGGACATGGTAGAATTGTCCCATCTCTGGTCAGACAGCCCCGCACTGTTGAGGAGGATGAAAGGCCCAGGGAAACAGAGCAGTTAATGGGAGCAGAGGGAAACCTTCCCATAGTTGGGACCTTCCTTCCAGATGGTGCTGGGGTTGCCTCTCGCACTGAGGTTACCTCTCCGGGGGAGAGAACTCCAGTTGCTAGGAAAAGGCAGGTGTTAGTAATGGGAGATTCGATCATTAGAAATGTAGATAGCTGGGTTTGTGGTGACTGGGAGAACCGTATGGTGACTTGCCTGCCTGGTGCGAAGGTTGCAGATCTCTCGAGGCATCCAGACAGACTTATGTGTAGTGCTGGGGAGGAGCCGGTGGTCATGGTACATGTAGGTGACAATGACATAGGGAAGGGTAGGAGAGATGTCCTGGAGGCCAAATTTAGGCTGCTAGGGAAGAGACTGAAATCCAGGACCTCTATGGTGGCATTCTCAGAAATGCTCCCAGTTCCACGCGCAGGGCCAGATGGATGAGACGTGGATGAGATGATGGTGTAGAGAGGAGGGGTTTACATTCATTAATGTGGGAAACTTTTGGGATGTGGGGAGCCTATACAGGAGAGATGGGCTCCACCTAAATCAAAGTGGAACCAGACTGCTTGCACTAAACATTAAAAAGGTTGTAGAGCAGTTTTTAAACTAGGAGATGGAGGAAAGCCGACTGCTGCAGAGGAGCATGTGGATCGGACAGAGACTTCTCTTAGGGGAGAGTCTAATGATAGAGAATCTCCAGGTTATAGTCAGGAGCAGAGGATGGAGGAGGATAATGTAAGGGCCAGATCAGATGATAAACATTCACATAAAAAAGAATCTGACACATCAGAAAAGGGCAGACAAATAAACAGTGACAAGTTTTTAAAGTGCTTGTACACAAATGCTAGAAGCCTAAATAATAAGATGTGTGAACTAGAGTGCCTCGTGATAAAGGAGGATATTGATATAATAGGCATCACAGAAACCTAGTGGACTGAGAGCAATCAATGGGATACAATCATTCCGGGGTACAAAATATATCGGAAGGACAGAACAGGTCGTGTGGGGGGAGAGTGGCACTATATGTGAAAGAAAATGTAGAATCAAATGAAGTAAAAATCTTAAGTGAATCCACATGTTCCATAGAATCTCTATGGATAGAAATTTCATGCTCTAATAAGAATATAACATTAGGGATCTATCATTGACCACCTGACCAGGACAGTGATAGTCATGATGAAATGCTAAGGGAAATTAGAGAGGCTATCAAAATTAAGAACTCAATAATAGTGGGGGATTTCAATTATCCCCATATTGACTGGGAACATTTCACTTCAGGACAAAATGCAGAGATGAAATTTCTCGATACTTTAAATGACTGCTTCATGGAGCAGCTGGTACGGGAACCCACAATGGGAGAGGCAACTCTAGATTTAGTCCTGAGTGGAGCGCAGAAGCTGGTCCAGAGGTAACTATAACAGGACCGCTTGGAAATAGTGACCATAATACAATAGCGTTCAACATCCCTGTGGTGGGAAGAACATTTCAACAGCCCAACACTGTGGCATTTAATTTCAAAAGGGGGAACTATGCAAAAATGAGAGGATTAGTTAAACAGAAGTTAAAAGGTACAGTGAATAAAGTGAAATCCCTGCAAGCTGCATGGAAGCTTTTTAAAGACACCATAATAGAGGCCCAACTTCAATGTATACCCCAAATTAAGAAACACAGTAAAAGAACTAAAAAAGAGCCACCATGGCTTAACAACCATGTAAAAGAAGCAGTGAGAGATAAAAAGACTTCCTTTAAAAAGTGGAAGTCAAATCCTAGTGAGGCAAATAGAAAGGAGTATAAACACTGCCAAATTAAGTGCAAGAATGTAATAAGAAAAGCTAAAGAGGAGTTTGAAGAACGGCTAGCCAAAAACTCCAAAGGTAATAACAAAATGTTTTTTAAGTACATCAGAAGCAGGAAGCCTGCTAAACAACCAGTGGGGCCCCTGGATGATCGAGATACAAAAGGAGCGCTTAAAGATGATAAAGTCATTGCGGAGAAACTAAATGGATTCTTTGCTTCAGTCTTCACGGCTGAGGATGTTAGGGAGATTCCCAAACCTGAGCTGACTTTTGTAGGTGACAAATCTAAGGAACTGTCACAGATTGAAGTGTCACTAGAGGAGGTTTTGGAATTAATTGATAAACTTAACATTAACAAGTCACCGGGACCAGATGGCATTCACCCAAGAGTTCTAAAAGAACTCAAATGTGAAGTTGCGGAACTATTAACTAAGGTTTGTAACCTGTCCTTTAAATCGGCTTTTGTACCCAATGACTGGAAGTTAGCTAATGTAACACCAATATTTAAAAAGGGCTCTAGAGGTGATCCCAGCAATTACAGACTGGTAAGTCTAACGTCGGTACCGGACAAATTAGTCGAAACAATAGTTAAGAATAAAATTGTCAGACACATAGAAAAACATAAACTGTTGAGCAATAGTCAACATGGTTTCTGTAAAGGGAAATCGTGTCTTACTAATCTACTAGAGTTCTTTGAAGGGGTCAACAAACATGTGGACAAGGGGGATCCAGTGGACATAGTGTACTTAGATTTCCAGAAAGCCTTTGACAAGGTCCCTCACCAAAGGCTCTTACGTAAATTAAGCTGTCATGGGATAAAAGGGAAGGTCATTTCATGGATTGAGAACTGGTTAAAAGACAGGGAACAAAGGGTAGGAATTAATGGTAAATTCTCAGAATGGAGAGGGGTAACTAGTGGTGTTCCCCAAGGGTCAGTCCTCGGACCAATCCTATTCAACTTATTCATAAATGATCTGGAGAAAGGGGTAAACAGTGAGGTGACAAAGTTTGCAGATGATACTAAACTGCTCAAGATAGTTAAGACCAAAGCAAACTGTGAAGAACTTCAAAAAGATCTCACAAAACTAAGTGATTGGGCAACAAAATGGCAAATGAAATTTAATGTGGATAAATGTAAAGTAATGCACATTGGAAAAAATAACCCCAACTATACATACAATATGATGGCAGTAGCATAGCTAAGGGAGTTCAGGGGAAGCAGCCGCTTCCCCTCAGCACATTTTTCAAAAGCGGCGACTTAGGGGTTACCTTATATGACGCCAGCGGGTGGGGCCCGCTCCACGCTGAAGGGCAGCACGGCAGGAGGAGCCATGGGGGGCGCGGCGGGCGCATCCAGAGGAGCACGCCAGGCGGCCAGGTAGAGATCGGGGACGGGCTGCGCTGCTGGGCCCGTTTGGGTCAAGAGCGCTCGGGCCGGGCCCGGGGGAGCATGTGCAGCAGCGGGGCTGGGCTGGGCGCGTGCCACCCAGCAATATGGGGGCCAGCGGCCGGAGGAGAAGCGGCAAGGGGGGAGGAGGCTGGGCGCCCCGGCAGCAGCCTGGAGGGAAAAGCTCCATTTGGCTGGGCTCAGTGCTGCTGGCTGCTCCGCTGAGAACGGCCCAGCTCAGCGCAGCCGTGGCGGGTGCACTGAGCCGGGCCATTCTCAGCGGGGCAGCCGGCAGCACTGAGCCTAGCCAAACAGCCGCAGGGGAGGGGGCGGAGGAGGAGAGAGGGGAGGGGGCTCGGCCGGAGGAGCGGTGGGAGTGGGCACGGCCTCCACCTCATCCTCCCGTGTCCTCTGGGGCAGCGGCCCTTCCCTGTGAGGTGACCGCTGTGCAGCGTGGGGACATGGTGACGAGGGGGACCCTCAGCTCTCCAAACGTGCCGCTGCTGCCGGCTCCGCTCCGCAGGCAGTCGCTGGCCTCTGTGAGCCAGGCACAGCTCGCACACACACTCCCCTCCTCCTGCCCGCCCTCCCTGCCGCCCTCCTTTATCGTGGCTGCTCCCGCTCCCCGCTGCGGCTGTTAGGAACCGATTAATAATTGATGGCAACAGCCCGGCTGCCGGAGCAGGGGCGAGGAGCGCAGCCGGGCTCAGGCGGACAGGTGGCCTCTTGCTGCTCAGCCTGCCGAGCTGCGAGCCCCGGCCCGGCGGGCACCGGGCACCAGCAGCAAAGGGGCGGGGGAAGGGCTGGCCAGAGACAATGGCAGGAGGGATGAGATGGGGAGGTGCGTGGGAGAGGAGCTGGGTGCGCGCGGAGTAGCTGGAGGAGGAGCCAAGGGGGGGTGCCTTTTTTATGTTTGCTCCCCCTGCTCTTAAAACCTGGCTATGCCACTGTACGATGGGGTCTAATTTAGCTACAATGAGTCAGGAAAAAGATCTTGGAGTCATGGTGGATAGTTCTCTGAAAATGTCCACGCAGTGTGCAGAGGCGGTCAAAAAAGCAAACAGGATGTTAGGAATCATTAAAAAGGGGATAGAGAATAAGACTGAGAATATATTATTGCCCTTATGTAAATCAATGGCACGCCCACATCTCCAATACTGCGTACAGATGTGGTCTCCTCATCTCAAAAAAGATATACTGGCACTAGAAAAGGTTCAGAAAAGGGCAACTAAAATGATTAGGGGTTTAGAACAGGTCCCATATAAGGAGAGATTAAAGAGGCTAGGACTCTTCAGCTTGGAAAAGAGGAGACTAAGGGGGGATATGATAGAGGTATATAGAATCATGAGTGATGTGGAGAAAGTGGATAAGGAAAAGTTATTTACTTATTCCCATAATACAAGAACTAGGGGTCACCAAATGAAATTAATAGGCAGCAGGTTTAAAACAAATAATAGGAAGTTCTTCTTCACGCAGCGTGCAGTCAACTTGTGGAACTCCTTACCTGAGGAGGCTGTGAAGGCTAGGACTATAACAGAATTTAAAAGAGAACTAGATAAATTCATGGTGGTTAAGTCCATTAATGGCTATTAGCCAGGATGGGTAAGGAATGGTGTCCCTAGCCTCTGTTTGTCAGAGGGTGGAGATGGATGGCAGGAGAGAGATCACTTGATCATTGCCTGTTAGGTTCACTCCTTCTGGGGCACCTGGCATTGGCCACTGTCGATAGACAGGATATTGGGCTAGATGAACCTTTGGTCTGACTCGGTACGGCCGTTCTTATGTTCTAACCACATCAGTCACACCATCAAGGGCACATTCACCTGCACATCTACTAATGTTATATATGCCATCATGTGCCAGCAATGCCCCTCTGCCATGTACATTGGCCAAAATGGACAGTCCCTACATAAAAGAATAAATGGACACAAATTGGATATCAGGAATGGTAACATACAAAAGCCATTAGGTGAACACTTCAATCTCCCTGGACATTCTGTAACAGATTTAAAAGTAACTATTCTTGAACAAAAAAACTTCAGAAACAGACTTCAAAGAGAAACAGCAGAACTAAAATTCATTTGCAAATTTAACACCATTAATCTGGGCTTGAATAGGGACTGGGAGTGGCTGGCTTATTACAAAAGCAGCGTTTCCTCTCCTGGAATTGACACCTCCTCATCTGTTATTGGGAGTGGACTACATCCACCCTGATTGAATTGGCCCTGTCAACACTAGTTCTCCACTTGTGAGGTAACTCCCTTCTCTTCATGTGTCATTATATAATACCTGCATCTGTAATTTTCATTCCATGCATCTGAAGAAGTGAGGTTTTTTACCCACAAAAGCTTATTCCCAAATAAATCTGTTAGTCTTTAAGGTGCCACCGGACCATTGTTGTTTTTCTGGGAGGGAGAGGGTGATGGGGGGGAGTAATATAAGCTTGAATGGCTGCCTTTGCTGTAATCCAACAATAATTCATTCATCTTTTGACTTTTGGAATTATGTTCTCTGGTGCATTGACACGGTGGTTGTCGGTCTTGTTTTATAATATTTAATTTGAATTTTTTGCTGTTGCATACCCAGTTAATCAGACCATTGCCACCTCACTTTAAATCAGCTGTCATGTCACATGCCTCAGTTCAGGCTGCATTCTCCCACCCTTTCTCTCACTGAATAGTGCCTCTCTTTGTGATGGGTTCCAGTGAAATTCCTGCAGAATAAGTTACTACTACTTCATGTGAGTAATGGTGGCAGTGTTTTATAGTACATGTGTATATTCCTATTTTCCCAGAATGAAAGAACAGAAGGAAAAAACTTGATTTGTTGAGCATAATTGTATGGATACTCTCAATCCATTACTTTGTGGCACAGAGCAGTTTCCCATTCACACATCCATCTTCACTGAAATAGGAGGCTATTCTTACATTTTATTCACATAATCATTTTGATATAAAATCTGTTTTGCTGCAGATGAGGGCCCTGGAGGTTTTTGGTCTGTTGTAATACATAAAGGCTGCCTGACTTTGCAGCATTAGTTCTCCAGTGCTGTTGCCTAGCAGAGCTAAAAGCACTAAGGTCTTTTACAGTTCTGCTATTGCCATTCTCCATTTCAATGGGAGTTGAATGTAAAAGGGAAATTGATGGTGCTGGAGAATGAATTTCAATCATGCTAAGAAAGAAGAGACAGAAAGGAGCTGGCTAAGAAAGTGCTGGTAAATGTCACTGCAAGGGAGAAGCTAACGGGCTGACTGCTCTAAGCCCATAACTGCATGTTATCAACATGTGGATCTACCAGTCTTAAAAGGGCACCAATCTTTACACTCTGAATGCAAGAGGTATGTTACATTTATACATACTGGTACTTTGGCACCCTCACATGAGCATAAGGACATAAGAATTTCCATAGTGGGTCAAACCAAGGGTCCATCTAGCCCAATACCCTGTCTCCAACAGAGGTCAATCCCAGAGCTTCAGGCGGAGTGTACAGAAGAGGGCAGCTGGAGTGATCCATTCCTATCTTCCCATCCTGGCTGCTGGCAGTCAGAGGTTTAGGGTTACTCCAAGCATGGGGTTGCACCCTGACCACCTTGGCTAATAGCCATAGAAGGATCTATCTTCCATGAACTTACCTAGTACTTTTTTGAACCCAGTTAAACATCACAACATCCCATGACAAGGAGTTCCACATTGTGTGAAAAAAGTACTTTCTCTTGTTTCTATTAAACGTGCTGCCTGTTAATTTCGTTGGGTGACCCTTGGTTTCTGTATTTTGGGAAAGGGTAAATAACACTTCTCTGATCACTTTTTCCACACTATTCATAATTTTATAGACCTCTATCACAGCCCACCTTAGTTGTCTCTTTTCTAAGCTGAACAGCCCTAATCTTTGTAGTGTCTCCTCATATGGAATCCATTAGATATCATTGATCATCTTTGTTGCCCTTCTCTGAAATCTTTTCCAGTTTCACTATATCCTTTTGGAGATTTGGGAGACCAGAACTGAACACGGTATTCAAGGTGTGAGTGCACCATGGATTTATATAATGGCATTATGATATTTTCTGTCTTATTTTCTGTCCCCTTCCTAATAATTCATAACACCCTGTTAGCCTTTTTGACCATTGCTGCTCTACACTGAGCTGAAGTTTTCAGAGAACTATTTATGGTGATCTCTTTCGGCTAATTTAGAACCCATCATTGTATATATGAAGTTAGGATTATTTTTTCCAAGTTGCACTCTTCAATGTTGAATTTTATTTGTCATATTCATGGGGAAAATCTTGAAGGCCTTATTCAGGTTTTACTTGGGATTTCCAGTGTTTTGTTCTTGATTCTTACTCAGGCAAAAACTCCCATGAAAATTTAAATCAAGCAGCATTTCATATGAAGCCATGTAGTGAGTAATTATGGAACAACCCACCAGGACAACTTTGTTCATATCCCCTGTCAGTGAGTGGCTTATGTCCTGCAGCATAAAAGTTTATTTCCCTAATAATAATAATAATAAGTAATAACAATTAATCAACACAAATGCCACACGCACGCACACACAACTGACACCACAATTTCTTTTCTCTAATCCTTGTTTGAATCCTACTAAACTCTCTGCCTCTGGCATCTTAGCAAAATGTAGTATAGCATATTTTGTAAAAATAGTAATTTTTTTTTTTACTATGAGACTGCACTGCAAAACTCAGTCTAAGGTTACATCTTTACTGAGAAATAGGAGAGAGAGTCTCTCTCTCCTATGCAAATTAGGAAGTGCACAGATCAGTTCTGGGGGAGCAAGACTAAGGGAGAAAGGGGAGGTTGTTTTATTTCATTTAGTTAAATTTAAAACTCCACATCAGAGAACCCTCATCCAGAGCTCTGAGCATCCTGGCAATAAACTGAAAAATACAGTAAAGAAAAGTTCTAGGGTCAATCAAAGTGCCAGCAGCACATCTCCTTCCCCAAGTCCTAACTACATCTTTTATTAACCAACAGTCAGCTGAATTTGGATTAAAGCATCCATCCCACACCATTTTTCCCTAAATGTAAATTCCAATCCCCCGTTTCCTCAGCCCTCCTCTACTGCTCACTCAAAAAGGTAGGCCTTGAAGCAAGCCTATAAGGTCAACAAGCCTAAGCTATTAGGGTACGTCTATACTTACCTGCTGGTTCGGCGGCAAGCAATCGATCTTCTGGGATCGATTTATCACGTCTTGCCTGCCACGTGTGGACCTGCGGTAAGTACCTTTAAGTTCGAACTAAGATACTTCAACTTCAGCTACGTTATTCACGTAGCTGAAGTTGTGTATCTTAGTTCGAACTGGGGGCTTAGTGTGGACCAGCCCTTAGAGAGGAGGGAGTGAGAGAGTATTCCAAAGAAATGTATGTCTGTCGTGTATTTATATACTTACTGAGTTACTTAGGTTGTTAGCTCTTTGGGACACGGTCTGTCTTTGTGTACAATGCCTAGCACCACCGGGGTCTTCGTCCATGACTGGGGCTTCTAGATACCACCACAATACACATACACAATAATAAATAAGTGTAGACAGTGGAATTGTGCTAAAGATTTCTTTAGGCAACTCCTTTTTTGATCATGAAATGATACCTAAGGTTCACTACAGGTGGTGAGCAGAACAAAATACATTCTGCTATACCTTTGGGGGTTTTTTACGAGATAGATGTAGTTTTCCTTTCCTTCCCCCGAACCCCATTTCTAAACTGTGTGTGCAGTGATTCTGGTGTACTAGCATCTCTCTCTCTTTTCCAGAGTATCATATTAATAGTGGGATTTGAAAGCACCTCTCTCAAGTTGTAGGTTTCCCCTTTCAGACTACATTATTTTTATCCATTCTAACTCCATTAAGTGTGCATAGGCGTCCTGTGGAGAACCAAATCACAGAGTTTCAAAAAATGTTAAAAGCCTTTCCTGATGACTGACCTCATGCTTCTCCACTAAAGCAGACAGAGTTCAATAACTTGACTCACGATTTTACTGCCATGAAATGCAGATGGATATGTTGATAATATACAAGCAAGTAACTAAAAGTACCGAAACTGAATAAAACAAAAAAACTAATCATGGGGATTAATATTATTATTTGCATTGCAGTAACACCTAGGAGCAACAGTCTTGACCCAGGACCCTATCATATTAGGTGCTACACAATTACAGAACAAAAAAAGACAGACCCTGCCCCATAGAGCTTACAAGCATTACTACAAAAATTGTGATACCCTCCTCCCCAATCACCTAATAGAATATGCTCAGAAAGAAGCAAAACTTATGTAAATAACTAATTAATGGAAAATGAAAACTACAATATGGAAAATCTAAACCGTCACAGATTTAACTTGGGTATAATAGTCACCCAACGTTTTGCATGGTGCCTGCATTTACAGTATATATACTGTTGTGAGGTTTCTATAAAAATTTTAAATAAAACATTGTAAAATAATCTCTATGTGAAGCATCAGTTTTCTCTGAATAAATTGCATTGCAGTAATTGTTTGTTAATAAATATTTTAATTATTATAGTTGTATTGCAGTATGGGCCCCAGTGAGGGATCAGCAGACAGAGCAACGCACACATTCACATATATATAAATATAAAATTACAGTCTCTGTAACAAAGAGCTTATGCACTAGTCAATGGGGCAACTTAAAGGCTTAACATTAAACACATGCTTAAGTGTGTTGCTGGATTGGGGATAAGGATCTAAGAGCCTTGTAGGACTGAGTGCTAAGAGTTCTTTGAGATGTATATAAGAGCTAGATATTTATTATTTTTTATTATTATTATTATTTATTAAAGGGACTGATCCAGCTCCCATTTAAGTCAATGGGTGCTGGACTGGGCCACAGCTATGTTGAAAATATACCTGAAGTCATAAACAGATGTCTCCCTTCCCAGGTCCACGCACAGTTTATTTGCTCTCATTTATGCATGCAGTTGTTTTCATGTGAGTGTTGATGTGGGGTTGCTTGTATGTTAATATAGAGCTGTACCCCAAAATGTGTTTTATGTATACATTTTCTGAGGCTGCGTTTTGGAGTGTCAGGGGGAGCAGACAGTTCCAGCACACTGCCCAACAGTCACAAGACATTAAAGCTGAACGAATCAATGGTCAAACAATGAAGCAAGCATCATCTTAGTTGGTCTGGCTGGCTGGGAGATGTAGTCTGAGGCAAAAGGCCTTCCTAGGGCCTGTAGCAAGGGCCTTTCAACAACGTGGAAATTAGGGTCAGGCTCACACAGGGAGGGTGCAACTTTGAGAAACAGGAATTTCTGGGGGAAGGGAAAGGAGAAGGGAGGGGGGCAGAGGGAGACTGACACTCTGGAAGGCAAACTAAGACAAGGCTGAGTCCTAAGAGCTCCCAGACTTGTTAGCAGAATGTAGGTCGGGTCTATTCTGTTCCTGGAACTCAAGAGGGAAGCCCATCTAACTTAGCTTGTACTGAAAATTAGATGAGTCTAGATAGATATGAAGGCTGCTTTTTGCTGTAAAATTATTTTCTCTTGTGCGTTGTTCCAGTTGTTCAATAAACCTACATGTATTTTGACCGCTGTTCATCACCGTATGGGGATATCCCCAGTGTTCAGTCACCTACACAGTAATAAGTGGTGGGCATAGATGGGGTGTGTTACCCAGGCCCCAGTCAGTGAGTGAGAGAACTGTATTTCAAACAGGTCTAGCACCTGAGGGAATACACTCAGAGAGACCAGAAGGGACAGAGGTGCAAGCAGCTCCACAACCATTACAGTTTTACAGAAGGAAAATGAAGTTGTATGTGTAATTATCCATTTGGTTCACATAACTCAGGCACTTTTTAAAATGTAGACCTGAGACTAATGAGCATCCATTTCTTGCATAGCCTCTTCCACAATAATAAAATGACTCAAATGTCTGTTGAAATCATAGAAAGTACCTGATCAGGAACTAATCAATCTGCCTAAACCTGGTACACAGTAATGCCAGCCAGGAGTTACTTTCACTGAAGACCAGCTGATACAACCAAACTAGTTATCCCAAACAAGTGTTGCTTCTGTTATAAAGGTATTGGCCACCATGTCCAGCCCCTTCTCCTCCCCCCAACTACAGCTTTCCCCCAAATCATTACAATGTTTTAAACCTATTTTTTTTTAAAGACACTCATTCTCCAGCCTCCATAGGGACAGAAAAAGATGGAAAAAGAAGAGGGACAAGGACTGGAAGAGGGAAAAAATGATCTAATGAAATGTCCCCAAGTGTATTTAAACCAAAATCCCATTCCAGTTATGTTCCATTTAAATGCTGATGGAGTCTCATAAGCACCTCAAATGACAACAAGTCAGAGTCTCAACTATGCTGCACTACCAGTAACCTTAGCTATTAAACATACAGAGCACAAGCTACGCTAATACTCAGCCAGTGCTGACAGGTGAAACGGCAATGTTAAATGTGTAACGACCATTCCTCTTCGAGTGCTGGTCCCTGGGTGTATTCCACTGTGGCTACACATATGTTTCATGAGCCTGGAGCCGGAGAATTTTGAAAGCAGCATCTGTTGGTCTATACATGCGCCCTTGCTCACCCCCTGACTCCAACCAAGGAGATAAAGGGAAGGACAGACCAACCTCCTCTCTTGTTCCTTCTCACCGCTGCATTGCCTGGGTTAGAAACTGGCTTTATTCCCTTATCTGTGACGAGAGAGAGAGAGAGAGAGTTTTAGAAGTTTTTTAAAATGTAAAGTTTTATCTAATAGTTTGTATCTTTTAGCTGGTTAGTTAGTTAGCCTCCCCAACCTGGGAAGGCCCCCCCAATACCCCATTTTGGGTATTGGGCTACTCCCAGGGCTCCAGGCTTTATAATTTGTTCTTTCTGTCCATGCTCCTTCTCAGTCAGTGACAACCACCAATACTGCTTCAGGGAAGCCCACATCATGGCAAGGCTCAGTATCTGCTGTGGGAAGGGTGAGAACTTCACATTAGGAAGTACCATGAGGCCGCAATTGGACCTAGACTAGGAGACCTCCTGTACATTGGCTTGACTTTTGATAAATGCAAAGTAAAGCACATTGGAAAACATAATCCCAGCTATACATATAAAATGATGGGGTCTAAATTAGCTGTTACCATTCAAGAAAGAGATCTTGGAGTCATTGTGGATAGTTGTCTCAAAACATCCACTCAATGTACAGCAGCAGTCAAAAAAGCCAGCAGATGGTTGGGCATCATTAAGAAAGGGATAGATAGTAAGACAGAAAATATCATATTGCCTCTATATTAATCCATGATACTCCCACATCTTAAATACTGTGTGCAGATGTGGTCACCCCATCTCAAAAAAGATATATTGGAATTGGAAAAGGTTCAGAAAAGGGCAACAAAAATTATTGGGGGTACGGAACGGCTTCCATATGAGGAGAGATTAATAAGACTGGGACTTTTCAGCTTGGAAAAGAGACGACTAAGGGAGGATATGATAGAAGTCTATAAAATCATGACTGGGAGAAAGTAAATAATGAAGTGTTATTTATTCCTTCTCATAACACAACAACTAGGGGTCACCAAATGAAATTAATAGGCAGCAGGTTTAAAACAAACAAAAGGAAGTATTTCTTCACACAATGTACAGTCAACCTTTGCCTGAGGATGTCGTGAAGGCCATGACTATAACAGGGTTCAAAAAAGAACTAGATAAGTTCATGGAGGATAGGTCCATCAATTGCTATTAGCCATGATGGGCAGGGATGGTGTCCCTAGCCTCTGTTCGCCAGAAGCTGGGAATGGGCAACAGGGGATGGATCATTTGATGATTACTTGTTCTATTCATTCCCTCTAGGGTACCTGGCATTGGCCACTGTTGGAAGACAGGATACTGGGCTAGATGGACCTTTGGTCTGACCCAGTATGGCCGTTCTTATGTTATGTTCTTATGACTTAACAAAGAGTGCACCTTCTACCACAAGGTTTGACTCAGGCGTGAGGGAATCTATCCCCACAGATCCCTTGGCTGCATCTTGTTGGGAAAGCAGGGAATGGTAGTGGAGGGAACGCATAATTCAAGTGGTCTATCCATGGAAGAAGTAGAGTGTTGTCCTGTGAGTGATGATACAGGGCTCGTCTGGAGCAGTGCATACTGCACTTTCTGTTTGTTAGGGAGGACCGGAGGAAATACCCCATAGAGCGAAAATATTATCCAACCATATCAAATAAATGAATCCCAGCTGTAATCTTCAGTTTCAATTACTGTATTTTTTTTATCTTAAAACAAAAAGAAAAAGATAAACATAGCTAGATGGATGCAATTATGTGCATAAGTTTGAAAGTAGCCAAGTTATACATGCAGTAATGTATGCATGCACATGAGCAAGGCCGGGCAGGCATATGACTGGCTATTTGTATATACACCATGGCCCTGATGTCCCATGACATAAATTGGATTACTGACATTCTTAACGTTAAGCATGTACTTAGTTGCTTTGTTGGATTGTGGCCATGTACATGAACACATACATATATTTTGGTAGTATCTCATGGGGTAGGAGCTTGAAAATGTCCTCACAATGTCCTCAAAATGTCATCTAACTTTTGAAATCTAGCAAACTATCTATTAAAAAAAAAGTATAACAAGGCAGAATTGGAATGATTTCTCTTTTTGCATAGAGAGATCACTGTAACATGCTTTGACATTAGAAACGTTAGCTTCTGTTCTTGCTTTGGTTACACAAGTAAATGACAGTTTGGAAGGAGCACTGAAAGACATAATTTTGTCGCTCACATCTCCACAGGGAATTACTGGAACGCTGCGTCTTTCATTACTCCATCGTCCTACCTTCACTTCTCCACGTTCCAAGGGGAAACCAGCGCAGACATCTCTTTCTACTTCAAAACATCAGCCCCTGATGGAGTGTTTCTCGAGAATTTGGGGAATACAGACTTCATCAAACTTGAGCTGAAATGTGAGTATATTCTCTCCACCACTTTACTGAGAACCAAAACCAAGAAGTGATGAGATTTAGGAAACCTCCATCATTCAACACATAACTCAGTAAAAGCTGTTTGTGATGTAGGATGAAGTCGAAGTCTACCTTTTCACTATATTTGTAAATTACCTTAGCAGGGAAAAACCCTGGAAATACAATCATCTTGTTTATCATGGAGACATAGAGTCATAGCAGGAGGAACAAAAACACTGACCTATATGACCTAAATCTTAAGCCTTTTTAAATGACATGCCTAATTTAGTTATTTTAGTTGAAGAGTGTGTGTGTGTTGTATACCATAGTTGCTCTATACGAGAAAGAAGTATCACATGGAATCAATGATTCCAAATAACCAAAGATATCAAGGCATACATGCAATGTTTAAATGCTGAAAAATCCTGGAGTAACCAAATCTTTATTCCCATGTGGGTTATGACTAATCACTGATAAAATCTCTGATCTGAAAAAGAGACCACGACAGTCTGACGTGCTGCAAGATAAAGTTAACAGAGAGTGATTTTTTTTTATTTTATCTTAAGAAACATGGGGCAGATTTTCAAAAGTAGGGCTGGTGAGTCTAAGGAGGTTAGTAAGTGGGAACAAAGATGGCATTAAGCCTCCTTTGCTTTCCCTCAATGCAGTTGAGCACTAAGTAATTTGTCAGCGGTCAGAGGGTAAATCAATGGCAGAACCGGAATCCTGATTCCCAAGTCTGTCTGCTTCTGCCTAGATAGCATTCCTTCCTACAGCCTAACTCTTCTAGCACATCACTGATTAGGATAGTATCTTTTTAACAGTTATTAATTTCATAGCTTCTTCCTCCAAAGACATCTTAACATGGAACCCCACCATATCAATGAGTTTTGCCCACTACACTTCAGAGTCCCAGATGCTTACGCAAACAGGGCTTGCTTTTTCCATCCCTTTATCTTTTTGAGCTGGATGGGGAAACTTGTGCAACCTTCACTGTATTTTTTTTTTATGTTTTTTCACTGTATTTTTGGTTTTCCTCCCAGAAAGCCACTGTGTTGAAAAATCAACCCCTTCAGCGAAAATGCTGCATTAGCCACGTGTCAAATGATGTGTGGGAAACTGAAGGAGCTCTTCATCCCCGGGACCTCTAGAAAATTATGAAAAGTAACTGAAAAAAAATCTGAGCTCCTCAGGGAAATTTCTGACACAAAGGCTTTCCAGCAACATTAACCAATTCTCCTCTAGCCCAATAAAATGTGATCGTAACAAACGGATCAAGAAATGTCTGAGAGAAGTGTACACACCATTCCTTTAAAGATAAGACTGCATCTCAGATATACGTAATGCAGAAAATACTTAACTTTCAAACAAGGAAACTTAGTTCCACTCCAACTGGCTTGGTTAGTGGTAAGATAGAGGCTGCTCTATGTGGCTCTACCAAGATGTCAATGGCAGTCATTGATCAGCTAGACCTAGGGACAAGCTGGCCTCACAACATTATACCAACCTAAGACACTGGGGTGATCTTCCCTGGGCTCAATATACCAACGTCAGGGCCATTTTATGCCAGCAGTGCAGCATAAAGCAGAAAAAGCACGTTTCAGGATGCACAACTTGGCAAAACATTAGCATAGCTCTTCCTACCTCTGATTCAGTCTGTGATGGGCCAATGCAGCATATGACAAACAGTTTCTAGCCATACCACTAGCTAACTCACCACAGTTTACTTTCATTTCAATCTAATTTGTGTAGACTGCTGGAAATCCAGCTGCTTTATTGTGTGCTGATATTTTTACAAAAATAAACACTTACAGTACTGAATAGCACAGTCAAGTCCTGGTCTATGACTGAGGCCCATAAGAGTTATGGTAATATAAATAATAACGTACCAGATATCCTTTACACACTGAATCTTTTCTCCTATATTTCCTTTTGTGGTTTCCTGCTATTTGAGATTTTTTTTAGGTTAAAGTCAACACGTTTGAATGTAAAACCTCCTGTTTCACTTGGGAGTTAGCATCAAGGTTAATCACAAGGTTCCTGTCTGAGAGTGTTTGCTTCATTCCTCAAAGCACCTGTGGGGATGTGCACCCACCCATGTATTTTGTTTTCTGTCTTAATAAAGGAAAGAATAATTGGGCCCAGGGCAAATTAAGAGAAGACAAGCTCCTGTTGTCTAGTCATGATGTTAAGATGAGTGAACTTGGTTTCCTTCATGTCTGGATTTGATTACATGTGAACAGATGTGGTTGAAAGTGTCTCCTGGTGAAGATAGGGTGTGAGCATCTTGGGTAGGGACTTAGTCTAAGCACCAGGTTTAGAATATATCATTTTCCTAGAATCATGCATTCAAATAGTCTCAGTGCTGACTAAGCCCTTCATCCTTCTTAGGTAGATAAAATGAGTGCATCTACCACTACATTTGGCACTAATTGGAGCTTTTGCTGTCAGTCTCATCTGATGGGCCAAGGACTTTATTTACATATAGACCAAATTAGCTCTTACATGACTGACAAAACACAGCTGAGATTCATTATGGGGAAAGTATCAAAGGGGTAGCTGTGTTAGTCTGGATCTGTAAAAGCAGCAAAGAGTCCTGTGGCACCTTATAGACTAACAGACGTATTGGAGCATGAGCTTTTGTGGGTGAATACCCACTTCTTCGGATGCATGCTATTATGGGGAAAGTTTGCTTTGTAGCTGTCTGTGCTGCAGGGTGGATAAATTTTTTTAAAAATTAAAGAGGAAAAAATATGTAGTTTAACGCAATATTTTTATTTACAAATTTGCTAGCTCTTTACTTTCTTCCCATTTTTACACTCTTAGATGGCTAAAGTAGCTACTGTTTCTTTAGTTTAGTTTTCCAATTGTTAACAGAATTTCAGATATTACACAGAGATTTTTCTATGAAGAAGTTTCACATTTAGAATGTTCATCTATGCTTAAAATGGCAATGCCAAGGCTTCATTAACATCTTTACTGTAAGAATAGCACTATTCAAATACTACATCGATAGAAAATACCCTGCACTCTATTTGCAACCAATATCACCTTCCAATAGATTAAACTTTGACATGTCAAAAAAGTTGAAATGTCCCAGCCAAGCTACACTCCTCCATCAGGATTTGCAGCCTGAAATCAATGGGACCATGCTCCTAAGTCACTTAGGTACTTCAGAAAATCCCATAATTTGGAACCTAACATTGGACCTATGTGTAGAAATAAGCCATAGTCACTTTGTTAATTAAAGTCTAAATAACTTTTCATTAAAATGTTAGCTCCAAAGACTGCAAACATTTACACACATATTTAACTTAATTGAGGTCAGTGGAACTACTCATGGGAGTAAAATCAGTTATCTGCTTAACTGTTTGTTGGATCAGGGATTAAATTTTGTTTGTTTGTTTGTTTGTTTTTGCTGTTAGTAATTTCTGTAAAATTCAAACAACATCCTATTAGTAGTGATTATTTTAAAAAATAGTTAATTATAAATTAACAAAAGCACAAATGTTTAGATTCATTTTACAAAGCCTCAACCTCATTTAAATATTTTTTAATTGGGTCGTTTAAAACATGATGAAAATTTATTATTTAAATCATCTTGTCTTCCTGGACATGTTTAGAGGACAAACAGAATGAATGTTTATTCTCCAGAGCATTCACCTTTTACCATTACATTAGCTGGGGGTCACTTTCTGCAGTCCAAAATTGCCCAGATCCACACAGATCCTGGGCACTCATGATACCGGTGATCTGGGTGCCCACATGAAAAGCAGCCCTCCACTGCTGGCCGAGTTGATGCCAACCCTGAGCTTTTGTCCAGTCTGGGAACTCAGAAGCTGGGGTTTCCCAACAGGAGCCAGTCCAGGGTTTGGTGGCCTGCTGGGCCCCTTGGAGGCTGACACTTCCAAGACAATACTGTCCGATTGCTGATTCCCCTGGTTGGGTTTTCCCTTGAGTCAAGGACTGCCCCTTACCTCCAGGCAGTTGCTAGTGTGACATCACCAAAGCCGTTTCAGTGGCTAGATAATTTTTAGCCTGGTAGCACAAGCTCCATAAGTCAAACCTCTCATCCCGGGCTCAGAAACTCACTGTGTAGATGCACCCCGTATGACCTTAGACAAGTCACTTTACCCCTCTGTGTTTCTGTTTCCCTACCCATATAATAGGGATCCCTCTGTGTACCTTCCTTTGGAAAGTGCTTTGATGAAAATTGCTATGTGAGCTAAACTTGTGTTAAAAATATATTATAAAAATATATAAACCTCTTTGAAAAGCCTCTTTTCTACAAAAGCACCTAGCATAATATACATAATTAATAAATAACAATTATAATAAATTACAATTCCTTTGGGGCTATTGTATAGCCTTTGCCAAGCAAGCTAACGCAAACATTTCATACTTTCATTTAAATTTAATATTTTCATTTCCTGAAGCAACATTACATTCCAACTAGACTGAGCCACTATATAAGACTTTAAAAAAAAATTATTTCTTTAAGCAAAGGGCTTTTATGAAACAATAATAACAATAAACCCTCCCTATATTGATTCCCCACTCATATGCTCTCCAATTATGAGTAAGGCCACTGTATTAAAATTCTGCTTCTTCTCTACTTGAACTACTGAGTAATTATTGCCTTCTCAGAACATTTCTATTTGCTTAAAGTGCTCGTCTGCCAGTGGAGAGGTCATGGAGAATTAGAATGTACCCACACGCAGTCAGATGGGTGAGGAGCCTGTCCGTCCCAGGCCGTCATACACACTCCATTTGTGGCCACTCAAAATGGCAGGCAGTCCCTGTGTTCTGGGGAGTGCTGGAACTCCTTTCTTGGCAGTTGCGAATTTCCCCAAAGAGACAGGAAGAAGACAGAGCCATGCTGCAGCCTGCTCATACACCCACGAAAGCTCAGGGAGGGAGCATGACTCTGCACCACCCCTACTTAGGACTCTGCATTAAGGATACAATCAAACCCATAATGCGTACGGTAGGGTGCATTACTAGAAGTGGGACACAGGAAATATTATGGCTCTCTGAGCAATCAAAAAAGCTATATCTGGAAAGAAAAATGGTGCCATCTAATGGTAATTCGTTATTTCTTGGTGCAGCTTCCTAGCCCTTGCAGAGTGGCAGGTAGTGAGTGGCCAGAGCTGATAGTAGTATTGTTAAAATAATGCAGCTGTAACTGCACACTTCAGGAAATGACTCCACACAGCAACTCCATTCCATTAGTTCCCTATACACTAAGAAACAACAAGCAAGGGGGCTTTTATCTGAGCTCAGTACAAAGCAGGCAGCCTGGAAGCACTAACAGATATACCAGGAATGGGGAAAAAGAGGATATTGGTGCTTAAAGAAAGCTTATATGTGAAAGAAAGCTTAGAATCAAATGAAGTAAAAATTGTAAATAAATCAAACTGTATCATAGAATCTCTAATAATAAGAATATAGCGGTAGAGATATATTACCGACCACCTGACCAGGATGGTGACCGTGACTGTGAAATGCTCAGGGTGATTAGAGAGGTTATTAAAATAAAAAACTCAATAATAATAATGGGGGGTTTTCAATTATCCCCATATTGCCTGGGTATATGTCACCTCAGGACAGAATGCAGCACCACCTTTGCCCAGAGCCCAGAGCCTCCCAGCACTATGCTCAAATGCTGTACATGGCTTCAGATGCACACTGCAATTTGTCATACATCTAAGAACAGAGCTAAAGATTAGGAGAACATATTTCAGGGGCTCAAGGTAGAGACAAAGCCCATTAAGATAGTAAGGTTCCTATCAAATATAGGGATAATGAAGGAATCAGCTGTCCATTTATTCAGGCAGTTTGGTACGTGAGATACACATGTTGTAGCCTGAGAAAAGCAACTGGCAAGGGAAGGGATTGTAACATATTTAATTTATAATTCAGATTGATCCAAATATTCAGGTTTCATTCAGATAGATATGGGGGCTGGAGCTTATGGAATAATCAGCATTATAATTGAATACCTTTCTAGAAATAACCAGCTAAAATGGCACAGAAGAGGGACAATATGTTAATTGCATCTTTTAAAGATTAAACTGAAATGATTTTAATAGTATCCAGACTTGTATTTCAAGCAATTAATGTGACAACTTACACATGTCCTTATAAAATACAGAGCAGCTCCTCGTTGCAGTGGGGCAACATATCTTAACATATCAAATACCCTGTCCATTCTCATATGTAATCTAATTGCAATTTTACATTAATCAGATGTAGGTACTACACACACCGCAAATTAAATAAGGTGCCCTGAGGGTTTAACTCAAACAGAGGACAGCATAATCATCAAAAAATATTAGAGAGAGACTGCAACTTTATAAGAAGATCCCTTATGCTTTTTGCACAGCTTTTTGATATAAAACATTCAGTGTTTTTTGTTCTTGTTTTTCTCTGTGATTGGTTTTGTTGTATTGTAAAACACTTTCAAAATTCATAACTAAAAAAGGTTAAAAATGCATGCTGATGATGCTATCAGAATAAATTAATAAAAAGAATAGCTCACAAGCCTTAGGCATTTGGTTGAAGAATTTCCAAAGGGGTTTAAATAAACCTTTTTTACCATAGATGCGGTGTTAAGGGGTAAATCTCCTAAACAAACAATTTAATTGTGTGTTTGTCTTGTAAATAATATAGTATCACCTTTTCCAAACTCTGAGGCTAAAACTATATTAAAATTGTATCTATATTTACATTTTTACATTTCAAAGACAGATTAAAGACAGTTTTTCAATTCAGTAACCTTTTTTATAACACCTACTAGTTCAGGAAGAGATTTTTTCTGTCTTTCTCCAGGCAACAAGAATTTCAGTGCGACAAGGAATCAATAGTATCAGGGATCAGCAACCTTTCAGAAGTGGTGTGCCGAGTCTTCATTTACTCACTCTAATTTAAGGTTTCGCGTGCCAGTAATGCATTTTAATGTTTGTAGAAGGTCTCTTTCTATAAGTCTATAATATATAACTAAACTATTGTTATATGTAAAGTAAATAAGGTTTTTAAAATGTTTAAGGCCTTGGCTACACTTACCCGCTAGTTCGGCGGCTGGCAATCGAACTTCTGGGTTCGACTTATCGCGTCTAGTCTGGACGCGATAAGTTGAACCCGGAAGTGCTCGCCGTCGACTGCGGTACTCCAGCTCGGCGAGAGGAGTACCGCAGAGTCGACGGGGGAGCCTGCCTGCCGAGTGTGGACCAAGGTAAGTTCGAACTAAGGTACTTCAAACTTCAGCTACGTTATTCACGTAGCTGAAGTTCCGTACCTTAGTTCGAATTAGGGGGGTAGTGTAGACCTGGCCTAAGAAGCTTCATTTAAAATTAAATTAAAATGCAGAGCCCCCCGGACTGGTGGCCAGGACCCGGGCAGTGTGAGTGCCACTGAAAATCAGCTTATGTGCTGCCTTCGGCACCCGTGTCATAGGTTACCTACCCCTGAAATATTGTCAATGGACTTATTGGTATTTATAAAAATAAGTTTATAGTGACATCACTTAGAAATGCTAAACCTAGCAGAATTCATTTAATTTCTGATTGCAAGGGTGAATATTTTATCATCAGAATGTGTCCAGACTGGATGTCTAAAATGTCAGCCAGCTCTGAATGCTTAGGAAGGCACTGGGTCTGATATTCCACTGCCATTTACCTTACATAATTGTTTACACCATGCAAAGTGTGTGTTAGATGCTACTAACTCAGAATAGTAGCATTTTATACCCAATTTGCTCTGCCTTTGTGCATATCTGGCACGTAAATACCTTGCAATGCCGGCAACAAAAGTGCCATGCAAATGCCTGTTCTCACTTTCTAGTCACATTGTAAATAAGAAGCCAGCAGCATTATCTCCTGTAAATGTAAACAAACTTGTTTGTCTTAGTGATTGGCTGAAGAAGAAGTAGGACTGAATGGACTTGTACGTTCTGAAGTTTTACATTGTTTTGATTTTGAGTGCAGTTATGTAACAAAAAAATTTGTAAGTTGCACTTTCACGACAAAGAGATTGCACTACAGTACTTGTATGAGGTGAACTGAAAAATACTATTTCTTTTGTTAATCATTTTTATAGTGCAAATATTTGTAATAAAAAATAATATATGCTTTGATTTCAGTTACAACACAGAATACAATATATATGAAAATGTAGAAAAACATCCAAAATATTTAATACATTTCAATTGGTATTCTATTGTTTAACAGTGCGATTAAAACTGATTAATCGTGATTAATTTTTTTAATCGCAATTAATTTTTTTGAGTTAATCATGTGAGTTAACTGTAATTAATCAACAGTCCTACTATAAATGTAACAGGAGCTAGGAGGAACAGACTGCAAAAGAATAACTGTAAGTAGCAGGTGTGAGGACGAGCAGTCAAAAGCAGGAGAGATGAGCATACAGGAAATCTGTGTGACCAAAGGATTACAGTGTCTTTTTCCCCCCTATATGACATACGTTTGAAAACCACTTTCTCTGAGCTGGCAGTCCTGTGAATACCAGCCATCTGTAAGCATCTCTTCCTCTAGTGGCAGTCTCATCATAGCAAATATCATCAAGCAGAGAACTCTAGAATGGAATTTTTCAGCAAGGACAAGCTAGAAGAATGGTGAAATGAGAACTGAACCACAAAGTGTTCTGGTGAAGAGAGAGACTCATTGATTCATAGATTTTAAGGCCAGAAGGGACCTTTAGATCATCTAGTCTAATCTACTTTATAACACAAGCCATGGATTTTGGGGGTAGATGGGGAAGTAATATGACAGAGGTCTATAAAATCATGACTGGTGTAGAGAAAAATTATTAGGGAAGTGTTGTTTACCCCTTCACATAACACAAGAACTTGGGGTCACCTGATGAAATTAAGGGACAGCAGGTGTAAAACAAACAGAAGGAAGTATTTCTTCACACAATGTACATTCAGCCTGTGGAACTCATTGCCATGAGATGTTGTGAAGGCCAAAAGTATACCTGGGTTCAAAAAAGAATTATATAAGTTCATGGACAATAGGTCCATCAGTGGCAATTAGCCAAAATCATCATGGATGCAACCCCATGCTTAGAGTGTCCCTAATCTTCCAACTGACAAATGCTGGGGATGAACGACAGGGGATGGATCACTATAAATTGCCCTGTTCTGTTCTGTCCCTCCGGAACATCTGGCACTGGCCACAGAAGACAGGATACTGAGCTAGATGGACCATTGGTCTGACCCAGTATGGCTGTTCTTATAACTGTCTCCCCAATGAATTTGGCTCCAAACCATTGTGGTTTTTTTGGGAGGGAGAGTCAACTCTAGCAGGTAATTTTTCAGCAGGGACAAGCTAGAAGAATGGTGGGAGGGAGACTTGCTTAAAAAAATCAGTTAATTGCTAGTCTTTTAGATGTCTAGCTCTATGGAATCTCTGGATAAACGTGTTCACCCATCTGTTAAAGTCCCAATACTAATAGTTTTTTAGTTAAAGATTCCTCTGACTGCTGTATACGCTAGGATGTGGAGTCAGAAATTTATTAAAACAGATAAATAATGTTGCTTACCTGTGAGAACCAATAGTAGAAGTTGCTTGTAGGAGTTACTAACATGCAGCCTGCGAGCAATTTTATCCACTCTTTAAGAAGTACATATTGATATACTTCCTATTTTCTTAGGCTAGCAAACTGGCATACAGATTTACTCTCCAATATTTTATGTGATGCCTGTGTTAAATTTGTTTTCAGGATATGTCAGTGTAATCCATGGATGCTATACTTCTTTGGTGCTTCTTCCCCTTTCACATTCAACAAATCAAAACAAAAATCTTTGATGAGAAGTACATTGTTTTGAGATGTTTATTCTTTTTCCTCTCAAGTTACAAAGTGAAATATTAAAAATTTAAGACTAACTAGTATGAATTTTATTCCTGCATATTTATGCTTTAAAGTCACAGTTAATATTTTCCTCCAATTAATATGAATTTCCTTGTGTTTAAGTACCATTATCACAGAGAAGAAACCTTTCAGGCTGCTATGCAGACCTTGATCTTCAGCCATTATTAAAGCTGAGCTATGCAAGTCTGATGGTTCTGGTTGAAATGTCTTCATCTCTTCCTACCCCACCTCACTCTCTCTCTCTTTTTCCCCTTCTATTTGCAATTATCTTTTTTTTTTAATGGCAGCTGCCTTCACCCAGAAGACTGAGAGCAAATGAGCCTCTTTTAGAGACTTTTAAAGTAGACTCAGTGACTGAATACTAGATGGGGTTTCACAAAGGCACCCACTGGCAATGTCAAAAATGCCGTCAGGTCGCTGAGAATGAAATGTATACTCTGCTTAGCAGTTCTCACTCTTATAGCCTTGCAGACAGCCTGCTTTCGGGAAGCAATTAAGGAGTTGGAGACAGACAGTGTGCAGAGATATGAAGTGTTTTTTTCAAAGCAGCCACAGTGGAGACAAAGCCACCCACTCTTCAAGGCACGCTGCAATGCTTCCTGTATGCTAATAACTATACAGATTTGGTTCTAGTTTCTAATTTGCCCTACCCTTATATCCCAAACCCCCAGAAGCTTGAATTCTTCACCACATCAGAGTAAAACATTTTTACTAATCTCTGTAGCCAAGTCCTGAGCAAACAAAAGCAAACTGGTTGAGCTGAGGGGCCATGAGAGGTGGTCACTTCAAAAGAGGAAATAGTCTTGCAGGTAGCTGAGAATGGTGGATGTTTCACTACCTAGACACCTGTATAATTCTCCTTCTAAACTTCTCTCTTTCCATAAAAGAGAGGGGAAAACAAAAATAAGTAAGATTTTTGCAGCAAATTTTGTTTAAAAAAGCATTCATGATTATGAAAAATGCTTATTCATATGGTATCTGTTTTGGGATGTGGTATAAACATAAAAATGGCTACAGTTTGATTCAGCCTTGAAAAAAGCACCATGGAAATGTACTAGCCTGGGCACAGAAAGTATTTGTTCTCCTTTTAGTAGACTGATAGGTAATAATGATATTTTACTAGCCCATCAAAAGCAATTTCCCTGTATGGGTGAGTAAAGTTTTGCAAGACAGGCTGGAAGTGAATTATACACAACATGAGAGGCACAACTGTATAAGATCCCTTTACAGCCCTTTGGTGCATAAGAATTCTCTTAAAAAGGATGACACAGCAGCCAGAAGTTGCTTTCCATGGATTCTTTTATACCTAAAAAAAATGAAATAGACCAAAAACCCAGTTGACTTTACATCTAGGTTAAATCCTCCTTTGTGAATACTATCAGTAGCAATCCATTTTCTGATAATTCTTTGAACTGGTTTTCTGCCATTATGTAATAATTTTACAGCCGAAAGGGAGCCTAGATGAATCATAACAGGCAATTTGAGATCATGTTTCTCATCAAAAGTGATCTATTCCTCATTAATCACTTTGCCCTCCTTAGTAATAAGTATCAATCATGTGCTTTGCTGAGCAACACCAGATTGAAAAGTCCTTCAAAGTATAATATAAATTTATAAAGTCTCTGTACATTTTTGGACCATCCAGTATAATTTAATCTGCCTAAGAATTTCATTATTACCATCTATAAATATATATTCGGCCTAGTTGAAAATTTGCCATCAAAACTTTTTTCCACGGAAAATTAGTCTTTCAGCTAAACAATTTTTGGTGGAAACTGTCTTTTTTTCTAAAAAAATAATTTGTACTTGGAAAACTGAAACCCAGAAACAGCTATTTTTCTCTGATGAAAAGTTTGAATTTCCTGCTGAAAATGTCAACACAAACACTATTTTTTCCTTTATGTACAAATTTTCTATCGAAAAAGAACCATTTTTCAACTGGCTCTAATATTTATACAGTAATTTTGGTGGAACCCTGTTAATTTTCTGTAGAACCAGATTTATTTAATTTCTGTTAAATTCCATAGGAATTTTCCATAATGGCCTCCTGAGAAGTGCTAAGCTCCATCAGCGTCTATTGAAGTCAGGGGTCTTAAATGCACTCAGGATTTTACAGGACGGGTCCCAAGGTGGTGTCCTGTGTAAGAGGTATAAACAATCATACTTTGAACCTCTGATGGATGTTCTCCTCTCTGGTATTTCAGCTGCTATTGAAGTGTCCTTTTCATTTGATGTTGGAAACGGCCCAGTGGAGATCATTGTCAGATCCCCCAACCCACTCAATGATGACCAATGGCATCGAGTCATCGCTGAGAGGAATGTCAAGCAGGCCAGTCTGCGGGTGGACCAGCTGCCACAGGAGATCCGGAAAGCACCAACGGAAGGCCACACACGATTGGAACTGTATAGCCAGTTATATGTTGGTAAGTAGCTGAAGAAATAACAGGCCCCAATGGTCAGTTACTCCATTCCAGCCACGTCACATTGGTGTCAGTTACGGTAATATATCAGGCTTCTTTCCAGAAGCACTTAGTGGTGGTAGGGTACAAAATGAAAAGCAATGTAGGTTATAGAAGGAAGGTGACCCAGTTCAGAGAAACAAGTACTGCTCTGGTACCCTATTATCATTTCTCCTTCCTTATTTGTAGCTCAAGCCTTAGGCAGGCAAGCAGGTTTTGTCCAGATATTTTTTTCCAAAGGATCTCCCACTCAGCTATTCAGCCAGGAACTGAAAGAAGCCTGGGAACACCATGCAGGGAAGGAAACTTATGGTAGTACTGTTTAGCTGGCATCTCTCTGATATGAATAGCATCTCCACCCTACCTAGAGTTGATCTCCCCTCCCCCATTTACTGTATTCACCCTTCAGTCTGACACCCCATCACCCCACCTTTTGCTTGTGAATTTTAATAGCCAATTATATTGTACCATATAACAAAGACACATTTCACTGTTTGCCTACCCACTTTCAGATGTTGCTAGCCTTCACTGCATTTTGGATACCAAAAGGCTGCTATTCCAGCAACACTCATGCTTCTTTAGCTTTTGGGGCTCCACAATGCAGACATGGTGAGTGTTGTTAGGTAGGACCAGGTTTGCGTGAAATGATGAGCAAAGAAGCACTTTCCTGCCTCTCTGTATGTCTGGCAACAAGACAAAAAAAAAAAATTCTTTACCTCGTTTCCTTACATCTTAGTGAAGGCTCGGCAACAGAAGTAAATTAAAATGATGTACAGAACCTTCAGTACCTGGTAAATATGATACTGTCAGTGAAATGGAAACAGCCATGTGTGTCCCCGTAGTACAGTCATTATTCACAAGCTCAGTCTCTTCTTTAACATTTTTAGCATTGCTAAAGATGATCTGAAATAAAAAGTCTGTTGCTGAGTAAACTGAACTATAAATAGGGTTGGCAGAATTCACTTTTTATTTTCTTATCGTTTCAACTGATCATGTTTATTTTAATCATTTTTTCAGATTTTTATCTATTTAAATTTTCACAGTTGTGGGCAGTTATGGGGAGGGTCAGAATAAGGGGGGATTCAGAGAATAATTAGGCAATAGACATTGAGATTCAAAAATGTCTGTCCTAACTGGTACATTACAAATCTTTAGAAGTGTTCGTTGTTTGACTGTATTACCAAAATTAAATGTCTGTGATTGCACTAGATTTTCTCTCTGAATCATAACCATGGTCAACTCTACTAGTGCCATAAATCTGAATTGCCCAGTAGCATAATGAAGGAACTTAAGGTTGAACTTAGGCCTAAATTACTGAGTCCTAACGCTGGCTCTCTGTTAGCAACTTGCCATGTGCGCTTGGGAAAGGCACTTATGCCCACATTTTGAGATTTGATTGCTCTACTTTGGGCATGTAAATCTATATCTAGACAACTTAAGTACAATTTTCAGAGATGATTGAGCATCTGTGCCTCCTATTGTAGTTTGGAAGTGTGGGCCTAAACCGCTCTCCCAATTTCCCAAACTTCGCTATGAAAAATGTAATACTGTGTGAGAGATTATTGTCATTATTATTACTACGTATTATCATCAACCTATAGGAAAATGTTGCTATCCAAAATGTATTCAAGCATAAAACCTATTAGTGCCCCAGACGTGATCTTTAAAAATATATAGGAAAAAGAAAAAATTAAGCCTCCCAGCCAAGAGACTGAAGGCCAGATTCTCGGCTAATGGAACTACACCTCTTATGCCATCTGAGAATTTGGCTGAAAGCTTAGACTTACTGCAGTTTGATTGCATAATGAAAAAGGAATGAATATTTTAGGCTTTTAAAAGACATCCCAACCTACAGTATGTCCGGCTGTAGTCATCAGCTCAGTGGGTTATTTGGTATACAGCAGCAATAATGCAGTTTAACTCTTGATTTCATTATTATCTCTCAGGTGCCGCAGGAGGCCAGAGAGGATTTCTGGGTTGCATTCGCTCTTTAAGAATGAATGGGGTGACTCTGGACTTGGAAGAGAGAGCAAAGGTCACCCTGGGGGTGAAACCTGGCTGCTCTGGCCACTGCACCAGCTATGGCATGTACTGTGAGAACGGAGGTAAATGTGTCGAGAAATACAATGGCTACTCCTGTGACTGTTCCAAAACTGCGTATGATGGACCATTTTGCATAAAAGGTAAAAATCTAAATGTGGAAGTCAAACCAACTAAGCCAAACAGAATTACAAATAAATTGTTCAAATGTCATGTGCATCCCTTAATATTCTTACAAACCTACCACATTCACAGGGATCTGTTCGACCACTTATATATGGTTACTGCACATTTCCCATTAGTGGTAATGGGCATTTCCTATTTAAATCCAATAACACATGGAAGAAAAGAACTTCAGGATTGTCTGTACTCTTCCCAGCCGGGTCAGGTGTTATCCTGAGCTGCTGAGTAATAAATTCCTATTACCACAGATAATGTTTATTAATTCAAACAAAAGCTGAACTTTTCTAATACTCAGAGTGATTTAGGTACAGAGTATTAGTTGTAACTGTTACAGATCAAGGGGCCAGTGTTTGAATACAATCTTTCTCAAATTTTTGGTTGTTCAGACCCAGGAGTTTGGTTGAAGTTCCTCTGGGTTAGAGATTGAGTGTCCTGGGTCAAGGGGAGGTTCATAGTTACAGTAAAGAAGTAGGGCATTTTGATTGGGCACAATGACTAATAAAGCACAGATGATATATCCATTTCATCCATTTGAAATGGCTAAGATACTAATTAAATCCTGAAAACCAAGGTTTATAATGAATCACTTTTATCAGAGGAATTTCCATTATGTTGACATACCTACCATCCATTTAAAAAACAAAACAAAAAAAACCCCCAAAAGTTCAAAACACTGCAAGAAAATTGGAGATGACACTCCTAGTTTCTTTTTATATTTGTTTGTGTATTTTGATTGGAAATGATAACAGCAAAATTAAATAGTATTGGGAAATGTAGTTTCCCAAATCAATGCATTTTTTTAAATTTGATGGGCATCCATTTGTTTACATAACATTTCATGAATATTCCTATATTCTTTTGCAACCCACTGCTGAAGATTTGATCATATTTGCCTGAGGTGCTAATCTCTCTAAACAGCCCTCTTTCACTATGTGTGTCTTATAAATATCTAAAATCATCCAATCTGTTGCCTTTCCTAATTCTTTTCTAGAAGCTGCCTCATGTGGTGCTAAGTCTGTGATTTCAGCTGAGATCATTTATTTATTACTCTGCTCAATGGTTTTCGTGATTCTAAGGAACCTTTGGTCTCATAAATTGTCTATCGCAGTGTTCTGCCTTTAAATTACCCACCTTACCAGCAATCCTGCAGGCAAGTCTATTCACCAGTCATCAAACTGCCCTTGAGCAGTTCATCATGTCTGTAGGGGATAACTACTATCCTTTGGCATTCAGTTTCCCAACTCCTTCACAACTACTCTTTTTTTCTTTTGTAAGGCAGGCCTCAGGCTTTAGAGTTTGCGCTTTCTATTCTCCTTCTCTTCCAGACATGAGATTATAGCAGAAAAGGCCAGCCCAAGGATCTCTTTATGCACTCCCTGGTTCTGGGTTGAATTCCCTCCTCCCCCATGCTTTAACCCGTATCTATCCTCACTTTATTCTATCATACACAACAAATTCTGCATTGTGGCAGGGGTTAGACTAGATGGCCCTTGCAGTCCCCTTCTAACCCTATGGTTCTATGATTCTATCATATTGTTACCGATTTTTTAATCCAGCAGGTAACCAAAATTCGGGATCTTGTGTGTTGTTTCCAATAAGAGGAGAAATTGATGATGGAGTCAAGTGTTTCTTTCAAATGCAATCCTGTTCATTTACAAACAATGTATAGAGTACTGTTTCCCTGAACAAAGCAGGACTCAAACAGCAGGAGACCATTTCTTTGCTGAAAGCTTCAACCCCCTTTCAGCCAACACTTGGCCCCAAATCTCTTTTCAAGGGTATGTCTGCACTGCGCAGCGAGCTCAGGTGCCTGGTATCTGGATCTGAGCACACGGATTAACATTCCCACAACAAAGTGCTACCCCCATTACCATGTCCTCACTGTTTCTTCACTTGTCCATGTGTGGCTGGGGGCATATCCCATGGCTCTGTATGCTGGGAGGCTCCAGGATTCTATCCCAATCAGTTCTGAGTGGCAGTGTGTATTTAGAACTAATCTAGTACTGAGACAGACTTATCCCTAGAGGGTGTCCCTTTGAGACAAAATGGAGGTAATTTTAACAATGTCAGTCTTTTAAAGATCATATGTATTGATTCAGAAAATAGTCACTGTCACATTCAGTGAACTTACTTTTTAGATGTATTATTTTTCCAAAACTTGTCACATTTTTTTTTCTGTTTCTTTTAGGGATGGGCCAACCGCAGATTGACTGAAAATCAGCCCAAAGCTTCAGTCAAAACTAGATCTAAACAAAATATTTTCTTCTTAAAATAGAAATACCATAAGTTATACATTGCCCGTTACAATGGGGTTCCCTCCATTCTTGGTTTGTCCATAGGCACTACCATAACAAAAGCAAGAGTAACAGTTATTGTTATTGTTCTTACAATGGTATTTCTCATCTGACCAAAACCATGGAGTACGTTTATATACCTCTTTTGGTCTTTGGATGTCAAATTATTTTTAAAAGTTAGAAGGTAATATTTTTCCATTTTATAGATGAGGGAATTGAGGAATACAAAGCTTAAGGGTCAATTTAAGGGCCTCTGATTCTAGGTGCCTCAACTTTTGGATGTCCAGTTTTAAATATCTAAGGCCTAATTTTCAGAGCTACCACAGTTCCCATTTAATTCAATTAGAGTTATGCATGCTCAGAACCTCAGAAAATCAAGCTTTGGTATCCAAAGGTGGGCACTCAAAATCAAAAGCAATTTTTTGAAAATGTAGGCCTAAATGATTTGCTCAAGGTACATAGTGAATGAGTCACTGACAAAGTTGGGAATAAAACCCAGAACTTCAGACTCTCAGTTCCCTGCTCTGGACACAGGATCTGGTTTAAGGAAATTTCCAGCGACTTTTATAGATCAACCTAGTTCCAATTAGCTGCAGATTTTGTAACTTGATCATCACCAATTTCCTTTTCTGTTAGTGCTGAAATCTGACTTATCTGTGTGGAAAATCAGGTATCTCTTCCCTCCAAACCTAATTCAATGTTTCTGACCTCATGATGGTTCTTCATAAAAGCAACCAGGTGGCATCAAAAGCAAACTGTTAAAGGATAATGTAGACACAAAACAGGTAGCTTTGGAAATGCCCCATGAGCAAGAGAACAGTAAAAATCCTGAAGCAATGCTGAAAATAAGGTCTCTAAAACACTTGTTTCGGCCCACTGAGTTTTATGTTATAAATTTAACTTGCTGTATGCCTTGTAAATCCAGGAAAACACTGGAACATCTTGTAAATGTTCCCAAATTCTCAAGGTTTTCAAATAAACTGGCTTCTACATTTATTTCTAATGACACCTCATGGAGTTTTCTACCATATGCTGCTTTTCCATGAAATAGGACTTGGTTGTCACTCGATGCTGGGAGAAAACACAGAAATAGTACATAACAATGAAATGAGGTTTTGGCAGAATTATTTGCTGTATTGCGTAATCTTTGCTGGAGTGTAGTAGTGGCTCTTTTATATCTAGCAGTTATTCATACACATCTCACTACTGTCAAAATATTATACCTAAGTAACATTTTAATATAGCTGGTTGAAAATACCAACATATGGAATTTTCACTACATTTTTCATAAACATTTTGAATTTTGATCTCCCCCCTAAAAAAAAGAGATGAAATATTCATGAAAATTTTCATGAAAAGTACATCCCTTTGGTCAAGCAGCTCTTATTTTTAATGCTAGAGCTATTTTGAATAACATTGTATCACTTTTGCTTTTAAGTACATGTGTAGCTGAACCCTGTGATCTTTTGCTTAATTATTTTTTGCATGGATAAGCAAGTGACAATTGTATAAGTATTTTATAAATGATTCGACAGTCACATCATGGCCTGATGTACCTTATTGTTGTTAAAAAGCACCAGTTACACATTGTGATATGTTTCAGAGTAGCAGCCTTGTTAGTCTGTATCTGCAAAAAAGAACAGGAGTACTTGTGGCACCTTAGAGACTAACAAATTTATTTGAGCATAAGCTTTCATGGGCTACAGCCCACTTCATCGGATGCATAGAATGGAACACACAGCAAGAAGATATTTATATATACAGAGAACATGAAAAGGTGGAAGTAGCCATACCAACTGTAAGAGGCCAATCAACTGAGATGAGCTATCATCAGCAGGAGGGGGGAAAAAATCCCTTTGAAGTGATAATCGAGAAGACCCATAGAAGGTGTGAGGATACTTAACATGGGAAAATAGATTCAATTAGTGTAATGACCCAACCATTCCCAGTCTCTGTTCAAACCTAAGTTAATTGTATCTAATTTGCATATTAATTCAAGTTCATTAGTCTCTCTTTGGAGTCTGTTTTTGAAGTGTTTTTGTTGCAAAATTGCCACCTTCAGGTCTGTCACTGAGTGGTTAGAGAGGTTGAAATGTTCTCCCACTGGTTTTTGAATGTTATGATTCCTGATGTCAGATTTGTGTCCATTTATTCTTTTGCGTAGAGACTGTCCGGTTTGGCCAATGTATATGGCAGAGGGGCATTGCTGGCACACGATGGCATATATCACGTTGGTAGATGTGCAGATGAACGAGCCCCTGATGGCATGGCTGATGTGATTGGGTCCTATGATGATGTCACTTGAATAGATATGTGGACAGAGTTGGCATCGGGCTTTGTTGCAAGGATAGGTTCCTGGGTTAGTGTTTATGTTGTATGGTGTGTGGTTGTTGGTGAGTATTTGCTTCAGGTTGTCTGTAAGCGAGGACTGGTCTGTCTCCCAAGATCTGTGAGAGTGATATGTTTTCTTTTTATAATATGTGAGTGGCTTTTATTGTACAGGCTATACAGACTGTAGCGACTGACAGCACTGGCTAAAGCCAGATATATGGTTGTGCAAGGAAATTTGCTATTTTCCTCTGCTATATCAATCCTTGCTCTTGCTTGGTCAGAGACCAACAGTCATGCTGCCTTATCACATTATTTTGTTATATGTGCAAATGGGATTTAGGATGAGACAACCAAGCTCATTTTCCCTTGTAACCTAAGCCTGGATTTGAGGTCAGTTCTCTAGAGATAACATGGTTAATGGTGCACCACTTAGTTATTTAAGGCGATTCTGCTACCCTTACACTGAGAACAACATCCTGTTCAAGTAGCCCCCCTGATTTGACACTACATAATGCCTTTCTCCTCAAGTAGTCCCATTGAAATACTGAGGATCAAGCAACTATACAGCATAAGTAAATGTTGGCAGAACCTTGCCCTCATAGCTTTTAAACTACGATAACAAACTTCTTTATAGTATGTATGATAGATCTGGTCAGGCTCCCCAGTCAGCAGCTCACCAGATTGCTGTGAGGGGACCCAGACACTAGATCCTGGGTGTTTTAAGCCTCCGGAGTCTGAACAGAGCCCAGGTGCTGTCACTGTCTTGGGGTCCCTAAACATACTCTCGGAGCAGATCTTCTATCTGTCACCCCTTCCCAAGAGCATGCAGCACAGCACCCTGGAAATAATTCTGATGCCTCTGGCTTCCCTTGTGACTTAAATACGTCTCCCAGAACACCACCCAAAGGTGTGAATCCTCTGGTTTATCTCTTCAAAGGGCCACATGGCAAGTGTAGCATACAACACAGACACAACATATAGAAATCTAACACATGATTGCTCTTTATTTAATCACAGGAGAAGTACACAGATCTATACAAAAACAAATAAACCCTAAACTCATTTCCCTGATTTAGTCTCTTCACCACTCCAGAGCATTCTGTGGGCTGGGGTTAGGGTCCTCTGTAGGATCCAGGATCCTTCCCCTGCAGCTGCATGACTTCTCTTCCTAAACTTGAAGCTTTTCTCCCTAGGTGAGCTTGCTTCCTCTGTCCCCTTCCCTTCTTTTGACCAAATTTCCTCTGTGTGTTTCTGTCTTTTCTCTGTGAGTCCAAACCCTTGCCTCTTCCCCTTGTTTGGGAATTTTCCATTCTGCTAGTGCCAGCCCCCTGCAGAGAGAAGGTAGAGAGAACAGTTTTCCCCTAGGATGCAATTACTCTTTTGTACTCCCCAGCTAAGATCTATTCAGGTGCTGATAGTTCTTTCACGATTGTCCTTGGTCTAGCAGAGACATGCTTTCTGGCTTGTAAGTCTTGGGGTAGGTCTACACTTACTTCCTGGTTCGGCGGCAGGCAATCAATCTTCTGGGATCGATCCCGGAAGTGCTCGCCGTCGACGCTGGTACTCCAGCTCGGCGAGAGGAGTACGTGGCATCGACGGGGGAGCCTGCCTGCCACGTCTGGACCCGCGGTAAGTTCGGACTAAGGTACTTCGAATTCAGCTACGTTATTAACGTAGCTGAATTTGCGTACCTTAGTCCGAAGTGGGGGGTTAGTGTGGACCAGGCCATGGTGATTACACAGACCCAGAGGCAATCCATGATACAACAGTTTTAGAATAATATCAATCAGAATTCGTAAGACAGATCCCCCAAACCATCACAAAAGAGGGTCCTGTGGCACCTTTGAGACTAACAGAAGTATTGGGAGCATAAGCTTTCATGGGTAAGAACCTCACTTCTTCAGATGCAAGTCTTGCCCACGAAAGCTTATGCTCCCAATACTTCTGTTAGTCTCAAAGGTGCCACAGGACCCTCTGTTGCTTTTTACAGATTCAGACTAACACGGCTACCCCTCTGATACTTCAAACCATCACAGTATGTTTTTCAACATCTGCTGTGGGTCCTACCCACTCTTGCATGCCAGGTTTTTCAGTTTGGCTGTACCTGGGGAATGGTAATAGAAGGAGTGATATGAAAAGTCTAAGCAAATAAAGTGGCATTGACATAGAAGGTCAGCATAGATTGGTTTATAACTAGCAAATGCTTCTCAGGGTAAGTACAGGCCATGCACTGTGGGGGAGATATTTATTGAGGAAATTCATGCTTAGAATTATTGATTGATGACTGGTAAGAAATTGCATTGTCTCCAGTCTGATCAGTAGCAGTTCACACATCTGATTGACATTTCAGGTGCCTGAATATTACCGTCCTCTTACAAGGACAAAGCTGTCAGAATGCCGTTTGCCATCTATTTTTATTTTGTTGTTGGTTTTTGTGGGTTTGTAATCAGCTCCATTTGTTCTTTCGCTGATCTGAGAAAGATTGTTACAAGGAGCAGCCAAAATGAGTCTGCAATCCTACAGATTGCTTTCTGACCTTATTCTGTCCTTCGCTTCAGAACCTTTTCCTTCACCGTGGTCCTCCCATCACCATAATAGCACTTCTGAGAGTTGGATTTGTTTGAGCTCAATTTTCATAGTTATAACTGGGGTATCTTTAAAACAACTGAGGGCAAAATCCTAGAATCAGTATTTAGCACAAGTGTCTGTGTCATGCTCTGGAGATCTCCCAAGGGGGCAACTGGAGGAAGAAATTCTTCCCCCGGGCATTGAAATGGGAGGGACCCAGGGGAGAGAAGTGGAAATTGCCCAGCACTACAATCCGTTCCCATTCCGGGCAGTCCTATGAGCTGTGTTCCACAGGAAGTCAGATTAGAACAGAACAATGGTCCCTTCTGACTTTATAACCTATTTAAGTGGCAGTGGAACCACTCCACAGCTGATGCTTTAGCTCACATGCCTCCATGTATGTTGGAAGTGTAAATTCAATCCTATCCTTTTCTGTGCACAGTTGCCTAATATGCATGCATAAATACGGGATTTAAGGACACAATGGGCGCACATAGATGTATAGTACAAAACTCCTTTCCTTCCTGTGGGTTAGCCTTTATATTTAAGTAGAGTCCAAAAGCAGTACTGCACTTACAATATTAAAAGGCTTTTCTGAACCAGATTTGCTGTCTCTCCCTGTAGCTCTTTCTGATGCCAAGAGGAACTCAGCCTTTTATAACACTGGGTTAGTGCTAACACGATGGTCTGGCTGTTAGGCTGAGTCAGCAAAACAGCTCTTCACCTTCCGACAGAATCCTACAGTCTGGTCAGATCCAAATTCTGCCCCATTTATGCACATGTAACTTCATTTACTTAAAAACGCCTGAATGTTTTTGCTGTAAATACATTTTTTTAAAGTAAGTGACATTTTAGTTCTTATTACTCATTGAACTGAAGACCTTGTGGACTAAAATAAATACCGTTATCTATTATATTCAGCATGGCCTTGGTCTTTCAACCATAACTGTATACAGACTTTTCTTTGGATTATGAATCCTGGGCCTTGATCATGCAAATCTGAGCAGATGTCTGCCCACATAAATCAGATAGTAGGGTCCAATTGGTTTGTACAGAAAGGTAACTAATGATGCATACATATTCACTGAACAGATATATTTGTGAAAAATATTATACATTCTGTGAAAAGGTTCTAAACAAGTATATCTCTGTTTGTCCTGCATGTACTCTCTTATTGAGCATGCAGTATATGCTGCTTTGAAAATTACATTTCTCATAAAGTCATAGAATTTCTTTATTGGAAAAATGTTTTATTTGATTTTTAATCCAAAAAATCATCTTCCCTTCCCCACTCACGTTACTCAAAGAGAGATTTCAACCAGAATACAAACCAAAGTAGTGGGATAAAGCTTTCCAGTCTACCATCGGTCATAATATATATCTAATAAAGAGCAAAGATTTATTAATTTGTTAGTCTCTAAGGTGCCACAAGTACTCCTGTTCTTTTTTCAAAAATCCTGACAGTTGTGGGTCAGAAAGCATGATAAACTTTCAACTTCTCTGTCAGCCAATTACAATAGGACTGTCCTGGTGCTAGTATCCACTGAATTCAATTTTTTTTTACTGGAGATGAATGGAGGAACTACAGCAAGCTTTTTAGCTGCTGTGAATGAGGATCCATATGAAGGCAGAGCAAATCCAAACTTTTCACGCTGGGTTCCTGTATGCTATATCCATATGGTATACTTTTATAGCCCCCATTACCTAATATCCAAGCACCTCACAATCTTTTAGTTTGTATTTTGTCCTCTGAACACCCCTGTGAGGTAAGGAAATATTATTAGCCCCATTTTACAGATGGGGAACTGAGGCAGAGACTAAGGGCTTGTCTTCACTGTAACAGTTAACTCAAGTTAGTACACTGGAGTTACTACTGCACTCAAGCAAGCCTAGTTCAAGGGAGAGCAGCCACACTGCAAAACAACACTGTAGTTACACAGAGCGATATGATTAGCAGCACAGAGTGATTCAATTAGCTACTGCTGAGTAGTTGTAATGAGCGTTGTTGCATCCTCACTGCACCACTAGCTCAAACATCAGCATCACTCAAGCCTCGACCCACCCCATCTGATAAACCAGCTAGCTTGAGCTTAACACACTGCTTAACTCGAGCTAGAAGTTTTTTGTGAGTGGACAGGAGTCGAGTTAGGGGTAACACTAGAGTTTATAACTGGAACTAACTGTCCTGTGAAGAGACACTCTTTGTGACTTGGCCATAGTCACACTGGAAGCTTATGGCAAAGCAGAGAATTAAACCCAGGTCTTCCAAGCCTCATTCTAGCACCCTAACCACTGGGTCATCATCCCATGGAGATTGCAGAAAGCAACTGCAAATATTTTTGGAATTGCTCTTGCAACACTAGAAAACATCCCCTGACGTTACTTCTGGGAGCATCTCCACATAGGCCTACTGATACCTCACAGGAACATGCAAAAAACATTTTCTTCAGGCACAGTTCTTCTGATGTATATTTTATGCAGCTTTCTTCTTCACCTGTCTTTTTTTCCCTGCTACTTGGGATATTTTCATATAAATAAAAGACATCATTGCATGTTATTTTTCCGACGTTGCCTTCTCTGCCTTGAGCACTGATAATATTTAATCAGAGAAGGGGATAGACATTTAATAAGTTTGTATTGTTAATTGGAATAAATAATTGCTGTATTTCTCCAGTTGACTCCACCACCAGAATGCTCAAAAATGTACAGTGATGATAGCCAAAGAACACGCCTTGGGAAATGTTCTAGAAAACGCTTTAAATCCCCACTTCTTGTCTGCACAAACTAAACATACAGTGGGACTGAAAGCAGAATAAACCCTAAGTGCACCGAGCAGTTAAATGAAAATCATTACAGTCTTCAAAAGTGCATTGGCTCTCCCAGATCAAGAAAAACAGTGAGACTCTTACCTTTACTATCCTCTGGCCAGCAGGTGTCTCAACAGTCTAGGGCAAGTCTACTCTACCGCACTACATTGGCACACATGCACAATGCGCCACTGTAGCCTGTCTGGTGAAGATGTGCTATGCCGATGGGAGAGCGCTTTTCCGTCGCCATAATTACTCCATCCCCACAAAAGGTGGAAGCTATGTCAGCAGGACAGCGTCTCCTGCCACCATAGCACCGTTGTGGACACTGCTTTAAGTCGATGTAACTTATGTTGCTCGGGAGGGGGGGTGTCGTTTTCACACCCTCAAGTGACATAAGTTATATCAACTTAAGCGGTAGTGCAGACCTGCCCTACAGTCTTTGTGACCACGGACTGGCAAGAGTTGCAGTTTCTGCTGCTGTCTAGCACTTCTGGTAGTACAAGCCATTCCTGGCATACTTCCTATAGGTAGTTCATACTCTGTACTGATGGAGAGGGGATAGAGTTGAGAAACATCTAAAAGAAGACGATAGACAAGGAAAGAGGCTTTGTTAGGTCACTTAAAAATCTGTGTGCGAGCCACAAGGCTTTGAGATGTCTTTGATGTATGCCCTTGGTTGGAAACATCGTCATGAGATGTCTCACTCTAACAATCAAAATCCAATCAAGTAAAAACAGAGGGCTGAATATCTGATAATTGGCAGGCAGTGTGAAAAAATAATTATACTTATGTACCTGTGGGCAGGAAAAACCTTGCAGCCTCAGCACTGGGCATGGCTTCCAGCTATAAGCCTATATTTCAGCTGAGGTTTCTGAAGTAAAGAGACAAACATCCATTGTTGCTGCAATTTTTCATGTGTCCTTCTGTGGTGCAGCTAGCATAATGTTCATCATCGTGATGTAGTCCCACAGCCATTGTAAAGACCTGCCCCAATTGAAGTCAGTGAAGTCTTGGCATTGACTTCCATGGGGCTAGGATTTCACCCCTAATGCACAATTATACCCCATCACCAGAAATAAGCCCCTTAACAACATAGCTCTTGATGCTTATCAGCAGAAAACATATGAGGCTTTATTAAGACACAGGAAGCCCACAGAAGTAACCAGAATTCTTTTGGATAGGGGAAGATCACCACCCAGTTTGGAACTCATTTGGAAGTCTATCAGATGACAAGTGTCAGACAGTGATCACCTGTCCTAGTGCCAGTGCAATAGAGATATCCTGTCTTTAAGTGTACTGCATCTAAGTAACTACTATATTAGAATGGCATTTTTTACTCAACAGGTCTGCTTTGTGTATACATGCAGAGTCCTATCTGCTTATCTGAGTGGTTACAATAAGTTTACCCACTTTTTTGACTCCTGTTAACAGCACAGAGCCAACTCAGCTCTTGCAGAAGGATCTGGGTTCTGTAGCTATTTTGTGCATCACCGACAGAATTGTGTATGAAGTTCTGTTCTTGACACCTGACCTGTGACAACCCATTGATGGCAATGGCCTTTTACAGTTGTCATTAAGATCACAATCTGAAGACGGTCAGGTTCTGGGTATAACTGAGGGTAGCATTTGGTCTGCGGAATCTTAATTACTTGTGATGACGCATGAGAAGGAAGGAGAAGTCAGTGGAGTTTCACTGATGTAAAACCAGTAGGAGAGAAGAATCAGTCTGCAACATTAGGCTGGAAATCTCATGACAACTTGCTTTCCTTTGAGATTTGTGGTCATTCCTGCCTGTGGTCCAGGTGGAAATAGCACAAGAACAGCTTTTATCAAAATTTTCAACACCTCTGGCCCTCATTGGAACTGGATTGTGCCAAAATGAAAATAATCGAATGATAGTGAGGGTAGGGAGTTGGTGGAACTATTTTGAACCTCAAAATAAGTTTATCAGTTCTAAATCTATCTGTGTTTTGCATGGAGGTTTTGTTTCATCCCTTTTTTAAATGTTGGAGTAGATTTGCAAAATGTATATGGTTCATATTGAGAGTATACTTCTGTCTTGGTAAAATTACTTCTATTGTTTCACAAATCCTATCTAGTGCTTTTCCAAGCAGCTAAACCAAACTTCTTTTTTTATGTTTTTGCTATGACTGTCAACAGAGCATGACTGCACTGCATATTGGTTTGGAAATATGTGCCACTAGCCAAAGAAAACTGATCTGCTACTGCCTTAAAGCTTTTGTCTTGAAAAGACAGTGTAAACAGTAACCCTTTATCATGTTTTATCTCCTGTCTCTTCTTTTCAGAGATCTCATCTAAAATGTTCCAAAAGAGGGCAATAGTGGAGGGAGGGATAGCTCAGTGGCTTGAGCATTGGCCTGCTAAACCCAGGGTTGTGAGCTCAATCCTTGAGAGGGCCATTTAGGAAACCAGGGTAAAAATCTGTTTGGGGACTGCTCCTGCTTTGAGCAGGAGGTTGGACTAAATGACCTCCTGAGGTCCCTTCCAAGCCTGTAATATTCTATGATTTCTCTACACCTCATCAACAAGGAGTTGTCTTTTATGTTAATCATTATTTTTCCTAAACAAAAAATGTCATTCCCTATTTAGGCGCAGATTCAGGAAAATATCCATTCAGTCAATAGTGGTTTACACTCATTCTTAAAAGTTTTCCTGAATCAGGGACTTAGATGCCTCCTATTTAAAAAAATCCTTGAGGTGATCAGTGTTTGGTGTCCTCCCGGTAGAAAATTTCCTCATTGATCAGCAATCTGCATTTCAAAGTCATAACTGAGTACAATTTAGAAAAAATGATCTGCCTTTGGATTATGATATTTGAACAGAAAAGTAATGGGCCCACTCCTACAAAGTGCAGGGCACCCTCACCTACCTTTGTAGTCAGTCAGTACATCCCTATTCAGCAAAGCCCCTAAGGATGGATATTTAGTCATGTGCTTAAATCCCATTGACTTTAGCATGTGTTTAAATGCTTTGCTGAACTGGAACCTGAGCTCAGGGCACTCAGCACCTTGCAGGATCAAGCCCAAAATGTATAAATTGCTACAAAAGTCCTGATCTATCCAGAGTAAACTGTGTCCCTAAGATTCTTAAAGGCAAATGTGAGGCAGATTTTAAGGTATGCTGCAATATATGGTACATTTATAATTATTCAGCTATTCTGGTAATTATTTATGTGTCCTTACCTGAAGTTAGTTTCAAGAACATTCCATTTATTTTGCAGGTTTTAGACTGTAATATAGGCAAGGTTAGTGTCCTGCATGAAATGTCTCAGAAATGTCACATGAACCATGAAAAAAATGTTTTCTTTGTTCATTTTTGGCATGCTGGTTCAGCCCACATCGGCGAGAAGGTGGGCAGGGGAGAGCTGGTACTCCCAGCCAGGGAGCCCTATTGTGCTAGGCACTTGGCAGAGATGTAGTAAAAGACTATCCCTGCCCCAAAGAGCTTGCTGTCTAAAAGATAAGACATAACAAGCAGGTAAGGCAAACAGACTGGGAGGGAAAAGGAAAAAACAATAATTTTACAGACGAGCTGTGTGCACAATTAATAGATGTAACAAGCCAAACAATAGCAGTAATATTGGCTCACCACCTGCCTAGCAATATGTTTTTTTCTAAGCGAAATGAGTCATAGGGATGGATTTCAAGGATAATAAGGTAGCAGCCATGTGAGTTTTTGCAGGGAGCTTTAAATTGACACCAGGGTAACTGAGAGCAGACTTTCACCCTGTACATACATCTATCATTTCACCCATCACTGAAAACCAACTACACATGCAAGTAGCCTTTCTGCATCAGCAGCTCTAGACAATGATGTAACACAGAACTATCATACAGTCATTTGTTAACATTTACATAAGCTGCTATTTTGAGGCAAATCCTACAGACATTTACTGCTGTACATAGTATTTAATGCTATAAGCAGTCCCACTATTTCAGTGCTACTAACTCACAGGAGTAAGCACTGAACTTGATGATAGGTGTTTGCACAGTAGTCCTCTTAATTATTCATCCAAACGAGTATAAAAATTGGGTCTAGCGAAAAACAAAGCTGTTAAACTAAATTGCCTTTCCCATAACTATTTGGAGGTGATTTAAAATTTCTCCTAAGAAATGACAGCTATAAATCTATCACAGTGGCTCTACATCATTGCCAATACTGTGAGATCACAGCTTGGACAATTGTTTTATGTGGCTGCAGTGTCACTTCTAAATATAATATTTCAATTCTTGGGAAATTGTTATAAGGTAACAGGAAGACAGATCTTTTCTAGTGCTTAGCAAGACACTGGAAAGGGGCATCAATGAAATATCTGGTAATGTAACCCCTTTCTTACATCTTTGCTACCTTGCCTTTAGCTAAGGGCACTTTCCTACCCTCCAATACCAGGCATACATTACTGCACATCTTGTAAAATCAGCATTTGGTTGCACCTCTGTTTTGCTACTAGTATTTGCTTATAACTGTGCAAAGGACATTGAGATACTTCAAATATGGAAGGAGCTATATAAAATGAAATTCTATTTAAATAGTATAGTATATTGACATTTTAGCAGTTTCACTGGTAATCTGATGCCTCTTTATATGAAGCATATATTTATAAATAGTATATAAAGGGTTAATAAATTATAGCTGTTTTAATAAATGGTTTTCAACTCATATTGTTATAGAGTTCAATAGTCAATAAGGTTGCTGATGACCTTGGCTCATAGCCATATTTAACACATATTACTAATGTCTATAACATACTTATAACATCTATTACCCTTTATAAACTATTTATACATGGTCCTGTGATAGGTTGTTCTGAGTCAGGAGCAGACTCAACATGCTGTCATCAAATCCCCACCAATATAGGTTAATTGAGACCTAATTGGAAGGTCAATCAACTGAGTAGAGCTACAGCTGAGGGACTAATTAGAGGGAGAAGAAACCCAGCAGCTGGACGCATATAAATTGAGAAGATGGCAGCCTTGGAGTGGAGTGCCAGAGGCTAGCAGGATGTCTGCGTGCTCCCTTCCCTTCCCCCAGAAGCAAGTGGGGACACTGGCTAGGGCTTGTAAATAGCACTATAGGCGGAGGGCTGCTGGAACAACAAAATAAAACAGGCTAGTAGTGAAGCAGACCTGAAGTGGTGTGATATGTAATTAAGGCCTGAAAGGACTCCTAGACCACCATGTGACAGTGTCCCGGGCGATTCCTTAATATAAAGTATGGCCCACGTTTTTGTTAATAAAACTCGTGGAAAGAAATTGCTTTTTCTCAATTGTTTGTTCATTCCCTTGAGTATTTTCTGAAGTCAACCTTCACTGTATTCTGTAACAATGTTAGTCTTGGATTATGTGTTTTAAGTATGAAATAGGTTGGAGTGTACTATTGTTATCAAACGTGGTTGAGAATTTTCCATTGAACCACTTTTTCAATGGAAAATATGGGAAATATGTCTATTTTCTCACACAAAAAATTTATTTAAGGAAAATTAAAATGAAAAGGTTCCATTTTGTGTCAGTTCAACATTAATCTGTTTTATCTGCCTGAGCCATCTTGGTGCCTCAGTCTGAGTGCCTCATGCCCACATTCTCTTCTGTGGACCAGGCTCCCAAGCCACTCTATCTCCCATGATGAACTGTGGTACTGGAGTCCCCACGATGTATGGCAGCAGCTCTGCTGAAGAGAGAGACTGTGGGAGATACAGCCCAACCAACCCATAGGGGGAAAGAGGGGTATGCAGCATCCAAGTGACAACTCTCATGAGGCACCATGACTGTTCAAGTGCATGCAGATTAATGTCAAACTGCCTCAATATGAAACATTTTGACATTTTCTAAGTCAAATTTTGGGGGGATTTTCATTCCATGAAAAGTCTTGATATTTCAACTTTTCATTTTGTTTCAAGACAAAAACAAATGTTGAAATATCATCTGAATTTCCTGTGTGATGGAAATTCCATTTTTCAGACATCTCAAATTGTTACTATTATTACAGAGTCTCGTGCCCTTAATCATATTCAGTAGCAACTTCACAACGAGACTACTCATGGAGTAAGGTACTATTCTGCAGAATATGGGTAGCAGAAGAACCTGGTCCATAGTAATTACTTGTGCATTCAACAGCAATTTTCCAGGATATGTCATCATTTCTTATAATACTCCCTTTTACAAATGACAAAGACTCTGGGGATGTGTATCAAAAATATAATAGATGTGAGAAAAGTCACAATGTTATCATTAGTTTAATAAGCTATTTTATAATTGTTAACATAAAAGCAATTTTTTATATATTTCATTTGAATGCTTAGTAGGATGAAAAGGTTTTAAATGTTCTTTTCTATTTTTCTTTACTGTGTTTTCTTGCCTCTAGGACCCTCTGATCTGTTTAGTGTTTCTTATGCTTGATCTATCTTTATCTATTCTCTTGATGTGAGGTAGTAAATAATATTAGGGTATTGGCAGAGTGGAAGGCCTTAATGCTGAATTATTTTATTGTAATACATTTTTAAGACTGTGCGGAGTTATTGGTAGAAATGGGCTAGAGGCAGCATTCTCTTTTGAATGTTCACAAAGGCCTAGCTTTAATTATTTGGTATAAATGCTGATTTTAATGTTTTAATTCTTTGTTCCTCTAAATGTTATTGATATGGTTGCTGCTCTCTTTTGGCTAAATTCTGGCTTTGAGAGCTATAGCTACATTGAGGAGGGTATAGAAGTGTAGTGCCTAATGGGAGGCATTCTGCTCACAAACAACACAAGCAGGCAGGATGTCTCCAAGGCACCGAGGGAAGAGTGCTCATATGTGCAGACACACACACACACACACACACACACACACACACACACACACACACACACACAAAGAGTACAGTGTTCACATCACCCACCACTGGCCTCTAAATGCTAGCAGATTGCTTGAGGGAAAGGAGCCCTAGCTATATGCCCTACTGACCAGTTCACATCTTCTTTGACATGTTGAACTTCTCTGCTGATTCTTCAGGACCACAAATAGCCCCATTGTGCCTGCCTCCTGCTAGGAGCATTAGAGGGAAAAGAACTCCTTTCTTCCCCTCAGCCACCTCAGTGCAAAAACACAAGTTCTTAGAAGTTAAAGTTGGTAAAAAACCCTCAGCCTTTTCAATATAGACTTGCCCCATCAGTAGATGATTTTTCAGTTCTTTGTCCAATCCCATTTTAAATCTCTCAAGTGCTGGAGCATTCAACAATCCCTGTAAGATTATTCCACAATCCAGTAGGACTCAGGCAATTGGGTTCAATTCCCAGATGTCCTACAAGCTTTCTGTGTAATCTTGGGCAAATTAGGTTATCTCTCTGTGTATTCATTTCTCCATCTATAAAATGGGGATAGTACTTTCCTTCCTCTTAGGGAAGTTATGAGGATCGATTTGATTTGTTAATGGTTGCAAGGTGCTTCATTTCTTCATCCTAGATAGACATATAAAGGAGCACCAATTAAGTTCAATAATAATAATTAATTTATTGCTATTTATTCCTGCTATTTTTCAAAGAATGTCTCAGCACATTCACTTTCTCCTTTACCTCTCTTCCTGTTATTGTTTTCAAGACGTTGGAGCATTTTTTGAAGAGGGGATGTGGCTCCGATATAATTTCCAGTCCCCAGGGATCAGTGCGAAAGACTTAGTCAGCCGAACTATGTTGAGCTCTACAGACCATGATAACACTGTGCCAGACCTCAGCTTGAATAAGGAGGTGCTCAGTTTCAGCTTCAGTACCACCAAGTCCCCTTGTGTCCTCCTGTACATCAGCTCTTACACACAGGACTACATGGCGGTGCTTGTCAAGCCATCTGGTAAGTGATCATTCTGAGCTTTCTCCGCTGAAGTTACTACTGATAAAAAAAAAAAATTGGCACACAATACCCAAAGCAAAAGCCATGAGCTAATGAGAAGATCTCTCCAGCCATGTAATTTCAAAACGAGACACAAGGCCTGATTCTGTATTTTATTGCACTAGCTTTACACTGGTGTAACTCTTTTCAAGTCAATGGAGTCACATGCAACTGGTGTAACAGAGTGGAAAGTCAGGCCCATAGCGTGGATTGAGATTCTGGCATAAAAACCCAAAGCAGCATCCATTTTAATAAATATAAAATACAGAGGTTAGATTATAAGGTAGGGAAGTTGTTTTGAAGTCAGATTCTTGCATTAAAATGTGTACTATACAACCTATTATTTTCTGTCACCTTTACTTTTCCTTAATCCCTCCCACCACCAAGGGCCTGATCCAGCTCCCACTGACATCAATGGGAGTTTTACCATTGACTTCAATACAAGTAAGAGTAGGTCTAATGTCAGGAAATAGGAACACTAAGAAATACTGCATTATAAAAAACATAAATAAGGAAGGCTTGTGGTCTAATGGTTAGACCACAGGTCTGGGAGACAAGTTATGGATTCTGTAACTGGCTTTATCCCTGAATTGCTGTTAGACTGTGGACAAGTCTGTGTGTGTCATTGTCCCTGTATAAAACACAAAACTAATACCCATCTCACAGAAGGCATTTTTTTTCACAGCCAATCACTTCAGGCTACTGCCACTTTAAACACCAGAATTCCAAAACCAGGTCCCATTGGGATTCACAAATCCCTTGATCAATGGCACCCAAGCCCTATAGATGCCTTAATTCATTGTGCCTAAACTTTTGCAGTAAAAGTTCCCTAGGTGCATGGTGGTTAGGGCATTCATCTAAGAGGTGGCAGATTTCTGTTTATATTCTTTCTTCCCATCAGGTGGAGCAGAGGACCTGAACCAGGGGTCTAAAACCACTGGGCTAAAAGTTATGAGGGTAAAGTGGTATAGGCTCCTACTGCCAAGAGATGGTTTGCAGCTGAGAATCCCAAGCAGAGGGAGGCACTTAACTCCAAGAAAGGATGCGGGGCTTAGAACACACCCCTTGGCTTGGCACCTCCCATTGGTTAGCTTAGGCGAGGAGCCTCCTAGCATGCTGGCTTTTTTTAGTCCTGTTCTGAAGCTTCTGTCTCTCCTCATTCATTGTATAGGGAGCCTAGGTGCCTAACCCAGACTTTGTGAATTTCAGTGGTTTTCTAGGCTCTAAAAGTTAGGTGTGGTGATGATGAGTGTCATCACGCCTAAATTTCTTTATGAATATAGCCCGTTTTTATAGCACTGTGATATCCTCTGCTGCTGTTGCCCCTCCCACCCCAACCCCAAAAATTAGTTTGTTACATAATCAAAATGAATACAGTGAAAGTCCAGGCCTTGATCCTGCAGACTCTTAGGTTTGTGAGTTCTTTATTCACGTGCCAAAGTGTTTCCAGGATCAAGCTCTAAGCAATGTTTGTCAGTGCCACTTAATTGTAAGCAGCTACAATATCAACTCATTCTCAAATGTTTAGTGCAGCTTATCATTGTTGGGAAGGGAAGATCAGGGAAGAGGTGAGTGGTATTTCTGAGAAGAGGAGGGGTTCATATGGACAAGAAGGACATTTTTTTTCCAGTTTGCATTTGGACTGCTGCATTATATAAATAATAATAATAAAATAGTCCTGGCTTTTGTGGTTTATTAAGAGCCCATTGAAGCTCACAAATGCATTTATATATTTTTAATATAAGCCCCAATCCTCACATTTACAATACATAGGCAGACAGCTGCACCTTTGCGGAACCCATTGGCTTCAGTCATCCTCTGCCCACACATTGTAAATTGCAGGATTGGAGCCATATTTATTATTTAATTCTAATTTTATAAATATTACATCAATAAATACAGATGGAACCTTTCCAGCAGAATTACAACTCAAATATAAGATTAGAACCATACAGTCAACATTTCAGTAAAGGTTGCTTTAATTCCACACCTAAATCCACTTTTAGGCACCTAAATAAGTGGCCTAATTTTCAGAAGTGTTCACCTCACGCGGTAATGTCTGTTGAAGTCAGTGGAAACTGGTGGGTGCATACCACTTCTGAAAATCAGGCCACCTATTTAGATGCATAAATAGGTACTTAGAAGTAGAGCTGGCTAGAAAAGCCATGTGTGGTGGGGGAGTATAAAATTCTGACTTTTTGTTGAAATATCAAAAAAGAAAATATTTTGATTCAAAATGGTGCTGCTATGTTTTATGGGAGTTGTAATTCAGATGCCTTATGCTCCTATTCTCTTCTGTGGGAGGGGCCCCTTGGCCACACTATATCTCTAAAGATGCACAACCTTTTCCTCTCTTGGTGAGGGGAGAGAATGCATCATAGGAACCCCGGACCATGGTGCATCATGGGAGAAATAATCTAGCCAGAGAGAATGGAAGCATAATATATCTGAACTACAGCTCCCATGGTGTATAACAGCATCATTTTGAAGCAGAATATTTTGGGGTTTGGCTAAAAACTTTGGTGTGAGGGCATTCAGTTTTCTGATGAAATATTGAAATTTTCTGCAAAAAAAGTGTCAAAAAACCAATTCTCCATTGAAAAAGAGCTGCAATGAATAATTTTTGACCACCTCTGCTTAGCAACCTAACTTGAAGCACCCATTTGTCAAAACCCTTTTGCGTCAAATATTAAAAGTTTTCCTTCAGAGTCCTTCAAAACACCCCAAGGACAGCTGACCCATAGACAACAACTAAATGGGATGGAAAGAAAGCCTTGTGTTCACGTATAATTTCAATATTCATCTGTCATAAATCAGATGTTATACTTATTACATAAGTATTCTTAATTTATTGATGGAAATCCTTATTCCTTCTACCAAATAAAACTATTATTCTTTTATTTTCTGTATTTAGCTTTAACAATTTTATTTGGGCAAGGATAACAATCTCAACAGAACAGTCTTGCTTTACATGTTAACATTTATAAGTCACTTTCATACCATTCCATGTATAATTCTGACTTGTTTATTTTTTAGTTAGTAGTGTTTGCACCTGCTTTGGTTTTGAGATGCTGGTCACTATCCGGTTTATGGTAGTAAACTGGAAACAATTACTACCCAACTAGGTTTAAATTATCAGGCACTGACTCTTCCTATTTAAATTCTCCTGCAGCAGAGCTCAACTCCAAGAGCAATTTAAATATGAAATGATGGCGGTCATAAGTAAAAAGTGAAATGAGGAGGGGCAAAAAAAGCTCTGGGAAATAAAGGTATAAATAGTTTAAAATGTTGTACATTTCTTTCTATAGGAAACTTACAGATTCGATACAACCTTGGAGGCACTGGAGAGCCATATAACATTGATGTAGACCACAGGAACATGGCAAATGGACAGCCACACAGTGTTAATGTCACACGGAATGAAAGGGACATCGTTCTCCAGGTAAATATACATCTGAGCCTTTGAATACTATATAGCTTTATTACTAACAGTGATAGTCATAGGTATACCAACTATTACTATTATTGCCTTCCATACAAATCTATGAATACATGTTACAAACATAGCATAACTAGTCCCATATCTACTGAATCCCAGTCTTGTGAGCTAGTCATAGGAGCATCCTTTCTTTCTTACCAATGCCCCAAACTTTCAAATATGCCTATCCTTAAATTCATGAACATGAATAGATCCACTGAGCTCAATGGAGCTATGGCCAATGGAGCTATTCAAGAGTATAAAATTCAGGATGTGCATAAGTGTTGGCAGGATTTGGGACATAAGTGAAGGAGTATGATTGAGGGTCTAGGACTCTAGATTCCTGGTTCCAGTCCTAATTCATTTTCTGTGTGACACTGGCAAGTACTTCACCTATCTGTCCCTCAGTTTATTTCTCTGTAAATGAGCACAATACTATTTACGTACCTCACAGAGGCACTGAGAGAAGCAGTTAATGTTTTCTAAACACCCTTTTCTTTGTTTAAATATATGTTAATCAGATGGTTCTGCTTTCAGTTCCTGTCACATATGTCTATACATATGGAGAATATCAAATGGTGTGGTATAAAAGCTTTACTGCCATGAGTTTCAGATAGACTGAGTACTTACAAATGGCAAACCAAAAATAAAATAGGCATATCATCCCAGACAAGTGCCAATAAAACCTTTATACCACACCGCTGCTTCATTTATTGTACAAATGCCTCAAATTTTATAGAAAAACTATTTGAGAAATATTTAGGAAGTATTCAAAAATGTTCTTCTGCCTTTATGCTCCCTTAGCACCATGACTCCAGCTGTCCAAGCCTTAGAAACAGAGAAACTATATTTTAGAAATTTCAGAAAATTACACAAAATAGCTTTATTGTACATAATAATGTCATAGTATTTGTGAGCTGCTAAGGCTAAAAAACAAAAGCTGTATATCCACCAGAAAGGGAGAATTTTTGGGGTTTCTACTGGTATAAATCCTGCTTCTGGCGTTAATGTGTTGTAAGATATGGGACCTTCATTCTGTCATTAGTGTAGAATTGAATATTGCCCTTCCTTGGCCTTAGGACAGTGTAATTTTGGAGAGAAATTCCACATTTGAGAAAATGAGGAAACATTTCTCTGGCAGGGTTTGTTGGTTGGTTTTTTAGTTATTTAAATAATGGATGTTTGAAGATTGACCTGCAGGTCCCTCAAGGAATCTCAGATAGCTGGTCCATACTTAAGGCATCCAAAGAGTTGACTTCCTTATGTTATGTTGGTTTCTTTAATCCCCTCGCCTAGTTTACAATGTGAGGGAACCAACACAGCAGGCACCATGAATAAAATATAACAAGAGGAGGTCTCCTTGGGAACCAAGCCAAAAGATCAAGGATGGGAGCTGTCACTGTATTTACCAGGAGGTGATCAAAATGGATACCTGCCAGTAAAAAAACAGAAGGGGAAAGCTTTGTCAGTGGATTATGGCATCATTTGCCTGAAGCGCACAGTCGAGTATGCACTCATCTCTGATTCAGAATCACTTTGGTTGCACTGAGGCAGAATTTCTTCAGAAAGTTACTCTTATGTTTGTAAAGAGTCCCAGCCTCATCAACTGTGTAACATGTATAGACTATTCACCAAACTGTTTTGGTAGGGTGTTTCTTATTTATCAAACTATAAATTGATATCAGATAAGATTTGTAGTCAGTTTTTCCTCTGGACCTTAAATGCTTCTATTTTGTGGTGCCTGGAATGTTTCCTGAAGTTGTATGGCTGGTTGTTACAATTTGTTCTCGAACTTGGTGATGGAATATGAAACCTTCTCCCAGACTCTATTTGGAAAATGCCAACACAGTTAAGGGTGCCCGCCTTGCATTAATTAGCCTAACTCTAGCTTCTCATGGGGTTAATCCAACATTTTTGCAGTACGTTACGTTGAGAGTGAGAGCGTAAACTACCCATTTGGGTCCTTGGAGGCTTCCACACACCTCTAAGTTTGCACTGATAGGGTAAACTAGGTTGAGGGCTTTTTACCCTGTCAGGTCAGCAGATGTATGGAACAAAACTGGGTTAAATAATTGGGGAGCAGATGCAGGTGAAGCTTATTAAACTACAGGGCCCAGACGATATGCATGAAAAAGAGGATAAGGAAAGGAGTGGCTCATGATAGGAAAAATCCTATGCTACCTATATCATACCCTGGAAAAGGGAGGATTTTAATTTGGTTCTGGTTTGTACCCCAGAAAAGGGAAGGCTTTGAGGTTTACCTGTTTTTCCCCTGTAAATGAGGCAACTTTAATGTCGGCATATACTTACTTAAGAGAAGAAGGCATTGTTTTGTTCTGGTGAGCTGCACTAACCTCTGATGCAGTGTCCATTCCAAGACACAGGATTAATATCACCTGCCATTTCTCAGAATTTGGGAAGATATGCACTCCTCTGTGCTTGAAAATGTGGGTGTTAGAGATCAAAGTGACTTCTTTTCTCAGGGCACGTTTACACTGGCAGAGTTACAGCACCAGCAGTTACAGCGCCGCTCAGAGAGCACTGAAGGGAAACTGCTGTTGTGTGTTCACACTGTCAGCTGCCTGAGCAGTAATGTGTTCACACTTGCGGCACTTGCGGCGGTATTCAGAGCGGTGCACTCTGGGCAGCTATCCCACAGAGCATCTCTTCCTCTTCTGCCGCTAAGAGTTGTGGGAAGGCAGAGGGGGTCGCGGGGCATTCTGGGTCCTGTCCCAATGCCTGTGATGCATTGCTTCGCATCCCAGCAATCCCTGTGCTTCCGTCCAAATATGGTGCCATCTATCAGTGGTTTGTGTACTGTGAGCTCTGCATCTTCGGTCTGCAGGCATGGATCCCTCAGTGTTGACCGATATCACTGCTCTACAGCCAAAATGCTTCTGAAATAAATGTAGTCAAACTTTACTAATTCTGGGTCACTGAGAATGAAAATGATGCTTAAAATTGTTGATTGGCTCTAGTTTTCAAGATATGCCATTGGGTCAGTATATACGACCCTTGACTTGGGAATGGTGGAGGATAAGTGAGTTATAAAGGGAAGGGATCTCAATTTAAACCAGAAATGACTAAAATACATCTTTGACTGGATCTATGAATAAATCTATGACTGGGTTTGGACAGTACTTGCTTTTTAGGCAAAACAATGAATGATGCAATCTGAAGCTGGTATTGTGTCATACATGATATGAATTGCATCATGTTATTGCTAGAAGTCATGGATGATGCAATCATAACGAAGCTTATATCACTCTGCTGAACAAATTGCCCTATATCAGCTCTAGAAATCATGCAGTGTCGTGCTCTCTTATTTGTCAGTGCTTGATTTTGCAAAGGGACACATTTCTGTTTAGCCAAAGTGAGCAGAGATGCCTCGGACTTGTGTGAACAGTGCAGACAACTTCTGCTATGTTTGTGGTGAAGTGACTTTTGCATCACAAAAGCGCAGTATAACCACTATGGTTAAGAAAGACTATCACCTTTATTTTGGCTGCAAAATTGAAGATCAGGACAAGAGGTGGGCCCCACACATATGCCGCAACACTTGTGCAACAAATCTTCGCCAGGAAAAGGAAATCTATGCCTTTTGCAGTGCCAATGATTTGGAGAGAGCCAACAGATCATACCAGCAATTGTTACTTCTGCATGGTGCCTCCAGTTGGGAAAGGTGTGTCAAAGAAGAAAAAGTGGACTGTGCATTATCCAAACATTCCATCAGCTATACGCCCAGTACCCCAAGGAGAAGGACTGCCGGTTCCTCATGCACCAGAATCATTCTCACTTGAGTCAGAAGAGGAAGAGGATGAAACTTCTGGTCCTGAACCATCAATGTCACAGGACCCACATTTTCTCCCTCCTCCTCCTCTGAACCACACCTCATAACACAAGGTGAACTGAATGACCTTGTCAGGGATTTGGAACTACCCAAGAGTAAGGCAGAGCTGTTGGGCTCCAGACTATAGCAGTGGAATCTCCTGGCAGGTGATGTTAGGGTTTCCATGTTCCGTGACCGTCAAAAGGATCTTGTCCCATTCTTCTTCATGGAAGGTGATCTTGTAGCCTGCAACAACATCGATGGTGTGATGGCAGCCCTCAACATCGTTCACGATCCAGATGAGTGGAGACAGTTCATTGATTCATCGAAGACGAGTCTTAAAGCTGTTTTACTGCATAATGGCAATGTTTTGCCATTAATTCCAGTTGGTCATGCAGTCCATGTGAAGGAAACCTATAACAACATGAAACAACTTTTGAAGTGCATAAACTATGACCAACATCAGTGGCAGCTTAGTGGCGATTTGAAGGTTGTTGCTCTCTTGCTTGGTCTGCAGACTGGATACAAAAAGTACTGCTGTTTTCTCTGCAAATGGGATAGTCGTGCAAGAGATTCCCACTACATCAAGAAAGATTGGCCACTCCAACAGTCATTGGAGCCTGGGAGGAAAAGTGTTCAGCATCCACCACTTGTTGAATCAAGGAAGATTTTGTTACCACCCTTACACATCAAGCTGGGTCAGATGAAGAACTTTGTCAAGGCCATTGACAAAACACAAGCAGCTTTCAAGTACCTCTGTGGAAAATTTCCAAGGTTAAGTGAAGCTAAGATAAAGGAAGGTGTCTTTGTTGGTCCTCAGATTCGTGTCTACGCTGGCATCGTGGCACTGTACCCCCGGCACAGAAAGCTCTACGCCTCTCATCGTGGTGTTTTTTTTACAGCGCTGCAACTGCGCAGTTTATAGCAACAGAGGGTCCTGTGGCACCTTTAAGACTAACAGAAGTATTGGGAGCATAAGCTTTCGTGGGTAAGAACCTCACTTCTTCAGATGCAAGTGAGGTTCTTCTTGCATCTGAAGAAGTGAGGTTCTTACCCACGAAAGCTTATGCTCCCAATACTTCTGTTAGTCTTAAAGGTGCCACAGGACCCTCTGTTGCTTTTTACAGATTCAGACTAACACGGCTACCCCTCTGATACTGCGCAGTTTATGCGCACTAAATGGCTTGGCAGTGTGTATCCCTCGGGAGTTTCAGCACAGAAAGCTGCTTTATTGTGCATAAACTTGCCAGTGTAGACAAGGCCTCAGTGTCCTAAGGCAGGTCACAATGTTTGGGTTCTCTTTGGCACAATACTGCTGCACCAAGTGGACTTGTATTTCCTTTTATAAACCATTTTCCAGCCTGACTAGCAGATTGTTTACCTCTTTTTAAATGAGGCAGCTTGCTTGCCAGATGCAGTTTCTCAAACTCTCACAGCGCTATAAAATGTCACTCCCATCAGTGCACCAACTCCAGTGCATGGGGTTTGTTTTTCTTGTGTTAACAGCAAGTTCATATTCAGAAGACCTGTCTCTCTGACTTACTGTAATAACCCTGTAGGGTACATTCAGTGTCCGAAATATTTAAATAATCTTCACTCTGACAATAAATCACTACTAATGTTCTGTGGAGTTGTTTTATCACAGCTCTCAGGGGCATCACTTATGAATAAATAAAATAAAAGGTTCACTATTGAGCCCGTTGGTACTCCAGCTGATGCTATAAACATAAGTCTGTTGAACACTTGGATAGTAACTTACGTCTTTGTGCCGGTCAATCAGAACTTGATTAAAGTCTTTGACATAAATACATATAGGCTTAAAAACAAATGTTTAGTGTGAATGATTTTAATTGTTGGAATTATGGCCCTCATCGCTAATATAGGCATATTTAAACAAAGTAACAGGGACTCTGTCAAACAAGTTGTATATTACAATTTTCTCATTCAGTGACTGTGGATAAATCAACAGTTATTGCCTCATTAAACTACTGTGTCCTGTTTGTAATACCACCATTTTCTCAGGAATTGTGTCCAGTGTTAACTGTTGGTCTAGGCTTCAAGAAAACTGTATTTAAAAAAAATTCATATAGGCAAACATTTGAACTTTTTTTCTTCTGCTTTTTGGATGATGTGGACAAAGTTTAAATTTGCTTATAAAAATTCTTGTGTCTCATCTCTATTCAATGTCAACTACCAGTAGCCATGGCACATTTCCAAGGCTGCATAAGTTCACCTGTGGACAAGAAGAAGCTAAGTAAGACAAATTTGGAATATGTTATCCTAGTAAGTCAAGAGCTGGGCTGTAGGGCAAGTTTTATTTGTTTTGACTTCATTAAAGGTTACAATACTTCAGTAAGGTATTTTCCAGATCATAAACAACAGAACAGTCTCGATCTATGTAATCTGGCACGGACTCACCCCTGCGGCGCCTCCTGCTGGTCGTCTCGGGAATTAGCTCACCAGTCATCGGAGCGCCCTCTGCAGGCCAGGTGTCCCGCCTGTCGTTGGCCCCCGTGTCCCTCCCGGACCCCGGTGCTCCTTTCTCTGGGGTGCTGCCCCTCTGGCAGTAACCCCTCAGCCTCAGGGTTTCCCCACCCAGGGGAACCCCCACCCCCTATCCCCAGTTGCCTCAGTGTAAGGCTACTGCCAGTCACCAACTAGCCCCACTCCCTGGGGCAGACTGCAGTGTATGCCACTCATCACTGGCAAGGGGGATTTGGCCTGCTGCCTTCTTCCACCCACAGTACCTCTATGGGCCTAGAACCCAGCCACACAGCCTGGGGAGTCACCAGCCTGGAGCTCCCCTGGCTTTTCCCCAGCCCTGCCTCACTCCCAGGTACCTCTCAACCAGCAGCCAGGCCTGTCTCCCTCCACAGCTAGAGGTAGGGTGACCAGATGTCCCGATTTTATAGGGACAGTCCCGATATTTGGGGCTTTTTCTTATATAGGCTCCTATTACCCCCCCACCCCCATCCCCATCCCAATTTTTCACACTTGCTGTCTGGTCACCCTAGTAGAGGAGAGACTGCTCAGCTTCTGGCTGCCCTGGCCTTCTTATAAGGCCGAGTTGCTCTGTTTGGGGCGTGGCCTCAGCTGCAGCCACTTCCACCAATCAGCCGGGGTTTTGCTCCTTTCCCCAGCCCCAGCCCTCTGCAGGGCTTTTCCAACCCCTTCAGGGCTGGAGCGGGTGTTCACCCCACTACAATCTAATATCAAGTTTTTGGTGATGAAATGGTGTTTAGAGTTATTCACACATCAATATTTTTTATTATTATTATTATTATTATTATATTATAATAAAGCCTCTTAAAAAAAAAAAAACATGAAAACCTATGCTTAGGGCCTGATCCAAAGTCCATTGAAGTCAATGAGAGTTTTTCTGTTGATTTCATTGGACTTTGGATTATGCCCTTATAGAGCCATGAATGAAAAGAATTTCTGCCTTAGGGCTAGACTCATACTTTCTCCCTCTGCTTCCCATGCAGTGCCCCAAAATCAAGATTCCAAATGAGGATTGAATCTGGACAATACATTGTTCTGTTATAACTTCCTATTATACTTATTTTTCCTGTTGTGCTATATAAGAGCTATTAAGTTTGTTACACAGGAAATAAAAATGGGATGTATTTTAATATTAAATAGAATAATACCCAAAGGAACACAGCAAAATGTAATGTTAATGATCAGTTTCCTTACTGGGATATATTTGTAGATTCTCAGCAGGTCTCCAAACCTCCATGCCTTCTTTTAAAGCCATTTCCATGAATGTATTATGTACCCCAGGGCTGTGTACCCCCAGCCCAACAAATTTCTACAGGAACATGTTCACCATCCGATATAAGCTTCATGAAATATATGAATGTTGTTCGAAAGTAATATCAGTGTCTGGCATTAAATCTAACATACTCCCATCTACAGTTTGCAAACTGAAACTGTTTTCTAAATGTTCTTATATTAAAATATTTTTCTTCTCTTGGGCCTATATTTTGAAGCTTAAATCTTCCAGATGCATTAAATAACCATTTGCAAGTGGTCCATACTCTTGTATTTCTGAAACCATGGAGTCTGGTATCTGAAACCCACCTCACAATGACCTGTTCTTTTATACCCATCCACATACACTCAAATCTCACTCAGAACAAGCCATTCTTCTTTCAGGCCAACAGTCAAAACATGCCATATGTTTGGAACACTGGAAAGCCTGGTTCCGGTCTCACCAAAGGTTTATCTTTTTCTATAAAGCTATTATTTTACCTCTGGAAGCCTGAGGGCTATACCTCTGGTCTTGCAAAGGGTTATGCATAAGAGTCTTCCATGGGATTCCACTTCCTCAGATGGAAGTATCAAAGCCTATGCCTGGGACATCAGCGCTCATGCTCAGGCTACAAAATTCAAGGATGACTGGCAATTCTCTCTTCTTAGGCTGGAGGGGACTTTAAGCATGATGGAGAGAATGTACTCAGGGAAATAGTGTGAAACGTTCTTGGAATACACCCTGGTAAAGACAGGACTGTCTTATAAGTAGTGATTGATGATTCAATTCAAATGAAGTGAACGCAAGCCTGAGCCTTCTCCAAATGCTTGAACTGAACCCAATGTATTTTTTTTTTCTTTTTGCAATTTAAAGAAGTTTAGTAAACTGGGTGTGGCTCTGCATTTCCCAATTTAATCAAAAACAGGAAGTAGAAAGACCAAAATCCCATGAGAAAAACAATGAAGCATTAGTTCATGACTGAGCTGAAATCAGAAGGACTGGAAAATTTGCAAAAAAGTCCATATTCCTCTTAACTAAATGGGAGAGTCAAATATTAATATCCTGAAATTCAGGGGCCATAGGGACCTTCTCTCCTCATTGGCACATGTGTGACTCCCATTGAACTCAATAGAAAAAAAATAAATCAATAGAAATCTTTCCTATACATCCCAGGACAGAATTTAGCCCTAAGGTTGTATTGCTTTTATAAAACCTGAAGCTGTAACCATTTGCACTCCTTAGACTTGCTGCTGCTAAGCTGAACTGTGCATTATCGCAGACAAATCTTTTTCTTCCCACCCCTCCACCCCCCTCCACTTGTCAGTCAACTAGCAAAGTCTCAAAGCTTTACACATATTAGAGCAGCGGTTGTCAACTTTTTTTCATTTGTGGACCCCTACAATTTACAAATAGTGGTGCGGACCCCTTTGGGAATCTTAGACATAGTCTGCGGAACCCCAGGGGTCTGCGGACCACATGTTAAAAACCACTGTTCTGTGGTAACAACTAACTTTCATAGACCCCTTATACATAGCCTGGTTCTCAAAAGCTTTCGTTCTCCAGATCACCAAGAAGGACTCTACAGATCATAATTTGTAAACCTTTCATCAACTCATTGCCTTATTTTGGTATTTTTTCCACCCTGACAGGATAAATGTCCCTTATGGCGTCCCATATTCTGCCAGTTGATCAATCTCTCTTATCTGATCCCAAAGCAAGATTAATTTTCAGTTTTTTTGAAGGAATTAAAACCCCTAAGAGAAAAAGATGAAATAAGAAAGATTTTTTGAAGTATGAGTCCTATTTCCTAAACCTAATGCAAGTGGAATCTCAACCCATTTCTCTTCATGTTGAACAAATGGCAATGAACTATATGTATAACAAAATGCTGAAATGAAGCCTTCCAGAGAGCGGAGGTTGGTTGCTAACCTTCTTTGTATATCATGAGACACAGCCAGTGGTTCTCTGGGAGGGGAATATTTTATTGTAATATTGGTATTTATTATAAACTCTAGATGTCAACATTATATACATTCAATGATGCTTCATTTTGAAGGTTTTCATCTCCAGCAAACATTAATGTATTAAGGGCTATCTGTCTCAGTCTACTACAGAAGCGACTACTGTTACTAAGGGAAGTCTACACTTTCCGTGACATGTAGAATACAGACACTACCCTTCCAACTAGCACTGGTATAAATAGCACTGTAGATGGTGAGGCACAGCTTAGGGGAGTAGAGGTCATGCCTAAACACCTAAACCTCCAGAGTATGTACCTTACACAGCTCTCTACACAGCTCCCATGTCAACACTGCTATTTTTTAGCAGCATAGTGTCCTGCTGCCTCCTCATTGCAGTGAAACGTTCCCCACTACCAGAGGCTTTCATAGCAGTGGGGGAAAAGCTCCGGCAGCTCCCTCCACTGGAGCCTTTTCTTGCCACAGTCAAAGGCTCCAGCAGTGGGGAGCTGCCAAGCCTTTCACTGTCTTTCACTGTGGCACGTAGCTACCTGTGCCCTACACACCACTGCAAATGTAGATAAGGTCTAAGAATTAGGCCAAGATTTTCAAATGATGTTGGATGACTCAGTGTTTGAAACACCTCAGAGGAGTTGCACTTCTAGAATGTGCTGAGCGCTCACCCTCTAGAAATCAGGCTCCATTAAAAGGGCTCAAGCTGTATGAAAAAAAATGAGCCACCCAAAATCAATGGTCACGTTTGAAAAACTTGGCATTCATTTATATATGTTTTCAAAATTCTTCCTTAAGATCATGTCACAAAACACTGGCTCTCACCTGATACACTGTATGCAGAAAGATAATTTATATAATATATTTCATATAATAAAAGTATATGTGTTTCTCTGTCTGTGAGCTCATTATATTGGCATAATGCTATTGTGACTAAATGCCCAGCAAAAGTCACAAAATATTCTCAGAAATAAGGTTAAAAGCCTAAAAATCAATGTATAAAATAAACATAACCAGAAATAGATGCACATTTTACATTATATGACAGTACATATTGGACAAATTAATGTCCCATTAACGTTGTCTTTGAGCACAAGGGGTCACACTCTTTAATTTTAATAACCTGGCATTAAATAATCTATTATTGCTTCTGTTAACATTTGACATAAAGTTCATCAATTAAACATAGGGAAAAAGAGCCCACAATGATCTGAAATTTCCATAATGTTATTTCAGTTGATGGTGGTCAAGGTAAAGAATTAATTTAAGACAAAACAGGGACCTGTTTTCACATTAGTGCTCCTGTTACATTTTGAGACCAACTTTTAGAAACATACCTAATTATTAAGCCTCCATCTGAGCTTGCATATTTTCCACATATTGGGCCAGAACCTCAGCTGCTGTAAATCAGTGTAGCTCCATTGACTTCAGTGGTGCTACAGCAGTTTACACGAGCTAAGGATCTAGTCAGTTTTTTTAAGGGGATGGGGGAAACCTTGTGTGTTTAATTTTTAACTGCGATGCATCTTATGCTGATTGCATTTCCAATTTAAATCAATGTGAAAAGCTTTTATTATAAGTGAATGCAGTTAATCCCTTTGGAAGAAAACTATAATAGCCTAAGCCGTAGTTCTTAAATCAGCGTATAGCCCTGGAGAAGAAAATTTGGAGTCTTACTTAAAACAAATAATAATTGCATCTATATAGCAAATTTCATCTGAATATCTAATGCAAATGTTAATTAAGCTTCACTACATTCCTGTTTGTTCCATATCCATTTTGCATACAGGCAAACTGAGCCACACAGAGGTTCAAGGATTTACTCAGAGTCACAGAGCAAGTTTCTAGGTTCAGTTGCATACGATCACGTATCCAGTACTTGAGCCTGCTCTCATTGAATCCAATGGCAAAACCCCATTACCTTCAGAATGCAAGATCAGGCCTTAAATTGGTGGTAGAGCCATTATTGAACAGTCGTCTACTCACTAGACCATAATGAGAAAATGTGGCTGTGAAATTCTAATGCTGGGCCAAATCTTGATGTGCTCACTCAGTTTTTCCTCATGCCTCACTCAGGCAAAGTTTTCATCGCAGTCAATGGGAATTCTACTGGAATAAGAACTGATTAAAAACCGAGTAAGGACTTCTGGGTTTGGACTGTTTGTTGTGAAATGTGCCAACACCACTCTGAATACTCACAGGTATTTGGTAGGAAGCAGTCATGTATCTGGATATATTCAAGATAATTTTGTGATTAAAGCACTGTGTTGGAGTCAGGATACCTGGGTTTTACTTTTGCCTCTGCCGTGAACGATAGCAATAACACATTGTCCAAGAAAAGATGACATTATTACAGTTAACATCAGAAGAAGATATAGAGAGCCTCTTCTCCTCTATCCTGAATAAGTAGGAGGGAAGGACCTCTACATAGGGCTCAGGAGAGCCTGGCCTCTGCCACCCCAAGGGGATATGGTCTATCTAAAAGATTAGTTTACACTGCATCCTACTTCATGTGCGAGCCAGGTGTGCTCATTGCTTTTTTGCGAAAGACCAGTAAAGTGCACCAGCAGCATGCATGAGTTACATTATCAAAGTGAGTAGTTATCTAAAAGAAATGGAATTTTATTGAACTTCTCCCTAAACAACAGCAACATCAGATAAAGTCAGCCTTGTTGGCTTGATGTGACTTGAGAACTGAAGCTGAACGTTTTCTACCAGTTTGGTTTGTACTGTGTGCACAATCTTGCTGTGTATTTATATTCAGCTCAAATGAAATTAATTATTTTTAAAAGAAAAGAAGCTGTAATGAAAACTCAGAAAGATAATCAAGAAACTATAATTTAACACATATTCATGATGCCATCCTATGTATATGCAAAAGATTTATTTTGTATTCATTAAATAATGCAATATCCTTTTCAAATACCATGTAATAGTAATAATTCCTTTTCTGTTATGAGTCTTGATCTACATTAGACTGAGATAATTGCAGTATTTCTTATGATGATTGCAAGCAGTTTAGTTCTAGCAGCTGATACCTGAACAGCCACTGGATGGCAGTAGAGCATGAGTTTTAGAAAGAATCCAGTCTTTCCACACGCCTGTGTTCCTTCAGTCACTGATCTATAAATGTCCTGGATTAGATTCTTCTAAAATTGTGTTTTCTTTTATAAGATTGTTTGAATAGAACACAGACAAATAATAAAAATAAGAGAAAAGAAATCTCACCGCTGACCTACCTTTGATTCTTAAGTACCATATATACTATTTCCCCACTAGCTGAACAATATTCCCCTTAATTCATAGTGTCAAAACTGGGGAAGGGCACAACTCACAGATTTTGGGTCTGGATGCAGACCAGAACTTCCCCAAGGGGTTCAAGAGCGGGTATAGTGGGCTGATTTCATGTATAATCAGAAATCTTTTCCTTCTTCCTGCACCCAGGGAAGAATCATAAAATCTCATTTCTCTGGATTTAAAGTGAAGTTCATTCTAATCATAGATTTCAGTCATTTTCCCATATTCCGTTTTTTGGGGGGGGAAGTAAAGGGTGGATTTAAATAAGTTGAGTTGAGCTTTGGTCAGGGCCGGCTCCAGCATTTCTGCCGCCCCAAGCAAAAAAAAAAAAAAAAGCCGCGATCGCAATCGTGACCAGTGGCGGCAATTGGGGGGGGGGGGAAAAAGCTGCGATCGGCGGCGGCAGTTCGGCGGCAGGTCCTTCGCTCCTAGAGGGAGTGAGGGACCTGCCGCGCCCAAATTGCCACATATACCGCCCCTCTCCCTTGGCCGCCCCAAGCACCTGCTTCTTAAGCTGGTGCCTGGAGCCGGCCCTTGCTTTGGTGAGGAGATCCATGAATGTGGGGATGTATCATCCCTACACCAACCTAATGGAAAGTTCCATGAGGAGGTAAGGGTCACGATGGGACACTTGCCAGGCAACAGCCCATGGCCTTATGTAAGGCCCCCGGTGGTCTAGGGATTATATAAAATGAGGTAAACAAGGTAATAAATCATGGCCTTATGTAAGGCCCCCTGGTGGTCTAGGGATTATATAAGAGGAGGTAAACAAGGTGATAAATCATGGCCTTATGTAAGGAACGGTTGAACCAATCGGTGTGGGGCTATACATGTGATAAACACATGATTCTCCTTCTCGTCCAATCCGTAGATGTGTGATTATAGCCTAATTGGGTTATGTAATGTTGAGAAAAACTATAAAAGAAAGCTTGTAATAAACAGGATTCGATTCAGCTTGCAACCACATTGGTCGTGTGCTTTATCCGCTCCACATGGGACCCCACAAATGGGACCCCACACATGAAGATATCTGAAACTTGCACTTTTGGACTTCTTCACCTACTTTTTCAGTTTTTACTTAAATTTGAACATTTCCATGCAGATACCAACAGCAAAATTTCACCAGCTCAAAGTACATGGCATGGGCTCAATTGTAGATTTGCTACTAACTCCATGCATTGAGCAGACTGCGAAACAGATTATGTTTCAGAGACTCACAATCTGCCTCTTGGTTTCCCCCATCCCTGGCACAGTATATCTCCCCCAAACACTGGCACAGCTGTACTGTCCAGCACGCTGGATGGAAGAGGCAGAGCCAAGGTTTGGGTTTCTCCTAATCCCCACCTCCCTGCATATGAGAGAGAGAGTAGAATCTCCCTCCCACACTGTTCTCCATGATACAGGTAGCTGGTGCAGGGATGTGAGGGGAATTCCTCACTCCCCTGCATTCTGTTCTAGGTAACATAGCCACGCCACGTATAATTGAGGTTGTCTGACACATCCCATTACAAAACCTTGTAACTTTGCCAAACTTAAACTGTTCTGGGAGAAATTTCCCATGCCAGGTGTCAGCCTCGGGTAATTTTTGTGGTAGTTTCAGCTAAAAGGGTTAGAGAGAAGTATGTTATTTTGCCTGTGTTGAAAATATTCTCACAGCCATTTCATTGAGAAGCTATAATGACCCCATGCTTCATCATGTTTTGCTTTGGTAGGGTTTTGGGTGGGAAGGATGTTGTTTTGTTTTAAATGTACTCTCTACAATGTGTTTATATTAAAGAAGACCAGGTCAAAGAAGTATGCCTGGCACTTGGAGCGGAAGGTAGTGAGGTTTGTGATGGTCCATAGTTCCTGTGGGAGTTCATTCCACAGTTTGGGACTGGCCCCCAAGGCAGAACATGAGGCATCCCAGAGCATGAGGCAGCCTTTTAGGTATGCTGGGCCCAGCTTATTGAGCACCTTGAAGATAAGGACCAAGCTGTTGAACTGGACTCCATATTCTATGGGAAGGCAGCATAGATAGCATAGGACCAGTCTGATGTGCTAGCAGTAGTCCATGTTGCTGAGGAGATGCACTGCAGCATGCATATGCAGAACAGGCCGTACTCTGACCCTATATCACAAAATAGAGATTTGCCTTGGATTCATCAAGGGGTTGATTCTTCTACACATGGAACTCGCACTAAAGTCAAAAGGAGTTTCACCATGCAACAGGCTGGCAGGATTGGTGCCTAACATTTTTTGATAAAGATACTCACACTGAATCATAATTTAATTTCACTTTTCTTTCCAGGTGCATTATCCAGCCATAATTAGCTCTATGGAGCAAGGATCATGTTTTTGTTATATGTTTGTACAGTTACTAACACAACAGGGTCCATGACTGGTGCTCTTAGGTGCTCCCACAGTACAAATAAATATAATACGTGTCCTAGTGATCTCAGATGTATAGATCCAACAGCTAGAATTCTGTGCTACAGTAAAAAATATTTAGACAGTGCTCTTCCTTGATGGAGATGGCAGAGTTCAAAGGAAATGTTAGCCAATTTCAAAATAAAGTTCAGTGCTTCTGGGCCTGATTATCTTCCCACTGATAGTGGTTTTACTTCAGTGGAATTGTCCCTGATTTACAGACGCACAAGTCAGAGGAAAACCAGGAAAATTAGTTCTATTCTGGTTTCACACACAGATGAGCGTGATTCTCCTCCCACACGAGAATGAATCAGAAACAATTCTCTTGAAGTCAGTGGTGTTAGACTAATGTAAAACCAGTTGTGAGAGACTGAAAAATCAGACCTTGGGTAATTATTTCAACAAGCTGTTCCTGGCATACCTCTGTCAAATCTTTGTTAGTTCAGTAACCAGGTGACTATGATGATGACAACAGTGAGTGCAGCACTGTTTTGGATTTCTAACTCAGATTTAAGCCATTACCATTTGTCTCCTGAAAGAAGAGGGGTGCATTTTTCCCACCTGCTTCACATGTAACTCACATTAATGTTAATGGAAATTATGCATGTGATGCTAGATGCCAGATTCCCTTTTACCATGGAAACTGATATCAAGTACATAATTTAGTATGTGCTTGTTGGCACCTGCTGTGGTTTATGTCGCAATCCAGTTTTATTTTAACTCTTTGTCTTCACCTGCTTATAACTCTGGGAAAAAAACACCTTCTCTTAAACTGAAATTTTACATGCCCCATCTCAGCTGAAAGGTGAACTTTTTCTTCTTGCAAGTCTGAGGAAATCTGTTCAGCCATTTTTGATTTATGTGAGACTATAAACAAATTGTAATTTGCCTAAGGTAAGAAAATACTGCTATAATCTTTCCCATAAGATAACTCAAAAATGACTGAACGTTAAGACTTTAACCTAGTGTGTACATCCATGACTAAGCTTTAAAGAATTGGTGAATAGTAAAGTTATGTGCAATTGAAAAGCATTTCTGAACGTGCTCACAGAGGTTTTTCTACAGGTTTTAGGACATCACCAATGCACTTTTTTCCTTCCCAGTTTAATAAGCACAAGAGCTTCTGCTCTTAGGCTATTGCTTGGACAGTTTGCATAAGGAAGCTAGAGAAGTTAGTTACCAGTAATTGTAGTTCTTTGAAAGTATTGCCTGTGTATAGTCACACTTGTGGAAATAACTGTGCTTGCATGAGCTCAGAATCTTCTAGAAAGCAGTGTCCCCTGGGGCCATTCACACACCTCCCATTTTAATTCTTTGTGCAGGAGTGTCGTGAACTACGCTTCATTTACTTCTGACCACTGAAGGTGCAATGAATGCCTTGTAAAACAGTGGCTTGACCTTGGCTCTCAAGGGTACTGTCACTGTTATCACAGATAAAACAAGAGCATCCAGAAACAGAGATCTAAATGGCACTATAATCTCCACAAGGGAGACCTGATTCACTAACAGTGTAACAGGGTACGGTTCTAAAAGTCTCCTCTTGTTTTTTACTTTCCCCAGCTTGATCATTATCCTCCAGCAAGTTACAGCCTGCCAACAGCTTCTGACACTCAGTTCAACTCCCCAAAGGCGCTCTTCCTGGGAAAAGTTATAGGTGAGATTACGTTTTAATAATTTATTTTTATTAAACATTTTCAGAGAGAAAAAAATATATATATATATAGAAGCACATGAGATTGTGATGTTCATAGTGTCTGCAGTAAGGCACCCATTGGACATCTCATTTTTTACTAGGTTCTTAACCTTTACTGCAGCCTACACCCCTTTGGTTCTCAAAATATGTTCTCGCACTTATCAAAAATCGTTGAAGTAGGTCAGTTCTTTAAACCTAGATATATTTTTTGTTTGTATATTACAGTAATCATTAAAAAATGTATAATGTTAATAAATACATAGGTTTGATTAAACAAAGTAGTTGTACTTATGTGCCTGTGCTTAATTTGTGCTTTCGATGATTGACCTTCTAAAAAAAGCTGGCACGTCTCGCACCCCCAGAAAGGGCATCTTGCACCCCCAAGGGGTGCGTGCACCCCAGGTTAAGAACCACTGTAACTAGTAACTAGAGAGACAGTGATGTTTTGGTTAAGTGGGATATACATCAGGCAGGGATACTACGTTGTTATTGCAAAGGACAAGGGGACACCTAGATAAACCAGGGATAAAGTAAGCTATGGCTAATATATACAGAATGTAGATCATATATAAAGTTCCAGGGAATGTCATTTGAGACAGTACAATTGCACAGTTTCTGTCACCATTCAGATTTGCTGGGGGGGGGCAGGAGCAATAGGTCTGGTGCTGCTTTGCAGTGAAGTATGGGAAATATTTAGGAAATTTAGAGCAGTATCTTTTATTGTGAACTCATTGCCCACACTTTTATGGCTCATTTTCAGAGGTAGTAGGTACCCAAAAATGTCACAGAACTCAATGGGAGTTTCAGGTGCTCAACACCTTTTGATATTCAAGCGATTACTTTCTGTAAACCTTTACTTAGCCACAATAGTTTGGATTACAGTGAAGAGTCTGACTCAAAACATCATGAACTTATGTTTTCTTTCTGCAACACCATAATTTAAATGGTAACTTGTGAGCCACATGGAATGTAACTGCCCCACAAACAGAATCTGTATGTAAGCTTCCTGTATGTACCATACCTGAAATGATTGTATCACTACCGTATTTCCAGCCTGTTCTTCTGTCAAGGTGATATAAGGAAGGCCCTATAAAAGTTAGATCTTACATTGTTTGGGGACCAAATGAGATGTGAGGGGGAAAGGACTTTTGAAGAGGAAAGGAAATCAACTACAGAATTTTGTAATAACATATTTTTTCCATCTGCTTCATTTTTAGTCTAGTTTACCTTATTTTGTGATTTTCTGTGAAGTTGGACGTCAGTGTAAGGTTCTCTTTGGTTTAAATCAAGCGAAGCTAGGCTAACATTGGAGCTGAATCCAAAACTCAGGTTTTATTAATTCTTCTGCTTTTAGGCTCAGTAAAACAGAATAAAAATGTATCATCAGAATAACTGTAAATTGTGAAATGGGACATGAGCAATGATTTTGGTGCTCAGCCACGTGAATGCAATATGTTACAATAGAATATCTAGTCTCATCTTGCTGACAATATGAAACTTGAGTGACTTTACTGCTCTCTGAATATTTCCATCGTATAGAGCTGAATTACAGCACACAGAACATTCTGAAATTTAGAGCTCCTAGTGCCCATTCTACTGGACAAATCCTAGGTCCATTTAATCATCAGTAGAATAGGCCCAGGATGCAGGAGATGAGGTGTAGTCACTCAGCAGCTGTAATCTTGGAGTGGCTCAGGGCTTGCCTACACTGGCAAGTAAAGCAGCTTTTTGCGCTCAAACTGCAGCCGTGTACACACTGCCAAGCCACTTTGTGCGCAGAAACTCCTCAGTTGCAACGCTGCAAAAAAACCACCTCGACGAGCTTCATAAGGCTATTTGCACAGAGGCTCCAGCGCTCTATTGCCAGTGTACACACTTGATTGTTTTCTGCGCTCTAATTGGCCTCCGGAGTTGTCCCATAATGCCTCAAGTGCCTGCTCTGCCCATTGTTTTGAACTCGGCTGCCCTGGAGACATGTGCTCCTCCCCTTTCAAAGCACCATTTCTGACAGCCATTGCATGTTGTGACGATCTGCTCCGGGACACAAAGTAAACCATTAATGTGGAATGCTTGTGCTGTTGAACCCAGGTATGTGTGAGAGAGACAGAGAGAGAGAGAGAGAGAGATTGCTGTGCAGCGAGCCCAGGGAGGGAGGTGGGGGCTGTTGTCAGGGTTTCCCCCTTCCCCCTGCCTCAGGGCTGGTTGCTTCCTGCCACTGTCTGAACTTACAAGACAGCAGAATGACACACTCTCTCTGTCCCCCAAAACACACTCTCTCTCTCCCCGGCTCCATACACACACACACACTCCCTGTCACACACTCTTTCCCCCCCCACACACACACACTTCAGTTGAAAAGCAGCTGGCAATGTAGTAGGATGCCCATGGAACAATGGGATTGGGAAACCTGCATCATGTGATGCTGTGCCTGCTCCATGAGGCATTGCAAACCCTTCTGAAAGCACCTTGCGGCCAGTTGCACAGTGGGATAGCTACCATAATGCACTGCTGTCTTTGCCATTGCAAGAGCTGCTAATGTGGATACAAGGACACAAGGAGCACAGTGTGGACACGCAACAGCGGTTTACTTCCAGCATTTTAATAAAAGTGGTATCACTTGTGGCGCAGAAACTTGCCAGTGTAGACATACCCTTAGATAGGGTGGCTGGGAGCTCATCTCCTCTCCCCAAACATGCCCTGTGGAGGTTCTGCTAACAACAACAAACTAACAAAAACCAGTGCCTGATAAAATATATATATTGGTGAAAGATAAGGTTTGGATCACCCGAGGCGAATTCCTGGCCTCCGCACTCCACCCTGATTGCTTCATGTGAGTGGTTTGTCTCTGGGCTGACAGCTATCTCCAGACATGTCAGCTGTCCGGGCTGTTCAGATTTAGAAAATCATCAGACTATGATGGTGCTGCCTCCACAATGCATTCTTCTAAAGCCTGACTCTAGTCCTCAGAAGTCGGATGGATGAGGAAGCCTTATGTGGCCCCAAGGGTGTACATCCTCATTACATATGGGAAAAGCTTGGGGAGAAAGTGAAAGAAGATATGAGAGAGAAAATATACGGACGAGAGTATCATAGAGAAACCATTATAGGGAAAAAGAAGATAAGGCAGCAGAGGGAGAGAAAAGTTAGGACCCTAAACATTACAGGAAGAGATGTACCATACTCTATAGGGGAGGGGGTGAAGAGGGAAAATTGAATTGAAGCCAGGAAAAGAAAGAAAGCAAGAAACATTATGTGTAAGTTACATTTTTAAGAGTATTAAATGGAAAGTTGATTGGCGGTACCCAATAAATAGGACATACTCTTATGTCTTTAAATTGCAGGGTCTGGATTAGATTAAATTGCGGGCAGGATTAGATAGCATTATAACACTTTTCACCCTACTTAGTGGTGCTAGTCCTGGGCTGATGAATGGTGGGTAAATTTTCCAAGCCCTGCAAGTAGCTTGGAGACCAGCCAGCTCTATCCCACAGATGCCACCTGGTCAGTATTATTTCCTTTGTCATGTTTTAGTGCTGTCCTCCTTAGGTTTTTTCTTAGCGTTCCTCAAAAACAAACTGCAAGAATTGAACAGGTTATGAAGCTTTTTGCATCTAGGTCACTTGCCTGAATCCTGCTTATGTTGGCAGGAACTGAAAATCATCACCACCACCTCACAACTGTTTGATCTATATGGAAAGAGATATTGATTTAGCCTGGTTTCTAGGTACCTATGTCACAAAAATCACCTCCACGTTTGACTCCTTGCAAGTAATAATAGAGGCTTCAAGGTCTGGATGGACATACGTTACTACCCTCTAACTCCTGCATGTGTTCCATCCAAGTCAGAGCTGAGGCACATTACCGAGACAGTGTGAGGAAGCCTACATTCCACCTGTCCATGATGTTCCTGCTATGTAGCTACATAGAAGAGATCAGTCTGCAGTAATGTCATTACATTACATTACATGTGATATTTTTCAAAATAACCAAACTTGACCCTATCTTTTTTTGCTCTTCTTAGCAGAGTACATCAAGTCTAGTTTGCCTAATTTGGTTTATGTGTCAAGGGAAGTGCATAATATCTGTGAGTGGTTCTAATTTGGATTCCTTCTTCTTTTCAAATTTGGCAGGCTAAAAACATGGAATTAAATTGAGTTCCAAAATGATGAGTTGGCTCTCTGTAAGATGTACAGACTAGTAAACATAATACAGATAACATCCACCATATAGATGTGTGTGGTGAAGTCGCAGATTTTCCTTCTCATTAGGTGCATTCAGGGCATAATGAAGTCAGCACAAACACTGGCTAAATCAGTAGAGTGAGAGAAAATGTTAAAGGATAGGAATAGGCAGGGTGCCTTGGAAAGGAATTGGGGTCAGCTGGAATATATATGGTCTATGTTTTCATATGCTATTATGAAAATCAAAAACAGTTTCCATGTTTTTTGAAATGTTATGTATCATCTGTCATTATAAATTATATTGTGTATATTGCTTTGCATCCTTTGATTGATGTTATTGCTTTGCCTTTTTAGTGTTTTAAGTTTATTTTTTAGCCATTAGGAATGTGATTCTTATGCTTTCTTTGCTTATTCTGTTTAGATTGACTGTCTCTTCAAAGTGGGACATTTTATTAAATAAAAGAATATCAGTGCCAGAGAAACAAAAAGAATTTACTGTGCATAACAAAGCAAAACAAAAATCTCTGGAGAGACCCTGACTCACTGGTATAATTGTTGCACCACTGCCAGTTGCCATTGATCAGATTGAATAACAATTGCCAGGGGGAATGCTGAGTGAGGGGAGTGGAGGTCAAGGTTAACATTGTTACGTGTGTTCAGCACAGTTTGAAGGGCACACTACTGGCAGAATCTTTCTAGTGCGTTTAAAGCTCCTAATTGCTACATTATCCTGGCTAGAAGCAGGTCCAGTGAATCTGGAGGGAGTCTCACTTAGCAGAGGTGTGTATACAAAGGTGATTATCTATACATCATCATATGTACAGTTTGTAATGTCCTATATTCCATCTAGGAAAAGGGGTATATTTGAGAGGCGGAGTGTTTGATTTTTGTTTTTGTTTTGTTTTTAATCGATGATACTCAGTCTTAATTATCTCTGTTCTGTTAGATTTGATGCTTTCTTGTCTTGAAAGGTGAACATGAAGCTATATTTACAAAGCCAGCTTGTACTTTTGTGGAGCATTTTGGAACCATCCTGCTGAGAAACAGTTCTACCTGTCTTTTTTTTTTCCTTCTTCTCTTCTCTTTTTTTTTTTTTTTTTTTTTTTACTACCTTTATTTGCAGATGTAGCAGGGTGGTTACCCACTCCTGCCTTGAGGGGTTTAAAGACAGCCCTGAGGGAGGGCTGTTGGAAGGGAAAAAGCTGCTAGGCTGATTGGGGAAGTAGCCGCAGTTGGGCCATGCCCCAATCTGGCCTCAGCTGGCCCTATATAAGAGGCTGGGAGCCAGGAGCTCAACAGTCTCTTTCTAGCTGTGGAGGGAGACGGGCCTGGCTGCAGGGAGCTAGAGACAGAGTACCTGAGTGGAGCAGGGATGGGGAAAGGCTGAGGAGCTGGGGAACTCCAGCCTGGAAAGCCCCAGGCTGCGGCCTAGCAGAAGGCCAAGGAGTACTGGGGGTTGCAGAGGGCAGCCCAGGGGTAGGCCAGGGCAGCAGGTCCAAACCCAACCTTGCTGGTGATGAGTAGGCTGATACTGCAGACTGCCCCAGGGTGTGGGGCTAGGCGATGACTGGCAGTAGCCTATGACTGAGGCAAGGTGGGGATAGTGGGTGGCGGTTCCCCGGGGAGGGGAGACCCTGAAAGAAAGGGGTTACTGTCAGGGGGCAGCACCCCAGATAACGGGGGCCAAGAGGCAGTGGGACACCGGCCTGCAGAGGGTGCTCCAGAGCTGGGATGAGCTAATTCCCATGGACGACCAGCAGGAGGCACCACAGGGGTGAGTCCGCACTGCTACAGTAGAGAAACAACATATCCTGCCAGCTTTTCTTTCTATGACCATGTCACAGTTCAGGGCAACTGAACCTGTGCTTCCCTGTAGTGGTTCAGCAAGAACACCCACACTCAGGCTTCTGGCTTCTAAGACTTTGCCTTTCTTGGATGGAGACCTGCATTTCTCTCCCTCCTGACTGGGGTATTTCTAGGCTGAATGGTTCTCTACTTTCACTGTGTTATTCCTAGCAAAAGACAGCCTGCCTAAGCTTCCTGCTTCACTTCCCTCCTCAGAAATGTTGCACAGTGTAATTGCTACACTTATAAGTTAGCACACAGCACTTCCTTTACAACATATTGTATTTGTAAGATAAAAGCATTACAGAGAAAATATTAAAAACAATAGAAGAACCGACACGCATGCTAATAAGCTTACCAGAGATCACCCCAACTCCGACATGAGCTCTGGCAGTTGATTAGGGTTTCAGAACCCACACAGGGGTCTATTCTATGGTGACAAGTTCATAACAGCCTCAGATTCGAACTAGCACTCGGTCTCATGGAGCCTCAGAAGGCCTCAATGCCTTCCAACCTTTCCTGAAGTATTGGAGCCCTCCATGGACCAGAGGTCCTGTCAGCTTGCTGGATTAGGAGGAAGTCCCTGAGCCTGTTTAAAACCAAGCTGTTTATCCAAAAATCCTTCCTTTGTCCATTGGCCCTGGATAATCCAGATTGAATCTTTGAACAGTCCTCCTGTGACAGGTGATCAACAGACAAAAGGTCTCCCCTCAGGACAAAATTTCCTCCCCCCCCCCCACTTCTGAGGTTTTCCACGTCACACATATTGTCTCAAAACATCAATCATGTCAGCTATATTGTTCAACATAATCTTTTGCAGTCCACATTATCTCCCAGAGATTACATTAATCCTTCTTCCTCCTAAAGAAGTTCCATACAATCCCATAACAGCACACAGACATTCGCATTTTCAATGCAATGAACCCCAAAAGTGGTGTATGTAATTCAGTAGTTTAACTTAATTCCATAAGACATGCCCAGGATACTGTTATATCTGTCACAGAGCATTTATATCCAGTCAGAGATTAGTACTTGGACAGCACTACCACAACATGAACCCAGTCTCAATTGAAGGTGCTATCACAATACAAATGATTAATAAAATAGTCAGCAAATGCCTCCTTTTTCTCATAATTGTCCTTAATATTGTGTGCTGTCAAGTCAGGAGAATTACATTAGAAACATAGAAACAAGCAAAAATTATTGAATTGCAAATGTAATTGGAGAGCATATTTTTCTCTTTAAATTGAAGATTTCTCTGTGTTCCAGAAATAATTACTGAGTTTCTGAAATAATAAATCCTAGAAAATGTAGGCAAGTACTTTTGCTAAAAGCAAATGTGCAGAGATTTGAAATACAATAATAGAAGATAGTGTTTATTCTTTGCAGAAGCCTGAAAATAAGGGGTTTGAACTTGTAGTCCTTACTCAGGCGAAACTGGTTAAATTGAACTGGGCATTTTTTATTATCCCAAGCAGGATTATGACTTCAAGTGGCCCACAAAGGAGAAGGAGCCAACAAATAGTTGGAAACAGGATCCTATTTTTATGTAAATGTACCTAGTAATAAAAAAATGGCAAAGGAAAATTAGAGGATATTTATAACCAGAATAGTCCTTAATCAGACAGTTTTTTAAAAATGTTCCAGTAGACATCAGCACAGCTTTCATCTCTTATTTAATAACAGTGAGACTTTGAAGATTAACACAATGAGATAAAAGCAATGAGGTTCCTGTCAAGATTCTTGACTCTATGAAAGATAAAACGAACAAAAAATAGGAAAATGAAAGGTTCTCTGAGTAGATATGGGCCTGATCCACAGAATTGCAGGGGTGTTTGGATTCCAGGTGCAAGTTTCTGCCCATTAGTGAGATAGAACCGAGCAGTGAGGTTCAGTTCCAGATCTCAAAGTCCTCAAAGTGTGAAAGGTTTTGGATGTGGTGTTCTGGTCCATGCCCATCTCTAGTTATGAGGCCTATATGACCTTCAGTAGTTTGAATCTTGAGAAAACTAAAAGCATGGCTTGTACCATGTTATTTTAAGAAACTAATATCTTTCCCTTTCACCGGTAGCGAGAGAGAACTAGCTACAGAAAATTACCCCTGTTTTTGTAAAATAGTCATTCTAGTAACAGAAAAATAATAATAAACTAAAAAAGGCATAGTTTGAGGGTTCTCTCAATAGGGATAGCACCAGGCACAAAAAAATGTAGACCAGGTTGAGTAGGATGCCAGGGGGTACAGGAATTTGTTCCTGGAAGGCTTTTCTTTATTAATGAAATACAAAATGCTTTTTAATTGGTTTCTTGTCAAAAGTGAAAGGAAGAAGTTAAAAAGCAATCCACATAGAAACATTAAATGCAATCTAAGAAATCAAAAAATAGAGACACAAGCCCTAGCCTGTTGACCAACAGCTTCTCAACTCAGAGCTTTCCCTGACTGAGCTCTCTACGGTAGAGTACCAAGAGACTTCTTTTATTGCCACATCTCCATCAAACCCTAGTCACCTTCAGGTGTGTCCGTAAACAAGGTAGCAAAAAGCTATAATGAGCTATTATGGCAAAAGCTGGCAAAACCCAGGGTGAATCATATCCTGTGTTTGTAAACTGATTTGAGGAAGATAAGCCACAAATATGATTATTATGCACCATTCATGTCTTAAACTGAATTGCATAGTCCTTCCATCATCCAGAATAGATAGGATCATTGTATCAGGCTATTTACTGCATATTCCAGTAGCGGGCTCCAAAGAGGCAGAAACACGACTTCTGCATGGGCTGCTTAATCTAGGACAGTGGTTCTCAACCAGGTATGTGCGTACCCTTAGAGGTAAGTAGAGGTCTTCCAGGGTGTACAACAACTCATCTAGATATTTGCCTAGTTTCACAACAGGCTACATGAAAAGCACTAGCGAAGTCAGTAGAAACTAAAATTTCGATTTATTTTATAATTATATGGTAAAAATGAGAAAATAAGCAATTTTTCAGTAACTGAAGTGTGCTGTGATACTTTTGTATTTTTAAGTCAGATTTTGTAAATAGTAGTTTTTAAGTGAGATGAAACTTGGGGGTATGCAAGACAAATCAGCCTCCTGAAAGGGGTCCAGTAGTCTGGAAAGGTTGAGAACCACTGATCTAGGAACATGTGCAGCAATGCTCTTAACTAACAAGTCCATTTGCAGCTAAGGTTAGTGCCCCATCTACAGCTACCACTGCCCACCAGCTTTTCACTCTTCAGATCTTTCTTCATATTTCTCCCAGTTTCCTGTATTTATAGAATCATAGAATATCAGGGTTGGAAGGGACCTCAGGAGGTCATCTAGTCCAACCCCCTGCTCAAAGCAGGACCAATCCCCAACAGTTTGGACCTCTTTTTAAAGCAAACTATTTACTCACTTTGAATGGAAATCCTTAAATTATATGTGGTGGCTGTTCTTCACTTGTGTGGTACACTGTTCTATCTGGACCTCTCGCTAAGGATCTGAGACATTCCCTGTCTTTAATCTTACCGTGTGCTAGGACCTGATCCTGCATAGCATCCTCCGCCCTCATTGACTTCAGTTGGATCTCAGGATACTCAACATCACTTTGCAGGATTAGGTCTTAGGTATTTTTGACTTCTGCCTGAAACTGACAGTAATCCCCACCAACCTTTTCTTCCTCCCACAGTCTTCCATCCTTCCCTCATTGCCAAGAATATTCCCATATCTTCTAAATTACAGATTTCTATCCTTTTTACTCTAGAGTTTAGACCAGAGGTTCCCAAAGTGGGCGATACCGCCCCCTGGGGGGCGCTGGAACGATCCAGGGGGGCAGTAGTAGCCTCGGGTGCAATTGGGGGGCGTTGAATAAAAATAAGGGGGCGGTGGAAGCCTAAAGAAAGAATATAAGAAAATTTTGAAAAACCGTTCGTACATGTTTCATCTGTTGTGTAACATAGAGTTAAAGTTGTAGTGATTACTTTATTTTCCAAATAAATTCACAAATTATAACCGATCAGGTGTCAAGTCCGCCAACAGCTCTTAACAAGCAAGTGTTGGCAGGCGAGCGTGTCGCGCATTGTCGGGAAGTCCAGCATGCATCGGCAGGAATATGTGCGTGTAATGACTTGTTTACAATACGATACTATAAATAGGCGACATGTATGAAATCTAATTTAGATTGTTTCTTAATTGTGTAAAAAGCAGTTAACAATAGTGCAATAAGTATTTAAAATTTTTTATTCATATTCAATACCTTCGATCTTTACGGATTACGGATCACATACAAAGCAAATTGTATTATTGTTGTTTCAATAAAACAGCAATTTACACGTGAGTATTTTTAGACATTTTCTTACATATCTACCGTACGTTTCTGTGTCTCCAGTGCTTACTAATAATAAAATCGTAGCAGGCTTGTGTCGGTACAGTACTATTTGAAGTGTACAGTCAATATATTTGTCATATTTTTTATTACAATATTAACAAAAACGGGAATGAAATCATAAAAAAACTGTTAACTATTAACATTTATTTATATCTATCGAATCATCTGTGTTAATTGGTAAATAAGGCGTGTGTTAATAAGGAACAATTATTTAAATAAGGGCAAACTAAATTAAAACTATTAACTGATTTTTAATTGCATATTGATTATTTTTTAATTAATTATTTCTTGATAAATTTAGTTTGATATTTGACAGTTTAATATCAAATACATATATCTAATGCTGAGCAAAGAACAAAACCCAGTTTATTAGTTTCATTAGTATTTAGTTTGGTTGTCTTTTGCCATCTTACGCAAAAACCACTGTATACCTGATGTCGTGGGCGATATTCTAACAACACATCTTTCTTTACTATATTGTAGGACATAGGTAGAAATATAGATACATAAAAGAACACAAATTTGTCACTGCATCTTTCTGTTTGTTCGCTTAAAGAAGGTAGATTTCCAGGGGGGCGCTGAGTAATTTTTTTTCTGAAAAGGGGGGCGCTGAGTAATTTTTTTTCTGAAAAGGGGGCGGTAGGCCAAATAAGTTTGGGAACCTCTGGTCTAGACCATCTCTGGGAATTGTTTTGTATGAGTAACCTAGGCAATCTTGTAGAATGAGCAATCTCATTATTTTATTGCTTGTTGTACAGTATCTGAGATGTCTGAAAGATGCTATATACTATGTGTGAAAAAATAACTGACGGGAATGTAGAGACATTTAAACATCTCCAGTTTGTCATTTTGAATAAAATTACACAAGTCTCATCTGACATTCAGAAAGATTTGATAACACCAGTTAAGTGTAGCTGCACAAAAGGCAAAGTTACATTCCACTAATTTTCCTACCTATTGCATTTTTACTAAGTTATAATGTCTTATACAACTTGAGGTTTTTTTCTTAGCATGAAAGAAAAGAAACTCTTTCACCTGTAACCATGTCACGTCTAGTACCAATTTATTACTTATGCTGCTGCTTCAAAGGGGCAAAGAGTGGGAATGAACATGACAAGTTCACAAAGGGCACCAATAAACCCCAGTACCAGCCCTGTAGAACCACAATAGCACAGAAAGCTTATTCAGAGAATTGAGTGCACTTTCAAGGTTCATAAGTCATAACATCAAATATTATATAGGCCTGGAAAAGAAAGACACAGTTATACAAAGATGTATGGAGGAAAGAAGGGGCATGTTTTAATTTTCCACCAAATGTACTAGGATGACACACATGAAAATCCAAAGTGACTGCCTTAATATAAGTAAGGGTCAGAACTGAGTGATAGGAAATTGAGTCTCTCCATCTTTAGTTCACTGTATTGTGCCTGGGCATTGCATCTTCAGAGTGTGCATTATTTTATATAAAATGGGCAAATTCTAGCTTACTGTGCAGTTGCAGCCTAACCACATGCTGAAAAGTAGCATAAATGTGCATTCATATTTTAACTAGAAACAGTCTCATACACAACCAGTCTGGGCAGATTACTCTGCTCTGCGTGTCACTTTACTTAGAGGTCATTTCTTGTAGGGATGGGCAAGCTAGTTTTGCTTAATTTCATAAAATCATACAAATGTATGCCTGGAAGGCACCTCAAGCATTCCTGAATTCCAGCACGCAGTGCTGAGGCAGGACCAAGTAAATCTAGACCATACCTGATAGGTGTTTGTCCAATCTGTTCTTTAAAACCTCCAATGCCAGGGATTCCACAACCTCCTTCAGAAGCCTACTCCAGAGTTTAACTACCCTTATAGTTACAAAGTTTGTCCTAACTCCCTCTTGCTGCACATTAAGCCCATTACTTCTTCTCCATCTTCAGTGGACATGAAGAACAATAGATCAGTCCTCTTTATAGCAGCCCTTAACATATTTGAAGATTGTTATCATGTCCCTTCACAGTCTTCATTCCTAAAGACTAAACATGCCCATTTTTTTAAAAAGGCTCATAGGTCGGGTTTTTCTAAACCTGTCCTAATTTTTGTTTCTATTCTCTGGACTCTCTCTAGTTTGTCCACACCTTTCTAAAAATGTGGCACCCAGAGTTGGACACAGCACTCCTGCTGAGGCCTCACTAATGCCAAGTAGAGCAGGACAGTTATCTCCCGTATCTTACACACAACACTCCTGTTACTACACCCTAGAATGATATTGGCCTTTTTTGCAGCTGCATCATATTGTTGATTCCCATTCCATTTTTGATCCACTATACCCTTTTGATTCTTTTCAGCAGAACTACTACCTAGCCAGTTATTCCCCATTTTGTAGCTGTGCATTTGATTTTTCCTTCCTAAGTATGGTACTTTGTACTTGTCTTTATTGAATTTCATCTTTTTGATTTCAGGCCAATTCTCCAATTTGTCAAGGTCATTTTGAATTCTGATCCTATCCTCCAAAATGCTTGCAACCCCTTCCAGCTTGATGTCATTCACAAATTTTATAAGCATACTCTCCATTCCATTACCCAAGTCATTAATAAAAATATTGACTAGTACCAGACCTATGACTGACCCCTGTAGTGACCCTCTACATACAGTCTCCCAGTTTGACAGTGAACCATTGATAACTATTCTTTGAGAAAGGTCTTTTAACTGGTTATGCCTCACTTTATAGACCCATGGTTAGAGCACTTGCCTCTATGTGTGTTCTCACCACCTGCCTTTAGCCAAGTGGTTAGGGCATTTGCCAGGGATTTAGTAAACCCAGATTTGATTCCCTGCTCTGGGGAAGGGACTGAACTCAGATCTCACACACACACATGCACAACCACGTGAGCATCCTAACTAATAGGATATAGGCTATTCTGAGGAGAGTTGCTTTCAGTGTTGGCATGAGAACAAATGGGTATAAATGGGCCATGAACAAATTCAGGCTGGAAATTAGATGGTTTCTAACCATAAGAGTAGTGAAGTTCTAGAACAACCTCCCAGGAGGAAGTTTAATTAGTTTAAAGAGAGCTCTGGATATAATTGTGTGTGGGGTTGTATGACAGGTTTGATTGCGATGATAGCAGGCAGGGGTTGGCAGCCCAGGAGGTCCCTTCTGGTTTATGTTTTAGGTTCCTAAAGCCCATTGTAACAGCCTCGGGCATTGGTGCACCTCAGTCCATCCAATTTTCTGCCTGCGGCAAATAAGAGTTTAGTCTCCCATGGGCTATAATACATCGGTCTAATTCCAGGTGTTGGGTTTATTGTACGTGTGCTGCGTGGTGGTGGTGACCTATGATGTACAGGAGGTGAGCCTAGGTAATCTGGTGGTCCCTTCTGTCCTTAAACTCTGTGATTCAGTCTCTCTTGATGAAGCTGTTCCACTTTGTACAAATACTTAAATATTCGGTGGGCTGAGAGAGTGAGTGAGAATAACTGTATAGCTTGGTGATTAAGTCACTCACCAGAAGTGGTGCCCTTCCAACCCCTCTAAGGCCTGGTCTACACTACGGGTTTAGGTCGACTTTAGCAGCGTTAAACCGAATTAAGCCTGGACACGTCCACACAACGAGGCCCAGCGACTCAGGTAAGACACAAAAGAGCTGGTAGCTGTTTTAATGGCATGAATAGAAAGGCTTTTCCACTCACCAAGAGCCCCATAACTTTACTAGGACACAAACTCTCTTGGCTCTATGTTCAAAATCCAGCATTGTCCCAGCCAAACAGGGACTCTGCGCAATATGTTATCTGACCAGTCCCAGCTTAGCAACACAGCTCACTTTGGTTGAAATTTAACCTGATGCAGAGGCCTGCACAAGACCTGTTCACTACTTAAGTCCTACTCAAGCCAACACCATAAGTGAAGTATAGATCTACTGTACATAGTACTGACGTGCTGCACCGGAGTGACTTTCACCCATTCTGTCTATTTACAATCAAGCTGTACAGAAAAAATAATTAAAGATATTCATCAAATAATGTTAAGTATGAATAAATTTGAAGAGTTGGCAATCTATTGATGGATATTCCACAAGCAGCAAAAATATAAGTTAATGAAATAAATTAGTCACTGTGAATTATTTGCTCAGCTCCCGTTATTACAAACAAAAGGGGAAAATATAAATTATGGAGAAATACTTTTACATTTTCTTTTTAAGCCAGATCTTTGAAGTTATGTGATTTTGTGTTTCTTCTAATGGAAATTCTTCTGTTATTTAAATTACTGATTAAAACGTGACTGATGCCTTGTTTTGAAGGTTTTTGATCAAAGTTTTTAAAAGGTATCAATACTGTTTGAATCTGCTCTCTCCAGTGTGTACGGTAATGCAGTGATGTCTTCAGATAATGCAGATAATTCACCACATACTTACAGCAGAGAAGAGTAATAATACAATCAGTAACCACTGCAAATGCATTCTCTTTATTTTTAGGGTTGCCCTTTCCATTCTAGGCACCTTAGATTGAAATGGATACCCCTTAAAATAAAGTAAATGCATTTGCAGTGGTTGTTAGCTATTTAAAATTGTTTAATAAGTCATTGGAAATCCATTCAATTCAATTCAGTGTTTTTGAGAATTAATTAATAAACCAGTTAGAATGACAGTTCCGTTTCTTAAAATAAATGTGTTTGTTTATGGCCATGGCTGTGTCACAGCAGCTTAGTATATCCAATATCAAAACCGGAAAGGCAGTATGGTCTAGAGCAAAGGTGGGCAAACTACGGCCTGCGGGACCGTCCTGCTCGGCCCTTGAGCTCCCGGCTGGGGAGGCTGTCCCCCCTCCCCTGCAGCCTCAGCTCGCCATGCCGCCAGCGCTCTGGGCAGTGGGGCTGCGAGCTCCTCCAGGGTAGTGCGGCTGCGAGAGCTGCCGGGTGTAGTATATTAAATTGCTCCCCGTAGGAATGTGCTACTTATGGTGTACTACTTACAGTTGCTAGTCCTGGTGCTCTGAGTGGCATGATAAGGGGGCGGGTAGCGGGGGGGTTGGATAAGAGGCAGGGAGTCCTGGGGGCAGTCAGGGGACAGGTAGCAGAGGGGGTTGGATAGGAGTGGGAGTCCCAGGGGGGCTGTCAGGGGGCGAGGGTATGGATAGGAGTCGGGGCAGTCAGAGGACAGGGAGCGGGGCGGGGGGTTGGATAGAGAGTGGTGTCCCGGCGGGGGGGTCTTGGGAGGGGGCGGTCAGGGGACAAGGAGCAGGGGGGGTTGGATGGGTCGGGGATTCTGAGGGGGGCAGTCAGGGGGCGGGAAGTGGGAGGGGGCAGATAGGGGGTGGGAGCTAGGCTGTTTGGGGAGGCACAGCCTTCCCTACCTGAGATGTAGTGTATTAAATTGCTCCCCGTAGGAATGTGCTATTTGCAGTGTACTACTCACAGCTGCCAGTCCTGGCGCTCCATAAGTAGCACATTCCTAGGGGGAGCAATTTAATACACTACACCCAGTGGCTCTCGCAGCCACACTGCCCAGGAGGAGCTTGCAGCCCCACCGCCCAGAGCACTGGCAGCACAGCGAGCTGAGGCTGCAGGGGAGGGGGGACAGCCTCCCCAGCCGGGAGCTCAAGGGCCGGGCAGGACGGTCCCGCGGGACGTAGTTTGCCCACCTCTGTTTTATAGTCTCCCTCAACATAGAATCCTAGCACATTACAGTTTATAACATACCTCCTCACAACATCCCTGTGAGGTAGAGAAGTACTATTATCCCTAATTTATGCATGGGGAACTAAAGCATAGAGAGTGACTTGGTGAAGGTCACAGAGGAAGTCTGTGGTAGAGCAAAGAATCCAGCTTGGGTCTTCTGAGTCCTAGGTTAGAGCCCAAACCACTGGATTTTACCCTTCTTGCAGCTAGAGAAAGGCCTATTAACTCCTTTATGACAAACACCAACACAAAGTCCAGCTCAAAGACAAAACAGTCATTTTGTGCAAGCTCATCTTCTATGCATTCAAAGAAGTCAGGCACATAGCAGCTGAGACTCTGGGAGGGAGGAACAAATCTGGGTCTGAGAGACTTAGGTGAAAATATCTACAGAGAGAATAGCTAAAACTTGTTTATTGTTTGGGGCACAGGTGTGGGATGAACTGCTCCTCTTCACTGTACCCTATCTTGTTTGGAAACAAAGGGAAGGCTTATAAATAAAAATAGAATTTTATTCCCCTATGTGTATGCTACATTCAATATTGCACGGAGCAGAATTATTTGAAATATATTCCCCTCAAGCCATGGCAGTGCTGGCTCCTCATCTGATTTTCTTGCGTAAGATGGAAATGCAGAACACTTTCAATGACTAACCTATGGAGGCAATATGACATTTCGAGGTTGTCCTTTTAGAAAAACCATTGCAGGAGACAGTATTAATTTAAAAAACTCCAGGTTATTAAAGAAAAAAACGCATAGTTGATCCAAAAAACGTGACTGAATAGAACGTTTTATCTAAGAAGATGATACTGCAAGCAAAACACAGCATCAAAAATTATTTTAATTTGCCTTAGCAAAGCCAAACTGACTTTCTTCTTCTTGATAAGGCTAGTAGCACTTGACAACTCCCCTTTTTTTCCTTTCACTTACCAAGGAAATAAAAATAAAAGATGACTCAAAAACTTAATACACCATCAAGGGCACCGTTCTGCAAAACCTTCCCCCGTAAGTGAAATATATTTTGGACACACCTTTCTCTTTATGAGCAAACTGTCCCTGGTTTTCACTGTGGCTTAGTGAGTTCTTTTGAATAGGTAAGTCTCTTAAGAGTGTATGGTGTTTTGTTTTATTACAATATGGCATACAATTCTCAAGCTGACAATTTTATCACCTTTTTTTTCTCCCTTTTCAAGTCTGAAGAAGGTTAATTTGGGGGAGCCATCTGACAAGAATGAAGAGGGAAATGGTGGATGACTCAGAAAAAAATGCTTAAAAGATTGTAGGTCTAAATACCCTTTTTTTGATACAGGCCTTCTTAACCCACACTGGATTAATCCAAAAGATGGTGTTCAATCACCATGACATTTCTGCTCGCAGAAGCTAATATTTGAGGTCTTCCAGGCTCATAATATAGCCAGCCACTCATACAAAGTACTACAGTATTCTTCAGTAATGGTCCTTAACACTAAATCTTCCAGTAGTATTGATTTGGGTAGTTACTGAGGCATATCACGCTATTTATTTATTTTTTATAAAGGGATACATTTCTTCCCAAGAGAATAATTTTGTTTCAAGGGCAACGATTTTTCTACTGGTGTGTATAGCATTTAGATGTTGTTCTATTTCCACTCCATGATGCAACTTAGCCTGAGGGCCATCTGTGATTTATCTGTTTGGATTAGAAAATAAAAGGCGAGTTGAAGTTAAGGCTTCTTAACACAGGGACACTACATAATTTTGCTTTAAATTTTTATAATCCCAGTTCACACAGATGGATCCATTTTTTCTGGCCGTTTTGCATGTTAAATTTGCTAATGGTGTTGTAATGGTAGCAAAATCTAGTATAAAGTGGTGTTAATAACCTGTCAGGCCTAGAAATTACCTAACCTACTTTCAGGTTCTGGGAAGTGATTTATTTTGAGTGGCTTCTGTATTGAACATGTTTAGTTTCACCAATTCATTTCACAACATGTACCTGAGAAAATGTTCTGTCTTTTGCCCAGTGTACATTTAATACGATTTATTATCAATTCAGCAGTTTTTAACGCCCTAAATAGTTTGGCTCTGTAACAGGGTGCTGGCTAGGAGAAACAAACCAGGCCCCTGTTAGCCCTGTTCCAGAGGAAGAAGTGTATTAGTTGGGCTGGCTGAAGGGCCACACCCTAATTACCAGAGTGGATCCACCTGCAGGCCTGGGTAGCCAGCCTGCCCTATAAAGCTGGCTAAGAGACAGGAAGCAGGAGGAGACAGGAAAGGGCAGAGCATAGGCTCTAGAGCCCTGCTGGCTGCGAAGTAGTTTCCCAGAGTGTTGGTTCCTGTAAATATCTGTAAATAATAGGTGGTGGGAACGGATACAAACAAAAAAGGACACGGGTGCTGCACTTCAGTTGGTCTCTGACTGCGTTTGTGGAGGGGCCAGGAGCGGGCACTGCTACAGGCTCCCAGCATCTGAGAGACTGTCTATCTCTTTTCTCAAATACTATTGCAACAATTGAGGTCATCTGAGGTTCCTGAGCTGAGAGCTCCCTGCTGATGTGAAAGAGAGGGAGGAGAACTAGCAGCAGGGTCATCTCTGGTAGGGAGGGGATCCTTAGCTTTGGAGTTTCCTTCTTGTCTCCTAAACTTGGGACCAATCTACAAAGAAAAGACCACTAGTTTTTTTTAGGCTTTTCCTGAAAGGTTTGGCATGTGATAGGATGAGGGGATGAGTGAAGAGGGCTGGTTAATAAAAGAGCCAGAGGAGGATGGATTGAGTAATATTTGGGGATAAGAAGAGGTTGTGGGAGAGGTATTCTTCTTTACAAGATCTATACATGTAACTCCTGTTTGAGTGCCCTATTTGATCTTCTGTAAATGCTGTAATTCAATATAGGGTCAGTTAATTAATTTAAATTGACATCCAGAAGATCTCCGATAAGCACTAGAAGTGTTTACAGCATAGGACTGGATGTTGAGTCTGGGATCTATTTCTAGTACTGCCACTGACTTCCTGTGTAACTGTAAGCAAATTACATAGTCTTTCTATGCCTCAGTTTCCCCATCTGTAAAATGGAGATATTAATAACTGTCTCACAGGAGTGTTTGTAGGGTTTAATTTCTTAGCATTTATCTACAACTTGTTTTCACCAAGTGAAGTGGTGGTGTTTTATTTATTAAAATGTAGCCAAAAGAAAAACTTTCTTACTCCTGCTTTAAAATGTAAATTCAAAGAAGGAATTCAGTAGAGGATATCAGTACACCCTGAACAGTTGTAATGTGAAATGTTTATTTAAATATCACTGTGACATATCATGGTATAAACCAGAATAATCCGCAGCTGCATCACCCATACCCTGCAATCTTGGGTGCCTTACCAGCTGCACTTAGGTTACACTCTGGCTCTCACCAGCCTTGCTTATGCTTCAGGGTGTCCTGAACAAACCCCCAGTTCCATATTTCCTCTCCTCCTCCCTCCCCCCCCCCAGAAATATTTGTCCTGTACTGCTCAACCCTCTCCTGGACAGTACAAAATATTTTAAATCCATTATTCCTTAAAATGAATAATATGACAGCTTATTATCTCAAATAGTTATTCAGAAACTTCAATTTAAAAACACTGGATTAGAAAAACAATAATGTAAGTTTATTAACTACAAAGAGAGATTTTAAGTGAGTATAAGTAATGAGGAATAAAAGTCAGAATGGTTACAAGAAAAATAAAGACTTTACAAATACCTGTCTTAACAAACTACAGTAGAACCCCAGAGTTTCGAACACCTCGGGAATTGAAGTTGTTCGTAACTCTGAAATGTTTGTAACTCTGAACAAAATGTTAGGTTGTTCTTTCAAAAGTTTACAACTGAACATTGACTTAATAGAGTTTGAAACTACTATGCAGCAGAAAAATGCTGCTTTCCCTTAATTTGTTTTTTATTTTTTTATTTTTTTGGTAGCTTAAGTTTAACATAATACCGTACTGTATTTGCCCTTTTTGGGCGGGGGGAGGTCTCTGCTGCTGCCTGACTGTGTACTTCAGGTTCCAAATAAGGTGTGTGGTTGACTGGTCAGTTTGTAACTCAAGTGTTCATAACTCTGATGCTCTACTGTATATCAGATTCAAGCAAAGTTTCTTACCATATGCTTTCAACAATTTTACTGACCAAACCCAGTAGGTCAGGATCCTTCCCCCAGAGTGCAACGCTTGCTTCCTTTTTCTCTTCAGGTGTAGTGAATATGATGGGCAGGGGAAGAAAGGAGATGTCTAGGGGTGTTTTTCCCTCCTTTTTATAGTTTCAGTCTCTCTTTTGAAAAACCTTTCCAGCTAGGCACTAAAAGAGAGAGAGTCTGTGTGGAAGGATTTCCCCTGCTGGCTTTTCCTCACTTGTTTGAGATTTCTTTGTGTCCCTTCCTGCTTGAGGGCTCTGTTTACTGCTCAAATACAAATTAAGCAGAGCACACATTCCTTTGTTTAGTACAGTCCTGTTTGCCAACCTTGCCAGTTTGGGCAGGGCTGTGGGGTTTGGAACATGTGTTAATAACACCATTTGGGGAAATCTTATAGCTTGACATACAATGTTGCCACACACATTTTATCAGGATGATGCTGACCAGGAAATGATTAGTTTTCACATGATACCTTACAAGACATGTCTTGTACATAAATTATTGCAATAGTGTGTAGGGTTTGAACACACAAGAATGTGTAGGGTTTATTCTGTCACAATCACAGCAAATAACTAAACCTTTTGCAAACTTAGAATTGGGTTGTACAGACCTGTTCAGGCCTTCAAATGTTAAGTCAGGTTGTAATGCATAGTGCCCACTATTATCAAGGGGCATGAGTGACTGTCATTAAACTGCATTCTGGGGAAACCAGAGTTCAATTTACACAAGAAATCCTCTATCTGATTTCCATCTGGGGGCGGGGGGGGGGGAAGTAAGGCTGTCTTATTTTAGTCTTTTGACAGTAAAGAAAGAGGGCTTAGCTTCTGAATTTCCACACATCTGACATTACATATGAAAAGCATCAGCTCTTACAATGTGAAATATTAATTGACTAAGAAGATAAATTGGCAAGGAAAGTAGCATTTTTTCACCAGACCCTTTATCTTTGTTTCCACTTGAATATTCACCTGCATCAAGCCAATTGTCTTTTAAAGCCATTTTAAAATAAGGATACACCTCTACCCTGATATAATGCGACCTGATATAACACGAATTCGGATATAACGCGGTAAAGCAGTGCTCCAGGGGGGCAGGACTGCGCACTCCGGCGGATCAAAGCAAGTTTCACCTATAACGCGGTTTCACCTATAACGCGGTAAGATTTTTTGGCTCCTGAGGACAGCGTTATATCGGGGTAGAGGTATAGTTATAATGGCTCATGCGGTCTTAGTAACTGGTTGGCCTAGCGATTGTCTTACTGTTTTGTGGAGTAAAGCTCTAGGAGCCAGATCCTGTCATCGCTCCCTTGAAGTTAATGGCAATATGATAATTTACACCAGCTAAGGATCTGCTTTGTGTGAAGGCAATTGAAACTCCTCATGTGAGTTATGGAAAAGTTGCCTATGTAATAATGGAAAGGTAAGGATCTTACTAAATTTAAATGAGCTTTTTTTTTTTCTATTGTGGTTATAGAATCCTGTATAATGTATGCAGCACAGCTCAATTATCCGCCGGTCTCTGGGGACACCCAAAACTTGAATAAGCAGAGGGCCAGTTAATGACAACTCACCTAATTTTAAAGAATGCCAGATGGCTCTACAGACTGGCTGGCTACTGCAGCCCTTCATAGCATGCTGGCATGCTGTTTTCTGACTCATGGGATTGGGGACCTAGTGTGTTGCCTATCCCCAGTACAGACTGGTTTTTAGAAAGTCATGTTTAATATCAAGATTCCTAGGGGAAGGTTACTCCATGTTTTCCAGAATAGCATGGAAAATGGAGGACAGGCTGCAGGCCAGCAGTCAAAGGACAAGGACTCTGGTTTTTCAGTGTCATTCTTTAACTTGCTGCAGACAATTCCCAGTAATTTCAAACTATGCAAACACATTATTCTGTTTGAGCTAATGGGCTCCATCCTCAGCCAGTGTAAATTGGTGTGGCCCATTGACTTCAGTGAGCTGTGCCAATTTACACCTGGATCTAACCCGCTATTATTATATATGGGATTTTACAAAACAGAGAATCGATAATTTAAGTTAAAAATAGGAACAGGAAGTGAACGAGGAAGGGGAAGGTGATAGCAACAACAAAAAGATCATGTGGTCGCTTATAGGGGTGACGCTGAAGTGCTAATGTTACATAGGTTTTTGTGGGGAAGAGGAGGAGGAGGGTTGTTTTAAAAAGCAAATGATTTACAAGCTTCCTTGCCGTGTATTTTGACAAGGCACTCGAAGGAAGGAAGGAAGGAAGGAAGGGTGACGATATAGCAGATGGTATGTGGAAGAGGTTCCAGGTATAGGGGTCACATGGAAGAAGACACTGCTGCTAAAGGAATAATCAGATGATTAGCTTCAGCTAAGCAAACAGGCTATGTGAGGGTTCCTATACAATGGCACCTTTCTGTCATGGTTACTGGGCTAGCTGCACTTGGACTCCTCTCTGGTCTCTTCCACTGCACCTCACCAGGTGACAGGCCTCCTGCCTTCACCTATCTCTCACAATTCTCCTCTCTCACAGCCTCCTGCATTCTTCTCTGGTTACTCCACAGGCTCAACTATGAACAGTCCCTGCAGGTCTCTTCCTTCAGGGGTGTGACCAGCGATTAATCCACAGTGACCAGACAGCCTTCTCCAAAACAAGATAGTGTTTCTCTTTAACAGTAGAAACAGTGCTCCACATTAGCAAGAGAGATGACTTGTGCCACCCTATCAGATCTTCTATAAGCCTGTCTAGCTTACCACCTCCACCGCCATGATAGTCAAATAGCCTTACTTAATCAAACCCTGCCACAAGGCCTATCTTCCTGTGCAACCTTAATTCAGCCCCCTTGTGTATATGCGTTATGAAATATGATGACATGCTATTTTTTCATGCAGGATCCCTGCCTTATTCATTGCACAGGTTGGACTGTGCTCATTAAATGAGCAGCTAGTCAATATTTTGTTTTATCCTCTTGCGCTATTTACTGCACACTATTCAAACCCGCTCTGAATATAGAATATTAATTTCTTCACAGCCTTTTCTATGGTGTTCATCACTGTAGCATTGAGTGCTTTACAAACATTAAAGAAATTATTTCCAGGGAGATGAGGAGCTGTTATTTTACACATGGAGAATTAAAGCCCAGACAGATTGAGGTCAAAAGAGTCCACTAATTTGGCTGCCCAATTTGTGATGCCTAGGGCCTGATTTTTTCAGGGTACTTAATATCATATAGCACTTTATGTTCAAAGCACAGTTCCCATTGACTTCAGTTGTATTTGTAAGTGGCCAACACTTCTGCAAATCAAACCCAGCGTCTCAGGTTGGGCACGCAGAAAATGAGTAACACACAATTAGTCACCACCTGTGAAAAGTTTGGGTTGCATAACTTGCCCAGCATCACATAGGAATTCTGTGGCAGAGGCACTGATAGAATCCTATTCTCCAGAATGGCGTTCAACTGCCTAAAGTATAAGATCATCTTTTCTCTTCCTGCAATCCCCTGCCTCATTTACTAGACACCTTCCAACTGAGTGGCATGCCATTGATGCATGCAAGTCATGCATCGCATGCCCTGAATGCCCAATTGGCTCTGTGTTGTGGTGGCTATCTAGCCCCCATGGAGGATGTCATTTTTGTCTAAAATGGCAGCCTCGGCACAACATGACCTTCCATATGTGTGAGGTCACATTGCATAAAGGATGCCATTTTGGACCATCTAAGACATTCAGTGGAGTCATTGCAAGCCTTTCTATAACTGTCATGGCATGCTACTGTCCCAGTTTATGCAACAAATGAGGCAGGGGCCTGTGCTTTTCCATACAGTTTTTGTGTAAAAACTCCTAAATTTTAAAGAAGCAAACTGAAAAACAGAAAATCCATCATTCCCAAATGGTTCATCAGCAGGGTTGGGACCTTTATATCCACCACCCAGATCTCTGCCACTTGAGCTATTGGAGTAACTGATAGCAGTATTAGGCAGTCATCCTCTATTTGGACCAGAATTAGCGGGGATGAGACACACACTTTATTCATGGGTTTCACAGATATTTGATTGACAGGAAGCAAAATGGAAAACATGGAAGCGGCAGAGATTCTCACAGACAGAATTGTAAGAATTTTTTTTAACATTGGGAAAACAACATGTTTTTTGCTTATCTCATTCTCAGAAAAGACTGAACCACCTTTTGCTGAAACTTTCCCCCAAAAGTCAGCCTGAGTAAAACACTCAGCATAGAAAAAATTCATCCCAAACAGTGAAAGTTTTGAAAAATTATAAGCAACTGAAAACAGTGATAATGTGAAGTGTTGGCAACCTTAAGTATCAGTGGTGCTTCTAGCTCTGCCTATAGTAGCAATAGAGAAGTGGAGTAGACAGAGGTCAGTAAACAAAACCTGCAAGACTTTGATGAAAAAGTATCCTATCTCCAGTAAGGAAATACATGTCAGCTGAATCAGGCTTAAGCTCGAAATAGGTGCTGAGTAATGGAGCCCCATTAAACCACTGTCTGCCACCCAGACAACTATAATTGCAACTGAACACAGGCATAAATATTGATCTGCATGTTTACCAGCAAGAGCCACTTCTTATTGCTCCAAGAAATCAGAGGACAAATTTTTATGTGTGCCAGGATGCTATAAAAAATCTATAGCTTTCGGTATTCTCAGCCTCCAAGTATCTGTTTTCCAGGAATCATGACAAGGTGGGAAGTTGCATAGAGAGATCAAATATGACACACAAAACACTAGTGACAAAGCAACAGCACTGCTTAATTGGAAACTTGCTTAATGCCTGCCAGATCTTAACTTCAGATCAATTATGGATACCCTACTCTTTCGGAGTTACTTTAAGAATCATGTTGCCAGTTTGGGTCAGTGTACAGTTTATGAAACTGCTCTAGACTCCACCTTAATTATTAGAGAATTTTAAGAGGATTCAAGTCTAATTTGGCAAGTTAAATGAGTGCGCATCTTTGTTTAAATGTGCAAATTGTTTTGGAGCATTTCTATCTGTTAATATATTATAATGTGCTAATACAGACTGGGGGGATAGTCACTAAATTCTCTTGCTTGCATTCCATTGAAGGTGCCAGATTTTCTGGTCTGACTGAGCTGGGCTTGGTGTCGGACTTGGAGAAGAGGGAGTGGGTTGTTACCAGATTTGCCCATTACTTTGGGGTATGCTCATTTGTTAGGGTTACTCTTTTGGGGGGGTCCGTAATTCTATCAATGGACTGCCTGTATCACTTGTGTTTTCATAGGGAGCTCTACTTTTCCCTTCTGCAAGTTCCCTCCCAATGGAGCTATCCTGCAGGACCTAGGTTCCCTAGGGCTGGGTTCCTCCAGCCCCAGAATCAGATGAACACACACACACACACAGCGCGTCTGAGCGGATCAGGGCAATCAGCACTCCAAAACTGACCTTTTACAAGTCCCTGGACTCAACAGGCTGGGTCAAGCAGCACTTCCAAGCTGCCACCCTCATATGCCACGGGCACCGCACTGGAATAGAGTACGCCTGAGCAGGCCAGGTCGAGCAGCATTTTCACTCTGCCACCCTCCTATGCCACAGGTTCAGCACGTCCCTATCCCCACTTTCACGTTACAGTTCTTCTGGTAGTAATCCACTTGATGAGGATTTGGGGGCACTACAGGGATCTTTAGATTAGGTAAGAGGAGCATTGCTGCAGAGCAAATGGGGAAGCCAAAAACACAAAAAAGAGAGAGAAAGATGGAGGGAAGCAACCAACTTAACCATAAAGGTTATTTATTGCCAGGTAATAACCATACAAGAGGAGCCAAACAAACAAAACAGTTAGAATATTAAATCTAGTTTAAATTTTATTACAAAAGTCATGTTTAGAAAACTATACGTGATCACACAAGTCAGGGTTAGAAAGCTATACCTAGAGAAGAAAAAAAACCAGAGAGAGTGCGGGGTCTCACAACTCCATGAAGCTTGAATCAATTGGGGTTCCCAGGTGGTGGTGGTAGCTGAGGGTCCGGAGTGCTGGAGACAGGCAGAGCCCCCAGATGATCAGTTAGGAGAAGATGAAGTCCCAATGGAACTGATGCAGATTTTGGATCCAGTCATCAGAACACTTACTTGAGCAGGGGTAGGGGTTTTTGTAGGGAAACAACAATGGTTCAAGGGAGAACACTAGATTTGTTTATGGGTAAACTGATGGCTCAAAGGAGTATACCAAATTTGCTTTGTTCAGGCTAGACAATAGGAACTGATCATTCCTGGCTATGGGAGGTGTTTCTTCTAGGGAGCTCACAATGCAATTAGGCAGCTTCAGTATTTTGGATACCAATAAAGGATTTATTACTAGAATTGGTCTGATTCTGGTACTAGAATTGGTTCATTAACATCTGCAGCAGAGATCCCCCATCATGCAGTTCTTCCCTGCTTTTCTGGTCCCAGAGTTCCATGTGGTTCTTGCCTTGGAATCTCTGTTCTCCATTCTGTATGCTAATGGAGATGCCTCCCTGTCCCATCTTTGATGCAAATGAGGCTAGGGGAGTTGCCTTAATCCTGTCACCCTTGTCTGCAGGGGTTTAGGTGTGTCTCTCACTGCCTTTCATTGCTTTTTGTAAGTCTTTCTTCTGGTCGGTTTTGGTTCAAGCAGAGGCTGTGGGGGCGGGGGGTGTCCTTCATGAGTCAGGAAGGCGAGATATTCCGCCCTGGTTCCCCAAGAACACAGAGCTGACAGGTAACCGGTAAAGATAGCTTTAAGCACTAAGCCCAGCTGATGATAGCCTCAATGGCAGCCAGTGATGATCAGATGCAGCAATGTCCCAGGCCCATACCTTTCCCTTGTGAATGCGACCTGTGCTGGGGAGCAGAATGAGTATGGTGTAGTGCCAATACACCAACTACCCCTCTCCTCACATAAGGGTAATCCTCAGAGCTGGATCCACAAGTTTCATGATGGCTTTGTTTTCCCTTTAAAGTCATTGGAATGATCAGCCCCCATGAGTATTAACTATGGGAACTAGAGCTATGAAAAAGGCAGTTGTCTTGGTTTACATGGCATCCTCCATTTGTCTTTTGCATTTGGATTCTGTGAGTGCACATCCTCTTAGGTTCAGGCTTGATCAAGGTATGTTTTGAGCCCACACTACTATTCTATAGTGCCCTTCATCACAGGACCTCAATGTGGTTTGCAAAGCTGGCAATGCATTAATATCCTCAGCTTATAAATGGTGAAACTGAAGCTAGGGTGACCAGATGTCCCTATTTTATAGGGACAGTCCCGATTTTGGGGTCTTTTTCTTATATAGGCTCCTATAACCTCCCACCCCCATCCCGATTTTTCACACTTGTCTGGTCACCCTAACTGAAGCACAGGAGCAAATGGTTTGCTCAGGGTTATACATTAACAGAGTCTGGCCTCCTGATTGAAGGTCCTCTGTTCTAACCACTAATCACACTGCTTCATCACATAATTATTGCATTTTTAATTGTTCATATACTCACTAATTGACCTTTTTCTTTTAATTTGCAGTGGGTCTCCAAGTTATTAGCACAAATTAACAAGGCTCTTCTAGAACCTTAAGATTAAGTTAGATAAGTTTATGGAGGGAATGGTTTAATGGTAAAACATAGTAGTCAAGAAAACCAAGCAATGGTAGGTAAATAGCATAATGGCTAACAGGGGTCAGGATGGAGACTATTGCCTATATGCTCGGGGTCTTACTGATCGCCATATTTGGGGTCGGGAAGGAATTTTCCTCCAGGGCAGATTGGCTGAGCCTCTGGAGGTTTTTCGCCTTCCTCCGCAGCATGGGGCAGGGATCTCTAGCAGGAGGGTCTCTGCCGATTGAAGTCACTAGTAACAGGATTGGGGACTTCAGCAGCAGAGTCCAGGGAAGGGGTAGGGACGGTTTTATGGCCTGCAGCATGCAGGGGGTCAGACCAGATGATCATAATGGTCCCTTCTGACCTTAAAGTCTATGAGTCTATGAGTCTATGAGAACCTGATTTTCAGTAGTGTGTCTCCACCATTCTATGCTGGCATTCATGCATGTGCCATAAGTACTTTACGTCAGCATTCAATAGCTTATTAAGAGTTATGTGCTAGGCATACTTAAATCTGTGCACTTGCAACTTTATTAATGAGAAAACAATAACTCCCTTTTTTTTCCCAAATGTAGCAAGAATCATATTCCACTGAGAAATATAAACACACAATGCTTGAAGTTTTTATGTGCAGCAGTTTAGGGGAAGAGTGCAATTATTTGAGGGCAAAAGGATCATTGCGTGAATATTTTCCTGCTTCTCCCAACTCGAAATTGACTGAATGGGTTTGATCCAAGGGATAGTCTCTATCAAGGAGATGGATGAAGCATGTTTCTTTCCAGGCCTTGATAGTACTGTGGTTGCAAATACTGAGCAAACAAAAACTAGACTAACAAACAAACAAACTTCAAAGAAAGGCTTATTCCTTCAGGATTTTTTAGTGTTTCTTTTCTTGTCTGCACTGTAAATGACGCACGCGCGCGCACACACACACACACACACACACACACACACGGGCTAAATAAATCAGTCATAGGATACCAAGTAATCTGTGAAAGAAACCTGATTTCCTTCTAGGATATGTGTGCATGCTACAGACATATTAAATACTGCAGCTTCTTTATCCATTCATATAACACTTTTTAGCTTCCAGGGAAAGTTTAGCCACATCTTTCTCTATGCTAGACCTTTGCTATAATGTCTGTCTGTCTTTCTCTTCCTATTAAACAGTCTCATTTTCCAGTTAGGTCTCTCATTTAGATTTAATTTTACTTTTTGTCATCTTATTTTAATATTATTCTTTGGGTGAAAAAAACATACTCCTCGAAGTAGCTATTCAAGTCTTACTTCTAACTAAGAATTCAGTTATAAATATTCATTCCTTTGAGTGAAAAAGTAATTACATATTCCTCTCTCTCTCTCTTTTTAAGGCATCTTGCCTTAAATAATCCTTTCTCCCTATCTATCCTGGATGCATTGTTTCAGAAATTGGAAGGAATTCACCCAAGGAAAAATAAAATCTCAAATCAGCAGGAAATAAATCTCTTCATCATACAGAGAAGCAGCATTTCTGTTCTTGTCAAGAGACTCCTGGTGCTCCAAATGAACTGAAGTAGCCAATTATTATTAAATTAAATTCAGGCTTCATTTTCACAGTATGCCAACAAGGGAGATTTCTGTTTCATGGATTTCATCTGGGAGTTCTGTAAGCAATGGGGGAAACAGTTCCACTTCCATTTTTTCTTTTTCATTGTTTCCGCTATTGTAAACAGATATTCCTTTGGAAATGTTTGATTTCTTTTTTCTACCTGCCACATGCCAATTTTGTGTGAAACAGCCATCATGAAAAGTTTCTTGAGAGATACACAAATGCATACAGTGTTTTACACCAGCCAATCACAGGTGACTTTGAGGCTGGGTAAAATTTAGCTCCTGTGGTAGTTTCACTGTATGGTGTAACTGTCCCAGTCCCTCCCCACAGTGACCATTGTTGGACATAAAACTGGAGTCTGCTCTCCAAGCCCATGAGCTACACAAGAACAATATTCCTTCCAACCTTTCACTGGCTTACTTGTAATAGTACAATGTGTTGGTATGCACAACATTCTAAACAAAATGCACATGGATGTAAAGCCTTGTTCACGCTAGGAAAAAGCTACGTAGCAAAACAGTGGAAGGTGATAGTCCACTGAATGATCAAAGTAAGTTCAGGACTCCTTATAAACCTTGTCCTAGGTATGTGGAGGCCCACTACAGAGATTGCAGGGGAATTATAGGTCTGGGTTGAGTGACATGTCAGATGTGTGGGGAGAAACTTTACTTGGCTCTAGCCACTTTCCATGAGTCTTTAAATCTTATTCAAATTCACATAAAATTATTTTAAAAAATATGCCTAGTTATACTGAGCAGGTTCCTTTATCTGGTCTTCTCAAGCTAGTACAGAGTGCTCTTTTGAGTAAGTTATTTTGCTGTTCATGACAGCAGAGACCTGAGGCAAACTCTCTTGCTATTGCCAAGAGACTGACTCACTGTGGGCAGACACCTTATAGATTATCTCTCTTGTTGGCTTCTTTTCTTTCTCTATATTGAGAGCGCCTGGTTTACATAGTACTCTAGAGGATATCAGCCCTGAGCTATTTCTTGGCTTACAGGAACAGATTAGACACATTGGCAAGATTGCAGTGACCAAGACTGATGCACTTTGCAGTAAAGACTTGGATTTTTGAAAATCTATTTAACAGAACTGTGCCAAATTCTTTGATTTCATTGTGCAGGGGTTTATACTCATCTTTTCTTACCTTTCAATTACTATTATGAATCATCTATATTGAAGTAGTTTCTGCGTGGTTTCCGCCCAACTCTGGACTGCATTATGCTAGCCACTCAGCATATAGTAAATGACAGTCCCTGCGCCAAATATCCATGTGAGTTTTCACCCTTGCATTTTGCATTGTTTCAGTTCTGGACAATTCCTAAATCTCAAAGTGATAGTCCATCAAAATTAGTATTTCACCTAATTTTGCATCAAAACCTTGGGAGTTCAAATTTTACTTTTTTTTAATATATAATGTATAAATCAATTCGGATTGGCTCAAAACTGGACCCAGGTGAGTTATAAACTAATTTGGACTGAGTCTTGAGCTTTTTACAAAGTTCAAGACTGGGCAAATATTGGGAATATTTAGCACAACTCTGATGATTTAGATGGAAGGACTCTGCTTGTCCTGCCTATTCTGCTTGCTGTAGCACAGGGTCTGAAATCCTGATTGGCTAAAAGAAAATTGCATATTGCTTCCAATAAATGTGAATGCTCATTCCAACATGAGTGTGATGCATTTTAATGATTAAAGCACTTCTGTGAAGCTCATTTGAATTGATTTATAATAAAACTTTGTTGTAGGCAGTAAATAAATGGTGCTGGATAGTGGGGAAGAACAAATATTCAGGGGATATTATGGGTAAAAATAAATACTGAATGTGTGCAGGATCAAACAATGTGCTTAGTAAAGTGACAGCAAGATTTAGAAATGAATCAAACTACTGATGTGTAGATTTGGGCCGTGGTGATTTTTGGAGGTTGTGACCTGAAGGCGCCTCCTCCCTCCGACAGGCAGTTTTAAAATTAAACTCGTTTTTAAACAGAGCAGAATGCCTGTCATGGTAGTTACATGAGCAGTATTAACCTTTGCAAATGGACTCCGTGGCTTGAATAGGTAATTATGCATTTCTCTCTATTAGGAGTTACAAACTCCTCAAGATTCAGCATTCTGCATCTGTGTTTGAAGCTCCAGGTGACAAGAGATTTACCTCTGATGGGCTGCAACAACATGGCGACTAGGAATGGAGAAAAACACAGCCTATCTCAGAGTTAGACAGAATCGCTGATTTATATTAGGTCCCAAATGTTATCAAAACAAAGAAAATTAAACAGTAGACCTCTTCAAAGAATAAGAGCAAGTTTACTAGACTTTAGAGAGATAATAGGGTACGCTTTTTTTTATAGGTTTTATTATCTCTTGGAAAATCTATTCTCTGACTTTGTAACCAATTTGTTAGGGAATATGAGACAAATGAATTGGTCATTCGAGTTGGTAAATAAGGATACTGATTGACGTCCTTCATTCAAAGATTTGCAGAACAGCACCTATCTCAGGTACTGCAGTGTGTGTGTGTGAAAGAACCAGTTATTTTATATTCTTATAGTAAAACTGTGCTGAATTTCATTTGTTGGGATGAATTATTGCTGTTTGGGTGATCATATCTCATTAACTCACCTGTGAATGACTATCGTGAAATTGGATCCACATCTTTGATAATCTCTCTCACACACAATCACTCAGTGCTAAAAATATTCTACCTGATCATACATCTCAAAAAAGTCGTATCACATTCATTATATTTGTCTAAGTTAATAATTCTTTATTTTCATTATTATGATAGCTGATGAACTTTTAGTTTATAAATAACAACAAATAAGCTTACACCCAAGACAGTAGTTCAATCTTAGAATTTTGATGATGTGTATAAACAGCTCAAATTTAGCTCTCATTCTTTTAAGATATCAAAATTCAAATGAATTAGTGTTGTGATGGCTATCAGCCCATACGTTACCCTGCAAGTAAGTCCCAGTGCAAGCAATGAGCTATAGTATTTAAGAGGCATAAAGAAATGTCAGTTACATATTATGATTTTATTTTGCCTATGAAAGAGACAGTTACTTTTGACCTTTAAATGTTCCCTGGAATTTCTACTATCCAGGAAAATCAATTTCATTTGTGATCTAAACTGGCATTTGAACTCTGGTCTCCATGGAAGAGATATGAGATCATTAACCTATACCTGAATAGCCATCAGAGACACATAGAAAGAGCATTAGTTTAATGTCTGATTTAAGTAGACACACATAACCCCAAGTCATTGTTTGGGGCTTGAAGTCATACCCTTTGTAGCCCAGAATTGTGAATCAAATCCTGCAGGCAGCAGTTTTTGCTGCCTATGAATAGCTTTACCTCCAAAGTAGCTGAGAGCTAAAGGAAAACACCTTTAGAGCAGCATTAACTTCAGCTCGGTGGGCCCCTCCAGAGGCAGCAGGGCATCAACGACAGCACAGCCACCAACCTGGCAGCTCTTCCATGAGAGGAGGAGAAATTTAATTGGAAGGCTTCCATTGGAAATGAATGACCCCCAGATCTGTGGGGCTAACAGGAGAGGAGCTTCCTGACCTGTTTTTCTGGCACTAAACCCCTCGCCCTTAAGGGACAAAAGAGTCAAATTCTGAGTTTAATCTCGTGGAGTTATTGTCTTGCCTTTTCTCAGAAGGAGACAGTCTGGCCCACTAACCTTTATGCTCTTGTTATTAGCTAACATTACTCTTGGATTCTAAAACCTGATTTTATGGGAGGGAGAGAAAAAAATGTTAGCCCAAGCTTTCCATACTCTTCCAGAACACATTCGGTGACTCTGGGAATTTAGTGCTCTGTGGGATTTTTGTTTTTGTTTTGTCTTGAAGCAGTGAATACAATACAAACTCCCCCTTGCAATTCTAGCAATATGTGTCCACCCTGATTTACCATGCTCCCTGGCCCCTCAGTCCAGGGCCTTGGAAGCTGCTAGCTGTCTTCTGTCTATCTTAAGTACTTACCTGGCCCATGTTACCATAGAATCTGACCACCTCACAATCTTTAATATATATGTAACCCTTCTGCCCGTCAGAGTTGGCAGCAACAAGGGCTGGGTTCAGTATCTAGGGGTTCCGTTTCAATAACACAGTGCAAAACCGGCTCAAGCCCCCACCCAGTGACTTGGGACAATTACATAGAACCCCCCTGGGTGCCTCTAAGAGGCAATACTTCCCCTCTCACAAGCACAGAGTCTGAGTGTAGCAAAAGCTTTTTAAAAAAGGAGGGAAATGTGGCATTATGTGAGGAAACACCACAAACAGGATTCATAACACAAACCATGAGCAACCCCAGAGTGGTTCTTGAGTCCTGCAACCTAAAAGTCACCCCTCCCACAGTTTCTGTCCTTGGTCAGTGCAGCCCCAGAGTTCAGAAGTTCATCTGCAGAGTTTACCTCCCAGCCTGAATGGAAGGGGGGGAGGTATGGGGGCACTTTATGTACTCCGCTGCTCGGGTCAATGGCCGATTGCCATGCCTCTCCATGGGGTTCTGCTGCAGTCTTCACCGCCAGCCGCACCTCTCCGCTAGTTGTCCTGCTAGCCACTCCTCTCCGCCAGCTGATCACCAATTTGTCTTCAGCCCCCCACACACACTTAAGACAGCTCTCCGTGATTTCAGCTCTTAGTAACTTCAGCTCTTTAGTGATGTCAGCTGTTGCGGGGGGGGGGGGAGGTTTCAGTGCACTCAGAACCACTAGCCAAATGTAGGTCTAATGCTTAGACCTAGGAATCAGTGATTTCAGCTTTGCAGCACATAACAAGACTCCTAACGGAGTCAAAATTAGTTCTGTTATTACACTGTGGAGAAAGGAGGGGTCAAAGTGGTGTTTGGGGCCCTCAGAAGGGGGGGGGGGAGGAAGGAAGGGAGACCGACTGACCCCCATCTCTCTCTCTCTCTCTCTCTCTCTCTCTCTCTCTCTCTCTCATAGACATACCTATTCCCAGCCTCTCTCAATTCACTGGGCTTTAGAACCCATGTCCCTTGCCTAGCAAGTGCCACTTAGTTGAGGATGAGTCCCTCTGTCATAAAATGCCAAGTACAGTTCTACTGTCCTTGATTCACATAACCACGATAACAACACTTTATTACTCCTGCCCCAATAACAAAGAGACTGGGGATCCCACAGCAGCCAAAGTGATCATTTGGGCAAGCAGTCCCATCTTGCTAGGCAGGGTGGGTGTGCCCATGCAAATGAAATCAGCCCCTGAAGTCCTTTTCCACAGCTCACCACTGGATGTCAGGGTAGAGCTCATTCTGACTCTGCTTACATATACATCCTCTCAACACCTCTGTGAGGGAGGAAAGCACTATCATTATACAGATGGGGAACTGAGGCACAACTGACTTGTCCAAGATTACAGAGGAAGTCTGTGACAGAACAGGGACAACCCCAAAACCAAAAATATTTAATTTTTTGCATCTGAAGATTGAAAATTTGCAACCAAAAACTGAAAAGGGTTGGCTTTAGGACATCCATTTCCTTGACAAAATCCCGAAAACTTTTGAAGAAAAATGTTGACAAAAGCAAAATCTTTTCACTTTCATTTATTTTTTCACAGAAACAAAAAGCACTTCCCAATCAGCTCTGAAAAGAAACGATATGAGTGGATGGTACAGTACTATTATTTAATGCTTGTTCTATTTAGCATCAATCCTCTCTTCAAACCAAACTTGCATTTGCTGAAGTGATTGACTGCAGCACCATAAGAGTCAGTTCTTAAAATAACAAGTGACTTCTGTTTGTTAAAATATGTCATCTAGCAGAAGCATATGCCACAAGTAATGAAAGAATAGCTCTTCCTTAAAGAAATGAACTTCCAGCATCTTTTGTATCACCTTTTTCCTGAGGTGTTGCTCCTCTCCTCATAGTCTCTTGGCAGTAATAAATAGGACTGTTTCTGTTCTCCTTCTCTTCCATTTCTTTTGTCACAAATACTTTAAACAAGAATGGCTATAGAAAGAGGATACAGCAGTTTTGTTACTGAGAAATACAATAATAGATCCCTTTGCTGTGCAGCTGTGGCAACGTCAGGCATGTAGACAGGAGACTAATTTGTGTATATCTCAGCATTAAGTTCCATCAGGCAGCTCTATGGTGGTCAGACTGAGCAGGGATTAAAGGATACCTGGGAAAACCTGGCAGTGTTGACAAAAAGTCGTACCTGATAGCCATCCCCAGCATTGCTGCCTTCTCTTTCTTCTCTCTCCCTGTGCTTATATTTTCCCTCGCTCAGTGTAAATTTTGTGCTGTCCTTCATGTGGCTGATTTGTCCTTCAAACTCAAAGAGCTATTCTCGGTCAAGGCCATAAAAAATATACCTGCTAGAAAGGTGCTATTCAGACACCCCCCTCAATCAGCTAGCATAGCAATGAGTGGTACAGAAATCTGTCCTCAAGAAACCGCCTGAGATACTCATCCCAAGTCTTCTTACTTTACATCCCTGCCTTATGTTGCCTTCCTGCCAAGCAACTGGGTGGGACTCTCAAATGAATATATCATGCCACCCTTTAATCAGCTGGTGGGAGTCATTGTTGGCTATTTCCGTTCGTGGGCGTGAGTCCTTCCAAACCTGAGTCTTGGCCAGCATCCCCTCCCTTCCCCTCCCCAGAGGTGAGACACTGGGAACAAGCATCAAACCTGGCAACAAATGCCTGCATTCTGTTGGGAGTTGAGGGGTTTAGCCTCTTTTAATATTTGCTTTGCTTGTTTTGTTCATTTCAGTAGCTGACCTTTAACAATTAATATTTCTACCCTTCTGCAGCCATAACAGCATAGATGGCGGTAATGCTTTGCATTTTCATTCAGCAATCTTATAGTGCTTGATATATATTTAGTTTACTGCTCTCCCAAGAGGGAGGTAAGCATTGTCATAGTTCAGTGCAACTACACCTGTGTTTTCCCCTTAGTGGTTCAGTAAGGACACCCATTCTTAGGCCTCTGGCCTCACCAGCTGTTGCCTCTCTGGGATGGAGACATGTTTCTCGCTCCCTTTTGACCAGAGTATTTCCAGGCTGCACAGTTCCCTGGCTGTAGAGTGATTTTTCTCAGCAAAAGACAGGCTGCCTAAACAGACCTGCTTCACTAGTCTCCTTAGAGATGGTAAACAGTGTGATTGCCGCAGATATAAGTTACGACACAGCTGTTTCTAAGCAAGCAGATTTATTCTTAAAGTAGAAAGCATTACAGAGAAAACATATTACAAACAATAAAAGAACCTACACCACATGCTAATAAGCTTACCAGAGATCACTCCATTCACTCTGACAAAGAATGTGGTTGGTGATTAGTCCTTCCAACCCTTCCCTAAGGATTGGGGCCCACCTTACACCAGAAGTGCTGTCCTTTTGCTGCAACAGAAAGGAGGCGTCTGACTTTGAGCCTGTTTAAAACCAGACTATTTAGCCAAAACTTCTTTTTTGTATATTGGTTCCTGGAGCATCCAGTTTGACCTAGTATATGCAAGCGTCTCCAGAGAGTGGCTCCGAAGGGCTGATAACCAGAGGAATTACATTAGCATACCCAAAGTTACATACAATCTCACAATAACACATAAACAATAGCATTTTAATATAATAGGGCCCAGAGCCATAACCAAGGTGGGTTTTGTGATGGGTTGGGTCACAGAAACCCTCTTGGGACTGCCACCTGATGTGCTGACACTACCTCTGAGCCCGTTTTTCCTGCCAGCTTGGGGCTTCAGTACCCTGTCTTGTTGAGCCAGACACACTAGCATGCTGCAAACACAGACCCAAGTCTGAACCACGTCCCCCAAAAGCTGCTGACTTAACTGAAAATGGCTTAGAAAGTGCTTCTGTCTCTAGCACCCAGATACCCAGTTCCCAATGGGATCCAAACCACAAATAAATCTGTTTTACTCTGTATAAAGCTTATACAGAGTAAACTCATAAATTGTCTGCCCTCTATAACACTGATAGAGAGATATGCACAGCTGTTTGCTCCCTCAGGTATTCATCACTAACTCTGGGTTCAATAATAAGCAAAAGGTGATTTTATTAAGTATAAAAAGTAGGATTTAAGTGGTTTCAAGTAATAACAGACAGAACAAGGTATGTTACCAAGCAAAATAAAACAAAAACACGCAAGTCTAAGCCTAATACAGTAGGAAACTAATTACAGATGAAATCTCACCCTCAGAGATGTTCCAATAAGCTTCTTTCACAGACTAAACTCCTTTCTAGTCTGGGCCCAATCCTTTCCCCTGGTACAGTCCTTGTTCCAGCTTACGTGGTAGGTAGGGGATTTCTCATGACTGCAGCCTCCTTTGTTCTGTTCCACCCCCTTATATGGCTTTGGCATAAGGTGGGAATCTTTTGTCTCTCTGGGTCCCCACCCTTCCTTCTAAATGGAAAAGCACCAGCTTAAAGATGGATTCCAGTACCAGGTGACATGGTCACATATCCTGTGAGACCCCAAGCCTTCATTCTTCCCAGCCTGACTCACAGGAAGGCTTGCAAGTAAACAGAGTGATCTACAGTCAATTCGCCTAGTTAATGGACGCCATCAAGATTCTAAACCACCATTAATGGCCCACACTTTGCATAACTACAATAGGACCTCAGAGTTATATTTTATATTCCTAGTTTCAGATACAAGAATGATACATTCATACAAATAGGATGAACACACTCAGTAGATTATAAGCTTTGTAATGATACCTTACAAGAAATCTTTTGTATGAAGCATATTCCAGTTATATTCACACTCATTAGCATATTTGCATAACATCATATGGAGTGCAACATCACAGGGTTCATTAACTTCTTTTCAAGAGGTGGGATGACCTCATGTTGTTCTTCCCTTCTTGTAGGCTTCCCATCCCCGTAACCAAGGCACAAAGCCATTGAGGTGGAGAAAAGCCAAAAAAACCCAGAAGTGGCACAAATATGCTTGCTCACCCCTGGCCTAGCTACAGCTCTGACTGACCCCAAACACATTAAATCCAATTCAATAAGATTTTTCCAGGATATGCAAGATATTGTTTTATTGTCACAAGTATTATTGTCCCCATTTTACTAGTGAGTTTAAATGGCTTGACCAAGTTCACACAACATATCAGTTGCTCAGCTGAAACTAGAACCAGGTTCCCAGTCTCCATCCCTAGTCAATTGGCAACACTAATTATGGTCAGTGCTGGTGGTAATATGCGGTGCTTGAGACTTTGGTGTCTAAAGTTTTTGTATTCCAAGGGTTCCTCAGAGCCTATCTTCTAGCCATAGTGCTTTCCTCTGCTTTTGCCCTCTTCACACCTTATCACCTTCAGGCCTATTATCACGGTGATCATTTTTCCAGCTGGGAAGGGCTGGATCTCTCTCTCTCTCCCTAGAGTCCTTCCAGACTGCTTCAATGTGAGCTAGCAGGGCTGCAGTGATATGGAACACTCCCTTCCTGCAGGTTCCAAGTATATCAAAGCTTTTAAACGAAGAGATTACAAACTGTGGAGATCAAATCATTTTTTAAAGTATTCTTTTTAAAAAATGTTTTCCACTGTATTATCGGTCATACTTGTATTAAGGGTATGTCTACAAGGAGTTAATGAAAGCTTAGTAAATTAAATGTTATAAGCATTTTACAGACATGAGTAGTGTGTTACATATTGTTGTAAGTGCATCAGTAGAAGTTGTTATAGATAGTTTTCAGGGAAGTATTGATCTGTTGGACTCTAACATTCACGAACCACCATTAAAACACCCTGTTAATCATTTAGAAAGCCTTTATAAAGTATTTATAAAAGTACCCATAATTTAGGGGTGACAGAATAACTTTCATGCCAGAAGTTCTTTCTAGTTAGTATTGCTTCCTCCATTAATGCCCATCTGGTGCACTGAGAGAGAAGAGTAGAACCCTTACGATCTATATTCTTTGTCAGTTTTTTACACAGCTACAGTTTTCACTGCAGTTCAGTTGGGTAGAGTGTTTTGTTCACTGTGGAATGTTCCAAATGCTAGGTTTAAACCAGGATTTCCCTTGCTTCCTTGGTGAAGGATCTTTGCATAAGCGGCTTGCTCACCTGTACTCCAGTTTCCAGAGTCTTCAACCCCCTGCCACTTAGTTGAAGGACCTGCCTTTCTCAGCTTTCAAGAGCTCTGTGTCTGTCTAGTGATGGGTACCAAAAATGGTTTATGGTTTTGCTTATATCTTCCAAAGTTCAATGACCTTGTTTCAAGAGGCAGGATGACCTTATGTTGTTCTTCCCTTCTTGTGGGCTTCCTCTATGTAAATGGGATGTCCATTTGTTTTGAGTTCACCATGCTTAATTTACATAGGAGACCCAGACTAAGCTTCTCTCTCCTGCTGGGTCATAGATGTCATGCTGTCTCCTCCCGCCTCCTGGTTTAAATACACTTTAATCACAACTGCATCATATAGCCATAATTCTTACTACACACCGCATGCATACATCATGCAGTGTGTAGTATGTGAATACAGGGATGCTTAGGTTCACAGCATGCACACTGTCTTCTGTGTGTGTGTGCACCCTAATTTTGTTAAATCAAAACCAGTTGTTTTCTGAGCAATCCAAGGCACTAGTTCTTAATGGGAACTATGACACTAACTGGTTATACATCTGAAACACTGCCCATTCAGAAATGAGTAGATGCAGTTTTTAAAGCAGAAAGCAAGTAGGTTTGGGTTTTTGTTCCATTGAATTTTCCATTTTATCCTTCATTGGTTGTTGGGTTTTGTGTGCAGGAGGGTTGGTGGTCTGTGATATACAGGAGGTCGGACTGACTCATCTGGTGGCCCCTTCTGGCCCTAAACTCTATCACCATGACACTCAAAACTCATAAATGGGCAAAATCTCTCCAGCCAAACCTTAAAAGAAATGTTTTGGCAAAGACCAGCCATGGAAAGTTTTCAGGCTGAAAGGCAAATGTTTCACACATTTGAATTTGTGAAAATGGGGACACTTTAATATGGAAAATGTCTTGTTACCTGACCTATAGTGGTCTCTACCAGTGCAACCCCTGGTGATTGGTTTCGCTTGTTCCTCTGGTGATACATTTCTTATTTCAATGTCAATTTGTTTGTCATATTGTGGTGCGGGGGGGGGGGGGGGGATTTTTAAATAGAAGACTGGTTGTAAAACTACAAATGTTAGTTGGGTGATTCAAGCACAAGTGCAGTCCCAGAAACTACACATTTTAAATTTGTTAAATTCAAGTCGATTGTATCCCTTTAGCACCCGAATATCTGAATTCTAAAGAACTGCAGGAATGTGGAGCAGCAACACAAAGTTAGTGTTTTAAGAGGACGGGAAGGAACTACTGCTTTATCCTGAAAAATACTGAAAAATGTTCTCATCATAATAGTGTGATGATGATTACAACTATAATTTGTAGAACTAGTCAAAAGTCAGAATTTCCCTTCTATGGAAAATTCTAAAATTAACAAAATGTTCCATCTTAGAAAGAAAAGTAGGAAAATTTGTAATTTCCTGCATCATAGAGTTTGGAAGCCCTGGAGTCCCCCACTGTGGTGTAGTCCATGTGACAGGCTGCCATGGAGCTATGGATCCTGGAAGCCCTGGGGCCCTGACTTCAAGGCACCCCACCAGGTAGGCTGCCAAGGATCTGGGTGGGTTGAGGTAGCAAGGAATCCAGGCAGAAATGTGCCAGGCAGGCAGGGTTCCAACCCTGCTTGTGTTTTTCTGGAAGATTTCTGAAAACCGACATGTTCCTGTGGAACGTGTCTATTTTGACAAATCAGCATTTTATGACAGAAAAACATTCAGTCAGAATCTTTCTGAGCAGCTCTATTATTATTTGTACTACAATAACACTTAGAGGCCCCAACAGAGATCAGAGCCCCCTTGTACTGGGTGCTCTATAAATATATTAGGGATCTGCTCCAAAAATGTCTTCAGTCTAAACAGATCAGACAGACAAAGGGTAGGATAGGACACTGAGGCACTGAGAGTTGAAGTGACCTGCCTAAAATACAAGTGTGTTAGTTACTGAACTAGGAATAGAAATCAGTGGTTAATTCCTGATGTATATCAGCATCGCTCCTTTGATTTCGTGGAGCTATACCAATTGATGCCAGTTAAGGATTTAGCCCCATTTTTCGTGACTCTGAGTCCAGAGCCAACCCCATTGCCTTTTAGGTATGGTCTGTATATTTTCTTCACTCATGTTTATTAGAAACATTTGCACAAAACCAGAATGTTTCTTCCTGAACAGCTCATAGGCTCCTGCTACTTATTCCTCACTTGTAATAATAATCAGTTTGTGATATCACTATTATCTTTTAAATAATCAATTGTCATGTCACATAATTTAAGGAATGAGGAATAAGTAGTAGGAGTAGAAAAATTAAGGATCAAAGTTCCTGTTGTGAATGTTTCTGTAGAATCTGAGATGGTTATGCAGGGATATCCTTGGATTATTAAAGGCAAGTGTCCACACAAACCAAGAGTATCCTTTTGAAATAGTTAAAAAATGTCTATGTGATTCTAGATGCAAAGCATACAGAATAATCAATGGCAGTTATCTGAGTTCCAGATCAAAACAGTTGCAGTCCTTTTACCTGATAATATTGCATAATTTACTCAGGCATAATAACCCCCCTCACCCAAAAGATAGACCATCATAATGGCAAGCCTTCCTTTTGACATCCATACACTTCTACAATTGCAGCATCAATTTTTTTAAAAGGGGATCCAACTTTGGCACCCTAGGAAGGGACAAACCATCTTACATGGTTCAAATTCCCATCTTTTTTCTTAGCCCCCTTTACAGCTCCAACATTTTCTTATTCTCTAAGATTCTTGGACCCCAAACCAAGGATGCATTATCACATCTTAATGGAAATAAGTGAACACTATACTGGTAATTGGTAAACATTCCTTTAATCCCTGTCCTTTCCCCAATCACCTTTAAACCATCTTGCTGAGTTTCCACTATTCTTCCTCCTTCATATTGCACAGATAATGGTTTCCAAGTCACTTAAATTTTAATAACTTTTTTAACTATTCTATTCAAATTATTTCATGGTGTTCATCCTCAGAGTATCTGAGCAAGTTTAAAAAACAAAATCAATCAGACACAACCCATTAATAAAATAAAATGTTATGAAGCTCATCAAAAATTAAAATGATCTTAAGCTATAAACAAAGGTTACCCTTTTCACTAAGCATGGCTGCTCTACACCACCAGCTACTGATGTTGAGAAGTGTGTTTTACAAGATGCTTCCAAAGCCTTAACACTGCATGTTAAAATAATAAGTAGTCATGATGAAAGAAATACAAAGAAAAAACACTATTATATCTTGGACTGCTACAGAACCTTACGTTCGGGATCTCAAAGTGCCTTACAAACATTAATGAACCACAGTGTGTGATATATGCACAATTGTCACCACAAATAGGTCTTCGGCTGGTTTACATTGTCATTTCAGTGGCGCTGTGACACTTTGCACTCAGCTGAGACTCTGCTGCACAATGATTTTCATTAAGAATCAACAAGTTTTAACTTTCTGATCCAGCTTTAACAATGATGGCCATGAATCCACAAGTTGTAGTCATATAGTGAGTTGGTGAAAAAAGAAATCCAGTCCATATATTTCACTTTCCCTCTATGTGTTCTACTGCATTTCTGTAGAAAAAACTGGTACTGAAGCCAGTCAGGACTCCACTCCGTGTTTTCCATCTGTTCTTTACCTGCATGTCTGTATAGTCTAGTGTTTTGTGCCGCACACTATTGGCTGAAAGCAGAGAGCTGGAATTCCTGCTGACAAAAGGAGGTTCCTAGAGGCTCCCTAAATCTAGTCAGCCAACTGACAACCCACCTTCTTCACAAAGAAGAAGGAATTACCTGAGCAAGGGTTGAAAGGAAAGAAAAAAAGGTAACCTGAATAGGGGTGGGGGGGTTCTTTGATGTGCTTTTGATGCTTGAGCCAGTGATGCTAAAGAGGCAGAAACAAACACCAAAAAGGTTACATTACTGATGTCAATCTGGTAGCCTAGGTTTAGTTTTCTGTTTGAGTGAGTCACTATATTCTGAGGTAATATCCCACTGCAAACATAGGTGGGAGGGGAGGATTCTTGATTCTATGGCAATTGCCGTTAGCACTTTTTGTTCTTCAGACAGATGGGTCAGTAGGAGCCCACTCCCCAAAACTGGAGTGTGAATGTGTGTTGGTGGGGAGGGAGGGAAACAATGCTACTGACTGTGTGGAAATGAGACAGTTTTAAAAAATGTTAATTCATCTGCTGTCGGGCTGATGCTGAGACTTGTCTATTTTGTTAGACACCCACTATGTCAGTAGAATTTTCAAACCTTGTTTTAGCTACATTATCTTTCTGTTGGGGTTTACCTCTCCATTTCTAATTAGATTTGATCAGTTTAATTGGTGGGTAGGACAGACATCTCAAAGGAACACAAAAGGGTAGTAGTCTGTGATTCAGTTCATCCTCTCTGACACCCAGGTTTCAACACACCTGTAAGGTTTCTTTACATTTTTGTTTTTAAAAAAGAGGGGGAAGCAGAGTAATAGAGGAAATAGTTATATATGTGACGTTCCCTTGTTTGATAAATATAAAACAGAATGTTTTTAACCTAGCCTAATACAGTATTTGAAAATTGCAATATATCTTGTCTGATTCTAGCCACCTCAGCTAACTTAGTGCATTGTTTTTATGCATGCCAATACGGGGGAGGACACAATAAAAGGCTTTTATTCTAACCATCAGCCTTTTGCAGGCTATTCTCTTTTGGGCTTAGAGGCCCTCCCCCTCCCAATGCAAACCCAATTGATTTCAGATTAGAAACATAAAACCAAATCCCAGCCTCAGCATTTGCAGGGAAGAAAAGAAAATAATTTGCTATAGCTAGTCACCAAAGCTTTCTTTATTGCAAATGGCATTATATGTGCTCAAACATTACTACTAATTTATCTTGCCGATGGGGGTTATTTCACACACACACACACACACACACACACACACACACACACACACACACACATTTTAGTTTGGTAGAAAATCTTGGCAGTCTTTGGTTTGGATTTGGCTGACAATATGGGCTGGATTGGACCCAAATGCAGTCACTCAGTGTTTGTATGTTTTTATTCCCCCAGCTCTGTTTTTTATCAAGACGGCTAGAGTGTGTAATGTAATGTCTTACCTCCTGAATAAGGCTGTAAAAGAACACATCGCAGTAATCATAACAATAAGCAGTACAGCATGATTGATGTGCAGTATTGTACATTTGAGCTCCAATTACAAAAGAAATAAAGGTCCACTACTAGTGTTACTCCATTCATTCAGAGAATTAAAGTCTGTGATAGGAAAGACTCTTAGACCTCAATCCCATACGCTTCTTTAGTTGTTGGTTTTCATAGTATCAAGCTACATGTACATTTCTTTTAATAAATCACAAATGTTATCAGTCAAAATAAGGGGATTTGGTTTTTAAATCTTGGTGTAATCCCCCACTTCTCATTCTTAGTAAAATTTAGTGCCTAGTAGCTTGTGCTAGACACACTTTTTTTGCACAGTTTTGCCCCTGTTACTCACTACTGATGCACTTCAAGACTTCACCTGATTGAAAGTACGCCGGTCACATTGACCTATGCCAGACTGTGTGGTGGTTCTGACAAGTGGGTCTCAGGGCAGCAGCTTGGAAGGGCCGAATGTCTGCATATTTGAAAAATATGACAATCTCTTCCACAAGCTGTGCTCAGGAAAATGCAAAAGGAAATTCCACGCTGTGCACAAATTCAGAAAACCTGGAACCAAAACTCTCAGAAACTAGAGGTGGTTTGCTCTATTTCCAGGTTTTCAGATCAACCACACCACTGGTGTTTAGACATGCAAGAAACTGTTCACAATACAAATCAAATAGACAAATCAAATACTGGACAAAAAGACATAAAAGAAAATGCTGCTAGAAAGTTACATTGATTTTTTTCTCCATCCTACAGTATCTTTTCAATTGATGAAATAAATTACATCTAATTTCTGCTGCAGACATAGATTCATATCGTCATATTAATCAAGTGGCTTTTTTGACACAAGTAGAAGATTCAAAACCTGGAAGTAGAATGAACAAAAAGAATCATAACCTTTGAAAGGAAGAAAATCTATTAGGTCACTTATCCCTTTCTGTGAAAGATTAATCTGTACAGCATACTGTCTTGCCCATTCAAGCTTTATATGACCCAAGCAAGCTTCCACCTTGGAAGACGGTTCAACAATCTAATTAATCTCATCTCTGAATATTTTCTGATATTTGGTCTTAATTTTCATGTTCATAATTTCATCAGCTATTCCTAGTATAGCACCTACATTTTTTTCTCCCTCATAATCTTGTTTCAGGAGATTTTTACTTTTTACATATTTTGGGGTACTATTATGCTGCCATATAATAGGGAATTTGACTTTTGTGTTTTCAAAAGATGCATGTCTTATAAGTAAGGGCCAGCAGGTCTTGGGGCAAATATCCACTAGAAAATATGTTGCGACTTCCAAAATCACTTTCAGTTGTCATCTAAGCCATATTCGAATTCAAAACTGGACATGGCTTTCCTAATATAAAACAAACAAACAAGTGAAAATTGCTGTGGGAATGGTGTAACATACTTCAGTAGGGCAAAGTTGATCTACAATGCCACCAAAGCTGGTATAAAAATAATTAAATTCCAGATGTCTTTATTGAAGATGGTGTACTCTGGATGCAAGTGATGTGTGTAAGATCAAGAAACCTCTTGTGCCAGCTGGCAGAGGGCACAGGGGGTGCATAAAGTTTTATAGGGATGACCTGGGTTGGATATTTGCATAATAATTCACTAAAGAGTAGCATGTGAGGTCTCTATCAATCAGAGATGACGCGTAACTGATGATAGTGGAGGGGGCACAATTTAAAGGTTCTGATGGTATGCAGAGGGGTTCAGAGCAGGGCATATAAACCCTGGCAGAAAGCACGGGGGGGGGGTGCACATGACCTTGCGTGCCTCCCCACACATCCCCTTTGCTACCAATAGCCAGGATCCCACTGATCATCATAATCAGTGCAAAATGTATCTATGGATAATATTTAAGGAGATGTGTCTGTATTGAAAATTATTTTCCTAAGGCAGGTAACCAGGTTGTGACATATCTCAAACAGGTTTCTTTCATGCAGGAGGTAACCGATGCTTCTCTCTCTGTCTGATCATGTGTGTATAGGGCATTGTGTGTCTCAGAATGGATGTCTGTTTGCACACTGAGCCAAATGCTAATCAGGAGATTTTGAAATCTTCAAAAGAGGAAAATTACTGAAATAAATAAACAGTAGGAGGGGATCCTGTTTACAAGTAATGGCAATAGATTGTTGGGGTTTCAATGGGGTGCAGAAGTACACCCTGGATCCTTCACCAAGAAGGCAAGATAACACCCCATTTGTCTTATGAATGGGGGTCACGGCTAAGCCTGGCTGCAAAACTTTGGACTTTGGGTCAGCATTGTTCTATAAGGCATGAAAATATCTAGTGAAGTAAGTCTAGGCTCTAGAATGTGTGCTATGATTTCTTTTTATCGTATAGGTTACCATTTGTTTCCAAATATCTAGTGAAGTAAGTCTAGGCTCTAGAATGTGTGCTATGATTTCTTTTTATCGTATAGGTTACCATTTGTTTCCAGTACTTCTACTTTTTACACTTCTACTTGTTAACACTATACTTTGTTAAATAAACTTTTACTTGTTTTCACTACAAACATACCCAAGTGCTGTGTGTTAAGCAGAGAAATGATCTGAGGTAGAATTCGTAAGCTGGGGTGTACTGCTTTTTGGAATCAGTGAATCTGTGGATACTGCGAGTGTCCAGAGGATCAGACGCCGGACACTTCCAAGAGACGTTGAAGAGTTGGGGTGAGCCTATTGCTAACTTGGAGAGAGTTTGGGGTCTGCATAGGCCTAGAGGCGAATGTTTATGTTGTCCATGGCCAGCGGTGTCAGGGAACTGACCTACAGCAGGCACAGACAAGGCTTCCTCACTCTAAGGGCATCACAGCCCTGGGTACCCCGCAGGAAGCATCACAGTATGTAAGTGCAAATAAAATCTTAATAGAAAAGTAGCTCTCAAAGTTTTAGATTGATACAAAGTGTCTGACCCAGATAGTTACTGCAATTTTATTTCCATTTCAAAGTGAGACAATGGAGAGAGAATATATCCTATCCATTCATATGATGTGACTGCAATTTCATTAAGGGCATGTAGAGCTGGTTATTATATAGACCAGTGGTTCTCAAACTTTTGTACTCCCCTTGTAAATTAAAAATACTTTTAAATATATTTAACACCATTATAAATGCTGGAGGCAAAGTGGGGTTTGGGGTGGAGGCTGACAACTCGTGACCCCCCATGTAAAAACCTCACGACCCCCTGAGGGGTCCCAACCCCCAATTTGAGAACCCCTGATATAGACCACAGAGCAAAGCATGAGAGATTGTACAAATTATTATCTAAACAAAATTAAAGACTACTTTATACAATTGAAACCACAAGCTGGCATGGTTTTTAAGAATGCACAATATAACTACATGGGTTGGAACTTGGCCAGGTTACCTTACTTTTGACCACAAATAATCAGGGTGTTGCATTTTCATCTTATCTAAAAAGCATTTCTGTACATGAGTTGCATTAGAGCCAAATTCAGAAAGCATAATATCATGTACACACAAACTATGTCTATTAGATATTTTTTGAGTAGTGAAGTTATTCCTATGTGTATGTAGCTTGCAATTCTGCTTTGAAATTCGCAAAAGACATTGTATAAATCAATAGTTATTATACGTTTTAAATTAGAATCAGCTCACATATTCTGCTGTAGTTTAACCTTGAATTCTGTGAAAAAAGTCCTGGGACTTTTCCCCCCTATTTCAGTCAAAACCCCTATGAGAACAGTTAATTACAAGAAATAAAGAAATTGAATCTTTTTAAATCAGTCGTTTGGATTTGCATTTCACTTCACCCTTTCTTGTGTGTCTTGGTTTGGTTTTTGTCCATTTGATTATTTTAAATCCTCTCATTTGAAAGTTCTCTATTCTTACCCATCTTTCATTTCCCCTCTCTCTTCTTCGAGAGCTTCCTGCAGAGAAAGGAGAAAAATATTTGCTGGCTGACTTCTCAGGGTTAAAGCGGTGTGTTAGAATCATGGAAGATTAGGGTGGGAAGAGACCTCTGTAGGTCATCAAGTCCAATCCCCTGCTCAAAGCAGGACCAACCCCAACTAAATCATCCCAACCAGGGCTTTGTCAAGCCAGTCCTTAAAAACCTCTAAGGATGGAGATTCCACCACTTCCCTAGTAACCCTTTCCAGTGCTTCACCACCCTCCTAGTTAAATAGTTTTTCCTAATATCCAACGTAGACCTCCCCCACTGCAATTTGAAACCATTGCTCCTTGTTCTGTCATCTGCCACCACTGAAAACAGCCTAGCTCAGTGGTGGGCCGCATGAGGCCCATCAGGGTAATCTGATTGCCCGCTGCCGATCTGGGGTTTTGTCCACTGGCCCCGCTCAGCCCGCTGATGGTCTGGAGTTCCGGCTGCCAGCCCCGCTCAGCCTGCCACCGGTCTGTGGTTCCGGCCGCCAGCTCCTCCCAGCCGGGGTCCTGGCCGCCGGCCCCGCTCAGCCTGCTGCCAGCCGGGGTTTCCGTTCATCTAAGCCGGCAGCGGGCTGAGCGGGGCCGGCGGCCGGGACCCCAGCTGGCAGCAGCGTGCCAGTAAAAATCGACTTGCTTGCCGCCTTTGGCATGCATGCCGCAGCTTTCCAACCCCTGCTGTAGAGAGAGAAATGATAAGGAAAGTCTGACTGGATGGCATTAGTACAACACTCTGTGCATCCATGCAGGAGACACAAGTTCAGGATAGCACTTGAGTTTAGCAACTTTCTTTTCATCCAGGTCCCAATATATCTGGAGTCCGATAATATTCGTATTTTAGTTAATCGTTTTTTGTCATTGACTTCAGTGAATTGGGCTTCTAGGGAAAAAACACGATCTTTACACAAGTTATAAAAATATTGCAATATTATATATGTATACAATGCTATAAAGTTGTCTGTAAATGATTCATGGGCATAGAAATATCTCTGCTCCAAAGAGCACTTCTAGAAGCAGATCCTCCTGTGCTGTAAATTGTCATAGCTCCATTGAACTCAGTGTAAGGATGACGATTTATTTGAGCTGAGGTTCTGCCCCCAAGAAAGCAAATGTTAAGGAATTGACTTCAATCTGGCATTTTGCCAGAATTAAAGCTTTCACTTCATCCTTCACCATTCATTTTGCACCTAGTAAAGCCTGGGCCTCACATAGAATACCATGTATGTCTGTGTATGGTCCTTTGGCGTTAAAAAGAAATGTGATCTCTGTGAGAGCTTGAGTTGTCTTGTTTTTGCTAGGATTTACGTTGTCTTTGGGGAAGTTTTCTATTGATTTGATGCATATGGCACACTTCCACTGACACAACTACTTTAGACCATTTCCAACATCATGGGAAGTATGTGAGATAAAGACAATTTAAAACCAAGGGGGTATGTTCACTTCCTTTTTGAAATTAAAACATAACATTCACACTTGTAAAAGTATTTTTTTCATCTGTAGACTTCAAAGCATTTTAGAAAGGAGGAGCAAATGTTGTCATCTCTAAAAAAGTTAGGCAGAGATCTGAAGTGCCTTGCCCAGGATTACATAGCAAGTTGATAGCAGAGTGGAAAGCGAGGCTAGGTCTCCTTCAATCTCCCAGTTCTGCATCTAATCCACTGGATCACACTACTTCCTCATGCATATGGAACTTCAATTTTTCCTAGAAAGATGGTTTTACTTAGTAAATAAACATTTTTTTAAAAAATGCAATGACCATAAATCTGTTGAGGAGAAGGTTGGAGGGGGGAGGGTGGTTGTTGTTGCTGGTGAAAATCCAAGCATTAAATGGAAAGCCTTGACACACTGTGAACTAAAACATCATTCACAATGCTATATCTCTTACAATAAAAATAAGTGAAAAGAATGTGTGTTTTGTCATTCTCATGAACTCTTTATTACCAGGAATTTGAAAACAAATTTAGGCCTCAAATTTCCTCATTTTGTCACATTCTTCTTGGTATCCTTGCCTGACTGACAAGAAATAGTTCCGCGCTAGTCTTAATTATCTCTGTAATAAGATTCCATATTATCTATTGGTACCTGTATGTTTCAGATCAGTGAGTTGCCATCTCAATTATTCAGTGAACTTAAAGCAATTTCTTCCACCAATTTCTTGTTCTTCCTTTTGGGATCCCAAAAGTGTTGGACACAGCCTCCAGTCCTATATGTGATTCTTTAATGTTCTGGATTTTTCCTCTGTTCTGTGAGTACCAGTTTGTACTGGATGCAACAGAAGAATTTCATCCGGAAATCGTCTTTGAATTGCAGACATTCATACAGCCATTACTACTGCTACTGAGACCTCGCTTACCTTGCATACATAGTCTTCATCAGTACATGGCCACTGCTTGACTGGCAGACATTGGGAGTGTTACATATTTTGGTGCAGCCAGTGTGCTTGGCCTGCCATGTTCATGTCATTACTTTGATGCCTGAGAACAAATGATCTTTTCTATAACTCGCTGGAAAAAACCTTAAATGTTGTCTTAAGCTTGTCAGTTCTGTTGTAAATTGTCTGAGAAGGTTTTGGCTGTTAAGTACAAGGCAGAGGTAGATTTCAAACTAACACATAAGAGGCCATCATCAATATAAAATAATCATTACTCACTGCACTACTGTTGATCAGGATTAATTTATTGGATACTGTCTTTGCTGACATACGATTTACATTGTTAACTTAATTAATTTAGTGAGGGGTGCTATATAGAGAGAAACCTGAATAGATTGGTAGAAAAATTATGACCATATTTGCAATTTTTAAAAATAATTGGAAGATCATATGGGAAATGGATCCTTCTCTGTCCATTGATAATAAAACACACACACACACATCATCAGAAATAGAATTCTGTGTTATCTGTGAGTATGGATTAATCTGTTCTGTATAGATTCTTTTACCGTCCTCATCACTGTGGTAGCTGAGCATTTTTTTAGTGTATTCTCTGGCAATGTGACTAACATCGTGCATGTGTGATTCTCTCTCACTGTCTCCGCAGTGCAGAATTGCCTGTGTGCATGTGTGGTGATTTATTTGTAAAACAAAATTTTAAATGTATACTGTGCTGAAGGCAAGGCAATATGAATATAAATCACTTGGTCAAAGTTAGATTTGGCTTATCCAGGTCTGATAGAATATGAAGAACATCTGGGGCAAACAATGAGACCACACCTAGTATATTGCGTACAATTCTGGGAGCTTTGACATTATGCAGAAAGAGGGATTTTGGCTGAAAGAACTGATTTTTTGAAGAAATATTAATTAAAATAAATAAGGGCTTGTCTATACAATGGGCTAACGCACAATATGGGGCATGATTTCTAAGAGTACTAACATGTTCCACATTAATTGGTCCATGTAGAGTCTGCTGGTGTGCACTAAAAGTTACCAAGTGTGCTTTAAAATAGCACTCTGTTAAAGCACACAGGGGAACTTCTAGTATGCACTAGCCACGTCTACTTGGACCAATTAATGTGTAACACAGTAGTGCACTTTAGAAATCATACCCGAAAGCGTGTATTACCTCACCATGTAGATGAGCCCTGAATGTACAATTTAGCCAAATGATGGGAGGGTAGTGCAAGGATTTGAAGGGTGACAACATCAATTAGAGTTGGGGTACAACAAGGATGTGGGGAAGATCTACATAGACTAACATGATTACATTAAGCAAGGGAATATTTTAGGCTATATATCAGGGGCCTACAAATGATGGGGTGAGATTATCAAAAGAACTTAAGTCACTTAGAAGAACAAGTTCCATTAAGTCAGGTAGGCTCTTGTATTCTCTGGATATTAAAGTAATCTCCCAAGGAAAGTGGTAGGTGAAATAGCCAAGCTTTTGAAATACCCAGGCTTTTTGTGCTATCCAAGGACTGCCCTCTGTCACAAACAAGTGGTGCTGGAGAGAAAACAGCTTTTCCTTGCCGTTCCCGCCTCTGGCCACCAGAGGTCAGCGCTCAAACTGCTGCTAAGCTGCATCTCTTCTTTTCTTGTGTCCTCCTCCTCCCCTTGCCAGTTTCCAGAGGCCTTGAGATTGCCACCAGCAAAGCTCCCTCCAGTTCAGAGAGGAACAGGTGGGAGAAGAAGAAGTGGGGAGCAAGTACTAGGCTAGGAGAGAAAGTGAGGATCTCGTGGTTGGGAAAGAGGAAGCACCAGCTGGGAGAAGAGAAAGGGGCTTCCAGTGGGTGGTGGGAGAAGGCACCAGGTGAAGAAAATGAGGAAGGAGGCACACACTCAAGGCAGGAGAATGGAGGGGGCATCACTGGAAGAGTTGGAAGTGTGGAGGGAGGAAAAAGAGAAGGGGTCTATTCCCCAGGACTATGCCCAAAGAAAGAGCAGGCCTGCTGGATACCACCAGTCAGATCAGGTGTTAGGTAGCAAGGCATCAGCCCTCTCCCATTTTATCTCACCACATGTATGCCCCAGATGGAGGTAATCATTCCCTGCTGAGGGGAGGCACTACTGTGAGGAGAAGGGGCTTCCACCGCTTTGGAGAAGCTTCCAACGTTCAGATGCTGCTCCATTGCTGCTTTTATATGAATTTTTTTTGCAATGATGAAGGAGTTGGATGCTGCTAGTTTTCATTCATTCTTGTAACATTTGGCTTTAATGAGTCATCACATATTGACACAGTGCCTCCAATGGGGCACTCCATGTAGGATTTAGTGGATTTTGCTCTGGTAGGAGAGCTGATCTTGAAAACCATCATTTTTTGAGGACCTGATAATTTAGATATTTATATGATTTGTTAAAATCTCAAAGTCACCAGACTGTACATGAAACCCTCTGAATTGCTTGGGACCTAGTAAAGGGTCCTAGACTCCTAGGTTATTTGAAAACTTGTCCTTAAATATAAAAAAAATGTTCATATACAGGTAACAGAGTGAGGTGAACTAATGAAGAGTGTCCAGCTCTGAGGTCTGTGTTTACATGTGAAATATATCCAGGACTGTGATATTTCTATTCCTAGCTCATGTTAATAAGATTTACATAGTCTTTTCTTGCTGCACTGTGAGAGTTGCAATAACTCTAGTTAGTTCCATGCTGTGCATAATTTGTGACGATTTAAAAGGCAGCTGCTGCTCATTAGCTTTCTCAGCCCACACATATCTACCAACTTAATGTTGTTAAAAGCTGATGTAAGGAGGAGCCAGAGAAAGCCATTTGCAGTGCACAACACGTTTTATTGGTCCTACAAAACCCAAGAACTATGCTATATATTGGTGAGTGCCATCTACTGGTACTTTATCTATTAACTAAAAATTTTTTACAGATATACAGCTATAGAGAATCCCCGCAACACTAGCAAAATGACTCTTTCATTTTTCTATCTAATGAGTTGCAACAAGTCGTTATAATGCAACCTAGCATAAACTTGCATACTTGTCTAGTCCCATCATGGCAAATGGATGCCAAAATTGTAAAGAATTTTAATGCAAGAAATCTGTGACCCATTCTTTCCTTGTTCTGTGCAGGAATAGAATGCATATGTCATAACGGCGCTTGTGAATCAGTCACCTCCAACAGCACTAAGTGCTATGCATTTTACTGAAACCCCATTTTTCTGAAGGTTTTATTTGTCATCTATTAGGCATTCTGAAAAATTACGATTATACTGTACATTTGACGTCCTCAAATTCCACTGAACTTTGCAGCAGTGCCGTAAATTGTGTTGACTATGAGCAGTATGCCAGCCTTCAAAGGGTTAATTCCTTCAGTTCAAACTACCTTAAATATCAGAGAATAAGTCAGAATTCTTGTTTGCTGGATTAAATTTTCAGGAATGCACAGACCTCTGTATTCCTATAACAAACACAGATTGGCTTGTATTTACAATAATTACAAAAAGGCTTCTCATCATTTCAAGCTAAGTTGGTACTGCTTACTGAATTTTAATTTGGAAACAAAATCATCCACTCTGTGGTAGTGGAATTGTTACTATCTGAGAGGAGAGGTCTTCCAGACATATCTGGCCAGAACCTTAACTGCTGTAATTCATTTCAGCTCCATTGCCTTCAACAGAATTTTGCTGATTTAGGTGGTATAAATGGCCACTTTGTAACCTGGCCTAATGGTGTTGGACACTCATTGCTTTGTCCCATCTTTAATTATGCTTGCTATTTTCCAAAAAAAAAACCCTCTCATCTCATGCTCTAGATACTGGTGCCAGGAAGAATTATTTTCTTCTTTGTCTGGAGTTAATGCAATTGGCTAGGTGCATTATAAATTGGTAGAATTTGTCTGAAATCAACAAGATGAAATTAAATAAAGAACTTTCTAACTGTAAAAACTTTCCAACTATAAGGATAGTTGAGTACTGGAATAGGGTTACCAAGACAGATTGTAGAATCCCAGTGATTGAAGTTTTTAAGAACAAGTTATGATCTAGGTATACTTGGTCCTCTCTCACACTGGGGGGATGGTCTAAATGACTTCTTGAAGTCTCTTTCTGCCCTACATTTCTATGATTATGGATTCTTGCCTTCCTCCAAAGCATTCATTTTGGCTGTGTGGTACTTGATGCTCCGGTGAAAGGATTTGCCATACTAGGTCAGATCTTCCTCTAACTGCCCACTGTATGTGATCACATCCTACTTGTCTAATCTCTCTATCTTGGTTTTGTACTGTACCCATCTTCAGGGTATCTAAGCACCTCAGTGTGACAGGGGCCTATGCCATTCTGAGCGATTCCATCTAGAGTAGATGTCAAAGCCTGGAAACCAGAAAGTGCTCCAACGCGCTCAGGAGACTGTGACTTTTTAAAATCAATAGCTTCCTTTCAATGGAGTTTAAACTGCCTTTTGTTGTAATGTTGTCCATGATACAGTAACATGTACATGGTACAAGAATGCTTACAGGGCTGATCTGTGAGAATTCAGTAATGTAATAGGATATCTTTCTGAGCTGAAGAGATAAGAGAATGCTTCCAAAGAGAGAAAATTTATTGTTAAGGTTGACCTGAAAGCATTAGTCGTTCATTTAATTGAATCAATGAATTCACCTATATATAATATTGTTGTATTACAATAATGTTGTAATATTATATAGAGATAATTTAGGTTCAATTTAATATACCTTTTGTCTATCCAATAAGTGGATGCATAATTTTAAATGAAATAAAATAGTAATCCAGCACTTCAGAGCTGGAAATATCATCCTGTGGCAAACCAAACTTTCCTCGCTATTTGTATGACTGTCATATTTCCAGAATAACTAAACTACACCTCTACCCTGATATAACGCTGTCCTCGGGAGCCAAAAAATCTTACTGCGTTATAAGTGAAACCGCGTTGTCAAACTTGCTTTGATCCGCTGGAGTGCGCAGCCCCGCCCCTGGAGCACTGCTTTACCGCGTTATATCTGAATTCGTCTTATATCGGGTCATGTTATATCGGGGTAGAGGTGTACCACTTTTCTACATCCGAGTTTGTTTTTGCCTATTCAAATATAAATCATCATGCTCTAATCAAGCAGCTGGATTATTCTTTAGCACAATTAAAACAAAGCCTGAATGCCCTCTTGTTTTCTTTTTGTAGGAAATAGCATTAGTGAAGTTAAATGTATACATGTTATAAGACATTTCAGTAAACTTATGGTCATACTGTAAGACCTACTTCCATGATAAAAAATGTTTCCACCATAACCGGAATGATTATTTACAACAACCACTTCTTCCTCTCCTCTCTTACTCCTAAAAAACTACCCCAAGCGGAGTTTCCTATTCCCAAAGAAAAAAGTACGAAAGACTCCATCAAGTCCACTAAGGATCTTGCTTTGCCAATATATTTGCCCTTAGAATTGCTCAGATAATATAATATTGGGCACCAATACAAAACCCTAAGATAGGTAAGTGGTATGCATCCTATTGTGCACTCATTTGTTATACGTCTCCACGTCCTATGTACTTCAAGAGTTCTATTGTATTTCTTTATTACTGGAACATAATCGGTGGAAACCACCATGACCCTCTTTAGCAGATTGTACTCAGGGGGAGTGCAACTTGGAATGCTGTGCAGAAGATCAGAGCAGGTATTACATTTCACAATAATATCCCTGTGCTTTGTGTGTATAGAAAATAGTCAGAGTGGCAAATAAGCCAAAAGGATAGTCTTGTGACTAAGGCACAAGTCTTGGAGTTAGGTTCTATTCCTGGCTGTGCTACAGCCCACTATGTGAGGTTGAGCAAGTCAGAAGGAGCCAAACCTTCAAGAGGGACAACAGACTTTGGGTTCTAACTTGAGACACCTGACATCTAATTTTTTCCAAAGGTGTTCGAGCATCTGCCATATTTTTTTTTCAGTGGAAGCTGTATGACGTTTATAGTGGCTCAGGTTGGGCACTCAAAAACTGAGGCACCCAAAGGAGTGGCCATTTATGAACTGTTGGCCTTAATCTCTGTGCCTCATTTTCCCCATCTATAGAATAGGATAAATACATATTGCTCTGTGACACTGAGGCTTAATTGATAAATATTTATAAAGCGTTTGAGGATCCTTGAATGGAGAGTTCCATACATGAAGGAAGTATTACTATTAAAAGGATATGACTTAGCCTCACAGAGACCTGTACAAGTCTGCAGAAGCCAAATGTGTGTGGTTTTTCTGTGGTTTCTTCCATTGACATTACAAACACCTATAAAGTTTAAATACTGCAAATAAATGTAAAAATTAAGGGAGTTAAAGTGTGATAAGTTACTCAGTTACTGCAGATAGGTGACATATACTAATGTCAGTGCATCTGTTTTCACCTGGTGCTCTAACAAATGTGCACTGACAGTAACCTGAACCCAACAGTTATTGCTATTATTTTATTTATATTGCGGGAGGTCTAGGAGTCTCAGTCATGGACCAGGATCCCATTGTGTTAGGCACTGTACAAACACAGCACAAAATAGACAGTCCCTGCCCCAGAGAGCTTGCCATCTAAATAGCTTGACTGCAGCCACTGTTATGATGGTGCTGTCTGTTTGTGCCTTTGTGGTCCGCAGACCTATACTGTGTGTTGTTTTTAGTCTTATGTTAGACTGGTGAATTCCAACTCAGGGCTTGTCTATATGATGCCTTAGTCTGCCCCAGCTGGGGTGTGAATTCTAATGCACATCCGTGTATGGCGCAGTAACTGTCTCGTGTGGACCCTGCTGGCGCACTTTAAAAATTTCCTCGTGTGCATCATGTATTACTGTTTGAAAAGGGCTACCTTAATGCTCACTGGGGGGGATTGTTAATGCACTCCAGCAAGATCCACACAGGCCAGTTGGTGCAGACTAAGGTCTAGGCTGATGTAGACAAGCCTTTGCTCTCACAAGTTAGGGTTGCCAGGCGTTCGGTTTTCAACCAGAACGCCCGGTCGAAAAGGGACCCTGACAGCTCCAGTCAGCACCGCTGACCGGGCTGTTAAAAGTGCGCTGCTCCCGGAAGCGGCCAGCATGTCCGGCTCCAAGGCACAGGGGCGATCAGGAAGCTCCGCATGCTGCCCCAGCACCAGCGCCGCAGCTCCCATTGGCCAAGAACTGCAGCCAGTGGGAGCTAAGGGGGCGGCGCCTGCAGGCGCGGGCAGTGAGCATCCCGCAGAGCCGCCTCCACGTGCCTCCGCCTGGGAGCCTGCCTTAAGCCCTGCTGTGCCGCCGACCGGGAGCCACCTGAGGTAAGCGCTGCTCAGCCGGAGCCCGTACCCTGACCCCCCTGACCCAGGTCGGAACCCCCTCCCAGACCCCCACCTCAACCCTCCCCCATACCCTAACTTCCTCCCAGAGCCCGCATCCTGCTCCCCTTCCCACACCCTAACCCAGCCCTGAGCCCCCTCCTGCACCCCAACCCCCTGCCTCAGCCCGGAGCCCCCTCCCGCACCTTGAACCCCTCATTTCTGATCCCACCCTGGAGCCCTCACCCCCAGCCAGAGCCCTCACCTCCTCCCGCACCCCAACCCCCTCCCCCAGCCCAGTGAAAGTGAGTGAGGGTCGGGGAGAGCGATTGACGGAGGGAGGGCGGCTGGAGTGAATGAGGGGGTGGGGCCTCAGGGCAGGGCAAGGGTGTTCAGTTTTGTGCAATTACAAAGTTGGCTATCCTAAATGTATGACCTAACTTCCTTTTAGAAAAGCATGTTTGTTGCTCACTGTAGTGGAATGTATAGAAGGAGTTAACCTCACACTCAGAGGGTATATCTTATTATTTTATTTTAATTAGTCAAATAATTCTGAAATTTTTCCAAATGACTGCCTTACAGTGGCTTTTCTATCTAAATTGTTAATCCTCCAAATGGAATTCTGATGTTTGAATTGCAGCAGATGATCTGCTGAAATGGCAAAAACAAAATGGATTCAGGGCTTTTTTGTTTTTATTTTTTACCCATTCTGGTTGTTTCAAGCCTTCCTCATCTCTCATTGAAAGGTCTCTACAATAAAGAGTGCAAAACTTATTTCAAAAATACTTGGGCTAAAGGTGTTTTCTCTCATTGTGCAAAAAGAACAGGAGTACTTGTGGCACCTTAGAGACTAACAAATTTATTAGTCTCTAAGGTGCCACAAGTACTCCTGTTCTTTTTGCGGATACAGACTAACACGGCTGCTACTCTGAATTCTCCCATTGTAATGCCCAGACAGATTAAGCAAACTCATCCCTCATTCACTTAGATGGGAAGAACCTCTGAATTTACAGCAGAACCCTCGGTCAGTATAAAGCAACAAAGAGTCTTGTGGCACCTTACAGATTAACAGATGTATTGGAGCATAAGCTTTCGTAGGTGAATACCCACTTCATCAGACACATGCTCCAATACATCTATTAGTCTATAAGGTGCCACAGGACTCTTCGTTGCTTTTTAGAGATCCAGACTAACACGGCTACCCCTCTGATACTCGATCAGTATAGAAACAGTACCATTTTCACTCTTGTCATGTTTCTATGACAGCTGCATACAAGTATTATTGTAAAAACCAAAGCAATTATTGAGGGTTAAATTCTACTCTTTTGCTGATATTTTTTATTTAAAAAAGAATTACTAATTTTTGCTCATTTTAATTACAGGGGAGACACTCTATACAAAAATTACTAAGTGTAATGAAGTCCACAAGGCTCTCCATCTATGGGATTTTAAATTGTTTTTCATTTTGATTCCTTAATCTAGGGAGCTAGCCGTGTAGATTTCTTGTGAATGGTTGAGTGTGATAGGTTTTTGCACTGTAATGGATTCATGCATTGTGCTACAGTCTGGGCCAGCTGCTGTGCAATTGTGGTCTCAATCCCAGATCTGCAGATTTCTAGGAGAAAAGGTTCTTGCTGGCATCTTGCTTCAGGGATATGAAGGGAAACATGACAGGAAAATAAATAAATAGCCTTAGCCAGATGAAGCAAAAAATGCCTTTAGGATGTGATTTTTCAGCAGCTCCCTAAGTGACTTAGGCACAGAAGTCCCATTGAATTCCCATTGACTTTTGTACCTAAATCACTTAGGGGCCTCTGAAAATTCCACCCTTAATACATAAGATAGGCCCAAACTCCCATTGGTTTCACAGGGTATGGACTGCAGGATCGGGCACACAGGGATATGTAGGTCCTGATTATCAAACTTAACTCACACTGATTAGTATCTGTACCTCGTTCCATAAGCAGTCTCCTTGAAATAACTGATTTCTTATGTAGTAAGGTGCTTCCCAATGTGAGTAAGGGCTGCAGAATCCGGCCCTAAAGTGATAAAATTAGTAACATTAATTGGTATGACTTTGTACTAGTTTAACAGCTGACATTTTTTTTTAAAGGGAATACAGTTGCCTTGTGCATTTCTTTTCTTTTTAAAAAATAATGCAAATCTGTGTCCTAGTTTTTCTCTTTTGTTCTGGGGGAGAAATGGATCTAGTCATGGCAGTGATAACGTAGTTCATTTTATAATGGTTACACTCGTAAAGGAATGTATTTATATAACAGACTCTAATAGAGATGGAAGACAAATACAATAGCCTAACATCAGAGAACATCAGTACAGAGAGCCCCGTAGGACATCCAAAGGAAAAACTTGTGCATAGTTATAGGACAAAAAGGCTTGTTTGATCATTCTTCTTATAATGTGGATGTGATGTGAGACGATTACAAATTTACGAGACATCTTGCACCATTGTGTTATTTGTGGAATTTTTTTTTTAACAAAAATGCAGGTCTTTGGCAACGTGTTTTATTATTTTTAAGTGCTCACTGGAGCCAGTATCTGTCACTGACTCTGCTAATGCAGCACAAATGTATTTGCTTCATCATTTTAGTAGCTTTTTAGCAGCATCATTTCATTTAAGATTTTAAGTGAGATTATGTTATTGGTGTGACTGGATTAAGTTCTCCAGGAGCCATATAAATATGAACAAGATGCATTTCTTAAACTGTTCATTACATAATGGTTACAGAATTTAAGTAGAGGAGTGGTTGCAATATAACTTGATTCCTTTTTCTAAAGAAACAAGGATTTCCAATAATAAATTATGTGTATTCTGTAAACTGTTCTATTTCAAGAAGTATTGTATTATAGTGAGGGACACTTTAATATTCAGGGAAGGTATGAATCTTGTCTATTTGAAAGAGTGATAGGGCTTACAGGTAATAAATTTAAATTCACTAACATTGTCTTTGGGATAGCTTCTAGGTGCTACATACAAAATATGTATTTTTTATTTAAAACAAAATTACTGGAAAACATAATGCTGGTACTGCAAATGGTTTAGTGGGGTCTTGCATTTGCATTTTGCTTCTAGGAGGGTTGGCTGGAAGAACCAGGTCACTAATATAATTATTGTAATTGACTTAATCTAGTCCTTAACCTGCTTCTAAGCATATGTCCATTTTGTTTCAGATGACAGTCACTGTACAGTGACTGCTCATGAAAAATAGCTGTATTGCCAATGAAGGCTAGATTTGAATTGGCAGAGAAAGAAGGGACCTCTCAGGTGGGTTGGAAAAGGTAAAATGGGAAGCATAAGGCCAATCAGTTCATGTACCAATGGATATAAGACTCTAATGCGAATATGCCATCATATCTCTGTGCCCACCCTTCTTGGATTATAAATTGTTCAGGACAAGTACTCTGTCTGCCTTTGTGTTTGCATCCCAATGTTGTTGGGCCTTTAAGGGCTACACCAATATAAATATACAATGCTCGTTGTTGTTATTTATCATTCCAAATCAAAGAGACACAGGTATAAACTAGGTCTGTGCAAAATGCAGTTGGTTCACCAGGCTGTTCAGTTTTGGTCCATATTCTCCCTTCAGTCATTCCAACCCCACTCCATCTGCGCTCAGAATCTCAAACTGAAACTGCCACATTCTCCCTAGATATAACACTGAAACCAAGAGAAACTGTAAATCACACTCATTTTGATGCAACATCATTATGAATATTAGAGGTAGCATTAATATTTATTGTTTGTATTACAGTAGCACCTACAGGGTAGTCAGGGATCAGAGCCTGGTTGTGCTCAGGGCCGGCTCCAGGCACCAGCTTGGCAAGCAGGTGCTTGGGGTAGCCACTCCAGAGAGGGGCAGCAGGTCCAGCTATTCAGCGGCAATTCGGCAGATGGTCCCTCACTCCGGCTCGGAGCAAAGGACCTTCCACCGAATTGCCGCCGCAGATCACGATCGCGGCTTTTTTTTTTTTGGCTGCTTGGGGCGGCCAAAACCCTGGAGCCGGCCCTGGTTGTGCTGTTCTAAAATTGGAGTGAGTAGCACAGCTCAGACCCAGATGTTTCATGTGGTTTGGGTTTTGTTGCAAATGTTTCACACAGCTGGGAGAACTGAATATGAGCCCTATTTTTTGTTGTTGTTGTTTTATTTTAGTTTTCTTGCCTGCTTTATATATGTACTGTCTTATGCTATCTCTAACCAGCTCCTTTATTGAGCATGTTAACACTGTTCTTTAATTGTCTGAAATGGTCGCTGTTGAACAGCCTGAGGTGTTTCCTTTTCTCCATCCCTACAAATAAAATCCTACACCACTGAAGTCAATGGGAGTTTTGCCACTCAGGGCCGGCTTTAGGCCGATTCCACCGATTCCCTGAATTGGGCCCCGCGCAGCGTCCCTGCCTAAAGCAAAGCTCTGTGGCTCTCCCGGAAGCAGCAGCTGTTGCTGCTAGGCAACGAGAGATGCTGGCCGTGGGGGGGGGGGGGAGCTGAGGCAGAGGCAACGGGGACTGTTGCAGGTCAGGAGGGGGGAGGGGAGGAGAAGGCACATGTGCTTTGCAGCCTTCCCCTCCCCTCCCCCCTGCACTCACCTGGAGGAGACACCTAGGGGGATTCCGGTCCGGTGGGAGACAGGAATCTCTGCAATGTGGACCTCACTCACCTGAGCAGCTGCTGGGGCTTCGGTCGGTGAGAGTTTGACCCTGTGATTCCCCCTAGGTGTGTAATATTGGGTTGGTTTTGTGGTTTTCGGTGGTGTTGCTGTTTGAGGGTGAGTTTGTGCCTGCCTGTGTCTGTTTCAAAACTAAACTCGGGAAACTGTAATCCAGGAAGAAAGCCCCAAGCCAGTACTTAGTGCTGTGAATTCCAGGTGAGAGAGAGAGGGAGGTTTGGAGGAGGAAATCAAATACATCAAGAGGGGAGAATGTGAAAGGTCTGCAACATGGCAGGCTGAGACTTTTATCTCTCCCTTCTCCCCTGAGAGAGGGGAAACTGAGGCACGGAGTGATCTGATTCTCCTCCCCAAATTATTTTGCAAAGGAGGGGGACGGGGGGGCTCCTATCCAAACCAGTTCCCTTCCCATCAACTCTGCTTCCCCTGCTGCAAGACCACTGTAGGGGCTGAATATTTCCATTAAACTCTGGCTCCTTTGTTTGCCCTGCAACAATAAAATAGACTGGCTTGGGGGGGGGAGGAATATTCCCCCCCCCCAAAGCTGTGTGGACATTAAGGTTTTTTTTTGGAGGGGGGGCACGATAATATTCCGGATCGATCAAACACCCAGCTCAGCTTTCTAGCCATCCAGCAGCTCTAGGGCAGGGAAGGAAGGTGCTCTTGGTCCAGAGCGATCGCAAAACAGGGGTGAATTTAGCGGGGGGGGGGGAGGGGGGGGGAGTCCGGTTGAAATCCCACCCGATGCAGCCACACAGAATCACTGGCGGCGCTAGGAGAGGCCAGGAGTGGAAGCAGGTGGCCCGGGGGTGGGGGGACATTTGCCCTCAGTCCTGGGCTCTGGGATGGACTAGACTGGGTGGGTGGTGGGTTCAGTCTAGTCTTCCAGCCTGTTGCTCTCGCTGGGGTTTGTGGTTTTCATCTGGCTCCACCGAAAAGATCAAACAAGCCCAGTAGAAAAGGGGGGTGAGAGAGGCAGGAAGGGGTTTGTAAGAGGTTAAAGTGACCCATCAACGAAAGAAACATCTGAAGAAGTGAGGTTCTTACCCACGAAAGCTTATGCTCCCAGTACTTCTGTTAGTCTCAAAGGTGCCACAGGACCCTCTGTTGCTTTTTACAGATTCAGACTAACACGGCTACCCCTCTGATAATCAACGAAAGAGTAAAACCAGAGTTTGACTGGGTTTCCCCCCAGCCACCACTCCTGCAAACACTGGGCAAGAGGCAGCCCCATCCCCCACCGAGGAGGCTTTGGTGAGGGGCAGCAGGGGAGGAAGGAAGCCACATGTGATGGCAGTCCCCTCCCCCCCAGGACCCACCACCCCCTCTCCGGCCCCCAAACTCTGTCCCAGAGCCTGCACCCATCCCTCCGCACTCCCTCCCAGAGCCTGCACCCCTCCACCCATCCTGCACCCCACACCGTGCCCCAGCCCGGAGCCTGCACCCAAACTCTGTCCCACTCAGCCCTGGGCAAAGCTCTCCTTGGCTGGCTCCCAGCCCCTCTCCAAGGGTTGCAGCTGTCTGGATTTTGCCCCAGATCCCTAAGTGGCCCCCTCAAGGATTGACCTCACAACCCTGGGTTTAGCAGGCCAATGCTCAAACCACTGAGCTATAGTGCGGAAGGCACACCTTCCTCATTCACACCTCATTCATTCAACAGGTCAATTGATTACAAAGTGGGGGAAGAACTTATTCTACTTCTAGCAAAAAGACATTTTTCTTTTACCTTAATTATACTACCTTAGGGGCCAGCTATAACATTACCAAGGTTCAATACAAAGTCATATAAAAGTTATACAAAAATGCATAATGCAGAGATTTATCTTCAACTGCACTGATTGACTGCTGTGTGCAGTAATATAGTGACCCCTGGGTCTTTGAATGAGGCTTTATACTTCGGGGGGGGGGGGGGGGGCGAGCGGGTGGGCAAGCGGCGGGTGGGCAAAGAGGCAAGCAGTAAGCCAGCAGGGGTTCTAGGGGTGGGCATGGGGGTTTCTGGCGGGGGAGGGAGAAGGTGAAAGGAGGCAAGTGGTGGGTGGGGGACTGACTAGGAGGGACACAGCAAGCCAGCGGGGGGCTAGGGGGTGAAGAGGGGTGTGATGGTGGGGCCAAGCGGGGAGGGGTCGGGTCCTATTTTACTGCTATGATCTGGTCACCCTATGTCACCCCCCACCCCCAAACCTTCCTTTTCTTCCTTTTTGGCCCACAGCTGTTTCGGCGGGGCGGCGCTGGGGAAGCAGAGTTTGTTTCCGTGGGCCGGGAGGCGCTGGGGTGGGGGGAGGAGGGCACAATTTTATATTAATAAGGAAATATTTTATAAATTTTAATAAAATAAACATTATTGAAGAATATCAGTTGTACAACTATCAAAACATGAATTATTTTCCTAATATGAAAGTGAAAATCAGCTAATTAATATATAATTTTATTATTTATATAGTCATGGAAAGTAAATAATACATGGAAGAAATGAAAGGGTTCTTTTTAAGTGGCTTTTTTTTTAGTCATCCCTGCTGGGGCCCCGTCGAAACTGTTCGAATTGGGCCCCGCACTTCCTAAAGCCGGCCCTGCTGCCACTGACTTCACTCAGGCCAGAATTTCAACCCTAGTCACTGCTGACCTAGGCCATGAGACCCCGGAAAAAAGAAATTGAAGCTGAAATGCGCATATGACCACTCTTTCAATGGCTCCAGATTAATGCAGCACAAACATCATTCTGTCATGTTGCATTTTTATTTACTCTGCATGATCAAGAAGAAAATGAAATTGAATTCTTCTCTGCAATGAAAATGGAATGTTTGGAGTTGTAGTAATGGCTTGTAATGTTAATCTACTCTCTAATACTACTGATACAGAATACCAATATTGTTACTACAGTGCTTATGTACTGTGAAGAGTCACTCTCACCTAAACAGCATGTTCTGCCAGAAATGAAGGGCATGTGCTAAATGTTTTGTAGGTATTGTTTTAGGGTTTTTTACCAAATCTTTTGGAAGTAGGAAGGTCAAGAGGACCTAATGGAGCGCTACAATCTGTGCCCAAATTCAGCTTAACATCTTGAATATTAATCCACAGCAGCAAGATGTAATATGTCTGACTTCCAAAATGCCTTTGGTGGATGTAAACTCTGGTACAAGAGTGAGTGTGTGAGAACATATAGCTTTCTTTGAGTCTTTAACAATAGTATGGAGAATTTGCTGTCTCCTGGCAGATGCATTCATGCAGTTTCTTCAGAATTTCTAATGACAGGGAGGAACTAGAGAGGATATTTCCCACCTTAGACCAAGGGAACTCTTGATCTTTCTAAAAAGCAAATGGGGAGAGAAGCACAGAAAGCAATGACAGTTAATGGCAAATACAAATGGGTAACGATGATGTCTGTGGGGGGCTGTCAAAGGGGGAGCTGAAGAGAGGCCAGAATAAATGAAAGGAAACAGTCACAGCAGCAGTTTCACGTGAGTGAAAAGAGAAACTGACTGGAAGAGTCCTCAGAGCTACTCCTTTGTTTTCATTTCTTATTTGGAGAAGAGTTTTTTGCACCTTGTGTTGATCCCTCCCACTCACCTTTCTCATTTTAATGTTAGAACAGTTGTGTCGCCAAGTGATGTCAAAGCCTGAAGATTCCCACTTTAATCAGTACTGCAGTGTAGAGAAACCTGCAAGGTCTGAAATGTGAGGGCTTTCCTGAGAGTGGGTGTTTAAAACCACACCTGTTGAGCTGCACTGTTTCCAACCCAGTCAATTGCACTGACAAGTCTATTCTCTCTCTTTCTTAGAAACTGGGAAGATCGATCAAGATATCTATCAATACAATACACCAGGATTCACTGGCTGCCTATCTAGAGTGCAGTTCAACCAGATTGCCCCACTAAAGGCAGCCCTGAGACCTACCAACGCCTCCTCTCACGTCCACGTTCAAGGGGAACTAGTGGAATCCAACTGCGGAGCATCTCCACTGACCATCCCACCAATGTCTGCAGCCACTGACCCCTGGCATTTAGATTCAGGTAAGGTGTGGACTGACTGCGAGGAAAAGCAGTTGAGCATTTAAAACTAAATGGAAAAATCTATCCTGGATGAATTTTACAAAGGTGACTACAATGAGGGATGCAAAATCAGAACGAAAAAGAAAGGGATTTATCATTGGCTTTAAAATCATGAGTAAGGTGTGGAGAAATATTAATGGATGTGCCCTATGGTGGGCAGGAGTACATATTTATATGTCTGTCTTTCCCCCTAGCATCCTTATATTATCAGTTCAGATGAGAAAGAATCCACCCTTCATTGCATCCAGCATATACAGTCTATACAATACACATTTTGTATGTATATTTGTGCTGTTTGTTTGTTTGTTTGCATTTTAATCACTTTAGACAATGAAGCTTCACTGGTCTGTTTCATGCTGGTTTATAGTCTGTTTTGCTTTCTGATTCTTATATACCAGCAAAGTGAGTCTTTGGCCTTATAACACTGCAGATGGATGTTAAATTTCAATGGCATTATAGCAGTTCTTAAAACATTGCGATTCATGTTCTGTTTTGCATAAATCTTGTGGTGTTTAAATCATGTGCCTAAAACTAGCTGCTGTGGTCCCACTTTCCTTGGAGTACTGGTTATTTTACATGCAAGTATTGACAAACAGGTTGTTCGCAGCACTGGTTTGTGCTGATAAATGAATACATTCTATTGTGCAGCCCCATCCAAAGAGTATCTAATTTTAAGAGCAAATATGTTTATAAACTGCAAATTTCTTTTCCACCCTTGCAGTGTCTGCTTTCCCTAGGCCATTTTGAATGAGAAATCCCATTAGCCAGCACCACATTCATCTCAGGTTGAAAATGCTGGGAAACCAAAACAATTTGCTGATCCTAGCAGGTGCATCCTGCTCTCTGACTGGCTGTTACCAACAGCCTTTGAAAGTACACAGTGCCCCTGACTTTAGAATAAGTGGTTTATCTTTCAGCTCCCCAGGCTTCAGATAAAATATGTAACAAATTGGTTCATTCCAATCCCTTCAGAGTTATGCAATCCAGGCCTACAGTGACGTCTGCCCAGAGCTGCAAACCTAATGCTGATTTCACTTACACCAGTGTAAATCACGAGTTAGGCTTTTCAAGTTATGGGAGTTACATTGAGGTCAAGCCAGTGTAGGTGAGATCAGAATCAGGTCCCTGGTGTTTTTATACCTAATTATCTCTCTTGATCAATTGGTTTGTGGCTTTATCCATCTGTCAGTCTTAGTGCCAGGGCCTGGTAAGTATACCAGCTTCAAAGAACCATAGGCTCACGTCGTGGCTCCTTGCAGGAAAAGTCTGTGGGGACTGGGAAATTCTAAGGATCTTTGCTGAGTTTACTTTGAATTTTTCTTCTGTCAAGGAAGGGGAGTTGTATGAGGCTATATTAACTTCTGAACAGATTTCCCCAGGGGCTAGGGAGGAGGGAGGATGTCCCACCCTTCACCCTCTGTGACCGGGGTCCCAACGGGGGTCAGCTGAGGTTATCCAATTAGGATGAACTGCAAAGAATGGGGCAGACAAACCCCAAAGCTGGTGGATAATTCAATATTTAGATTTACCAAGCTAGCACTAAACAGCTTCTATTATACCTTGCTGGTTATTCAGAAATCCAAACAACACCATTCCCTTGAAGTAACCCAGCCTCAGACCTCCATCCAGGTATCCAAGTCAAATATGATGAAGATTTCTGAAAATCTTATTTCATCATATAAAAGAAAAGGTTCTACCAATCCCAAAGGATCGGACACATTACCTCCCAGGTTATTGAATATTCCAGAGCTTACCCAAATACACGCATATAGCCAATTCTTATTAACTAAACTAAAATTTATTAAAAAAAGAAAAGGGAGAGAGTATGGTTAAAAGATCAATATACATACAGACATGAGTTCAATTCTTGAGGTTCAGATTCATAGCAGAGATGGTGAGCTTTGTAGTTGCAAAGAGTTCTTTTAGAATTTAGTTCATAGGTTATAGTCCAACGTCCAATATCATATCCCGGGTGTACCTGCTTACCTGGGATCTTATCTTGCAACTCAAACATCCCCTGGTGAAGTTTAAGCAGATCTGAGATCAAAAAGGATCAGGTCCCAAGGATCTTTTATACAATTTCAGGTCTCCTTTGACAAGTTGGAGCCCCTCAGGGAACAATAGGCCCTTATTTCCTAAGCATTGTCACTAATTATTCACACAGATTAACATACGGCAGTCTATCACCGGTACTTAGCTATACGAATTATCATATGACAATTGCCTGCTCCTCCACCATTCACCGATGATTTGCTATACATTTCAAAGAGAGATGAATACAGAGATATCCCGTGTTTACACTTCATTTAAATGCTAGGATGTTCTTTTAATCTTTGAATTATCAGAATACAGCATAGACAGGGACCATTGATTACATTGTTAACCACTACCCATACATATGTAAATACACAAAAACACAAAGGTTATTTCCCCACCTGTCTTTAAGGTTTGAATTTGAATCATTTATTTTGCAGCCTTTCTGGCCATGCGTCACACCCTCCAACATTGTGGATCCCCAATCCAGCCAATGGGGTGTTGGCAGCTTCATGGTAGAGAGACTACCATATAATGACACATGCCCTCCATACAGCCAACTTTTTGTAACATTTCAGCCCATCTCCTTCACCTTGTACCATGTAAGAAGGGAGCATAAAGCCATTAGTTTTATTAATTGTTCCTCATAAGTTCTCTTATCCTGTTGCTCATCTTCTCTGAAATCATCCAATCAACTGGTGCCTGAAGATTATGCCTCATGCCCCCATTTCAATCTAGTGTACTTACAAAATCACCTTCCTATGCTTTTTAAATAAAAGGCCCTTTTGTGAAGGGCATATGGAATCCTTCCGCCAGCCCCAGTTTAACTTATTGAAAATAAACTAGTGCAGTTGGACTTCTATAACTAAAGGAATTTTTTCCTACAAAGAAAGTTCACTACACGTGGAGTTTTGTCATAGCTGAAGAAGGACTACCTGGCAAGAGACCCTCATTGTCCACTCAGAAGTAACGGCAGGGCTTTTCTTAACACATTCATTTGGAAGCTGGAATGAAAGGGGGCCTGGCCTCATTCTCAGCGGGGAGCAGCAGCATCAAGGTTGGGAGCCAGAGATTTCTCCTCATTTTTCTTCCACTGCTTAGTGAGAGTAGAGGGGGCGGTTAAACTCACTTGACACTTCTCTGATAAATAACTGCTACATACAAAGGGGAGAAACAAAGTGAAGCCCTACCAATTATAGTGGAGTGAAACTCCACAGTGAGTAGAATGTAGTGTCAAAGTGACAGGAGTGAAAGGTCGCTGAGTGATTCCTGACTTATACTTCACTCCACTGTGGTGCAGAACAGGCACCCTCTCTCGGGTCCCCTTCATACAGGGGAACTAGTGTAGTTTCACTGTCAAAGACGTGAAGTGAGGTGAGGGAGGTGGGTGCAGTGACACCACTCCTCCCCCGTCAATGTTAATTAAGAACAACTTAGTCCTTGTACAGGATCTCTGCTGGTCTAAAGAAGTTGGCTGTTTAACTCCAAGAAAAGATAGAGTCATAGAGTTTAAGGCCAGAAGGGACCATCAGATCATGGTCTGAATTCCTGTATATCACAAGCCACAAACACCACCCAGCACCCACATACTAAGCCTAGAGGTGAATTAGGGGTTTGTGGGGGCCTGGGCCAGAGCAAGTGGGGGCCCTTCCTACCCTTTCCACCTGCAGTCCTCCCTGTCCCCCCACCCACCCAGGGCTCCTTCTGGGGAGTGGGAGCAGGGCGCGGGGGCTTCCCCCGCTCCCCGGCAAGAGCATCAGGTGGGTGGGCAGAGTGGGGCAAGCCCCCGTGCCCCGACCCCGCTCCCCAGCAGGACCACCAGCTGGGTGGGTGGGGGAAGAGTGCATTGAGGTGCGGGGGTGCCCCAATTGGCCTGGGCCCCTGGGCGTGGGCCTTGTTGGCCCAGTGGCTAATCTGCCACTGACTAAGCCCAACAACTACAGTTAGACCAAAGTATTACAGCCCATGGGAAACTAGACTGTTGTGTACCACAGACAAAGAATAGGAGGGGCTGAGGTGCACCAATGCCCGAGGCTCCTGCAGTGGCATGGAAATAATTAAGTGAGAGATACCCAGATAATCCTGGTAAGGGACCCGCACCCACACACTGCAGAGGAAGGTGAAAAGTCCCCAAGGTCACTGCCAATCTGACCATATTGTAGACAATATGACTTTGGACTCACACACGTGATATTAATAAATGATACATGAACAACACATTTGTTTTTAATGCCCTTTACTTTAGCAAGTTGATAGTTTGCACACTGGGGGTTTTTAGTTTGAGAGAATTCCCAAACCATCCAAAATTTGCATACCAAAGGCTTTTCTAGTGTGAAGTGTGGGGGGGAAAGTACATGAAAAATTAGAGGTATGAAATAAGACCGCCCTTTGGTTCCAGAACTGGAAGATGTACTTCAATGAGGGCAACAAAAATGATTAGGGGTCTGGAGCACATGACTTATGCGGAGAGGCTGAGAGAACTGGGATTGTTTAGTCTCCAGAAGAGAAGAATGAGGGGGGATTTGATAGCAGCCTTCAACTACCTGAAGGAGGGTTCCAAAGAGGATGGAGCTCGGCTGTTCTCAGTGGTGGCAGATGACAGAACAAAGAGCAATGGTCTCAAGTTGCAGTGGGGGAGGTCCAGGTTGGATATCAGGAAAAACTATTTCACTAGGAGGGTGGTGAAACACTGGAATGCGTTACCTAGGGAGGTGGTGGAGTCTCCTTCCTTGGAGGTTTTTAAGGCCCGGCTTGACAAAGCCCTGGCTGGGATGATTTAGCTGGGGATTGGTCCTGCTTTGAGCAGGGGGTTGGACTAGATGACCTCTTGAGGTCCCTTCCAACTCTGATATTCTATGATTCTATGATTCTATGAATTCTTAGTGTAAATTTCCTTAGGCACTAAATTGGATAGGAGGACAATGACAATGGCCCTTTGAAAGTCGCAGATTTAAATCCTGCTGTGCTAAAGGGAAAGGCAGTTGGAATATAGTCAGCTCCCACCCTCTCACACTGAAATGGCTGCAAAGAACATGTCTTGTGAAGTAACTGAACAGTAACCGCCTCTGTGGTTGCTAGGTAGCCTTCAGCTACATCTATTCAGATTTATTATGATTTCACCCACACAGTTTAGTTGCACTTTAGATACAGCAATGTCAAAATCTTGGTGCTGGATGACTGAAGCCAAAACCCCAACCTAGGTCCCCAAAGTTAGACTCATAAATCGATATATAGGTTCCTAAATCAGTGGCATATTACCAGAGGTGCTGAGCACAGTTCACATTGAAATGAAGCTACTGTACATCTGTGTTGTTGCTAGATCTTGGATAAGGTCTCTCAAGTATAGGAATAGATCACACTGGTTAGTTAACTGTGCTAAAACAGATGTTGCTGCAAAAATAATTCAAGATGGATGGATATTGCAAGAAGTAGCTCCCTTTCTGACTCTATGTCCTGCCAGTGCTACAGGAATCGTGCTAATCATTACCTACCAGCAGAGATCCCCTGGAGACACAAGAAGAACATTATGATGGGTGCTATCATTGGTGTCATAGCAGAGATGTGTGTGTGCATGTTGTACTCCTGGGGGAATTCTGTGCCACTGCATGCACACAGAATTCATGTCCGCTGCAGATTTCTTTGCTTCCATGCAGAAAAATGACTTTGTAACAGAAAAGCAAAGCATGTCATTTCGGGTACCCAGAGCAGCCAGCAGAGAGTAAATCACTGTGGGAGGACAGGGCTGAGGATACCCCAGATGCTGCCAGGTCAGACCCATTGGGGCCAGTCAGAACCATCTCCCATCTGCCCAACCCCTGTGCATCAAGATCCCCGCCTGCGTACCCATACACACACCCCACACACACTAAGCCCTTCCACACTTGAATCCTGCCGAGCTGAGCCTGCCTTTCCACACTTAGTGTGCCTGACATGGAGGGGCAGAGCCCCCAGTGTTTCTGGGACATCCGACCCTTGCGCTGTGTCAGGGTCAGGTGAAGCCTCACCACCAAGTTCATGTCCCAGGGGATTGCTGCAGGGTAATCTCCCACCTCCGTGCAGCCAGTGGCCTCTGCTCCCCACTGCAATACTGGAGCCTCCACATTTATTGATTGACAAATAAAATTTACAGAATTCTGCAGAATTTTTAATGTTCTGGCACAGAATTCCCTCAGGAGTAATGTTGAGGAGGGGAGTGAGCAGCAGGGGTTCACCAGTCAAATAACATGAGACCACCTGATAGCGCTAGCAATATAATCCCAGAGCTACCGTGAAAAACAAGTGCTACATATTAGCTTAAGACGAAGTTTTCAAACTTGGATGCCCACAGTTAGGTCTCAATCCATTTCTAAGCAGGCAGGTGTCCATACCATAACTACTACTAATTAGCTCTCAGGTTGGCAGCCATAGAGACAAAAGTAGAATGTGCCCTAGAGACCTAGAAGTGGTTCCTGTGAGTCAGGTTTGAGACACATTGGTGGGGAGGCATGCACTGCCATTGCCTGTGCTACACACAGGACTTCAGTCTCTAAGGCTATCATTCTTGCGCTTGTACTTGGCACTGAATTCACATACATTTGGAATTAATACAATCAGCATTTTCATTTCCTTCTGGATTCATTGCCAGAGTTAAAATGCTGCTTCTCCCCCCTTTCTGGCACTTTGCCATACTATTGAACAACTTTATCTTAAAGCATTATCTTGTTTAGCTTGCTGAGTATTTTTATAATGCATAGTCTTTCACTGTTGCCATGGTGACTCTTTCTGGTGATGATGAAGCGGTGAAATTCAACAAGTCATTCTCCACTGTAAGTCTGACTTACTAGGGGTAAAGACGAATGAAACCAATGCAAATCAGCAGTACAATTCCCCTTCTACAAAACCCCCATTAATTCTCAGCTCACAAGAATTAATCAAGTAGATTTGATTTTAAAATGGACATTTAATAATTAGTCAAAACGTAGTCTAACCTTTTGTGGTATTTTGGAATACAAAGTATAAAAAGGACAAAGTATTGCGATTGTAGAAATTACCTTCTATATGTACTGTGCATTTAAAATAACGTTGTTTACAATTTTACAAGTGTATTTAACCATAATTAGCTTGCATCTTAAAATGTAATGTCACAGAAGATGGAAAAGCTACAAAGGGGTAATTTCTGGTTTATTTGGTACTGAAGGGTATTTTTTAAATCTGTCTAAATGCGGATTAACTAGAGTGGATGTCTTCAGTAATTTAAAAAAAACCAGTTAAATAAATAATAAATTTGTTAATTTGGCAGTGGTACTGTGTGACTTGAGAATTGCAAATGTAATGCCTATATTTAAGATATGGAGGGAGATGATCTAGGCAACTGCAGACAGACACATTTACCTGACCCCAGTAGTGTGCAACACGTTAAAACAAATTTGAAGGAAAGAATAATTAAAGACATGAAGATAAATGGAACATGGGTTTACCAAAGGTAGATCGTGCCAGACTAAGCTGATATCTTTGATAAGAGAGTTGATTTCTTAGACAAGGGGAATGCAATAGATCTAATCTATGTGGATGTCAGTAAAGCATTTGACACAATACCATGTGGGAAATTACATGTGGTTTGTGACAGGTTGCCACCACCCCCCCCCTTTGGGGTGCCACCTGATATACTGGGGTCCCACTGGGCCTGCCCATTCCACCAGCCTGGGGTCCCTCACCCTGTCCTGCTGTGCCAGGCTCTCAAGCCTTCTCCAGCACACACACAGGTAGAGACACACCCAGCTGCAAAAAGATACACAGACACTGAGATCAGCTCTCTGTGGGAAGACTCAGCTCGGGGATTGCCCAGCACTCAAGTGTACACGTCCTTTGGGATGCAATCCCAAAATTATATTGTATTGCGCTGCATAGAGGTCTATACAGCGTAAGCTCATGAAATCCGTCCCTTCCCGCAATGTGGAGGAAGCTATGCACAGCTTCCCCCCCTCCCCCAGTTATGAATTACACAAACTTGTTTTAGAATAAACAAAAAACAAGTTTATTAACCAGAAAAGGTAGCTTTTAAGTGATTATAAGGGATAGCAAACAGATCAAAGCAGAATACTGAGCAAATAAAACAAAACACACAACCTAAACTTAATACACTAAGTTAACTGGTTAATAGTAGCAAATTCTCACCCTAATTTTTGTTTTATGCAGGTTGCAGAGTTTCTCAAAGGTAAACTGCACTGCTTGCAGCTTAAATCTCCAGGTATGCCTTTCACAGGCTAGACCTTTCTCACCTGGGCTCAGCCCCTACCTCCCGCCCTTCCTCCTCCCCCCCCCCCCCCCCCCCCCGCTTAGTTCCTTTGTTTCTTGTTTCTTTAGGAGTTTTCATCAGTCTTCCTTCTTGGGCAGGGAGGCTTTGGAGAAGAACCAAGATTAACTCACTCCCCAGCCTTAAATAGGATTTGCATATGGCAGGAATCCTTTATTTCCCAGTTTGACTCCCACTCCCTTTTAATGGAAAAACACTAGAAGTCGAAGAGGGTGTCCAGTACAAGGTTACATGATCAGCTGACCCTGCAGTGTCAAAGCAGCATCCCAGGAAACTTCTCAGGAAGGAGGGAGATTAGCATCTTCAAAGACTTCCCTCTAAATGGCCCATCCGGGCTGTTTGCATACTGTCTGGTGGGTGTTCCCCAGATGAAAACACAGTTGTAATTGTTACATAGTGTGACAAAGTTCCTCCTTCATCTTGGTGGGTCCTGCGCTTACTGGCAGATTTTCTTGCCTCAGAGATTCACCATGTGGGTTGGGGAACAGCCCAGAGGCTTTCCTCTCTGGAAGAACCCACAGTCCAGGTCAATTGGGAGGTTTGGGGGGAACCTGGGCCCGCCCTCTACTCTGGGTTCAAGCCCAGGGCCCTGTGGACTGCAGCTGTCTATAGTGCCTCCTGTAACAGCTGCATGACAGCTACAACTCCCTGGGCTACTTCCCCATGGCCTCCTCCAAACACCTTCCTTATTCTCACCACAGGACCTTCCTCCTGGTGTCTGATAATGCTTGTGCTCCTCAGTCCTCCAGCAGCACAACCTCTCACTCTCAGCTCCTTGTGCCTCTTGCTCCCAGCTCCTCACACTCACACCACAAACTGAAGTGAGCTCCTTTTAAAACCCAGGTGCCCTGATTAGCCTGCCTTAATTGATTCTAGCAGCTTCTTCTTAATTGGCTCCAGGTGTCCTAATTAGACTGCCTGCCTTAACTGGTTCTAGCAGGTTCCTGATTACTCTAGTGCAGCCCCTGCTCTGGTCACTCAGGGAACAGAAAACTACTCATCCAGTGACCAGTATATTTGCCCTCTACCAGACTCCTGTACCCCACTGGTCTGGGTCTGTCACAATAGTTAATATACCTAACTTTAGATATAGAAATGATACATGCATACACATTGGATAATCATATTCAGTAAATCATAACCTTTCCATCGATATCTCACATGACCTACCCATCTTGCAAAAAATACATCTTAGTTATGCCATATTCATATCATACGCATATTTCTATGAAGAATATGGGACATAATGGCACATGGTTAACTCATCATTTTACGTTAAACCTTTCACTAGGGATGATGCGACTAATATATCAGCACTGTGGCTGTTTTGAACAAAGACGTTTATCTCCTTCCTGAGCAGCATTAGAGGTTGTCAGTGAGTAAGGCTAATTGGGCTTCTAAGGTTCTTTTCGGTGACCATTAGCCCTCCCACATGTTAGTAGACAGAGCAATTGTCTTGTGACAGGAACTATCTCAGAAATGCTGTTCAAGAATGCACCAGTTCAAAAAGCAGCTGAGGTACTGAATAGCTGCTGCTTTTAGTATATTATATTCTCTTTGTCCCTGTACGTTTGGCTCATGAAGGCAGAGGAACCCAAGCATTATTAGCTGCAGATACTATTTCTGATTTCAAACTATCTGGGGCGGTGGATGCAGTATATGGAGCATCTCCCAATTGCAGACCTCTTGGAGAATAGCACACTAAAGGGGCGATCCTCATTTGTAATGGTGCTTCCAACAGCACAAGAGAGAGCTCGATAACAGATGACATAAGACGCTGTTCTCATCATCTTCTTCAGAGGAAAGCAACAGATGATTCTTTCCTACAAATCCCTATCTGTAGTGGCAAATGAATTAGAAGAAAAGAATCAGTCATCTTTATTCATGATGGGCCTCTCCATTTCCAAACTTGACCTCTGAAGACACAAAAAGTGCAGATCCAGAAAGTGTTTAGAGGATAAAAGGCCAAGCATGCCACTGTACTAAGCATCTGTACTGAGAATGAGGCCACATTTTTAAACTACTACATGGTTTCTGGGCACTGAACAGTATTTTTTTAAAATGAACATGCTTGTTGATCATTGCTGGCAACGCAGTACTCACTGACATTAAGCTATAAGCTAGACTCATCATTGCCCACTCATGCAAAGATTTGAAAAAGCCCCTACATCATGCCCTTAAGGCCAACAGAGTCAGCCTCTGGCAGGCCACTTGATAAGTGAGTTCCAGAGCCAGGGGATCTATGATGAGAATGACCCACCTTCAACCCCCAGATTTACATACCTAAGGAGTATCCGCAGAAATGTCTAAGTTTGATTTCTGGTGCATTTGCTAACAGGGGAGAGGTGATTTTCTTGGGTAGCTCGGACCCAAACCAGGCAAATCTTTACAGCTCAGCTGCTCATCATCAACACTGCAAATTAATATTAATAGGTAATAGGTCTTAGGATGTAACTGTTTATATTTTTCTCATCCCTAAGGAGCAAGGAGACAAACTAAGGAAAGTGTCTGTCTTAGATTTGGCAACATCAGTGCTTGTGCCTTAAATTCTTAATTATGGTGCTAGAATGTGCTGTAATCTCTACTGATGGAGAGTTAAAAATGGACCCTTCGCTCTTGCCTGGTTCTTTTTCACAATTATGCACGTTTTTCTTCTCCTAAAAGATATAATCAGAGTCAGTAGTTCCTGACACTTCATCAGATGCACCAGCCAGTTGACGTTTAGCTACCTTCCGAATCCAAACCGAGACGTTGTTTTGTTACTTGCTAAGAGACCCACGCGTTTGTAGCTATTTCGTATAGTACTGAGTAGAATGTTAATCATGCAGTCTAGGAATAAGAAAATTAGTAGATTAGTTTAAAAAGAGAGCCACTGTCACCTCTGCTAAGACCGTATTTATTTTACAAGTATTATCAATAACTAGGAATCCTGTTAAGGGAACTTATTAAATAGTGGAGAGGGAGGAATTTTGATATCCAAATTCTTGGCTCCACTACCTTGCTTTTCCTTTGGCTCTCTGTCCAGAGACTAAGATAATTTAGTGAACTAGCATAAACACTCTGAAGCTGAAGGCCAAGGTTGGTGCCTTTACAGTTTCAAGTTTAAATTTATATTTTGACTCTGAATATTGAAGCTCTCTTCTTTGCTCCTACCTCATGCCACATCCTCCATACAAAAGTTTGGGTTTTTTTGTTTTGTCTCTTTTTTTCATAAAATTAACGGACACATCACATGTATAGGGCCTGATTCTGCTCTCATTAAAATCAGCCACAAAATCCTCATTGACCTCAGCAGCGGCAGGATTGCGCCCACCATTTTTGATAATTACAACTATAGGAGCTACAAATTATAGGCACATTAATGTACAAATTGGGAATATAGCAGTTGCTATTTTTCAAAGCTTCTCAGTTTACAAATACATTAGTTTAAAAGCCATTCCCCTCAAGACTCATCACCACAGGCTTCATCTTTCTACCGAGAGAGGTGTAATGGCATTACACGTCTCGGTATCCAAAACCTTTAATGTGACAGCATAGAGTAGCAAGGGTCTCCAAAATGTGTATCAAAGGGACAATAATCAAACAGTCTTTATTGCTCAGATGTATGTATGTGTGTGTGAGTGCAGAAAGAGATACAACTACCTTGAACCAGGGCCCTATTTAGCTCACAAGATACAGTCTCTTGAAGGTAGACTTTCCCCACTGCAAACCAGACTTTCCCCACTGCATGGGTCGGAGTCGACATGTTGCTTGCAGGGTAGGCAACCCATGTAAATGAGTTTCCCAACCCTGAACCCTATTCTTAGTCCTTTCCCGTCCTTGCAGGGTATATGTAGAGAGGACTGGGACTATTTCCACCCTAGGGCTATTTTGTAATCTCCTTCCAGGACTCCAACAGAGAGGAGAAGGGAGTCAAAATCCTTCCCAGATACCATTGTAAAATGAAACAAGACAGAAACCCTGTCTTTGGAGGTTTACACGCCTACACACGCTTTCCATAAAGACAATTTTTCCTGGTCCCAAGGCAGTTTTTTATAGGTTTCCCTTTGGGTCCATTAGCAATGCTTAGATATCTACAGCTAGGCTTTGATCAGCACTTAACTCTACAGTTCCTTTGAGAGCACCAGAGCGTTTCATATTCTACATTAATTATAAAAGGAAGTATTTGTTTTCCTTCCTTAACAGGTGAAATGTAAGAACTGTTCATGAAATTTTCATTAAGGTAATAGCTTAGGCCGGCGTGACTAATATATCATCAGTTCTTGTCTGAAGTCCTAGTGAGGCACCCAGTGACATGCAGATGTGTCTACTGAGAAGTAAAAAGATAAATGGGTCCAGGCTTTTGAGTGATGTAATATACCGCAGATCAGTTTGGAACTTTGATAACAGTAAATATTCAAAACACTACATCTAAATCTAAACGTATCTAAAATTTGAACAGTTAACAGATAAATGCAGCCCTATATGATGTAATCCTGCAGTATGTTACCATTCTTATACCTAAAATGTATTGATCTGAATAAGGAAGAAAATCATGCATCATGGAACCTTTAATTTTGAAATGAAAATTATATTGGTCTTGATTCTCCACTGCCTTGCACTTGCACAATCAAAGCATGTAAAATGCTGTCATTGGGAAATGATAATGCAAAGTGCAAGGCAGTGCAGAATCAAATTCATTGGCTCATCTAATCCATCCTTGTTCCCAGTGCAGGATTATTCTCCATGTTTTCTCGTGTGTTGTCCAGTATAGTTTTTTAATTGTCTCCAAGGATGCAGCTTTCATTGGAAGACTGTGTCCTTCCACTCTTCCCTAGGAAGATTTTTCCTTAGTCACCATAAAAATTACACACAATTTTTATACACCTATCACATGGGGTGACCAGATGTCCCGATTTTATAGGGACAATCACGATTTTTGGGTCTTTTCCTTAGATAGGCTCCTATTACTCCCCACCCTCTGTCCTGATTTTTCACATTTGCTGTCTGGTCACCTACTATCCCACAATCACTTTTAAAAGCTTTTTTCTGTGGTTACGAGAAGAATGCTCTAACAAATTTCAGGAACCCCTGCTATAAAAAGTTAAGAGGATAGTAGCAACCCATTTAGGAGTTATTCCATGCATCTCAGTGGATTGTTGAGTCTGGAGCCTATTGGTGACAAGTTAAATGTCAATGGTGTTAACTATTACACTGCTGATTATTCTAACAGACACTGCTATGTGTCTCTCCATAATCCCAGACTGTCTCCCACTCCACCCTATGTACCAGAGGTGTCCGGAGAACAATTTCCCAATCTGCCTTGCACTTTGCAAGTATATCAGATGACCTGGTGTCTACAAACCATAGCTGAGTTTGGATTCCCCTAAAGCAGTTCAGTGCATCCACATGTCAGCCCTGTGTTTGGCACAATGGTGCTGGCATGTCCTTACTGCTTCGCTTCTGGTTGGTATCTGTGCATGCTTACTGCCACAGCAGCCAGAGGATGAGGCTTTAGTGGGTGAGGGATAGCTCAGTTGTTTAAGCCTTGGTCTGTTAACCCCAAGGTTGTGAGTTCAATCCTTGAAGGGACCATTTAGGGAACTGGGGTAAAAGTCTGTTTGGGGATTGGTCCTGCCTTGAGCAGCGGGTTGGACTAGATGACCTCCTGAGGTCCCTTCCAACCCTGATATTCTATGAGAAGTGGCTTTTTTCCAGGATGGCTGCTTCCACAGAAGAGCTATTTGATTCCCAGTGGATTGATAAAAATGGACACTTGGCTGCTGTAAAACAGAGAGACAGGGTGGAGATTAAGGGATTCCTGAATATCGAAGGAGACTGTATCAGTATAGTTCCAGCCCAGCCTTTACAACCCAAATAACTAAATGGCCCTATTTATGGTCCTGAGTAATGGCTAGGGTGGTGCACGGTGTTTAGAACCAAAATTCATTCAGCTTCTTTGTAGAATTGGGATACTTTTGCCTAAGTAGCATGGCAGTGACTGGTTGAAATTTCTAAATGAGGAAGGCAGCTTTCTTTTTTCTTCCTCAACCTAATAATACAGCAACAGTACAGCTGTAATCCCTATGAGCAAGATAATTGCTTTTGCTATGTGAAGGTTAGCTACATGTAATAACTACAGCTTCGTGACGCTTATTTGCTCTGGGCAAGTCATCATTTGCGGCTATTGTGGAACAAGTATCAGGCAATGAACACAGTCCTGCTGGGATATGTTCTTACAATTAATGTCCTGGAGATAATGGAAGGATTTGAAGAGTTGCCAAACTGTGATGGAGAAAATGAACACTCTTGCCTATTAACAGCTCCCTCATTGGTGCACCTGTGTATTATTGCCACATAGACTATTTATTATTCCTCTTTGATGCAGATCATAGTGGACCACATACACGAGTTTCTAGATATTAATGTTAGCTCACCAGTCAGTTAACAAGAATTTTGAAGAGCTCCTGTTTGTATCAAAGGAAGAAGAATGGCAGACTGTATATTCAAGATGGATGTTGATAAATTGGAGAGGATTCAGAGAAGAGCCACAGGATAATTAAAGGGTTGGAAAATATGCTGTATAGTGATAGACTCCAGGAAGTCAAACTATTTTGCTTAACAAAGAGGAGGTTAAGAGGTGACTTGATTACAGTCTATAACTATCTACATTGGGAAGAAATATTTAATAATGGGCTCTTCAGTCTGGTACAGAAAGGTGTAATATGATCCAATGGCTGGCAGTTGAAGCTAGACAAACTCAGATTGGAAATAAGATATACATTTTTAACAGTGAGAGTAATTAAACATTGGAACAATTTCCAAGGGCTGTGGTGGATTCTCCATCACTGACCATTTTTAAATCAAGATTGGTTGTGTTTCTAAAAGATCTGCTCTAGGAATTAGTTTGGGGGAGTTCTATGGCCTGTGTTATACAGGAGGTCAGACTACTAGCTATTTAACATGCCGTGGCTCTGCTCCCAGAGTATACATATGGGAAACCACTTGGGGCCGTGGGGTCTGAAGAGAGTTTTGGAGCTAGAGAGGTGATTCTGAGCTATTAAGACTTTGCAACACAAAAGGAACCTAGATGCCTAGGAAGAGAAAGTTAAACTCCATAATGGCCAAGCCTCTGGATGCAGTGATTGCATCAGTGGTCTTTAATGGCAACCTATTACAATATACACCAACGAAAAAAGAGCAGCTACGCTTTAAATACTGACCTGAGTAATAAATAATTTATCCAATTTCTGCATCTCCTCCAGTAATGGTTTTCTTATTGAAATGTTCTTGTTGATTCATTGAAAACATTATTATGTTTCAGTGACAAAGTATCAGGTGCTGTAAGTGTGCCTCCATATGCACAACTACCAGGGTTGGCAGTATAGAGCTAGCAAGTAGGCACTGCAGTGATGGACAATACAGAAAAATTACGATCACAGATTAAATAGATGAGATTCCCTTTGAAAATACTCCTCAATATTCTGTGGATGGCCAAACCTGGAACTTCCCATCCAAACTTTAGCCTAAAGCCTAACTGATTCTTTGGCCCATCTCTACCACAATCACTCATTTGTTTACTTTAGGCTGTGCAACAAAAAAGAGAATTCCTTTTTCTGTCACACAGTTTGCTGGTATTGTATAGCAGTCCCTAAAGGCTGGAGAAGTTGGAATCCCTTCTGGACAGCAATGTCTAGTATCACTAGGGCAAAAATCTCATTAGAAGCACAATATGATCTCCCACTGTTAGGGAGAAATAAATTAAAAAATCGTATAAAAGTCTTTGTTAGTTCAGGATGCCACAGACATACTTGACTATGTGTTAACACATACTGCTGGATTGCCTCTTGTATTTCATTTAGATTCTTGAATGGTTTGGGGTTGAGTGGAGTGGCTTTGAGGTATTAGGTAGAGGGGAAAGTTTCTTATTTAAAAATAAAAATACAAATCGCAGCTGACTTTCTTTTCTTAACTTTATTTATTTTAGGATCTTGGGCTTGTGACAAGTGTATTTTTAAGCCAGTCTTGTGAGTTTTCGGGAACTGATATATTATAACATGAATCTTTGATTCCTGTTTTACAGCCAGTGCTGATTTCCCATACAATGGTCAAGCTATAGGAGATGGAGTTAACAGGAACTCTGCCATTATTGGAGGTAAGAAAAATATATGCATTGGTAAGATGTTTTGTGGCTTGTGTATAGAAGTTTGAAACATCAGAAAATAATGTGTTCAAACTGCTTGGTTTAGTAAAGGGCTTCCCTACATGGGACAGTTATACCAGTTTAAGGTAAGGTTTGAATTTAAACCACTAGTTATACTGTCAAAACTCCCCATTTAGACCTTCTTAGCCCAATAGAAGAGTGCCTTTTTTCAGTTTAGCTTACGGCACTTTGGAAGCTATTTAAGCTAAAGCCAAAAAAAGCCACTTTTATTCAGTGTAGTTGTACTGGTATAACTGGTAAAATGTCCTGCCGTTTAGTGTAATGAACTAGTACACACCAATCAGCGTGAACCTGGGGCCTGCTCCTGCTCCCACTGAAGTAGGCTCAAGCCTGTAATTCAAAGGTTGTAGGTCAAGCACACTCTGTTATACTCGTGACATGATTCAGCTATCACCAGGGCCGGCTCTAGGCACCAACAAAACAAGCTGGTGCTTGGGGCGGCACATTTTTAGGGGCGGCATGGCCGGCGCCCCTAAAAATGTGCCCCGGCCACCCGAGCTCACCTCCGCTGCTGCTGCCGCTGCTCGCGCGCCACGGCGCGTGAAACAGCTGATTCGTGCGCCGCTGCTCACCCTCCCTCCCAGGCTCTCAAACCTGGGAGGGAGGGCGAGATCCCGAGCGTCCGCGGCGCGCAAAACAGCTGATTCGCACGCCACTGCTCCCCCTCCCTCCCAGGTTTGAGAGCCTGGGAGGGAGGGGGAGACTCCGAGCGGCCACGGCGCGCGCGCCGCTTCTCCCCCTCCCTCCCTCCCTCCTTCCTAGGCTTGAGAGCCTGCGGGGAGGAGGCAGGGCTGGGGATTTGGGGAAGGGGCGGAGTTGAGGCGGGGCCGGGGGTGAGGTAAGAAAAAAACGGGGGGGGGCCGGCCAAAATTGTTTTTGCTTGGGGCGGCAAAACTCCTAGAGCCGGCCCCAGCTATCACGCTGACCTCACATCTACTTAGGGGCCAGATTCTGCCCTAACATCTCACAGAACCTCATTATAATTACAGATGCATATGTTATTAATTGCAGAATTTGGCCTCAGCATCCACTTAAAACGCTGCAGTGGCACAGCTGCAACACTTCAATGAAGGCATTACCTATGCCGATGGGAGGGGTTCTCCTGTCAGCATAGGTAGTCCACCTTCCCGAGAGGCGGTAGCTAAGTCAGTGGGAGAATTCTGGCTACACCAGGGGCTAGGTTTGTTTAACTGCCTCTCTCATGGGGTGTACTCTTTTCACACCTCTGAGCAATGTAGTTATACCAACCTAATTTCCTAGTGTAGACCACTCCTTAGTGAAACTGGTTTGTGAGAAGGATTTTTTTCTTAATCATAATTCAGATATTATCTGCAAAATGGGGATCCTGGTTCAGATTTATACATAGACATATATATGCTTAGGTTTCCTGGCCTGCACCATACAAAGGGGTATTCAGATAAGGGGGTTGGGTCTGAGCCCCTCTTTAATTAGCACCATAGTATGCTAGAGAGGCATAGTATTACCACATTAATCTCCAAATGCATTCAAGTATTTTTCTAAAAGATAAACCTTTCATCTTAAAATCTGTTTTAGGGAGAAATTACCACAGCTTTCTTTCACTTATCCACAATGGAACAGCTTCAATATGGGGGGGCAGAAAGAGAGAGTCCTGGTGGTTAGAGCACTCACCTGGGGGTGAAAAACCAGGGATCCAGTCTCCTGCTCCAAAGAGGTTTTTTAATTATTTATGCACAGGGGAAAAGCTTCAACAGGAGAGACTTAGGGGTCCCCACAGAATAGCCCATGGCCCAGTGCTTGGAGCACTCACCTGAGAGGTGGCAGATCTCTGTTCAGATCCCTTCTCCTCATCAGATGGAGGCAGGATTTGAACTGGGGATTGCCCACACCTCAGGTGAGTATCCTAACCACTGGGCTAAAAGCTACGAGGGAGTCCTTCCTTTTAAAATGACATAGGTACTAATCCCAAGAGAGAGTTTACAGCTGAGAATTCAAAGCAGAGTGAGGCGCCTCCCTGCCTCCAGACTTAGGTGCCTATTTCTGAGAGGAGTGGGGGGTGGGGGTCTTGTATACCCCTCCCTCAGCTTGGCATCTCCCATTGGCTATCTTAGGGAGGGAGTCATCTAGTGTTCTTGCTTTTGTGAATCCCATCCTGATGTGCCTATCTTTCCCCATTCATTTTATAGGGAGCCTGAGAGCTCTGTGAATCACATTGATTTTCTGGTCACCTAAAAGCTAGGTGTGGTGATGGTGACTTAAGTATCTTTGTGAATCTAGCCCTTATTATCAAACTAGCCCCTTTTTAGGGTTGAAAAACTAAGTGTCTATAGCTTGTTGGAAAATAGAAAAATGTTTGTGAAAAGTACCCCATTTTTAATAAAAAAAAAATTGAAATTGAAAATATTTGACGAGCGTCAGTGTTTATCCCCCATACAAACTGGGCTCCCTCCAAGCACAGAATTGCATCTCTGAATATAGGGAACATAACTAAACAACACCCTTAATGCCCAGCTCATCAATTACCAAGCCTCGTATAAAACGACTGACTACAGAAGAGATTGTTAGCGTGAGAACCTTGCAGTTTCCCACTCTGGATGAAATTCACACACCCACAGAGGGCCCATCCGGCCCTCTACACCACAGAAGTGCCACTTTAGCACCACTGCCATCCATAGGGAACATGAGGAAGGTCATAAAGGGGGCTTGCTATGTCAAGGCACTCAGTACTTGCCTCAACTAGGCTATTGCAGAGGTGACTCTAAATAGGATGGTGCAGTTGAGGGTAGGTCAGGTGAGGAGTAACCTCACCTGACCTCTTGGGGGTTCAGAAGGCCAGTACCCACTATTCCAGACAAATGCAATAGGCATCATAGAAGGCCTCTGCTGCATCTCCATGGCCTACCTACAGGTGACATGCGGATTCTGTCCCCCAAGGAGTTGTCCTGACAAAGCCCAGGTAACTCATCTTCATTTATACTGGTATTTAGTGGGAGTAGTTGGGCCCTCTGTCTCTATGACCACGCATGAAGCACCAAATACACCTGTGGACTGTATAAATAGTAATAATGTTGAGGTTCAACCATTGCAGTAAGGATTGGGGACTCCGTTTGATTAAGTTTTGGAATAAACCACAAAGGAATTCCATAGACATTAGTAGAGCCAAACAAAAAAAGTTAACTTCACTGGTAATTAATTGCCAGATTGGTGTAAACATATGAAGTAGACAGTAAAATCAAGCCCCTGTGGAATTCCGGAATTTTTTTTTTTTGCTTCTGTCATTTCTCCTTTCCATTAGGTGTCATCGCTGTTGTGATCTTCACCATCCTTTGCACGCTGGTGTTCCTGATACGCTACATGTTCCGTCACAAGGGAACCTACCACACCAATGAGGCCAAGGGGGCGGAGTCTGCTGAGAGCGCTGATGCAGCCATCATGAACAATGACCCCAACTTTACGGAGACCATTGACGAGAGCAAAAAAGAGTGGCTTATCTGAGAGTGTGTGGAGGGGGTTGGAAGCAGGGCCGGGGTGGGGTTGGGGATGACTCTTTTAGCAAGGAGAGAATGCTCTACTTCAGACTCTTGAGCACATCTAGTAAAAAGATCAGCACAAATGAAGGAGCAAGCAACAGACAAAACCGATGAGACTGGAAACAAGGATGACACACACACATTTAAGAAAAGTACTTTTTAATATTCATTTGCAATGAATTGCCCCTTCTGTATCCAAACAACAACAACAAACAGCAGCTTTTAGAGCTTCAGCATTGGTTAAAATTTGTCAGTAATACCTGTCTTTTCTGTGTGTGTTTAGAGGTGTTCTAAATACCCGTGATGATAACAGGGCCAGTTTTCTACATTTTTTAAAAGCCCTTTAGAATGTGGATATTTCTGTCTTGAGAACAGCTTACAAATCGACACATCCTCCAAGTGTTCTTTTCGGTCACGCATAGTCAGTTCCAGACAGGTTGCCATAATACTCGTTCACATATTGTTTCATTTGGTGGTGTTTGAATTGGGGTTTAAAAGTTCTAGGGGAGGAAGTGGGGTAGGGAAAAGAGGATCAAATCATATTTGCCAGTTTTCAAAATGCTACCATCTTGTGCCAACACTTTAAGAGTCCCACTTTGGCACAGGCATTTCAAAATATTGATTGTGTATAGTCCTTATCAGCAATGTAAAAATATTATAATTATTTCTGACTATAGGAGGGGAGTAAAAGCACAGGAAAATTTTTGTTTGGGTTTGTTTATTTAAATCTGAAGGAGTCTGTAGACCTAGTTTGAGTCTGCAGACTTAATCTGTTTCTGTAACTTTGGCTATAATGCTGCTGACCTGAGGCCACATGGCGATTTCAGTTTAAACTCAGCTCTGCCTGTGATATTTTGGCATAAACTGTATGTAGGCATAAGCATTGTAGTTGGGAATTAGAGTCAGCCTTTACCGTTTGTTTGCTCCTGTTTCTCTTCATATGCTTTCACAGAACTATTAGCACAGTTCTAAGGAATGCATTTGATCCAACAGTTTTCACAGAATACTTTTCTGTCGTTGGCATAGCAATTTAGTTTGTTCTTTAAATCTTTGGTTTAAATCCCTTTGTGAAGAAAGCCTCTGTCACAGTGTTCTCTCAGGCAGTAAGGTAACACAAGAGGCTTAAAGAGCCCTGCTCATAGAGAGGGCAACAGAAACACACAGCATGAGAGCAGAGGTCCTTTTTTTTAATAAACAGATTTGCCTGATCAGTTTCACTGTCTTTGGGGAGTAATGACTAAGGACTGCAAAGGCAATATCTAGTGCTTCAGGGATCACAATCTCTCAGACCAGCTGAATGTCAGGCATGTCACTGAGAAAGAGACAGGCACTTTGCACAGAGGGTAAGTGGTAGCCTGAATAGCTAATTTCATCCTTTGATGGCAATAAAGTGGTTTTTGCTTCCCCACTGCAAAGGAGCAGGAGTCTCCAATAACCTTGTTTGATGGAGACACAGGGCCTTATGGGTAGTTATGCATGGAACAGAATGAAGATATGAATGTATAGCAGGACATTTACTGTGCATCAAAAAACAGAACCAATACTAAGAATTTCTTATGAAAGGATTTATGCCTGTGACATTTTTGGTGTCACGTAACCTTATAATATTTACAAATTTGGTATGCACCGCTTTAATCCATTCCTTGAGTACCTATTCACAAGACTTATTTGAAATTCCGATGAACTGCCCTCTGATGAGCTAAGCAGTGCTGTTTTCTTTTAGTTTCTTCTTCTCTTTTATTTTTGCTTTATAGAGCATTATTTTGTTGGATGTTGTAAAATTAGAATTTTTTAAAATTAGAGACAGAATATTGGAGCATTTTCAGGATTCCTTTGCATTCACAGGTCTTAAAACTGCTTCCTTGTTTATAAATGCACAGTCAGCAGACATGGCGACAATTTAAAGACATTGGATATGTGTTAAGGCCTTTCGTTAAAATTCGTCTGTATCACAAACGGGACTTGTTGAATCACTATAGCTAATGTAGATCACAAACCCACTACTTTCTTCAGGGTATGGATTTGGACTCAATAGGTAAATTTGGCCAGTTTTAAGAAAGTTATTGTCTGTTTCTCAGGTATCTTTATGGCAATCCAAACAGGAAAGAAACCCATCTTTGCCCCACCCCACCCCACCCCGTGATTAGCATTGGTTTGCCTCAAAAACTATCATTTCTCTCTTTGAATGAAAAGACCTTATTCTTGTTTAAGATCAGTGGGTATAAGAAGAATATCCTCCCCCTGAAGAGTGTCAAAACAACACGATAGCATTTTGAAACTAATCTGCCATACATCACTAATTATTCAGGCCAGCCACCTCTACTGTTGGGTGGGTAAGTCACAAAAGTCTTCTCTTCTAGTGAAGAAAATCCCACTTCTCCTTATTGATTTTAGTTTGTTAATTTGATTTCAAATGGTATTTTAGGCATTCCCAGTAAAGACTGTACCTGTTACTTCAGAAGGCCCAGATACAGCAAATGAGAGCAGAGCGCCCATTTCCTTAGGTTGTGATTTTGTTGCAGTAAAAAGGCTGACTTTCTAACTGAATTTAGTGTGAGACGTGTCAGCTCTGCCGCCTGAGACTGGAGTCCTATGGTTCTTCACACAACAAAGACAGCACAAATCACCGCAGGGGCATACTTCCCCACTAACATGCCTCATCCCTGCGCTGGAAGGGCAAGTGGATAGTTGTCTCTCCATGTCCAGTCAAGTCTTCAGGTACTTGGTTGACCTAGCAACAAGCATCTCTGTTATGACAGTGGTCTTTGTGATGGTGATGTCTGTTCATTAATAACTAAACTGAGACCACTAACTCAATTCACATGAGGCACTGAGCAGCCATCTCATGGAAATGATGGAGCTGGTCTCGATTCAAACCCGTGCAATAAAGAAGAAAGGCAAAGTCAGTGCCAATACTCTTAAGCATCTGGTCTCCCAACCTTCTGTCTCTCATGTCTCCTCATGTGAAGCTCATGAGAGCTGTGTAAATTTGAGTTGGCCTCTTTGCAGGGAAGCCTCATGTGGTGAGAAGATGGTGATAAATTTCAATGTTATGATTATTTTCCTGATTCAACAGGAATAAGGAAATGCCTTCATAAACCCAGAAGCTATTTGTATTAATGACTGAAAATCTTATTGAGAGCAGCATTAGCAATAGTGTATTTCCTTAAACTGGAAGTGAGAGAGCTGAGCAGGCTGAGACAATGGATTTGACATTGCAGACTGACACACGTGCCCTCCACACCAGTATTTTATGATGGAGATGGTGTCTTGTCTGCCGGTTCTTGTAACCTTTTCCTAGAATGTCATGGTGAGTAGTCTTAAGCAGGATAAACACTGGCCCTGCAAGGGCCCAGGAACTGAGAACCAGCAGACTAAGATGGCTACCTTGCATAAGCCTGCAAGCACCATCTCTTTTGCAGGAAAGTCTCCCTTGCAAAAGAAATGGTGATATCTTATATGATTCGTGAGGGAAGTTCACAGGTACTTCTGGTTGCTAAGAGAGTTTGTACTGATGAACTGAGCAGTTAAAAATGGCAGGTAATATAGTGAGTTTTTGGCAAGTGCTATATATCTTTCTATGGTGGCCAAACCTGAATCATAACAGAGTGAATCCTGATGAGCACGCAACACTGCCCTGAAATGTACTCAAGTAGCATAGAAGCATAGTGCACATTCAGCTGAGTCAGTTTTGTCACTCCTTTTAGTCCCATTCCCTGTTTGAACATGTGGGAAAATGTGACTCTAAAAGGCCTGCTCCTGCTCCCGTTGAAATCCATGGCAAAATTCCTGTTGATTTCAGTGGGGGGGCAGCTTGTGCCCACAATCAGGAGTGTTGGTCTAGTGGGGTAATGCTAAGGGACATTTGGATCAACAGTCATAATAAAGGAGATGAGCTGTGAAGTGCCAAAGAAATTTTGTCCTAGCCAAAATGGTAAAAATTAAGGTGTTGATAACAATACAGCTTTTAATAGAAACCAGCTTTCTAATCTGTTGTTTCTTATGTGTTAATTCAAATGCCCCTTATTCCATATTAGAGTCAGTTGACATTAGAAATGACTTTTAAAATCAGAAATCAATATTAAACAAAAATGCGAAATTTCAGTTAGGACTATAATATTTGTGCCTACATATACACTGCGCCTTTGTTCTCTTATACATCGTTATGTTTTTCACAGCAGTTACCACTTGAACGGTATGGAATTCGCAACGTTTTTAATCATGCTCAAGACAGCATGATGCATATAAAAGGGTGGTTATCATCAATATTTCACTAAGATTGCCAAAGAGGGGGTGTATAATTACAAGTTTATGGTAGAGATAAGAGTTCATTTTAGAAGAGAGTCTATTCAGTGACTACATTTTAATCAAAACAGAATCACTTTTAATGGCAGATGCATCTAACTTCCAGGATACCAATTGAAATGTGAAGCTGTTACTCAGTCTGATAAGCAGTAGCTTTTTAATATGGTTTCTCACTCAGATTATCTTCCATTGTGTCATAAGCATGGTGACTCTTTATGGGTTACATTGTTGAAAAGCAGAACCTAAATTCTATCTCTGTTAATCAAAATTGGTATTCCATCCTAGAGATATGAAACAGGAATCTCACCCTCCAAAAGTAACAGCATGTAAATAAGAATGAAAGAAGGAAAATATGTATGTATGCCTAATATCCTTTGTGAATGTCTTTCCTTTAGTTAAAAGTTCTATTAGAAACCAGATTGATAAATAAAAAAATAGAAATTCTACATAGTTTTAATTATCCTAACAACTGCTTCCTTGTGCTTTGTATGTTCTGATCATTGTCTATATTTTTTCTTCCTCTAACAACAGGAAGTCAATTTGGAAAGGACAGAAGTCTCTGCCTCATGAGAAAAGACTCAAAATATGCAGCGACTCATATCCTCTCCAAAAGGACTTGTTCCTCCTTGCAACAAAGAAGGCAGTCATACACAAAAATAGTGATTGCTTAAAAATAAGAAACTGTTGCTAGACTGTGTTTAGTTTTCATTTCAACCAGCCTCGATTACATGCTGAAGGCCAGCTCCTTGGCTAGCGTAAGCCGGCATAGCTCCATTGACTTCATGAAAGCTATACCGATTTAGGGCAGCTGAGGATCTCGCCTCAAAAGTTTGGTCGGCACAAAATGACTGCTTTTGCTGTGATTGTTGTCATTCAGGCGCCTTTGCAGACAGTGTTAAGGAAGTTTTGCTGTTGCTAGCATTCATCGTGCATCTTATCTTATCTTCTACATTGTAGTATGAAATACGTATAAAAATTCCCTCTCTTAAAATAACATAGTATAGTTCATTTGTGTTCCTTCAGCACCATACTTCTGTCTTTGAATATGGATGTGAGCCTACTATTGAATGCAGTGAGTTGTGTATGCATATCTAAGGGCAGAATTGGGCCCTCTGTCTTTTAATAGGTTAAATTATCAGGTTCCAGAAAGCTTTTATATTAAATACCTTCATAAAAGTATATGACTTGTACTTATGACTAAGAGTATGTGAAACCAAGCCGGGAAACATGAATGTTACAAATACCAGTGAGTCAGGGGAAATAGTTATACCATTGTCCCCAGCATGTTGTGCTGTCTACTACAAATTGCCTTGAGGTTCCAAAACCAACTACAATCCTGGTCCTGTCTAGGACTTTAGCTGAGTTTCTAGAACGTGATTACATATACATGACAAATTGTGACCCTGTTGTAACTAGGGTGACCAGACAGCAAGCGTGAAAAATCGGGACGGGGGTGGGGGTAATAGGAGCCTATATAAGAAAAAGACTCAAAAATCAGGACTGTCCCTATAAAATCGGGACATCTGGTCACCCTCGCATAGGCGTGCGCATGGGGTGTGCCCAGGCACACCCTAATGCAGGGGTGGGCAAATGGCTCCACTCCCCAGCGCAGCAAGTTGCGGGGTCCATGCTCCTGGGCCAGAGCACCCGGCTGAACGCAGCAAGCCGCCAGCCCTTCCCCCCTCCCCTGGAGCCATGCCACCACACGCGCAGTGCTCTGGGGGCCGGGGCTGCGCACTCCCGCGGGGCAGCGTTTGGCTCCGTGTTGAGGCAGACATGCTCCCCCCTCCCCTGGAGCCGTGTTGCCGTGCGCAGCGCTCTTGGGGCCGGGGCTGCGCACTCCTGCGGGGCAGTGTTTGGCTCTGCGGGGAGGCTAGGAGCCTCATCTCATGGTAAGGGGTCCAGGGCCAGGGGGATTGGATAAGGGGTGGGATCCCGGGGGGGTGGTTAGGGGTGGGGGTTCTCTGGAGGGGGCAGTCAGGGATCAGGGGGGTTGGATGGGGCATGGGAGTCCTGGGGTCTCTCAGGGGGCAGGGGTTGGCTAGAGGTCAGGGCAGTCAGGGGACAGGGAGCAAGGAGGGTCCTGGGGGGGCAGTTAGTGGGGGGGTGTCTCTGGAGTGGGTTGTCAGGGGACAAGGAGCTGGGGGGGTTGGATGAGTCAGGAGTTCTGGGGGGACTGTCAGAAGGCAGGGATGTGGAAAGGGGATGGGGGAGGCAGGGAGCAGGGAGGTTCTATGGGTCGGGAGTTCTGGGGGTCCTGTCAGGGGGCGGGGAGCGGTTGGATAGGCCTAGGAGTCCCGGGGGTCTGTCTGGGGGCGGGGGTGTGGATAAGGGTCGGGGCAGTCAGGGGACAGGTAGGGGGTAGGGTCCTAGGGGGGCAGTCAGGGGACAAGGATCAGGGAGGCTTAGGTAGGGGGTGGAGTCCTGGGGGGCAATTAGGGGCAGGGGTCCCAGGAGGGGGTAGTCAGGGGGGGACAAGGAGCAGGGGGGGATTGGGAGTTCTGAGGGGGGGAAGTCAGGGGGCGGGAAGTAGGAGGGAGTGGATGGGGCGGGACTAGGGCTAGGGCGGGGCTCCCTGGGTGCACACCCTAATGAAATGGGCTGCACACGTCTATGCATCCTAGTTGTAACCTGGCACTCCTGACTCTGCTATATTTATACTGTGGGAGCTCAAGAGGGGGAGAATAGTTGTATGTTCTAGTGTTCATCTTGATGGGAGTACTGTCATGTGGCTAGAGCAAAGTACAGGGATTGAAGATCTGTCCATTTTATTATCATCTCTGCTACTGACACACTGCACTTTTGGGCAAAGCTTTAACCTGTCTGCTTCAGTTTATCCAGTGTGTGTTTCACCAAGATCAGATTTTTTGTGTGTGTGTGTGTGTGTGTGTGTGTGTGTGTGTGTGTGTGTAAAATACAAGATTATTTTGAGTGTGATGTGTATAGTTATTAAATAAGCATTCACAATTGCACTTCATTCTGAAGACTTTAAAGTGTGTGAGTGTGGCAAAATGAAAATGAGGATTATATCAGAACCATTGCAGGGTTGAAAAGTATCAGGTGATAGAGGTAACTGTCTATCTTTAAATTCAGCGGGATGAGGGAGAAAAAGGCACTCAATTTTGCCCACACTGCAATTTTACTATTGACTTAAATGAGAACACGGCTGGACCCAGTACCCGGAACTGAATTTCTTTGGCCATCCAAAATACAGCTGAAGGCTTGATCTATACTAAAAGTTTAGAGTGACATGGCTATGTTGCTCGGGGTGTGAAAAATTCACAACCCTAAGCATCATGGCTGTGCCGACCTAATCCCTGGTGTAGACGCAACTAGGATGATGGAGGAGTGCTTCCGTTGACTTAGCTTCCGCCGCTCCAAGAGGTGGATTCCCTTCAGTGATGGGATAAAACACTTCCCTTTCTGTAGGATGCATCTCCGCTAGAGTTCCAGCAGCAGAGCTGCACCACCGCAATTCTACGTCTCCTGTTCCTTCAGCACCATACTTCTGTCTTTGAATATGAATGTGACTCCACTTTTCACATACAAACAATTCTCCTGCCAAAAAGCATTAAAACTAAACTTTCAGGGACTTTAGTGAGTCAAAGAAAGAGAAGGAAAATGGTTGAGGCAACAAAAACAAAACCAGGTCAGGCACTGTAAAAAGAGAGCATGGTGCGAAGAGGTTTCAGCACAGAGAACATTTATTTTGATTGTAATGAGATTTTCTGTTTCTAAGCCATCAAATGAGACAAGCAAAGCACTGCAGCTTTGAAATTAAAAAAACAAACAAACCCTGAAGCTGTGAGTAGAATCAGGTGCCCAATTTGCTTCATCCGGTTCCCTTCTGAAACATGTCAGGCTGTGATATTGACTGATTAGGCCCCTGTTGGGCATCAAAATTTATCGGCCAGGACTTGAGAAAAGTGTGTATCTCTTGCTTTACAAACACATTTAGTTGCTGTAAATTACCTTTTGCAGAGTTAATTCAGCCCTTTGCACAAGTTGGAGCAGGGACGTTATTATTTAACTCATTATAAACATAGCAGAGATATTGATTGGTGATAATATAGAGTAGCCCCTGCCATTCCTGAGCCCAGTAAATAACTGTGGTAACGAGCACTGATATTTAATGAAGGCTGTTGTCCGGCACATTGAGTCAGGTGGCTGAGATTTCTAGGAAACAAGAAATAGGAATTAGTGGATCTGAACGAAACACAAAAACATAACTTGATGTTTGTGGGATTTTTTTGCTACCTAATGGATGAGTTATGCATTTATAGAGTCTTTAGTCAGCATTCTCCTCTCCAGTAAGTAGTGTGAACTGTTAGGTACAGTGAGACAGTTCTCCTCAGAGTATCTGTGTAATGCATAGTCTGCAGACATAATCAGTGTGGAATATACAAAACAGTGCTCTGCATGGTGGCTCCGTTATATGCAGGTCAGATTGAGAGCAGAGAGGAAAGATGGTCATGTGGTTGAAGGGCTAGCGTGCTGGGTTCAAATTCTGGTTCTTTCCCAATTTTTTTGTGTGATCTTGAGCAAGTCACTTCATCACTCTATGCCTCAGTTTCCCACCTAGGAATGGAGACTCATATCTTTCTACCCCATAGGGATGATGTGAGGAGAAGTTCACCACTGTTTGTGAAGTGCTCAAATACCACGCTGACAGGACCCTCTAAGTACCTTGGTAGATGGAATTTTGTTGTTTGATAGATTGTGTTTTTTAAATCCACCCTTTCACTTCAAACTAGATAGATCTAGCTAATTTATACAGCCCCCGTTACCAGAGTATGTGAGTGCCTGACAAACATTTATTCTCACAACCACTCTGTATGGTACTTTCCCCTTTTTCCAGCCAGAGAGCTGACACTGGCTCAAGCTCGTACATACAATTTGGGGTGGAGCAGGGAATCCTAAGTCACTGGCCAGTGGCCTAACCAGGAGACAGCCCTTCTCTGCCTTTGAGGCAGTTCTCAGAAGAGTTGGTGTCCTTCCCAATTTTCCGCTCTATCCCCACGTTGTTGCAACTGCTCTTTTGCCCAAGGTGAGCTGGTGGCGGCTCTTTCTGGAGCTAGTCAATACTGCTCTTGAACGATCACCACAGTGATGAGTCAGTCCCTTCCCTCAGGGGCTGCGTGTGCTTCCTCTGCAGCATTCCCAGCCCGAGAGTGCACACTAATAGCTCTCTTACACACAAGCGTGTCTTTGGTTATCAAGAGTGCACCTAGACAAATGTTTTAAAAGTGAATATTTCTTTAAAGGATTAAATTCTCTGTGTGTGTCAGACTAGTTAAGGATGGGCGAATAATAAATCTGTGGCATCATTTATGCAAAAAAATCGTAATTCTTCGACCACTGCCCTGAAAACATTGACTGGCTTCACAAGTGGAACTCAGCTGGCGTTGTAAACTCCTTAAATTGCCCAGACAGCAAACATCAGCATCGCCTTCAGTGAACTAGTCTCCATGTGTGTTCAATCAGCAGCCATACCTTATCCAGCCATGTCTGCCCCCTCTAAAGTCACACTTACTATTAGCATGTCACTGAAGCAGTATGTTCTTTGGGGGAGCAACCCAGAAATAGTTTCAGTGTGCAAGCTGGTCCAACCACTCAAGAATACTAGGTCTTAAAATATGTTTATTAGATGAATATTTAAAAATAGATATACTGCATGTCATCATAAATGTGTTGAGATGAGTGGACCATGCCAAGTGGCTGATCATACTAACGTGCTCTGCTGTAAAAGGAAGAGTTCCCAGGCTTGTTTCAAACCATGCAGTGCACAAAAGCACAATGTTTTATCTGCTGCACAATCCACTGCAACAGGATAGTAGCAGCACTGAAAAATTCCCAATGGGTCATTTTGCTGAATCCCAATTTTGAGCCTTTTTCCTTTTAAAGTTGTTGCTATAGGAGCTAAATGCTGCACAGACTGACAAGTCCACTGCTTTCAGAGGGGTTGCATAGGAAATAAATCAGTAAAGAATGTGCTCTATTATCCCCAGCTCTTACTCCTAATCAAAAATCCCCTCCTCTCCTACATACAAATACATCCAACATTATCCTGACATGCTAGCTGCTCTACCATTGCCAACAGGGCTGCTTAGTTCTGGTATCATGGGCTCTGTCTTGTGCCAATGACCCAGTGAAAAAGTTATTTGCTATTTCCTAAAATCACTGCTTGGTTCATAATAGCAGAGCTTTTTCTAATGTATAGCACTGGATGCCTGAAAGTAAAATTTTACGTCACCAAGTTCTAGAAAGCAGCTCTATCGTAAACTGTTCCTATTTGTGTCAAAACCATATCTCTGTGTCAAAGAGAGAGTGCCTATATATTAGACCCATTCTTTGTAAGACTAACTAGATCTTAGCTTAGTTTCCATTTTCCTCAAGCTCTATTACTTTTAAAAGCAGTGCCTGGAGAAATAGACTTTTTATTTCCCTTAAGTGGAGAATTGCCACAATATCCCTAAAAATGTCAGGATTAATTCTCAGCTGTACCTCCCTGTGTGATCCTCTCCCCAGCCCTTCTACTCCCTCCCCCAGCAACAAAAAAGGTTGGTTATTTTTTCCAAGTGAATAAAGTAAAATCGTAAGAGCACTGACTAGCTCATCCTAAATGGTTTAGGTACTTTGATGCATTTGTAGAGGACCATCTCAATAGGGATTGTTCCCAACTGCTTTTAAGACGTTACTGGTAGGTCCAAGAAATATAAAGGGAGTTTTATGTATGAATTTATTTTCTGCAGGCCAGAATCTTAGCTCATTTATGCAAAATCTGTGAGAGCAAAATCTGGTTCTGTATCAGGAGTCTTTGAGAGATTGCTCTGTACCAATCACCCTGCTCATGTTGTGTCTGATCCATTGAGAACCAAAACTACGCGTAAGACCCGTTACATCACATATGGCCCAAAATGGCTTCCTGTGCAGACAGCCTGCACAAGGCTAAAGCATTAACTGAGTCCCATTTAAGCCTTATTTTAGAAGACTGAAATGGTTCATTGGCCCTGTACAGGCAACCTGCCTGCACAGAGGTGACTTTCACTCCATAGGCGACTTAGCAAAGTCTTATATCCAGGTCTCATGTTCACTGGCTCAGACACATGGATCAACCTGGGTAGTTGTGACATAAAATACCTTCACTCTGGGAGAGCTATTTATTGCATGGAAGGAGTCCAGGGAGATTCATTGAGTGCAAAGGCATAATTTGGCCAACTGTATACCTGCAAGGATTCTGTTAATTAAAAACTCTGTCACCCCCACCACTACTATTTGAATGTTGCTAATTAGGGGATGCTAAACCTCCTGGAAATGAGCTGTACAGAGTTAATCCCAAATGTAAATGTTAAACCAAATGACTCTTGCTTCATTTCATTGGGAATTGAATGGATTGCCTGAGTGCTTTTGCAGCAAAATGCTTGAGTTGTGCTCAGTCTGAATCTACTTCCTGACTTTTAATGACAGATGTATAGATATTTTTATGGAGATGTTTTATAAGTGGCCTTTATTTTGTCCTGTCTTAGCCTTTAATTGTGCATGTTAACTATTGCCAGGCTGGTGTTGTTTAGAAGCAACAGAAGGGCTGGGGCTGTAGGCTGCAGCCTTTAGCAGGTGGCGTCTTATCATTGGTGCACTTTGGGTTTGGGGTGAGGGAATTTCGGCTTGTATTTTGTTTGATTTTTTTCAGTTATCATTTGCACGGTTTGGATTTGCTTCTCTTTCCCCGTGTCTTTTTTTCTCCTCTTTTAACTGTGGCTGCTCTGGCAGGAGTACTTTGGGCTAGAGCAGGAACCTGTTTCTCAGTCTCCAAGAGATGGAGTGCAGCCTTTTGTATTGTGCATTCCTACTGCAGCAGCTGCCTTGCACTCTCCATTGGCGTGAGGCCCCCTGTAAATCAGTTGCTTTGTTAGATTCTCTGGGACCTCAGAACTCACTTCTGTTCGCAGGGTGATACATTCAGGTGTCTCCGTTCTTGCCCAGCAAGATGGTGACATGTGGATTTTGTTTGGACAGGACTGGAGTGGGGGAGACGAGGGTGTGGCAGAGAATAGGTTTGAATGAGGATTCAAACTTCAGCTGGCTGCATAGACACAAGAGATCTTGCAGTTGTAAGAAACTGTTGAATCATTATTGACACAGAATATTTCACTTCCTGTTTTCCTTTTTTGCACTCTGTTGGGTTCTATGCCATGTGTAAGCCATTCTGCACTCACTGGCAAGCCAAAGCTCAACTAACTCGGCTTCTTCTGGTTCAGACATAGACGTATGCCTCATGTTTACTAGTCTCACACCTCTCATGACATAACTGACAAGCAGTGTGTACCTGGAAGAGGAACAGGGCCATCAGCTAGCAGGGAAACTGAACCAATCTTTCAACCTCTTCCCTCAGCCTCAGGAAGAAAGTCGTGCCAAGGAGGATGTGCCTGCAAAGCTGACCTAACCACTGATATGCACACCCTATCTAGTTGGTGAAACATGATGGCATCAATTTCCAATCATTCTAATCTGCTGGCCTTTTCAGTGAGTACAATTTCCCCAAAGTGTAATCAGGACATTATGATTACCACCTTTAAATAAATACATAAACCCCGATCCAAGAGTATAGTGGTATCTGAGATTCCTCCATTACAGGCATTTAGTCTACAGATTTATAGCTATGTTTGCTATGTTATGCTTGAATAAACATATAATTCATTGAAGTACACAAGACAGGTAAAAGAATACTGTCTCTTTAAGGAGAAGAAATTGTTTGTAAATTTATAAAGAGCATAATCTGTTAGGCCTTATTTGAAGTATGTACTGTGGTTTGGTAAAAGTACAACATTAAAAGAGCCTTGCCAGATCAGGCTTGTATTGGGCGCTTGTGTTTTTGTTTCTTTTAATGTTCTTGGCGTAAGAAAAACCAAAAACAGAGGTGAATAAAAATGTTCAACCTGAGATTAAGTGGGCAGCACTTCTCTGAGCAGAAGGTAGCACTTTCCAGAAGCCAGTTGTAAAATGTGAACACCTTCCTCAAGCCAAAAGCCTCATTCAGTGAGGACATTGAGGGCTAGATGTTTCAAGGTCTTTAAGTGCCTAAAGCTGTGGATAGGCACCCAGTGCAATTTTCAAAAGCACCTGAAGGCCATTGAAATCAATGAAAGTGAGGCCCCTAGGTACTTTTGAAAGCCCCGCTAGGATCCTGTCCTTTTGACACCTAAACACCTTTGAAAATGTGGGGCTGAGTCACTGTGGGCCCAATCTTGAAAACGCTTTTGTTCTGTATAGTCCCATTCATTTCAATGGGCCTACTTTCCTAAGTTAATTTACCCAGGTACACAAGTGGCTGCAGGATTGGTTGCATGCCATGTTGCTGCAGGAATCAATCCATCAAGAGAGCAAATCAACGGAGTCTCTGACCCTTCTCTCAGCCAATGATTAGGCAGGCAGTAGGTATTTGTCCCAAAGTGCTTAAGCTTTGCCCTTATGACTACCAGGATGTCATCAAAAACCTCATTAACTTACTCAGTGTGAACTTGTTTCAAGTGACGATCCCTAGGGATCAGCAATAATTATCATTAATATTCATTAATGAACTCAGTAGCCAAAGGCATCTGGAACCTAACTCAGATACTATCGTGACGGAGGCTATATAAATACCTCCATGGAAGGATAGGATATTATATGTGAGCATATAATAAAACGTAATAAAACAACTAAAAAGGCAATCTGACCCACAGAGAATCAGTGGGAGGGTTCAGGGAACATGAGGGAACAAAACTCAGTAACATACCCACAGGCAAATATTCACTTAGCAGAGGTGGTCAAATAGCAGGCTAGCAAAATTGTGCTAGGAACTGTATGGGATTATTGTAAAGGTACCGCCAACCTAGTGAGGAGGGCTTTAAAAACTAGTTTCAAAAGGAGCAGTGACCAAAGACCACAGGTAGGTATTAAAAAATAGATGACCTTAACAGAAGGCTAGAAGTTGGGGAGTCGAAGGTGAGGGGGAAGAGGACTGGAAAATTACAAGAGGGTCAGAAGAGGGTAAACAGTGGGGAAAACAGTGCAACTTCTTAGATAGCTATACACAAATGCAAAGAGTATGGGGAATAAACAGGAAGAACTGGAAATATTAGTACATAAATTAAATTATAACTTAATTGCCAACACCAAAACTTGGTGGGATAAATCCCATGACTGGAAGAGCAGTATAGCTTGTTCAGGAAGAACAGGCAGGGAAAAATGGGAGGAGCTGTTGCATTGTACAGCAAGAATATAAACACTTGTTTGGCCCAGAAGGTCAGAGGCAGGCCAGTTGCAAGTCTCTGGGTGAAGATAAAAGGTGGGGGTGCGTGGAAAGAAGTGATGCCATGATAGGGGTCTACTATAGACCACCAAATCAAGAAGAGGAAGTGGCTGAATCATAGAATATCAGGATTGGAAGGGACCTGAGGAGGTCATCTAGTCCAACCCTTTGCTCAAAGCAAGACCAATTCTGAACTAAATCATCCCAGCCAGGGCTTTGTCAAGCCTGACCTTAAAAACCTCTAAGAAAGGAGATTCTACTACCTCCCTAGGTAACCCATTCCAGTGCTTCACCACCCTCCTAGTGAAAAAAGTTTTTCCTAATATCTAACCTAAACCTCCCCCACTGCAACTTGAGACCATTATTCCCTGTTCTGTTATCTGCTACCACTGAGAACAGTCTAGATCCATCCTCTCTGGAACCCCCTTTCAGGTAGTTGAAAGCAGCTATCAAATCCCCCCTCATTCTTGTCTTTTGCAGACTAAATAATCCCAGTTCCCTCAGCCTCTCCTCGTAAATCATGTGCTCCAGCCCCCAATCATTTTTGTTGCCCTCCGCTGGACTCTTTCCAATTTTTCCACATCCTTCTTGTAGTGTGGGGCCCAAAACTGGACACAGTACTCCAGTTGAGACCTCACCAATGTCAAATAGAGGGGAATGATCATGTCCCTCGATCTGCTGGCAATGCTCCTACTTATACAGCCCAAAATGCCGTTAGCCTTCTTGGCAACAAGGGCACACTGTTGACTCATATCCAGCTTCTCGTCCACTGTAACCCCTAGGTCCTTTTCTGCAGAACTGCTGCCTAGCCACTCGGTCCCTAGCCTATAGCAGTTCATGGGATTCTTTCATCCTAAGTGCAGGACTCTGCACTTGTCCTTGTTGAACCTCATCAGATTTCTTTTGGCCCAATCCTCTAATTTGTCTAGGTCCCTCTGTATCCTGTCCCTACCCTCCAGCATATCTAATACTCCTCCCAGTTTAGTGTCATCTGCAAACTTGCTAAGGGTGCAATCCACGCCATCCTCCAGATCATTAATTAAAATATTGAACAAAACCGGCCCCAGGACCAACTCTTGGGGCACTCCGCTGCCAACTAGATATGGAGCCATTGATCACTACCCGTTGAGCCCGATGATCTAGACAGCTTTCTATCCACCTTATAGTCCATTCATCCATCCCATACTTCTTTAACTTGCTGGCAATCATTAATGGGACAAATAATAGAAATACCCAAAGACCTGGTCATAATGGTGGGGTCTTTAATACCCAGGTATCTGTTGGAAAACTAACATGGCAAAACACAAAATGTCCAGTAAATTCTTACAATGTATTGGGGACAACTTCTTGAGTCAGAAGGTGGAGGAAGTAACAAGGTAGAGTTGAATCTGGAATGCAGAATGGTTGTGAAGCTCATGGTTGAAGGCAATTTGTGTGTAAATGCGCATTAAATGACAGATTTTATCATTCTAAGTAAAGGAAGGAGTGAGAACGGAAAAATAAAGACAATGGTCTTCAAAAGAACAAAAGACAAATTCAGAAGACTGATCCATTTTCTTCTTGTGTGATCTTACCTATGGGAAAATGACAGCTGGCAGGTTCTCAAAGAGACAAAACAAATGCACAACAGCAAAAGATCCTAACGTGAAGGGGGAAACAGGAAGACTAGGAAGAGGCTAATATGGGGCCATCAGGCACTCTTTAATGACCTGAAAGTCAAAAAGGAATCCTACAAATTGCTGAGGAGGAGTACAAAAGAATAGCACAAGCATGTAGGAACAAAATGAGTAACTTTAGCAGGGGATATAAAAGGCTATATGAAGAAGTTCTATAAATACTTTAAGAACACGAGTGGGGCAGGAGATCCAATAACGGACATCAAGATGGCCAAGGTGTTCATTTTGCTTAAATCTTCAATAAAAATGTTAATTGTGACCAGATAATTAATACAATTAATATTATCAACACGGTGGAAGGAACACAACCCAGAAAGGTTACAGAATAGTTAGATGATTTCAAGTCAGCAGTGCCTGATGAAATTCATCCTAAAGGACTTAAGGAACTAGCTGAAGCAATCTTGGAGCTATTAGTAATTATCTGGGTGAGGTCCCAGAGACTGAAGAAGAGCAAACAAAGCACCTATCTTTCAAAAAGGGAACAAAGAGGACCCAGGGAATTACGGCCCAGTCAGCCTTACTTCAATACCTGGAAAGATTCTGGAACAAATTATTAAACACTCAGTTTCTAAGAACCTGGAGGATAATAGGATTATAAGGAATAGCCAGCATAGATTTGTCAAGAACCAGTAACACCAAATCAAACTAATTTCCTTCTCTGACAGAGTTACTGACCTACTGGACGGGAGGGAACAGCAGATGTGATATGTCTTGCTTTTAGTAAGGCTTTTTGACACAGTCACACATGACAGTATCATAAGCAAACTAGGGAAGTCTGGTTTAGAGTAAATTACTATGAAGTGGGTGTGCAAGTGGTTGAAAGACTGTACTCAAAGAGTAGTTATCTATAGTTCACTGTCAAACTGGGCATGCACAGGAGTCAGTCCTGGAACTAGTCAATATTTTCATTAATGATTTGGATAATGGAATGGAGCGTAAGCTCATAACATTTGCAGATGACCCTCACCCCTTTACCAAGCACTTTGGTGGACAGGATTAGAATTCAAAATGATCTTGACAAATTGGAGACTTGGTCTGAAATCAATAAAATAAAATTGAGACATAAATAAAATAAAATAAAGACAAGTGCAAACTACTTTACCTAGAAAGGAAAAATCAAATTCGCAGCTATAACTGGCTAGGCAATGGTACTGTTGAAAAGGATCTGGTGGCTATCATGGAGCATAAATTGAATATGAATCAATACTATCACATAGTTGCGAAAAAGGCTAATCGCATTTTGGAGTGTAGTAACAGAAGTGTCATATGTATGTCATGAGAGGTAACTGTCCCACTTTACACAGCACTGACGAGGAGTATTGTGTCCAGTTCTTGGTACCACACTTTAGAAAACATGTGAAGAAATTGGAGAGAGTCCAGAGGGGAGCAACAAATATGATAAGTGTTAGGAAAAAAAACCTGACCTATGATGAAAGATTTAAAAAACTGGCATGTTTAGTCTTGAGAAAAGAAGACTAGGGGGGCGGGCACCCTGATAACAGTCTTCAAATATGGTGGGAGTGCATCAGCGCTCAGCATTGAGCCCCTTCTTGTTTATCATCATCCTGGATACCCTCACAAGGAATATACAGAAGACGCCACTGTGTTGCACGTTGTTTGCAGATGATATTCTATGCAGTGAGGCAGAAGTCTAAAAGGAGATAGTGATAAATGGCGAGATGTGTTGGAAAGACAAGGGCTCAAAATAAGCAGATGAAAAACAGAGTGTAGCTGGTATGCAGGGGTGAAAGTAAATTGGATTCGCTTAACATTGTTTCGCTTAAAGTCGCATTTTTCAGGAACATAACTACAACGTTCAGTGAGGAGTTACTGTATACCTGTCCCCCCCAAACTATCTGTTGCTTAATAGTTAAGGTTGCCACATAGCTAACATTCCTGACACAACATCACAAAAGCAAGAAGATGAAGAGTTATACCACCTAATCGTACATAATGCTCATTCTCCATGCTATTTACTACTACCAAAACTATTACACACCACCCAAATCTTAACTCTGTCCCCATGGGGATGTTAGCTTTCCAGCACCAGTTTTCCCCAAAGCAGCAGTGTAGCCGGGAACAGAATCAGGCTCTTGGTTGTTAGATTTACAGATCTGTGTTACTGTGCCAGCTCCATTTTTCCATTAAAAAAAGGGGGGGGGGAAAGCGTTCTGTGGGCTCAACATGTGAAAAGGGTAGAGTCAGCGCCAGACCAGCAAATGACAGTGTCTTCTCCAGTCTGGTTAGAAACCCCACCAGTAAGTAAGTAGAGCATATAAATGTCAATGGCAGAATGTACATTATCCAAAAGTAGGAAAACAGCATCCTGGGAATACTTTTAATAAAGCAAATGTTTCAATAAGTCTCCTATTGTTGCCTTTAAGTTCCAATAAAGGGCTGTTACAAAGGAACAAGGAAACAAATGTCTGAAACCCCCTTAATATGCCTCCCCAATTTTCTACCATTTGTAAGCTCCACATGACTATCTTTTAGTGCTATACAAGAAAAACAGCAGAATTAAGGCGACCCTTTCATTTTGATGTAGCAAAACAAAATGCATTGGTTTTTGGGTTTTTTTACATTTGGTTACAATTGATTTCAGTACCAAACGCACACTAACAATCCTCAAGATATCACATTAGCAGTTGAATTACCTTTTGGGTGAGTAAAAATTATGAATGATTTGGTCTTGCTCCAGCAACACTGATGTTATCAAGCCTGCCTAAGGAAAGAATGGACGTCTTGCTTGCTTCTATAAATTAGGCTGCACTTAAGTTATTGATGCATTCAGATCACTGGATTCTTTTCACGTCTTCTCTTCATTGTTATGACATTTATTATTAAACTTTTACATTTGCACATTGCTTTGGAGGGATTAAAAATGAGACAGTCCCTACCCCTACGAGTGAACAATCTCAGGGCCAGATTCTGCCTCTCCTATTCATGTTGAATAATACCTCGCTCCACTAGTAGGGTCCATTCATTTCAGTTCACACAGGAGTAACTAACAACTCAGTGTGACTAAGGGTTTCAAAATCTGTCCCCAAAGTAGTCATAGCTAGCAAGCTGAGATAACAGACAAAGGAAGAGGTAGGGTAAAAAGGAAGGAGGCTCTTGTGAGTCACCATAGCAATAGTGTGAGTGTTATAAGTTCTGATGTTTTTTAAGCAGAGACAGGGCAAGCAGAGAGGCACGGGTAGTACAAGTCTAGAAGTCAGCAGCGGAAATTGTGGGAAGGTGAGGAGGGGCCTGAAGGTGGAGAGTAAAGCTGCCTAAAGCCCAAGAAGTGGGATTTTGTTTCAGATGTAGGGAGCAGCATCAAGAAAGAAAGCAGAGGGCAGCAAGGACAGAAGGAACTCCGTGTACGGGTGTAAATTGTCATAATGCCATTAATCTCAGGGCTGGTCCACACTAACCCCCCAGTTCAAACTAAGATACGCAACTTCAGCTACGTGAATAACGTAGCTGAAGTCGAAGTACCTTAGTTCGAAATACAAGGTACTTACCGCGGGTTCACACGCGGCAGGCAGGCTTCCCCGTCGACTCCGCGTATTCCTCTCGCAGAGCAGGAGTACCGGCGTTGACGGCGAGCACTTCCGGGATCGATTTATCGCGTCTAGACAAGACGCGATAAATCGATCCCAGAAAATCGATTGCTTACTGCCGAACCCGGAGGTAAGTATAGACGTACCCTCAGTGGGACTATGATGAGTTACACCAGCTGAGGATTCAGTCCATAACTGTAAGATCTATTTCTTAGGTTCTGGATACCTCACTGACCTCTTAGCTAACAACACATTTCCTGTGTAAAGAAATTGCTGCCGATGAAAAATTGTGGTATTAGACAATTTCTGCATCAAGTGCTTTATACAGGGAGTTGATGGCAAAGCACAGTTGACTAGAAATGAACAATGAAGAATTGGGGTGGCTAGAAAATGATGAATCCTAATCAGTTTTTTTCTGCTGTCAGAACAACAAGGCTTTACACCTGAAAGGTACTGCAAGGGAAATGGCCTAGGATGCTATCTGCTTCTTTTTGCAGTCTGTCTGTCATACGTAGAAGGTTCCTGACCCTGCAGAGACCATAAAGAGGGTAGGAAAAGGTTCAACTAGGGTACAAGATATATGGGAAAGGGCACAAGTAAGAAGGAATTTGCCAGGATAAAAAGAGAGAACTAAGAGAAGAATGGAGAGAGATAATAGAATAGAAAAATCAAAAGTGATACAAGTTGGCTTTGACTGCACTCTGGAGTCAGTTCAGTGGAATCTAGAGAATATTTAGGAGCTACTGGAGTTGCTTAGCAGCACCAAATCCGCTTCACACCTAACATACCAAGAGACAGCTCTTATCACCAGAGACGTATCCTCAATGTGTTCAGCTCCCTGGCAGCCCAAATACTTCCAGTGCCACCTCCATTTGCTGCACAGAGTGCTCCTAAGCTCTGCGGTGGCATAGCAGTACCATTTCTGAGAGGAATTACATTTGAGTAACTTGAATTCTAAGGCAAGTTTTGGTGTAAGAATAAGTAACACTATGGAGCTTTAATGAAAAACTTCCTATCAAACACAATTCAAAAAAGTGACTGTCTCCATTATCTACTGCAAGGGTTCTCAACCTTTTTCTTTCTAAACCGCCCCTCCCTCCACCCCTACATGCTATAAAAACTCCATGGCCCACCTGTGCCACAACAACAGTTTTTCTGCATATAAAAGACAGGGCCAGCATTAGGAGGTAGCAAGCAGGGCAATTTCTTAGGGCCCCAAAGCTAAGTTACTCGGGCTTCGGCTTCAGCCCCGGTGGCAGGGCTTGGAGCCCGGGGCATCAGCCCCATGCCGTGGGGCTTCGGCTTTCTGCCCTGGACCCTAGTAAGTCTAACACGAGGCCTGTTGGAGGACGCCCTGAAACCTGCTCGCAGCCTCTCCCAGGGGCCCCAGATCTCTGGTTGAGAACCACAGATCTACTGTATGCTAAGGATCTTGGGTGAAATCCTAGCCCCACTGATGCTAATATTAGTTTTTCCATTAACCTCACCCCTTGTGTATAAAATACATTGGTCAAATACTGTCTCAGTTAGTCACACGTCAGTAAATTCAGAGTAATACCACTGACTTTAATGGAGTGGATTTACACTCATGTCACTGAGAGCAGAATCTGGGCCCTAATCTTTGCTTTAAAGAAGCTACTGTAATTCATATTTCAGATCTTTTCTTGTCTTTTAACAAAGTAAGAGACAAAGGGTCTAATTCTGATTTCATTTACCTCTGTAACTCTACAAACGTCGGGATGAGTGAAATCAGAAACAAAGCCATACTCTTTCAGAACAATTACTATACTAACATAGTCTTCTTAGCAGTAAGCATTCAATTGCTAATCTGTGAAGATGATTATTTTAAGTCATGGGGCAGTCTTTACATTTTGCAATAAAGGTTCGGTTGGAGTAAACTCATGATATGTAAGGTCATTGATATGCTCTGATCTGCATGCAGCATTTTCTGTAGTAACAGATACGTCGGGTTAATTGCTCAACAAGCCATAGGTTTCCCTAATTATATTAAACAAACATTCAATATCATCTGCCTCACTGTGTGGAAGTGCATAGCAAAATTCACAGCTTCAAATAAGAAAAATAATTTAGGTGGGCCATCTGCTTTTTATATTTAATGGTGGTACCCACAGCAAACCAATGAGGAATCACAGCGCTACAGGGTCTTTTGCATCCAAGGCAGAATGACTAGACTGTCACATGACAAATGGATGTGACAAACTGTCTGTCTTATTGGAGAGCCAGAAGGTCACCAAACAGATCTGTGAAAGAAACTGTCAGAAAATAACATTAAGAGAAATCAGCATGTTGTTTTTCAAACTGCAGTGTGACACCATGTCCCCGGGTGGGTTGCTGCCCACAGGAATTGAACCTGGGACCTTCAGATCTGGGTGCATAAATCTATGCTGCCATACTAAAAGACCTCTCTTAACCAAGACTGTTGCAGGTTCAGCAATCTCCATATGTGGTCCAGCTGCCACTAGCAGGGGGACAAAGTGCCACACTGTCGTGCATCTGACGAAGTGGGTATTCACCCACGAAAGCTCATGCTCTAATACGTCTGTTAGTCTATAAGGTGCCACAGGAATCTTTGCTGCTTTTACAGATCCAGATTAACACGGCTACCTCTCTGATACTGAATGGGTGTGTGTTACAAATGGGTGTGTGTTACAACAGTACCTTAGCATGCTTTGGGAGCCACATCCACAAGGAACAACTACCCCACAACATAGGCAGAACCGAAGGAACACTTATAGGCCATGTCACAGGATTTTAAGAGCAGGTCTGGGCCAACATATGCTTGCTTCAATGACTAGCCCTTTAAGTACTGGTATCCTGGCAATTATCATCCCCAGAGGGTCATGTGATTGTAAACTACTGCAGGGTATTCTGGGAAGGCGTACCAGGGAATATAAGGAGCAGCCGTCCTTCTATCCAAGAAGGAATGAGTAGAGCTCTTTATCAAGAATATAGGGGACATGATCACCCACAGAACTGCTGTTGGAAAATACCTGTGAAGAGATGGGATATAGAAGGACCTAGGAAAGGTTTGCAAAACAGGGCCTGGAACATCACAGTATTGGTGTGGGCTTTAGGCCTGGTGCTGGCATCTGTTCTTGTTTAGGAGCCCCAGTCTGCATCTTTCAAAGAGGAGAGGAGGAAGCTGACACCCCTCCCCATGCCCGGCTGGCAAGATTATCCTACCAGCTAGGAAGACCATCTTTGAGGAGAAACTGAGCTAGCAGATGCAGCTCCATGCCAGAGAGGTAAGATTGGGGGCAGAGGGGGATGAGAAAGAGGGATGGGAGCAAAATGACAAAAATCCAAAAACTCTTTTGCCTTTGTGTCATTTTTAAAAAATAGTAAAAAAGCTTGTGGACAAATGTCAAAGTTAATCTTGTTTTATCATTTTTGTCCCTGAAACACAGTGTGTCTTTGTCAGCTCTATTGTGTCTGTAATGAGGTAGCTAATCTAAAGAGTGCCATCTACCTGCAGAGGGGAATAAATAGCATTTATAGGTTCAGTGAGAGTGTTATGTGCTGGAAATGGCTCCCTGGATGCAGCCGGGGCTGGCCTTAGGGGTGGGCAACAAGGGTGACCACCCAGGGTGCTGTGGTCAGGAGGGATGCCAGGGCCTGTGCAGTGTCCTGGCTTGGTGGAGGGGGTGAGCGAGGTGGGCCAGCTCCCAGCCAGGGGAGGGACTGAAGTTGCAGGGGGCACCAAGGCCTGCATGGTGTCCGAGCCTGCCCGGGGGTGCAGGCAGGTGAGCCAGCTCCCAGCTGGGGGAGGGGCTGAAGTTGCAGAGGTTCACCCATGGTGCCATTTTCCATAAGGCCGGCCCTGAATGCAGCTCTCACCATGGTGTCAGAAAGTGAAATGCTTTGCCCTGCTATGATTCCTCCGTGTGGCTGACCAGAGTCACTTCTACAATGACCACATTTTAGTCCCTGCTGTAATTCAAATGAAAGGGAATATATATGAAAAGTGGAGCTTCTTGAGGGTGGCATGTACTAACTAAATACCCCTGTACTCACACCCCAGACACTGTTTCAATGCTGCTTATCCAAAAAGTGCCTTGTAAGGTATCACTTGAAAACTAATAGCGCACTGGTCATTAATATCATGGTAAAATGCATGTGTTAACATTATATGTGAAGTTATGAATTCCCTGTTGTGTTGTGACCTGCTGCTGAGGTCAGAGCACTGAACCAGGACTGCACAGCACACAGACACTTAAGATACTACGGTACATGCTTGTCTATTGACTGCTGGTGGCTGGGCTGTGAGCCACAGCAGCAGAGCATTTAAGGCACCCAAGGTTACAGGCAGGCAGTGGCAGAACCCCTTACTAGTCCGGATTGCACCCTAAAATGTGACACTAAGAAGAATAAAGAGAGCATGGAAATCAAAATGGGCTCCCTCAATGAAGTAGCTAGCAAAGACTTGCCCAGATGTATCTCCTTTTTGTGTGACTGTCCTTTGCATTGAATAAAAACTGCTCAGCTGTGTGCCATAAGCGCTACACGGTTAACATCTAGTAGAGATTCTTCTTTAACTCAAATGTAAGGTTAGAATGCACTCAGGGGAATCTGGTAGAGCATACAGTGGAGCAGGAGCTCTGACATCCTCTAAGAAGATACAGCATACACTCCCCCTCTTGCCTCAAGATAGCTGCATGTGCTGGTGCGAAGTGCTAGATGGATCCAGACTCTTACATTTGATCTGGGGAATCTGGCACTAAGAACATAAGAATGCCCATGGTGGGTCAGACCAATGGTCCATCTAGCCCACATCCTGTCTTCTGACAGTAGTCAGTCCCAGATGCTTCACAGGGAATGAACAGGGCAATTATCAAGTGATCCATCCGCTGTCATCCAGTCCCAGATTCTGACAGTCAGAGGTTTAGGGACACCGAGAGCATGTGGTTGCATTCCTGGCCATCCTGGCTAATAGCCATTGATGGACCTATTCCTCCAAAACTTATCTAATTCTTTTTTGAGCCCACTTACACTTTTGGTTTTCACAATATCCCCTGGCAATGAGTTCCACAGTTTGACTGTGCATTGTGTTAAGAAGTACTTCCTTATGTTTGTTTTAAACCTACCGCCTATTAATTTCATTGGGAGACCCCTAGGTCTTGTGTTATGTGAAGAGGTAAGTAATACTTCCTTATTCATTATCTTCACACCATTCATGATTTTATACACCTCAATCATAGCCTTCCTTAGTCATCTCTTTTCTAAGCTGAACAGTCCCAGTCATGGTTTTTTTTCTTTAATCTCTCCTCACATGGAAGCTCTTCCATATCCCTAATCATTTGTTGCCCTTTTCCAATTCTAATATATCTATTTGTGGGATAGCGTGACCCGATCTGCATGCAGCATTCAAGATGTGGATTTATGTATATACTGCCATTGAGATATTCTGTCTTATCTATCCCTTTCCGAAAGGTTCCTAACATTGTTAGCTTTTTTGATGACTGCTGCACATTGAGTGGATATTATCACCGTTGGCAAGCTTAGCCTAATGCAGTGTCTGTGATTCCCCAACTAACAGAAGTCTCTGGGGGATTATTTTTTTTTGAAGTTACTTCTTAGGTTAGCATTTCAAGAAGTAAAGCATAAACAGTAACACAAGCTGTTTCAATGACTGCATATTCAAACTTTCCAACAGCTTAACAGTCTGAAAACATGGACCTAAGAGGAAAGGACTCTTATGCATTGCTGCTTGAAAATGATAGGTTGCGGTCAAGTGAAAAGGCCATCAGTTGTGTCTATGCCCCTATGATTCTTAACTAGTCACTAAAATCTATGAAGCTTGTCACAAAACAGTATATTCCACATCTGCTTCTGCTTCCTAGGAACCTGGCGTAGTCAGTGCCTTTTAATATTTTTTTTTTCCCTCTGGGATTCTTCAGTACAGCTGGAGCTACATTATCTGCATATAAAAAGGAGACTTATGAGATGTGCAAACATATGCATTACAACTAACCAGCCCCGGACCTGCTGCGACCAGAGGCATCCCTCCCCCAGCCCTGGACCAGGTCTGCCGCGGCTGGGGTAGGAGTGCCTATCCCATGGCTCCAACCCCGGGGCTGCCACAGTGGGGAGGGGTGCCTCTCCACCCCACCCCCCAGCCCAGGTGCTGCTGTGGGGAGAGAGAGCTGGGGGGAGTCCTCCCAGCCCCATCCCAGAACCCGCACTCCTAGCCGGAGCCCCTCACCCCCCCCACACCCCAACCCTCTGCCCCAACCCTGAGCCCTCATCCCCCCACCCCCGAGCCTGAAGCCCAACCCTCTGCCCCATCCCTGAACTCCTCATCCCTGAGCCCACCCCAGAGCCCGCACCCCCAGCCGGAGCTCTCACACCCCTGCACCCCAACCCTCTGCCCCAGCCCTGAGCCCCCTCCCAAACTCCGAACACCTCGGCACCAGCCCCACCACATGAATTTTGTTATGTGCACCAATATGAAGGTAATGTGTCACACATCACCTCCATATTGGTGCGCATAACATTCATTCTGCATGTGTGGGGGGGGAAATAGAGGGAACACTGCTTGTGAGGTATCATTTGAAAACTCAATAGGCTGCTCATTATTGTCTTGGTTAACGTATTTGTGGCAACATTGTATGTGAAGTTATAAGATTCCACTGTATGTTGTTGTTAACACATGTTCCAAACTGAGGTTGGCAAACAAGTCTATCTTAAACAAGGAAATGTGTGCTCTGCTTAATTTGCATTTAAACAGAGTCATGAAGTAGGAAGGGAAACAAAGGAAGAGCAAGCAGTGGATGAAAAAAAGCAGCAGGGAACATCCTTCCCCCCATAGACTTTTTGTTTCCTGGTGCCCAGCTGGAAATGTTTTTTGTTTTTTTGTTATTTTTTTTAAGAGCGGGACCGAAACTATAAAAAGGAGGGTCTAACACCTCAAGGCACTCCTCTCACGCTCCCTGCCCATTACATTCACGGCCTCTGAAGTGACAAATGAAGCATTTGTTGAATTCTGGAAGAAAGGGCCCTAACCTAAGAAGTCTGATCAGTAGGACTACTGAAAGCATATGGTGAGAGAACTTTACTTTGAATTTAACATAGTTTAAGTTAGGCGCCAGTTGCATTTTAATCTTTATTTTTCTTGTAAACATTTCTGACTTTTTATGCCTCATTACTTGTGCTTATTTAAAATATATCTTTGTAGTGTATAAACATGTTTTGTTTCATTTAATCCAGTATGTTTAAATTGAAGTGTTTGGAAACTCCATTTGTGTTGGGTAAGTTATATGCATATTTCTATTAAAGAAATAACGGATTTAATAGAACTTGTATTGTCCAGGAGAGGGCTTGGTAGTACAGGACATAGATTTTCCTCCAGAAATGTAAGACTGGGGGTGTGGTAGGGTCACCCTGCAGTATAACCAAGGCTGGTGAGAGCTCGAGTGTAACCCAAGAGTGGTTGGCAGGCTGCAGTTACACACAGACATCCAGCATGTGGCTTTCATGCTGGAAATCTGTTTGTGAGTGGCCCAGGTGGGAGCTACGTCAGCAAGGCATTGTAAGGCACCCAAGGTTGCAGAGCAAGGGTGGCATGGCTGCTCATTTGATTGTACCCTGCTGTGGCACAATCATGCATCACTTAACCCTTCTAACAAACTTTGTGCTTTCCAGCTTGTAAAAGACCACATTAAAAGCCAAGTCACTCTGAAACCCAGGCTTTCTGTTCCTGAGAGCCATTTTAGGACAGGAAATGGCATATAACACCGAAGACTCTCTAGCATTATTGATCTGAGGCTCTGAAATCTAGTTGATTAGTAACTAGAGCCTTGCATGATGTCAAGTATCAGGGGGGTAGCCGTGTTAGTCTGTATCTACAAAAACAACCAGGAGTCTGGTGGCACCTTAAAGACTAAAGATTTATTTGGGCATAAGCTTCATCTGTGTATCTGAAGAAGTGAGGTTTTTACCCATGAAAGCTTATGCCCAAATAAATCTGTTAGTCTTTAAGGTGCCACCAGACTCCTTGTTGTTTTAGTAACTAGAGTTACTCAAACATCACCACGTGTTCTTTTTATCTATACATCCTACATAATTACCATATTGGAGCCTCCACACTGTCAGCCAATTAATGTGCTGCTTGTCATAATTCAGAGCAACTGCACCTGTATTTGCCCTCTATGGTCCACCAAGGGCACCCACTCTAGGCTTCCAGCTCCTCACTGTCATTTGGACCTACATGTCTGTCTCTCTCCTTACTGGGTGTTTTCCAGTCTGCATAGTCCCTTGCCTACACTGTGAGTTTCCCAGCAAGTCTGGCTGCCTAAGCAGGCCTGCTTTGCTTTCTCCTCAGATGTTATAAACAGCATAATTGCACACAATTAAGTTACCGCACAGCTCTTTCTAAGCAAGCATGTTTATTCTTAAGGTGAGAGCATTACAGAGAAAACATGAACACAATGAAGGAATCTATACGCATGCTAATAAGCTTTCCTGAGACCACCCCAACTCCAACAAGGGCTCTCGCAGATGTCAATCCTTCAACCCCCATCAAGGGCTTTTTCTGTGGTACCCAGTTTAACACCTTTTACTCAGAACAAGCACAGCCATGTATCTGAGAGTCACTCTTTTATGCAGTTTGGGCCACTGATCAGTAGACAAAGGTCACTGCTCAAAGTGAAGTTTCAAAAGGCTGAGTTTTGCATAACCAGAGGGGGCATGTTTGCATACACATCCCTCTAGAGATTTCCTGGGGAAACACACAACTTTAAACATTCATACTTGTCTGGCCCTTTGTTTCAAATAGTTCTTTGAAGCTCAGAACACTTCCCATGGTTTACATTAGTCATGTCCTCCCGCCCCACCCCCGAGAAGTAACCCACAATAATACATAAACTTTCCATTTAAATTGTAAAGCAACTTAAATGTAATTCAGTAAGATTTAACTTAACTCAGTCGGATTTCTCAAGGAAAGTGCTGTATATTGCTGTAGCTGGCACACTGCCTATAGGACCAATTATGCAAAGACTTATGCATGGGAATAATTTTACTCATATACTCGTCTTCAAGATCAGGCTATGGTGTATATTTGATATATTGATATTGCCAATTATATACCAGAGCTATTGTATACATTTAACAATTCTCAGAAAATATATGGCTTGTCTTGATGTTAATTCAATCAGATGCCTCTGGGGCTCTAATTGGGACAGTACACGGCAGTATGGCATCCTGGCTCCTCTCCCATGTTGCTGCCTTGTTCTCAATAATCTTGGCTCACAAGTAGATGGTGGCGGGAGACTCTCTCTGTTTTCTTTGCCAAAAGAATATTGAAAACATGACTTGAGGGTCATTTAACACAGAGACATCTGCCTGAGTTTTGCAGAGACTCTGAATCAATAGCTGTTAGTCTAGGTCTACACTTACAGAAGCATGGAGAGTACATACACACCGGGCCATCCTTACCCATACGCAAAGTACGCAGCTGCGTGGGGCACCAAATTTCCTGCTGCCCTGCACAGCTGCATGCTGCTCCAGCCCCTGCTCCGGCTCTCGCCCAGGGCCCCCCCCCCCCCCGCCTCTTCCCACCCCCGCCCCAGCCCCGCCCCCACTTCCCTGAGGACTCCAGAAGCGGCCCCAGCCTGCTCCAATCCCCTGGCTCCCAGCTGCACTGCCGGCGAGTGCTGGGGGGCAGTTCCCCCCTCCCCCCAAGCCTGGGAGCCAGGGGAACAGAGCAGGTTGGGGCCAGGTCACTCCACTTCCCACAGGAAGTGGCCATCCCCCCTCCCCCAGTCCCTCACGGAGGCCTGGGGCCAGGCCCCCCACTCACCCCTGTGGAAGCCTGGGGCGGAGCCCCACACAGCTCCCCTGCAGAGGCGTGGGGCCAGCCCTCCCTCCCATGTAGGCCTGGGGCCCCACAAGCCCCCTGCAGGGGGGCTGCATAGGGCACCAAAATAGCTAGGGACGGCCCCGCATACACAGCACACACCCCTAGTGTGGTATACATAGCAGTGTCGATGGTGAAGCACACAGAGTAAAGACAAGCCAGAACCTTAGTATATGTGCCCTACATGGCTCTCCACACACCCAAGCAGTGCCTCCCGCATCTGTACTGCTGGTTTCAGGCCGGGGATACAGCGCCACGGTGCCAGCCTAGACATCCTGGTCGATTACAGCGCAGTGACTGGCCTCCGGGAGGTGTCCCACAATGCCTGTTCTTGCCTCTCTGGTCATCAGTTTGAACTCTACTGCCCTGCCCTCAGGTGACCAACCATCCGCCCCACCCCGTAAATTCCTTTGGACTTTTGAAAGTTCCCTTCTTGCTTGCTCGGTGATGCATGCAGTAGTTTCAAGCAACAGAGGGTCCTGTGGCACCTTTGAGACTAACAGAAGTACTGGGAGCATAAGCTTTCGTGGGTAAGAACCTCACTTCTTCAGATGCAAGTAATGGAAATCTCCAGAGGCAGGTATATATCAGTGTGGAGATAACGAGGTTAGTTCAATCAGGGAGGGTGAGGTGCTCTGCTAGCAGTTGAGGTGTGAACACCAAGGGAGGAGAAACTGTTTCTGTAGTTGGATAGCCATTCACAGTCTTTGTTTAATCCTGATCTGATGGTGTCAAATTTACAAATGAACTGGAGCTCAGCAGTTTCTCTTTGGAGTCTGGTCCTGAAGTTTTTTTGCTGTAAGATGGCAACCTTTACATCTGCTATTGTGTGGCCAGGGAGGTTGAAGTGTTCTCCTACAGGTTTTTGTATATTGCCATTCCTGATATCTGACTTGTGTCCATTTATCCTCTTGCGTAGTGACTGTCCAGTTTGGCCAATGTACATAGCAGAGGGGCATTGCTGGCATATGATGGCATATATAACATTGGTGGACGTGCAGGTGAATGAGCCGGTGATGGTGTAGCTGATCTGGTTAGGTCCAGTGATGGTGTTGCTGGTGTAGATATGTGGGCAGAGTTGGCATCGAGGTTTGTTGCATGGGTTGGTTCCTGAGTTAGAGTTGTTATGGTGCGGTCCGTGGTTGCTGGTGAGAATATGTTTAAGGTTGGCAGGTTGTCTGTGGGCGAGGACTGGCCTGCCTCCCAAGGTCTGTGAAAGTGAGGGATCATTGTCCAGGATGGGTTGTAGATCACTGATGATGCGTTGGAGAGGTTTAAGCTGAGGACTGTAGGTGATGGCCAGTGGAGTTCTGTTGGTTTCTCTTCTGGGCCTGTCTTGTAGCAGGAGGCTTCTGGGTACACGTCTGGCTCTGTTGATTTGTTTCTTTATTTCCTTGTGTGGGTATTGTAGTTTTGAGAATGCTTGGTGAAGATCTTGTAGGTGTTGGTCTCTGTCTGAGGGGTTGGAGCAGATGCGATTGTACCTCAGTGCTTGGCTGTAGACGATGGATCGTGTGGTGTGACCGGGGTGGAAGCTGGAGGCATGAAGGTAGGCGTAGCGGTCGGTGGGTTTTCGGTATAGGGTGGTGTTAATGTGGCCATCGCTTATTTGTACGGTGGTGTCCAGGAAGTGGACCTCCCGTGTAGATTGGTCCAGGCTGAGGTTGATGGTGGGGTGGAAGCTGTTGAAAGCATGGTGGAATTCTTCCAGGGCCTCCTTCCCATGGGTCCAGATGATGAAGATGTCATCAATATAGCGTAGGTAGAGAAGGGGCATGAGTGGACGGGAGCTGAGGAAGCGTTGTTCCAGGTCAGCCATAAAAATGTTGGCATATTGTGGGGCCATGCGGGTGCCCATAGCGGTGCCACTGGTCTGGAGGTATATATTGTCACCAAATTTGAAATAATTGTGCATGAGGATAAAGTCACAGAGCTCAGCAATAAGTTGTGCTGTGTCATCATCAGGGATACTGTTCCTGACAGCTTGTATTCCATCTGTATGTGGGATGTTTGTGTAGAGAGCCTCTACATCCATGGTGGCTAGGATGGTGTTTTCTGGGAGGTCACCAATGCATTGTAGTTTCCTCAGGAAATCTGTGGTGTCACGGAGATAGCTGGGAGTGCTGGTGGCGTAGGGTCTGAGTAGGGAGTCCACATATCCAGACAGTCCTTCAGTGAGAGTGCCAATGCCCGAGATGATGGGGCGTCCAGGGTTTCCAGGTTTGTGGATCTTAGGTAGTAGATAGAATAACCCCGGTCGGGGCTCTAAGGGTATGTTGATTTGTTCCTGAGTTAGTGTAGGGAGTGTCCTGATTAGATGGTGTAGTTTCTTAGTGTATTCCTCAGTGGGATCTGAGGAAAGCGGCCTGTAGAATTGGGTATTGGAGAGTTGTCTGGCAGCCTCCTTCTGGTAGTCAGACCTGTTCATGATGACAACAGCACCTCCTTTATCAGCCTCTTTGATGATAATGTCAGGGTGGTTTCTGAGGCTGTGGATGGCATTGCGTTCTGCACGACTTAGGTTATGAGGCAAGCGATGTTGTTTTTCCACAATTTCTGCCTGTGCACGTCGGCGGAAGCATTCTATGTATAGGTCCAGACTGTCATTTCAACCCTCAGGAGGAGTCCATGTGGAGTTCTTCTTCCTGTGTTGTTGGTGGGAGGGTATCTGTGTATCAGTGCGCTGTTCAGTGTTATCATGAAAGTATTCTTTGAGTCGGAGGCGGCGAAAGTAGGCTTCCAGATCACCACAGAACTGTATCATGTTCGTGGGGGTGCTGGGGCAAAAGGAGAGTCCCCGAGATAGGACAGACTCTTCTGCTGGGTTGAGTGTGTAGCTGGATAAATTGACGATATTGCTGGGTGAGTTAGGGGTACCCCTGTTGTGGCCCCATGTGGCAGGTAGGATTTTAGACAGCTTACGGTCCTTTTTCCTTTGTAGAGAGGTGAAGTGTGTAATGTAGATCTCCTGTCTTATTTTAGTAAAGTCCGTTTGTGTGGAGGGTTGGTTATTTATGAGAGTCTCCAGGTTGGAGAGCTCTTTCTTGATGTTTTTCTGTTTGCTGTATAGGATGCTGATCAGGTGGTTCCTCAGTTTCTTTGATAACGTATGGCATAATCTCTCACTGTGGTCTGTGCAGTATGTAGATAGCAATGGATTTTTCACCTTCAGTCCATTTGGTATGATGTCCATCTGTTTGCATTTGGAAAGGAAGATGATATCTGTCTGTATTTGTGCAAGTTTCTTCATGAGGTTGATAGATTTCCATTCCATACGGCTAAATGCAGTGCCTTGCATGGTGTCAAGTATCAGAGGGGTAGCCGTGTTAGTCTGAATCTGTAAAAAGCAACAGAGGGTCCTGTGGCACCTTTGAGACTAACAGAAGTACTGGGAGCATAAGCTTTCGTGGGTAAGAACCTCACTTCTTCAGATGCAAGTAATGGAAATCTCCAGAGGCAGGTATATATCAGTGTGGAGATAACGAGGTTAGTTCAATCAGGGAGGGTGAGGTGCTCTGCTAGCAGTTGAGGTGTGAACACCAAGGGAGGAGAAACTGTTTCTGTAGTTGGATAGCCATTCACAGTCTTTGTTTAATCCTGATCTGATGGTGTCAAATTTACAAATGAACTGGAGCTCAGCAGTTTCTCTTTGGAGTCTGGTCCTGAAGTTTTTACCAAATGGACTGAAGGTGAAAAATCCATTGCTATCTACATACTGCACAGACCACAGTGAGAGATTATGCCATACGTTATCAAAGAAACTGAGGAACCACCTGATCAGCATCCTATACAGCAAACAGAAAAACATCAAGAAAGAGCTCTCCAACCTGGAGACTCTCATAAATAACCAACCCTCCACACAAACGGACTTTACTAAAATAAGACAGGAGATCTACATTACACACTTCACCTCTCTACAAAGGAAAAAGGACCGTAAGCTGTCTAAAATCCTACCTGCCACATGGGGCCACAACAGGGGTACCCCTAACTCACCCAGCAATATCGTCAATTTATCCAGCTACACACTCAACCCAGCAGAAGAGTCTGTCCTATCTCGGGGACTCTCCTTTTGCCCCAGCACCCCCACGAACATGATACAGTTCTGTGGTGATCTGGAAGCCTACTTTCGCCGCCTCCGACTCAAAGAATACTTTCATGATAACACTGAACAGCGCACTGATACACAGATACCCTCCCACCAACAACACAGGAAGAAGAACTCCACATGGACTCCTCCTGAGGGTCGAAATGACAGTCTGGACCTATACATAGAATGCTTCCGCCGACGTGCACAGGCAGAAATTGTGGAAAAACAACATCGCTTGCCTCATAACCTAAGTCGTGCAGAACGCAATGCCATCCACAGCCTCAGAAACCACCCTGACATTATCATCAAAGAGGCTGATAAAGGAGGTGCTGTTGTCATCATGAACAGGTCTGACTACCAGAAGGAGGCTGCCAGACAACTCTCCAATACCCAATTCTACAGGCCGCTTTCCTCAGATCCCACTGAGGAATACACTAAGAAACTACACCATCTAATCAGGACACTCCCTACACTAACTCAGGAACAAATCAACATACCCTTAGAGCCCCGACCGGGGTTATTCTATCTACTACCTAAGATCCACAAACCTGGAAACCCTGGACGCCCCATCATCTCGGGCATTGGCACTCTCACTGAAGGACTGTCTGGATATGTGGACTCCCTACTCAGACCCTACGCCACCAGCACTCCCAGCTATCTCCGTGACACCACAGATTTCCTGAGGAAACTACAATGCATTGGTGACCTCCCAGAAAACACCATCCTAGCCACCATGGATGTAGAGGCTCTCTACACAAACATCCCACATACAGATGGAATACAAGCTGTCAGGAACAGTATCCCTGATGATGACACAGCACAACTTATTGCTGAGCTCTGTGACTTTATCCTCATGCACAATTATTTCAAATTTGGTGACAATATATACCTCCAGACCAGTGGCACCGCTATGGGCACCCGCATGGCCCCACAATATGCCAACATTTTTATGGCTGACCTGGAACAACGCTTCCTCAGCTCCCGTCCACTCATGCCCCTTCTCTACCTACGCTATATTGATGACATCTTCATCATCTGGACCCATGGGAAGGAGGCCCTGGAAGAATTCCACCATGCTTTCAACAGCTTCCACCCCACCATCAACCTCAGCCTGGACCAATCTACACGGGAGGTCCACTTCCTGGACACCACCGTACAAATAAGCGATGGCCACATTAACACCACCCTATACCGAAAACCCACCGACCGCTACGCCTACCTTCATGCCTCCAGCTTCCACCCCGGTCACACCACACGATCCATCGTCTACAGCCAAGCACTGAGGTACAATCGCATCTGCTCCAACCCCTCAGACAGAGACCAACACCTACAAGATCTTCACCAAGCATTCTCAAAACTACAATACCCACACAAGGAAATAAAGAAACAAATCAACAGAGCCAGACGTGTACCCAGAAGCCTCCTGCTACAAGACAGGCCCAGAAGAGAAACCAACAGAACTCCACTGGCCATCACCTACAGTCCTCAGCTTAAACCTCTCCAACGCATCATCAGTGATCTACAACCCATCCTGGACAATGATCCCTCACTTTCACAGACCTTGGGAGGCAGGCCAGTCCTCGCCCACAGACAACCTGCCAACCTTAAACATATTCTCACCAGCAACCACGGACCGCACCATAACAACTCTAACTCAGGAACCAACCCATGCAACAAACCTCGATGCCAACTCTGCCCACATATCTACACCAGCAACACCATCACTGGACCTAACCAGATCAGCTACACCATCACCGGCTCATTCACCTGCACGTCCACCAATGTTATATATGCCATCATATGCCAGCAATGCCCCTCTGCTATGTACATTGGCCAAACTGGACAGTCACTACGCAAGAGGATAAATGGACACAAGTCAGATATCAGGAATGGCAATATACAAAAACCTGTAGGAGAACACTTCAACCTCCCTGGCCACACAATAGCAGATGTAAAGGTTGCCATCTTACAGCAAAAAAACTTCAGGACCAGACTCCAAAGAGAAACTGCTGAGCTCCAGTTCATTTGTAAATTTGACACCATCAGATCAGGATTAAACAAAGACTGTGAATGGCTATCCAACTACAGAAACAGTTTCTCCTCCCTTGGTGTTCACACCTCAACTGCTAGCAGAGCACCTCACCCTCCCTGATTGAACTAACCTCGTTATCTCCACACTGATATATACCTGCCTCTGGAGATTTCCATTACTTGCATCTGAAGAAGTGAGGTTCTTACCCACGAAAGCTTATGCTCCCAGTACTTCTGTTAGTCTCAAAGGTGCCACAGGACCCTCTGTTGCTTTTTACAGATTCAGACTAACACGGCTACCCCTCTGATACTTGGCAGTAGTTTCAGTGCATTTTTCCAGGTGGCCATGCCTGCTCCACACACTAGGCGATCCCCCCGGGGTAGTATATCCCTACTGCTATATTCTTATTATTAGAGCATGGAATTACTGTCCATAGAGATTTTATGGTACAGTTTGGTTCATGTAAAGTGTCACAGAACACTATTACTGAAAAATTGCTTACTTTCTCATTACCATATAATTACAAAATAAATCAATTGGAATATAAATATTGTATTTACATTTCAATGCATAGAGCAATATAAACAAGTTATTGTCCGTATGAAATTTTAGTTTGTACTGACTTCTCTAGTGCTTTTTATGTAGCCTGTTGTAAAACTAGGCAAATATCTAGATGAGTTGATGTACCCCTGGAAGACTCCCAGTGCTACACATACTCCTGGTTGAGAACCACTGTCTGGGGGTGGAAGCTAAAGTGAGTGGACATGGAAATAGGAAGAGCTAGTTAAACTAAGGGCCAGATCCTGTGCAGAAAACTTTGTTTAGCTGTAGAAATCATTTTTAAAATCTGTCAAGTATTTATTCCACGAGGTCAAATTTCTAGATCCTGAATCCACAAGTTATACTGGTTTAAACAAGTACATCATGTTGCATTTGTAGTAACAAGAAATGCGCGTAATCTGGTTTTTGACAACATTGCTATCCCTCATGGATTAAAGGCATTGCTGTGATATGTGATTGTACTTAATGAGTTAAAACTTTAGCATTTATAATGGGTGGATTACTTATTCTTGTTTACCAAATAATAGTTTTGAATCTGTGGCTTCAATTAGATTTAATTACTTTCCCTATGGCTTTCAGTTAAGAATGGCTTTTAAAGGAGAAGCCCTTTTATTACATTTAAATTACTTTCCCTCTGCCTTGCAAGATAAAGGAGCACCTTTAGAGAGGATAACTACTAAACAGGGATGGATTCTAAACAAACATAAGGTAATTTAAGATTTTCCATACACAGAGCTGTTGAGTTACAAAGAGTTTGTTTCACACCTCCTCTGCAGACTTTCATCACTGCATGTGATTGATTTTCAATTAACCTAGTGATTCATATAGGTAAGATTAGAATTGAACTTCCGTTTAGTGATAAATTTGCAAAGCAGTCTAAGGAGTTATTGTTCATTGAAGTTGCACAGCAAAATACCTGCATTCTTACTTGAAAATTTAGGGATAAATATAAAACAAAACTCCCCACAATTATAGGCATTACTATGAGATGATTGACTGTGATATGGGTGTGTCCAAAGGTGAATTTGAACAGTTATTTCACAGTAATGTCCTCAAGAAAGGAATTGGAATCCTGTGGACCCCATTTAAAAAAAAATAGTCAAACGGTCTGTTTACACTTGGAAATTTAGCTAAATAGCTATTCCAGAATAATTATTCCAGAGTAATTCCCCAGGAAACACTCTCGTTCCAACTCCGGTTTGAATAAGGACTGGGAATGGCTGAGCCATTACAAACATTGAATCTATCTCCCCTTGTAAGTATTCTCACACTTGTTATCTAACTGTCTGTCTGTACTGGGCTAGCTTGATTATCACTTCAAAAGTTTTTTTTCTCTTAATTAATTGGCCTCTCAGAGGTGGTAAGACAACTCCCACCTGTTTATGCTCTCTGTATGTGTGTATATATATCTCCTCAATATATGTTCCATTCTATATGCATCCGAAGAAGTGGGCTGTAGTCCACGAAAGCTTATGCTCTAATAAATTTGTTAGTCTCTAAAGTGCCACAAGTCCTCCTGTTCTTCTTTTTTCTCTGAGTTAGCTTAATCCACTTCCTATGAGGTTACAGAATAGGATCCTCTATTATGACATAATGCTGTTTGCTTTTATGTAGAATCCTTTAGAAAAAGCTTCCCCTAACGTTTTACAGTAGGAATCAGCTACAAATGAAAGCAAAAAGGAAGGGTTTTAAGAGAAGACTAAAGTGCAGAAGTACCTTACTTACCATCTTTCAAGAGATTTACAAGGGTATTGCATTCTGGTTTTATAATCCGGCTGGGAATGCTTTTCTCTTTCTACCACTTAGTTAAGGTAAATTACATGTATGTGGCTACTTTTTGGCTGAAAAGACAGTGTACCAGGCAGCCTGTCTGAATTGCTACAGTTGGCAAAAGGAGTAGCCATAAATCAGTCTCTCTCTGAATGATATTTAAGGGCTAGTCTGCATTCAAAGCTCTACAGCAGCGCAGCTACAGCGCGTCTGGTGAAGACTCTGTATGCCTACGGGAGAGAGCCTCCCGTCAGTATAATAAAGCCACTGCTGCCCCATCATCTCAGGCATTGGCACCCTGATAGCAGGATTGTCTGGCTATGTAGACTCTCTCCTCAGGCCCTAAGCTATCAGCACTCCTAGCTATCTTCAAGACACCACTGACTTCCTGAGGAAACTACAATCCATTGATGATCTTCCAGAAAACACCATCCTGGCCACTATGGACGTAGAAGCCCTCTACATCAACATTCCACACAAAGATGGACTACAAGCTGTCAGGAACAGTATCCCTGATATTGTCACTGCAAACCTGGTGGCTGAACTTTGTGACTTTGTCCTCACCCACAACTATTTCACATTTGGGGACAATGTATACCTTCAAGTCAACAGCACTGCTATGGGTACCCGCATGGCCCCATGGTATGCCAACATTTTTATGGCTGACTTAGAACAACACTTCCTTAGCTCTTGTCCCCTAACGCCCCTACTCTACTTACGCTACATTGATGACATCTTCATCATCTGGACCCATGGAAAAGAAGCCCTTGAGGAATTCCACCATGATTTCAACAATTTCCATCCCACTATCAACCTCAGCCTGGACCAGTCCACACAAGAGATCCACTTCCTGGACACTACAGTGCTAATAAGTGATGGTCACATAAACACCACCCTATACTGGAAATCTACTGACCGCTATACTTACCTACATGCCTCCAGCTTTCATCCAGACCACATCACATGATCCATTGTCTACAGCCAAGCTCTAAGGCTCCAATCCCTCAGACAGAGACAAACACCTACAAGATCTCTATCAAGCATTCTTAAAATTACAATACACACCTGCTGAAGTGAAGAAATGGATTGACAGAGCCAGAAGAATACCCAGAAGTCACCTACTACAGGACAGGCCTAACAAAGAAAGTAACAGAACGCAACTAGCCATCACCTTCAGCCCCCCAACTAAAACCTCTCCAGCGCATCATCAAGGATCTACAATCTATCCTGAAGGATGATCCCTCACTCTCATAGATCTTGGGAGACAGGCCAGTCCTTGCTTACAGACAGCCCCCCAAACTGAAGCAAATACTCACTAGCAACCACACAACAAAAACACTAATCCAGGAACCTATCCTTGCAACAAAGCCCATTGCCAACTCTGTCCACATATCTATTCGAGAAACACCATCATGGGACCTAATCACATCAGCCACACCATCACAGGCTCGTTCATCTGCACATCTACCAAAGTGATATATGCCATCATGTGCCAGCAATACCCCTCTGCCATGTACATTGGCCAAACCGGAGAGTCTCTACGCAAAAGAATAACTGGACACAAATCAGACGTCAAGAATTATAACATTCAAAAACCAGTCGGAGAACATTTCAACCTCCCTGGTCACTCAATTACAGACCTCAAAGTCTCAATTCTTCAACAAAAAAACTTTAAAAACAGACTCCAACGAGAAACTGCAGAACTGGAATTAATTTGCAAACTGGACACCATTAAATTAGGCTTAAATAAGGACTGGGAGTGGATGGGTCATTATACAAAGTAAAAACTATTTCCCCGTGCTAATTTTCCCCCTACTGTTACTAACACTTTCTTGTCTCTGTTTGAAATGGGCCATCCTGATGATCACTACAAAAGTTTTTTTTTCTCCTGCTGATAATAGCCCACCTTAATTGATTAGTCTCATTAGAGTTGGTATGGCAACACCCATGTTTTCATGTTCTGTGTGTGTATATATAATATATATATCTTCCTACTGTATTTTCCACTGCATGCATCTGATGAAGTGGGCTGTAGCCCACAAAAGCTTATGCCCAAATAAATGTGTTAGTCTCACTACGAAATTAGGTCGAATTTATAGAAGCCGGTTTTATAGATATTGGTTTTATACAGTCGATTGTGTGTGTCCCCACATAAAATGCTCTAAGTGCATTAAGTCGGCGGACCGCATCCACAGTACCGAGGCTAGCGTCGACTTCCGGAGCATTGCACTGTGGGTAGCTATCCCACAGTTCCCGCAGTCTCCGCCGCCCATTGGAATTCTGGGTTGAGATCCCAATGCCTGATGATGCAAAACAGTGTCGCGGGGGGTTCTGGGTACATGTCAGGCCCCTCCCCCTCCGTCAGAGCAATGGCAGACAATCGATTCGCGACTTTTTACCTGGGTTACCTGTGCAGACAACATACCACGGCAAGCATGGAGCCCGCTCAGCTCAGCTCACCGTCACCATATGTCATCTGGGTGCCGGCAGACGTGGTACTGCATTGCTACACAGCAGCAGCTAATTGCCTTTTGGCAGTAGACAGTGCAGTATGACTGGTAGCCGTCATCAGCTATCTGGGTGCTGGCAGACATGGGGCTGCATTGCTACACAGCAGCAGCCCCTTGCCTTTTGGCAGTGGATGGTGTATTACGACTGGTATCTGTCATCGTCGTATTCCTCAGTGAGTTCAATCAGAGGCACCTGGGCAGACATGTTTTGTCTCCTGGCCTATTGAACCATCTTGACAATGATGGCTAGCAGTCGTAGTACATCATTTTCTGCCAAGCACCCAGAAGATGCCGATGGCTATCAGTCATGCTGCACCGTCTGCTGCCAGCTTAAGATGTAAAAAATAGATGGACCAGATTTGTTCTGTATTCATTTGCTTCCCCCTCCCTCCGTGAAATCAACGGCCTGCTAAACCCAGGGTTTTGAGTTCAATCTTTGGGGGGGCCATTCTGTGTGACAGTTGTTTGTGTTTCTTCCTGATGCACAGCCACCTTTGTTGATTTTTAATTCCCTGTACCTGTACGCCATGTCGTCAGTCACCCCTCCCTCCCTCCATCAGTTTCGCACCTTTTTTCAGACCAGACGCCATAGCACTGGGATCATGGAGCCCGCTCAGATCACCGCAGCAATTATGAGCACTATGAACACCACGCGCATTGTCCTGGAGTATATGTAGAGCCAGGACATACCAAAGCAAAGCCGAGGAGGCGATTGCAGTGCGGCGACGAGAGTGATGAGGAAATTGACATGGACATAGACCTCTCACAAAGTACGGGCCCCAGCAATGTGCAAATCATGGTGTTACTGGGGCAGGTTCATGGCGTGGAACGCCAATTTTGGGCCCGGGAAACAAGCACAGACTGGTGGGACCGCATCGTGTTGCAGGTATGGGACGATTCCCAGTGGATGCGAAACTTTCGCATGCGTAAGGGCACTTTCATGGAACTTTGTGACTTGCTTTCCCCTGCCCTGAAGCACCAGAATACCAGGATGAGAGCAGTCCTCACAGTTGAGAAGCGAGTGACGATAGCCCTGTGGAAGCTTGCAACGCCAGACAGCTACCGGTCAGTCGGGAATCAATTTGGAATGGGCAAATCTACTGTGGGGGCTGCTGTGATCCAAGTTGCCAGGGCAATCAAAGACCTGGTGATATCAAGGGTAGTGACTCTGGGAAACGTGCAGGTCATAGTGGATGGCTTTGCTGCAATGGGATTCCCAAACTTTGGTGGGGCGATAGACGGAACCCATATCCCTATCTTGGCACCGGAGCACCAAGCCACCGAGTACATAAACCGCAAGGGATACTCTTCAATGCTGCTGCAAGCCCTGGTGGATCACAAGGGACGTTTCACCAACATCTACGTGGGATGGCCGGGAAAGGTACATGATGCTCGCGTCTTCAGGCACTCTGGTCTGTTTCGAAAGCTGGAGGAAGGGACTTTCTTCCCGGACCAGAAAATAACCATTGGGGATGTTGAAATACCTATTGTTATCCTTGGGGACCCAGCCTACCCCTTAATGTCATGGCTCATGAAGCCGTACACAGGCAGCCTGGACAGTAGTCAGGACCTGTTCAACTATAGGCTGAGCAAGTGCCGAATGTTGGTGCAATGTGCATTTGGACGTTTAAAAGTGTGCTGGCGCAGCTTACTGACTCAGATAGACCTCAGCGAACCAATATCCCCATTGTTATTGCTGCTTGCTGTGCGCTTCACAATATCTGTGAGAGTAAGGGGGAGACATTTATGGCGGGGTGGGAGGTTGAGGCAAATCGCCTGGCTGCTGATTACGTGCAGCCAGACACCAGGGTGGTTAGAAGAGTACAGCAGGGCGCGGTGTGCATCAGAGAAGCTTTGAAAACCAGTTTTGTGACTGGACAGGCTACGGTGTGAAACTTCTGTTTGTTTCTCCTTGATGAACCCTCCGTCCCCCTCCCCCGGTTCACTCTACTTCCCTGTAAACCAACCACCACACCCTCCCCTCCCCCCTTCGAGCACCGCTTGCAGAGGCAATAAAGTCATTGTTACTTCTAATTCATGCATTCTTTATTAATTCATCACACAACTAGGGGGATAATTGCCAAGGTAGCCCGGGATGGGTGGGGGAGGAGGGAAGGAAAAGGACACACTGCAGTTTAAAACTTTAACTCTTATTGAAGGCCAGCCTTCTGATGCTCGGGCAATCATCTGGGGTGGAGTGACTGGGTGGCCGGAGGCCCCCCCCCACCGTGTTCTTGGGTGTCTGGGTGAGGAGGCAATGGGACTTGGGGAGGAGGGCTGTTGGTTACACAGGGGCTGTAGCGGCAGTCTCTGCTCCTGCTGCCTTTCCTGCAGGTCAACCATACGCTGGAGCATATCAGTTTGATGCTCCAGCAGCCGGAGCATCGACTCTTGCCTTCTGTCTGCAAGCTGACGCCACCTATCATCTTCAGCCCACCAATTGCTCTGTTCAGCCCGTGATTCATCCCGCCACCTCTCCTCTCGTTCATATTGTGCTTTTTTGCACTCTGACATTGACTGGCTCCATGCATTCTGCTGTGCTCTTTCAGCGTGGGAGGACATCTGGAGCTCCGTGAACATATCCTGAGTCCGCCATTTTCTCCATCTAATCTTCGATAGCCTCTGCGAAGAAGAAACATTTGCAGCTGGTGGAGGAGAAGGGAGAGGTGGTTAAAAAAGACACATTTTAGAGAACAATGGGTACACTCTTTCACGTTAAATTTTGCTGTTCACATTACACAGCACATGTGCTTTTGTTACAAGGTCGCATTTTTCCTCTTATATTGAGGGCCTGCCGGTTTGGTGTGAGAGATCACTCACGCAGTGCCAGGCAACAGAATTCGGCTTGCAGGCAGCCATGGTAAGCCACAGTCTTTTGGCTTTTTTAACCTTCATAACATGTGGGAATGGTTTCAAACAGCAGCGCCCTCATTTCCCATACCAAGGACCCATTGGGTTGGCCATTTAAAATGGGTTTGCAATGTAAAAGGAGGGGCTGGGGTTTCCGGGTTAACATGCAGCACAAACCCAACTACCCCACCCACACACACACACACACACCCAATTATCGGGGATGATCACTTCACCCCTCCCCCCCACCACGTGGCTAACAGCGGGGAACATTTCTGTTCAGCCGAGCAGGAACGGGCACCTCTGAATGTCCCCTTAATAAAATCACCCCATTTCAACCAGGTGACCGTGAATGATATCACTTTCCTGAGGATAACAAAGAGAGATAAGGAATGGATGTTGTCTGCATGCCAGCAAACACCGGGACCATACGCTGCCATACTTTGTTATGCAATGATTCCAGACTACGTGCTACTGGCCTGGCGTGGTAAAGTGTCCTACCATGGCAGACGGGATAAGGCAGCCCTCCCCAGAAACCTTTTGCAAAGGGTTTGGGAGTACATGAAGGAGAGCTTTCTGGAGATGTCCCTGGAGGATTTCCGTTCCATCCCCATACACGTTAACAGACTTTTCCAGTAGCTGTACTGGCCGCGATTGCCAGGGCAAATTAATCATTAATCATTAAACACGCTTGCTTTTAAACCATGTGTAATATTTACAAAGGTACACTCACCAGAGGTCCCTTGTGTGCCCTCAGAGTCTGGGAGCATGCCTTGGGTGAGTTCGGGGGTTACTGGTTCCAGGTCCAGGGTGATAAATATATCCTGGCTGTTGGGGAAACCGGTTTCTCTGCTTCCTTGCTGTGAGCTAACTTCATTGTCTTCATCATCATCATCATCTTCCGTGTACCCCGAACCCGCTTCCCTGTTGCGTGTTTCTCCATTGATGGAGTCAAAGCACAGGGTTGGGGTGGTGGTGGCTGCACCCCCTACCATGGCATGCAGCTCCACGTAGAAGCGGCATGTTTGCAGCTCTGCCCCAGACCTTCTGTTTGCCTCTCTGGCTTTGTGGTAGGCTTGCCTTAGCTCCTTAATTTTCACGCGGCACTGCTGTGCGTCCCCAAGCCGGTAGTGCTGGGGCAGCTCAGCTCTTAAACAGAGCCGAAGAGTCAGGGGAGGAGCAGAGCCTCCAGCTGCGGCGGCTCTGCTCCTCCCCGACTCTTCGGCTCTGTTTAAGAGCCGGGCTGCCCGAGCGCTACCGGCTTCGGGCAGCCCCCGTGCCCCCGGACCCTGTGCCGCCGGAGCCCAGGAGGGAAAGTGCCCGGCTGGGGGCGCAGGGTCTGGGGGCTGCCCGGCAAACCGTGAAGCCGGTAGCGCTTGGGCAGCCCTTTCCGCATGGCTGGGAGTGGGAGGGAGGAGGGGGCAGAGTTAGGGCGGGGAAGGGGCGGGGTTAGGGCGGGGCTAGGGTGGGGAAATGGGAGGGGCCAGGGCCCGTGGAGGGTCCTCTTTTTTTATTTATTAGATATGGTAACCCTATCATCTCCCCATATGGCGAGTAGATCCCATACCTCCCGTTCTGTCCATGCTGGAGCTCTTTTGCGATCCTGGGACTCCATCATGGTTACCTGTGCTGATGAGCTCTGCGTGGTCACCTGTGCTCTCCACGCTGGGCAAACAGGAAATGAAATTCAAAAGTTCGCGGGGCTTTTCCTGTCTACCTGGTCAGTACATCTGATTGAGAGTGCTGTCCAGAGCGGTCACAATGAAGCACTTTGGGATAGCTCCCGGAGGCCAATAACATCGAATTCCGTCCACACTACCCCAAATCCGACCCGCAAAGGCTGATTTTAGCGCTAATCCCCTCGTCGGAGGTGGAGTAAAGAAACCGGTTTAAAGGGCCCTTTAAGTCGAAAGAAAGGGCTTCATCGTGTGGACGTGTCCAGGCTTAATTCGATTTAACGCTGCTAAAGTCGATTTAAACTCGTAGTGTAGACCAGGCCTAAAGTGCTACAAGTACTCCTCATTTTTTTTTAGTTACATGATCACAGTTCCCAATCCCAATCTCCCACCCCCAGCTCTTGGTCCAGTCTCAGGGCCCACCGGCACATTGTCCCAGTGTCATTCTCCATCAAATCCCAGCTCACCCCCACACTCACCAAATCTGTCTCCTCCCTACCCCTGACCCATTTCTAGTCCCAGTCTCCTACCTTGAGTCCCCATCTGATTTCAGTCTTTCTTTCCCTGGCTCCCACTCCCATTTTTCTTGCTCAGTCAGTCCTAGTGTCCACCCTCTCTGCTTTAAGTCCCAATCCCTCCAGCCTCCTTGTCCCAATTTACTTTGGCCCACCTGGTCTTCCTGTTGTTCCCTCTGCATTTGAGTCAAGCAGCTTCTTCCGATGCTGCTGAACATCAAGTGAACACTGAGAGCACAGAAGATGTAGGCTCCCTACTCATGGTTCCACTGACTAGCCCTGGCATAGCCTGTTGCAGCCCAGAGTTGTAATTGCAGGGAAAAGTCTTCCTCAGTTCTGAGCTGGAGCATGTCTAATGCAGCTAGAGTCTTTGGAGATTCCAGATGTGACGCTCTAGTGAGCATGGGCAAACTGTTATTTTTCAAAGGCTTATAACTTGGCCAAATGTACGTGGATTTTCACATGGATGGCAAAAGGCACATCTCTGACAAAAAGGTCACCTCCCAGCCAAATTTCAAGTCCCTTCTCTAAAGCAAGGTGTACTAGAACTTCTCCCCAAAAAAAAACCACAACCCACCTTTCCAGAATTTTTTAGCACAGGCAAAACCATATATTTTTCCCTAGCCTCCTTCCCAGGAACGTCTGAACTATTTTGGCTGAAATTCTTTTTAAAAAATCAGCTTGAGGCAGACAACCTGGCATGGAAAATTTCAGCCCAAAGGGCTTAAGTTTGGCAAACCTAAGCAATTGAAAACAGGGTCTTACTGTGGAAAGTGTCTTAATTACCTTCATAACACTGCTCTACAGCCAAAATGCTTCTGAAATAAATGTAGTCAAACTTTACTAATTCTGGGTCACTGAGAACGAAAATGATGCTTAAAATTGTTGATTGGCTCTAGTTTTCAAGATATGCTATTGGGTCAGTATATATGACCCTTGACTTGGGAATGGCGGAGGATAAGTGAGTTATAAAGGGAAGGGATCTCAATTTAAACCAGAAATGACTAAAATACATCTTTGACTGGATCTATGAATAAATCTATGACTGGGTTTGGACAGTACTTGCTTTTTAGGCAAAACAATGAATGATGCAATCAGAAGCTGGTATTGTGTCATACATGATATGAATTGCATCAGGTTATTCCTAGAAGTCATGGATGATGCAATCATAACGAAGCTTACATCACTCTGCTGAACAAATTGCCCTATATCAGCTCTAGAAATCATACAGTGTCGTGCTCTCTTATTTGTCAGTGTTTGATTTTGCAAAGGGACATATTTCTGTTTAGCCAAAGTGAGCAGAGATGCCTCGTACTTGTGTGAACAGTGCAGATAACTTCTGCTATGTTTGTGGTGAAGTGACTTTTGCATCACAAAAGCGCAGTATAACCACTATGGTTAAGAAAGCCTATCACCTTTATTTTGGCTGCAAAATTGGAGATCAGGACAAGAGGTGGGCCCCACACATATGCCGCAACACTTGTGCAACAAATCTTCCCCAGTGGTTGAACAGGAAAAGGAAATCTATGCCTTTTGCAGTGCCAATGATTTGGAGAGAGCCAACAGATCATACCAGCAATTGTTACTTCTGCATGGTGCCTCCAGTTGGGAAAGGTGTGTCAAAGAAGAAAAAGTGGACTGTGCATTATCCAAACATTCCATCAGCTATACGCCCAGTACCCCACGGAGAAGGACTGCCGGTTCCTCATGCACCAGAATCATTCTCACGTGAGTCAGACGAGGAAGAGGATGAAACTTCTGGTCCTGAACCATCAATGTCACAGGACCCACATTTTCTCCCATCCTCCTCTTCTGAATCACACCTCATAACACAAGGTGAACTGAATGACCTTGTCAGGGATTTGGAACTACCCAAGAGTAAGGCAGAGCTCCAGACTACAGCAGTGGACTCTCCTGGCAGGTGATGTTAGGGTTTCCATGTTCCGTGACCGTCAAAAGGATCTTGTCTCATTCTTCTTCATGGAAGGTGATCTTGTAGCCTGCAACAACATCGATGGTGTGATGGCAGCCCTCAACATCGTTCGCGATCCAGATGAGTGGAGACTGTTCATTGATTCATCGAAGACGAGTCTTAAAGCTGTTTTACTGCATAATGGCAATGTTTTGCCATCAATTCCAGTTGGTCATGCAGGCCATATGAAGGAAACCTATGACAACATGAAACAACTTTTGAGGTGCATAAACTATGACCAACATCAGTGGCAGCTTTGTGGCGATCTGAAGGTTGTTGCTTTCTTGCTTGGTCTGCAGACTGGATACACAAAGTACTGCTGTTTCCTCTGCGAATGGAATAGTCGTGCAAGAGATTCCCACTACATCAAGAAAGATTGGCCACTCCGACAGCCATTGGAGCCTGGGAGGAAAAGTATTCAGCATCCACCACTTGTTGAATCAAGGAAGATTTTGTTACCACCCTTATACATCAAGCTGGGTCTGAGGAAGAACTTTGTCAAGGCCATTGACAAAACACAAGCAGCTTTCAAGTACCTCGGTGGAAAATTTCCAAGGTTAAGTGAAGCTAAGATAAAGGAAGGTGTCTTTGTTGGTCCTCAGATTCGTGAACTTCTTCGAGATGATGCATTTGACCATGCACTGCGTGGCAAGGAAAAGACGGCATGGAAAGCCTTCCAGTTAGTGGCAATAAATTTTCTCGGAAACAAGGCAGACAACTACAGGTTGTTGGTGGAAAACCTCCTCAAGGCATACAAAAGCCTTGATTGCAACATGTCACTAAAGATACATTTTTTGCACTCTCATGTAGATTTTTTTCCACCGAACTGCGGAGCAGTGAGCAACGAGCACGGCGAGCAATTTCACCAGGAGATAGCCTTTCTCCATTGTTGCAATCAGGGCAAATGGAGCCCATCAATGCTTGCAGACTATTGCTGGACAGTGACAAGAGATGCTCCATTTAATGAATACAAGAGACAAGCCAAGAAGCGCCGAGTAGACACTGAATAGGACTAAACTATGTACATAATAATTTTTTGCCTATTGTTTCATAATAAATTTTATTTATATAACCCTTTTGCTGATTTTTAAAGTGTTACATAAACAGGACAGGTGAAATATTATCATGTAAAGCAACCATAAACACATGAAAAGACCTAGGTTTACAATTTATGATTAAAACTCTATCTACACAATATACACAGACATAAAATGTAAAAACTTAAATATTTTAGAAACGGTAGCCAATCAGTTGTTTTAATTGTCATATTTGAATTCAGCACATCAAAATACATAATAAATAGCACATTTTATCTCTGAAGCAGATGACTTCTCAAAAATTGTAGACCAGTGTAATGGGTGATGCTACCAGCCCTGCATTATAGTAAGAATTGTTTGCAGATTTCTTTATAAATGAGGCAACTCGCAGGGTAATGAGCTATAGATTACAATATTACTGCCACAGATCAAGAAAAAGTCTTTTATCCTAGCAGCAATTATAATTCATGCCCATCTCACACCCCAATGCTTTTTGGGTTTTTTTTTTTAACCACAATGGGACTTTCCTTAAAAGTTGTTACAAGGATTTTCAAGAACACATAATTGTGTCAAATTCGATTCTTCATCTAAAACAAACTGTACTTAGACTGGAGTGGATCCAACTAGTCTCTCTCTAATCAGGAAACCAGCCATGTTTAATAGGAATGTTTGTATAGGAACATCACTTTCTGTGATTTTTTTAAAGCACTACTAAATGTACCTCAAGGGATGAAACTGTATTAGTTGGGGAATAGAATAGATGTTCCAGTACTGATTCTGTCTCTAATTTTTGTGTTTTTTTTTCTAAAATCCATTAGACCATTATTACATGCTGAGTGTCACTTCTACCAAGCCTAATAGGAGGAATAAAGCAATTTCCATGTATACTATGATAGTAGAAACACATGTTGGAAAATGTTCTAGTATGTAAGAATAGAATCTGCATTAACATACACCTGACATCAATTACAGTTGAAAAGTATTGATACGCTTGTAATAAGAAATCAGATGCACACAATCCCAAAACCTGCTAAACCCAGTAAGGAAACAAGCATATTTGCCTCTCCTTATGCCTTCTCCCCCATAAGGCCAAACATACTGAGCCACCCTTCTCTTCCTTTACTCAATCAATATAAAATGCAGAACAATGGCTACTGCACTCATTGAAGAACATGAGTATTAAACATTAAACCACTAGATGGTGTCTCTCCACCGTTTATGATCATTCAGTCACCTTTAGAGTCTGGAGTTTTTACGGTGTGGAGCCATTGTATTTACAAAGGAAAACACCAGTGGAAAGCTGAAGTGACCAAACTGATGTTCAGATACTAAATATGAGTTCATTCAGTGTCACTACAATTGCCTTTGAAAAACAGTTCTGTGCTCCAGTGAAAGATTAAAACTAAATTTACGAGTAGAAGTTTTCCTGAGAGGAAGGAATGCATCATTGTGCCTGAACTCTGACAGATACTATCTATGGGATGAGAAGGTTATTCAGTCTTCAAATCCATTTAATCCTTGTTCAGCTTCAGCTAGCTAGAAGGGTGATAATGTAGACTTCAGTCCACTATAAAATTGACCTTCAACTTATTTAACATAGACCATCATGGCCATTGGCTCACATGGTAATGATTTTCAATCCAGTGATGAGCTACCACCATTTTAACAAGAGACTTCCACAAAAATTCCTACCTCTTAATTTATGATATCTCCCCAACCCTAGTTTGAGCACAGAGAGGAGGGGTGAGGACCTGGAGAATCTATTTATTTGCTTTTCCATTTTAAAAAATTCATAACTAGGCAGAGGGAGATTGTACCACTTTACAAACAAACATATATAGCTTGTGTAATGGGAAGTCAGAAAGGGAGAGCCAAGCAGTATTCTCCTCTACTATTTCTTGGAAATGGTTTTGAAAATACCTGACACTGACGTGGTTTGTTTCATTCAAAAGGTCTTCAGGAGTATTTTTAGGAGCATCAGGGATTAGAGGTCTGGTTGGTCCCAATGTAAAGCCCAGCCTGACCTGAGCACAGCTAACCCAAACCCAATCTGAGAGTGTCCAGTCATTTTAAAAACTGAGCTGACCCCAACGCTTTCCCCACAACCTGTGTCTGTGCTGCTGCTGCCACCTTATCTTTGGGGCTTGTCCTGGTGAGGGCTTCCTGCTCCCAGGCCCTGTGCCTGTGATCCATCTCCAATCGCCTCCACCTGGCCGGCTCCCCCAGGCACCACTATCTCGCTGAGCTATGTGTAAGGGGACTGTTGCCCCCTTACTAACATTCAGTGGGGGTGTTTTGGTTGGCTAGCTCCCAGCACTAAAAGGGGAAGGGTCGATGGCAAATCAGGAGCCTGAGACTGACAGTCCCCAGGAACCATGGGGAGAGGCCAATGCTCCAGATGAGCCTGATTGACAGGGCGGGCAGGCTAATCAGGGAGTCAGGAGGCCAGAGGGGGTCCCGTCCTCCGTGTGAACTGGAATGGCCTGAGTCAGACTGAGTGGGTCCGAGCTAAGGAGAGAGCAGGGGCCCAAGCTGAGCTGGAGAGCAGAACCGTGCCAGATCCAGAGCCAGAGACGCAGCCCAGGGAGAGCAGATCCTGTGCTAGGAGCAGAACTGCAGCCGCAGAGCCAGAGACGCAGCCCAGGGAGAGCAGATCCTGTGCTGGGAGCAGAGCTGCAGCCGCAGAGCCAGAGACGCAGCCCAGGGAGAGCAGATCCTGTGCTGGGAGCAGAGCTGCAGCCACAGAGCCAGAGACGCAGCCCGGGGAGAGCAGATCCTGTGCTGGGAGCAAAGCTGCAGCCACAGAGCCAGAGACGCAGCCCGGGGAGAGCAGATCCTGTGCTGGGAGCAGAGCTGCAGCCACAGAGCCAGGTGTGGTGAGCAAGTGAGGCCAGCCAAGGGGGAACCTGGGCAAAGGGCCCAGCACAGAAAAACACCCCCAGACAAGGGCCCTTGCAGGCCAGACCGGGAGGGGGACCTTAACCCTACGGGGGGCTGACGCTGGGAAGAAGGGTCCCACCACTCAAAGCCCGGAGGTGTGTGGCCACCACCATTGCAAGTGTCCAACCCGCAGCATCTCTGCAGTACGGCCTGGGCCTGAGAAGGAGGCCTGGGACCTACAAGAAGCAGACTGTGACCTGCCCTGACTTTCCAGAGACACTGGTTGTGATGTTTCCTGCCACAGAGCGGGGTGATGTGTTTTCCTTTAACCTTTCCCATTTTTCCTTGTTTTTTTCTTTAGATTAATTGTTAATTAAACAACTTGTATTTGCTTTAAATTGTATGGAATAATCAGTGGGTCAGGGAGGTGCCCAGTGTAGAGAGAGTACCCCGGAGTGGGGACACCCTAGCCCCTGTCCTAGGTGACCACAGCAGGGTTGGGGGTCGAGCCCCCCAGGAATCCTGGGCCCAGCCTTGTTGGGGTTACGAGAACTCAGCCAGACAGGAGAGTGGAAGGGGAGCCCTCAAGGGCAGGGAGGCCTCTGGGTAAAGGAAGTGGGAGCGGGGACTCAGATCCTTTCGCTAGCCCACCTCACCGGGGTAGTGCAGAAGTCAGGAAATTTCCCCACAATAGCGGGACCATTCCCCCGCTTACATATGCACGCTGCAGAATAGAGGCACTGTGACTTGTTGGCACACAGGGTTTAGCAAGGTGGTGGCAACTGGCAGGAACAGGGCAATCAGCTGCTGCTGCACCAATCCCCTGGGCAGGAGGAGGTGATCAGAGATGACCCAACCCATTTCCAAGAGTGTTGGGTTGTTTTCAGACCTGACCTGAACAGATACAGGTTAGGGGTTTGTTACAGGAGTGAGTGGGTGAGATTCTGTGGCCTGCGTTGTGCAGGAGGTCGGACTAGATGATCATAATGGTCCCTTCTGACCTTAAAGTCTATGATTTTATGATACAGGTTGTTGGGTCCGATCAGGTCAGGTTGCAAGGCTCTATCAGGGGTAAGTCCTGCTGAGCGGTATCATTTAGCAGTAACCAGGGTGATGAATTCCAACTTATTACACCACATACTGCACAGGATGAAGTCTAAGGTGTATTATGTTTCATAAATAAGAAATGTGGTAGGGTGCCCTATGCAAAACCATTTTTTACACTAGTGTAAGAATTGCGGGGAGGGGTCTCCAGCCAAAAGTAATGTAACGAGTCACCTCAGAAGAAAGCAATGTAGACAATTGGGGGTCGGGGGAGCAGAGCCTGCTCAAAGCTAGGAACGTTCAAAAGAAAAGAAAAAAATCCTCAAGGAAGCAGCAGGTATCTTCCACCAAAAAAGAACAGTTGGGAGTAAATCTGTCTGTGTTGACAAACGCAGCATTCATGATGAACCCTTTAGCTTTGTAGTGAGCATGATAAGTTATAAAATTACTCAAAACTTCTAGTAAGAGATTAGTTGTGCTTTAGATTGCCACTAGAACAAAAATGATAGAAGTAAAAGTAAAGTACGCAGACTGAAAATGATGTCACTGAAAGCTGTGATGCTTTAACGGAAGACAACAGATTACAATTCTTAACGAGGCCGCCCACTAAAGTATGCTGAAAATAAACTTTTTTGACAAATTTTCCATTACAATGGATTCCTTTTATTCCTGTCTCCATGCCAACAGGAGGACTTTTCGTCTATTATTTTCACCAGAACATTTCCAAGTACTTCCCCTCCCTGGTTAGGCTCTGGAAAGTGAGAGAAACTAAAAAGAATGATGTCAGCAGAAGTACCGTACTCTATATACAGAATCTCACCACAAGTTTCAAAGTAGCTATCAGCAACAAATGAACTTCAGGTTTCATTAACTTCTGTGTTTTAAGTGGTTATTTTTAAAATGGTGAATTAATCAGATTTATTTTAAAAGGTGTCTAAATTGCATGTTTTAACAGCCCTTCACTAACTTTTAGATAAGGAAATTTAAAATGTTTGAAGTTTGATTTATTTTTCCACTAACAAATATAAAACCTGTGATGTTGCATAGAGCTAATTTTACTATATTCTGATTCTTTGATAGTTAAAGAATATTGCACAAATTAAAATGAATGATTTTGCCTTGTTTTCTCCTGAATAAAAAGTATTGTGAATGCAGAGAGGTTTCTAGAGTAGCTGGAAATCTAAGTGCTTTGATATTATGGTGGTGTGCACACAGTAAACTAATTAGGGCCTTGATCCTGCAAGGGAATTGGGGGTGTTTGGATCCAGAGTTTTGGTTCTATATAAATCTGTTTTAATTGGGTAATTGTGCACTCTCGTGTGTTCTTGCCCCACCAGTGACTGGCCCTATTTAAGTTTAGTGGCAAAGACATATAGGCTGCACAGTTAGAGTTTTACTCTGTTTATCTATCTCTCAGAGCCATAAGGATAGTAAACAGGGTAACCGGGCACTCTATTTTTGCTAGAAGTCTATAGAGCAACTGCCAGGTCCTGAAGATTTCCCACAGGGGAGAAATTGTATATCACTGTTTACTTCTGCTAATGCAAAAGGAGTGAGCTTATGTATGTTTTGTAGGGCTGTTAATTAATCTCAGTTAACTCATGCGATTAACTTAAAAAAATTAATTGCGATTAATTGAATTGCACTTTTAATCACACTGTTAAACAATAGAATACCAATTGAAATTTATTAAATATCTTGGATGTTTTTCTACATTTTTCAAATGTATTGATTTCAATAACAACACAGAATACCAAGTGTACAGTGCTCACTTTATATTATTTTTATTACAAATATTTGCACTGTAAAAATGATAAACAAAAGAAATAATATTTTTCAGTTCACCTCATACAAGTACTGTAGTGCAAACTCTTTATCATGAAAGTGCAACTTACAAATGTAGATTTTTTTTATTACATAACTGCACTCAAAAACAAAACAATGTAAAACTTTGGAGCCTAAAAGTCCACTCAGTCTTAAAAAGAAGAACAGGAGGACTTGTGGCACCTTAGAGACTAACAAATTTATTAGAGCATAAGCTTTCGTGGACTACAGCCCACTTCTTCGGATGTAAAGTGGGCTGTAGTCCACGAAAGCTTATGCTCTAATAAATTTGTTAGTCTCTAAGGTGCCACAAGTCCTCCTGTTCTTCTTTTTGCGGATACAGACTAACACGGCTGCTACTCTGAAACCACTCAGTCTTACTTCTTGTTCAGCCGATCACTCAGATTATTCAAGTGTGTTTACATTCATGGGAGATAATGCTGCCCCCTTATTATTTACAACTTCACCTAAAAGTGAGAACAGGCTTTTGCACGGCACTTTTGTAGCCGGCATTACAAGGTATTTACGTGCCAGAGATGCTAAACATTTGTATGCGCCTTCATGCTTCTGCCACCATTCCGGAGGACATGCTTCCATGCTGATGGTGCTCGTTTAAAAAAAAAAAAGTGTTAACTAAATTTGTGACTGAACTCCTTGCGGGAGAATTGTACGTCTCCTGCTCTGTTTCACCCACATTCTGCCATGTATTTCATGTTATAGCAGTCTCGGATGATGACACGGCACATGTTGTTCATTTTAAGAACACTTTCACTGCAGATTTGACAAAACACAAAGAAGGTACCAATGTGAGATTTCTAAAGATAGCTACAGCACTCGACCCAAGGTTTAAGAATCTGAAGTGCCTTCCAAAATCTGAGAGGGAGGTGGTGTGGAATATGCTTTGAGAAGAGTTAAAAGAGCAACACTCCAATGTGGAAGCTACAGAACCCAAACCACCAAAAAAGAAAATCAACCTTCTCTGGTGGCATCTGATTCAGATAATGAAAATGAACATGCATCGGTCCACACCGCTTGGATTGTAATCAAGCAGAATCAATCATCGGCATGGATGCATGTCCTCTGGAACGGTGGTTGAAGCCTGAAGGGACATATGAATCATTAGTGCATCTGGCACGTAAACGCTTTACAACGCTGGCTACAACAGTGCCATGCAAACATCTGTTCTTACTTTCAGGTGACATTGGAAACAAGAAGTGGGCAGCATTATCTCCTGCAAATGTAAACAAACTAATTTGTCTGAGTGATTGGCTGAACAAGAAGTAGGACTGTGTGTGTGGACTTGTAGGCTCTACGGTTTTATATTGTTTTATGTCTGAGTGCAGTTATTTTTTGTACATAATTCTACATGTGTAAGTTCAACTTTAATGGTAGATATTGCACTAAAGTACTTGTATTGGTTGAATTGAAAAATACTATTTATTTTGTTTTTTACAGTGCAAATATTTGTAATGAAAAATAATATAAAGTGAGCACTGTATATGTTATATTCTGTGTTGCAATTGAAATCAATATATTTGAAAATGTAGAAAATATCCACAAATATTTAAATAAATTGTATTCTATTGTTTAAAAGCGTGATTAATCATGATTAATTTTTTTATTGTGCAATTAATCGCAATTAAGTTTTTTAAATCACTTGATAGCACTAATGTTTTGGTTAACTTGTTTAAAATTGTTTCAGTGAAAACAGTAGTTGAAATTAGTTACTTTAACTGACCAGTGATTTTAAAAGAAAATGCTTAAGCAACAGTTTTATTTCAGGATCACTTGCTTGCCTAGTTATAGTATAAGGTACCAAAATCTTGAAATTCAAGAGTAAAGGTAGATCCAATAGCACCCTAACCGTGAGAATAGTTTTTGCATAGGTCTGGTATATGACCCAAAATAAATGGCACAGACACAGTGTGATTCTAATAAATATCAACATGCACACCTTACATTTTCCTTCACTTATCAACCAAGCACCTCACTACAATATCTTTTCCATACCCAGATTTGAAATAAGATTGATGTGGAGCCAAGAAAAGTGTAACTTGTATTGATCCATTACCATCCACTAAAATACTTTCTCTGGAAATGGGAGACTACACACAGGCTAGCAATTGGTAAGGTTAACATCAGTCTCACCAGTGCTTGTTTTACCATAACTGACATTTTGCCCTTTTGATGAATGGAGCCACTCATCCTCTTCATTATATGTTGATCAAGGTAGGTATCAAAGATAGGTTATTCAGTTAATCAAGCATTCCTATTAGCTGAAAAACGATTAAAATTCCAAGTGCTTTATAATTATAAATTACAAGAAGACTCTATTTTACAATCTATCAATTGATTATCCCTGGAATAAATCTTTAATTTGCTTCAAAAGCCTTAGCTCGTCAGTATGGTAGGAACTGGGGCTAGTCAATTTATTCATATGCAAATGAATTCATTTTGGCCTCAGGGCTGGCTCCAGGCACCAGCTTGTCAAGTAGGTGCTTGGGGCGGCCGCTCCGGAGAGGGTCGGCATGTCCAGGTATTCGGCAGCAATTCGGCCGACAGTCCCTCACTCCGCCTCGGAGCGAAGGACCTCCCGCCGAATTGCCGCCACAGATCACGATTGCGGCTTTTTTTTTTTTTTTTGGCTGCTTGGGGCGGCCAAAACCCTGGAGCCGGCCCTGCTTGGCATACTGTTTTTTCATACTATTGAGTCATATATTACACTATAGAATCGCAAATAAATTAAATTGGATAGATCTGAGACCAATAAGCTAATATGTTGTGGGCTTTACCTGGTTCATCAATACAAATTAATTTCATAGTTCATGCATCAGGCCAGAAGAGATGTCATAAGCTGTACTGAAGTCAATATTTTATTAAGGAATGCAAATTTGAAAGCATTCCCTTATTTGATGATCCCACATGCAATGGCCCTTTCCTTCTTTTACGTTAAAAAAAAATCTATTACTCCAATGGCGTTTATTATATTGCAATCATAATTAGATTGTTGGAAACTTACCAGAAAAGTTTCAGGTGGTAAAAATGGTAAGAGATAAAGAAAAAATATACCTGATAAAACCTTAAAATATATGCTCATTCAAATGCAACAACTACAGATCTGTAGGAAAACAACAAAGAATAGGTCTACAAAGGCTTGACTTGTATATCATTGGCAACTTTGAGATTCCTTCTATATCAGGTAGGACACAGTTGAAATTGGTTATTTTCTTTTTTCCTTTTTTGCTATAATACAAATGCTGATTACACTTAAATAAAAAATCGCTTAACAGCTCTATATTAAAAATAGATGCATAGAACCCTAATTTATTATACATAGTCTGTGATAGACCCTTACGATTTTATTTTAATTTTAACTCTTGCTGTGAAAAGATATCTAACTTTCTTGATACACTCATTCTCCAAGGATTGCTAAATGAAGATTTATTGTTGTAGGACGACTGGGCTTCACATGAATTTTTTTTTTTTTTGGTAACTTTTTGGTTCTGAATTATTAATGTTCCAAATAGAGAAAACATAAATAAAAATACAGCAACTGACAAAATAACCACAAGTAAATCCTGGCAAAGTTTAAAGGCATAATCCAATCATTCATCAAACAAGCTGGTCTCACTGTCCCATATTTTCCTGAAGCTGGAAAGTGGCCTGAGTACAGTTTTGATTTATCCATTGCCAGTAAGATATTTCTTGCTGCCTCTGAGAGGTTTGTAATAGTATCCTGCTCTGTATTGCCTGGGAATACTAACATTCTAAACACTCTGGCTACTCTTCAGTGCTTAAATCTTTACAAAATATTCCTGCCAGAAAAAACAAGTACTCCAGTTTGGCTATCAATCCAGGTTTATCTATGTAGCTGACAAATCACTTAGAGCTTTTTCTAATTATTATTTTTAATTATTCACAATAGCAAATAAAACCCTCATTGTAACAGACTAAATAGGCTAGTTATCTTAAAGGTTAATAAGTCAACATCTTGAACTATTTTTTTAGATATTCAATATGAAAGTATTTTCCACAAGGGTTTTTTTTAAAATATATTTTTACAGCAAGATGTATTTTATTTATATGAAGGCTACTGTTGGTCTAATTAGAAAGTAAATTTATAGTAAAAAGGGCAAGATTCTGACTGCTTTTTCCACATCAACATATGTAGATAAAGAGGGACCAGGCAAGGAATTGCAAGGCTTTAACTGCTTTATCCTGATCTTCACTCCCTTGTAGCCTACTGTATTTACACTGCATGGGTCCTCTCCTCCCTTTATTGTTTTGCAAGGGCATTCCAAGGTGGATTTTAAAGACACAGACTCCCTGATTCCTAAGTGTGTATCCTGCTGATGCACTATACGCCTTTCCCCATTCAGATTACTCCTGCTTCTGCTTACTTCCTTCCCTCTGTTATAACCCTATGAAAAGCTCATTGTTGTGTAGTAGGATTATGACCTCAGAGGCAAATCTCCCTCCTGTCCCCTACTCCATTCCTCCTCCTCCTTAGCTGTGCTCACACAGCTCTTTGTTCAGTGATGGGATTCTGACATCCATCCTCCTGAGATTATGACATCAAAGGTAAATCAGCCAATCACTGCTCTTTCCCTCTTCTCTGTCTCGTCTCTATTACCTCCCCTCAATCTTTATTCATTTTCATACAGCTCTCTTGTTGAGAGCCAGTATAATCCAGCAGACCAAGCATCCGAGTGAATCAGTCCTGGATTCTATTTTGATACTACCAATGACTCATCTTTATGTTGTATGCAGTGTAGTTATAGCTGTGTTGGTCCCAGGATATTAGAGAGACAAGGTGGGTGAGGTAGTATCTTTTATTGGACCAACTTCTGTCAGTGAGAGAGACAAGCTTTTGAGCCACATGGAGCTCATCTTCAAGTCTGGGAGAGGTATTTGACTGTCACAGCTAAATGCAAGGTGGAACAGATTGTTTAGCATAAGTAGTAGATAAGGTTTTCACCCCTCAGCTCATAGAGAGCCGAGAAGTGATGGACCATTCAAGATGGATTTATAGTTTATTACAACAATCTGTAACACACTAACGCCTTCTTTTTGTCCTTTTGTAGAGATATTAACAGGCCTCTCTACCTTAAATGGTCCCTTAGAACGGTGCTTCTCAAAATTATTTGATCCCTAGTTTGTAGTTTGTCCCCCCACTACTGCCCACGCCCATCACATATATGATATACGCGGTGGCAGTGCTTCACTTGTATCAGTTTTGATTCTTTGTTTTTCACTTGAGTTTTTTTTTCCTGTTGCACAAATGAACCAACAATCCATTGTAAGAAGAGCAAAAGCAAAACACTGCTTGTAGTCTAGGCTTACAATTAGATGTCCACACCATGTTGTAGCAAACAGATTAATGCACAGATGGCAACAACTTTGTATAATGGTATGCAAGCTTAACATAAATCTGTCAAAATGCACATCCCCTACCACAGCCGACACATAGGTGCAGCACACGGGGTCACATGCACCTGCAACAATTGCTGTTTAGCTTGTATTAAGCATGCTCACAGAGTCACACGGACTGAGCATGCTCAGTAACATCTGCTGAAGCCGCTGCCCTCACTATCCCCCCTCTCCCCCGCACTATCGGCAAGTATGGGTCATCTTTGCTATCTAGAGTCAAATGCACAGTGCCATCTGAGGACCTGATATGTCTCGAGGAATGAGTTTTGATAATTATTTATTGCTGTGGGTAAAACATGCACAGTACATTTTTCCCCCATAAAGTTTCTCATGCCGCCCAAGAATACATTCCCTGCCCCCCCTCCTGTTTGAAAACCTCTGCCTTAGAATATGTGCTAACTACTTATGCTAAACAGTCTATTTCATCTTACATTTAGCTGTAACCCTTGGAGTACCTTTCCCAAACCTGAAGCAGAGCTCTGTGTCTCAAAAGCTTGTCTCTCTCACCAACAGAAGTTGGTCTGATAAAAGGTATTTTAACTTCACCCACCTTGTCTGTCTGACTCATCATGTCAGCTTGGGCAAATCACTTCACTCTTCTGGGCCTCAGTTACCTCATCTGTAAAATGGAGATACTCCTTTGAGTCACATTTTTGAGACTATGAACATCTATCAAAAAATACAGTTGGCATGACACACTGGTCCAAATCAGCACTGTAGAAGGAGTTTGCTGTACACACGCACATGCAACTGAGCATTTATGTGATATCTGTAGGCTGGATATATGTACAGATACATAAATTTCCACAGTGGCCTCAATTATGTTACTTCAAAGGACTAATTATTATAATTATACCTGTGTAACACTACTATTTGAAATTGAGTATATAACAGGCCCATTGTATGAAACCCCTACAGCATGTTACATGCTGTAATCAGTTATTCTTCTTCGAGTGATGTCCCTATGGGTGCTCCACTGTAGGTGAGTGCAGCAGTGCCTACTGTGCCTGGGATTAGAGATCTTCATTAGCGGTGTCCATTGGATTGCACATGCGCAGCTCCCCATCTCACACCGTGAGTAGCATGTGTATATATAGCACTGTGCGATCCAACCGTCCCCTGGTTCTTTCTTAACCGCCTTTGGTCGGGGATGGAATCCGCAGCAGAGCCCGCCTATCCTTTCAGCTGTTAGATAATGCCTTACCTATTAGTTTTAGTATAGTTTAGTAGTTACTTCTTTCCTTTATTATCCTCTCCCTTAAAAAATAAATCATTTTCCTTCCTGTTGCCCTCCCCATTAGTTCATCGTTTAGGATTTCATTTTCCCGCTTCCCACCCTTCCTGACTGGGAAGCTTTCTCCCTCACCCTTATGCCTGGGTCTCCTAGGTTTAAGGGATGCATTTCCTGCCGGGAGGCCTTTCCAGTAAGCGATGATCACCTACAGTGCATCTGCTGCCTGGGAGAAGGACACATCCTGCATCAGTGCACCCATTGCCACAACCTGACTGCCAGGGCCAGAAAAGAGTGGGACATTCAGCTGCAACTTATCCTCCTGGACAGAGATCATTGCATCCAGCATTGGACCCTCGTCCGGACACTTCCCCCACTTGACTCTCTCACTCCACTAGGTCGTCCACCAACCCCCATTCAACACATTCTTCCAAGAGGAAATCTTCTCTTTCCCATGCTGATGGGAAGAAATGGGCTCCCTCATCGCCTTCTGAGGCACCGCCCGCCAGAACACTGTACTCTGTGAGGTCACTAGCCTCAACATCTTCGGGGATGAGACATACCTTCAGGGACTGTCCGAGTACCTCCAGTATCGGAGCTAAACATGGATCGAAAGACCCTAAACGGGTGGACCTGCAGGTTTCGGCACCATCTCTCAGGACCAGAGACTGTAATGCAAGACCTTCAAAACTGATGCGGACTGCCCCAACCAAGTCAACTTTGGGCACCACGGCACTGACGAAACCACCAGCACTGGCAGCTCTATCAGCGCCAACTTCCCTTTTGGCACTGACAAAACATACAGCACCAGCCAAGCTTTCAGCACCGCTGCGCTCTCTGGCACCAACTACATCCTCGGCACCGAGCAAGTCCTCAACTCCATCTGCTGGCTGCTCAAGAGAATGCACCTCTCCCTTGGCACCATTGCATCCACCGGTGCTGATGGTGCTCCTTCCTCCTCCCCAGAACTTCAGATACCCCAAGGACCTGCTTGTATCTGACCTGCCTGAGTCACCACTACTCAGGCATGAGCTCCCTCCACCTCCGTCCTCTTCTCCAGAGTCACAGCACTGTTCCCTTTCCCCTCTGAGGACGGCATCACGCTTCCCCAGCATAAAGGAAGAGGAAGAAGAGGAGGACTACTCTGCCTTCCCCCTTACATTCAGGACAGGCACAAAGCACATCATCTACATGTCCTCAATATCCACGAGCCCCAACAGACCCAGGGCCCTGGTATGGCCTACTATGGATGCAACACCACATACCATTCCCTCCCTATTGGCCATACTGGGATTCATGGGCCATGCACAGATCGCAGTTCGGGAAGCCTCCCATATTGCAAAGCTGGAGGCCTACACGTTTGCCATCCCCATCCATTTCTCTACCACCAGAGACTGAGCCATTCCTGATAGTGGATGAGGAAGAAGAACCAGAGGGGGAGATTATACCACCACTCCATTTCTCCTTTTCTTCTCCCAATGAGGCTATCATGCCTCTGCCCCCTATGTTATCCCATGTCTTTAAACACTTCCAGGAGCTGTTTCACAGGATAGCAGACTCCCTTAAGATTCCATTGGAGGAAGTGAAAGAACATCAGCATAAACTGCTCAACATTCTGCACTCATTCTCCAAAATACCCCTACCTGTCAATGAGGCCCTTCTTGACATGGCCAAGGTGCTCTGGCAGACCCCAGTGTCCATCCCACTGTCCTGCAAGCAGGGAAACAAAAAATATTATGTCCCCACTATGGACATGCAATTTCGTTTTTCTCACCCCGCTCCAAATTCCTTAGTTGTCAATGCCATCTACAAAAAGGGACCCCAGTACCAACCTAGATCTACCCTTTATAACAGGGATTGGAAGCAATTGGGTCTATTTGGCTGCAAGACGTATTCATCTACTATGCTCCAATTCCACATCTCCAACTATGAGGCTCTCCTGGCCAAATATAATTATGTCAGTTATTCCAAAATACAGGAACTCTGCCAAGACCTTCTTGATGACAAGAAGGAGCAGCTCCGGGCACCTGTATCCAAAGGACATCTCTTGGCCCATACAGCTTTACAAGCCTCCTTGGATTCCACAGATACTGCTGCCTGTTCCATAGTGACTGCCATAGTCATGAGACGGGCATCATGGCTGCACCATGGAGGTACAAAGCACCATTGAGGACCTACCCTCTGAGGCCTCCAAATTATTCACAGAGTGCATGGATGAGTCCCTGCACCCTCTGAAGGACTCTCAAACAACTCTCAGCTCTCTGGGCATTTATACATCAGCACCGAAGAGATGACCAGGGAAATACCAACCTCCCCCATGATCCTGACCACCGCTGTTCACTCCTCAGCGACAGTACAACACACACAACACCACTGACAGAAGCCCCCTACCAAAAGCAGATATACAATTCCTCAAGGGGCTACCTCTCACACACCTTTGACCAAACAACAATTTTGAAGTTGTGGTTGAGGCCCCGAGAAGCCTCCCCCTGTTCCAGTCACAACAACCATCTCCAACATCCCACCAGTTTGGTGACCATTTAGCCCCTTTCTTTCCATCCTGGTGACTAATTGCCTCAGACAAGTGGGTTCTAGAGATCATCAAGGAAGGATACTTCATCCCATTCCTATCTGTCTCCCCAATCGTCCTCCCCCACCACCATCGCTCTTCAGGGATCCTTCTCACGAATTCTATGAGAAGAAATAAACCACCTTCTGCAACTGGGAGCCATAGAATCGGTCTGATCCCAGCACAGAGGGGAAGGGTTTTTACTCCCATTATTTTCTAATCCAAAAGAAATCTGGTGGGTGGAGACCAATCCTAGACCTTTGAAACCTCAACAAGTTCATCAAACTGCAACACTTCAAGATGGTTATCCTGTCCACCATTATCCCAGCACTGAAACAGGGGTACTGGTTCTCAGCCCTCGACCTCCAAGACACATATTTTCACATCACAATACACCCTGCCCACAGATGGTTCCTCCAATTCTTCATGGGGACCAATCACTATCAATACAAAGTACTGCTCTTCAGACTCGCTGCAACCCCTTAAGTGTTCTCCAAAGTCCTCATGTTAGTGGATGCCTACCTACGCAAAGAGGGCATCATCATATTTCCATACTTAGACTGTCTCCTCAAGGCCCTATCTGAACCAGATGCCCTTCATGCTGTACGAACAACAATGGACATCTTCTTGAACCTGGAAAAATCTACCCTGACACCAGTGCAACATCTGGAATTTATCAGGGCACAACTGGATGTGATACAAGCCAGAGCCTTCCTCACAGCTCACAGATTTTCAGCAATAGTCAATCTCGTATCCATGGTGCGAACCTGTCCCCAGATCTCAGCCAGACGTGTCTCCAGCTGCTCGGCCCCATGGCAGTGGCCACGTTCATGGTAAAGTACGCGTGGTTGCACATGCAGTGTCTCCAGGCATAGCTATGTACATGTACCTCACAGACCTCATGCCTATCAAGGTCAAGGACTCATTACTCTGGTGGACACAACCCAAAAACATTTCTTTTGGGCTTCCTTTCCTTCAACCAGCACCATCAACTAACCACTAACAACCGATGCCTTCTTAATCGGTTGGTGAGCGCACCTTCAGACCCATACAGTGCAGGGTAGGTCCGTAACTGAATCCACCCTACACATCAGTCTCCTAGAGTTATGAGTGGTCTGCAATGCCTGCCAACATTTTCTATCATTGGCAGAGCATTTCTGCCGCGATCACGATTGCGACCGGCGGTGGCAATTGGGAAAAAAAAAAAGCCGCGATCGGCGGCAGCAGTTCAGCGGCAGGTCCTTTGCTCCTAGAGGGAGTGAGGGACCTGCCGCCCCCAAATTGCCGCAGGTGCCGCCCCTCTCCCTTGGCCGCCCCCAAACACCTGCTTGTTAAGCTGGTGCCTGGTGCTGGCCCTGATCATTGGTCACACATCGGAGTCACGATGGACAGTATTGCCTGCATGTTCTACATCAAATGGCAAGGTGGTGGGAGGTCCCACTATGCTCAAAAGCAATAAATTATTAAACTGATGTATCTAGCATGACACACCATGTCAGCCACACACCTCCCTAGACACCAGAACACTATAGCGGATTCATTGAGCAGGAGATTCTCCCAAGATCATGAGTGGGAGCCGTATACGGGAGCCCTTCACCACATCTTCAGCCTCTGGGCATTCCCCATCATAGATCTCTTTGCCACAGCAGAGAATGCCCAATGTCCTCAATTTTGCTTGAGAGCAAGCCTAGGACTCAGATTTCTGAGAGATGCATTCCTCCTCACATGGGATGCACCACTGTTCTATGCCTTTCCTCCCTTTCCCCTTTTGTTCAGAGTACTCCACAAAATCCAAGAGGACAGAGCCAGAGTCATCTTTTTAGCTCCGATATGGCCATGACAGATCTGGTATACTTACCTTATTAGCATGATGGTATGCCCTCCAATCACTTTGTGACCAACTCCATGACTCCTTTCACAGGATATGGGTCGAATCCTCCATCCCAATCCACAACTACTCCACCTGAAGGCATGGCTCCTCCATGGTTCTGGGATTCAGAGATGACTTGTTCGGGGGCAGTTAAACAACTACTCTTGAATAGCAGACGTGATACAACTAGATGCACTTACCTCCACAAATTGACTAGATTCCAATCCTGGTGCGCCTGCAATCACGTTAATAGAATGCGTGCTCCATTACTGATCATCCTGAACTATATTTTACACCTTAAAAGATTGTGGTTATCCATCAACTTCATTTGTGTGCACTTGGTAGCCATCATGGTCTTTCACCCCAAGATAGATGGCCACTCCACGTTCACGCATCTGCTCATGAACAGCTTCCTGAAAGGCCTCCAAAATCTTTACCTTCACATACGGGATCCCACCCCAGCTTGGGACCCCGGCCTCATACTAAATTCTCTTACTAGACCACTGTTGGAACCAATGGTAATGTGCTCTTATGTTCACTTATCCATGAAAAAAACATTTCTTGTCGCTATCACCTTTGCTCATTGGGTTGGTGAAATTGGATCACTCATGGCATACCTCCCATACAAGATTTTTCATAAAGGCAAGGTTATGTTGCATCCATACCTTAAATTTTTGCCCAAGATACCATCCTCTTTCCATCGCAAACAACCTATCTACCTTCCCTGCTTCTTTCCAAAGCCACATTGTAATCAGCAGCAGACAGCATTATACACCTGGACGTCAGACAAGCAGTAGCGTTCTACCTGGACAGATCTAAACCTTTTAGATGATCGCCACACTTATTCCTATCAATGGCCGAAAGATCGAAAGATGTGGCCATTTCTAATCAACACCTTTCCAAGTGGATCTCGCAGTATAAACGTCTGTCCTACAAACTGCATAATCAACAATCTCCTCCTGGAACTCAAGCACATTCCACCCACTCCCTCTCCACCTTGATTGCCCCTTTCTCTACAATGTCCCGATTGCTGACATTTGTAAAGCAGTCACACAGGCATCCATAGACACTTTTAGCCATCACTACGCCATTACTCATGATGCAGCATCAGGTACTCTGCTAGGAAACACTTTAAATTAAATTAAATAGGATATCTCCATAAATTTAATTTATCTCCTAGAACTGCAAGGGACTTTGAAAGGTCATTGAGTCCAGCCTGCTGCTTTCACAAGCAGGACCAATTACTGATTTTGCCCCAGATCCCTAAGTGGCCCCCTCAAGGATTGAACTCACAACCTTGGGTTTAGCGGCCAATACTCAAACCACTGAGCCATCCCTCCCCCAGTCCCATCAGCTGCATTAAATGCTGTTCCAAAGCCCCAGCCTTCCAACTAGGGACACCGCTTTATAGTCCCCTACAAGGGAGCACCCATAGGGACATCACTCGAAGAAGAGAAGGTTACTCATCCCATGCAGTCACTGAGGTCCTTTGAGATCTGTGTCTCTATGGGCGCTCCCCTACCTGCCCTCTTCCCCTTTGCTTTGGAGCTGAAAGATAAGCTCTGTGATAGAGAAGGAACTCGGTGGTTTGAGATGAGGAGGTGCATATGTGCGGTCCTATGGGCACTGCTAATGAAGATCTCTGATCCCAGGTCCAGGGGGCGGTGCCGCACCCATTTACAGTGGAACACAAATAGGGACACACATCTCAAAGAACCTCAGTTACTGCACAGGGTGAGTAACCTTCTTTTTTTCTCTGGGACATTTTGCTACCGGATGCAATAATTTGCAAACACTGTACAAAATGGTAAGACATCATGGGATAAAGTTGGGATGGAGGCACAGCTACGGATTAATGGAAGAAAGATTTTCTTGTGACTAATGCTCAGGACTAAAAGCCAGAAGGCCTGGATAGCATTATATGCTCTTCCAAACTTTCCATGTGACTTTGGGTAAACCACCAATGACAAAATTTTCCAATTTGGATGTTTAAGTTTAGTCACTTAAATAAAATTTGCCCGATTTTCACAGATGATGAGTACCAGCAGCTCCTGTTAAAGTCTACAGGAACTGTGGGTGCTCCACGCCTCTGAAAATCAGGCCAATTATGTAGGCTACTAAATATGAATTTACTCATCTTCCTTTAGGAACCCAAGTTTGGAAATGTTGGCCTTGCAAGAACAGGGTGAAATTCACCCCAGTACACTACTCACCTGCCTCATCCAGAATCTTGTGAATCTTTATTTATTTTTTGTATAGCAGTTTGAGATGATAAATGATATATGAGAGCAAAGCATCATTGTTACATTGAAAGTATGCTTCATATCAGTGCTATTGTATTCTGTATATATTCAAAGGGTCCTCTTCCAACTTGCATCATCCTTTGAAGTTAACTTGAACCTCTTCTGTCATGTTTTGTGCAGTCTCAGTCAGGATTCTGAAAGGTAAACCCCAAAAGGTACTGAGGCATGAAGGAGAGAGAGGGAGGATGAGGAGATGAGAAATAATAAAGCGAGGGGGGGAGAAATGTGGAAAACCAAAGGTGGGAGATGTTTTCCACAGGAAAGTGATGAATGTAATATCAAATACTGTATGAGAGAGACAATAACGAATCACAGAAATGTCCTGAAGTAAAAGAGATGAAACAAAACTGTTTGGGTTTTTTTTAGTTGGCATGGTATAAGTTTGTAAATTTTAATAAACATTATGGGTGGGGGAAATACTGTAGGAAAACACGTGAAAGGTGGAAGAAAAGAAACAGAGAGAGATACTTTAGAAAGCCAAAGGGGAAAAGAAATGGAAAGAGAGGAAAAAGAGGACACACAGAAGGGAAATCTTATTATATTAGATACTGTGTGGTTTTTTTAATATAATACCAGTGTTACAATGAAATACACATGAACCTTTGTTTTCATGTGGCCTAATATAATTTAAGATATAGAAAATTAAGGCTTGGATTTCAAAATTTCTTGAAGGTCCTCTCCAAACACAAACTTATCTGTCTCAGACAAGATTCTCTTGCTTAGTGTTTAAATGTTGCCATTAATGATACAGTTGCCATGCTATATTGTGGCATCTAGGACTATGAAGACCATGCATGTAAAACATCATGAAAAAACTAACTTGTAATGAAATATAAGGTAGAGCTGGCTTGATGACCTAATGTTAATGAGGATAGAAAATTTGCAAGATCAAGCACCTGGAGGGAGTTAAGGGTGCAATTCATTTTTTCCCAAGAAATGATTAACAGCTGCACAAGAGGAGCAACTTCAATAAATAATAAAATTGTGCCTCCACTGAAGGTGATATATATCCAGCAATCTCTGTAGAGTATATGGGGGTTTAATTTATAAGTATGGCCGTGCTGTCTTACCATTGGTATTCATAGGGTAAGGTAGAGAACTCACTCTAGTCATATTTGGAATTAAAAACACAATGATTATAAATTGTCAGCTAACAAAATGAACTCTGCTAGTTTCTCTCCAATAGGATGCAGATTAAGATTCAGATAAGGAATGTCTTTTTCTTTAATCAGTACTGTGCTGTATGAAAGCAAAGCTTCCATCTACTATTACATGGGTTGCTAATTAACTTAATATGTTTCCCCAATGACTCACTGTATTTGTCCAAATGTTTTCAGTAATGCCTTTTTTTTCCCCCTCTGCACAAAATAAATCCTACGGAGCTAGGGAGGATTAAGAGAATTCCTGCGTCAATTAAGCAAGCACTTTTCCTGTTGAGCCTTCCCGTTTTGTGTTTAAAAACACACAGAGAACAAGTTCTGAAAGGATGCATAAGAGGTGATAAATGAACAAATCCTGATATTTGTGGATTATGGCTGAGCAGAGCTGGCAGGGACTGCACAACATACACCCACTCTGTAGTTTCATGCAGGCTAGACAGGGTCAAACTGGCACTTACAATTCCTACTATCTCAGTCACAGCAGGAGTCGTCATAGCTAAGAGAATTTGAGAAACAATGGCAAAGTAGGGGTTCCCAAATTAGCTATCTTGACACTTGTATTAATGAGCATTATGAGATAAAATACCTAAGAGCCAGATTGTGGTAGTTAAACTGTGCACCACTTTGGGGAAAGCACATTACCAATAGATGCCCAAGCTTCCCAGTCTTCTGGTAGTCCACTTTTAGGAAAGGTAATACTGGGCAGAGCCAGGACCTTGCTGCCACTTTTGGAGTGGCTTGCACAGCCAAGGGAAATAAAGGGACAATGTGTCAGTCCCTTTTGGAAAATACATGGAAGAGAGGAAGGTCCTTGTGCTCCCTTGCCACGAACCCGCCAACATCCAGCCACAATCCAAATGTAAATAAGAAAATGAACATGACTCTGAGGCAAATGCTTCTTCATGCTTAATGTCCGAGTTACTTCTGGGCTCTGGGAATCTCCACAAGGTTGAGGGAATTAATCTTCCCTCCCAAGTCATAGAATAAAACTGTTCCCATAGTTCAGTCCTTACACTGCAGTATTGCCCATTCTCCTCCCACTGCTCCTTCAGAGAACAATGGCCACTCAATATCGGTTAGTGGAAGATCTCCCATCCTCATTTCTTTTCCTCCCCAGGTTCCAGCTACCTGTGCAACAACACATGCAGAGCCACATGCTGTTTCCTGTGATATGCATGAAGTTCACATACTCTGTGAACCCCTCAAATCCTACCACTCTCCGCCCATGCAGTGGAATGGCATTTGTTCCACTGTATCTGCCTCTGTCCGTGGGAAATAGACTTGAACTAAGTGTGTATATTAAAAATGTTAGAATAAAAGACATAAACAACTTAGTCCCTAACAAGTCCTAAACAAAAAGTTAAATTCAATTACTGATATTATATAAAGTGTTTAATAATCTAGGCTTAAGCACTTGAGTACTGGTTGTTCTGTTTTGCCCTTTGTGATTGTTTAGACCTGACTAGCTGATTGCCCAGCTTTAGGACCAATTTTGTTTAAGTAGTATTTACATTTTACACCATTGCATGTGCATGCAAGGGCCACTTATTAGGTTGATTCTTATGAAACACATACCCCTAAGTTTTCAGTGCAGTTTTAATTAGTCATGTACTCATTTAAAAATGTATCTCATAAGAGTTTGAATTCTTCATTATCCACACTTACCTAGTTTTCTCTGCAGTGTTATAAGCACACCATATATAAGAAGTATATTTGTGCAAACTTGGGAGCCTAAAATATTTGGTGCCGAAATAAGTGGCCTCGCCTTCAAAGGTGCTGAATACCTGCAGCCCGTACTGAAACTTACATGTGCTCCAGTGTTTCTGAAATTCAGGCGACTTTTAACTAAGTTCTAAATATATACCTCACATTAAGCATCCAGGTTTGCAAATGTTGGCCATGGTAGGTAATAGCTTCCTGATTAAGACTGGGCCCTTTCAGAAAGCTCTACCTGTACCAAAATGACAGTTGTCTTTGCAGCCCTGCAAAATTCCTCCTGGGCATCAACATATCTGGGGACACAGAACTAATTACTTCTGTGCATGACTGAAGTTTGATGGAGTGGCATTGGTGTTGTGACAGACCCAGACCAGTGGGGTAGAGGAGTCTGGCAGAGGGCAAATATACTGGTCACTGGATGAGTAGTTTTCTGTTCTCTGAGTGACCAGAGAAGGGGCTGTACTAGAGTAATCAGGAACCTGCTAGAACCAGTTAAGACAGACAGGCTAATTAGGACACCTGGAGCCAATTAAGAAGAAGCTACTAGAATCAATTAAGGCAGGCTAATCAGGGCACCTGGGTTTTAAAAAGGAGCTCACCCCAGTTTGTGGTGGGAGTGTGAGGAGCTGGGAGTAAGAGGTGTAAGGAGCTGAGAGTGAGAGGGTATGCTGCCGGAGGAATGAGGAGCATAAGCGTTATCAGACACCAGGAGGAAGGTCCTGTGGTGAGAATAAAGAAGGTGTTTGGAGGAGGCCATAGTAGCCCAGGGAGTTGTAGCTGTCATGCAGCTGTTACAGAAGGCACTATAGACAGCTGCAGTCCACAGGGCCCTGGGCTGGAACCTGGAGTAGAGGGTGGGCCTGGGTTCCCCCCCCCCAAACCTCCCAATTGACCTGGACTGTGGGTTCTCCCAGAGGGGAAGGTCTCTGGGCTGTTCCCTAACGCACATGGTGAATCTCTGAGGCAAGAAAATATGCCAATAAGCGCAGGACCCACCAAGATAGAGGAGGAACTTTGTCACAGTGTGTACAAGCCTGTTAATACTAAATTTCTCTTCTGTGGCTCAGGAGAGAATCTCCTAGTTGGAACAAAGTTGAACACTTCTCTGCATAAGTGTACAGTGACAGGAACCCTGAAGTGGTACCTGGATGTATGGAGGACGGAATTGTCATAAATAGGAACATATAGCAACAAATAACAACTGAAAAAATCTTTACCTCCTTTAAGGCAGTGTTGGCAGGAGGGGGAGGGGAGAGAGAGAGCATAACCATTCTCTCCTGAAGGAGGGTGTGAAATATCTTTTGCAGTTGTGTTCACTTCAGTAGTTTCTAAAAAATGGTTTCCCTGATTTAAAAAGAAAAATAATTTGGTTTTTAAGTTTATTCTTTATCTTTAAAGACTCAATGTCTATAACAAGAGAGTGGTGAAGGAGGGGAAATTAGATTAGTAATTAGTTTTGGATAGTTCCTTTTATCAAAGAACTTCAAAATTCTGAACCCAAAAAGAAAGAATTAGACCTTGCACAGCCCCTGCAAAGTAAATAAGTATTGTTACCAAAAAATAAAATCAGATGCATGAATCACTGAAAAATAGTGTATAGTCAGGATGGTTTTATTGTTTACCTCATCTAAGGAGCAGCATTAACCAAGCAGTTCATACATATGAATTAGTGAATCTTTAATTGCTATAGTTGAGTTCTGTGTACTAATAAGATAACATATGAAAATTTTTGGCTGAGAGATTAGTTTAATGAATGTTTACTTTATTTCTTCCTTACAATGTTAGTTTATAATGGAAAAACTGCTCCTTTGAAATTTGTAACCATTAATGTGGATACCTCAAAAATATAGGTAAGATCAAGTAGGTTTATGTAAGGACCTAGAAAGATATTTCAGCTAGAATTTCAATACTTGAAATATTATGCACAATGAGTCTGCTGATAACTGCATATTTTATTTTAAAGCTTCTGTGCTTACCTACCAGCTTTAGTATGTGAGAGATTTCATCTGGTACAACTTGTCTATAGGTGAAAATTGCAATGTGTTAGACATGATAATCTACACAGTGTTAAACACTAGATGTAGCTGAGTGCTTACATCTGCTAGCTTTTGAGTGGTTTCTCTCACTGTATGATCAGTAATAGTTTTGAGCAGAAAGTCCAGCATGCATTTTCATCATCATGTTTGTAATAATTTGTATCAATTACTGCATTGCCGGCTCTCATAGCACTGAAGCAGGGGGCATAATCAGGATCACAATTAGCAGTTAGAGCCAGATAAAAAATAAGGTTTAGACCTTGTTTAGTATCTGGTCCATTTTCAGCATGTGTTGTGTACATTGTGGTTCAATCATTCAAGCTGTGTGCTGTGATCTTGTACAATACATGACCTAAGCTTTAATTACCTTTGTCTTTAGAAATATTTTCAGCAAGTGTTTTAGTGTGATGTTGCTGAGTATTCTTAGGGATTTATTTCCTTAGGAATCACTTGTATGACTTATCACACTACCTCCAGTGGAGAAAATGTTATTGAAAGGGTATGTGTGGTGGGGAGAGTTACTTTTCAACTGTAAGATTTATTTCCTTAATTAAAGGAATTGCCCATGATGATAAACATCAGTCATCACTCTCAAGACAAAGGATATGTCAAAGGCTCAAACTTAGGCTCCATTTTGCCTCTTCACCTGAAAATGAAGCTAACCCAGAGACTGACAAGTGATCTGAATGGTGTTCAGTGGCCATAAATATGGTCTGGTACTTAACAGGGAAATGACAGGATTTAATACTAGTCTTGACTCCTTGTGTTACCCTGGGCAAATCACTTTACCTGCTTACCTCTCCATATTGTAATATAATTTTGAGATTTTCAGGTAACTACACAAAGTAAAGTGTTAGTAATTATGATTGTTACCTAATTAGATGGGGTTGCCTCCTATCCACTATTTCAGGTATATTTATTTGCATTTGAAACATGAAAGCCAAATAAAACTAAACACAAACTTGGGAGGGGAGAGGAAGGAAGAAGGGTTAGTTTGATAATGTCTTAAATAAAAGTCTATAGCATACATGTATGGAACTCCCTAGATATTTTTTTAAAGCCTCAAAAAGTAGTCCCAAGTCTTAGTCAAAGTTAATGTCACTAGAGTTTCCATGACATATTTCAGTACAGAGAAGCATTGTTCGCAATAGCTACCATACAATATGGCTATAATGGTTCTTTGAATCTAGAGCTCTAGGTTTTTATACAATAATAAGGTCATTATTCAGTGTATAGTTTTTCCGGATTGGCAGGTAGCGATCGATCCAGCAGGGATCGATTTATTGTGTCTAGTCTAGACGCGATAAATCGACCCCCGAGCGCTCTCCCGTCTACTCCTGTACTCCAGCGCCATGAGAGGCACAAGCAGAGTTGATGGAGCAGCAGCAGTCGACTCACCACGGTGAAGACACCACAGTAAGTCGATCTAAGTACGTCGACTTCAGTGACGTTATTCACGTAGCTGAAGTTGCGTAACTTAGATTGATCCCCCCCCCCAGTGTAGACCAGGGCTAAATGAACAAGCCTAAGAAGAATGCATCACAAAATATACTTTGGTCATTCATTTTGACAAAAGTAGTTTATTTTAACTGTTTTATAATTTACTAGTAAAGGTACTCTATATTTTGTAAGTAGAAAAAAAAAGAATTCTCATGTTACTAAGATTCACTATAATACTTTACTGTTAAATATCTCCTGAAAAGTGCAAAAAGACTGGTCATTTACTCTAGAGTACAGTTCTGCTCATCCTTTCTCATGAGTGTGTGAAGGTAGCAAGTGTTGTCAATCACTAGAACAGGTCTTTTGAGATTGGGATCCCATTTTCTGTCTGAATAGGAAAAGTTGACCAAGACAAGTCTTAAAAATTATAAAAGACAGTTATGCTACAATAATTCATGATATTTTCCCAGGTTCCCAGATTTTCCTTCAGATAACATTAAAGAAGCCTGGCAATGCCCTTGTGATTCAAACTACTAAAAACCACCTGCTTTGCATAGAAACCTTAGCGGCTGTACTCCATAATGAGAAATTCTACAGTGTTTATTCAATACTATTTGCAATATTTGCTGCACCCAACCTGAGAGTGAGAACTCTGTTTTTCTCTGACACCTTTAACAAAGTAAATTAACTCAAAATGTCAGAGATACCACCAGTACTGGATATCAAGGATCTGAAGGCCAATATCATAATTTCAGAATGGAAAAACCTGCTCATAATACTCTTCAGCATCCTGCTGAGAAATTTCCTGACCTCTGCAACCAAGAAAGAAGCGTACCCGCATATAGCTATGGTTTGTGTACAACTCAAAGCAGTACCAGTACAAAGTACTCCTCCTTCAGGATGTCAGACACAGTCAGGGGATTAACCAAATCATGCATATGCAGTACATGCACCCATTTTTAGACTGCATCCCTAATCCTTTGCTATTGATCTGGCGTTGTCCCTCCTTCAAAGGTAGAGGTTCGTCATCAATTTTGAGAAGAGTAATGTAATCTCTTCATTACTTACCTGGGAATGGTGAGAGCACACTGAAGGGCAGAGCATCATTTACCACTGACAGATTTCATAGGCACCAGTGATAGATCTATGTGTCAGCTATTAGGAGAGCCACAATTAAAAATACTTCAATGACTCCAAGGCCAGAAGGGACCATTGTGACCATCTCATCTGACCTCTTGTATAATACAGGCTATATATCTTTCCCAACATAATTACTAGAGCATATCTTTTAGAAAAACATCAAATCTTGATTTAAAAATGTTCAGTGATGGAGAATCCAACGTTAAACATCGGAACAATTTACCAAGGATCACTACTCTCACTGTTAAAAATTTATGCCTTATTTCCAGTCTGAATTTGTATAGCTTCAACTTCCAGCCATTGGATTGTATTATACCTTTCTCTGCTAGATTGAAGAGCCCATCATTAAATATTTGTTCCCACGTAGGTACTTATAGACAGTAACCAAATTACCTCTTAAACATCTCTTTGTTAAGCTAAATAGACTCACAGAGCTCAATCACTATAAGATGTGGTTTCTAATCCTTCAGTTGTTTTCGTGGCTCTCTTCTCTGAATCTGCTCCAATTTGTCAACATGCTTCTTGAATTGTGGGCTCCAGAACTGCATACAGTATTCCAGCAGTGGTCATACCAGTGCCAAATGCAAAGGTAAAAAATCCTCTCTACTATTACTTGAAATTCCCGTTTATACATCCCAGGATTGCATTTACGCTTTTGGCCACAGCATCACATGGGAGCCCATGTTCCGATGATTACCCACCATGAGCCCCAAAACTTTTTCAGAGTCCCTGCTTCCCAGAATAGAGTCTCCCCCCATTCTTTGTTCCTAGATGTCTACATTTACATTTTGCCATATTAAAATGTATAGTTTGCTTGAGCGCAACAGATCCAGATCACACCGTATTAATGACCTGTCCTCTTCATAATTTACACTATCTCATTTTTTGTTTCATCTGCCTACTTCAACAGTGATTTTGTTTTCTTTCAGGTCATTGATAAAAATTAGGGCTGTCAAGCAATTAAAAAATTAATTGTGATTAATTGTGTGATTAATCGCACTAATAAACAATAATAGAATACCATTTATTTAAATATATTGGATGTTTTCTACATTTTCAAATATATTGTTTTTTTATATTTTATATTTATTTTTGATTACAAGTATTTGCATTGTAAAAAAAAGAAATAGTATTTTTCAATACACCTAATACAAGTACTGTAGTGCAATCTCTTTATCATGAAAGTTGAACTTACACATGTAGAATTATGTACAAAAAATTGCATTCAAAAATAAAACAATCTAAAATTTTAGAGCCTGCAAGTCCACTCAGTCCTACTTCTTGTTCAGCCAATCGCTCAGACAAACAAGTTTGTTTACATTTGCAGGAGATAATGCTGCCTGCTTCTTATTTACACTGTCATCAGAAAGTGAGAACCGGCGTTCTCATGGCACTGTTGTTGCCAGCATCGCAAAATATTTACATGCCAGATGCGCTAAAGATTCATATGTCCCTTCATGCTTCAACCATCATTCCAGGGGACATGCATTCATGCTGATGAAGGGTTCTGCTCAATAACAATCCAAAGCAGTGCTGACCCACACATGTTTATTTTTATTATCTGAGTCAGAGGCCACAAGCAGAAGGTAGATTTTCTTTATGGGTGGTTCAGGTTCTGTAGTTTCCACATCAGAGAGTTGCTCTTTTAAGACTTCTGAAAGCATGCGCTACACCTCCTCCCTCTCAGATTTTGGAAGGCACTTCAGATTATTAGATGTTGGGTCGAATGCTGTAGCTATCTTTAGAAATCTCACATTCGTACCTTCTTTACGCTTTGTCACATTTGCCGTGAAAGTGTTCTTAAAATGAATAACATATGCTGGGTCATCATCCGAGACTGCTATAACATGAAATATATGACAGAATGTGGGTAAAACAGAGCAGGGGACATACAGCTCTCCCCCAAGGAGTTCAGTCACAAATTTAATTAATGCATTTTTTTTTTAACGAGCATCATCAGCATGGAAGCCTGTCCTCTGGAACGATGGCCGAAGCATGAAGGAGCATACCAATGTTTAGCATATCTGGCACATAAATACCTTGCAATGCTGGCTACAAAAGTGCCATGCAAATGCCTGTTTTCACTTTCTGGTGACACTGTAAATAAGAAGAGGGCAGCATTATCTCCTGTAAATGTAAAAAAAACTAGTTTGTCTTAGCAATTGGCTGAACAAGAAGTACGACAGAGAGAACTTGTAGGCACTAAAGTTTTACATTGTTTTGCTTTTGAGTGCAGTGATGTAACAAAAGAAATCTACATTTGTAAGACAGAGATTGCACTACAGTATTTGTATTAGGTGAATTGAAAAATACTATTTCTTTTTACAGTGCAAATATTTGTAATAAAAAAATATACACTTTGATTTCAGTTAAAACACAGCATACAATATATATGAATATGTAGAAAAATATCCAAAATATTTAATTTCAATTGGTATTCTATTGTGTAGCAGTGCAATTAAAACTGTGATTAATCATGATGGGGGACTTGAACTATCCGGATATATGTTGGGAAAATAACACAGCGGGGCACAGACTATCCAACAAATTCTTGGACTGCATTGCAGACAACTTTTTATTTCAGAAGGTTGAAAAAGCTACTGGGGGGAAGCTGTTCTAGACTTGATTTTAACAAATAGGGAGGAACTCATTGAGAATTTGAAAGTAGGAGGCAGCTTGGGTGAAAGTGATCATGAAATCATAGTTTGCAATTCTAAGGAAGGGTAGAAGGGAGAACAGCAAAATAGAGACAATGGATTTCAGGAAGGCGGATTTTGGTAAGCTCAGAGAGCTGATAGGTAAGGTCCCATGGGAATCAAGACTGAGGGGAAAAACAACTGAGGAGAGTTGGCAGTTTTTCAAAGGGACACTATTAAGGGCCCAAAAGCAAGTTATTCCGCTGGTTAGGAAAGAGAGAAAATGTGGCAAAAGACCACCTTGGCTTAACCACGAGATCTTGCATGATCTAAAAAATAGAAAGGAGTCATATAAAAATGGAAACTAGGACAGATTACAAAGGATGAATATAGGCAAACAACACAGGAGTGCAGGGGCAAGATTAGAAAGGCAAAGGCACAAAATGAGCTCAAACTAGCTACGGGAATAAAGGGAAACAAGAAGACTTTTTATCAATACATTAGAAGCAAGAGGAAGACCAAAGACAGGGTAGGCCCACTGCTTAGTGAAGAGGGAGAAACAGTAACAGGAAACTTGGAAATGGCAGAGATGCTTAATGACTTCTTTGTTTCAGTCTTCACCGAGAAGTCTGAAGGAATGCCTAACATAGTGAATGCTAATGGGAAGGGGATAGGTTTAGCAGATAAAATAAAAAAAGAACAAGTTAAAAATCACTTAGAAAAGTTAGATGCCTGCATGTTACCAGGGCCTGATGAAATGCATCCTAGAATACTCAAGAAGCTAATAGAGGAGGTATCTGAGCCTCTAGCTATTATCTTTGGAAAATCATGGGAGACGGGAGAGATTCCAGAAGACTGGAAAAGGGCAAATATAGTGCCCATCTATAAAAAGGGAAATAAAAACAACCCAGGAAACTACGGACCAGTTAGTTTAACTTCTGTGCCAGGGAAGATAATGGAGCAAGTAATTAAGGAAATCCTCTGCAAACACTTGGAAGGTGATAGGGAACAGCCAGCATGGATTTGTAAAGAACAAATCATGTCAAATCAATCTGATAGCTTTCTTTGATAGGATAATGAGCCTTGTGGATAAGGGAGAAGCTGTGGATGTGGTATACCTAGACTTTAGTAAGGCATTTGATACGGTCTCATGAGTTTATTATCGATAAACTAGGCAAATACAATTTAGATGGGGCTACTATAAGATGGGTGCATAACTGGCTGGATAACCATACTCAGAGAGTTATTAATGGTTCCCAATCCTGCTGGAAAGGCATAACGAGTGGGGTTCCGCAGGGGTCTGTTTTGGGACCGGCTCTGTTCAATATCTTCATTAATGACTTAGATATTGGCATAGAAAGTACGCTTATTAAGTTTGCGGATGATACCAAACTGGGAGGGATTGCAACTGCTTTGGAGGATAGAGTCATAATTCAAAATGATCTGGACAAATTGGAGAAATGGTCTGAGGTAAACAGGATGAAGTTTAACAAAGACAAATGCAAAGTGCTCCACTTAGGAAGAAAAAATCAGATTCGCACATACAGAATGGGAAGAGACTGTCTAGGAAGGACTACGGCAGAAAGGGATCTAGGGGTTATAGTGGATCACAAGCTAAATATGAGTCAACAGTGTGATGCTGTTGCAAAAAAAGCAAACATGATTCTGGGATGTATTAATAGGTGTGTCGTGAGCAAGACACAAGAAGTCATTCTTCCGCTCTACTCTGCTCTGGTTAGGCCTCAGCTGGAGTATTGTGTCCAGTTCTGGGCACCGCATTTCAAGAAAGATGTGGAGAAATTGGAAAGGGTCCAGAGAAGAGCAACAAGAATGATTAAAGGTCTTGAGAACATGACCTATGAAGGAAGGCTGAAAGAATTGGGTTTGTTTAGTTTGGAAAAGAGAAGACTGAGAGGGGACATGATAGCAGTTTTCAGGTATCTAAAAGGGTGTCATAAGGAGGAGGGAGAGAACTTGTTCACCTTAGCCTCTAAGGATAGAACAAGAAGCAATGGGCTTAAACTGCAGCAAGGGAGGTCTAGGTTGGACATTAGGAAAAAGTTCCTAACTGTCAGGGTGGTTAAACACTGGAATAAATTGCCTAGGGAGGTTGTGGAATCTCCATCTCTGGAGATATTTAAGAGTAGGTTAGATAAATGTCTATTAGGGATGGTCTAGACAGTATTTGGTCCTGCCATGCGGGCAGGGGATTGGACTCAATGACCTCTCGAGGTCCCTTCCAGTCCTAGAATCTATGAATCTATGACCAATTTTGTAATCACGATTAATTTTTTTTCAGTTAACTGCAATTAATTGACAGCCCCAATAAAAATATTAAACAGTGTAGGACCAAGAACAAATCTCTGCAGCACTCCACTAAATGGAGGGATTCCCTGTTTATAGTTACATTTTGAGACCTATCTGTTAAACAGTTTTAATCCATTCAATATGTACCATGTTAATTTTATATTCTCATTTTTTAATCTGTGGGGGGAGGGATAGCTCAGTGGTTTGAGCATTGGCCTGCTAAACCACACGGGTGTGAGCTCAATCCTTGAGAGAGCCATCTAGGGATCTGGGACAAAAATCTGTCAGGGACAGTACTTGATCCAGCTGTGAAGGCAGGGGACTGGACTTGATGACCTTTCAAGGTCCCTTCCAGTTCTATGATATAGGTATACCTCCATATTAATCAAAATTTCATGCAGTAATAAGTCAAGCACCTTAGGGAAGTTTAAGTATATTACATCAACAATGTATCAACCAAACTTGTAATTTTATTTTTTTTTAAATTACTTTCTGTAAACCCACGTTGATTGGCATATTACTATCCTTTAATTCTTTATAAATCAAGTCGATATCAGCCACTCCATTATCTTGCTTGGGACTGATGTCAGATTGACAAGCCTATAATTACTCAAGTAATCCCATTTACCCTTTTAAAAGTATTGGCACATAACTGGCTTTCTTCCAGTCTCCTGGAATTTCCCCACTGTTCCAAAACTTGATAATCAACATTAACAGTCCAACAAGCTCCTCGGCCAGCTCTTTTAAAACTCTTGGATGTAAGTTATCTGGACCTGCTGATTTTAAAACTGTCTAACTTTAGTAGCTGCCATTTAACATCCTCCTGAGATACTCGTGGAGTGGAAAAAGTCTATTTCTTTGGTATCATGGCCTCTTGTATCCTAGAATGGCTCTGAGAATGATAGCCCATGAGATACATTAGAGACTCCTCCTTACTACATGACCAAAGTAGGAACTATTACCAAATTCAGATGTCACAATTCCAGGCAAGGTAATACACTTTGTTGTGATTGACGGAAGACTGGAGATTGATCAAGGGAACATCTCTGCCAAACAAAGAGGAGCATTCTCACCAAACTTGAGTATTGAGGGCTAGAGTCTGGAGAACCCAGTTGGGGAAGAACTTGGTAAAAGAGTGTGGATCAGGGCGGAATGAAAGAAAAATCAACAAACCTATTAGATCTCAGAGAAATTAGCAGATTCTGTGAAAGTTACAGCTAGTCCTAAAAAAATAAGCATATCCTAGTCAAGACAAAAATATAAACATGATCTCCTATCTGAACTGACAAGGGGGAACTGCTGGAACTGCTTCATTAGAGAGCAAAAGAGTTGTTTCAGTGGGCAAAAGAACACACTCTTCGTAAAAGCGATGCACATAAATGGAGCCACCAGTGACAGGGCAGACTGACTGAGAAGAAAAATAATTCAGGAGGGGGAATGATCCCTTAATTATTAGTCTATATAAAACTGAATGATAGGCTCATTGGCATAATCCACAATTTACTTATTCACCTCACTTGACAATCTCAAGTTTAAATTATACTTCTCCATTCACAACAGAAGAGCAACAGCAGTTGACACCCTCTCACACTTATGGCCAAATAAGCTACTGTAGCTAAGGATTCATCCCTAACCTAATTATATGCTTATTGTCCCAGCTGGTTCATGAGATAATGGAGAAAAGGATTGCATCTTCCTAGTTGCCCCTCACTAATTGAAGCAGCAGAGGTTCTTAAAACTAGTGAGCAAATCAATGATCAACACAACATCCAGCTTGTTTTAACAGGGCCTATGCCTTCACATTGGAATCCACCATTACTAAATTATCAATGTGGTTACTGAATGGAAGATTGAGAAAAGCACATCTGCCAGAGTGAGGCATCCTCCTAACATTCAAGAAACTCTCCAAATACAAATAGTGTAATACAAAGAACAAATCTCCACTGCAAGTGGAGAGGCAGCCAACTTAATCCCAATAAACTGCAGATCTCTAATTCCTCACATTTTTACAGGATAACCTGTCCCTCAACTTGGCAATATAAACCTTGAGGGGACAATTATCAACACTTGTTTCCATACCAATGTCTTCATAGTCACAAATTTCTTCTCACCAATAATTAAGAGATTTCAAAACACAGCAGAACTCCAGCAACCTTCAAAAAGATTCAGACATGACCCCTTAGAGCCTGACCAGAAAGTCCCTGAGTTCCTAATTTGAGATTTTTCAAATTCTTATCTATTATCCACAAGATGGGTCTACTATCAAGGAACTCTATCAACTGAGGAGCAACACTACACCTCCCAAATAGAAGAGGCCTTGCTATTTACCTGACCTGACTTTAATTGTAAGTATAAACTAGTTTTCAGAGATATCGGAAGAAAATGTTCCCTTCTTGATGTTTAAATACTAGACATGACCAGAAAGAATTATGGCATAAAATGGATGTAATGAAAGTCTAAAAGTTTATTTGAAATGAACTGATGCTTTCAAGAAATCCAAATGCCTCTTTGTTTCATGCCACCCTCTCCTGATGTGGGAAGGAAACACAAAAATCTGCCAGCAGTAGCTTGTTCTCTAAATATGTTGTTTCGATAGACTATTCTGTCTTCACTGTGGATCTCTCTGAGAACCAGATCTGCGGTTCTCAAACCAGGATCTCCAGTCTATCCTGTGGAGTTTTCCTCAGCAAAATGGGGAAAAAAGGCATGAGTCCTTTTCCCCTGTGTAAATGAAAACTGTCTAATAGACACTGTGCATCTTTGCCCGTTCTCAGGCTGAATCTTGGACTTGCTGATTTGTAGCTGCTTAGATCTGTAGCAAGACAAGCCCATATCTGGATGGCTCTACCTGTAAAATATCAGACAAACCACTAAAGGTTTGATCAACCACTTACGTTGATCCTGGGTATGCTGTTTTTTGTGATTGTTGATGGGGTCACTTCATTCTAAATTCCATCATTTCACAGATTGGATTGCTTCCTGACACAACAGGAGGGGACTGAGGTCTCTCCATGTCTATTGAAGTCACATATTATAACAATACCAGCCATTAAATCTGTCCTTAGGGTGAGGAAGATATGATTTGAGAGAGTCTCATGGTCCTCAGCTCTGGCAAGTCTTATGCAGAACCTCAAATCCTGAGATTTCCAAAGACCATGGACATTTTATGGATCCTATATGTGCACACCAACCCAGATTGGAAATATCAGTGCGTCACCTGCAAAGCAAGCTCATGGGACCTACACATCACATAACTGCCAACTACTGTTCAACAAGGTTTTATGGTTGTGTGGCGAGGCCTGTGACAACTTTTACTATGGGGCTCTGTGGAAACATTGCCGTGAAGGAGAAGACTATCCGAGCAAAATGAATACAGAATTGCATCAAGAGAGCCTACAAAGCAAATGCTGGTGAAAATACCTACTGGCCTAAAAGCACAAAACCTGTAGGTCCACTTCCACATCACGGACTAAGATATTATCTTCTGCAGAAAATATCTGTAAAGCCACTCCCGATGAGTATTCACATATTCACAAGCTAGTTCTGCAAGCTTTTTTGGAGGTGGCATTTGCTAGGAGTTACTTCCACAGAGTGGAAGTAAGATTTCTAAATCCTCTCTTCTCCTCACCATTTAGCTATTATCTGCTGATAACATCTCATCTTGAGAGGATCAGTGGATCTGGACTCAAGAGTTAGAATTGTCTTTACATATCAATTTATTTTCTCTGAGAACTTAGCTTCACTTTTCCAGTCCTTCATTAAAGCAAGATTATTAGTTTAGTCTGTATATAGCTGGCAACCTTTTGTCTCTGTATGTGCTCTGCAGACTAAATTATCTATTAATGATTTTTGCAGCCCTATTACATGACTGTATTGTGTAAAGTCTCTTAGCGATGTTTTTCTTAGTGCCCACAATATCAAAAGACCTTTCTGGAGCATAAGGTCAATGGCACCCTCACCTGTTTCAACAATTGACTGATTGCTTTAGTCACCTCCATACACTACAGGTCATGAGAAAGGAATCAAACTATCTGTAAGAAGCAGCAGACCAAATGACAAAGAAAAAAATTATAGTTGAATAATGCTGTCATACCTATAAATAAAGATACATAGTTTCTAATACTGTATTTAATATGTAATGTACTGTATAAACTTTAATCCACATTAATGGTTGAGACACCTAGGGTGACCAAATGTCCCAATTTTTATAGGGACAGTCCTGATTTTTTGGAGCTTTTTCTTACATAGGCACCTATTACCCTCCCCACCCCTTGTCCTGATTTTTCACACTTGCTGTCTGGTCACCCTAGGGACACCCTTTGTGAGTGACAAAGTTTTGGGATTTTTTTTTTTAAAGAAATCAATTATACTGCATCAAACCAACATTACTTTATTGTTTAATGAAGAAATATACTAGATTAGTATATTAGGATGTAATTAACAGCACAAGTAGTACTTTAGGTTTCTGTTATCTAGAATTGTCTGGAATGGATTTTTGAAAGAGACCTTTAGAAATCTTATGTCTCACTTTGTCACATATTGAATGCAGCTGCAGGATATCAGAATACTCCCATATCATCTCGTTGCTCAAAGAACATAAACACATTCTGAAGATTCTGCACTGTGTCCTCTGCACTATTTTTTGTGCTTGATACAAGCTCAGTCATGTCTTATTCATCGTCTGCCTTCTTCTCCTGATTTTCCCCTTGAACAGCAACGTTAATCTCAGAATCATCTAAAATTTGATATTGGGGATGGTTGCTGTCACACAGGAGCCATTGTTGGATATTCTCTTCATCCACTTCTTCAAAACCATGATGGTTATTTATAATTTCAAGAATATCATTGTTTTCCTCTGGGTCTGTTTAAAAATCAAGGAAATGTTTGTCTTCAAGATCTGGCCACAGTTAATATCAGGCATGTTGAAATGTGATGTCTTTGACATCATTCCATGCCTTTGCAGAACCATAAATAGCAGTGACTTCCAAAAAAAAACACGTCATGTTGTTCAGTTAATAATTTTTTCCATAATATATTTCTGTAATTTTTTTGAAAGTATACTTATAAATTGGTTTATTGGCTGCAAACAGAAGTCACATTTGGCAAGAGTGTGGCAAAAATCTGGTTATCTATCATCAGTTGCTCTTCCTGAAGATGTGAGGGAGCACTGTCCATCAATGTAATTGCTTTTTCAGGCAACTGTTATTTCTGTGGATGGTTGCAAGCAGGGGACACAAATTTTGTATGAAATCAGTCTTAGTAAATATTCCTGTCCATCCATGCTGCCGTCTGGTGATAGTAATGAACTGCCAGATGCTGAACATCTGTGCCCTTGAATGACTGACCTTTTGGCTTTGTCCACACAAGCCAATTGCAAACAATGCCTCCCACTTGCATTGGCACAGCGCATGAAAGTGATCATTTCCTTGCCTGACACATATCCAGGCACAACTGAGTGTGCAACTTGGAAGACATTTCCAAGAAACACCTGTCTCATCAGTATTGTAAACTTGATCTGGTAAAAAAATTTGCATTTCAATGCACTGATGAAATCTATCCTTGAAATTTTTGGATGCTTCACTCTCTGTGGAAAGCTTTTCTCCTCATATGCAAAGCACACAAATTCCATAGCGTGATTTAAAATGCATCAGCCACCCTTGACTTGCCACGAAAGGCTCGCTAATTGTGAGGCAAACTAGCAGCCAAACCAGGGCTGCTCACTCAGCTGCCCCCCAACATGGTGGACCCCTTAGTGCTTGGCCAGCACATGGGGCTCTCCACCCCTTGTGTCCCATCATATACTACAAGAGGTGAGGCCAGCCTTACCACCCACTTCTTGTGCTTTCCTCGAGCAGGCCCTGCAGGGGGGTGCTCCCTGCCCACTCCTTCAGACCTCAGAATTGGGCCTCTGCCCCACAAACCTCCCCAGCTGCCCCCTACGCACCACCTGAGCTGGCTGCATGACATGTAGCCGGTCTGCCTCCGAACCGCATCTAGGAAACAGCTATACATGCTTGTGCTCTGCACCCTTCACTTCTTCAGCCTCGAGTCTTGCCCCTACACCATGAGGTGGGACCTCCTATCACCCGTGGAAGGTGAGGAAACCTGATGGGCCAGTCCATATTCCACCCTGGTCCCACAGCCTGATGGGGACATTAGTTGGCAGCTCCTTCATGGAGCCATGAACACCGGCATGTACCTGGTGCAGTTCACTACCTCCCCCGAGACCTGCCCCTTCCACGGTGAGAGGGAGATCCTGTGCACATCTACATTGAATGCGCTGGGATGCAGCCCCTTTTCTGGCTTCTCCAAAACCTTCTCCGTAAGTTCTGGCGGACTTTTCCCTGCACCTCTTGATTTAAGCACACCCCATCCGTGGCCCCACAATTGGCCATGAAGTCATGAGACCTCCTCATCAACCTCCTCCTGGCTCTGGCCACGGTGGAGGAAGCTGGATGGAGAGGTGCTCTGTGACACTGGGGCCTACTTCTGATCCTCCCTTAAGTCACGTCTCTGGGCAGAGTTCCTTTGGACTGTGTACACTGGCTCCCAAGACACCTTCAAAGAGCAGTGGGTGCTGTCCAGCGTTCTCTGCTTGGTGTCTCTCTCTGGATCCCTGCTTTTGAATCTGTGACCTTCACTCTTGTACCTGTTTTTTTCCATTTGTCCCTGTGATGCCACTTGCAACTCAGGTACCACTTAGCCCCCCTGGCCCATCAGCCTGGGCTCCCTCTCACACTGTGGTTCTGTGATAAGTTGCCAAGCTCTCCAAGCTTGCTCTTTCACCAGCATACACACAGGTGATGGACACACCAGCTGCAGAACTTACAGGCTGCTGTGATCAGCTCTGCATGGGGAGGCTACAGCTAAGGAACTGCCCAGTTGCTCAAGAGCACACACCCCTCTGGAGTGTAAACCCTAAATAATAGCATCTTGTGCTGCACAGAAATCTGTACAGCATAAGCTCATAAAATTCACTCCTTCCCTCACTGTGGAGAGAGAATATACAAGAGATTTTTGCCCCAAGTTATAAACCCCACACACTGGTTTGTGATTAAAGCAAAAGCAAATTAACTACAAAAGAGAGATTTTAAGTGATTATAAGGGCTAGCAAACAGATCGAACCAGGTTACCTAGCAAATAAACAAAACGCAATCTAAGCTTAATATACTAAGGAGATTGGAAATGAGTAGCAAATTCTCACCCTAAATGATTATATAAGCTGGCTTCCGGCTCTTAAGGGACAAGCTGCACTTGCTTACAGCTTGGAATCCCCAGGTGTTCCTTTCACAGGCTAAAAATCCCTCTAGCCTGGATCCAGCACTTCTCTCCCCCCCCCCCCCCCCCCAGTTCAGTCCTTGTTCCTCAGGTATTTCCAGGAGTCTCTTTGGGCGGGGAGTCAGTGAACAACCTTGATGTCACTCCCCTGCCTTAAATAGCTTTTGCATATGGTGGGAACCCTTTGTCTCCAAGCTTTGTTCCCATGCCTTTCAGTTGAAAAACACTGGTATTCCAAGATGGAGTCCAGTACCAGGTGATCTGGTCACATGTCCCTGTAGTGTCATAGCAACCATGACTCAGAGGCTGTTTGTAGGATCCTCAAGAAGACTCCTGGGTGGGAGATTAGCTTCTTCTAAGACCTATTTTTCTTCCTAATGGTTCATTGACTTGAATGGGCCATTTCCAGCCAGCCATCTAGACTGACAGTCTTTTGTCTAGTGGGCATTCCCCAGGTGTAACCACTTCTGTAATAGCTACATAGACAATATTCCTAACTTCAGATACCAAAATGATACTGAATATGATTATCCTATTTGTATGAATGTAAGTCATAACCTTTACAATGATATTTCACATGACCTATCTTGTATAAAATACATCATTGTTATGCCATAATCCTATCATAATAATAATCTCTATGAAGAATATAGGATGCAGTGTCACAGTTCCCTGTAATCTTTTTGATGCCTGGGTCCTGTGATTCTTCCCCTTAGGCTTTCGATGTGGGCAGGCTTTTAACTGTCTATCCCCAGAGGCTCAATAGGTACCCCTACAACAGAGCTGTGATGAGGCAGCACTCAGGCAGGCACCAACAACTCAGCTGCACTTAATCTTCCCACAGAGCCTGCAGTGACTCAGACTTCAAGCATGGAGCAGCAGCCTATCCAGGAGTAGAGGCTGGGTCAGATAATCCTCAGGTTCAGGTACTTCCCCCCCCCCCCCCAACCCCAGCAGAGCTGCAGATTAGTCTGTGCAACAGAACTACCCAGCCAGGAACCCTCCTGCAGCCTTGCAGTGTATCAGACTCCCTACACGTCCAGCCTGCTCCTGATCCAGTTCCTACTCCAGCCTTGCCTGGGTTGTGTTCCAGTCTTGTCCTTGCCCAACCCTGACTTTGCTCCACTCTGTTACTGGCCCGCTCCAGCCTTGCCTCTGCCTCTGCCTCCTGATCCTCTTGGACTCTGACCACCATGCTTCAACCTTTGCCCTGTATCTGGATTCCAGCTACAGTCCCTGTCACTCTGTCTAGAGTGGCTCACAACTGAGAGCAGCAATCTCAGGTCAGCCTGTCAGAAAACAGGGCAGACACCCCAAACTGGTGGTTTATTCTATAATTAGATTTCACATATGTGTACTCCTGGATCACTATACCAGTCTTACCATGGAGTCACAACAGTCCCCTTAGACTCTCCAGAGCATCTTGCCGCCCAGACAAAGTAGACTTTGTGATGAAAAGTTAAAACCAAAAATCACCTCACATTAGGTTACTCCCTATCCTAAAGGGTCAGTCACTTATCCCAGGTCAATGAATACTCATGACCTCACACCAAAAACAATGCTGGCAGCCAATTTCTCTAGTAAACTAAAGGTTTATTAGCTAAGAAAAAGAAGAGTTATTGAGTGGTTTAGAGCAGGTAAAATACATTAACAGATGAGTCCAAGTTTGTAAGTCCAAAGTGATAGCAGAGATGTAGTAATCTGTTTCCATAAGTCTCTCGGGGTTACCCAAAATGACTTTGGGGATCTGTCTTGCATCTGAAAGTGTCCAAACAACTCAGATACAAGATCATTCCTTGGATCCATTCTTATAGCTGTTTTCCCTGGAAAGCAATCTGGCAAGTGTTTCTGTCACAACATGGGCTTTTCCTTAGCATGCGTCTTCATTTACAGTTCCAAGGCTCCAATCCTGTTTGATGGGCGATCTAATTACAGAGATATACACAATGCATTCAGTCACAGCAATCCAAACAATCTTTCATTAGTTTGCACGAAGTTTACACATCAATTCTCACTAACAAACACTTTTGATCTAGGGTTAATCAAGTACAGGGATATACATAATGTAAGGCAATAGCAACCAACAGGTAAATTTAGTGTAAATGTAATTACCAGTTCAGATGCCATGTAAATGTAATGTGGTAACATCCCTCTTTGTTCTACTTTAACAAGTGAATTGGCCTATGGCTTTGATTTGAACTGGTCTGCCAGCATCATGCTGAGCTAGTCTGTCAGCGTCACAGTACTGATTTGGCTTGTTCATGGACTCTGATCACCTGGCTTCGGCCTGTATCTGGACTCTGGCTATAGTACTCAGTTTGGCTTGTCTGTGGACACTGATCTCTGTTCTGATACTGGCCTGTTCCCATATCTTGGTTCAGCACTACCCTCGGCAGTCCCAACCCTATGTCTGGTTTCTAGCTCCATTCCAACCACTAGGCATGATTATTGAGAGGCAGGGCCTGACAATGTTCATTTTTGCATGAAATTCCCTGCCCTTTTTCTGCTATCATTGGTCCTGAAACTGGAATTCCTTCAGCATGTTTCTGTTTGAACCATGTGTATGAAGAAACTCCTCCAATTAAGATTTTTTTTTTTCAGGCTTCCTCTTCAGCACACTAACCATGCTATCACCGTCATGAATAAACTTACGAATCCATGACTTGCCCATGTTCAAGTCATACACAGTTCGCAAACCACAATTATACTCTAGTGAAAGGTGTGTTTTTTTTTTTTTTTGTTTTTTTCTTGCTGGGATGCCATGCTCAAATTTCTCTATGGTCTCAAGTTTCTGTTGCAGGATTAAGAAAACTCTTTTTCTTTGTCATGCTATAGGACTCAGAACCAGATGGTAATGGTTGTTTGTGCATTATAATTCAGGCTTTTTCCTTTCTTCTTTTTCACTCGAGAGATTCCGACCCCCTTCTCTTATGCATGGCCCCATTCTCTCCTTGGTTTAGCATTGGAAAATAATGCTGACTTTAACAGTGTATGAATTTAATTAAATGTTATAATATTGCAAAATGAAGTTAAAACAAACCTTCAGAGGTTTTATCATCATTGTCCTCATTTATTAATAATTGTTCCCCTACCCCATATTTGGTTTCCTCTTCCTTCTGATCATCTTTGTCCAGACTCCACCAAGACGACTGCATGTTATTCATCAAGTGCATTAACTTCACCTCTAATACATAGCACTTCTCATTTGCCAGAGCAGGAGTTATGTCATGCCCAGGGATAGTGCTTGTAAAGCAATTTTTCATGGGCAATTACAGTGCACATGATGCAGTGCTCCACAGTTGGCAAATAGGGTCCATCGCATCTACTGACCCTACTTCCAAAGTGGTGCTTCCTGACTGCTATGCCAGCACTGTTTTCTTAGAGGAGCTGTCTCAATGAATTTGATTATATTCACTTCAATGGATGGTTCTGGAGAAGATTTTATTGTATAAGGAAATAATCCTTTGAAGAGGTTGTGTGGACAACAGCTATTTGTGGGATATTTTTCACAGACAAATTTTGAAAATGGTGCACAGCCTGTGGTGCCTAAATGTGAGCTGATAATTTCAGGGTGTAAAGGAATATTCTCCCCTAGCCTGGTTCTCTACTGCTTGTACAACTTGTATCATAGTATACTCTGAGTGTTGCACTCCTTGGGCCAGATTCTGATGTCCTTTATACTGGTGTAAAAGCAGAGCAACTCCATTGACTTCAATGCAGTTACTCCAAATTTCCTTTGGTATAACTAAGATCAGAATCTGGCCCTCTGTCTGCAGAGGAGAATGGTGAATGGATCAGTATCTGCAATGATAAGGTGAAGAGAGTCCTCCCACAGCAAAATTCTCAGGTGCACAGAAGTGTGCAGACACCCTGTGTAAAGGTCCCTAAATCCCATCTCTTCTCCTTTTTCAGGGGGGGGAACCTCTTTAATAGTGAGTAACAGACAACAGTTTAGGACAGACAATGAACATATACCCAAGTGAAATGGCAGAGGCACTAGAGCTAGCTAGTCAGTATATTATCTAAACTGCTACTTTGGCAGGATGCTCTCAGTTTTGCAAGATATGCCCTACAGTCTTTAGTTACTGCAGAGGGGTTAATGTCTCGTGAAAGGCAGTACTTCCACCAGCACAATGCCATCATCATCATTCGAGGGTATTGCTTATAGGGAGCAAATAGCAACTACTGAATTAAGTCTCCCCTTCAAACAATGTTCAGGTTCAACCCAGCTTAACTTGCAATAACTGAAAATGTTACAGGCAGCAATGTCATATAGTAGCACCAGGCCTTCACTAATTCCTGTCTGCTATAACATGACTTCTACCTACCCAGTGAGGCAATACATTACCCCAATGTCATCATATCCTCTAGATCTCATTTAAATATCTGTAAATAAAAAATAAATGGACCTGTAGCTTCAACACTTGCCCCGGTCAACAGAACAGGACTGAATCTCTCTCAAAGGAGACCTCTTTCAGTCAAACTGTGGCCACTACTGGAGTTGTGCCACTTCAGCACAAGTTATCTGAGTTAAAAAACAAGTCTGAGTTATAGCCATCCCTCCACTTTCTGTGACTTTCTGGGCACTTGATTTTCCCCACAAGTCATACCACTACACACTGATATGTTGATATCAAATGTAATATTACATCCATCCTCCAAGGGAGGACAACAGAGGACTCTATGACCAACGTGACTGGCATAAATAAAAGTATATTAACTTGGCAAGGGTTTTAGCTAGCCCTCTCTCCTCCCCTTCTCTCTAATGCGGGCTGTGGGAGGGGGTTCAGTCCTCCATTCCCTCTGGGGCTGAGTGCAGGGGGGTGTGTGGTTGCTGAAGGATTAGTTAGCTTCCCCTCTGTCTCCATCCTATTGTGATGGGGAGGGGAGCGCCCCAAGTGTCGCTCGGTCACTCAACCTCATTTCTCTCCCTGGGGATCAGCGGGGGGATGCTGGGGAGCCCCCCCGGTGTTGGCAGGTGGGTGCTGGGCGGACTCCCCCGGGGAGCTGGAGAATCACCCTGGTCTGGCGCTGGGAGCTGGGTAGCCCTCTCTCTCTGCTAGTGGGGAGACCCCCCGGTGCTGGAGGGAGCCCCGCTTCCCCCGCGTGCTGCCGGGACGGACAGGGGCCGGGGCAGGCCGGAGACGCTCTCTCCCCGCGGGCTGGCGGGTGGGAGCCGGGGCGGGGCGCGCTGTGCGGCGGGGGCGGTGCTCGCTCCTCCTCCTCTGGGGCCGCGCGGGGAGGGAGGCGGCGGCGGATCCGGGGCCTGGCGGAGGCGGAAGGGGCGGGCGGACGCGGCGCGGCCGGGCCTGACTCTGCGGGACGCGCGATGCTGGTGAGTGCCGAGGCCTCGGCAGCGCCGCGGTGTCGCAGTGAGGCCGGCTGCGGCGGCGGGACGGGCGCGGGGAGGCGGCCGGAGCGGGACGGGCTGCGGGGTCCGGCTCGGAGTCGCTCCGCAGCCGCCGCGCAGGAGAGGCCCGGACGCCGCCGCTTCTCGTTCTTCCCTTCGGGCGCGTTTTATGCCCTGGCCCGCCAGCCCCGGGGTGGGGCCGAGTCCGGCCGGGGATCCGGCCCCTCTGCCCTGGGCTCGGCCTCTGGTGAGAGGCCTCGAACTACGCACTGGAAATGCCTTCCCCGGTACCGCCCCGGAGCCTCCCTCCTCCAGTCCCAGTGTCGCCCTAGGACCTCCCGCCCCAAGGAGCAGCCCCCCGCCACCGTCCCAGTGTCACCCCAGGAGCCTCCTGCGCAAGGGAGCAGCCCCCACACTGCCTCAGTATTGCTCCTGGAGCCTCCCCTCCCCAAGGGGCAGCCTCAATGGCTGGCTCTCTCACCCCCTGTGGCCAGCTCCTCTCGTTCCCAATATTATCCCAGTCACTCCAGAATATTCTGTTCCACAGCCCCTCACCCCAACCCCCAGTGACCGACTGCCAGACTTCTCTATCATCTCAGTTATCCCTGACCCCGTATCATCCCAGTTCCCTCCAGCCTCCTCCCACTCTTTAAGAATGTGCGACTAACTACTCCCCAAAGCCCCCTACTTTCCCTTCATCCTCAGTGACTGTCCCTGTAACCCTACCCAGTGACTATCTCCATAGTCCTCAGTGTTCCTCAACTAAATCCTTATAATTCTCCAGTTAACATTCTGCCCCCCACTAACAGCTCTGTAACAGCCTTACAGTGATCCATTTTTCCCCTTTAACTGGGATCCTTTTCCCATCCCTTTAATCATTCTTTGTCCCTCAGTGTGGAGGATTCATCCACCATAATTACTCCCCTGCTGTAATTCTTCCTCCAAAAAACTATTTCCCGCACTGTGATTCTTACCCCCGCTGATCTTATTTACTTGTCCTCAAATCTTTCCCTAAGATCCCTCATTATCTTCCCATTACACTTATTCCTTCCTTTCTGTGAACCCACCTACTGTCTCTACTACTTTGTACTTATAGCCTCTAGCTGTGCCATTTTTTTTTTTGATGGGGTGGTGCCAGTTGGCTTAATTTTTGAACACCTTTTCCTATCCAGGCTGTGCACACAGATTTCCCTATCTTTATTAATTTGCCCCAATTATGTTTTCAGTTCTCTGTGAATAACAGCTAACCAGTTTAACACCTTGAGCCCGAATCTATGTTGCTTTATTTACTGCATGTATAACTTTTCTCTTTTTGTCTCACTTTTTAATCTGGGGATAATTACCTGATCCATCAGGTGCTTTAGTAAAAACCTGCTATTTTGGAGAAGTTGGGGGAGAGAATAGTGAGGGAATGGGGAATTAGCTGAAAGTAGCAACTCAGAAATTGTTTCCACTACAGTATTGTGAATTGGTGATTTTGGGTGAGGGAGGGATGTTTGGGAAGTAACACTGTTTGGAATCTTTTCAAAAGCAAAAGTGTAGTAAATTGGCCCACTTTCACCACCTGCAGCCCTGGGCACTTATTGTAGAGGCTTGCATTGGCAGATGAATTGACCTGATATGACCCTCCTAAAAATTGGTTGCTTCCCTCTCTGATTTTGTGGTTCAGAAGATTCATAGATTATGAGGCCAGAAGGGACCACTGTGATCACATAGTCTGACCTTCATTATATAGAACTTGCCTGAAATAATTCCTGTTTGGACTAGAGCATATCTTCTAGAAAAACATCCAAACTTGATTTAAAAATTGCCAGTTGATCCTCCTTGTAGTCGACCTATCCTTGCTCCTCTTGTCACTGTTAGTTGCCTAATCTGTTAATGTTGATTGCTTTATCCTTGTAACTTGAATATTGCAGTCAGAATTAAGTGCCATGCATAATTAGAATACTGTGTGTGTCACATTGGTTTGAACCTGTTTTATAGTTAGTGTCTATAAATTAGCTCTTGTCTGCATGAGAAAGTTTCACCGGTTTCAATTAAATCTTCATGAAAGAAATTAGCTAATTTTATGCAAACCCCTGTGTGGACACTTATTTTGGTTTGTTTGTGTCTTACTTGGGTCTGTCTTAAATTGATTCCTATAGAATTTTGCTGTTTTTTATAATGTAATATTCAAGGAGATATTTAATACTCCGTTCTATTAAATATTGTTCATCAATTACATTTCTCTGGTGCTGGATTGTTAGTTTGAGTACATGAAACATGGAAAGGCCCACTCTACTAGGTCAGGCCTTGTTTACACTACCAGGGTAAGTCGACTTAAGTTACGCTATTCCAGCTATGTGAATAATGTAGCTGGAGTCGATGTAGCTTAGGTCGACTTACTGCGATGTCTACACTGTGCAGCGTCAACGGGAGACGCTGTCCTATCAAGTTACTTTACTCTCTCATTCTGGTGGAGTACTGGAGTCCACCGGACAGTGGTCTGCAGTAGATTTAGCAGGTCTTCACTAGACCCGCTAAATTGACTCCCGCTGCATTGATTGCAGCACCATCTATCTCTGTTAAGTGTAGACATGGTCTCAGGAATTATTCATTGGTGACAGTGGTTACCAGCATAGGGTCCACCTGTACTTAAACTACTTTCAGTGCCAGTAGAGAAAACTGCTAGTGGACAAAATGATTTTTAACATGGTTCCTTTATACTTTCTGTAATGTTACTGAAAATAGTTTTGTTCCATGTGCACCAGTAATTAAATCACTTTCAACACGGGTTTAGAGAATGCATGGTGGGGGAAGTGGAGACATACCCATTGCTGAAAACAGTTGCTAAGGGCAGGTCTACACTACAGCTGGGATCAGTGCTCTGAGATCGATCCACCAGCGGTCGATTTAGCAGGTCTAGTCAAGACCCACCAGATCGATTGCAGATTGCTCTCCAGTCAACCCCTGTACTCGACCCCCAACGAGAAGAGTAAGGTAAGTCGATGGGAGATTTTCTCCCGTCTATCCCCCCTGTGGTGTAGACCCTGCGGTAACTCGACCAAAGGTACATTGACTCTAGTTATTCACATAGCTGGAGTTGCGAAGCGTAGGTCGACTTACTGCGGTAGTGTAGACATAGCCTAACAAAGGGCCATTTTCCTATTGCAGATAGATATAAAGGCCATGTTATGCAACAGCTTTCCCAGGGTTTTATAGCCAGTTGGTGGCACAATCATATTAATGGTGTTACAAATAAAAGTTCAGTTTGTCTGCACAGCTTTGTTCTATTGCAGCTGTGATTGAGAGTCTGTATTTACCACAATGTATAATCTTGTTTTTATCCATACATTCTAGGAAAAATCTGGGGAACTGTGGTGCCTCGGCAGGGGACACAGGGTTTGGAGGACATGCACACACAACAATATCAGCAGCGTATAGGATAGTGTATCTTTATGGTTTTCTGCTGCATGTTGCAGCGAGGAAGGATACCTAGTGAAACCAGCAATAAACTTAGTTATGTGGGTCCTGGCTGCACTATAAAAATGTGTAAACCAATTTCAGAAAGACAAGCTTGTTCCAGCAGGGGCAAAACACTGTTAGTTGCCACAGTTTCTGAATTTTAAAGATGAGGTAAATTGAAGCAAATGGTGATTTGAGCCAACCGTGCCAATAACTAGTTGTAAGCTTTGTTAAAAGTTGTAGTCTCGTGTTATATAGGGATTGTATAGGATTTATTTTTAATCAGCCACAGTGACTGTTTTTTGCATTTATTACAAGAGAACTTCTGATGAAGGCAAGAAAGAAAAGGAAATAGCTTAAGAAATGAGAGAGAAAGCCATTGAGCTTGTCTACACTAGCATTTTTTGTCAAAGGTTTCACTATGATTGTTGCATCTCCATTGGAAGAACTAATGTAGATTGTCTACTGCTGTGTTTACTGTTGTGCAGCCTAGATTTGCTGTGAGCAGGGTTAAATTACATGGAGGTGAAATTGCCAAGGTCAGTCTGCACCAGGGCTCCCACTGGTGGATCTACACTGGCACTAGTACAGAAGTGAGACATCATATTTGTATCAGGCTTTTCGTAATATCATTTAATCTAGCATTATAATATGTCTGGACTATTTCCGGCGCTTGGGGGGGGGGGGGAAGCAATACTGTTTCATAAGATTGTCAAATTCTTTGCCATATTTTTCTTTCTTAAAAAAAAAAGCAGAATGATCAGCTTGTCAGTGTTTTAGAAGCACAATTTTATTTGTCTTCTACAAACGTTTTTTAAAAATCCAAAGAAGCTGCATTATAAATTTCATTTAGATTCTACACTGTATTTTTAGTATAATACATTCTGCATCTATAGTGTGTTCTATTTGAGAATCTTGAAGGGTTTACAAACCTGAATTACTATACCTTTGAAGTTAGGAAAATATCAATCCTATTTTACAGATTAGGAAACTGTGGCACAGGAAGTTTGTGGCAGAGCCACGGATCTCTTGGATCTCTCCGTACCTAGTATTATACCTCAACCTCAGCACCATCCTTCTTTTCTCAAGTTAGCAACATAATTCTTATTTGCTATTTTCAGAATCTGGGACAGAATTACATTACTTTCCCCATCTCCCTCATCTTCCCCTTTGATTATTCTGCTTTTGGAAGGATTGTCAGAGTCAGAAGGTTCACTGTTAGATGGTCATGTGGGATCTGTGTAGTCTGATGACACTTTTAAATCTCATACTAAAAGTAAAGGATTGAAACATATTTAATCTTAATAATATCTTCCAAGTTGTACATTTTATTCCAAGGTTAATTGAAAACATCACTCTTGGATCTGCTTTTTAATTGAACATATGTACACCTGCAATAGTAATGGTTTATACAATGCTACTTGTCCTTGTGTCAAAGTTGCTGTCATTAACACTACCTAAGATTATTAGTGTTACTGTAAGTGTGTGAGAAATTGAAGTTGAAATAACTGACCTCACTTCCATACAAAGTGAGGGGCATGGTGAGCAATAGACTACTGTTGGATGTGGGGAATTATGGGAGGCTTCTTCCTCTGGCCTGCTGCTACCATTTTTCTAGAGAGGATGGGAAGAGGTGCTCATTCTCTTTCCTTCTGTAGTTATTAGGGCTGTTAATACTGTTGCAATTAGGGAGGCACAGCAACCATAAAAATATATTTGCACGTGGCATGTCTAGATTTTTATATCTTGGTTTTAGTAATGTGTTTGACAAAGTTCCACATGACATTCTCGTAAGCAAACTTGGAAAATGTGGTGTAGATGAAATGACTATAAAATAGATGCACAACTGGTTGAAAGACTATACTCAAAGAGTAGTTATCAATGGTTTTCTGCAGGGGTCAGTCCTGGGTCTTGTACTATTAAATATTTTCATTAATGTCTTGGATAATGGAGTGGAGAGTGTGCTTTAAAATTTGCAGATGTCCCCAAACTGGACAGGATTACAAGTGCTATGGATTAGATTCAGAATGACCTTGATGAATTGGAGAATTGCTCTGAATTCAACAAGATGAAATTCATTAAAGACAAGTGCGAACTACTTAAGTTAGCACATGCCTTAAAGCGCTACAGTGGCATAGTTCCAGTGTAACAGCTGTGGTGCTGTAGTGGTTTAAGTGTAGATGCTGCCCACACTGAAGGGCGGGGTTCTCCCGCTAGTATAGGTAATCTATGTCCTTTAGGCCTGGTCTACATTGGGGGGAAGGGGGATTGAACTAAATTATGCAACTTCAGCTACATGAATAATGTAGCTGAAGTCGATGTACTTAGATCAACTTAACCGTGGTGTCTTCACCGTGGTGAGTCGACTGCTGCTGCTCCCCCGTCGACTCTGCCTGCGCCTGTCGCCGAGCTGGAGTACAGGAGTCGACGGGAGAGCACTCGGGGATTGATTTATTGCGTCTAGACTAGACACGATAAATCAATCCCCACTGGATCAATTGCTGCCCACCGATCCAGCCGGTAGTGAAGACATACCCTAAGAGGAGATAGCAAAGTTGATGGAAGAATTCTTCTGTTTCCCCCATACTGGGCGTTAGGTCAGCGTAGATACATCTCTCAGGGGTTTGGATTTCTCACACCCCTTGGAGATGTAGGTGTGCTGATCTAAGTTCCCAGTGCACTTAGGAAGCAAAAATTAAATGCACAATACAAAATTGGGAATAACTGGCTAGGTGGTAATGTCGCTGAAAAGGAACTTGGAGTTACAGTGGATCACAAAATGAATATGAGTCAGCAGTATGATGCAGATGTAAAAAATACACCCCAGAATGATATAAGCCTTAACACTAGCAAGATAATTGTCCTGCTCTGCTCGGCATTAGTGAGGTCTTAGCTGGAGTCTGTGTTCTGTTCTGGGTGCCACACTTTAGGAAAGAGGTGGACAAATTGGAGAGCGTCCAGAGGAGAGTAACAAAAATGATAAAATGTTTTAAAAAACCTGACCTCTGAGGAAAGATTAAAAAAACTAGGAATGTTTAATCTTGAGAAAAGACGACTGTGGGGTATCCTGATAAGTTTTCAAATATGTTAAGGGCTTGTATGAAGAAGATGGTGATCAGTTGTTCTTTGTTCACGGAAGGTAGGACAAGAAGTAATGGGTTTTAGTGTGCAGCAAGGGAGATTTAGGTTAGACATTAGGAAAAACTTTCTAACTATAAGGGTAGTTAATCTCTGGAATAGGCTTCCAAGGGAGGTTGTGAAATCCCCATCATTGGAAGTTTTTAAAAACGTTGTTGGGCAAACACCTGTCAGTGGTGGTTTAGGTTTACTTGGTCCTGCCACAGTGCAGGGTGCTGGACTTGGTAACATCTCAAGGTCCTTCCAGCCCTACATTTCTATGATTGTGTGTGCTGCTGCTTCTGGTTCCAGTCTCTGTTTCTGATATAGAAACTCCCAGCAGGGGTCAGGGTGACTTCCTAGAAACTGAGAGGAGCAGGGGAATAATAACTTATACTCCGAAGAATTCTTATCTATAAAATTTACAAGATGCAGCTATACGGAAATTAGACTAAATAATGCTTAAGTTCAGTTTCAGCTATAAATCAGGAAAATATAGGGAAACAGATTGAACTAAAGGACAGAATTTCCGCCTTAACTGAACTCATATTATCTTATTTGTGGGCTTAAGTTGCATCTACTGTACTTCGGTGTAAAATGTATTATTTCATCTTGTGTTTCTTATGATGAAATAAGGTCTTAAGTAATGTTAATAGAATTTAGTATTAAGGCTACACTTCTGTGCTTAATTCACTGTGTTTTGGTTGGCTATTTAAATTTAGTGTGTAAATTCATGAACAGTTCTGTGGTCTCATGAAGGAAAGTGCAGAGGTTTGAGTTAAGGAGAGTGACTTGAGGCTGGGGTTATAGTTGGTGTGGGAATTGTATGGTTTGCCTCCCTGCATTCTAAAAGTTCCTATGTTGCTGCTCTTGAATTTAGTGCTTGATGACTGGTGCCAGCAGGAGCAGCAAATTGAAATTGTAATTCTGCACAGTTTTGTACAGTTGGGGAAGTGCTGTGGGATGGAACTGCAGCACAGATGTGGTTCCCTCAGAGAGGAGAAGAGGTAGGAAACACAAAATGGGGCAGATTGAGTGAGATTAGACATGCAAACCTAGTGATAGATGTGCAAACCAAATGTGTTGGTAGCAGCTGCGCTCATCCAGTGGTCTTTTGTAGCTCATCAAAGTACAATACAAAGCTTAAAGTCCCTTGCTGCGTCTGTTAGCACAGGTTCAATATGCTGTTAAGGAAGCCTACTCAACTTCTGGAGTAAGCATGTTCCTCATTTTCTGTCAAGTAACTACCTCAGAGTTGAATGAGCTTTGGAAGAAGTCGTATTCCATCTTTACCAAAAAGGAGGTGGTTGTGATGCATGAATTTTGGAGAAAATGATATTTTTGAGAGGTATAAGTTCTGAGCAATGCAGAAAGTTAAATTCTGGTTGAGCTGTGGTCCAAGTGTAGTGTCTGTTCTTATCAGTTTAATTAAGCTATGTGGCTTAACCAGGAGGAAAAAATAATCTCATGTATCAATAACTTTCTTAATGGGTTTTTCTGTTTGTTGGAAGAGTAGGGTTATATGCCTGGTCTGTATTTGTGCACCCCGTGGCTGTTGTCTTTTAGGCATCAAGAGTTAAGGTAGTTAGTGGTACTGTGTGGAGTTAAAAATGGTGTAGCATTGCTCCATGGTATTTTAAATTGTCAATAAATGTCGTGTTTGGCATATGTCTAAAACTGGAAGCACTAATTTATAGTCAAATATAGAATTTAAAATATAAGCTTATTTTTAAAAAAATGGAGTAACAAGGAAAATTAGTCCATGAGTGATCATTTTTTATTTATAGGAAGTTAATTAACAATAGTATTCCTGTAAAATATACTTCATTTCAAAACATAGCATCACTAATTTCTTTTGGTGATCTGCATTAGCTTTATACTAGTTGTAATGCCAGTGTTTTTATCACCTGTGAATGAAATGTTGGTATGAGTACATATAAGGAGGAAGCACTTCAGAATTAAAACTATACCCAAGTGATATATTTGAACATCTAGAAACTTCAGACTGCTTGCAAGACAAATCAATGTACTGTTGTTATTATTTCTAAGCTGAATGGGCAGGCTCTGTGGCCGGATGTGCCTTGATCAGCTGAAGTCCTGCAAAATTAACAAGGTAGAAGAAGCTGTAAAATTAGTGAGCTCATGAGAAGATTGGGGCCAGAACTGAATGGCAGCGATTAAAATTTAATCGTTTTTAAGGAACTGAAAGAAGTCATAGTTTACCTAACCTTAAGGTGACAATAAGATGAAGAATAGGGTGCCTATATAAAGAATGTTAATTACAGTTAAAAATTCAAGTGTGTAGCTAAAATATCATATGAAATCATATGTTGTGGTAAGCTAAATTCTCTAAAATGGAGTGGGCAGTGCTCTGGGTTTAGGGAAAAGCAGATTGTGTTTTAGTTTCTAATTTTGCTGTGGTGGTTTTGCACGTACAGTGGTAGCTATAGTGAAATGTCAGGCCAGGCTAAAATGGTATTTTATTCCATAGAGATTTGTGGGGGTCATAGTGTTCCAATTTATGAAATACATTTTAAATAGACGTTTTGAGATTTACTGGAGAAAGTTACTTATCTTCAAAAAAGGGAGGAAAAGTTTCAGGAAGGCAAGCACCCTTAACAGAATTTTCAACAGTGTTCAGTGAAGTCTTTGAACTGCCCAAATCGGTATTTCTGGGTTTCCGTGATGCTGCTGCCCTTCTTGCTAAATTGCATTTTCTTGACTCACTTAAGCACTTGAGCACTTTTTTCCTGCTCTATCTTATTGCTATATCTTTGTCCTTTGTTGGCTATCCTCCCTTACCTTCCTTTGCTGCATCTCCATGGCCAGTTCAACAGCAAGCCTTGGTCTTGCCACAAGCCTTCTGGACAGTGTATTTGCTATTTTTGTTCAGCTTATTCAGTTTTGGATTTAGACTTTATGCTAGGTTTGAATGAAATAGGTCTGCAAGTCCTTCTGACCACCTTAGCTTTTCTTCTTTCTCTCATGCTCACTCTTTGGCTTGACCTGCAATGCAAATATGCTGTCTTCTCCCAAAGAACCTCATTCTTCTTCTTTAAATGTAAAAGCTAGACATGGTAGGCAAACAAGTGCAAAGGTAACCCCTACAGGCTCAGTTAAAAGCATCCTGTGATTTGTAACATATGTCAGTCATAGGAAGATCCAAGGTCTTGAGTTAAAGGACACATTAACTTGAAAATCAAATTTGTCTGAAAATTTTCTGCCTTCTGTTGCTACAAATGCCATCTAAAATTACTAAAAGTAAAGAGATGACACTTTTTTCTTTTTAAATTTTGCTTTGGTCAGGTCTACACTAAAAACTTTTGCCCCACAGAAAGGTTAGGCATATGGTCCGTCCCCCCCCCACACACACACACACATTTCTGTACTGGTAAAAGCCCTAGCATAGATGCAGGTATACTGGCATAAGAGTTCTTTTGTTAGCATGGTTTAATTTCTGCAGGGAGCCAGTATGGGAACTAAGCTATGCCAGCAAAAGCACTTCACTACTCTGGATAACTTTCAACCTACTGTTTTATAAGAGCTGGCTGAGGAGCTCTCTTGACAGCTAATGTTGATTTTCTATAAGTCTTGGAGCAGTGGGGAAGTTCCAGAAGACTGGAAGAAATGTTGCACCAATTATTAAATATAAACAGGATGATGCAGGTAATTGTAGGCCTGTCAGCTTGCCATTGATCTCAGGCAAGGTAATGGAGGAGCTGATACAGGACTCGATTAAAGAAAGGTGATGTAATTAATACACATCAACATGGGTTTATGGAAGATAGATCGTGTCAAAGTAACTTGATACCTTTTTTTGGAGGAGATGACTGGTTTGGTTGATAAAGGTAATAGTGTTGATGTAATATATTTGGACTTCTATAAGGTGTTTGACTTTGTACCACATGGCATTTTGACTAAAAAACTAGAATGATATAAAATTAACATGGCATGCATTAAGTGGACTAAAAACTGGCTAACTGATAGATCTCAAAATGTAATTGTAAGCAGGAAATTGTCATCCAGTGGCTGTGTTTCCAGTGAAGTCTGACAGGGATTGGTCCTTGGCCCTATGCATTTTAACATTTTTATCAGTGACCTGCAGAAAACTTAAAATCATCACTGATAGTTTTCAGGTAACACAAAAATTTATAAATAATGTAGAGGATAGGTCAATGATTCAAAGCGATGTAGATTGCTTGGTTAAACTGGGCACAAGCAAACTGTGTTGTAATACAGCTAAATGTAAATGTATACATCTAGGAAAAAAGAATGTAGGCCATACTTACAGGATGGGGGTGAACTCTATTCTGGAAAGCAGTGACTTTGAAAAAGATTTGGGGGTCATGGTGGATAATCATCTGAATATGAGCTCCCAGTGTGAAGCTGTGGCCAAAAGAGCTAATGCAAACATCGGATGTGTAAGCAGGGGACTTTCAAGTAGGAGTAGAGGTTATTTCAGTGGCTCTCAACTTTTTCAGATTACAGTACCCCTTTCAGACAAACCCCTGATTTGTCTTGCATACCCCCAAATTTCACCTCACTTAAAAACTACTTGTTTACATAATCAAACATAAAAATACAAAAATGTCACAGCACACTATTACTGAAAAATTGCTTACTTTCTCATTTTTACAACATATTATAAAATAAATCAGTTGGAATATAAATATTCTTCTATTTCAGTGTATAGTATATAGAGCAGTATAAACAAGTTGTTGTCTATATGAAATTTTAGTTTGTACTGACTTCACTAGTGCTTTTTATATAGCCTGTTGTAAAACTGGGCAAATATCTAAATGGAAGACCTCTGCATATCCTTAGGGGAACATGTACCCCTGGTTGAGAACCACTGAGTTATTTTACCTTTATTTGGCACTGGTATGACTGCTGCTGGAATACTGTGTCCAGTTCTGGTTCCCACAATTCTAGAAGGATGTTGATAAATTGGAGAGGGTTCACAGAAGAACTACAAGAATGATTAAATTAGAAAACATGTCTTATAGTGATAAGCTAAATAGTTTGAGTTCATTGAGTCTAACAAAGAGAAGGCTAAGGGGTGACTTGATTACAGTCTATACATGGGGAATAAATATTTAATAATGGGCTCTTCAATCTATCAGGGAAAGGTGTAAAATGATCCAATGGCTGGAAGTTGAAGCTAGACAAATTCAGGCTGGAAATAAAATGTAAATTCCTAGTGGTGAGAGTAATTATCCATTGGAACAATTTATCAAGGGCCATGTTTAGTTCTTCAACACTGACAATTTTAAAATAGAAATTGGATTATTATTTTTTTTAAAGATATGTTCTAGGAATTATTTTGGAGACGTTCTGTGGCCTATATTATATATTGTATAGTATATTATATACTCACCCCTGTAGGTGTGTGGAGTCCTCATGTTGGTGGCCCAATCTGGGTGGGTTTTCCCTGAGCGGGGAGCTGTAGGCTGTTGCCACCGCCAGCAGCTAGGGGAGAGAAGGCCTGATATACTCCATCACAGAGGAAAATAGTGCCCAGAATTTTATGCCATCAAATCTGTGATACAAAAAATGTAGAGGCCAGGCTTTCCAATATCTGGCCCATAATATTCTTATGTTGAAGAAAAAAATCTGAGCAGAACTTTTTTACATGGAAAACTTTCATTTGAAAAATTATACTTTGTTTTTAGATTATAATCTTATATCACATTTCTTTCATGTTAATGATTACAATTGAATAAACTTGCAAAGGTGTGTCTAACACTATTTTACGGAAGGGTGTGTGCTGCAGGGGCATAGTATTATTTCTGAACTCTTTACTGTACATTCATGCATATGTTGCCAAAGGTCTACCCCCATTGGCATTTATATAGCTTTATAAGAAAGTTTTATGGAGTGCACATACTGAAATCTGAGGGGAATCATGCTGCCCATCTTTGGTGAACGGAGGTGAAGGATAGTGAACTGGTTTTATATGCTTCAAACTGTCTGCTTCATACTAAGTCTATTACTGAGAAGACAATGTCTGCTTTATGTGCAACAGATGCCAAGAAAAAGTTTTCTTTTATGTGCCCAGATAAGTGTAGTACAAAGCTAAAATCTAAGGAGTCTATGGTAAGGGAACTTTCTGTGAAAATTCTAATATTTTAAGGTCAGTTCAGCTGGACTTATTTTAAAACTGGTTGGAGCTAGACCATGTAGCAGCCTGAGTTGTTTTTAAAATTTGCTCTATGGTTCAGGCCTCATGAAGGCTGGCCCCAAATTACAGTAGGCTGGTGTCATAGACCAAATCATAATGCTTCTGTTGGGGCATGCACCTATCTATTCTAGTAGCATTATACAGTATGTCTGCAGTATATATGTCTAGTGTGCCGTTGCTCTTGTGAGCATATGTGCTTGTATTTATGTGGTATACTTACTTACTGATCTCTGTGATAGGGTGTTTAGACAGTTGCCTTTGTTTAGTGGTTATATAGTTAAATCACTGTTGCTCATCAGGGTAGGTAATTTTAAATTTAACAGGTGCCTTCACTCACTAGAGATTATAGAGAAATCTCTGGTCTGAGGGAGCAGGGTTTGATTGAGGTGTTAAAGACTGTTTTTAGGGTGGGAGGGACTTATTAGAAAAAGGTGCCTCTTGTCTAACTATTGGAATCGAACTACCAAAAAGTTCATTTAAAGACTTTTTGGTTGCAAGAATCTCATTTTGCATTTTTGGACTCTGGCTTTATTAAGCCTTTATTCCTTTTTTGGTTTGGCTTTGGCTTTGCTTTTTGCGATGACCACCAAAGGCCTGATATGATTGCAGCAGCTGTCCAGTGAGTAGGGTGAGTGAACCAGATTCTGCCAAGGACTGACAACTGCTTGCATACCTTTACAGGCGTGTACTGTGTTTGTGATACAGAGAATCATATTCATTTTTAGGAAAATTAAATAAGTTCAGTATGTTGTGATATGTTGGCAAAATATGAAGAATGGAGTTCTGATCTTAATCTGTAAAATAATATATAATGAGGCTGCCAAGATTTAAACTTCATTACTAGTATTCAAAGCATATGAGATTTTTGAATGTACTGTGTAATATGTAGTGAAATTTCATTTTTCATAATATTTTACCGCTTTTTGGCACAGTGAAATCTGATACTTTGCTGCACCTTGTTCTAGGAGTGATAGAAGAGTATTCTCTTTCTATAGGTTGAAATTAGGCAAGGGTTAAACTTTTCAAAAGTGCCTGATTACATTACATTTTTGAAAAAGTGACAAAGCTAATTAAGCATGTTTGAAAATTTTACCCAAGAACTACAAGTGATTGTTGGGGTCAGAAAACTTAACACCTGCTTCTTACTACATAAGAGTTGGGAATTTAAAATAATAGAATTGTAGTTTACTCCACTTTAGAAATTGATTTTGGAAATGAATGGGTGTATGTAGGTTGGCACTATGCCTGTAAAAGATATTTTTAATAAGGAAATAACTCATGGAAATGTTTTATAAAGCACTATTGTTTTGAATTACAGTAGCACATTTTATAGAACAGGAGTACTTGTGGCACCTTAGAAACTAACAAATTTATTAGAGCATAAGCTTTCGTGGACTACAGCCCACTTCTTCGGATGCATACAGAGTGGAATAAATATTGAGGAGATATATATATATATATATATATATATATATATATATATATATATATATATACACACACACACACATACAGAGAGCATAAACAGGTGGGAGTTGTCTTACCAAGTCTGAGAGGCCAATTAAGTAAGAGGAAAAAAAACTTTTGAAGTGATAATCAAGCTAGCCCAGTACAGACAGTTTGATAAGAAGTGTGAGAATACTTACAAGGGGAGATAGATTCAATGTTTGTAATGGCTCAGCCATTCCCAGTCCTTATTCAATCCTGAATTGATTGTGTCTAGTTTGCATATCAATTCCAGCTCAGCAGTCTCTCCTTGGAGTCTGTTTTTGAAGTTTTTCTGTTGTAATATAGCCACCCGCAGGTCTGTCATTGAATGACCAGACAGGTTAAATTGTTCTCCCACTGGTTTTTGAGTATTATGATTCCTGATGTCAGATTTGTGTCCATTAATTCTTTTGCGTAGAGACTGTCCGGTTTGGCCAATGTACATGGCAGAGGGGCATTGCTGGCACATGATGGCATATATCACATTGGTAGATGTGCAGGTGAACGAGCCGCTGATGTGATTAGGTCCTATGATGATGTCACTTGAATAGATATGTGGACAGAGTTGGCATCGGGCTTTGTTACAAGGATAGGTTCCTGGGTCAGTGTTTTTGTTCAGTGATGTGTGGTTGCTGGTGAGTATTTGCTTTCGGTTGGGGGGTTGTCTGTAAGCGAGGACAGGTCTGTCTCCCAAGATCTGTGAGAGTAAAGGATCATCTTTCAGGATAGGTTGTAGATCTCTGATGATGAGCTGGAGAGGTTTTAGTTGGGGGCTGAAGGTGACAGCTAGTGGTGTTCTGTTATTTTCTTTGTTGGGCCTGTCTTGTAGGAGGTGACTTCTGGGTACTCGTCTGGCTCTGTCAATCTGTTTTTTCACTTCAGCAGGTGGGTATTGTAGTTTTAAGAATGCTTGATAGAGATCTTGTAGGTGCTTGTCTCTATCTGAGGGATTGGAGCAAATGCGGTTATATCTTAGAGCTTGGCTATAGACAATGGATCGTGTGGTGTGTCCTGGATGGAAGCTGGAGGCATGTAGGTAAGTGTAGCGGTCAGTAGGTTTCCGGTATAGGGTGGTATTTATGTGACCATCGCTTATTAGCACAGTAGTGTCCAGGAAATGGACCGCTTGTGTGGATTGATCTAGGCTGAGGTTGATGGTGGGATGGAAATTATTGAAATCATGGTGAAATTCCTCAAGGGCTTCTTTTCCATGGGTCCAGATGATGAAGATGTCATCAGTGTAGCGCAAGTAGAGTAAGGGTGTTAGGGGACGAGAGCTAAGGAAGCGTTGTTCTAAGTCAGCCATAAAAATGTTGGCATATTGTGGGGCCATGCGGGTACCCATAGCAGTGCCGCTGACTTGAAGGTATATAGTTGATTGATATTGATGGATAAATATTGTGTTTTTATAAGCTTCATACAATATGCACATCAATTTTTTTCTCAACCTGAATTTCTAAAAGGAATGTAGCATTCTCTACTGGCTTTTAATTGAAAGCAAACTTTTATTGACTGGATTTAAAATAATATAGTCTTTTGCAACTGTTGTTTCTGTGTTATCGCGCAAGACATGGTTTTTATATTATTTTAGTATAAAGGAAGGGAATAGTCTCTTCTTTTCTGCCCTTTCCCCTTCAGATATGGAGTTTCCAGAGTTTTAGCAGGAATGTTATTGTATAGAGTAGTTCTATTATCACTTTAAGATTCAAGCAGTAGATTTCTCCATGGTATTGGCACCAGCATGAATGACAAGAATTTTAGTAGGTCTCAGTTTGCCACTCTTTGGATGCAGGGGAAAAAATAAGGTGGCATTGGAAAAATGTGATGCAGGAAATTGTTGTGCTGCTGCATAAAGTTTATTCATGTACAGTATAACACTAGCTAATGGGAAATAAAGGGAGACGACAGTCACCAAGACATTTGGTATGACTCAGCACTGCTTAGGAATAGCAAAGAGATCTTTGCAGCCTTTGGAAGTGGAGTAATTATTCTGGAGTAAGTCACTTTGGATACATCTACATTGCAATAAAAAACCCATGGCACCAATTCTCAGAGCTAAAAATTGGGGTGTAGACTTTTGGACTTGGGCTGGAGCCCAGGCTCGCACGCCCTTCCCCCTTGTTGGGGTCTCAGAGCCCAGGCTCCAGCCTGAGCACCAACACCTACACAATTTTTAGCCCCTCAGTCCAAGCCCTGCAAGCCAGAGTCAATTGACCCAGGCCAGGTCTTTTATTGCGGTGTAGACATACCCTTTGATTTCACAGTTGTGTCCATCTGGGTGAGTTATGTCAGCATAGCTATAGCAGAATAATTTTTAACTTTGTTTAATTAAATTGGTTTTGTGTTATTGATACTGCTGCACCATGTGTGCTGAGATTATAGTTTTGAGTTTGAGGATTTTCACTGGCTCCTTGGTGAATAAATGCTGGTACATATTAAGCATTGTGCTTCCTCTCTTGCTTCATGTTCTTTTTCTTTCAAGTTAATCGAAAACTTGGAGATCCATTTGAGGAGTTTAGGAGATGCAGAGTGCACCTTTGCTATACTTCCTGAAAATTAAAAGATGGGATGTGACGGGGGGCACTGTTTGTTGAGGGGGGCTGCCCCCGTTGGCCCTGTGCAGGGTTGGTACACCCCATCACACTGTCATCTGGACTCCTTGAGGGATGGTCCTCAGTGTGATCGCAGGACCCCTGGCAAGGCAGAGCAAACAAAACAGTCTGTCCCCTGAGCCTCCTGGCAAACAGGCAGGCAAACAGCCACTGGGGGTTCTGACTCTGTGCGGGGCAGAGCAAACATACAGTAGCCACCCTCTAGTGGCAATGGGGGGTAGTGGAACCAGGGCCCACTCCACTCCACTAGGTTCTGACTCAGAGCACTACGAAGCTGGGAAATTCCCCATTATGGGATTAAGCATCGGCTTCTACTACATTCCCTGGGTCACTTCCTACCACGAGCTGCATCTTGTCATCTCCCTGGCTGGCAGCGGCTCAGCATCCCTGTTGATCTCTCTGGTTGTTTGGTTGCTCACAGCTTATTCCGAGTCTATGGTTCCCACCGCTTGGGGAGTCTCTGATTCCTCTGCCGGAGCTTGCGACTTGTGTCCTTCCTCCTCAACCAGCCCAGACTGAGATGGGCTGTCTCCTTTTATCTGTCCTTTCCACCAGGAGCATGCACAGCAGGAGTGAGGGGGCATGGTCTCCTGGGCCCACAGTGATTGGTCTGTTCCTGTTGGCTCAGTATGGGGTTGGGGCACTTGTTCACAGTTTGTTCAATGGTTTGGAGTCTATATATTTGCACTGTGGAGAATCCTTAATTCTCCATTTGTGCATCAGGTGTGATCGTTTTCCATGTAATGTTCTGATACAGTTTATGGTTGTCCACAGTCTCCGGTGGAGCAAGAAACCAGGCAGTTCTACTTTGGCTTAATCTGTGAGGTGCTTGTTGTTTACTTCAGAGCCTGCCCATTGCATCCACCAGGTGTCTCCTGGGTTGAAGCTGGGTGACAGAAGAGCTTCTCCAGCTGCCCAGAATGGTTGGCAAGACTTAAGGAGAATACAAGGTGAATGAATGAGGTTGTCATTCAGTGGGAGATTTTGGTTAGTGAGAGCTTTCTTATACTCTCGCAATGTTCCTATCTCTCACCGGATGGTTGGAAGAAGGATGTTTGTGAGGGTTGGAAGCCATCAGAGTGCAAGTTACAAGTCCTAGAGCCGCAATTATATGGCTATCGACAAGTTTCTGAGCGAACTTCTACTAAAGACAGCGTTGCTGTTCATAGTATTCAGTCATCACAACCCCAGCTACAACTGACTAGCTTTTGGGTGATATTGATGCAACTCTTTGTTTTATGGCTCACCTGCTTCAGATGTTGACAGGTAAGACTGTGATCGAGAGTGACCCCTAGGTAGTGGGAATTAGGATCATGGGCAATTTTCTTGCTGCAGAAGTTTACAGTAAGCATCCTCTTAGCTTCAGAATTGCTGAGATGGAAAGCTGATGACATCAGTTTTGGTGGATTGGGTTTGAGCTGCCAGTACCGAATTTTCCATCCTCTTCAGATCAGTATTAAAGGTGTCTTCTGCTTCTTTGAATACTGCGGCCTGTGTCATTAGTGCCAGGTTGTCAGTATAAATTAACTTGCAACATTTCATTTTGGGCACATCGTGTGTGTGTGTGTGTGTGTGTGTGTGTGTGTGTGTGTGTGTGTGTGTGTGTTTTAAAAACGGATGGTGGTAGTACTGATCCCTGTTTGAGAGGTCATTGTGCAGACTCTGCTTTTTGCTAACCTAACTTCCAAGGTGGCACGTAAGGTTCTTTCCAAAAGCGTTGACCTAGTGAGTCAAAATGTCTGGTCACACAGAAGCAGGTTGGATAGTTTCAGCAGTAGGCCCTTGTGCCAGACAGTGTTATAGGCTGATGACCAGTCGATAAAAACTGCGCCCTTTTCAAGCTTCCATTGAAAGCTGGCCTCAATATGCAGTCAGTACAAGCACTTGGTCTAAAACCTGTTGGGGGGTTGTGGTCTCCACGATGATGGTCAGCCTCACCAGGCTTGCCCGCTCCAGTACTTTGTATGTTGTACAGAGGAGGGAAATAAGGTGGTAGCTTGTGGCTCATTGGGCACCTTTTCTGGTTTGAAAAGTGCGATGATCTTTGATCATCTCTAAGATGTTGAGAATTGGCTGGTGTTGATGAGTTCTGTGGATACTGCTGCCTTCTAGTCGTGCCCTTTTGGTCTGAGATATTCAAGGAAGTCTGGAAGAACGCCATCAGTGCCAGCTGCTTTTCCTGCTTTGGTGGTAGAAATGGCAGCATCAATCTTGGCTCTTGTAAAGGATTGACAGAGACTTGTAGAAGGGGCGCGTTGTGTGCAGGATTCTTTAAGAGCTATTTCTCCTCTCAGTTCATTTGTTGGCTTACAGACATCTTAGAATTTCTTAGTAGGAGGCTGGCAGTGCTGTTAGCAGAGACTTGAAATGTATGTGGGTTTGATGGTGCCGCTCCACCTCCACAGACTGGCCCATGCTATTTGTGAAGTCTGTGGCCTCCATCATCTCTGTCCATCATTTTCATGTAGAAATCCATGATTCCAAGAGAACAGTGGCTACGTTTGGGTCACCAGAAGCTTCATACTCCCTTAGGAGAGTTTTGCTGTCTGTTCTCCAGCATGGCATAAAGAAGTTCCTGTAACCATGGAGGATAGTCTTCGTTGTGGCTTTAATAATAAGCTTTGTGAAGAGGTTGAAGTTTTAAGGCTTTGGAGGTATGCTACTAATGGGGTTTTTTTTTTATGGTGGTGGAGAAATCCAGGCAGTCCACCCATCTCTGGTTCCAGCATGGAACTGGTACATTGGTAATGATGATGAGTTCGAGGCCAATTATACCACCACTGGCTTGTGCTGACTGTGTGGGAAGGGGTCCAGGACAGTTCAAAATGCAATGAGTTGTGATCCACTGGAGTCCATAAATCAGGTCTGTGTTCTTTCTTCCATCGGGCTGAGCAGAAGGTTCACTTTTTTTGTTTTGCATCAAAAGGTACTGAGCCAGTGCGCACTCGGTGAGCCATTTGCCTACGCTGTCGTTCATTGAATAGCCCCATGTTGGATGGTGGCAGTTAAAATTGCCAAACTATGCAGATGGGTGTTGTGATTTTGATAGGGTTGGTAAAGGTCACTGCTGATTGGATAGCTTACACATGTTATATATTGTCAGCTCACTGACTTGGATATCAATTGTGAAACTGTCATCTGTTGTTGGTAGTGCATTGGCTATGTTTTTTAATTTTGGCCTGATATAGGTGGCCATTCCGTGTTCTGGATGGTTTTGTTGAGAGAGAAGGATGTATCCATTTTGAGCTGCCTTCTGCAGTGTATGTTTCTTGCAGCACCAGGACGTTGATGATGATGTCTATCAGCAGCCTTGCGATGACATCAACCTTTGAACAAGATAGGCCCTGAACATTAAGTTCTCATAGACAAATGAACTAGCCCATTAGTCAATTAGTGTAGCTCTTGAAAAAGTTGCTATTTTGACTGAGAAGTCAATGAATAATAATCAGTCTACAAAGTGGTGGCATTAGTTCATACACATACATTAAAATGTACTTACCAGGGAAGACCACATGAAGGTTGCCACCATTGCTCCCTTGCTTCATGTAAAGCCCTGGCAAGAAACTGACAGAGAAACTTCACTAAATGTTTATTTTCTTTGTTCCACCATTTGAAACAGATTCTTGTCAGGGGGTATGTATTGAGCCGAGCTGAAGTTGTGATAGAGGTCCATGGAAATGAATAGATAATGCTTCTAATGAAAAGTGCTGTGTTGGCCTGAGGATATACCATAAATGCTAAAGTCAAAACTTATATTGATGTCAGTAATGCAGGATCATGCTCCTAAAGTGCAAATTCATTATCTTCAATTACCCATTTTGAGCCATCAGGATCATAATTCCAGATAGTGTATGATCAACTTTCTTTTCCCTTTGTTTTTTCTCTCTTGCTCATATTAATCAAGGTTATGAGTTTACTTTGGCAGAATATTATGGAACTTTATCTCATAGGACTCTTCTGCAGTTCTGTGTGTTAAGTTTTGGGGAGTGCAGCAGACAATATACGTTGTATTCTGAAAAACTGTTCAGGATATATGCCACGCAGAATGAGATGGTTTCATTGCACCTTTGACATGTACTAAGAGGTGCATTGGGAATTGCTTTACCAGTTCATTAACATGAATAGGAGTTGTGGTCTGTGCTGGAGGAAGGTATGGCTGGAATCTAAATTCTGTGCGCCAAAGCCATACAGCAAGTTAGTGGCTGAGCTAGGGTTATAACTCAGAAGTTCCTGGTTCCTAGTCTCAAACTCGGTTCAGCAGAGCATCCAGTCTTTCCAAGAAAGGACACTGACTGACAGTTCAAGACTGATCTTCTACACATTGGTGATAACAGTGCTTTCCTGTGTGAGAAGTCCCATAGACTTTTAACTTTAGAAGATTGAGCCTTTAGTTTTGAACTGGCAGTGTGTTTTTTCTTGGAAGGCAGCGTGTTCTGGTGGACTAAACACGGGACTGGAATCCAAGAATGTCAGATTTCTAATTCCAGCTCGGTCATTGCCTTGCTGAATTGTTGCCTTGGGCAAGTCACTATAAATCCCATGCCTTGGTTTCCCTATCTGCAAAATGCGGCTGATACAGTGTACAGCACTGTGAAAATAAGTTCAAAAGTATTGTAGATATTACTCTTTCCGCTACACTACATAGTGGTTTTTCCTTGCCATGACTGATTCCAAGGGCTTGAAATCTTAAGTGAAGATATCCAGAAAAGTCATGCATGTACAACTGTATTTTTTGTTCTCTTTGGAGTCTTCATCATCATCATCATCATCACCTTATGTAAGAAAGAAACTAAGTATAAGTAGTTGGTGTTGACTTGTTCATATCCTCCAATTTCACACGGGGCCCTCTGAGCATGAATTTTAAAATAGACTTGAACAGTGCATTCAGTAATTTTACCTATGGAATAAAGCTTTCAGATTTTCATAGAAAAAAGTTGTCTATAACAGCAACCTTGCTGCATAGCAAAACTTGGTTTTGCTGTACATGTAGCAGCATAGTGTATTTTCTTAACAGATAAGTAGGAGAGGCTACTTTCATAGGAAACTTATAGACCTGTGTGTTGATTTGTTGGTGGGCACGAGATAGAGGGCTTCTGAGAGCTCGGCCAGAGAGAGAGAGGCAGCTCCAGCCGGTCTCGTTCGCCCGCACTGACTGTAGGGAGTTTGGTCTAGAGCATCCTGCAGGCTTTGACGTCGGTCGGATCCAGGGAGAAAAGGCTGGCGTAGAAGGCCCTGGCCCTTCCATGCATCTCCTCCAGATCCGTGAGGGGGGTGCCATCCTCTGCAAGGAGGCAGGTGACATGCTTTTTGGCCCCCCTCTTTTTCTCCAGGGCATAGAAGAAGTGGGAGCTGTGATCCATCTCCCGCAGGAGACGGATGCGGGATCGAACAAAGGCACCCCGGGCAGCTATTCTTTATTACCGTTAAGTCAAATAACCTCTCATTCCCCTTCTGGTTTTTTTGTGAACGAGTGGTATTTGGAAAGAGCTGTATAAGCAATTGTAGTTTTATCCATCTTTCAAAATTTGTGCCAAATTACTAGAAGAGGCAAATCTTTTAAGTCTATAAAGTTAGTAAACTCAGTTGATTATAATAATATATTATAAGCATTTAATAGCAAAATTCAAGATGGAAACTAACCAAATCATACTGAAATGTTGTAATCAAATGTGGATGTTGCAGTGCAATTTAAAGCATGTAAGGAACAGATACTTCCAAGTTGATAGGTGTCTGAAAAATAAATTACATAAATATTTGAAAAAAAAATTGAAATGTTCCTTTGCTCCTCACAGTCTGTTAATTTTAAAGTGGTAAGACCCCAAATTGATGATCAGAAACAGCTTTTAGGATTGCACCTCAAAACATTTGGAGTAAACTATCTGTTCCATTAACACATCTGACTTCAGGCAACTTTCATCTTCTGTGTAAGGACTTGTCAATGTGTAGAAATAACTGACATTGACTGTTGTTTGTCTATTTCGGACTGAATGCCCTGTATTATATTGACATGTTTCTATATTAGAGTATGCTAGTGTAAAATTGAATGTCTGCTACATGCAGAGCACCTTCATGAAAACAAGATGTATTTTAGAAGTTTCTCAATAAATGTCTCAAAACATTGACATTTATTTTATTGCTGGAACTTGCTTTTTTAGCTATCAGACATATTTTATAAAAATATATTTTTTGAAAATAGTCTTACTGATGCTTATTGATATCAGTAAAATAATCAGGGATGCTGTTAGATTTAAGTTTTTATATTCTTGTCATCAACATCTGTTGACCTCCTTACACCAACTGTTTTACTTTCTGACACCCAGGTACCAAAATGAAACAGCTAGCTTTATTTATTTTACTTGTTCACTTCAGAATAGTAGTCTATTATCAGTTGCCATGCAGCTAAGAAGCTCTGTGGAGGAGTGGATAATTTCTAGGGAATAGTATATGCTACTTTTAGAAAATATTTGTCCTATATAGATATTTCTTTGTATAGGTGTTTTTTAAAATGTCCTTCTAATTTCAGGTATTAACTATATTACTATACTGTACCGTATTATTCTGGATCATATGCAAATAATATGTTCAGCAGCAGTTTATTTTTAAGACCTTCATCCTGTATCACTTAAATTCAGAATTAAAAATTCATATCTAATTGTCCTACATCATATGTAAGAAATAAAGCCTTCTATACTGTACCTATCCTGGGCGTAATGAATGGCTGGGAGAAATTACTAGCCAGAGGCCAGTGATCATTTCTCATGGGTTAACCTCCAGAAATGTTATTTCTGTTACTGTCTGAAAAAATAAAATGGGCTTGTGGATCTTTCATGGTTTGGTGTGTACCTTGAATTCATTATAGAGAACTAATAATGAATGTTAAAGATCTTTAATATCCATCTGCAGCAACCATGTATACTGATGACTCCTAAAATATTCAATATTTTGGCAGTTTAACAGTATGGTTGTCTTCCAAATTCTTATTTTAATGAATAAAGCTGAAGTGATATGGAAGGCACACAGTAAAATCATTGCTCTTCCACTTACATATTTAAAATTAAGGATTTGTTGTACATAAATTTGTAGTCATTCTCGGTTTGGGTTTCAAATACGACACCCAAAATAGCCATCAACTGCATGGCAGGTCATAAAAAGCAGCAAAAATATACAAAGTTCCTAAAACATGCACATCACTCAGAAAGTTTTCATTCTACTTTGGCCTCACCTCTCTTTGTCACTGCCTTCTTTTTTGTGAATTTAGGCTGCAAGAGCTGTTGTATTTGTTTGTCATATTTGTTTATAAAGCACCATGCAAGCTTAGGATATTTGAAAATAATAATCTCCTGATTAGTATGTTCTGTTGTTGAAGAGTAGGTGCTTTGGTGATATTATTAGCAGACAGCTCTCTAAATATGTAATGTTCACTTTTGGATAACTTAATGGTATATCTTTTGTTCTAGCAGCTGATGAAATTGAATCTGATGTCAGTGAATGTTATTAACTAATTACTTTTTTTTGGTAGGTTATCTTGCAAGGGGATATCATTCTTCGTATGTAAAGAACATCTTCTTGGTCACTGAATTTGGAATGTTACTTTACTTGTGAATCTGATGGAGGAATAGCCAGATCTCAGACTTCTACTCTGGAAGGCTTTACAGGAAATACAAGATGTCGTCGAATAGGAGTCAGAACCCACATGGACTTAAACAGATTGGTCTTGACCAGATATGGGATGACCTTAGAGCTGGAATTCAACAGGTGTATACCAGACAAAGTATGGCAAAATCCAGATATATGGAACTCTACACGTATCCTTATACTTAAAAATAAATAAATAAAAGTTGGTAAATATTTTACTGTCAATTAAGAACTAAAATCACCTTATAACTTAAAGTAAGTTTTTAAAACTTTTGATGGTGTTTTATACTCTTTGTTTTTAAACTTCATTTTTGAAAATGGTTAGCCTTTCCTATTTTGTTGTGACAAAAACAAGTAGAAGGACCAGTCACTGGTATAATAAAAATCATGAGTGAATGTGTTTAGCTTGATAAATGCTTGTCTTGAAAATATTTTTTTAATAATTGCACTTATTTTTAAAATGTCAAGTGGAATGCTATTAGTTTTACAAGACAGCAGACACTTAAAGGTGATTTTTAATAGATAATATTTAGTGCACCTTGTAAATATTAAATTATCATTCCTCATTAATGATCAGTACAGTGGAAACATTTTTTCCTTCCCCTTTTCACTTTGACATTTTACTGCAAGGCTTTTTTGTAATGTTCAGTTATCTACTTTAGAGTAGTGGAGGAATTTTCTCTTGCAGTAGGGCTTGTCCAACCATAGGGTTAGCATGTTTCTCTGCAGAATACTGCAGTCAGTTTCAAAGCTTTCAGGCTGGAGTAAGAAATAGCTCTGTGAATTTCTCTTTAGAATTACTGGCTTCCACTAAGATAGCAATTGAAATTTTTGAGCAGCTCCCAGTCTAGTGATTGCTTTAATGTTTAGAAGGATTCTAAAACAGTGTGGTGTTTTTGTTTTCATGTTCATGTTGGCCTAATACTTGGAAGTTATATTCAAGGAAAATGTTCCTGCTCAGAGACTCTTCTGTCAGATCTGTTATTTATGGTGGAGAAAGGCAAAAAGCATCAGGAAGTATATGTCTCCTTTGATATCTTCAGGCCTTTAAGGGAAGAAGTGAGTCTTGTGAACTCCTTGAGAGAGACAGATAATTTTCACAAAAGTCTGGAAAATGCCCTTTCTGCTTTGCAACCACCAGTTCCCTCTTTTTACCCTCATAAGAACCTTGTATTTCTGCAGTAACAAGAAAACACTGTCATGAAGTTTAGAGATAGAATAAAGAAAAATGTTATTTGGAAGTGAATGTGTTCTCTCCTAATTTTTAGTCTAATTCTGTTATACTCCTTTATAAATTAAAATGACCGTTTTAAATGGTTGGTAAGCAGATGGGCATGGTATCTCTCAATTAAGATTTTTAAAATATTCTTGAAACTGTATTGGAGTTTCAGAAATTGTGCATCTGTCAAATTGCAGTCCTATTTGTAGGATTCAGTGTTGTGAATAGACGGGGACTTAATTTCAAAACTTGAAGAAAGTTTGTGTGGAGGATGGATTGACTGAAGGCTGTGTAATGTAAGCAGTTCTCTAGATGTCATAAGAGGGTAGGGTGATGTATGTAATCCATCAAATGTTCTTCAGAGTGTGCTCATAATAATCTTCTGAATTGTGACTTCAGATTCCAAATCAGTGGAAATAACCAATGTATTCTTCGTTGGATTTTTACAGAGTGCTCTTTCGGTAATAGTTGGGAATGTGTTGAATTCTGGACTTAATGCTTCGGGATCTGGTCTTAGAATTTCGAGAGCAGACCAAATAGGTTAACTTTTTTTAGCCCCAGATCTAGATGCGGCAGGCTGTGTGTTGGCTGAACGAGAAAAATCTACAATATTTAAATGAGTGCTAGAAATATTAAGAAAGTGATGTGCAGTAGAACTTACGAGAACACTGAGATTCAACTGTATTCAGTTTCTAGTGTCTAAAAATCTCAAGTCTATGTATTTCAAGAGATCCTTCTTTTATAAACCTATTACTTGAAGGGAAGGGAGAGAACCAATATGCTGGAAAGGTCTATCTGTGCTTTTACTCTTAGTTTTTTTATTTTTCCAAAGCAAATAAAGTACAAGTAGTACAAAGTAAGTCATACTAGATCAGATATATTTAAAAATACAGTTTGAGGATACTCTTTTCTCTGTTCTATATCTGTATGTCTGGAAATGCTAGGCACCCACTATGTGTTAGTGTTACTGCAGGTTAATGAAACAGAATCACATAAGATATCTGAGATTCTCATAAATGCAAGATCTGAATGATACCCCAGATACCCTCTGAAGGGTAAAGATCCACTAAATTCAGATGTTAGTGCAATTCACTTTTTAACCTCTTTTGTATTACCTTACCTTTTGCCATTTTAAGGTAACATCACGCTGTAGAATAGAGAGATAAAGTTGTTTATTACTACAGTAGCACTGGTTCGGTATTAAATGGTTTGAGAACAGCTTCAAGCTGTCCCACAGTTTTAAATTTCATTGAGCAAATAAGCATTGTGGGAAAGTTGTATGTTTCAAATGGAAGGTTTTTTTTTTTTTTTATTTCTACAAGATATCATAAGTAGTTTTAAATTAAAAGGTGCTTGGTAAAGTATCAGTCAATTTACTCTTAAAAACACTAAAGAAAACATCCTCTTCTATGGAATAGTTTATGTAGGAAAGGATTACACTTGAGTATATTGCAGATGTTCATATTGTTCATTTGGTCAATCATGCCCATATACAGTGATTATTACTTGGTATAGCGATCCATGTGGTATTAGGATACCAAATGAATAACTTGGTATTAGGATCCATTATTCTTGGAACCACTAAGCAGATCTGAAGAAGAGCTCTGTGTAAAGTCAAAAGCTTCTCTTTCACCAGCAGAAGTTGATCCAATAAAAGATATTACTTCACCCAACTCATCTCTCTAATATCCTAGGAGCTACGTGGCCACAACAGCATTGCTGGCAAAAATGAAAAGTAATTCAGCATTGTTCATTAGAGCAAAGTAGTCTAAGGAACATCAGAATTCACACTTGAATCAGCCTCATTTTTCCATTAATCAAGAAAATCCAATGTGTGCTCCCTTTTTGTCCAGCTCCCCAACCATGATGTAAGTAATGGCACAAACTGGATCTGCAGAGATTTTTCTTTTTTTTTTTTTCCCCCCTTTCAAAAAGGACTAAAGTTTTTAGAATATCTGCCTTTTACCATTTGTCTAAATTCAGATGGCAGTTTCAAAATGATAGCAGAATTGTATTGCCATAACCTATGTAGTGAAGAGCGTTTGGCTGCCATATACAGTAATAGTACACTTAACTTTCTAGAGTAACAGTATCATCCTGAGCGACTGGGGTGTCAGCTTCTAGGCAGAAGACATGTAGACAGCAACAGTGTGATCTAGTATTCATATACTTAAAAAGACAAGAGATTTGTGTTGTGTTTATAATGTGTTTAGATGATTAAGGGGAAAATAAAATTCCTCTTCGAGTAGTGTCCCTGAGGGTGCTCCACTGCATGTGTACATGTGCCCCTTTGAGATTTTTTCTACTAACAGTGCCCTGTGTCTCTTTGTGTCGGACACAGAGCCTATATAGGGATGCCTGGGCAAACTGCCCCAGTTCCTTCTCTACTGTTTTGGCTTGAGACACCTCTAGGTGCCCACCTTGAGCATGCTTTGGCTAGTTTGTATTCTTGTTATGGTGGTTTGTTAAGATTAGTTAGTTGTTAGTAGTACTGAGATGATAGGGTTTTGGGGTGGGGTTTTTTCCTTCCTCTCTCTTTCTCATTGGGGAGCATTGTCTTTCTGGTAGGGTATGCCTGGCTTGCCAGGCTTCAAACGCTGCCACTCTTGCTCAGAAACTACACTTGTGAGTGATGGCCAGTCTAAGTGAGTCTGTTGATTGGGGAGTCCCATGTCTCCAAAAGTGCAATTTCTGCCTAGCCCTCAAATTGAGGGCATGAAATAATAGGGAGACTAAGCTCAGACTGTTAATGATGGTGTGCTCACTTTAACCAGCATCTGACTTAGGTCACGAACCTCGCCCCCATCCCTTACATTTGTCTCTGGACTGATCCAGCTTTCCTTCCACCTTGGTGCAGGCTTCCCCTAAGAAGGAGAGGTCACTGGAGGCTTCTGAGAAGGCTTCCTGAAAGAGGAGTATGGATTATCATCTGAAGGAGCCTGCTCTGAAAAAGCCCAGTTCCCCTGCAAAATCTGTGGTCTCCAAAGCCTCGACCTCTCAGCTCAGTACTGTTGAGTCAAAGGATTTCTCCGGTACAGGCAGAAATGGAAAGCCCCGAACTTGAGGGAGAGACAAGGCTCTGACAGGACTTCAGTATGCTCTACTAGGGACAAAGAGGGCAAGCATAAGCACCCCGGTCCAGTACTGTCAGGCTCAGTCCCACCATCGGTACCTACCCGTTCAACACTTTAGGTACCAAGCAAGCAACAGCGCCCGATTCCATTAGTGCCTACATTATGCCCACCACGATGGTATTGTCAGTATCGGCTACTGCATCCTCAGCTACCGCATTGGTACTGATTCCCTACTCAGTACTGCAAAAGGTTAGCTATACGAGGGACCAGTCTTTATTGGATGAGTCAGAATCCTTGCGCCTCATGGGTACCAAAAGACACTCGGTACCCAAGAGCTTGGTCGCCAGACTGCTACCTTCCCAAAGTACTGCAGGACTCTACACCTTTTTGTATATGGGCTCCTTCATTGGACGATGTGGAGGAGGATGAAGGGACCTTCCAGTTGGCCTTTTCTGTTTCAGTCTCACATTCCCCAACATATCCTGTCAGGAACCCATTCTTTGACAGTCCGAGGAAAGATAGCAACCATCATCAAAAGTGGAACCAACCCTGCATGCCATCGTCGCTCCCATATGCCACATCTCCCCCTCTCAGTGGCCATACTGGGATCCCTGGACTGCTTATTGACAGCAATTCTCCAGACCACCACCATCTCAAAGGGATATTAGGGTTGTTCAGCCCTCTCCCTCTCACAGCAGGAGATGTTTGAGGAACAGGAGGCCAGGCCACTCTTAAAACACTCATTTGTCCTCATCTCCAGATGATGCAGTTATGCCCCCTCCACCTTCTGTGACCGACAGTTTTTGGCAATTTCAAGATCTCATGTAGAGGGTAGCTGACACTCTTCAAATTCCACTCAAAAAGGTCAGGGATTCACAATGCAAGCTGTTGGATATTCTACAGTCAGCAAAATCCTCCAGGGTGGCATTACCCATCAACGAGGTGCTCCTGGATCCAGCTAAGGCTGTGTGACAAACACCTGCTACTATTCCACCAATGTGTAAAAGGGCAGATAAAAAGTATGATGATCTCCCCCCCCCCTCCCCTTTAGAACACTTAACCTGATTTAAACTTTTTCATTTGTTTTGGGGAGAGATGGGAAGTGCACAATGCCATTTGTGTAGATACTGGCATTTAAGAAACTCTGTCATTTAGTTTAAAAAACAAACAAAAAAACAAGTTATCCATCTCATAAGAACATCCAAAACATTTGGTTAGTAAGTATTCCATGAAAATAATTTCTATGTGAAATGTACATTAAAGGGAGCTGTCCAAATTTAGGATAATCTGAAATTTGCAAAAGCATTATTCCAGTAAGCCCAATACTCCAAAAGCTGTTTGTTACACTAAAGTGTTCTGATTAACAATTCACTAATTACTTTTAACAAGGATTTCCCAGGTATTCCATTTTAATATTTAAATTTAGGAGCTTTACTAAAGATCATGTTTTGTTACACCTCATTATCTACTGCGTAAACTTTTCCTTATTTGTAAATTTGTTTTACTGTGATTAAAATTTTTGTTCAACCACTTTCTGCTTTACTCCTTGAAATCATTTTTCTTTTATCGCTTTCTTTGACCTCTTAGAGCTAAATATTAGCATATCTGTGGACAGAATTAGACTCATCTAGTATTCTTCTGTTAAATGTAATTGCTTTACCTACTATGCCAGCTGTAAACAAACACATCTACCTACCATTGTGAACTAAAATAACAGTTAAATGCAGTGTATTTACAGTTTATAAACTTCAAATAACTTTTTTATAAATTAAAATATAAAAACATGGTAAAGTGTGTATGTGTGTATATATATATAGATATCTGTCTATATATATTTATATTTTTTGGCAGATTGGCTTTGCTACAATATCAGTAGGAGGACTGCCCAAGCAAATGGTCAGGTGCAATACAAATTCAGGCTAGCTCTAGCTATTTAGGCCACAGGCATTTCTATCTTAACCAAAGACAGCTGCACAGAAGCCTCCACTGGAATACTTCTGACCATTACGTAATGCAAACTTTAAAAGTCTTGAAAAGCAGTTGGCTAAGTAGACAATGATTACTACTGCATACATCCTCTGTTTCTGCTCTGTGACGTGCTGTGTTGGTGGGTTTTTTGTTTGTTTGGGTTTTTTTTTTTTTGTCTTAATATTTCAAGTTTAGGATCGCTTGCTGCTTCAGTTGTCTGTATTCTCCTTTCATTCCAGAAATGAGACTTATTTTTTATTTGACTATTGATACTAAACTGTACATAATATAGATTTCTGTCTGCAAACAACCTGAAGTACGATACTAGTGAAGGAGTTAACAAGACAGTTCTGTGATGGATCCACTGCTCTTGACAAAAGTCAAACTTTCAGTACAATCTAGTAGAATGTAGGTGGAGCAGTTTTTAAACTTTAAGTATCTCCTCTCCCCATATCTGGCACATTAGCTGAATTGACTGTGCTCTCCCCACATTGATAGTATACTTAGGGGTTCAGTAAGGTAGTTTTTAACACCTGGCATTTGTCTGCCTCTCCTTCAGCTCCATTGCAAGGCAGCCCTCCACTTTCCTGTCAAGTAGTTTGGGATCACACTGGGGACATCAGTGCAGTATTCATTACCCATCACCATCCATGCTGTTTGTGTGCAGTATATGATATTTCACAACATCTCTGAATGTGTGTCAGCATATGCATATAAGGAGCCCTTCAGGTTGAAATAAAAACCTATACATTTATGTGTGTGGGGGGGGAAACGTTACATCTGATAATGAAATATATATATATATATATATAAAATAAAATGCACATTTCCCCTTGTACAGTAACTTCAATAAACAGCCTTGGACATATAGATATGACTATATGGTAACTCTGGCATTTGGATCTTTTCAGTTTGAAATAACTGCATTGTGCATGATCAGTCACTTTTTTCTCATTTGACTCTCATATTGATCACTTTTTTTTTTTTTTTTTTAAAGAAACAGGATATTCAGTACAAAAACAGCTATTGGAGTATTGATGCTGAAACTTTTAAAGGCATGGATTCAACAAATCTGAGTTATGGTTCTTATCGTAACTTGCTCCCTTACAGATACAGTAAGAAATATTCTATACTATATCTCCTGTGTGTGTTTGTAAATGGACTTGGCAACTAAATATTACACGTCCACAAGGCACAAGTTAAAATTGCTTTGGGAACCATAACTAAGATATCCTAACTCCTAAGGTATCCTATACACTTCCAGATATAGCATTCAATTACCATAGAATTTTTATAGTGTGTGGATATACACGCCTAAAAGTTAGTATGTTTTTATGTATATGTATGTGTAGTTATAATTTATTTGTTGTTGTCTATTACCATGATTGCAAAGGGGAGTTTCGGATTGCAAGGAAATCTGAGATTTATGCTGTGAGTAGGGCCCCTGGAATTTATTTGGTAGATTTAGGATAGCTTCTTTTGCTTTTCTTCCTATGGAATTCAGACTTGCATTTAAACAGTTGAAGTTCACATTGTAGACAAATGTGTTCTTTCTCCAATATACATATGTATAGTTGCTCATGCACAATGTTTGCTGTCAGGGATGGCTAAAATCTAATCTGAATTCTGCCACTCTCTAAACAAGTCCCTTTGCGAACTGCTTCATCTCTTCCCGTGTAAACTGGGAATATGCCTACAACACTTTTATATAGTACTTTACATGATTAAAGGTAAATATTTTGTCAGTCTTGTGGAAAACTATCCCGACATAGTATAGATGGGAAATATATATTAAAAAAAAAAAAAAATTGTGGGGAGCGGTTGCATACCAGTGCCTGGGTATATAAGAGCTACCTAGAAGGGTCTGAAAGATATTTTTTCTAGTAGCTCATGTTACTGTTTTGAAATTGTGCTGCAGCTTTGTAAACACTCTGCCTGAAGGTGAATTAATTTGACAAGTTTTTAACTTCGGAAAATTTGACCAAAATTAATTCAACTATTGATTTATGAGAGGGTTAGAAAAATCATGTAAGTGTTTCCCTTGGTCTGAGTTTTTGAAAAAGCTTTATTTGGTTGTTTTACAAAACTTAATCTTTGTGTCATATTTCATCTGAAACTATAACTCAACATTAACAGTTTTTCTCTAATACTCTGTGTTGTATTAAATGCAATAAGCTACTTTTTTTTTTTTTTTGGAACGCCATTTAACTACAGCTGTTTTTGATTTGCTGGCAGTTCTGAAAAATCAGGGAAGAAAACTTGTCTTGGGTTAAGCTGAAAATATTTTTTAAAACTTTCTGGCAAATTGAAAAAGATAAAAACGTTTGGATTTTGAGTTTTTATGTTAATTTTTTAAAATAAAATAAATTTTAAATAAAATCGAAAAATATTTTAGAAATGAAGAACAATGTGAAAAATTTAAAGTCAAACTTTTATTTTAAAAAGTGTCAAAACTTTTTTTAAATGTAAGGCTTTTTTCCCAATTAAATCAATTCTGTGAATTCAACACAAATTTACAAAATGTTTAAATTTACCCACATTTGCATTTTTTGTCAGAAAAATTATGGTTAAAAAATTACATCCAGCCCTACAATTAACACAGTGCAAATTACTCTATTTCTGTAACTTCCCAAGTAGTTTCTTTTAAAGTAAAGTGGTTTGTGTACTTTTCTTCAATTATTTTATGCTTATTTCCCTGAGTGAAATATTAACAGTAAACACATAAATGGTAAAGAGATTAACCCAGCTTGTTGGATCATAGGAAGTAGCAAAGTTGATGCCCAGATTCCGCATGTATAAAGGAGATTATAAATAATGACTAGAAAAACCCTATTTACAAAGTTTTGTTGTTATCCTTGTAGCATACTATAGTAGAACCTCAGAGTTACGAACACCAGAGTTACAAACTGACCAGTCAACCACACATCTCATTTGGAACTGGAAGCACACACTCAGGCAGCAGCAGATGCGCCTCCCCCTCAAAAAATAAAAAGCAAGTACAGTACTGTGTTAAATGTAAACTACTAAAAAAAATCAAGGGAAAGCAGCATTTTTCTTCTGCACAGTAAAGTTTCAAAGCTGTATTAAGTCAATGTTTTGAAAAAACAACCATGACGTTTTGTTCAAAGTTACGAACAACTTCCATTCTCAAGGTGTTCATAACTCTGAGGTTCTTCTCTACTTAATTTTGAAGAACCTTCCCACATAATCTGGTTATGCCTCTCAAGGCAACTTCTTAAATAATCAGTTTCATTATAAAAAGATGCAATTAATTTTTGATTTTATATAAGTTTTTATGCTGCCCTCATTTGTGTAGAATCTGAGTGCCTTCCAGTAGTACATTAAGTGACATGACTAACATCTGTTGCATGTGGCTTGTTCTTACTCTCTCCATGGGGAGAATGGTGTGTGCAGGGTAGTGTGGGGGGATTTTGGGGTAGGTTTTTTAATATGTACATGCTGCTGTGTGTTTATATTGGAGAAGGCAAGGTTGAAGAAGTCTGCCTTGAATTTGAGCAGTAGGTGGTGAGGTTCCTGTGCATGTTTGTTCCACACACTATGGCTGGCCCCTGAGACAACTCTGTGTTCTGCACAGATGAGCTTTAGATGAGTTGTCAAGGTTTTTTTGGAAGCATTGCAAAGAGACAAGCAACTTTTAGGGTGCATGTGTTGAAGTTGAATTAGAACCTAGCTATTGGCCAGTTCTGGTGATTGTGTATCACAATTTACAAGAAAGGGAAGGAAAGCTCAGATTTTTGTCTCTTGAATCTTATACCCTTGAAGGGGCATCAGGAGACTGTATTATGGCTTCATTTCCCCCCCATACATTTTTTTTTTTTTGGCCTTAGGTTTAAAGTTAGTATCTCTTAATAGCAGGATCAGTTTAGAAATAACTTACATTAGGTTCTAATTCTGCAAAGTGCTGTGTCTGTCTTGAAAGTAACAGAAATTGAGGGCAACTAGTACCTCTTAGCAGATTTAGCAGATACTCATCACATTATTGGATCAGGCCTTGATGTTTACTAGCTAGACAATTAGCTTGGGAAAGAAGTAAGACTACACTCGTCTGCATATTGGGACAGAATACCCTCTGAGTAATTATTTGTCCCCTCAGCTTGATTTGTACATGACTATACAAAATTGCAAAAACATTCCAGTGAGATCTTTTAATATTTCCTAATAGCCATTTGGATACACACATGAGTTCTGAAGTATGCTGCTGTTATGAAACTAGATTTTACTTTCTCTAAGGCAAGAATTCTTTTTATAGAACGCTCCCTGTGATTTTTGGACTGTTTGTGATGTACTTTGTTTCCGGATTACAGATTGATTACACATGCAGCATTTCAGATTTTGTTTTGAATACATCAGTCTTTCTGTCAGTGGCTGGCTATAGCATATGGGAGCACAGAGTGTAAACATCAACAACATGAGAGCAGTATTATTTTTACATGTAGAACACACGGAAGGTCATTTTATGTACAGGAACACTTTCTGATGGACCACACAACAGGAGTAAATGCTGTAATTTGTAATTTGATTTATACAAAAGTCAAGCTGGAAGAATACCAAAATTTGACTATGTAGAATACTTTCATTATGTGCATGCTTGAGATTTGTTCTACGAATGTCCGTCTTATTTTTGGCTAGAATGTCTTTGTCAATTGCACACTTTCATGCAAGTAAATAAATGATGCGTGTTGGTTTGTGTGTGAGTGTTAAACCTTGCTTCCATTCTATTTGCAGAAATAACTAAATTTAGGGATAATTTGCCAAGAACACTCATCAGTGCTATAATAGTGCTTGAAGTCCGTTGAGGCTTCAAGAAAGGACTACGAATGCACCCCTACTTAGACGATTGGCTGGTGAGAGGCCATCAGCAGGTTATGCTCCTTCTTGGAGAGCCAGGAGTTGGATCACTAGCAGAGAAAAGATCTTCTATGATATTCTATGATTCCTATATCTCTCAACACTTGGGTCTTCCTGGAAGCCTAGTTGGATAGTGAACACAGCAGAGTCAACACAGGGCGGGCTTACAGTGTTGGGATCAGTCCTTCTGTGACCTCAGCATCTGTATAAGATTGCTTATAGGTGTTTATCCATAGCAGTGAGCTTGGAGTTGGTCCTTGGGGCCTAGTTACCAATAAGAGCAGAAAAAATTGCTGTTTCAATGTGGAATCGGATCAAAGGACTGTAATGATGATTCTCCAGCTGCTGGTCCTATGGTGGAGACTGGATCACAGGAACCTGGGGGGGCGGGACCTCCTAGTGGTCAGATCTGAATACAAAAATGAACCTATTGGGATGACCTAGAGCAAAGGGACCACAAAGAAGTGATGGTTAATTGACCAACTCAATATGAAGGCAAAACTCACTCGGCTCTCCATTGTACACGATTTTGTCATCAAGTCCTTCTGGGTGCAGTCGGACAATGCAACCAGAGCTTTTATAGGCAAGGAATCACAGGAAGTAAATGGACAAACTCCCACATGCGGCTGTTCATCCTGGGTTGAACACCACTTGGTCCAGGGTCATGGGAGCTCAATCACAAGATGTCTGCAGTACACTAGAGTTGGGGAACTGCAGATTATCATCAAGATCAATAGGAAGACAGAGGGTTATTTCAGCGCATTCAGGGATCAAGTCTTTGGGGGAATAGATGCTCTGTTACTTGAGCGGAACTTTGAACTGCTATATGTGTTCTCATTCTGGCATACAGTGGGCAACAAGAGCATCATTTTTCACACAATGCCAATCAGCCTGTGGAACTCCTTCCCAAAGGATGTTGTGAAAGCCAAGACAATAACAGGATTCAAAAAAGAACTAGATAAGTTCATGGAGGATAGGTCCATCAATGGCTATTAGCCAGGATGGGCGTGGTTTGTGTCCCTAGCCTCTTGTTTGCCAGAAGCTGGGAATGGGCGACGGGATGGATCACTTGATGTTTACCTGTTCTGTTCATTCCCTCTGGCGTACCTGGCATTGGCCACTGTCAGAAGACAGAATACTGGCTAGATGGGCCTTTGGTCTGACCCAATATGGCCGTTCTTATAATTTGCTGTGGGGCAGGGAGGGCAGTTCCCCCCCCCCCCTTCCCCTGACTTTTCATAGGTCTGTATTCTCTATTGTGTCTTCCACTCTTTGCCACCTCCTACCTCCCACTTTGCAGGATATAAAATAATCACATATAATATTTCTACAAGCTGGCACAACTTGCTGACAAACATGTACTACTCGATTGCAGCCACCCCCCTCCCCATTTTTCTGACACCCCCCCCCCCCCCCCCCCAGTTGAGGAAGTTCTCCAAAAGAAAGCCATGCCCACAGGAAACTTCATTCTGAACTCACCAGACTTGCTGTGAGTACCCTGGCTTCCTGGACCTAGTGAAGCCTCAATTCCATCTCCTACCGTAGTGACAGAAGTACAGTCAGTTCACTTCAGACTTACAGCGTGGCTGTTGATAGGGCAAGTTTAGTAGAGAGAGGCTTTTTTTTGACAAGGTCCTTTCAACCTTGATTAATTCAAAGAATTCATGTATTTGCATTTAGTATGTAAGAATTTGGAAGGTATTCACTATATAATGTGAAAATAGAGGTTTGATGCTATGCTGTAGTACATTCTGAATATTGTGGAATTTTTGCTGAATGGTTGGGGCATAGGAATGAGTGCCAGTTCATTGAAAGTTAACTTTGCTGCAGTTGCAGCCTTTTAGTACTATGTAGACCAGCAGTCTCCAACCTTTTTACGCACAAGATCACTTTTTGAACTTAAGATCAACCCAGGATCTATCTCGCTCCTTTCCTGAGGCCCCACCCCGCTCACTCCACTCCCTCTGTCCCTCGTTCTCCCCCACTTTCACTCACTTTCACCGGGCTGGGGCAGGAGCTTGGCTGGGGCAGGTTCGGAGGGGTGCAGGCTCTGGGCTGGGGTTCGGAGTATGGGAGGGGGCTACGGGCTGAGCCTGGGGCAGGGGGTTGGGGTACAGGAGTGTGGGGTGCAAGCTCTGGGAGGGAGTTTGGGTGCAGGAAAGGGCCCCAGGCTGGTGCAGAGTGTTAGTATACAGGAGAGGGTGAGGGGTGTGGGCTCTGGGGGGGAGGAGTTTGGGTGCAGGAGGGGGCTGTGGCAGGGGATTGGGGTGTGGGAAGGGGTGCGGGGTCTGTGAGGGAGCCTGGGGTGGGGTGGGGTGCAGGAGTGGGTGCGAAGTGCAGGCTCTGGCCGGGAGGCACTTACCATAGGCGGCTCCCAGTCGGCGGTGCAGAGGAGCTCTGGCAGGCTGCTTGCCTGCCATGGCCCCATGCTGCTCCCGGAAGCGGCTGGCTGCTGGCATGTCTCTCTGGCCCCTGGGGAGGAAAGAGGATCAGCAGATCTCCATGTACTGCCTGCATCTGCCCCAACAGCTTCCATTGGCCGGGAACCGGCCAATGGGAGCTGTGGGGACGGTGCTGGGCGCGGGGGCAGCGTGCGGAGGCACCTCATCCCCTCTTTCCCCCAGGGGCCACAGAGATGTGCCAGCAGCCAGCCGCTTCTGGGAGCGGTGTGGGGCCTCGGCAGGCAGGGAACCTGCCTGAGCCCCTGCGCCAACAGACTTTTAGCAGCCCGGAGATCGTGATCAACTGGCCGAGGCTCCAGGATTGATGGGTTGGTTACCACTGATGTAGACCATACAACTTTTGGGAACATTTCCAGTCATATTGAGATGTTTGCTAAATTGGACACACAGGCCTGTACTCAAACCACCCATTTTTTCATTAAAATAAATTTGGATCGGAATGCCCTTACCAAATCACTGTTCAAGCTATCAGGAGGGACATCATCATTATATTTATCCTCAGAGTCCTGTTTTTGCTTGCCATAGGTTTGGCTATGCTAATTGGAGAACAGCATGCCCTACCTTGGAGAATCAGAGCATAACCCTGTCTTTTTTTTTTTTTAGTCCTAACCCAAGTACAAATAGTGAAGGAAGTTCAGCATCGTAGAAAAATAAAATGTTTTTTTGGGGGGAGAGGCCATAAGAAAGGGATATTTTTATATCCAGAAGTGGAAAAAGATGTATGTGCTCTCTCCGTTTGTTGACAAAAGGAATCATAGCCAGATAGAGATTGGGATCTCTAAAAGAAAATTAGGTAGGGAAATAGACCATTGATGATGCACACATTTTAAATGTAGGACAGCACTTCCCCCAACTACATTGCATCTCTCCGACTCCAGCTATGGGGACAGTATGCCTGTTGTTGCAGTTGCTGGAGGAAATGCTAAATGGACATGGTTTAGCCAAAACAGGATGGCTAGTGTGAACACAATCTACCATTAAAAGTTACAATTCCATTGGACTACTGTAAATTGAAGTGATACCATTCTCTATACAAAGCTGAAAAGGAAAAGCTAACTGTGAACTGTCTCTGTTCTCCTGAATGCCATAAACTAATAAAATACATTTTATTTGTGTCCCATGAACTCAAAGTACTTTATTATGGAAAATGAAACTTATTTACAGCTAATTGCAGCATAATAATGAGTGATGGGTAACAGTAAATAATGAGAATTTAAGTAAAAATGTGATTTCTCAGAGAAGAAAAGAGATTAACTGTATTGATCTGCATTGACTGTTTCTATAGAAGCCAAGTTTAAGCCTATCGTCTAAGTGGATTCTAGAGTTTAAGCCCAGAAGGCACCACTAGATCATCCAGTCTGACCTCCTGTAAATCACAGACCATTAAAGTTTACCCATTTATCCCTGTAATGAGCCCAATAACTTGTATGACTAAAGCATAACTGGGAGAGGATTCTATACCAGGCTTACTGGGAAAGATGACTATATAGCATTCAGCTGACGGTGTAACGTTACTAAAGAATGAGCATTGAATACCGTATAGAGGTGTGTAATTGGAAGACAATGATATTGTAATAGTGCAGATAGTACTATTCATCACATCTTAAATAGAGATCCTTGAATTGAGTTACAGATCAGTAAGAGTAATGACAGATCCCAGAACTTTTGGATAAACTAGGTTGAAGGGCAGCTTAAACTTTTCTAGAAAAAGACAATAGTTCTGATCTTAGACCTTTATGAACTGATAAGTTTCAGAGTAGCAGCCGTGTTAGTCTGTATCCGCAAAAAGAAGAACAGGAGGACTTGTGGCACCTTAGAGACTAACAAATTTATTAGAGCATAAGCTTTCGTGGAAGAAGTGGGCTATAGTCCACGAAAGCTTATGCTCTAATAAATTTGTTAGTCTCTAAGGTGCCACAAGTCCTCCTGTTCTTCTTTTTATGAACTGATAGTGTCCAGGAAATCAATGACTAGTACAGGGAATGAAGCTGCCATCACTTTAGCACTAATTCAATTTTTTATGTTTTTTTAATGATTTTTTAGGATTTTTATAGGAAATCCTATTTGGCACTGAGGTCGGGGTAACACATGGGAATAAACACATGGCATACATTTCCAAAAAGGGTAAAATTTAAGCGAAGGGGATTGTATTCTTGGGGTATAAGTAGATGACTAACATGCAAGTGGGGATGCAGAAGAAAATGAGAAAATAAACTGGAGGGAAACCGAAAGGGTGATCATAAAGACCTTGAGCCTTTGTGTTTGCTGAAGTGTCAAATACTTTCTTGATTAAACTGAGAACTAGTTTTAAGAATCTGCGTGACTTAATATTAAAGACAGCCGTACATTTAAAAAAAAATGTGGATGGGGATTATTTGCTATCTTTCAGAGGATCTGATTGTGATTAAAGTTTGATGTTACAAATCTGTCCATAGTGACTCTGGGGCACAGTGTATGCTGGGTTATCTAATTCTATTGATATTTAATTTTGCTCACCGATTTCCTTTTATTGTGCTAGCCTTTCTAGAGGGAGGGTTAAAAATCAAAACACAAGCAAAATAGTTTTCTGAGGTGTGCCTGTTTTTTATCGATGAATCCTGGCCTAGTGGGCAAAGCATAGATCCGAAGTGGTAGTCTTACAAATTAAAAATAAAGACTATTAGATCATCTAATCCATTTCCCAGTCACAGGAAAGCAGTTTTGTAAAGGACACTTCCTAGTTTTGTCTCCCCTAGTTTGGTGTGTCCTGAGCAATGGGGCTTCCACTGATTCCTTGGGAAGACTTAAAAATTAGAATTTCTCCTGGGAATGTGGCATTCAGAACTAAATGCAGTTTTCTATGTGTGGTCAAACTAAAGCTATAGAGGAATTATTACCACACTGCTCCATGACTTGATGACTGTTTGCAGACAAAATTGCTTTGGCCTTTTATTTAATCACATCACATTGCAAACAAATATGTACTTTGCTGTCCATTAGTGATACTGGGTCTCTTTCTGCATAACTGCTTCCCATATTTCTCCCTCCCCTTGTGTGTGCGCATGCTCACTTGTTTGTTTTTCCTCAGCTTGTATTAGCGTCAAGGCCGGCTCCAGGCACCAGCGCAGCAAGCAGGTGCTTGGGGCGGCCAACGGAAAGGGGTGGCACGTCCAGCTCTTCGGCAATTTGGCGGCGGGTCCCTCAGTCCTTCTCGGAGGGAAGGACCTGCCGCCGAAGAATCAAGCGGCGGCGGTAGAAGTGCCGATCGTGGCTTCCCCTCCCCCCCACCACTTGGGGCAGCAAAAACGCTGGAGCTGGTCCTGATTAGCTTGCATTCTTCAAAAATTAATCTAATTTTATTTTCAGCCCATGTTTCTGGTCCCTTTCTTTGTCTGTTAAGACTAGTGCTTAAATTCCTTCCAGTTCAGGAACAAGTGAAATTCACCTCTGTGCAGCAGGCCAGCACAATGCCTGTGCATCCATTTAAAGTTTAACTGGCGCAGAGGCCTTGTGCATCATTTTCACCTTTATCAGCAAATTAGTGTGGTTTACTTCATCTTCCAGTTTATTAATAAAGATGTTAACTAAGATTGGTCCTAACATCAATCCCTGCAGTATTCTCCTAGATCCCTCTGTGCATTTAGATAAATTTGATTATTACCTTTTGTCAGTCTTTTAGATGGTTTTAATTCAACGTGACCATATTCCTACCCAAACCAGTGTGAATTTTTCTGTTAAGACTTTGAGACTATTATAAATGCTTTACTAAAATAAACATGTATCCACTGTGTTTCCGCATTTATTCATTCATTTTGTAATTCTAGCAAAAATTGAAGGCAGTAAGATTAGACTTGAAAGATTTCTTTACATAAGCTTGTGGTCTCTTTTCCTGATATCACCCTCTAAATGTATTTCATGATATTTCTTCTCTTAATATTGTTTTCTTTGATTATTTTGCTGGGAACAGAAACTAAATTAACAAGAAAACAATTGCCTGGATAACTTTTGACCTTTTGAGAATTGTTACTACATTAATTCAGTCAGAAATGCGTTCTGTTTTCAGTTCCACTACAGACTGAGATGCTTTGGACAAATAACTTAATCTCTTTCCTTCACTTTTCCCGTGTGTAACATGGGAATACTACTTACTGACACCACAGGTAATCCTCGCAGGCGGGCTAAATCATTGTTTATAAACTCTTAGAGATGTTCAAATGGAACTCCTAGAATTTGCATAGAATATTTGTAATGCACACATAGATATTCCTTAACCTTTCTATCAGTCATGTTTATAACTACTGTACTAGTGTACACCAGTCTAATCAAGCACGAGGAGCGGGAGTACCTCCTTCCAAATCTAAAAAAGGCCAGACACCTGGAGGAGCTCAGTTTGTTGGCTTAGAACTGTACAAACGACTTAAAGAATTTCTGAAGAACTACTTGACAAATCTCCTTAAGGTAAGGCGGCATCCTGTCAACTCAGTGAATAATTACATTAAACTCATGTGACTTGGAGTAAGAATAGTACAGTAAAACTAAAAATATCTGAAGCCATTGCAAGTAAAATTGTCGAATGATCAAATTTGTAGAAAAACATGACATTTAATATCTTAATTGTTTCATTAACCTTTGACTTTTTACTTTGTACACAAGTAAGTCACTGTGAAATAAACACACAACTTCTCACACTGTTTGGTGATGCTCACAACCTATCCTATGTAACTTTTTAATTTGCTGTGCGGGTAGCTGAATTTCGTTTAGCTAATAGCTAACCTCAATATTAACCCTACTGCAAAAAGAAAAAGGGCAGCTTGTTGGCTAGTCGGGAAAGATATTTCAGCTTCTCCTGTATCCTGTAACATTTTTCTTACATCTCAGACTTCAATGCTATAGTAAGAGCCAGGTGTGATGCCTTATCTCTGCCAAGGTAGCAACTTTAACTGCTGCTATGTGTAGAGGTGCCAAGGAGAGAGTGACAATATTCACTCTTGACTCTTGGGCAGCAGCTATACTAAGGGTATGTCTTCACTACCAGCCGAATTGGTGGGCAGTGATTGATCCAGCGAGGATCGATTTATCGCATCTAGACTAGACGTGATAAATCGATCCCCGAGCGCTCTCCCGTCTACTCCTGTACTCCAGCTCGGTGAGAGGCACAGGCAGAGTCGACGGGGGAGTGGCAGCAGTCAATTCACCGTAGTGAAGACACCGCAGTAAGTAGATCTAAGTACGTCAACGTAGTTGAAGTTGCGTAACTTAGATTGATTCTTCCCCACTCCCCCCAGTGTAGACCAGGCCTTAGAAATTTAGCACATGACCTTTACCACTGTTGCAGGTCCCCAGGTGGTAGTAATGGTGGAGGCTGTAGAATAGATGGGGCTCAAGCGTTTTTACTAGATATCTAACCCATAACTCTTAACATTTTTCCAGGCCACTATCAAGGTAAGAATGAATTTAGTAATACTTTGTTTCCTACGTGCAGCCATACCTGTTGCTATAATAGAGATCTTACTGGAAGCAGCCGCATATGTCATTGATTTTGGTTTACAGTAGATGATTACTTTTGTCTCTACATAGCATTATATTGTATATTAAAAAATAAGCAGTCTACAGTGTTGGTGGATTTTCCCTGTTTCAGGATGGTGAAGACTTGATGGATGAGAGTGTGCTGAAATTTTACACTCAACAATGGGAAGATTATAGGTTTTCAAGCAAAGTGCTGAATGGGATTTGTGCCTACCTCAATCGACATTGGGTTCGTCGTGAGTGTGATGAAGGTCGTAAAGGAATATACGAAATCTACTCAGTAAGCATTTTAAAGAGCATTCTCTTTTATTGGTTTTAACTTTTAATTAAAACATTCTGATGGAAATATAAATTTATCCCTACTGTGTTCCTAGCCTACTGCACCAGGCATCTGCTTTCTCTTCACAGAAATCACTCTTTAAAACTGACTATTTGTATGAGGCTCACCAGTATTTGACAGATTTGCAAGTTATATGATACCTTTTTCCTTCTCCATGTCTAGACAAGCTAAATCGTATTATTTTATATAACCTCCAAAATTCTTCCTTGCTCTTCCTGCCTCCAAAATGTTGTTCTGTGTTCTAGTGGGGACAGTCATGGATATTGTTGGTAATTTTGTTTTTTCTGGACATACCTCTTTCATACAATTTAATATGCTGCTGCAAAAATTAAATCATTTAATGCTATTTTAATCCTGTTTTCCTCTTCTTTCCTTTCACTCAGTTTTCATCTTCCACAAAAATTGAAGGTTTTTTTCACTTTGAAAACTATTTGTGCCAGCCTCCTGATCAGCTCTCCTTTTGTTTCCCTGTCTAATGGGCTGTATTCCATCTAAACCTCTTTCCTGATTGTGTTCTCTTCTGACTTCTGGCAATGCATATTCTGGGGAGCAATCCAGACGATTGAAGGGTTGTCACTTCCTGCCCTAACCCTGAATGCCTCAAAATGCTGTGCTGCTGTAGCTCCGTTGTCTGGATGCTTCCTGCCAACATACAAGCATGCGTTGTGTGTCTCTGTGTTAAGCAGCTCTGACTCAGCAACTCTGATTCCAGCAGCCTTCTTGTTATACCACTGCCATGTTCTGGTCTCCACCAGCCTCGGTTACACCTGGCAAGATGACCATAAAACCCTCCAGTCCCAAATTTCCCAAAATCGTGTGCTCTGCGATATCCAGCCCTCTCCTAGACCATTCTTTTGTTCCTTTAAAGATACAATACCCAGCAGCTTGCCACATTAACTAGAGTTAACATTCACTTTAAATGAAACACAGCAGTGGGTTGATTTAGATTAAAAGTAAAACAAGTTTATTAACAAAAGGAGACAGGATTTTAAGTGAGTCAAATAAAAAAGAATAGAGTTAGAAATGATTACAAGAAAATAACAGTGAAAAACACTTTCTATGGGCTAAGATTTAACAAAATCAAGCTACAGCCTTTGTTCATGGTAGTTTTCTTACCAATCTACCTTCCTGTAAGATGACTGACCACCCCCTTGGTCAGGATTTCCGCCAGAGTGATTGGTTCTTTTGTTGTCTTAAGTGAAACATAACTTGGGGTTCTTTGCCCCTCTTTTTTTTATAGTCTAGTGCATCTTTGAAATGGATTCTTCTAAAGGCTTGCCCCCCCCCCTTCCCCAAAGTCAGTTAATTCAAGCTGTGAAGAAGGGGACGTGGAATCTCGTGATAAAGGAAGCTTTCATGTTCGTTTCTTCCCACATTGGTGTTTGCTAAAATGCAAATTGATCTGTTCCTGCAATTTCCTACCCCTGCTGTGATGCTGAGTGGATATATCCTCCCCTTGTTGGCTTGATGGTCCTGTTTACCTTCTGTGTAAATTACATTCACATTTTCTCTTAATGTAGCTAATGTACCTTGGAAAAACCTTCAAGGTAGCAGAATGGCATTCCTTTGTCGAGGCTGGAGTAACTTCAGCCCTGCCTCACTCTTTGATAACATAAGCTCCAGTATGTTTGTAATTTTGAATTTGTCCTCCGTACATATCACCATATGATTCGTTTTCTATTGATATCTTACATGACACCATCTAGATATAAGTTATGTCATTAGTGAGTTGTGGTACAATAAACTGATCAGGCCAGTTGAAACTCATTACCAGATACTAATGAGCCCTATGCTGTCTTTCATTGGGATGCTGTTATGACACAGGCTACAAATCCTCTTTCATTTCACAATCTCTCAATAAATATGTTCTAGGCCCCCTACCTTTCCTCTGTATTACTTCTGAAAACCAGTCTAAACTGTCATGTCTAACAGTGATGATATTCTCCCTCTCATTTGAACTCTGTGGTACACATTTGTGAGTGTAGATTGTTATATTGTAAAGGAATCTTTTAATTTTAGTTTCTGCTTAGTATATATTCTATTGTACTATGAAAATAACTCTGCATTGGGCTGGACGATAAAAACAGTTTGGGAGGGTGTCTTTACTGAGTATTCATCTTCTAGCTGGTCCTTCTCTGACCATTCAAATTCGAAGTCCCTACATCAGCCTGTCACAGGAAAACCCATTTTTAAATTTTTTTATTAAGAGTGGAGTATTTGTCAAGGTAAGTACCGGACAATCCTATTTCTCTCTGGGGGATGAGGAAAGCAGGAGTTCAAAAATATTTGATCATTTGGAGTGTGGGGATAGTTATAAAACATGTACGTTTTTCCTGAGATAGCTTAGCTAACTGAGACTTGCCCTCCATGACAAAAAGCTTCTTAAAAATAAGTTATAATTATTTAGCATAATACAATATTTCAGTTTTTCAGAAAGGATTATCCTGTATCTATAACCCCTTCGTCTCTTCTTCTCCCTTCCCCAATCTTAGCTTGCCTTGGTGACCTGGAGGGACTGTTTGTTCAGGCCGTTAAATAAGCAGGTACATATTTTATGAATAGTGCATTATTTCGCAAGGTTGGTATGAAAATGTCACAAGTAACTATTCCAAGGTGAACTGCAAAAGGGAAGAAAAAAGCCTCTGCTTCTCCTTTAATGAATTTTTAGTAATATGGGACATCAACTGAATCATCTGTTACATATGAGGGATGGGGAGAGGCTGTATATTTTGTGTGCACGTTATAGACATATGGTTTAGCAAAGCATGGATTGGCAAGGTTCTACTGTATATTTCAAATGTAAACAAGCAGAATTTATTAAACCAAAGTTTAGAGGTTGCTTATATATTATGGAGAAGCAGTAAAGGCATAAACAGATGCTTTTATATTTCTTTGCAGTTCGTTAGCTAGAATATTGAATAAGTTACTGATGTGCACAACTTTCAATGATTGTGGGAGTTCTGTTTGGTGTTAAGATTAGCACATTACCTTATTTCTTTTTCAGGAGTTTGGATTGTCTTGAGTGTGGAAGTGCATGCCTGATTAATTACTGTATTTATTGACCAAGTAGTTGGTTTTAATGTATGTTGACTCATTTTTAATCCGTATTTCAAAGGTAACAAATGCTGTGTTGAAACTGATAGAAAAGGAAAGAAATGGTGAAACCATCAACACCAGGCTGATCAGTGGAGTCGTACAATCCTATGGTAAATGAATTTTCCTTAAGATTTACTTGTAGCCACTTGGAAAATCTCCCACCAGAGCCCTGAAGCAACATTTTTACCATAGCTGATTAAGAAAGATTTTTGCAGTGGAAGAAACTTTTAGTAGTGTAATTTGCCATGTAAAATTTTTAACTTTTATTCTATCTGAGAATGAGGGGAAGTGACAGACAAATATATGCCTCTGAAACAAAATAACGCAACCTTTTCTGTTTTGAGATGCAAAAGTTCGTAGCTAGGAATAATCAGAACTCTAAGCTTGTAGTAGATGTTCTTCTTCAAGTGATGCTCCCTATGTATTCCACTCTTGGGATATGCATGCGAAACATGTGTTTCAGTCTGGAATTTTTTTGCAAGCAGTATCTCTTCGCCTGCCCATGTGCTGTAGCTCTTGTTGTGGTCCGAACCGAGGGCATAAAAGGTGGTGCATGATGACACCTCTCCAGTTCCTTCTTACCATTGCATGGTCCGAGTCGGAATCTTCCTAATCCTCAGCTCCTTTTTTACTGTCATTACTGTAAGATATTGTATATACTTAGTTTGAGTAGTCTTCAAGGCATAGTCTACATAGCAGAGTTAGATAGTGGGTTTTTCCCCCATTTTCTTCCACACACAAGGATATTTTTCCTCCTGAGAAGTCTGGGATTATGCCCAGAGTCCCAGAGTTCAGAAATTGTGTTTCTTGCCCTTGCTCCTCTTCAGAGAAGTGATAATCAGTGCTGCCTGTACTGCGTGGGTGAGGCTCATGTTTTTGCCAAGTGCAGCATCTGCTGCTCTTTTTGCCGCAGAACTTGTGAAGATCGGGAACTGAGACTCAGAAAACATCTCACATAGAAGTCAGTGAAGCCCAAATCAGATCCAGACTGGGGACCATCCTCTGCCCCCATACATCAGTCTCACCAGGTGGGCAGTGCCCCTCTGAGCACGAGTTTGGGAACGGAGGCTAAGACTGTTAAGCCTAGGCAGAAGGCTTCACATGAGAACCAAGGGCACTCTCATAGACTTAAGGACAAGCCATCTTTGTCTAAAACCACCCCATCAAAGATGGGAGAGCTGCCAAGCACAGGCGCTCCGGCTTTAGTCCCAAATAAATCTTCTCTGCAAGAGAAGGCGGTACAGATCCAACGGTTCTAACATTGGCTCTGATTGTGAAGGCTCAGGATAAACAGCTCCTGGTGATGCCATCCATTTCTAGAGCTGATGCAGTATCGGTAGCGGCATGGCCCCAAAGGAGCTCCGGTTCAGACAGCTCTGTCAATGGAGAATCCTTGTATCGAAGGGTTATCAGAGACCTGGGTCTCCCTGGAGGACTTGTTTGCTTTTTCCTATCTGCATTCACCCCTCCTATTGAGGACCATCTCTAATCCGGGATTCTGTTACACCAGAGGAAGACATTATCCAAACAAGGCAAAGTTGTTCTTCCATCCCACCTGCCAGCCTTAGGGCGTAACCATTGGTAACATCAGTCCCGTTGGAGATAAGGGATCCAGCTTTCCAAGCAAAGAGTTTTTCTTGATGGGGCGGTCAAGACCTGCGTCCCGTTATTGATGTCACTTCATTCCCCTCCACTGATATTCAGAGATTGCCTTACTCAATTTGCCAAAAAAATTGTAGTTATCCCCTAATTACAGACAGTGGTATTAGAGATTGTTCATGGTTGCTATTTGATAGTTTCTGGTACCTCCAACCCACAAACCTCCAGGACAGTGGGGGCTGCGGGAAGGGCGGCCAGCACATCCCTCGGCCCGCGCCGCTTCCCACAGCCACCATTGGCCTGGAGAGGCGAACCACGGCCAGTGGGAGCCGCAGTCGGCCGAACCTGTGGATGCGGCAGGCAAACAAACCGTCCCGGACCGCCAGAGACTTTCCCTGAACAAGCGGGGGACCAGCTTTGAGAAGCACTGTTCTAAAGGGTTGCAATCCATCCTTAACCAAAGCAGAAAAGCTGTTACTCAGGAAAATGGAAGAATTTCTTTTCTTGGGCTCATAAAGAATCTCGTCTCCAGAATCTGCTGGATCTCTTCTGCCTTAGAGTATCTGCTTATACTTAAGTCTTCAGGTCTTGTGCTCAATTCTCTGCGAGTGTATTTAGCAGTGGTCATCACTTTCCATCCTCCAGTGGACAACAGTACAATATTCACTCATCCTGTCACAACTAGATTTCTGAAGGGGATTCTTAAATCCTTTCAACCATTAGTGAAGTTTACACATCGGTGGGACCTCAATTTTGTTTTATTGTCACTCACTAACCCCCGCTTTGAGCCTCTAGACACACGCTCTGTGGCCCATCTCCATTCACAGCTCTGTGGCCCATCTCCATCTTCCATGGCTTCACTCCATGAAGGTGGCCTTCCTAATACCTATGACGTCAGCCAGAAGAGTCAGTGAGCGCGGAACGCTCCAGGTGCACCAACCATTATAATTCTTTCTATAGAGAAAAGGTCTTGTTACGACCTCACCCTAGATTCTTTCCTAAAGTAGTTTCCAAGTTTCATGCGAATCAGGTAATCCACTTGCTTCAGATGAAGAGAGATGGTATTCCGTAGATATCTCTGAAGGACTTCAGCTTTTTATTTGCAAAGAATGAAGGATGTTAGAAAGATACCTTAACTCTTTGTTTCCATAGCAGAGAGATCAAGGGGTCAAACTATATTAAGGCAGAGACTTTCAAAATGAATCTTAGGTTGTATTACCCTTTCTTACCAACTAGCTTATATTCCCTCTCCAGAGGGGCGGTGAAGCTACTTCAGCTGCATTGCTGAGAGATATAGCCTTCCTAGAGATATGTAGGGCAGCTTTTTGGAGGTCTTCGTATACCTTCACGAGACATTATGTTCTGGTCCAGTCAATAACTGTGGATACAGCTGTGAGGGCAGCAGTACTACAGTCAACTACACTTCTGTGTTCTTTTACCCACCCCATCTCACCACTGCTTGTTAATCTCCCACGTGTGGAATACACACAGGGACCATTTCTTGACAGAAGAAATGGAGGTTACTTACTGTAACTGGAGGTTCTTCAAGATGTGTGCTCTACTACCCACCCTCCGTCCTCTGTGCTGCAGAATGTTTGAACTACAGTAAGAATTGGAAACTGGAGTGATGTCGGCCCACACAACCTTTTCTGCATTCTGTTTGGAGCATGAGAAGAGCTACGGCTCGTGTGCGGGACAACAGGCACTGCTTGCAAAAAATTCTGCACTCAGGCATGTCGTACACATGGTATCGCATGTGTGGAATACTGATATGGACCACACACCTCAAAGAACCGCCAGTTAAAAGTAATAATCTCCATTTCATTGTTACCAAGAAATTATTTAAGAAGACTGTGCTGTAGTTAGAACAAAAACATTGTTTTGGAACAAAAATATGAGCTGCAACATGAACATGGATTTTTTTTTTTCATTTGCATTAAATTCTGATATTGTGTCCTACAGGGGAGTGAGTGAATGTTAATTTGTGTGTGTGCCTAATTTATTTATCCAAACAATCTGTAAGTTTTTAAAAGAAAATTCCTTTTTGACATGAATAATGTGAAAGTAGGCATTTGAGCTAGTTTCTGTGATACACACTATGGAAACCATAATGTCATACAGTTTCCATAATCATTAATTATTTATAATATTTTTTGCTTACAAAGCTAAATTTCAGTGTTCCCCATGCAACTGCCTTATATTTCAGATGCACAATAAAAATACCTTACATGGTTTTTAAAGCGGTGGCTCTCGACCTTTCCAGACTACTGTACTCCTTTCAGGAGTCTGATTTGTTTTGCATACCCCCAGGTTTCATTTCGCCTAAAAACTACTTGCTTGCAAAGTCAGACCTAAAAATACAAAAGTGTCACCGCACATTGTTACTGGCAAAATGCTTACTTTCTAATTTTTACTACATAATTATAAAATAAATCCATTGGAATATAAATATTGTACTTGCATTTCAGTGTATAGTATCTATAGCAGTATAAACAAGTCATTGTCTGTATGAAATTTTAGTTTGTACTGACTTTGCTAGTGCTTTTTATATAGCCTGTTGTAAAACTAGGCAAATATCTAGATGAATTGATGTACTCCCTGGAAGACCTCTGCATACCCCCAGAGATACGCATACCCCTGGTTGAGAACTACTGTTTTAAAGTATTAAACTTCATTTACATGTTAAGCATTAAAAATTTCTCTTTGTTAAACCCATATTAAATTACTGTAATGGCTGTCAAGAATATGCAAAAAATTCCACAAAGAGCTTATTCTTTTCAAACCCCTTCTTTTAGTATATACTCCAAATAGTGGTTCCTTAACACTTTTAAAGAATAGAGCTTAACTAATTTTAAAGTACTGTTTTCCTTAACACACAATGCAAACAAATTGTACACCTGTCTCACTAGATTCACTATTATGAGAAAATTAATTGCACTTCTTGTCTGTTTTAGTTTTCTCTGTCAGTGCTTTAAATATTCTGGTTATAAATGCTATAACCATAGATCTTTTATGAAGGTCTAAATTGTGCTTTGGTAAGAAATACTAGAAATACTAATTCTGTTAAAAGTCCCTGGATCTTTTGCCTGCCTTGTTTCAGTTCTTCCTGGGTTTTCTGCCCTGGAACTTGGTTTTGAAGATAAAACTGGGTTGTCTAGGCTGGTTTTAGTACTAATCCTAGATGTTTGGGGATTTTTTCCCCCCCTCAATATTTCCAAAGATTTTTCAGAAATTTTTCCATGAAGCATCTGGTGCTTTGTATATCATTATATAATGCAAATTTCACAATCCTCCTTGCAGTGTATAGTTATTAAATGTATTTCATAATTGTCAAACATTGCTCATCCTCACTCGTGCTAAATTGCAAAAAAAGAGTAGTCTCTTTCGGTGTTTCAGCAAATTTAATAGTAGTACACTGGAGTGAGTTCTTCTGTATTATTATGACTTCATTATTTTTATAAAATAAATTGCAACTACTAATATATTCTGAACCATGTATGTGTATATAATGCGCATACATACATATTCTAATATAATTTACACATAATTTGTCAGAAATAATGGGCTAAGTACATCATCTTTTTCTAATTATCTGTTCAGTGACTAAACTCAAAAGCCTATACATTTCAATGTCTACAAACTATAAGAGTCTGATGTTGGCTTTTTATCTTAAATTATTTAGGCCCTGATTCCATGAGCTGCTTTCTGCTGCCCATGCAGAGGCTATTGAATAAGTCAATGTCTCTGCCCAGGTGAAGCAGCTTGTCGGATCAGGGCATTAATCTTTTACTCTGACATTATGAACAACCTATAGAAAAAGTTAGCAATTCTCTTTTATGATTTATTATTGGGTAAACATTTGGAAGAACTATAATGTTCCCAGTTGCCTTCTTTACAGAAAAATATATAGTGGGATTTCTTTGTAGAATAACCAAGAACATAGAACATCATTGCTGTCTTAAGAATTTAAGAAAGGGTGTATTTAGCGTTAGTGGGAGTTGAGTGGCTCATTTCCCTACACATTGCTGGAAAATTTGTCATTGTGCTTAATATTAAAATTAGGAGATCATTCAAATATAGATTTGGTTTCTTACTTTTGTCTTCTCTCACTGTTGCCTTCTCAAATGCATATTTTCAAAATGGAAGGGGAAAAGGAAAACTTTACTTACTATGAAGTGGTGGGGTTTTTCCTTTTCCTTTGGCTTTAGTTAACATAGAAGCATCTATTTATTTCTCTCTTGTCCCCGGCCCCACCCTCCCACCCCAAAGTTTATTTCTTCTTACCCTTTTGCTTATGTGCATCTTTTGTAGTTCCTTGTCATCTTTTCATATATTTCTTCTTTTCTCCCCTTCCCCCCCAAATCTCCCAGTTCACACATTTTTCTCCCACAGCCTTTGGTTTGTGTTTTCCCCCCAACTCTTTATGATCAGGTAATTCCCATTTTCTTTCAGACTCCTCAGAGGAGGGAAATGTTCCTGCAGTACAATCAGCAGCTTGAAGCTGACCAAGGCATACAGTCCTGGCTAATTTTTATATTGCTGCCTTTGCCAGCTTCTCTAGGAAAACACATTTTTTCAAGGCTGCACTCTTTATGGGGTTCTCACAATTAATTCACTTAGAAAATGTGAAGTGGCATAAGAGAATATGATGATCCTGTTCTGTTTAAATTCCTGATAACTGCATGTCACAGTATTTTCATACATTGGGATAGGTTAAGGACATCCTTTTACTTACAGTTCTGATTTTCCTTATATAGTGGATTTGTCAGACTTTTGAACTCAGCTGAAGTTCAGGTTTGTGTGAAGTAACTATTAATTTTCAGGAACTGTTTTCTTCTCTTTTTGCATAGCACCTACTACAATGGGATCCTGTTCCATGACTGGGGCTATGTCTACACTACCGCCATAAGTCGACCTACGCTACGCAACTCCAGCTACATGAATAATGTGGCTGAAGTTGATGTACCTTAGGTTGAGTTACCGCAGGGTCTACACCACGGGGAGTCGACAGGAGAAACTTTCCCGTCAACTTACCTCACTCTTCTCGTCAGGGGTAGAGTACAGGGGTCGACTGGAGAGCAATCTGCTGTCAATTTGGCGGGTCTTCACTAGACCCGTAAATCGACCGCTGGTGGATCAATCTCAGTGCGTCGATCCCAACTGTAGTGTAGATATAGCCTAGGGCTCTTAAATGCTATAATTCAAATGACTGATTAAATAAAGACCACTTTATTCACTAGTTGAAATATATACCTGTCTCAAGGAAGATGAGCAAGAGGCTAAAGGAATACCTTTGTTCCAAAGGTCAAGTTGTGAAAATCAATTTGAGTTTTTATTTAGATGAAAACTGTAAGCACACATTCATCTATCCTTAATGAAGTTGTTTGAATTAAATTTTTTATACAAAATAGATTCCTGATTAATTGGGGTGTCTTTTGGTGCACATTATTGGTTTAGAATTAAGGATGCACTTCTGGGATTTATAATTAATTGCATAGAGAACTAAACACTCAGTGTACAGTAGATCATTTAACAGAGGATACATTAATCATTGTGTACTTTGTTTTTTAGTGGAACTGGGACTGAATGAAGATGATGCATTTGCAAAGGGACCTACACTAACTGTCTATAAAGAGTCTTTTGAATCTCAGTTTCTTGCTGACACAGAGAGGTTTTATACAAGAGAAAGTACTGAATTCTTGCAACAGAACCCAGTCACAGAATACATGAAAAAGGTGAGCTATTATTAAGTAGCTGGAGTTCAGTGCTTATTTCCTGGATCCGGCTGTCCATTAGAGGTAAGCACTAATGTAGATATTTGAGTTCTTAAGATGCTAATTATTGTAGTAAAGTAAAAACTATTCGCTGTCTTTCCAGTGCCATTTGGACAGAGATGTTCTTATTCCTATCTTTGTTGCTCTTAGCTGGTTTGAAATTCCTCCCTCTTCAATGTATTTACAGTGATTTGAAACTCTCCTTAATGGGCAAAGCAAAAGAGGTGATGGAATAAATTCAGATGCGTCAAAGGCCTGTCAAATTTTCCAGTGAAAAAGCTATTAACTATGTCTCGGGGTCTACAGGCTCATGGGTTCAGTTCCAGCACTGGAAGCTGGCCTCATAAACAGTACCGAAAGGCCTGCACTATTGGGCCTTACCTTCATTGGCCAGGCAAAATCCCCTTTTCATTGAGAAGCAGGTTTTAGGGAAAGTTCAGCAGAATTCTCTTTGAGAGCATTTGTTATTCCAGCATGGGAGGGAGAGGTCTTTTTTGCTTGGTTTGCAGTGTGAAGATATTTCAGATGCTGCTTCCCCAATGGCTCAAGTATATTGCTGCTGACAATATATTGTCTCCTCTTTTGACATTAAAACAAGTCAGTGACGTTCTTTGTGATTTTTGCTTTAATTGATGCCTATCATCTGCACTCTTTATTCTGCCAAGCTTCAAAGAGTAATTGTGCAGCCTATTAGCTGATATACGCATCGAAATGGCAGATAGTAATGTGCCCTGAATCTGGTGACCACTTTGTTGTGATTTGGTTCGCTCAAATCCTTTGTCCTGCCTGCAGCTGAAATCCATATGGACTCCCAAAATGATTGAGGCTCATGTGTGGAGGATGAAATGTGAGTGCAAACCGGAAGAGGGCTGAATATTGCATTCTAAAATCATTGCTTGGTTTAGGATTGAAGCGATCTCCACCAAAACTTGCCTTTCTTTTTAATAGACAAAGGTCCAGATCCTCAAAGGTTCTTAGGTCTTGATCTGCTCATTGTTGCTATCCCTAACTTCTTGTTGCTTAGGGGGATCATCGGTCTTGAGGTAGGTGCCTAGTGTCTCTATACAATGCAAATGGAGATTTACGCACCTAAGTAAGGGATCCTCAGAAGTCAGCAAGCTGAGCTGTGAGCCACCTAACTTAGCCAGAGTGAAGCTGAGGAGAAGGGCTTAGATGCCTAGCAGCTGACCAGGTGCACCTGACTAATGGGCCACAGATAGGCACCTCCCTCCACTCAGGATCCTTAGCTGCAAAGCCTCTCCTAGAGTTAGGCATCTAAGCCGGGTTAGCCACTTAGGTAGCCTGTGCCTAGCAGCCAAAACTGTCTCTTGGTCTTCTGCTCGATACTTGTATCATGCGTGCTCCACATTCTGTGTGCCTCTGGCTGTCTTGTGTAGGCACTAGGCTGCCCAGCTATCTGGTTCGTGGCCTGCATCTGGACCTTCTGCTTCAAGGTCTGACAGGTATTAGGTCTTAGGTCTGCTCAGAGCCCACCTGTGGGACTGAGCCCCACTGGTGAAATAGGTGTTCCCCTGCCTAGTTTGAGAATGCCCTAGGCTGTTACTGGAAGATTTGATTAGATTATCCTATACCAGTGATGTTGCCTAAAAACACTGGCTTTGATTTAAAATCTCAATTCTTATTTTATCTAAACCGGTAACCAAGGTTGTGGCCTACCCTAAAGGAATTGCCAGGGAAAGCCACAGCTAGATTGCTTTCCCTTGAAAGGACATGGATACAGCCCTCCGATCAAGAATAGACAATCTGCAGTAAATTTTTGAAAACAAAGATATTTTATTTAGATGTGAGTGGTTACAGTAGAAGAATAGAGATAGATATAAGGATTATAGTTAAAAGAATGAATGGCACTACAATACGATAACAATAACAATACAATCATTCACTTAATACTCTATAACATAACTATGACAGTTTCAGTCACAGAGACCCCCTTGGGACTGTCACCTGATGTGCTAAAACTACCTCTGAACCTGTTTTCTTTGATGGCTTGGGACTCCAGAACCCTGTCTTGTTGAGCCAAACACACTAGCCTGCTGCAACACAGACCCCGAGTCTGAACCACGCCCCCAAAGCTGCAGACTTAAATGAAAACAGCTCAGCAAGTACTCCTGTTTCCAGCACCCAGACACCCAGCTCTCAATGGGATCCAAACCCCGAATAAATCCGTTTTACTCTGTATAAAGCTTATACAGGGTAAACTCATAAATTGTCCGCCCTCTATAACACTGATAGAGAGAGATGCACAGCTGTTTGCTCTCCCAGGTATTAATCACTTACTCTGGGTTTGTTAATAAACAAAAGTGATTTTATTAAGTATAAAAAGTAGGATTTAAGTGGTTTCAAGTAATAACAGACAGAACAAAGTAAGTTACCAAGCAAAATAAATCAAAACACGCAAGTCTAAGCCTAATACATTTAAGAAACTCTATACAGATAAATTTCACCCTCAGATGTTCCAATAAGCTTCTTTCACAGACTAGACTTCTTAGTCTGGGCCCATCCTTTTCCCTGGTACAGTTCTTGTTAATTCCAGCTCAGGTGGTAATTAGGGATTTTCTCATGACTGGCCACCCCCTTTGTTTTGTTCCACCCCCTTTTATATCTTTGGCACAAGGCGGGAATCCTTTGTCTCTCTCTGGGTTCCCACCCTTCCTTCTAAATAGAAAAGCACCAGGTTTACGATGGATTCCAATATCATGTGACATATTCACATGTCCTGTGAGACTTCATTACCCATGTCTGGCACACACCTATACAGGAAGGCTTACAAGTAAACAGAGCAATTTACAACCAATTATCCTAGTTAATGGGAGCCATCAAGATTCCAAGCCACCATTAATGGCCCACACTTTGCATAGTTACAATAGGACTTTAGAGTAATACTTCATATTTCTAGCTTCAGATACAAGAATGATACATTCATACAAATAGGACGAACACAGTAGATCATAAGTTTTGTAAGGATACCTTATAAGAGACCTTTTGCATAAAGCATATTCCAGTTATTTATATTCACACTCATTAGCATATTTCCATAAAACATATGGAGTGCAACGTCACAGTAACTATAATAATCATATAATAATATATTAGTTAGACATTCAGTACCAAATACTTAATACTAAACTAAACATCTGCTGGCCGGGTGGTTACTTGATGGGTAGGGGAAGATCTCATTCAGACCCCAGACAGCCAGCTTTATTTGCAAACGAAACCAATACATTCTTGGATAGTAAATAAAAGAAGGATTAAACTTACAAAAGCTTTCTTAAAATCTCTGAGACAGTTTTTGGTCCTTCTGCTCTGTCACAATTAGAGTGCGATGACTGCCGGTGGCTATTTCTTTGCCAGCTGTTGACTGCTGTCGCCGGTGGTCTCTAGCTGCTAGCTCCTGTGTTGAGCCGCTGCCTGTTCCTGAGATAAAACAGCTCCTCAGGTAGAAGAGAGGGAAGCCCATTTGGTAGCTCCTGGGGTAGCTGCTGCAGTGGCCCCCGGCTGGCTGGGTAATGGAAGCAGCCATTGTCTGGAGCAACCTTGGAATTCTGCGGTTGCTGCTGCTGCTATAGCTGCTTTTCAGGCAGCTCTCTCTTTGCAGGGTTCCGCTGAGGCTTCTGCCACTGTTGCTTAAACGTTGTCATCTTTTCAACTGTCTTGCAGCCTCTTCTTTCCTCCTGATCCCACTGCAGGGTTTAGCCTGCTGGCTGTCACCCTTATATACGACTTGGTCACCCAAGCTCAGCCAATCAACTTCTAGATTTTTTGCTGGCTCTGTGCCAGGCTACCCCCAGTCACGTGTACCAATATGTGACTAGTACCTCCTCCTTCTCCTCACCGGAAGTCCCATGTATTCCTATGAGCTACGATATATTCCTGTGGGGGGGTTTTCAGCTGACCTGTGGATGACCCCTAGCTACTTCCTGTTTGGAAGCCCCATGTATTCTTATGGGCTATAATGTAGCTCTATGGGATTTTGCTGAAGTGGAATTTACCATTGCATCACAGGAAGTGAAATTATTACATCATAGGTAATGGACCCCTATGTGCCTTAGAAATGGAATCTTCCACTACATCACCCTCCATTACTGGATTTTCTAATTTATACTACAATTAATTTCTAGTTAATTAAAGATTTATTCTTAAAACTAATTACTAGTCTAAGCATCCCAAAGGGGCCTGACACTTCCACTACTCTTTTATGTCCAATTAAGCAAGTTATATTTTTTCCAATTTTAAACCTCCTCCTGAGGTTTTTCTGCAAACCTTCCTTTTTAAGGTAATTTGAACAACTGAGGCAAAATCTTTCATCACAAGGGGTCCTGAGTAACTTCATTTTACCTAGGGCTCCAAGTTGCTCATTAGCTGTGGGGAAACATCAGGGCTTTGTTGCTTTGCAAATGCCAACTAGTAGAAATTTAGGTGGCATGGGGATTTAGGTGCCAACTGAGAGGTGGTTTTGGAAGTGTCAGTGGCACCTAAATGGTGTACATAAGCCCTGGAGACAACACTGAAAAAACGCAAGGAAAACAACCATCAAATCACTTCCTTACCAAACTGGTTCCCATAGAAGTGGATTATTAAATCTATCTTTTCTAGATCTTCTAAAAAAGAAGACCCTACAAAATTGTTCCAATCAAGAACTGAAATTCTTGGATAGTTTCATTGGCAAGTCTCTCTCAGACAATTAGGAACAAGTTCGATAAAGTTTCTTTGACAATTTCCAGCCTGGTTCCTTGGGTCAGTCTTATTGTATGCAGAATAAATAGATTTTGTTTTTTCTCAGATAATGGCTGTTATATTGACTTCAGTAAATTCCCCCACTCTTCAAAGTGATCCTGTCTTCCTTCCCAGAGCTTTTTGTGTACTCTAATGCAGTGGTTCTCAAACTAGGGCCGCCGCTTGTTCAGGGAAAGCCCCTGGCAGGCTGGGCCGGTTTGTTTACCTGCCGCGTCTGCAGGTTCGGCCGATCGCGGCTCCCACTGGCCGCGGTTTGCCGGTCCAGGCCAATGGGGGCTGCAGGAAGCGGTGCGGACCGAGGGACGTGGTGGCCGCCCTTTCTGCAGCCCCCATTGGCCTGGAGTGGTGAACCGCGGCTAGTGGGAGCTGCGATTGGCCAAACCTGTAGACGTGGCAGGTAAACAAACCAGCCTGGCCCTCCAGGGGCTTTCCCTGAACAAGCGGCGGCCCTAGTTTGAGAACCACTGCTCTAATGAAAACATGCTTATGTGCTTTGGAACCATGGTCCTAGTTATAGTTGTATCAAGAGCACTCTCAATTCCATTTCATTATACCTCATAGACTGGAAGGAGGTAGCTTGGTCCTTGATTTTAAAATGGATAATCTACAAAAATTTCAAAATGGATACATTAAAAGCCATCCTAGCATCATTGGATTTGCGGTAGTTACTGAGTGTCAGTCAACTTCATAAACATCTGTCTTCATGTTCCAATAATTGTTGAATCAGCGATTCCTGTTTCCCTATTGATTTATTGCCCTGGCTTTGTCTGGCCTCCCTAAATAATAATAATAATAATAAAAAAAAAAAAAGAGAGAGAGAGAGAGAGAACACTACACACAAATAAAAAGAGAGGCAATATTAGCTACAGCACTGAAGAGTGAAGGAATCCCAGTACAGTAATTCCCAATCTAGACGATGGGTTCATCCAGGCTTCCTTACTGCAGGACATCAAAAAAGCTGTCAGAAGGTCATTGCAGCTATTTCAAGAACCAGGGTTTAGTGGCAAATTTACAGAATTTAACAGGATCCTAGACAACCTTGGAGGCCTGAAAATTACACAGAAGGATACTTGTTCCCCTCCAAGATGATGATTTTAAGCATGGAGAGAGAGATGAAAGCTCTCCAAGGGCAGAGGAAATCTTTAGAAAGGAAATGCACAGCCTCACTGGGAATCATAGTCTGAGGGCAAATTCTAACACTCTGGGTCCACGACCACCTTCACCATCTTAATTTCTCCTCACAGAGGACGCTCCAGCATGGAAATCAAATTCCGAATCCCAGCTGAACAGCCCTCATAAGAATTCAGCTGACAAAACCAAAAAAACTGCACATTAGACACCAGTCTAATGGGGGATGGAACACACACACAACACATGCAGACCAAGGGATGTGGCCCAGTATGCAATTGGGCTAGATACTCGATCACTGAAATAAATTTCTTCTCCACTAATTCTTTTCTATGCTCTGGCTACACTGATAGAAATACCCACACAAGTTATCAGAACTGTTTAGTTGTGATTAGGTATTAGATTATTTCTCCTGCTTTTTCCTCTTCAGTGTGTGTATATATAGTGTCCTTGGAGTATTCCGACTCCAACATCTCAGGAGGATTAATTTTTTCTGTTTCTTAATCAGACGATCCTTATGCTCATATACTTGGTGATTTGTGCAATATAAATGCCTGGAACAGAATCATTCTCCTCATAATTACTTACTCAGATGGTAAATTGGAATACAGTTAAGCAGTTTTCTGCTGTGTAAGGCATCAATTGAGACAGACATGAAGAGGTGCAAGGAAGGCTGTTGCAAGCCACCTAGCTAAATGTCAGCAAAGGGACTTGAAACAATCATCTATATTGGTAAAGTGAGACTACAAAAAGCAATTTGCACTTGATTGACTCACATATATATGAATAAACTTGTCTTCTAATTTCCCTTCTATTGTGATGGATTTTTTAAATAAAAATATCAGTAATCTGCAGTGGGGAGCCACACGTGTCCCATCATCTAACATACTGTTCTTACAGATTGATCATAAAGAGAACCTTGAGCACATTCTACAAACAAAATAGAGATAAATTGGTGGCTGTATAAACAAATTCAGTTTTACATTTTGGAATAAACACTGTTTCCCTAGTGACAGTTAGGATTTTGGATCAGCAGAAACATATATATGGAAGGCTCCATGGGTCAAAATAAATGCTGGTGCAGTTTATGAATTTGGGAATGTTTTAGTAATCCTGTATATTTATGAACACTCAAATTAATTCTTGTTGTGCACATACTGTAAAATTGTCTATTTTTGTCTGTTAATTTTTGTGTAAGTATGTAGGGCCTTCTGTTCATGTTTATTTTTAACAGAGCACTGGAAAGCCTGATGTCTTAAACTCTACAGGTGCTCTGCCTTGGTTGCTTTCTCTCCTTTTTTGAAAACTTTTGCTCTTCAGCAGCATAGGATGAAAATATTTTCTCAATGACGTTTTTCCGTTTCAACAGATTAAGATATAAAATTAATGACATGAACACTAACACATAATATTACATATAAATAAAAAGGAGTCACATTATTTTTCCTGTGAGAACTATATTCTCTTATTTAACTAGACAACTATAATGTTATATCAACATACTTTTTTTTTTTTTTTTTTTTTTTAACTCTGTTTACACTGCAGTCATTAGTTTTACTGCTGTTCTATCTCGGCTGTTCTATGTTAGTACATGTATCTTTGTTCTGTAGGCAGAAGCTCGTCTTTTGGAGGAACAGCGTAGAGTTCAGGTTTATCTCCATGAAAGCACGCAGGATGAATTAGCACGAAAATGCGAGCAAGTACTTATTGAAAAACACTTGGAGATTTTTCATACAGAGTTTCAGAACTTATTGGATGCTGACAAAAATGAAGGTGAGTTGGTTCAAATTTCAGTTTGGGAGTTTCTCAGAGATGATGCTCCTTAATGGTAATAGTGATCATAATATTGCTAACTTTGATGTCTTTGTTGGGGTTAACAGTAAATAAATAAATTTGAAAATCTGAGAAATGGGAAATTTTAATAAAATGAAATAGATAGGATCAACTTGGTAGCTTCTCAAAATACTGGTTAGAATCACAGATGGAATGCATAAGAAAAAGGGGGAAAATGATTGCATGATAAGGTACAAGTAGTTTTCATTCAGGCAAAAAGAGATCCTTTTTATTAGAGGAAATGGGTCTGAAGTGATGCTTCTAGAAATGAATATAAACTTCACTAGATAATCTAAAATGGAGACTATAAGAGCTGAGAGAGAGAATTTGAGGAATAAATAGCCAAAGGATATTCTTGAGAAATTATTTGAAGTGTAATAGGTATAAGACTTCTGTGGGAGAGACAGTGGCTCTGCTAAATGCCAAGATTTAGTGTCTTGCAGAAGACACAGTCAAAGATCGGGACAGCAAAGTGATTTGTTTGTGTAGAACTCTTAACTGTAGATGTTGATGAAGGGGGTTACATCAATCTTGAGGTAAGCTTTACAGGAAATGAAGGTGGGCTCTGTTTGAAATAAAGATTTAAAAAAGAAAGCAATAGAACTGAATAAATGATACGATAAATCTCCAGAGCTGGAAGGTATTAATCTGAAAGTTCTGAAGAAATTTGAGTGAAGTAGCTGAGATAACATAAAGAAATAATTACTAAAAACAACTGTAATGGAAGAACAGAGTGGCCAACACTACTTATTTTTGTCAAAGGTACTAAGGGTTATACGATGAAGCTAGGCCAGTGATTCCCTTCCTTCACTAGCGGAAGAAGAGCTAAGAAACCATTTATTTGTACTAAAAATATCCATACCTAAGATTTAAAAAAAAAAAAAAATGGACAAATCAGTGGGGTTAATTGATCAAAAAAATAAACTGTTGCTAGTTGAAAGTGTAGCTAAATTGGTGTACACTAGTTACCTCTCAAAATAGCTGTTAAGTGACTGGCACTGTAAATCAGACATTTCTTTCCCACCTAATTGAAGCAATTTTGCAATATATGGATACCGAGCAATAAGAAACTTAACGCCTTTTTAAAATATAAATCCTTTCTGAAAATATAAATTTCTTCCCCAATCATGAAAAATTCTTTGTCTAATCATCCTTTAACTGACTTTAAAAAAAATTACTAAGTTTATAATGGTTCATGTGAGCTCTTTATATGTACCATATGGTGATAAATACCTTTTCTTAAAACATTTAGCGTGCATCTTTATCCACCTCACCAGTCTCTGTGCATTAATTTTACTGACCTCTATGATTCTAAATCTCTGAGCAGCTTTTAAACAGCTACCATTTGAAGTTTCCTTTCCTCTTAAACTGGTTCCACTTGCATAACTGACCATAATTGTTCCTTGATCACTTTAAGCTCCAGTGTCTTGTGACTCCGCATGGCTAGAAACAGCTGCATTAACCAGGAATTCAAGCTTAATATAAATCATCTGTATCTAGCCCAGTCAAGTCTCAAGTCATTGGATCTAACCTCATGAAACATTGAAGCAAACTATTTTAGATTATCTTAAACTCAGCAATGAAAGCTTTATATAACTACACACCGTAATATATTCTTTATAGTTCATCTCCTGGAAACATGCTGCCTTTGAGGTCCTCCATATATAAAGTATGTTAGGCACACTGTATTACAGACCACTCACTCTTGAAGTGTTGTGTAATTGCTTAAACATGTTATGCAAGTAATAATACAGGACATGGTGTGCATTAGTCAGCCGGTATCTAGGCACATCAGTAGAATTAATGCAGGAAATAATTATCTTTATTGGACACAGGATATAAGATGACTTAGGAAAAATTACCTTATAAATCCATGAAAGCTTCAGCAAGCTTGTTGCATTTGTTTTCCATTTACTTCCAAGTATAGACAATATAATGCAACAACCCTTGTTCCCTTACTTTTGGGATATGGCTAGCAACAGCATGAGTTACATTCTCACATAGCATTACTGTTCAGGTCCTCCAAAGATTTTACCAGGCTCCTGAAACAAAAAGAGGGAACTGAGGATCCGATATTCCTGACGTGTATATATAAAACTATTCAGAGAAACTTTTTCAGAATAAGTTTGAGACAGTCTTTATATATCCTCCTGAAAGTTCACCAAGTTATAAGTAACTGAAAATAGAGTTATAATGGAAAGGGATAGCCATCGTTAATATAGGAGTCACTACTGCTCCACATGATAATAAAGGAGCAGTAAAGGGCACCATTTTTTGTGTGTTTTGTATTTTGGTATTAGCAAGCAATCCTACTGTCTTCTCTCTCCATTTTATTTAACATCCAGTAATTTCAGGTTTATAATAAATTGTTCAGAGGAGGACAATGAAGAGCAGATTGTTTTTCATCCTGTCACCTTGAGTTTTGTAGTGAGGCTCTTGACAATCATCCCTTTCTTTTTAGTTGGGCTTATAAAACAAAATATAGAATTTACTGAAACTTAGCAGCCATTGAATGTTTCCCCCTGAAACAAGGGGTTGGAGAGGCAGTAGCACTCCTTTGTAACAAAATTTGCAGATAACTCACTTTTTCAGGTTTCACTCCAAGGCCATGTCTACACTTGGTTTTTTTGCCTCAGATTTCCCACAGTTGCTAACGCTGTTTTGTTCCCACCAGTGGGAGCATTAGCGTGTTTTAAAAGAAAAGAAAGCTGCAGGTGGTTCCTGAGGTTTTAGGTACCATACTTGCTCTGAGCAGGATTACAGCATACAGTGCTTATGCTGGTGGCCAGCTGGAGCCCACGCTACATTAGCACTCCCACCACTGTTCCTACAGGTGGTGCTGAAACAGTGGTATGTATTATAGAAGACTTGGATGCAAAAAGGCCTAATTTACATACTCAGAGTTTAAAGTAAGTTGTATGACATATGACACCTCCTCTCAAATGTAGAAACTTTATGAAAACTAGACATAAGTTAACATTTACTGTAGTTTATATCTTGATCTTTGTTCTTGATTTGTGTGTAAGTGTACTAGAAGTAAGAAGTAGTTTAATCAGAATATTTTTAATTTTAGCAAGTTTTTGTTCTTCAGTGCCATCTAGTTCTTTGCACCACTCTGGAATTGTTTAGTGTAAATTGTTTGGCTTATTATGTGATAATACTTGCAAGTATGCATGTGTTGACGAATGTGTGGCTCAGTTCTTTGGTCACTTGAAAAATGTAGAATTGGGGTGTTGGGAGAAAGGAAATCCTAGTGTTAATACAGATGAGAGAGATTGTCTTCCTTTTTTTCCAGACTTGGGACGCATGTATAACCTTGTATCTCGAATCCAGGATGGCCTCGGAGAGCTGAAAAAACTCTTGGAAACGCACATTCATAATCAGGGTCTAGCTGCTATTGAGAAATGTGGAGAAGCTGCTTTAAATGCAAGTATCTTTTCAGATGTAGTTTTGTATCTGACTGCTAACAGCTCATTTTATGAGAGCTGAATGCCTCTGATAGTCCTGTTGGGGACTAAATGGTTACAGTAGGTTGAAAATAAAATAACTGCAGTACAACTATATTATTGCTATTTTTTTTACCAACCTCCTTCTTTTCCCCTTCACCCACTGCTCAATTTGTGCCTTCTTTTATGTTGACCCATTTGCTTGAACTAACCCTTTCAATAAATTCCTCCCTTTCAAAAACCATGAAACATGCCATTTCATGAAGCATTCTAGGTCTAATGATCAAATATTCTTTACTCTGTACAGCATCATATGTACTTGTGCCTCTCGACTTGTAAGCTTTTTAATGAATTTGTTTGCTCTTTTTTACCTGATGTGTACAGTATTATGTATGCTGAATGTGGTTATAGAAAATTGAGACAAGGTGGTTGAGGGAATATCTTTTATTGACCAACTTCTGTTGATGGAAGTGACAAGCTTTTGAGCTTCACAGAGCTCCTTTTCAAGTCTGTAGCGCGCAAAAGCTTCTCCTTTCCACCAATAGAAGTTGGTTATTAGAATATATTGCCTTGCCCATCTGTCTCTCTCATATCCTTCATCTACAACAATTTACTAGTACAATCTTCTTAGTAAAGAAAGTAGTGCTGATTAATCATAATTGGAATTGTACCGAAATCATGTAATGAGGCACCTGACTTCAATCCACAGAGGTTGAGATTGCTTCACCAAATAGTATTTAAATAAATTTAAACTAGGGCTGTCAAGCGACTAAAAAAATTAATCTCGATTAATCGCATGATTAAAAAGATTAATTGCACGGTTATCTATAGAGTACCATTTATTTCAATATTTTTTGATGTTTTCTACATTTTCAAATATATTGATTTCAATTTCAACACAGAATACGACGTGTACAGTGTTGACTATATATTTTTTATTACAAGTGTTTGCACTGTAAAAAAAAAAAAAAAGTATTTCAGTTCACCTAATACAAGTACTGTAGTGCAATCTCTTTATCATGAACGTTGAACTTACAAATGTAGAATTATGTACCAAAAAACCTGCATTCAAAAATAAAACGATGTAAAATTTTAGAGTCTGCAAGTCCACTCAGTCCTACTTCTTGTTCAGTAAATCGCTCAGACAAACAAGTTTGTTTACATTTGCAGGAGATAGTGCTGCCCTCTTCTTGTTTACAATGTCACATGAAAGTGAGAACAGGTGTTCACATGGCACCGTTCTAGCCGGGATCGCAAGATATTTACATGCCAGATGCGCTAAAGATTCATATGTCCCGTCATGCTTCAACCACCATTCCAGGGGACATGCATCCATGCTGATGAAGGGTTCTGCTCGATAACAATCCAAAGCAGTGAGCACCAACGCATGTCCGTTTTCATCATCTGAGTCAAATGCCACCAGCAGAAGGCTGACTTTCTTTTTTGGTGGTTCGGGTTTTGTAGTTTCCCCATCAGAGTGTTGCTCTTTTAAAACTTCTGAAATCATGTTCCATACCTCGTCCCTCTCAGATTTTGGGTCGAGTGCTGTAGCTATCTTTAGAAATCTCACATTGGTACCTTCTTTGTGTTTTGTCAAATCTGCAGTGAAATTGTTCTTAAAACAATAGGTACTGGATCATCGTCTGAGACTGCTATTACATGAAATATGTGGCAGAATGTGGGTAAAACAGAGCAGAAGACATACAGCTCTCCCCCAAGGAGTTCAGTCACAAATGTAATTAACACACTATTTTTTTAACGAGCATCCTCAGCATGGAAGCATGTCCTTTGGAATGGTGGCCGAAGCACAAAGGGGCATATGAATGTTCAGCATATCTGGCACGTAAATACCTCGAAATGCCAGCTACAAAAGTGCCATGCAATTGCCTGTTCTCACTTTCTGGTGACATTGTAAATAAGAAGAGGACAGCATTATCTCCTGTAAATATAAGCAAATTTGTTTGTCCTAGCGATACAAGAAGTAGGACTTAATGAACTTATAGGCTCTGAAGTTTTACATTGTTTTGTTTGTTTTTGAGTGCAGTTAAATAACAAAAAAATCTGCATTTGTAAATTGCACTTTCATGACAGAGATTGCACTACAGTACTTGTATGAGGTGAATAGAAAAATACTTTTTATAATTTTTACAGTGCAAATATTTGTAATAAAAATATACACTTTAATTTCAATTACAACACAGAATACAATGTAGACATGAAAATGTAGAAAAATATCCAAAATACTTAATAAATTTCAATTCTATTGTTTAATGGTGCGATTAATCGACAGCCTTACTTTAAACACACACATTACAGGTCATCAGATGTATTATTTTTCATATACTTGAAGGCATTTTAATTTTATGGAGAGGAAAGGGAGGTTAGGGAGAGCAGAGTATAGACTCTTAATGAAAAGAAAAAAACCAAAACAAAACTGAGCTCTGACTTCAAAAGCAAAATCATATCTGGTTTTCAAAATGACCTCTTAAAAAAATAAACTGATGGCTTCAAGTTACATGAGGATTCTGGAAGCTACAGCTAAAGAGTTGTGTGTTTTAAGCAAAGTGGTTGACTTTCGAGCAGGTGATAAAGTGAAAAAACAATTGCATTCCTCCTCTCTGCTGCTTTCCCTCCACAAATTCCTTGCACCTGTCTCCCTGTCCTCCTAAGAGCCACCAGCTCCATTGCATTCCCTTGGGAACCATCATGCGTACTTCCCTGAACATACTTCTCCCGACACCTATATACAGCTACTTTTCTTTCCTTACCTCATCAGTACTCTTGTGACATTTTTGTGATCAGGAGACTCAATTTTTGTCTTGCATGTGCTCCTGAGATTCTTGCCTTAAATGTTTCTTACTATCTTGATTCTGAACCTTCTTGCAGTTTTTGTAATTGTTCAAGGGGGGAACATTTTTTGTTAGCTTCTATGTTGGCTCACTTTGTTGGGAATTTGAATGATAATTTGCATTCTAGTAAAGTATTCAAAAGTAAGCTCTTATTATTGGAAAAACTAATTGCATGGTTTCTTCTAGAAAGTGCCGTGTTGTGGTTGATTGAACAACAAACTATTAGGTCTGGTTTTAATTAAACTTACGTCTTCAAAACATGTCCTTGTTGGACACTTGCATAGCACAGGGTTGAATAGATCCTTGCTTTTCCCTTTATACTTTATGCAGCAGCCGTTGTACTTTCAGCATGCCCAAGTATATATAAATCAACTCTGAGCAAGTTACATATCTGTTACAGTAGTAATGACTAGAATAAGTTTTCCTTGTCACTTGAATGCTCTTAATAGTCTAGAACCTATTTCTATTTTTAAAAAAATACTTCTAATCCTCCCCTCCCCCCTTTTTTGTTTTTGTTGTTTTTTTTGTTTGTTTGGTGTATAAACTTTCACTCTATAAACCTGCTTAAGAAGACATTGGTCAACTGCATTGTTTGGAGAAACTTGCAGAAAGTTGAACAAGTTTCATTGCAATCAACAGGCTGTGTTTTCTTTCAGGATCCAAAAATGTATGTACAGACAGTGTTGGATGTCCATAAGAAATATAATGCTCTAGTCATGTCTGCCTTCAACAATGATGCTGGCTTTGTGGCTGCACTAGATAAGGTAATGTATGTTTAATGTCTGTGGTAACCATTAGATCTCTCTGATTTAGGGGGATTTCCAAAACTTTGACTTCCTTGTGTAATTTGCAGGCTTGTGGTCGATTTATAAATAATAATGCAGTGACAAAAATGGCTCAGTCATCCAGTAAATCTCCAGAGTTGCTGGCACGATATTGTGACTCCTTGCTAAAGAAAAGGTATGTCTTACAGGGAAAGTTAAAAATTAATTTTCTAGTGTTTTTTTTGTTTAAAACATTACAATTATCGTAGTTGTGAAGTGAAATTACACATTGCATCTGTAGAAATATATTTACATTGTTAAACACTTAATTCAAGCAAAAAAGATAATGCAGTAATAATTGCTTGAAAAGTCTATATAAAAAGTTGAATAGGAACATGTTCGAAAAACTTGTTTTCCAAAGAAAATCCCATATTGGACTTAAGTTTCAGTTCACAAGTCATGAATCTAGAATGTAACGGTATTCATAAGTTATGAATAATAAATTTGCTCAGTAATGCACTTCTTTGACTGCAGCTCAAAGAATCCAGAAGAAGCAGAGCTAGAAGATACACTCAATCAAGTGGTAAGATTCTTAAATAGAGTTTTCTTCTACATAAACTTTTAAATTTCATAATAATTTTAAGGTCATCACAAGAGGTTGCAGGTCATGTGCAATCAACACTTTTATTCTGTGTATTTCATTGCTTAAATCTTTTGGTAACATTTTTTTAAAATGCCAAAAGTCCTTTTCCAAAAAAAAAAAAAAAGAAAAAGACTTAATTCAATCAATAGTATACCTCAGAAAGCTGAACAGAATCGACATTCTCTTTAATGTGTATTATGGTGTAAAACCATTTTATCTCTTCTGAACTATTTCAAAGGTTAACATGTAAAAAAAGACTGTATTTACATTTCAAAAATAATTATGACACTAAAATGTATGACACTTCTAATGAAGTTAAAAAATTGGATTTGATACAAATTTTCAGGTGTGTTCCTTTTGTAAAAAGTTTTTTTGGCTTTTCCAGATGGTTGTATTCAAGTACATTGAAGACAAAGATGTGTTTCAAAAATTCTATGCTAAAATGCTGGCAAAGAGATTGGTACACCAGAACAGTGCTAGTGATGATGCTGAAGCAAGCATGATCTCTAAACTCAAGGTAAGTCTTCCCTTTCTTAGCACTGGCTAGGGAGGCACTGTTACTTTCCACACACAATGCATATACGCACTTTTTAATATTTGATCAGAAAAATACAAAACTTAAATTTCACAAGTCTTTTGACCCCTTGGATTTGCAGTCAGTATGTCTTGCTTTGGAATGAGATCTTTAAGCGGGCCTGCTATCGAAGCAAACAACTGCTGAAACAGCTTCCCAATCTGCCACTTTTTTCAATAACCCTGAATGCTACCTTAAGAACAGTTGATTTTTTTTTGTGTTGCAATTTGACATCGGCGATAAGTGAAATAATCATTAATCAATACAGCTGAGTTCATAATTTTTTTGCATAACTGTGCTGCTGTTTACAACAATCTTGCCAAACCTTACTTGTATGCAGTTTTTTGACGGGGAAATAAAATGTCAGTAACTTTCTCGTTCTCATAGTTGTTATAAAGGGCTAGCAAGTAGACCAGATGTTGACTGGTAAATTTTCATGACAGTGTTTCCTGGCTGATTTATTTTAATTTTTAAAATGTTGATCTCACATTTTTGGTGGCAGAACAGCTACAGAAAAAGCAGTTAAAATAACACGACTTGTCTAAATGGGTTCAGAACTTTCCGAGTGATTTTTGGACATGCAGGAAATGGTTTGTCATATATTCCTCTAGCAAAATTGATTCCAATCAGAAAAACCCTACTTTTCTTGTTCTGTTTGTTCTCCCCGTGTCAAAATACATGGTCTTTCAGACAAAGCTGTGCTCTTTAATTACAGCAAGCTTGTGGTTTTGAGTACACCTCTAAACTTCAGAGGATGTTCCAAGACATTGGCGTAAGCAAGGACTTGAACGAGCAATTTAAAAAGCATCTGACAAATTCAGAACCATTAGATTGTAAGTATTAAATTTAATATAACCTTTCTCTTAAAAACTGAGTTATTGTTAAATTAGCCACACCTTCCCTTAATTATAGAGATACAAGGGGAAATGACCAAGTGTTGAATGAGGGACGTATTTGATTCATGTAGCATGCCACTGAAAGTTAGAGTTATTAAAACTTCAGTTTGGATAGACTTTTTTTGGGTCTGTTCACTGTCTTCAAACAGCACCTCATGCCTCCTGATCTGAACAGAACCTTTTTGTTTTACAGATCACAGTGGGGTTAGCTGTTACAGAGAGAGGATTCAACATAGTGTATCCTCCTCTGCTAAAAGTGAAGCCTGGTGTTTTTGTTAAATGTTTTTTCCTTTGACCAAAATCATTGCTTAAACAGGGAGACTTCTAGGAATAGTACTGAAAAATGGCAGGTCCTCCTTTAGCTCAGTAATTAGGCCTGTTGCTTTCAGATTCAGAGGTCTCTGATTTCAGTTTCTTCTTGAAATGGAATGCTTCAAGATAGAGTTAGCACTTGGTTTTTACTTAATTTCATTCCATGTTGTACAAGGCCTACTTCAGGTTTTATAGAATTTTGTTTTATAATACATAATGTATTCACTTCTGCCTTGCGTCTCAGAGTCTTTCTGCGCTAAACAAAAAAGTCTCAGACCTCAGGTCAACAGGGTTAAAAATAGCAATGTATACGTTCCCACTAGTTCTGGAGCCCGGGCTCTGAGATCCACCTCCTTGCTGGGTCTCAGCGCCTGGGCTCCAACCTGAATGAGAACGTCTACACAGGAGCACTGGAAGCTCCCTAAAAGTGTGGAGGGGCCAACGGCACCCAGTCCATGGCCCCATCCCCTGCTCTGCTTTTTTCCTCTGAGGCCCTGCCCCCCACTCACTCATCTCTGCCCCCGTTGCTCGTCCTTAAGGCAAGTAAAAAGTGATGGGGCCATGGCCACCTCAAACCTCCCCCTTCCAGTGCCCCTGCATCTGCACTTCTGGTTTTATCCCTGTAGCGTTAATCCCACAAGCCCGAGTCAGTTGACCTGAACTCTTGAGACTCGCTGTTGCATTTTGTTTTTTCTCCCCCATTATAGATGCACTCTTGAGTCTCAAAAGCAATTGACAAACATAAATTTGCCACTTGTGTTCTTGCCAGTAGCAGATTTTTAATTAAATGGTTATGCATTAATTTTGAAAAAAAAAAATTACTTTTCAAAAAGAGAAGATAAAAGCTAACAGGGTAATGAATGAGATTAAATGCATGCAAATGTCAGGGAATTGTGACTTAGATTTTGAGTAAATACACATTTGACCCCTCAACCCTATCTTTGCCTCACACGGTGTCTTTAATTTTAACAATATGTTTTATAAATAGTAATACTTACCCATTGTCTTTTGATATTAGTGTCATCACCATGTCAGGTCAGGCAACACAGAAACCTCTCCTGTTTTGAGTTGGCCTCTCCCAAACTGCACATTGACAGGTCCGTAATACCAAAGGGGAGATAGCTGTTAGCCTGTTAATCTATGTACATTTCTTTTCCAGTGGATTTCAGTATACAGGTTCTCAGTTCTGGATCATGGCCCTTTCAGCAGTCCTGCACATTTGCTCTACCTTCTGAGGTGAGGTGATAAGCTTTTTAATCTTCTATTAAATAAACTAAAGTTTCAGTTTAAATTTTTCTCAAAGATGACCTAAAATGAACTCCAAAGTATTTTCTGACATAAAATGTCATGACTTGAACATTTTTGCCTCTGTTAAGGGTGACCTGCAAAAGATTTATTCAAATAAAAAAACCTAGATTTTAATCTCTCTTGTTTTATGGTGTATAAAGAAAGCCTGAAAGATTTTTTTCCTGCTTATTTTTTTATTTTCGAAGTATCAGAAATGTCAAGTCTTGTCTTTCCTGATTGTGCTGGAGGACCTCCCAGGGGGAGGTCTGAGATATGTAATCCTTCTTTGTTACTGGTGAGGCACTCATAATCCTTAAACAAGATGGTCTTCCTCCAGAACGTTCAGTAGTCATTAAAATAAAATGGGTGTATGCTTTTAAAGCTCTTGTTTTTATTAAGAAACTTTGACCCTCTCAATTACTCAGCTTTCAGTCTGTTGATTCTTGAGATGACATGATGACTGCTTTTCCAGTCACCCTGGTCCTCAGCCTAGATAAGACCTGAATTTCTAATTTAACAAATGAGTAGCGGAGGAGAAGTGGGGGGGGGGGGGAGGAAATTACCTTTAAGGCCCTCCTTAAAACTTTGCAAAGGAACAAAAGAACAATAAGCCTGTTTTCTTTTCCTTTCCGTATGACATTTAAAGTGAAGTTGATCACAAAAGGAAACTCATATCCAAGTCTAAAGAACCTTTTTAAAAAATTTCTATCTAGGCCCCCCTAGGAAAGGACATGTTAACATAGCATGGTCTGGATTGATTTACACAGTGTAGATTCAAATACACTTCGAAGTGTGAAAATGCAGTGATGTTGGTTTTTCTTTTTATTTTTATTTTTTATACAGTTGGAACGCAGTTATCAGAGATTTACAGCTTTTTATGCCAGTCGTCATAGTGGAAGAAAATTGACCTGGTTGTATCAGCTATCCAAAGGGGAACTGGTTACCAACTGTTTCAAAAATAGATATACATTACAGGTAAGACTAACCTTGTATTAGTGGAAAGGTTTAGTGAATAATTGACTAGTCTAAACATTTTTGTGATGAGTTCTTCCAAGCTGTTATGTAGAGGGACCTTGCTGTTGGAAGTCCCTGACTTGATCTATTTTTTGGTATATGTCAGACAAAATATGTATATGTAATTCTGTGTATTGGGAAGAAAAGTTTCAGAATAAATGCTTCACGTATCTTCAAAATAAGAGGCAATCCTTCACAAGCATCCCTACAATAGTAAAACATCAGTGCGCAATGGTGGAGAAAAAATTAGGAAATATATTTTAGCTCTAAACTTTGGAGGTGGTTAAACAGTGAGAAGGAAAATCATTTAAAAATTATGCATATCACTGAGTTTCCTTTTAAAGTGTTTAAGGGCCAGATTTTCCAAAGAGTTCGGCACTTAAACATAAAAAATAAAGTAGGCAGATTTTAAAGTGCTCAAAACCTTGAAAGGCTCCCTTTGGAAATTCTTCCCACTTCATTTTAGTGCCTAAATAGGAGCTGAGCTTTTTTGAAAATCTGGCCTTAAGTTTTTCCATTGCTTTTTTCAAGAAGCTTTCCAGCTTGTCTTAATCCTTGGATGCCAGCAATCCCTGAAGTATCCATTGTAAGAAGATAAATTGTATTTTTTTTTTAAAGTGAGATCAGTGGGTTAAGAGTTTTATAACCCCACTACCTATTTTATATTCCTTTTTAAAATGGCCAAGTACTCACATTCTCCCAAAGTTATTCAGTATGGTGTAAGCTTCTGGTTTTCGGCGGGGGGGAACTAAATCTGACTTAGATTCTGCCCGGAATTAAAACAGTGACTACCTATGTCAACACACAAACAGCCTAATATAAATATAGGGTATGTTCAGCTCTATTTTGTACTTGTCTGAACACTGAAACTAAGTGAGTAAACCCTATATAATGGGATTTGACGTTAGCATTTTAAATTCATTTAATAATTTCTGTAATTCTCTAAGGCTATGTCTGCATTACGAGTTTGGGATGCGATTCCCCTGCTCCTGTATACATATCCATGCTAGCTCTCATCCAGTAGCAGTGTCGCTGCAGTAGCATAGGTAGTGGCAGTGGAGACACGGTTGAGCCCATTGGTTTCAGGCATGTGTGTACTTGGCACGGATCAGCTGTGGCCTCTGCTGCTGCTTTTCGTGCTGTCATGGCTACACTGCTATTTATACTTGCACCAGCTCAGTGAGCGCTAGTGTGAGGACCTGGACACTTGCAGGGAAATCAGATTCCTAGGTCGTAATGTTAGACCCTAAAATGTGTGTATATTGCACCTGGCCACTCTGAAAAACACTTATGAACATTGCTTAACTCACATGAGAAATCCAGTTGGCTTTAAAGCTAAATGTGTGCATAACTGTGTGCGGATCAGGTCTTTTATCTGAGTACCTAAAATAAATTGAGACTTTTGCCTTCTCAAATACCTTACTCAGGCTATTGAACTTACGCATTTAATGTGCATTTATATTGTTAATACTACTGGTGATAAACTTGAACAAACCATAGGTGTGTTTATGAACTACAGGGCACTTATCCATAGGCCTTGATGAAATTAGTCGTATCTACAGTTGTATGTAAAATGTTTCTAATGTCATGTAGTGAAATCCAATAGTCTGTGTCTAGGTTTTATATTAAGGATAAAATGGAAAATACTCATAATTGGGTAACAAATTGAGGGGGAATATTTTGAAATCAGAAAACATGTGGGTAAAAAGAGATACATGGAAGGAACTGTCTGCAAGTAGTTCAACTGGTCACAATCTTAGGATTTAGATTTAAAGAATACTGGAATGTTGGTAATACAATGATGTGCGCATGTGAAGAATCATACAGAGAGACTTGCTGCATTGCGTAATGATTCCATTTAAGGTTCCGGGTGTGAAGATTTATCTCCCATTTTAAATAGCAAATCTTATGTTTTATTGACAGTTCCATGAAGCTCTTTAAAGAGCGTAGTCTGAAAGCATGTGAGCCTATTTTCTCTGTTCTCAATTATCGTTCACACGTACAACTCTCATTCAAGTTAGTGTTGTGTAGACATATCTGAAGGCATGAATATGTCTCACTGTTTTTGGTTTTGTTGCAAACATTATGCCTATTTGCTTTCTCATTATATTTATGCATAGAGGAAAATTTACTCAAAATCTTTCCAAAAATAACTATAGTACAGTCCCTAGCTCCCATTTTTTAAAAATAGTACATCTTTGAGAACTAGGTTTTTGCTTAAACGTCCATTTGAATGCTGTTTAATAGCAGAGAAGAAATGGTAGACTTGGATACGAAGGATAATTTAAAAGTATCGTACTTTTCATATTCACTTTTTTAAAGTGATGAATCCTTCAAATTGAGTATTATGAATCTTTTTTTTGCCTAGCCATAACTGTTTAATCTATCAGGCTTCATCAAGGTTTCAATTTAGTTTGGGTGGGGGAGTGTTTGTGTGTCTGTGTATTCGTGTTCATGATTGGTGAATTTTCCAAGGCAGTCAAGTTCAAATACCCATTCAAGTTGTGCGTATTTTCACTTAGATTTTATATTTGGCCTTTTTCTTTTCTTTTTTTGGGGTCTGGAAGGCATCGACGTTCCAGATGGCAATCCTACTACAATACAACACAGAAGATGCCTATACTGTTCAACAGCTGACAGACAGTACTCAAATAAAAATGGTAGTGTCTTAATTATGTATTGTATTACACTAGTTTTGTTACCACTGCAATGTAAAGTTTCTTTTCATGGGGTTCAACACACTTACTGCTGTCCTGAAAAGGGGAGCAGGAGGTGAGATCTGTTTGACTCAAATGTTAGTTTTTGTTCTTGCGGTAGCAGTTGTTGCTGCTTTGTTGGTCAACTTACCTTCCTGTTCAGTTTCTAGTAATCATAAACTCTTCTAGGTTTTATTTCGGAGGTTTCTAGCAAATCCTGAAGTGTAGACACTCTCTCATTGATCACTATGCTGAATCCTTTAGAATTATATTACTCTATGCCTCCCTCCTCTGCTCCTGTAATTAGTCATTGGTTTTCTAGTGCATGTATTTTTGTTTTAAAACTTCTGTTTTTGGGAAAGGTGGTGGTCTCCCTTTATTATCAGGTTCCTAGAATTTCCTATCTGTTTTATATCCTGAAAGATTAAGAACATGAACACGTTGAGAATATAGATGCATTGGCTAAGTGTTTGTTTTACTTGGAGAGGCAATTCCCTACTGTTTCTTCAAAAGCAGACTCTGTACCTCAACTGTTAAAAACCAGGTGTCTCTCTTTTGACTAGGCTCACATAAGGTCTTCTAAGGCATGTCGGGGAGAAAAGCAAATTATCCGTGGTCAGCAAACTTAAGTGACCTGCCAAAGAGAGAATAAATCTGTGAATACAAATTAGAGTTTTGGATGCTTCATAGAAAATTCAAACATAAGTTGTCCGCATTGCGGAATTGCCTCTGTTATGGACATTGTCAGCCACCAATGTAGCTGCACCCAGTGCAAACCCATAGTTGTAAACAGACAAAGCTGCTGTTTGCATGGATGGAGTGTCCACCTACTTCAAACTGGGTTCACTTTCAGCAGGGAAAATAGCACCTTCCATGTCTATACTGGAGATATACACTGGTGCGGCTTCCTCAGGGACTGGCCTCCAGTGTTTGTAATCGAAAAAAAGCCCTAGTGTAGGCCTGAAAAATATTCAGACATCTGCCATGGTGCACTTTCTGAGTTCTTACTCAGCATAAATTTAATAGTCTTTGGATAGATGCTTTCCTGCATGTCAGCACCATTTAGTGGGGAAAGGATCATTAAAGGGGTAATTGGAAAGACCTGTTCTTTGAAATTGGTCTATTTGAGGAACCTCAGAGTAGTCTGGCACAAGAAAGGGGAAAATCTGCTATTGGGTTCGTGCTAAAGTGGAATTCTTTGTCTTCAATCCTCTAAAATGAAAAGTTTTTAATATTTCGCATAAGCTTTTGTGGTATTTCTCAATCGTTAATTCACTTTCTAAATGCTCGACATGTACTTTTGCAATTTTTCTGTACCTTTTGGTGATTTTTTTCAATTCTGCCTGCAGTTTGTATTTTTGTAGCTATGTAAAATGAAATTTGAATAGTTCCAGTGCATGCAGGACCTTTCAATTATTTTGTTATAACTCAATGTCAAAATTCATTGGACATTTGAAAGAAAAATGTATTTTAAGTTGGCATTGATAATTTCTCCTGTAACTTGTAGGATATCTTGGCACAAGTTCTACAGATCTTACTGAAGTCAAAGTTATTGGTAAGTTCGTTTGCTTTCTTGCATATTTAATTTATTGAAAAACATTTTAGCAAATATATAATAATTTTTTGTTTCTTGTAGGTTTTGGAAGATGAAAATGCAAATGTGGATGAGGTGGAATTGAAGCCGGATACCTTAATAAAACTATATCTTGGTTACAAAAAGTAAGAAAAATCTAATAGTATAAACGGGTTGTGTATAAATGGCAACAATCTGTTTCTCTGAAGCTCCTGCTATTTATAGTGTCGCTTTTTAGCAACGCTATAGCTGTGGTTGAGCAAGCACTCGAATGGCTCTATAAAGCAAACAGGATGGCACTCACCAGCAGTGTCAGTAAACGTCCTCTCACGTCTTCAACTCTTGATTCTTGCTAGTCACTGGGGCTCAGTAAAAATCTGGTTTAATTTAGTTAGACTTTGATCACATAGACACATTTGGCTGGCGTGCCATCACTGCGTGTTTTGCCATTGGTCCTGACTTACACATGCCAAGTAAATAAATTACATTTAAAGGGGTCTTATTCATTTAAAAACAAACAAACCACCAAATCCAAAGTTTTAAGCGCATGGCCATTTAAAAACAGCCCCTGAAAAAGAGCAATGTGCTTTATTAGTTAGTCTCTAAGGTGCCACAAGTACTCCTGTTCTTTTTGCGGATACAGACTAACATGGCTGCTACTCTGAAACCTGTGCTTTATTTAGAGATTTTGAGCTCTGAAGTGCCTTAAAAACTAAGATTCTCTTTGCAGTGTCTTTCGGTTAGCTCTTGTTGTTTCAGTGCCATTTTTATAGCTATATGTCTCAAACTACTTACAGCACAGTAGTGTTTGTGTGCTTAGCTGAAGGATAGGCCTAATCTCAGTTATGAATTCCATACTGATGATGATGGTTTATTTAAGAAACCTTTTAGTGTAGCGCATGTAACTTAATCTACATTCTATTAAATAAACCACATTTTGTGTGAAATGAAATAACTGAAATGAATTAAATTTTTATTTAGAAATCCTCCCTTGTATTTAATCTTTTTCCTTTCTTCTGTATCTGAACTAGAGGGCTGTTCCAAACAAACTAGAGGGCTGAGTATTCTCTCTCTTACGAGAATTCATAAACATTATATTATTTGGTGTTAGCAACACTGATGTTATTGTTATGCTTTGTCTAGAAGTAACCTCTTATTTACACGTAATTGTAGTCATAGCAGATTTACACATTCTATAGTCTAGTGTTCTGAAATAATGTTACTTATTTTAAATGTGGAATGGTAATAACTAGCAATGTGATCAGCAGGTAACATGATTATCCTTGTTCAGTGTTCTTTAACACTGGATGTATTTCCATCTGTTTTGCTTTATTTAATATAATCACTGTCTTTTTTTATACTCCTTTTTACAAATCAACCACTTCTTTTGTTTGAATTTTAAAACAGTTAAATTGATAAGATTCTGTTTTCAACAGTGCAGTGGATTCATAGGGATGTTTATAAATATGGCTTATTTGAAAAATATCAAACTGCAATATTGGTTTTTTGGGTCAGGATTTATACCAATCTTCACAAAATATACAAATGTGTAATTGCAACAATATCTATACTTGAGACAAATTAATTATTATGAGGAAAAAATTCCAAAATTAATTATCTCCTCACTAGGATCAGAATGTAATAAGTAAAGCAACATACTGACTTTTCTCCTAAATGTTGTAATCCCCTGTTGTCCCATGTGTATGCTCATAGAATTGGAGTGCAGCATCAATTCCATTTCTCTCTCACTAGAGGCAACACTCCAAATGAGGCCAAAAGTCTGTGGGATAACTAATTGCAGTTGATCTGGTAAATAAACAATAATCCAAATTGTTCACAGCTTGTTCTTGAGGAAGATTAAGTGGTAAATTTTCAAAGTTCTGCTTTCAAAAGTAACTTACAAGCCTCACTTTCAATGAGACTTAGGTTCCCTAAATACCCAAGTGACTTTTGAAAATGTTATCCTTGGTTCCCAGAACAAATCTTAAGCTTTGTATGTTTTATTTTTAGGCAAATGTAATATGAATAGAAGTTTTGTTTTGAGTTGTTATTATTAAATTTTTAATGTGTAAATTTTCCTGCAGTATCAAACTCTCTCTCATATGCATTGTGCTAGTAGTTGGTGAGGACCAGAAAGTGAAACTGACATACAGGGTTGTACTGTTTAAGGCCCTGATCCTGCAACAGTGTCTGTGTGGATGGACCCATATTGACTTCAGTGGGGTTTCACATGGGTGCAAGGATCTACACATTAGTATGCAGTTGCAGTTTTGGGTCCCATGCTAAGTAAAATGTAAATAGTGAATAAATATGAATGGTAAAAATAAATGAACTTTAGAATTGAGTAATGCAGGTAAATCTTTTTTCTCCCCTAGATATAAGTTCCTTTTAAATTTCAAAGTCTGTACTCCTTTAGCAGTCAAACGCACAAGTAGTTTTTATTTAGCTTTTGTGATCAAAATTCCTGTTTCAAACATTATATTTTGTCATCTTAGTTATTTTTAAAACAAAGCCATAATTTGAGATCTATTTTGGTTTTCTACTTAAAAGAAGACTCAAAACTTAATCTAAATGTTCAGTTCTCCCAATTTAAGTGTGTGCTTTTGTACCAGGATTTGTTCAAATGTGTTCTGATCCTGCAAACTCAGTGGGACTATTCACATGAGAGAGAGTTTGATGGATAAATCTCATTATCACTTTGACAAATCACAAACCTTTGTAGTATTAACCATTTTGTTGGGATTATGGTATTTAGTGTCCAGTTGTGCTTGTGTACCCTAGAGTACTATGAAATGTATTCCATCTGGCCTAGGTAGCCTTTACAATAAAGAATATCAGAGCGTTAAGATCATTTGAAGATCACATTTGGGGAAAGGAGGCAACTATGAAATTTCTCTCCTATCCTATCCTCCTTGTCACTAAGTAAGAAAAGCTGTGTTGGGAGCAAATGGGAGGAATTGGTTCTTTTTATAGAACTGGAAATGGAAGGAGTAATCAGATATTCCCAACTTTCCACTCAGATTTTCTTTTTGAAATTAGGCTAATTATTTACTCAACTTCCCTTTCCTGGCAGCAAAAAATTGAGGGTAAACATCAATGTGCCAATGAAGACTGAACAGAAGCAGGAGCAGGAAACTACACACAAAAATATAGAGGAGGACAGGAAACTACTGATTCAGGTGGGTTGGATGTTAGTATGATGAGATCAGCCACATGCCATTGTAGGCAATCTGCGACTGCTTGTACCAAATATCCCCAACTGCTGGAGATAGGTCACTAAATGGCTCTGAGTTACTGCAGTGAATTCTTTGAATTCTGGCTGGTGGGACTTGCCCACATACTCAGGATCTAATTGATCACCATATTTGGGGTCAGGAAGGAGTTTTTCCCCCAGGTCATATTGGCAGAGACCTGAGGTGGGGGTTTGCCTTCCTCTGCAGCGTGGAGCATGGGTCAGTTGCTGGTTTAACTAGACAAAATGGTGGATTCTTTATAACATGAAGTCTTTAAATCATGATTTGAGGACTTCAGTAATTCAGCCAGAGGTTATGGTCTATTACAGGAGTGGGTGGGTCAGGTCCTGTGGCCTGTGGTATGCAGGAGGTCAGACTAGATGATCACAGTGGTACCATCTGGCCTGAGTCTGAGTATACTGGTCAATGCTTTCATCCCCCTCTTCATTAGCAGATACAAGCCACTGGTAGAGGCATGATAAAGCTCTAAAGACAGTGTTTCCCAAACAGCGGGTCACAGGAAGGTTCTAGATGAGTTGTGGGCCTGGTGCAGAGGAGAGGCTCCTAAGGGGGTGGGGAGAGAGCCCTCTGCTCAGTGGTGACTTTTGTCCCGTAGGACTGGGCCCAGCTCCAGGTGTTGCCATCTGGTGAAATGCTACTCTCCCTAATTTGGCTCAGCCACCCCTCTATTATGACAGAGGAGAGGCTGGGCCAAACCTGAGCGGCTCTGTGACCCCCATATGCTACATTGCAATCCTATGGTTGCCAACTATCTAATCGCACAAACCCAAACACCATTGCCCCGCCCTTTCTCCAAGACCCCAGCCCCCCACCCTCCCTCTGTCACTTGCTCTCCCTCACTCTCTCTCACTTTCACTGGGCTGGGGGAGGGGGTGCAAGCTTGGGGGGTGGGGCTGAAGGGTTTGGAGTGTGGGAGGGGACTCTGGGCTGAGCCTGGGGCAGGGGGTTGGGGTTGGGCTCTGGGAGGGAGTTTGGGTGCAGGAGGGGATGAGGAGTTGGGCTCTGGGAGGGAGTTTGGGTGCAGGAGGGGGTGAGGGGTTGGGCTCTGGGAGGGAGTTTGGGTGCAGGTTCTGGGCAGGAGATTGGGGTGCGTGGGGTGGCGCTTCCCTCGGGCGGCTCCTGAAAGTGACCAGCACACCCCTCTAGCAGCGGCTCCTAGGTGGGGAGGGCTGGGGTCTCTGTGTGCTGCCTCTGCCCGCAGGTACTGCCCTCACTGGGTTCCCATCTGCACTTGAGGTGGGAGTAGTGTGCGGAGACCTCCTGCCCCCCAGGGGCCGCAGGTACATGCCGTCTGCTTCTGAGAGCGGCGCAGGGCCAGGCTAGGCAGGGAGCCTTAGCCCCGCTGTGCCTCTGGACTTCTAGCACCTAAAATCTCTCGGTTTGGCGTCAGTAGCCTCTGGGAGATAGGGTCTGATTCCAGAAGACTCCCGGCTAAACCGGGAGGGTTGGCAACCCTATGTAAGCCCCACAGTGAGGAGCTGGCCCCAGCCCCATGGGACAGGAGTTGCTGCTGTGGTGCACTGAGACAAGGTCATGGTTGCAGTGGAGAGTGCTGCTGTGGGTGGTTGGTGTCCTTGGCTGGGTGAGGAGAAAGATAATAGCCTATGATTTTGCTCCCATCCTCCCCCAACAAATTTGGGCCCTGGATGGGTCTCAGAAAGAGACAAAATGGAGTTGGTGGGTTGTCTTAGTGAAAAGTTTGGGAACCACTGGCTTGATCCAGAATTGCAAATTGTATTTTCCTAAGAAGGTCTGTTTCTACTTTGCTATTTAGGCTGCTATTGTGAGAATTATGAAAATGAGAAAGGTTCTAAAACACCAGCAGTTGCTTGGAGAGGTTCTAACCCAGCTGTCCTCAAGATTCAAACCACGAGTTCCAGTAATTAAGGTATGTCAGAACAGCAGTAATGGATCTTAATTTTTTAAACAAGCATCTGAGTTAATGGACTGATTTTAGAAAGATTAAAGAAATAACAAGTCACCTTTATTCCATTGAATGGTGTTTGTGAGTGGCCTCTTCTAGGCATGGTCAAAAATGTAGAGAAAATTGTCGTAGTTTAAATGGTCCATTATTTATGCCATTTCCCTGCTAAATAGTTTTAATGCTAGTATTCAGGAGAAATATGTATTCAGCATGGCACTTTGCAGCCAAAACTGTTAAAAGCTTATAGTAAGCAACAACAAAGTTTTCTTGCTTTTAAAATATCTGCTGCAAAGTGCCTGCCTGGGGTTTGTTTTATGAAATGCACTCCTTGCCTTTCCATGTCTCCCCTACAGAAATGCATTGACATTCTGATTGAGAAGGAGTACTTGGAGCGTGTGGATGGTGAGAAGGACACCTACAGTTACTTGGCTTAGCATTTTTATTAGCAGTTGTCTGACTGTGTGAGACGCTCAGCAAATAGTTATGTGATGGAAAGAATGAAAACAACTGAACTTCATAGCAGCCAGTCTGCTGCCATTTGGACCTCCCTTTTTAATAACTGAGACCAGGACTCCCATCAGCCAGTCTCAGATTTACATCGGAACTGCTCAGGATTGATACATTTCAAGTATGTAAATATGGACACCAATGCCATTTAACCTAATTTAAGAACAGAGAGGAATCAAACCCTTCTCCACTGAGGGTTGCATGCTACTGCATTTAAATCAATACATTGGCTATATGATAAATAGCTGCCCCCACAGGCAGCACTTAGAAATGTCGGCAGCACTTTGAGAGCGAGTCTGAATGGACCTATGTGTAATCTGCTATGAAAAACCATTTGTATAGTGTGTTTCATTTTTTAATGTGATAAATAAAAAAAAATTAAAAGATTTCTGTACAAGTTGCATTTGGTTTTATTGTTTTAAGTTTCACTACTTTCTAAATGTAAATAAAAGGTATAATGATTATGAAAGCTACAATAATTTGTTAGTTTTGCTTTCTTTCCTTTCCCTGTGATTCAAGCAAAACACATCACTAGATTGAAAAATCATTCTGTAGCTGTGGCTTTTGGGGGAGAGGTGTACACTGAATTTTCAAGATAAATAGCAGATACTTGGAAGATGTGCAACAATGTTTTGGCATTTGAGTTTCAGAATTTTTCTCAAAATGGATATAACAGAAACTAAACTCATCTACTTATGCTGTCAGGTAATATTTTTTGGCCAAGATTAATCATGTCATTTTTATGAATAGTGTGGTAATACATTTTGGATGCACATTCCCACAGACAAAACTATTATTAAATTAAGTACTTGATGGGAATAAATGCTTTAGTTTTCAATCTGGGCATGTGTGTTGGTAACATTTAGCTAAATCTTTTTTTCATATTGGAGTAAGTGGACTAACATCTACAGCATTGTTTCTTTAAACTTACATAATCTCCTGGCTGTGGAAGCCAAAACCTTGTTTCCTAATGGTGGGAGTTCTGTACTCACTATCTCTACAAATGGAAAATAAATTTTTGCTCTTAGTATGTGTTTCCAAGTCCTCATTGTGAGCAGAAGCTCCATCTTGATTTTTCGGGTGCACCTTCTGCACTCGGCAATGCAGAGACACCATAGCATTAAGCCTTCGTTTTCTTAGCAATACCCATTGCTTCACAGTGTTTATTATGGGAAGTGAAGAAAGGTGGTTAACAACGATGTGTGAGGAGATTGTCTTAACAACTCTGCGTCTTCTAGACTTGAAGCATTTAGAGGGGATAAAACTGTTCTGATTTTGCTTTGTCGAAAGCACTACGGCTTTGCCCTAGTGAAGGCTTAACAAAAATTTGCCAGATAAAGAAGAAAGTGGCAGAAATGACTATACCATACTGAATTGTGCGGAGCTGTTGTTACAAGTGAGCTAAAGGCTTTAAAAACCATCTTGTCACAACCATCTCTGTCTGCGTGTGTGCATGCTGCTACTAAGCCTATGTCAACACACTGCAGTCTGCCCTTACAGTAATACAAACCCTGCTGTGAAAGTGGTGAATGCCATTTGTAGTTGAGGAATGTTGTCTCTGGTTATTTTTTAAAGTGTTGCATTTTTGACACACTGATTTGTGTGCAAGCCATGGAGTGGAAGTATGTGGTGGGTTAGGCTCGTTCAAAAATGTTTCTGCAGAACAGTCAGCACTTTAGTCCTCCTTCCAATGGAAAACTAGAAATGGAGGGGGGAGAAAATGTTTACAATGCCAGAAATGGTTACTGTGAACACACTTTGGAAACTCAGCATACAGAGCATTGGGATGGCTTACCAAGCTCCTTGTTCAAACTGCAGCCTGTGTAGATCAACTGTGTTCCAATAAATTGGTCATGTAGTTTTTACACCAGGGTAGACAAAGGGATAGGAGTGCTCTGGACCAACAAATGGAAGCAGAAGAAAAAAACCTGGGTAAAGTGAAAGGTTTCAGAGTAGCAGCCGTGTTAGTCTGTATCCGCAAAAAGAACAGGAGGACTTGTGGCACCTTAATAAATTTGTTAGTCTCTAAGGTGCCACAAGTCCTCCTGTTCTTCTTTTTGGGTAAAGTGAGCTAGCAGATGGATTTATAGCCACTTTCTGAAATGGCCTGTGGAGAACCCAAATTAACAGATCAGCAATTATCCTTGCTAGACCTCCCAAAGTACTGATAAGGGTACAGAGTGGTAACAGATCTGTTGGCTGCTGTTTTTCCTGAGCCTTTTTTCAGTAATGTGATATCGATTAATTCTTGGTTTCTGCTGGAGCTTTGAGTCATTCCAGCAGTCAGCCAGAGACCCATGGAAGTTAACAGATAACTTGTAGAGTAGTTCGTCTAGCCTTAGGATAATGCGTTGCTGCATTACTTCAGCATGAGGGAGTACCCCAGGTACTGCTGCCATTGCAGCATTTACCTTCTAGAAGCTAATAGCACCAGTTTGGGAACACCACAGTGGTGGCTGTCTGTCAGAGAGGTTTATATGGCAGGGGTGTGTGATCAAGGACACTAATACACAAAAGCTCACTCTGGAATATAAACTGGGGTTTGAGAACTGTGCTCCCATCCAGCATATGACTAGAATACAGTGTGTAACTTCTTGCAGTAAAATTCATATACTGAGCCCATCTACCTTGGGAAAGTTTATCCTCGCCTTTGTCTGCAATTTTGAGTGATACGGCTCTGAAAGCAGATGACTCATGCCAAGGGTTGGTACCACAGTTGCCAACTTTGCCATGGTAAATAAGCACCCTGACTTTCACACTAAACCAAAATTCAAGCTACTCCCATTTCAAAACAAGTCAATTCCTAAGAACCCCAACACTCTGACTAGATCCCCCAGGGTGCAGTCTGGGACTGTGGTAGGCCTGCTGATGCTCTCCCTGCCCTTGCTTGCCAGGAGCCAGTTTAAAAAAAAAAGCTACAAGCCAAAAACAAGCCCAATTTCTGTTTTTCCCCCCACAGGTTTGGCATGTCTGGTTGGCAATAGCAGCTATTGCAACTGAAGGAGGATGAATCTGGGAATTAAAGAACAGAATAAAACATAATATACTGACAATAGTTGGTTTTGACCTTCCTTAAAGGTTTCATTTTGAACCTTAGTGAAATGTCAACTTTTGTAGGAAGTTACTGACAAGATCAATATATTTAGATTTAATCAAATCAGCATTTTCCAGTGGAAAACTGTTCCCTTGCAAACTTTCAATCCGTTCTCTATGTACAGCTGAGTTCCATAATGTGTGCTACCCTGTTTTCAAAGGTATTTTGTTTTAGCAAACTTGATGGCTGTGCAGTAGTAAATCAGCCAGGATCAGGTAGGACTATTATAAACAAACAAGTCAATTTAAATCAATCCAAATCAGACTTGTAGGTATTAGTATGTGGAGGCCAATGGGCTCTAGTATACCCTAAACCAGGGGTTCTCATGCCCCTTAGGGGTACATCAACTCATTGAGATATTTGCCTAGTTTTACTACATAAAAAGCACTAGTGAAGTCAATAGAAACAATGACTTGTTTATATATTACACACTGAAATGGAAGTACAATATTTATTCCAATTGATTTATTTTATAATTAAGAAAGTAAGCAATTTTTCAGTAATAGTGTACTGAGAGACTTGTATTATGATTTTGTGAGCAAGTAGTTTTTAAGTGAGGTGCAATGTGGGGGTATGCAAGACCAATTAGACTCCTGAAAGGGGTACGGTAGTCTGGAAAAGTTGAGAACCACTGCCCTAAAGCACTCGGTCAGAGTGAAAGACTGTTCCATACTTACCTTAATTCACTTCCAAAGGGAAAAAGTTGTAAGTAGGCTTAACAGCCTCCACCCAGGTGTAGTTAAAGGTGTGTGTTTAAAGTGTATTAGTTAAACTTGGACTAACTTAGCTGAATGTCACTCAGGGCAATTAAGTTGCTGCCACATACAGTTTAGAGAAAGGGTCTGTGCCTGCCCCAATTTGAACTGATTAATTTTCAAGTTGGAAGTCTAAGTGAACACGAAGGTTCAGGTACTAACTTAAAGCCCCTTGCGGATTTGTTTATGCATTAATTCTGTCTTCCTGTGCTTCCTGCTCAGCTAATGGTGTGAAAGTCCCACACAGAAGGTAAAAAAAGCAACAAGTGTGATTTTAAGTGCAGTGTGTACCCTCAAGAGATTCTTTATATACCAAGTTATTTTAACTGCTTAGATCCACCATTATAGCTCAAATACACTCAAAATGAAGAAGTTCAAGTATCCTTTATTCAAGGTTGAAAAATGTACCACACCGCATTATTGCAAAAGTTCATTGGTACAAAACACTTTGCAGCTGGTGAGAAGGCAATAAAAAGTTGATTTTGAAATTTACTATAAATTACTGTTACAGTACTTTGCAAATTCAGAATTTCAAATTGCATCATTTTTCTAAAATTGCCCACAGTACTAGAAAATTCCTGGAGATAAGGCAGCTGTTCAAAAGTAGAGGTAGCTGGTATCAAGGGATTTCCATTTCTCTTTCAATGCCTACATATTTCAGTGCATCAGCCTGGCTGTATCTGAGGGGGGAAAAAGACATACAACTTTATTCATTTGCTATGTATTATGCTGAGCCTCTCAAAGATATTGGGAACCAATCACATAAAAGGTTGAATACAATTCTGTTGCTTTTGTGCCCTTGTATTTAAGTTGTTGCTCTAGACAAAAACACAGGAACAACCTTGGTGGTGACGGTGGTGGTGGTAGAGTGCAGTAGTGTTGTGAGAGCCCAATTCATGTTAAAACTGACTTTGGGGGTAGAAATCAGTATGCATAGGCTTGGGGGAATTTTATTTAACTGGTGATAATGCTTATTTTGGAGCTTTTTTATTTTAAAACTTAATTTAAATTTCAGTTGGGGGGAGGAGAGAGGAGGAGGAACAATACCACATAGAGAGCTTTGAATATCAACATAATTATCTTGAAATCAAACCAGTTCTCAAGCAGCATTTTTCTCACTTTGCCCATCTGTAAATTTTGACTGATGGAAGTATTTTGTGTCTGTACAGCAAAATGTTTACTGAAATTTGCCAATAAAAATCTACCCCTTCCAAGGCTAAGTATAAATTGAATAAATTAGATGGTCTCTAACCATCAGAGGAGTGAAACAGCCTTGCACTAATTTGATAAATATATAAACAGGACAGATGGTGGGTTGCCTGTCATAGCAGGGGACTGAACTCGATGACCCAGGAAGTTTGTTTCAGTCCTGTGTTCCCATGAATGGCAATCACTGTGGGCCAGATTTTTAAAGCTACTCTTAAGTCACTTTTGGATACAGGACTTAGCTGTCGAAATCATTTACTAAACAGAGCAATGCCTAACTATCTTTAAAAATCTGGCCCAGTGTGCAGTCAGCCCTAGACAATGAACGCAGCAGCTGTTTGCTCCACAGGTGTGTTTATAGCAGGAGACTTAAGCCTAATCTATACTAGAAAAGCACCAGTGGCACAAATGTTTTATTTTGCTTGGGAATTTAAAAAAAAATAAAATCACAAGCACTTTTATGCCAGTATAAAAATGTCTCAATCACCCCTGACAGATTTTACTGGCAAAAGTTCTAGTGGAGATCTGGTCTTTTGTAATTGGCAAACTTGGATATGTTGTTTGGAGAAAAAATACATATTGTTCCATCCTCGTCTCTTCCGTACATATGGTGATATTCCTCCCTATAAAGCCTGGGCTTCAAGTGGGCAAGGTTCTGACTAATTAGACTGTGCCTATGAGTTGCAGAGCCAGAAGTGCCCCAAGTGCATTGCTGTCTTTCACCAGCAAAATCCCAGCATTTGAGGGATGAAGACAACTGCTGGCATAAGCAATCTGCTGAGACCCAAAGATGGATTTCAGTAAAAGGTGAGACATCTAAATACATTCTCAAATCTCAGATATTAAAGGTTCAATGTGACAAAAAAATCAGGCTTGGCCACAGTGGCCCTAGAATGAAGATCTTGCTATAATCTACCAACCTGTAGTCAAAAAACAGCTCTTCACCAGTCTGAATGGCTCTCTTAGCAAATATACCTATTCTGTGATCTCCATTAACCATCATAACTGTTTAAAAAAAAGAGAGAAAGATACGGTCAGGGTCTTAGCTCACATTTGCATGACTTATTTGTAGTTACACATTCTGCCACCACTTAAACATGTATTCAACATTCTACAATAATGATGCTTCATGTATTGTTAGACTAACCCTAGATTTACTTTTTCTGGTATTACCTTTTGCATAGCAGTTGGGATTTACTGAATGGTTTGCAAATCGGATTTTGTTACCCTTGCGTGTTGCATCAACCACAAAATCTAGAAGAGAATGTAAGCAGTTAGAACAGGTTTCCTCTAAAGAACTTTCTAAGCACATCTGAGAAAATGCTGTACAGCACATTTCCTTTTTTATGCACCTGCCAGGTTATAACTTTAGTGTGTTCAGCTTCACACGTGAAAGTAATTTTGAAAAACCTTCTCCGATGTTAACTTTTCCTCAGGAAAGGCTAACAAGTTGCCATATTAAAATATCATGGCAGCGTAGTTAAACATTCTGAACCTCCTAAAATTGATGTTTCCACCTGCTGAGAATCTTTACATATTCCACCTCCATGCATCTCCTGCCCAAATGATGTACAATGATATTTCTAAATTAGATGGATCTCTTCTTTCTTTCCAGGTCTACAAGCTCTTTAAAATATGCTGACCTTTATATAAAAAAGCTTCCTTTATGAATTTTTTGCAGCACTTCGGGCTAGATCCGCAAAGAACATAGAACGGCCGTACCGGGTCAGACCAAAGGTCCATCTAGCCCAGTATCCTGTCTACCGACAGTGGCCAATGCCAGGTGCCCCAGAGGGAGTGGACCAACAGGCAATGATCAAGTGATCCCTCTCCTGGCATCCATCTCCATCCTCTGACAGAGGCTAGGGAGACCATTCCTTACCCATCCTGGCTAATAGCCATTAATGGACTTAACCTTCATGAATTTATCCAGTTCTCTTTTAAACTCTGTTATAGTCCTAGCCTTCACAACCTCCTCAGGTAAGGAGTTCCACAAGTTGACTGTGCGCTGTGTGAAGAAGAACTTCCTTGTATTTGTTTTAAACCTGCTGCCTATTAATTTCATTTGATGACCCCTAGTTCTTGTATTATGGGAATAAGTAAATAACTTTTCCTTATCCACTTTCTCCACATCACTCATGATTTTATATACCTCTATCATATCCCCCCCTTAGTCTCCTCTTTTCCAAGCTGAAGAGTCCAAGCCTCTTTAATCTCTCCTCATATGGGAGATTAAAGGGACTTAGGCAGTGCAACAGTGAGCATTGGGACACCTAATTTAAGCACCACGCTGTCCTGTAGAATCCCCAGTTGATTTTTCAGAAGCCAGCAAGCTGAGCAGGGAGGGGCCTAAGCTAGGCAGTAGGAAATGCTAAAGGAAGAGATGGGGCTTAAGCTCCATCTATCAAAGGTTTTTAGGCACCTGATTCTTGGACAGACCCTTTCACAAAAGACAGCTACAGAGGACTCTACATGCACATGAGGCCCAATGTGGTAGGTATGCCTGGATCAGGCCCTGCAGGTGAGATAGGCAGGAATCACCTACTCTGAGAATCCCACCCGGACCCCGAAGGGAACATGGCCACTCAGCAGTGGCAGAATTTAGGTAGTTTTGTTCATGCCACCTGCACAAACTTAGGTGCCTGCTGGGTTAGGTGGCAGCTAAACAGAGGTTTTGAAAATCTTAGTTGTGTCAATTAAAATCAATAGCTAGACATACGTACCATTATTCAGATTGAATAGAAAGCTGCACATGTACTTGTCATATACCTTCCCTCTTCTGTCTGCCTCATCCTGAGAAATAATCTGAAAGAAATATTGCATATAAAAGAAGGCCACTTATTTTTCAGCTTGTAATGGAAATAGCCTACAGCCTCAAGTATGCTCCACATCTAAAGCCCATCATAACTGGAATCTCAACTTTTCCCATTCTGGAATGAAGTTTATACGGCAAGTGGAATTAAGACAAGGAAAACTTTAACACTACAGCTAAGGCTGACAAGTGGTCTTAGACTATGCTATTCTTTGGGTGGATGCACAGACGATGACTGCAAGACAAGTAAGTCTATAGCTGTCATCTTGGAGACATTTCCAATTCAGCCATACAAAGTTACATTAACTAGGGCTCTCTTATTTAGTAGCCCAAAACAGCACTATCAGTTCAGCCTATAAGGAAGGCATATATTTTATAATTCTGTTTCTCTAAAGATATATAAACTTAACTTTAAAAAAAAATCAAAACCCCATTTTATTTAGTAAGTTTTTTCAATTCAACCCATTTAAAATTAATTTTGAAAAAGACAATTTATGTTAAAGCCTAAGCTTATAATCATTTAAATTAAATACATAAAATAATATTAAGCAGTACATGTTTGCTGCCACATTTTAAGAAAGGTGAAACCACTGAACTGGTAGAAGTCACTGGCTAAGCATCTGGAACCAATTTGTTGAAGTGCTAAACCAATAGCCTCTTCTACAGGTTCAGAGAGAATATTTTCTTTGATTCAGTTTATTCAATTAGTTCATTCACAGTTGAAAAAGCAGGAAAGCTTGTTTTCCTCTTCCAATCTATGAATAAAAACTAAGTGTGAGGATGAGATCTACTAGTTCTGAAATCTTAAAGGTCATGGCGACCAGAAACAATCAATACAATTCACTAACAGATAATTACTTCCTTTAATAAATCAGTTTTAACTACAAAACATGTTTTGATAAACTTTTGGTAATTTTTTTCCATCTTACATATCCAGCACACGTTTAAGGTAGTTTTATTTATTTTTAAAAAAAATTTAAATCTGCTTTTGTGCATTTTTAATCAAATCTGAAAATAGAGCTTGATACAAAAGTTAATTATCTAGTAAAGAAGAAATGCATCTTCACCATTTTCTAAAAATAAACATTAAAAATCTAAATGTAAGTTAAGCTACATAATTGCTTAAATAAATATGTACAGCTACAGTGTATTCTCCTGGTTAGTAAAAAGAAGCACCAAATTTAGTGTAAAGACTACTTAGTCGCAAATCAACATGTTTAATAGTTACCAACCAATAAGGATCAACCTTTCACTTGGAAAATAACTAACGTACAAATGCACAACATGATTTAATCATACTGTGATTGAAAATGACAATATAAGTTGCTTTGATTTAAATCAATTCACTCTGTACAGGACCCTCACTTCTGGGCCTTAGTTCTCCCTTTCACACAGCCGGATATCTACGTTTGGGGCAGGTGAGAGGGCGGTCTTGCCTACTGAATCTTGGCAGCCTCTTATGCTGGCAGTCAAATGATTTTGCAAGAAACTCCAGATGTGCTTTAATTGGGACTGCTCTTTAGATCAGTGTTTCTCAAACTGTGGGTTGGGACCCCAAAGTGGGTCAGGACTGTTCTAACAGGGTCACCAGGGCTGGCATTAGACCTGGTGGAGCCTGGGGCCAAAGCCCAAGCCCGAGGAGTCAGCCCCAGGGGTCGGGGCTCAGGTTACAGGCCCCCTGCCAGGGGCTGAAGCCCTTGGGCTTTGGTCCCCCTGCCCATGGTGGCGGGGCTCTGGTGGGCTCAGGCTTTCGGTCCCCCATCCTGGGGTCATGTAGTAATTTTGTTGTTAGAAGCGGGTCATGGTGCAATGAAGTTTGAGAAACCCTGCTTTAGATCCATCCTCTTCCAGCCTCATCCTCACAGGCACCTAAAAGTCATGAAAAAATCTTGCCAGTGGAAAAACAGCAGTATCAACCATGGATTCAGCTATGCATAGTAGATGCTAGGGAAGCTTTTATTCTCTTGGCAATGCCAAGACCTTGAAACCTGCTGTGAATTATTGTATAACATTCCTTTATTCCACAAAAGGGTACTAAATCTACAAACAAGCTAGTTCCCAAGCCTGGAGACATTATTTAACCAATTTTGCTTTATAATTAGTCAAGGTCACAAACTGATACATCACTGAAGAACGTGACCTTGAATATTTTAGTGAGACATCTATGAATAAAAAACAAAATTTCTTAATCTTTTGCCAACGTACAGCTGTAACGATTAAAACATACATTTGAAGCAGTGGTTTTCAACCTGTGGTCCTTTGGACTATTTAAGATTTCCTAAGAAGTCCGCACCTCCATTTGAAATTTTTGAGGGGTCCTCAAATGAAAAAAGGTTGAAAACCACTGACTTGAAAGGTACTCTCTTTCCTTACCTCACCACAGTACTCAGAGATGAATTCATTCTTCTGTACGGGATCTTTGATGAAAATTCCCCAGCCTGCCACATCTGAAGGTGCCAACAGCAAATGCTAGAGAAGGGGAGAAACAAGAAACGTATCTGACCTGGGTTTTCTGGAATGTTCAGCTTAAATGATAAACATACATAGTCACTAACATTTGGGAAGGGAGGGTGGCGGGGAAGAAGGTGCACATAAAGGAGACCAGATACAGTGCTAATGAAACAAACATTCCAGGGTAGAAGTGGCCACAGGGTAGAAATTGTTTGGTTACAAATCCAAGTAACAAGATACATGCAAAACTGTATCTGTCTGTACTAAAGGACTCCAGATCAGAATATTAAAAAAACTTGGTAAATTAAAAGCAGCAAAGAGTCCTGTGGCACCTTATAGACTAACAGACGTATAGGAGCATGAGCTTTCGTGGGTGAATGCCCACTTCTTCGGATGCATGTTTAAAGGTGCCACAGGACTCTTTGCTGCTTTTAAAGATCCAGTCTAACATGGCTACCCCTTTGATACTTGCTAAATTAAGAGATTTTTAAGACTGCAAAATTGCTTGTACAACTGCAATATTTACCACTTTAATATTAATCTGATTAGGAAACCATGAACTAGTGCTTTAAAATGCATATTTTTTTCAACCTACAAGAGGTGATGCTCAGCTTAAGTTTACATATTTTGCACACAAGTTAGTATTGAAGTAAACAGTAGATGTTCCATTCCATAGTGGCACAAGTTGCATAATGAGATGTACAAAGAGGAGTAAAGTAGCACATAACTCTGAATGGCAAAGTAGGTGGAAACCATTTTCCCTTTCAGGCTAGTCTCTCTTTTTTGTTAGCCACAAAAACCACAGCAGAGTCCAAACTCCAGTGCACTGGGGATTTTTTGGCATGAAAACAATATTAGGCACCCCCCTCATTGTTCACATGATGTAAAAAGGCAAAACTAGTGGAGATGGGAAGGCGCGTGTGTAGAAAGGTAAGCATATACACCTTTTTGGATCCCCTCTGAATGCTGCAGTTCTTGCAAGAAACATTTTTGCTGTCCCAGTGATCGGCTGCTCCACATGTCAGACAGAGGTCTGGATCACATTCACGTACAGCCAGATAGCATGGACACTGCTTAGTGTTGCACTGTGCTTTGCAGCGGCATCCAGGAAACCTGTTTTGGCCTTTAAAGAGAAAAGAAAAACAAATAAGTAAACATGAAAAAAGAATCTCAGTTCATGTCCTGAAGTTTAGCAAAAATACATTGATTCCTTGCTCCAGATGTCTCAATTCCCCAATACTTAAGGTTAATACAAAGTGAACAGGGTCAGGCAGGGTATGACTACGCAGCCTGCCGCTGTGAGCCTCCCACCCAGGTTGACAGACTCAGGCTAGTGCTCTAAAAATAGCTATGTAGACAGCACTTTGACATTGCAGCTTGGGCTCTGAAGCCTTTTTATTGGGGTGGGGGGGGGAAGGGGGTTCCCCACAGTCTGAGCTCCAGCCTCAGCCACAACCTCCAAGTACGATCTATATAGCTATTTTTGGAGCACTAGCCTGAGCCAGTTGACCTAGGCCAGGAGGCTCATTACCATGGGCTGAGTAGACATACCCTAAGGGTATTTTCTCTGCAGTCTTCTACTGAATGAAGCAGTGCTCACCATATGCACTAGTTTTGAAACTCTTCCTTTAAACAGAGGCATGGTAAGTTTCTTTACACAGGCCTTATATTCAAGAATAACCAACTCACTGCTCCTTAATGGTGTGTGTACGCCCTTGTTTCTTACCTTAGAAATATCAGTAAGGCAAAGTGTTGTTTTTTTTTCTTTCTGGTTTTGTTGGAGGACCACTTGGAGGCAGAGTATTTATTTTGAGCTTTTAACTCCCTACTTAAATGGATGAGGGTGCTGAATTTATAATAAAGACTCTATTCAAAGTGTAATTAGCCATTAAAGTTAAACAGGAGTTAAGACAACCAAAGAAATGTAAACAGACTAACTAAAAACCACTTTCACTTCTTTCTTGTAATGTCATCATTTATAGTTCTGGTCACCTAGACATAACCTGAAATAATGCTTTTTTTAAAAAAGAAAAGAAAAAAAAAAAAAGGGGGGGGGGGGGGGGGCCACGAGAGAAAGGAAAAAAACCTCTCTGAAAACTTTCCAGGCCTTCTTTAAATGTCAAAAAACAGCAAAAAATGGTACAAGCCCATTTTTTTTGCCCTTTGTAGGCCTTTTATTTAATATCAGCAGTAAATTTGTGTCTACAAATGAAACTAGTCTACAAAAAGACACTCAATTGCAGATGCCTTCCAAAATTACTTACATTCTGAGCTGCACTGACAAAACTTCTCACAAAAGTTCTGAGCAATTACACAAGGACATGAGCTGTCACAAGGCTGACGAGGATGATCACATGGCTGGTAGTTGTAAACATGATTAGATGACCCATCTGAATAAAAATAGTAATAATTTGAAAAGATTAAGAATGAAAGAACTTTAACTTTGTTTAACCAAAAATTTCAAATGGGAAATCCCGTCTTAAAATTCACTTAAAACAAAAGAGGCCTATCAAACCTACTCTTCTCAAAGTATTAATTATAGAAAAGTACACGAAACAAAAATTGTGGCATTAACAAGATGCATGTTAACTTAATTACTGCGTAGCTTGCTTGCTGTTGCATCTCACCCCTCATATTACTAACCTGTAGTGTATTTAGAACTTAAGAGCTTGTCTACAATGGGAATTGAGGAGCAGAACTATAGCTGTATAATATTACTAGCATAGGCACCGACTGCATGGATGCTCCAGGGGTGGAGCAACCACAGAAAAAAAAATTAGCAGGTGCTTAGCACCCACCAGCAGCCAAGCTCCTCTTCCTCCCCCTACTCCTGCCTACCAGCAGCCCCCCACCGATCAACACCCCCCCTCCCTCCCAGCACCCCTGGGATGCCTTGGAACAGCTGTTCAGCAGCATGCAGGAGGAGTTGGGAGGGGGAGGAGCGGGGACGGGGCACGCTCATGGGCGGAAAGAGCTGAGTAAGGATGGAGCAAGGGGTGAAGAGGTGGGGCCTGGGGCGGAGCAGGGGTTGAGCGCCCCCATGGAAAATTAGAAGCCGGCACCTGTGAAAACTGTAGCTCTGTATGTGGGCAACCTGTGGGCCACATGCAGCCCATCAGGGTAATCTGCTGGCGAGCCACCAGACAGTTTGTTTACATTTGCACAGCCGCCCACAGCTCCTAGTGGCCACAGTTCACCGTTCCCAGCCACTGGGAGCTGCAGGAAGTGGCGCGGGCCACAGGGATGTGTTGGCTGCCGCTTCCCGCAGCTTCCATTGGCCAGGAACAGCAAACTGGCCACTGGGAGCTGCGGGCAGCCATGCAAATGTAAGCAAACTGTTGGGCAGTCTGCCAGCGGATTACCTTGATGGGCCATGTGTGGCCCACAGGCTGCCCCCACTGATCTAAACTAAGGTCATTTTTATTCCACAAGAGGAATTATACTGCTTAGCAATACCCATACAATTATACCGCTATATTTCTGCTGGTCAATTTCCTGTGATAAGCCCTTGGCTCTTGAAGGCCGGAATCTTGTCTTTCGCTTTATCTGTAGAGCAGCTAATAGACTTTGGGTGATATATAAATTAATATCTGTCTTCAATCCACTAGCACTTATGCTGGTTTAGGTGTAGTTGTATAATATTATATCTGTTTCAAGTATCAGAGGGGTAGCCGTGTTAGTCTGAATCTGTAAAAAGCAACAGAGGGTCCTGTGGCACCTTTGAGACTAACAGAAGTACTGGGAGCATAAGCTTTCGTGGGTAAGAACCTCACTTCTTCAGATGTTTCAGTTAACAACCAAGCGGCAAAAAAAAAAAAAAGTCCACCTCTGAACAGAAGATTATTCTTTAATCAAAGTCTCTCCCATCCCCACAAATTTCTAGAGCATCTTTCAAAATAAAAAACACACACAAATGCAGCTCATCACAATAAGAGTTGTGCTGTGTTATTTGCACTATAACAAGGCCTGCCTAAAGTGTTATGAATTCATTGCCTCCTTCCTATTTAGTTTTATTTTCTTTTAAAATATGCAAAGTTTTTTCTGAACAGCTGCATAAACAATGTGGAATATCCTCTGTCCCTGCTAGATCAGTAATGTATGGTTACTATTCTTCAGTCTCCTTGTGAGCCCCGACTCCCCATGAAAAGTATAAAATGGCCTAACATCATTCAGAAAACATTAGTAGGATCTTAAAAATTCAGGACATAAAGTTGAATGGAAAGATGCTAACCCTTTTTCAGCTGTATCTTTCTGCAATGAGCGGCCCACAACCTGCAAAAACACAAAACAAACACAAGAAGGTTGACAGGAACTCCTCCTGTACTGGGCTGGGGAATGTAGCTGCAGTTCTAGGTACCTACATCATTTAACTGGGAAAGTCTTCTGTAACAAGAATTCCTAAACCGTCTACATCGAAGTTTTACAGGAGAACCTCCACACTAGCCCAGTTTACTGCTAAAATCTGGTGACATCAATGTGCTTGAGGCGATTTACAATCTACTAAAAATTATGTTAGAAACCAGTGTTTTTAATTTTGCTTTAAAGCTGTAGTTCCAATATATTGTTTCTTTAGCAGTTAAAACTAGTTGAACTACCAAGTTTCAACATAATAAAGTTAAATCATGTGCAGCCAGGATTTCCTAAATTTATATTCCCAGGGAATTAATTCATACGTTTAAATACCGACATTAAATTTCTATTTGTGACTAGGGGACGGACTGTCAATTTGCTTCTGTATAGATCTCCATTTCTAGAGCGAGTTAATTATTGTAACTGGTCCACGTAATGCAGAGTGTTGTGCGTAGTGAGAAATTCTCATGGTAGATTCAAATGTTTAAGGAACAGAACCATGAATCTGCATTTCTTTCCAATGACTACAAACACCCAGAAGTTCTTCTTTCAAAGCTTAAATACACTTAAATATATGTTTAACCAAATAGGAATTTCTACCTATTTCCTTTCTGCACAGCATTATGTCAATTTTGATTCTGACGGATTACTGTTTTTTCCTCCTGTGTACCCAACAGCTTTACCAAACGCAACATGATTCTCCACACAGCTAGCTTACATTAAATATGCGTTAACCTGTTCGCCATCCAATTAAGTAGACTCTTGTCAAGGTAACTATGAGACTCTGAGTACAGGTTCTTAATTTCTTCAGATTTATAACTTTTCTTCAAAAAAAAAAAAAAAAAGTTATACAAAACTGATTTAATTCCTTTTCAAGGTAGGTCACTCCAAGCGGGTATAATACTGAAGTAAAAGGATATAAACAGGTAAAAATTTCTATTTCTGCACTGTATTACTTCAATTAAGACACATAGAACCTCTCTAGAACTCTGCTTCCCAACTACTGGAAGGGAGAAATAAGATTTCAAGTCAGAACATTTAATATACCTCACATGATTAAGTTACATTCGCCAAACACTCCAGAATAGTTAAAAGTAGAAAAGACTACAAGCTGAACAATACTTCCACCACAGACGCTTTCCTTCTTTTGGCCCAAGATGACAATATGGATTAGTAGTATGCCAAATTCCCTACCGGTAATGAAAGATTTTCATAGATAAGACTCTTGAATCAGACCTTTGTTCATTATCAAGTGTCTGTGAATTAAGTACTTCTCCAATTCTAACAAAGTAACATACCGTATATACTCGTTCATGAGCCTGTTAGTTTATAAGCCGACTCCCCAAGATGGATAGGTAAAAATAGCAAAAACTATATAACTCTTTCATAAGCTGATCCTATATTTCAGGGGTTGGCAAACTTTGGCTCCTGGCCCCTTAGGGTAAGCCGCTAGCGGGCCTGGACGTTTTGTTTACTTAGAGCATCTGCAGGCAAGAGCCCCTCGGCTCCTAGTGTCCGCGGTTTGCCGTTCCTAGCCAATGGGAGTGCGCCACTTCACACAGCTCCCATTGGCTGGGAATGGCGAACCGCAGCCACAAGGAGCCGAGGGGCTCCGTGCCTGCAGACACTCCAAGTAAACAATGTATTAGATATTCAATTCAATGATTCCATAGAGTTTAAAATCATCAAATTTTGGTGTAAACCCATTTATAAGCCGACCCCCACTCTTTGATGAGTCACTTTTTTACCTAAAATATTCAGCTTATGAACGAGTATATACGGTACTAATGTCCTGCAGAGGTCCAAGGTGTGCCACCTCCTTTCTAAGGGTGCATTAGATTTGGCAAGGAGGATTAAAATGATGGATTAAAATGAAAGATTAACACTTTGGCCAAGAAGATCAGAACCAAAATAACTTTACGTGGTAGAAAATTAGATATGGAAGTTGTGATGAATTATGCCAGCTCACTGACTCTTCTGAAGGAGACTAGGGCCACCAAAACAGTACTTTGAGAGTAAAGGATTAAAGGTATATTGTGATCATGAGTTCAGGGGGGGAATTAAAGATGACATTAGGGACCAAGTGACTGCTTCAACATGGGCCAACTGGGATAACTAGAGGTCTGACTAGTGCTCTTTGATACTGGTGATGGGTGGCAACATAAATCCTAAGATTAGCATGGTGGCTTTCAGAAACTGAATGACTAAGAGGTGGAAGGTTGCCTGGAAGCACTGCACCTTTCCTTTAATGGCCTCAACGAGTGACATACTGGGGATAGGACAAGTGGTAGGGGTGAGAGATTTCTCACCAGTAATTCTATTTGTTATCTCTTCTCCCATCTTACTCAGCAACACAAGACAATGTTGTATTTTCAACTACCAGGAAGCAAAGAGGCAAAAGTGTCAAGTGGGAGATTTCCACAGCAAAGTAGTAGTAGGATAGTATAAAATAGAGGAACTTCAAGTGATGTTTCCCAAGGGATGTAGGATGGAATAAATACTGGACCATGACAGACAATTACTAGTGAGTAATTTCCTCTTACTGTACATGCCACTTCTCCCATTCTCCCCAGTAATAGTCAGGAGGTGTTGCAAACATCAAGCCAGATGAGGTAGGCTTACCAAGAAGTGGTACTTGGAGAATCTTCCAGGCAAGAGCAATTTCAGTATATAAATACATGTTAGAAGGCGAGAAAGCATTCACAAGTTTTATTCCTAAATCCAGGTATCAGGAACAATAGGCCAATTACTGATGGCTGATCTCCAACGAAGTGGGAGACAAACTGATCTCTACATCTGGTTCCTGCCTGCCTGTGCATTTAATAACTGAATGCTTCTGGATTATGTTCACTTCTGATTACTGAAATTGTTTGTCAAATATGTTGACCTTTCAGGCTAAAAATCCAGAAGATGCTGACATCAACTGGATAGCAGCTATAGACACTTCTGGGGAAACTGCTAAAATCTATCCATACTAAAGGCATGAGGACAACACTGAATCGGTCTCTTGAGTTTAGAAATGAAAATCAACTGATATATGCAGTTAGATCGGTTGGAAAAGCAGGTTTTGGCTTTTCTGCTTTTGTTCTCATTAGACTCCTTAAAGATGCCGTGTCTAGACTCGCTCTAAAGATGCAGCCTTTTACAGGGGAATGCAAGTAATTTGGGTCAAGACATCAGCCACACTGCTTGCCAGGCCACGATGATACTTTGGCCAAGATACTCAGTATCCTGGGCAGAATAATATGGAAAAGCTATAGCTAGGTGCAATGAAGAACCAATCCCTGAAGAATAAGGACAGAAAGAAGAATTCAAATGAAATCTATCTGGATAGAAAATCATCAAAAATATTTCTTCACTTAAGTTTAGTCTAAGAAATCAAGTCAGGTCCTATTTAATGAGGGAAAACAACTCATTACAGCTGATCATTATTAATCCAGTGAGATCAGAGGGAGACTGACTATTTCATTCATATCAACTAGATATGCATGTAAACATGTCAGAATGAATGACTAAAGTACCAATTTCTTCTCATCTCAGTGTATGGTCACATTCTTTTGAGTTGGTGGAATTGTTCTTTATTTAAGTTGTTAAACTGGTTGTCTCTTATACAGAGCTGTCTTCTCGGTTTAATTAGGAAGAATACCTTTTACAAACTGTTGGGCTGCAGAGATGGTACATAAAAAGACACCTCAGGACAACTGAAGTTATTAGGCTCCTACAACAGAGGTGTAAAAAAGAAAGTTTTCATCTCTCTTTAGCACAGCATTATCAGGAATCTAAAAGACTTTGGCATAGTAAGGAGAGAAGGAAACTGCTCTCAGCAATGAGCAGGCTGTATCTCCTACTAGGCTTTCCATTCTTTGAGCAGACTGGCATGCTAAGATGGTGTGGGAACCCGATGCTGCAGGAAGTTAAATTTGGTAGTGCTCATGTGGAGTAAATAGTAGCAGTTTGGCTTGCAAGATGGCTTCAGCATATTGATAGAGGGGCCACCCAGACTGAACAGAAAGCTTAATGAAAAAAGTCAGGTAGGAAAGATGTTACAAAGGCTCTTAACTGAGCCTGCTGCTGCTGCTTTTTCTCCTCTACGAATGGAGTTCTCCTTCGGAAGGATGGTGCCAGTGAACGTAGGAAGCCACTATGAATTGTTCTTCAGGCTCTCTGCTGTCTTCTGGCAGAAAGGAACTGGAGCGTGCAGCAGGCTCTGGAGAGCCTGCAATGGAAGCCATGTCCCAAAATTAGGAGAGTCAGAGACAGGTTGTTCAACACAATTTAAGCAGCCTGGCTCCAGTACAGTAGATTTAGACTGGAAACAACATAAAGAACACTTTCTACCTCTTCATTCACAGGGTTTCAGCCACTTGTAAACCTCTAGCTGCATCTCTCCCAAGGAGGCAGAGAAACAAGAAAACCATCATGAACAAGTGTTGACAATAATATTTTGTTTTACTCAAGATGCTTCTTACATAGGAGGAAAAGTAACCCATTAACCTTTGAGCCGACATAGTAAAATGCAAAATCCAATGAGATGTTGTAAAAGCAGTAAAGACCCCCTGAAATCACTTATCACTGACACATTGGCAACCAGTCAGAAAGAACACATTGGTGTATAGCACTTCCCCACCCAATGAACCAGAACAGAGAAAAACAGAATTCAAAGTTAACAACATTCCTAGACAGAGCTGCCAACTGTCCAGTTTGGCTGGACAATTTCAGATTTTGAAAATCTTGCCCACCAAATGCCTCAGGACAGTTGAGAGCTATGAAGCAGAGGGAGCAATGGTACTATTGTGATCTGAACAGAGCAGGACCGCTTCCAGCTGCTCACTGACCCCCTTTTCTACCCTGGTTTGATTGTCTCTCTACACTACAAGCAGCCAGTTCATTTTATCGCTGTTGAAGCTTCTGCACTAAGATCAATGGAAGGCCCTCCTTGAGCAAGAAGACTATGAAACAGGTAGAGAGGAGCCAGGAAAGTATCGGGGATTAATTGCTGGAAAAAGTAGGGGGAGGGGAGAAACAGGCAGCTATTTGGGAAAAATAGAAAGAAGTTTTTCGAAGATCTCTTGGCTACTGAGGATTCTCTCTTCCTTTTTTCCCGCCTCTCACCCTTCTAGGAATAAAAACATTCACCAGAACACACACAGAATTGTCCCATGCTTGGGTTTCTGTTGGACCCCAGATTTTTAGTTAAGAAATTGTCACTATCAAAAGTGTTCAGATGTTGCAAAGTAGATAGACATGAAACGGGGGGGGGGGAGGAGGAGGAAGAGGGGCATTTTAAAAAACGTTTAGAAAGTTAATTTTGGATGGGCTTTTTATATCCTCAGAAAGTGCCTTATAACAGCTTTCCTTATCACTTATATCAATAAACGTAGATAAGTTGCCATATGACCTTTGTCTTGTACTGGAACTTTAGTAGCCTCCTAGCATGGTTCTTTAACTAAGTATCTAGCTGGTAAATAAGCCGGAATGTCTGAGTCTATGTAGGTGATCAAGAATTGTTTTGTTTTTTAAAGGGAGGATGTGTGTGTTACTTTTCCAGCATATTACAGGTTATTGCTTGTTTGAAGCATTACATTTTACCATATGGACAAAATCTGCATACTAATTTGCAGAATATCTTCTGTTCACTACTGATTCAGACTATTGGGAAATGACATATTATAGTCACATGACTTCGTTATTGAAGTGTTATTTCTAAAAAACCCTCAAGGAATCAATTTTTTTTTTTTTTTGGAATGTTGCCAAAAAAATTTTTTTTTCTTTCTTAATTCAACAAAACCTAACCTATTCTACACTAATGTATTTTTGATTATTATAACATTCGTCCGGGATAATGTGAATCTAACCCTAACTTGAACTTACTTGTTGCAATAAGCCTATAAGCACCTGTGAAGAACTTGACTATTTATAAAGGTAGAACAGTTTGGGTTTTGTTTTTTGTTTTTTTTTTTGTTTTTGAGAAATTGGTCAATTTTGTTTCATTTATGTTCTTTGAAAGCAAAGGAATAAGGAGAATAAATAAACAGCTTTTTCTTTCAAAGACCTTACTTGTGTACTGCTGGTTCAATAAGTCTCCTTTGGCAGTGGTTCTCAACCAGGGGTCCGGGGCCCCCTTGGGAGCAGGTTTCAGGGGGTCTGCCAAACAGGGCTGGCATTAGACTTGCTGGGTCCCAGGGCAGAAAGCCAAAGCCCCACCTCATGAGGCTGAAGCCTGGGACCCCGAGCCAACAGCTGAAGCTGAAGCCTGAGCAACTTAGCTGCATGGGGCCCCAGACAGTTGTCCTCATTGCTACCCCTTAACACTGGTCCTGGCTTTTATGTGCATAAAAACAGTTCTGGCACAAGTGGGCCGTGGAGTTTTTATAGCATGTTGGGGGAGCTCAGAAAGAAAAAAGGTTGAGAACCCCTGTCCTATGGGTTATCATGTTTAGCTTCTAAGGTTATTTATTAACAGATTTACCTGTGCTTCCTCTTCTTCTTTCTTGGAGGAGTATCAACATCTTCAGCAGGAACTGGAGCAATAATACTAGATTCTTTTACTCTAAACTCATACACCTAGCAAGAGATACCATAACATATATCTCACTTATAGAAAATGAAGCTTTCTATTATGTTAGAATGATTTCCTCCAACACCTTACAAATTATAACAAGCCACAACATTTCTTCCCTTTATAGATATATTTCTTATTTTATCTTATTTGATCTTAAATGATCAAATAAAAATAGCTGTGTATTTTAAATTGTATGATACATTGAAATCACTAAAATTAATTGTACAAATTTTTAAAAATCAGAGAAGACAGGGTTCTCAGGAAAACCAAGTTGGTTAATAAATTCTCTTATAAGAATGAGTATTAACATACATTTTCTATCCAGTTTTGAAAATAGCATGCTGCCACCTAAATAAGCAATTTTCACTTCTTACCTGCCTGCATGTTTTGGTCCCAATTAATCTAGCAATTGCACAGAAGTTGTCATAGTAGGTACCAATGAGAACTCTGAACATCGAGGCTTCTGCACCACTCCATTCCACATTCTCAGGAGGCTCAATATTTGGCTTCATCTTTATTGGTGTCTGACACCTAGAATTTGCCTCTGCAACATCAAGAGCATCAATCAGGTTGAGGCTTCCCTCACAATTTAAGTTTCCATGACACTTAAAAACATCAAGTTATGTGTGAACTGTAACAGAACAAAGTCCTGGTTTTTTTAGTGAGAAGACACCACATACAGAAGTTTTTACACATCTACAGACAAAAGCTATAATCAGACAGTGGGCAGAATTCACAGTCTAGCACAGTAGCACAGTCTAGCTTCTGAAAGTATTCAGGAGACAGTGCCGAACAAATGAAGTTATTCTGAACTTTCATTATAAGGCTCTCTGTGATAAAGATACTATCCCATATCTTCTAATTAAATTAAAAGTCCAAATACATCCAAAAATATGTGGCTTCTAAGGTTGCTTAATTATGGTTTGAGACCCCTCCATACAATCCATTTCTTATTAAAGCATTGATTGGCCTCACCAGAGGAACTGGATGTTTCATCTTTCTTCTCTTCTTCCTCTTTATCATTATTTTCACCTCCAGTTTCTGCTCCTGCTTCCCTGTCACTATCTGTGTCCTTTGATTCCAACACATTTATTGTTGGTGTGCTGGGCCTGCTGGTGTTATTTGGAAGTCTTCCTCTTCGGCGGCCACCTGGGCGCTTTGGTGGTGTCTTTATTCGCTCAGCAGTCAGAGCAGCTGCAAACTCCTTTGCCCCTTCCTAAATAAAGAATAATAGAGTCTTCAGTACATGGGTTTGAAATGTTTTAATTTGGGGAGGTGAGAGGTAAGAATGGATCACTAGTCACTTAAAGCCAAAGCCCGAATCATGAAAAAATGCATAATTTACACAGCAGGTTTCAGATAAAATAACTATTTACATATTTTAATATAAATCAAAAAATGTTTATCCACAATGCTTTTGAGTCATCTCATGCTCATGATCTTTACTGTGTGCATCAATAAAGTACACACAGTTTGAGATATCAATTTACTTAGCTTTGATATTAGTACCCACATTCTATTTTCACTTTGACTTAAAGAAATTAAAAAAAATACTTTCATCTTTGATGATGGACAAATAAAAATTTTCCAGCATAAAGTCCACTGCCAAAAAACAAATGTTGGGAACTGCTAAGGTGTTATAGCTAAAAGAGGTCTGGTATTACAGGGAAAGATTAATACAGCATAGTATTTGCTCTCATTTTCTTTGAGATGGATATGATTGAGAGAATGTATAGCAAACAATTTTTGGATTAGAAAATTATTTCTCCTACAAAAATAACCCTCAAAACTGAGAGAAGTGGGGTGGGGTTTGAAACTATATCAACTAAGGCTTGGTCTACACTAACCCCCCAAATCGAACTAAGGTACGCAACTTCAGCTACGTGAATAACGTAGCTGAAGTTCGAAGTACCTTAGTTCGATCTTACCTCAGTCCACACGCGGCAGGCAGGCTCCCCCGTCGACTCCGCGGTACTCCTCTCGTCTAGCTGGAGTACCGCAGTCGACGGCGAGCACTTCCGGGTTCGACTTATCGCGTCCAGACAAGACGCGATAAGTCGAACCCAGAAGTTCGATTGCCAGCCGCCGAACTAGCGGCTGGGTATAGACGTACCCTAAGTTCTCCATCCCTCAACCATATCAGCTTCTTAAGGGACACAAACATTGGTGGAGACCCTCCCTGACAATGAAACAAATCCCTGCAGTTTATGAAATTTATGACAGATAAATTACAGATCAGGGCTCAGTTCATAACTCTCTTACACCTGCGGTAAAAGGTCAGTAGACAAGTCCCAGCTCAGGATTGGGCCTGTTAACAGTGCATTACTGAGAGAGGAAGATACTCACATAGGGTTACCATACATCTGGGTCTTCCCCAAACGTTTTCTTGTTTTTGATCCTCCACCCTCTGTCCGGGCGCTTTTTCAAATAAGAGGCAATGTCCGGATTTTTGCAAACAGAGGTTGCAGTTCAGAAAGAGCTATCTCCATGCCGACATTGGTCCCTCCCCTGCAGCCACAGCTGCTGGATCCTACCCACCCAAGCCCCAGCTCCCAGTCTTGGGGAGGGGGAGAGGCAGGGAGGTGCTGACAGACTGCAGGTGCTCTGTTCTGGGCCTGCAACAGCTGCAGGGAGCAACACACAGCCCCCGCACCTGGAGAGTGAGGCAGCAGGTTCCCCCCGCCAGGTGCCCCTCCCAGTATACACACAAACCCCTCCAACACCCCCCCAAATACTCCCTCCCAGTACACACACACGCCTCCAGCTCCCCTCTCTCCTCCAGCTGCCCCTTTGGCCGGGTCCTGAAATATGGTAACCATATACTCACACTGTTAGAGGTACGTACTTTCATATGAAATAATTCAACTTCCCAATTTGAACTTTGGCCTGGTCACTGGAGTCACTATCCTTATTTTTGTGAAAAGTGCTATGAAAACTGACTGCAAGTTGCTAGCACCTAAATTTCACATCTTCATTAGCACAGTATCTCCTAACACCACATGGGACCTTAGTCATCAACAGTTTCCTACAGCACTGCATAGTATGGCTTGACTGGATTCATTTCACTATGGGCTTAACCTTTTTCAACACTTGATTTTTATTTTTTGCTAAATAGAAAGTACAAAAAAACCTCTCAACTCTCCATCTACCCAATGAAGTAAGTTATCTTACCAGATGCTGATAACAATGCTGTCCACAAGGTTTATTATCTATTGCTGTTTCTGTATTCTTCCGTTTGTAAGTGTTAGGAGTTGCGTGGAATGCTGTAAAACAAAAATATTTCTCAAATAAGTATTTTTAAATGTGTTTCACAAATACTTAAAAAATTGAAAATTTATCTGAACTTCACCAAAAGTGGCCTGATGGCAACCATAGTAATAGTGAAAGAAAAACCTAAATGGTATTTTATTTACCATTTAAAAAAGAGTGGGCAAGTAAAATTGTGCAAAGCTGATAACTTATAGTATGTGTTTCCACCTATTCAGATCACTTAAGTAAAAATGATTACCCTTTTCTCTCTCTTTCACACACACACACACACACACACACACACACACACCAGGGGCAATGTCCTGGGTTAGTTTTGTTTCCCCCACCCTCTTTCAGACAGAGCACTGGTACTACCAGTGGGAGTCAAACTTCTTATTCACAGACTTTCCATCAAGAACATGCTCCTTCCTGCTTCAAGGCCAGGACAAATAGTGGTTGACAACTAGGCAATCAATCCTGATTTTTTCAATTATCATCAAAGTTCTCATTTCCATTAAACCTCTGGAACTTTAAAAAGTGGGAGCCAATTTTTACTAGACCCACTTCCAGGCCCCTTTACACTGCTCTGAAAGTGTAAAGAGGCCTTAGTGTAAATGACACTTCAGTGTTCGCATAGATGCAAAATGAGCTTTAATCATTCCCTTAACTGTTCCTTTGACGGCCGAAGACCACCTCAAAAGAACTCTTCACCACACAAAAATACAATAAAAAAAACAAGCCCTTTCGAATATCTTGACTTTCCTCTTTTTGCTGTAAGATCCTAAGTAGTATGGGAAACTCGCAGCTACACTGTCAATAGAACGTGTGTTCTAAATTATGTAGGTGCTTTTGAAAATTCCACATGCAGCCTGATGGTTATTCAATTAGTTCTCCAGTATTTAAGGGAAAAACTGAAATGACCTAAATGTTTCCAATTTCTTTGTAAGAGTGTGTGCATGAAGATTAAATACCACCTCTGAGGTCATCTTTATACATCATAAAAAAGCAATGAAGAACACACTTCTGTTCTGTGGTTCACCGTCAATATTTCAAGAGACATTCATATGATCATTTGTTCAAAAGATACTTAGCCCTCTTAACCACAGATCAGGGTCACCATGGAAGCATAATCTAGATAAGCTACCTCACTGATAGCTTTCTGTATTAACTACGCCTGAACTGAACAAATATAGCCAGGAAGGAAGATTACAAAAAATCAACTCCTTTTCAGAGGAATCCAATGACAGAGGGGAAAAAATTGGTAAGAAACTGAATGTCACATATTTCCAGTAGGCTATTATACACAATGAAGAAAACAAATATTTTTACAAGTGCTATTAAATACAACATGGTATTGCTCTTTAATTAAAAAAAAATGTGATCATTGTGATGCCTGCCTTGAATTCACAGTGCTCCGCTACCCAACTCAGAAAATTAACCATTATTTTAGGGGGAGGGTTTGGGAGGTTTTGTTTTTAAGCTACTATACAAAATAGGTTAAACTAACCCCAGTGTGGAGGGCTAATACAGCCCTCCATGACTCTACTTAATTTCTAGAGTGAGAATCAGGTTCTGAAAGGATAACTAGCCTCCATTCAACCTCTAGTATACATTGACTAATATTTATTTTAAGGCTATTAAAGATCTTTTACAATTTTGCCATATTAACATAACAGCAGTGTTTACATTTCTCCCTCAATTTAGTATAGGGAAACCCTGAATAACATGAATTATTTTCAAGCAGCAATAGTTAAGATGTAAAAGCAATTGCTGTGCATTCACAAGATCGTATGTCAAGTCTCAATGGCAAGCATTTAATTCCATAGTGAAAATCTGATTCTCAGATTGCACAATTCTGAAGCACAAAAAATAACACATTTTAGACTATGGTAGTACATACAGCAAAATACAAAGAAGAGTTTGAACTCAATATCTCAAAGACTGAAACACGAAACATGCTAAGCCAGATCCTCAGCTGATGTAAACCGATGTAGCGCCAAAGACTGACATAGAACTGCACCAATTTACACCAGGACCTGCTATCCTCTTTGAAATGAGTGTAGTTCTAGGGTACTTTTTAATCCCACAACCTAAAAGGAATTGGTATATTTGGCTCCAATTTAAACCCAATAGTTACCAATAAAGCCCAGTTGAGGCTTTAGTAAGTACAAATTAAAAAAAATAATAATAATAATGGGGAGCGGGGGAGAGAGAACATTCATGAGACTCAGACTGTTCCCAAATACTTTGTATTGCTCCACGTAGGCTTTGTAATCTGATGTCTGAAATTGTGATTCTTAAGCACCATAAGTCTTTACATTGCTTTATAATATCAAATAAAATATTAACAATACTATTTTAGTTAAAAAGTTCTTACCACCAGGTGTCCCAAAAATGTTAAATAACTCCTTACCAAACACTATATTTAGAAGTAATAGCTGCATTGTTGAACTCTCAGTTACTAGGAAGTGTCAAAGTTCAGGATAAATGCACAACTTCAGCTCTGCCCCCTTTCAAGTATGCATTATACTTAACTTTAACATTTCTTTTTCCCCTACATTGAAGTTTATAGCTTTAATATTGTATGTAGTTTCTACACCTATACATCCTTGATGTGTTCAGATGTTTTGTACATTAAATATATGAAATATACACTCAAAGAAATCTTATACCTCAAAATATTTAATGCCAGAAGTTTTAAACGTTATTTTTCAGTTTCTAAAAATAATGAAGGGAAGCAGGAAAACAAAGCAATAACACAGAGGAAAAGCAAGTCTTTCCGTATTTAAAATGTTTAGTGCTGAAAATACGGACTTTTTATTGTTCTGAAATACTTTTACTTTCTTCTGTATTAACAATACACAAGGAAAATGGCTCTGCAGTAATTTGAGAATACAGCTGGGAACATTGGTTGCAAGTGGTTTACAAGACTGTAGAAATCTGCAGAAATCAAAACTATTTTATAGTTATATGTATCAGTTTCACATGTGAACATTTCCATTATGACCTCTTATGGGTGTGGCTATATTTGTCCTAAAAATGTGTGCCAATTATTTTCTCCCTGGTCTGCACAAAAGCAAATTTAAAAAACGAAACCAAAAAAAGACAAATCTCTGCTGTTGTGCTTCTGTTCTATTACAAACTAGGCATTTCAGCATTTTAACACACATCACCACAGACATCTGAAAAAAAAGGTGCATCAGGAGTGAACATACAAATACTTTAAAAACTACACCACGAGAATTTTGTCAGTCAGTCAAAACTGTGTTGGGTATTTTTTGTTGCTGTTGGTTGGTTTCTGATGGGGGGGCCAGGGGAGAGGACCCATCTGCATAGAAGGCATGTCAATATTGTGAATGTCATTCTTGCAATAGTGGAAAGTTTTTGTTGTTGTTTTTCTCCCCCCAACAGCGGGAGGTTTCAGTTTCCTAGGAATGCTAGAGTCTGAAAGTTCATTCCATAGCCGGATCTCTTCAATCAAGATTGGAATCATTCTCCTGGGATTTGTGATCTGCACTGTCCCCAATTGGCTCACAATCGTCAAGACCTTACTCATTCCTAATATTTATGAAGGTGCAAACACATAGGCAGTATTTTAGTCTGGAATGTACATTTGTACCATAAACAAGCTTTTTGGGAAGTTCTCTATACCCAATAATTATCCTTCTTCTAAATTCTGTTATTCCAGACACTTAGGTATAACTACGAGCAAAAGAAGACAGTAATACACGCTGTTCCAGTAATGTCATCGTCTGTATATAAAGGGGTACCCAGCTCATCAAGTGTACTTGACATTTCAAAAGTTAATGATAACTTCTTTCCAACATTTTATTAGAAATTCAAAATATTTGGATAAAAACTTGAAACTATATAAAGTGGTGCTAGTCTCAATAAGAAGGGGGTCTGGACTGATAAACAGGAGGATTAAAAAGAAAAACAGATCGAGTGGGTAATTTCCATTCTCTCTGATTCTCTATGCCATTCCAGACTCTTGGACCTCCCAAAGTAGCATTCTGATTGCTATAGGGTGGAATTAGCACTCCACAATGGGCTTCTCCATTTCCTCCAAAAACTGCACCTGCTAAGGTCTTGACTTCACCCTGCAGTGCTCAGCAAAGGTGTGAAGGTAGCACACAGTGGCATTTTAACAGATTGCTATCAGAGATGCATCTGCTTTGTCCAAGAGGCAGCTCATTAATATTGAGTGGACCCTAAACGCTGCCAACACTATCTTCTCACTACTGAAGTAAACTTTGCCAATTAGTTGTTTAGTCCCAATTCAACAAGGTCGATTTGGCTAGATGTCCTTTTTTAACGCCTTCATATAAAATGAAAGGTGTCTCAGAATCTGAATTTCTGGGTTCTTTCCAGATAAATTTTTAAAGTTCTAGTTCTATTCAAACAATGCCATCTTGCTTCTTTGTTGTTACTGGGGGTAGGACAAGGAAAGTAGCAAATACATCCTGCTTCTGAAGGAAAGAGGAGGGGAACTTCATTAAAAAAAAAAAAATGTGGCGCTATCTTAAGTGCTACCTTGTCCTGATGAAAAACTATGTAGGAAGGAAGCTTGTAGATAGCAAGTAGGACCAAATTACCTTTTCATTGTGGCTTGATTACCAGTCTCAATTTCTTCAGTCTTTTTTTTTTTTTTTTTTAAATAAAAACTGATGCAATGAGCCCTCAATGGCACATTATCTGCATGAACCTGAAAGGTTACAGTTCCTGCTGAATTAATTTTCAGTGAGCCAGCATTCATCCCCATGTCCTAACTGTCCTGCCAAAATTCCAGGATATATGAACTTCCTATACAGCACAGGAATAACACCTATATTGCCACACTACCTTCCAAATTCTCATACTGCAACGGGATAGATTATTTATCAAGATTAAAATGGTACTGTAGGATACTCTGACGTTTATTTACAGCCATGCCATATCCTTGAAGCGAGTTTGATCACTGTGGATGACAAAGTCCAATGTGAGGAGGTTTATTGCTGGAAGCCAAAATGACAATTACAGATTCACCCATTCTGTGAACTAGTGTCATTTTGGCCACTCTTCAATTATGAGGACAAGGTGTTCTGTGGGCCTGGCTATCTTTTGTAGTACCTTCCTCACCATGGGCCGGAGCAGGAATACCTATATGCCAAGGTAAAAATCAACTTTTAGACATCTATTCCCTCAAAACTGAATAGGGAATACCATATTTATTCTCTGAACTTCTGAAATACTCAAGACATCCTGTTGCTTTAGTATTAATCAGATCGATATGTTGTTCCCCATACTGCCCTGAACAGCTTGTGACTGATTTTTCATTCCACTAGACATATGTTGTCTGCTTAGCTAGTCTTTCATGTTGTTTCATTTCTCTGCTAGGAGAGTAGCTGATAGTTCTAGTGGGTGTTTTTTCCACGTCAACAGCATGTGCTGTTCTTTGGCCATCTTTTTGTGTCTCCCTGCCTATTTATGTAGGCAACTGTGCTGTCACACTGCACTCAAAATGACTAGTTGGGAAGCCTGTATCAGAAGTCTCACCCGTCTCATATGGAGGTAGTTGATCAACCATGTCCCCCCCGTCCCCTCCCCCCTTTGCAGCCCATTTGCTTTGAGCAGTTATTTGGAAAGATGGGCACAATACTACATTCCAATAGATCAGATATATTCAAAGTTCTCCCATGGGAATGACCCAGTTTACATCCTTTTCCCCAAGTTAATGTTATCAACCACCACCTAAGAGAGCCACAGCCAACATTTGAAAAAAATGTTACATTTTGGTTCCCAGTGGGAGAGCAGAAAGGACTGCAGCATTGTCCTACAGAAGCGGGCTAAGGCACCACTTACATTTTCACTGCCATGGATCCCAGTACATGCAATTCTACAGCCAATGACTAAGAGCATACAGGAAGACATGTATCTGACACTGAAATATGCCATGCCTGTGCCATGCTAAGAAAACTCTGCCAGCTTCTGGGCTGAAGCAGACTAACTGCTAAGATAAGAATGGGGGGCTCTTTGTTCAATTAACAATCCAACAATAGCACTCTGGGAAGGTGCACAGGTGGGAATGGCATCCTATTAGTTTTCTATCCCAATTTTGCCAGCCAATCATCTCAATATATGCTTTTCTTTCAAGGCAGCTACAAGTACTATCACCACCTTGGTGAATGTCCTTATGACTGTTTACAATTTAAAAACAGAAGAGACTGATGAAAATTTTAAAAGCACAGAAATCAGATAACGTAACAGAAGCTGTTCTGAGTTGACTGAATGGATCAGTGACTTCAGGGAAACTTGCAACATACATTGGGTATACGTTGCATTTTTCTGGGAACTGAAATTTATGGATCCATACTGGGTGTTACATGGGCCCTTTGGTCTGGGAAAACCAGGATGATGCCCTAGATTTTCAATAGGTGAGCCAAAGTGTTTTAGGTGCTCTGCCTTTTTGTGAGGCAGCAATAAGTGAACCGGATAAGATATCCGGGTTTAGAACTACTACTTCTTCTTAGCATATGCAAAATGTGCCTGGGTAGCATGTGTCCAGAATTCATCACTGAATTTGGTCTGATGGCTGGATCATTAGCTTCTCTGGCCCAGGCCGGGCACTGATGGGGAGTGCGATGTGAATACTGATCCATGGCTCCCCAGTTCAGAACTGATGTCTATTGAATAGCCTCATTTAAAGACAATGGAGACCCAAACTCATGTTGCCTGATCTACTGAGGAAGTGGCAAAGGCTACCAACTATGGTATCTGACACTGCATGGGTCAGCATATCTTCATGCCAATCTGCTTGAAGGCAAACAAAGAGGAATGCTGTTCCAACCTCCGTCGAGACAAAAGGAACGGTCTTTACAGTGAGTGTGATACATTGAGCTCTCCTCCTCTGGGGTGTCAGCATCTAGTCAAGTTTAGACTGAAAGGAATACTGCTATTTCTGAGGCTTGATGTGGGGGGAACCCAGATTTCATGTATCTAGAGTTCTTTGCCAAACAGAAGTGGCCCTTTAAAGGCTTGGCCAAGGGTCGGCAACCTATGGCACACGTGCCAAAGACGGCACGCAAGCCGATTTTTAATGGCACTCTGCTACCTGCCAGGGTCCCGGCCGCCGGCCCTGCTCAGCCCGCTGCCAAACCCAGGCCAGCAGCAGACTGAGTGGGGCCGGCGGCCGGGACCCCAGCAGGCAGCAGCGTGCCATTAAAAATCCTGCCTGGCCCGGCCCGCTCTTCTCTGCCCCTCCCGCCAGCATTTGCACATGCTTTCCTGACCTCTGTCACTTCCGGTGGGAGGTTGCGTTTCCGGGTTAGCATGTCCATACTGCTACCTGGTGTCCGCGGAGTCTGAGTGGCCCCGGAAGCGGCCCCGCAGGCAAGGGCAGGAAGAGGGACCCGGCCCCACAGGAGTTGCAGCGCCCGTGAGGCCCGTCTGCCCTCCATCCCCTCGAACAACTAGAGCCCAGCTGGAAACCTAGGAATCCAGAGTCCTCGCTCCCAGCACTCCTCCCACAAGCGTCAGACACCAGCCCCTTCCCAGAGCCCAGGAGTCCCAACTCCCACCTCGCTCCCTGCCCTACCCCCCACACACCCCTAAGCCCCTGGCCTGATCCCTGCACCCCCCTCACACACACATCCAGTCCTCTGCTGACCCCTGCACCCCCCACATCCCCCTTCCCTGACCCCTGCACCCCCCCTCACATACACCTCCAGCCTCCTGCCCTGACTCCAGCACCCCCACACATCCCCAGCCCCCCCCACACCCTAACTCCTGCACACACCTCACATGGCCCCAGCCCTCTGCCCTGACTCCTGCACCCCCACATCCCCACCCCCACCCTGAGCACCAAATGGGAGCTCCTGCACCGCCCTCTTCCTCCCCCCATTCCCACCTACACCTCTCACACCAAATGGGAGCTGCACAGGTAAGCACTCCACACCCAAACCTTCTGCCCCAACCCTGATCCCCCTCCCTCATTCTAGCTCCTGGCCAGACCCTACACCCCCAACCCTGTGCTCAGTGCACTCCCACCCTCAGCTCAGTGCAGAGAGAATGGGCTCAAACCAGGGAGAAGGTAGGTACCCATTCTATGTGGGCAGGGCCGGGACCCCAGACGGCAGTGGGCTGAGCCGCTCAGCCCACTGCCAGTCTGGGGTCCCGGCTGCCAGCCCCGCTCAGCATGCTGCCGGCCCCGGGTTCTGGCTGCCGGCCCCTTGCCAGCTAGGGTCACGGCCGTCGGTCCCACTCAGCCTGCTGCCGGCCTAGGTGAACGGAACCCCGGGCCGGCAGCGTAAGATCAGCATTTTAATTTAATTTTAAATGAAGCTTCTTAAACATTTTGAAAACCTTGTTTACTTTACATACGACAATAGTTTAGTTATATAATATAGACAGAGAGAGACCTTCTAAAAAACGTTAAAATGTATTACTGGCACGCGAAACCTTAAATTAGAGTGAATAAATGAAGACTCGGCACACCACTTCTGAAAGGTTGCTGACCCCTGGGCTAGGCCATACAGGCAGATCACAGCTTCCTTACTACAATGGATTTTGCCTTTGTTATAGATATAAGTAGCATCACACACAAATTGCATTGCTGCATCTAAAAGAACGTAGAGCACGATAGCTCTGAATGTTCATCTTCAACCTTAGGGGTTTTACAAGGTTCTGCAGCCATCTAAGCACTGTGCTACCCTGTTTCCCCGAAAATAAGACAGTGTCTTATATTAATTTTTGCTCCCAAAGATGCGCTAGGTCTTATTTTCAGGGGATGTCTTATTTTTCAGAAATGAAAAATGCCTTATTATCGGTGGATGCCTTATTATCGGGGAGGTCTTATTATCGGGGGGATGCCTTATATTACAACGAGAGGCAAAACTGTAAGTAGGCCTTATTTTCGGAGGATGTCTTATTTTCGGGGAAACAGGGTAGATTATTCTACCTTGAAGATGGGTATCCAGAGTACCTTAACATCTCAAATGTCTATCGTTCCATCAAGGAAGTAGCCATCCTTGAATGGCAACATGTACTTGGGGGCTTCTTAGTGAAGACCTGTGTCTCTTCTCTGCATAATGGATATCTTATTTTCATGAACCTGTTCAGCACAGACTTCCTGTTCGGAAATTCTTATTTCTGGTCTATCAGTTCTTTGACATGCAGGTCCAGAGCTAATGTTTTCAGTGCCTATAATGGGCTCAGAAAGAGACACTGGATCTGCTGAATTTCCTGCTTCAGTCTATTATGTTCTTGGTATCAGGTCAGGCAAATCTTATTTTATAGAAATGAAATTTTCTCTCTAACTCCCCAGCTCAGGAAAAAAAATTGAGACTGGAAGTTATTGGCCTAATCCTTTATGATTTCAGCACCCTCATATGGGTCATCACTTCAAGACAATTTCTCATTTGGAAGCTACTGGTTAACGAGTCTCTTTACTTGAGTTCACTAACAAGTAATTGTATATTGTACTCCTCTCGGTGTCAAATTCAGACAGTCCAAAATCCTTTGCACTCATTCTCTAGTTGCTTCACACATCCTGGGCCCTTGGCTTCAGGATGAGGAAATAAAAGAACCATTCCTCTGATGGTACTCAGGGAAGCCCTTTATTGTTCCCACCTGGAAATGGAAACTGACTGTCTCTCAACACTTTGTTAACAGATTTCTTCAAAAGGTATGGCAATATGAATTACAACTGAATAGGGCATCCTTTCTGAAAATAATTCCATTCCATAAGACTAAGAGGACTAGGAGTAACCTCTGGTGTGTTCTCAGAAGAGAATAAAAGAATAAAGCAGTTCACGGATATTCATTTCCCCTGCTGAGGACCGAAAAAATCTCAACAGGGAAAGAACAAATCCTTCTAGCACACATCTGGTCAGTTTTCAATCTCCCTATGATAAAAAGAGATAAGTAGGATAATTTTGGAATAGTATTGGGAAACAATTTTTATTTATTTATTTATTTGTTTATTTAAAGTAAAAGGGGAACACCACTACAGGCCAGGCACTCTATCAACTTGCAAAATGCAAATATGAAATCAAACTACACCAAATAATATAGCTAATATTTCAAATATCAGAAACTACAATTTTCACACCACAAGGAAGTTAGCGTGTCTATTGTTAGCAGATTTTAGCACATCTATTGTTCTCTTTTCTTATTCTGTATTGTACACTGTGGCTACTTTAGAGTTTCTTGAGGTCTCATAAAATGAAATGTAGATTTACAAAAAGGCTATTGCACTTACGATGTAAGAAGCAGTCATATTTAAAACAGCGCCTACAGAAGAGCGTATGAAAGGAGTGCAGACTCTGCTCCCTCTGAACAGATTTTGCATTTGGTCCATCTATGTTTGGTGTGCACTCAGGAGGAAGAGCTCCTGGCAGCTGCTGCTCTGTGAGTTCTTTGTATCTTCAAAAAGAAAAGTAAACAAAAGGCATTATTTATTCTATTCAGAAAGGGTCAAGTTTTGCTGTAACACCACTGTACATCCAAAGTAACTCCTGATTTTAATGTATTTATTCTGGACTTACTGGTTTAACTAAGAAAAATCTGGCATTAGACACTTACAATAAACTGCCTACTAAAAAAAGTTGTTCTACAATATTTATCTTGGCAAAAACTTGAAGTTACGTTATCTTTGGTCTGTAATACTATAGCTTAAGTCAAAAGCCCAATTACTTAAATCAAATATTACGTAAAGTACATCAATAAAGGCTACATTCAAAGGCATGACTAAGTAACTCTGTACTTATCCCCCATCGCCCTGCCTCAGGATTAATGAGAATCACAGGGAAGGGATGCATTTACTTTTCAAAAATGTTTTTTTCCCAAATGCTTTCCTCCACCAGCCCCCTCGCCCTCCTCCTCCCCAAAAGATCACTGCAACAAAGCATTTCCTCTTTCCTTCACCATACCAAGAGGACAATATATACCCATACAAGAGAGATTTCTGGCTGCTTATAGCGAAGGCTAACAATAATAAATAATACCACCACCTCTTCTATATAGCACTTTTCATTTGTAGATCACAAAATGCTTTACAAACAAGGTCAGTACCCATATCCGAATTTGACAGCTCTCACCCAAGGTCACCCAGTAGCCCGGGACAAAGGCAGGAAAAAATCCAGGTCTCCTGAGTCCCAGTCCAGTGCTCTATCCACTAGGCTACACTGCCTTCCCTTATGTCTGAAACAGCCACCCTTCAAGTATCACCTACATAAACAGTACAGCTGTAGTCAGTTTATTCATAACTTCCCAATCTTGGGGCTAGAGAAGTCAGATCCTACTCAAAACATCAACAAACTAATACAGTTGAACCCAATTTATCTGAGAGTCCATTATCCACCTCTCCGTATTATCTGAGCCAAGCTCCACCCATTCTCTGGATTATACAAATTTTTGTTTATCCTATCTGGCTCTGGTCCCAATAAAATCGGATAAATGGGGTTCCACTGTACCTCTTTTCTAGACAGTACAGAAATCCAAGTACCATATTATGCAGTGTACCAACACCTCTTAAGAAATCAAATCTTACTTCTCCTTCAATTCCTCTGCTGTACCCTTGTCCGGAAACATCGAGGAAATGGCTTCAAATATCTTGTCAGAAGGAAACTTCCGAGGTGGATGGCTCTCTTTGTCTGCACAGAGAAGCAGACAAAGAAATATGAAGACTAAAAGGAAATATTTTCTGAATAATATTGTGCTCATTTGGTATTTCACACAGTAACTTTATAAATGTTAATCTACTTGTAAATTTACTGTTTATACCAATATTTAAAGGATGAAAAAAGCTGACCAAGAACCTAAATTACAAAACAAAGAAAGAATTAGTTTTTCAAAAATCTGACGCTTTTGGTTTATAATTACAAAGAAGTTAGATTAAGGAGTTTAAAATGATTTTTCCTACCAACAGGTTCTTCTGGACAAATGATAAGTTATGTTATTTTGCCATCAGCAGTCATTCACGTATCTGCTTGATGAATGGTGCTGTCTTCCTCAGTAAAATACTGCACCACTGTATCCTTCAACGACAGTGCAGGAGTTGACCATCTCCCTGTGTTGGCAGTGGTCTATGATTAGCAACACCACATTTTGCAACACACTCTATGCTAATCTGGGACTGACCGGTATAGGGAAATGCTGAGGAAAGAAACTATTTCTAACCTGTTCCATAACTCTTGTTCTTCAAGATGTGCTGCACATGTCCATTCCACTTCAGGCGTGTGAGCGCCCAGTACGCTGTTGGAGATTTTTCCGTCAGTGATGCCCATTGAGATGGTGCATGTGCCTGCAGCTGCGCGATGGTTTAAAGGGCAGAACCACTGCTGACCTCCCTCATTTCATTCTTACTGGACAGAATCCAATACAGAGGGGAAGGAGGACGGGTCATGGAATGATATGTACATCATGTCTCAAACAACAGTTATGGAACAGATCAGTAACCATTTCTTCAAGTGACTGCACATGCCCATTCCACTTCAGGTGACACTCAAGCATGTCAAGCCAGAGTAGGATCGGAGTCTACCTGAACAACGCCTAAAGGACCACATGTGCAAATCTGGCATCATCTCTAGATTGCTGAGAGATGGCCTAGTGTGAGACAAAAGTAAGGACTGAAGACCACATTGAGGCTTTACAAATTTCTAGGATAGTCACTCGAGCTAAAACGGTTGCAAAGGCTGTATGTGATTTTGTTGAATGTATTAATACTCTGATTGGTGGAGCTACACTGTCCAATTCGTAGCATAAGCATTTATAGGGGGATATCCAGGATGAGACTCTTTGATAACAGAGCAGAAGCCACTTCATTATGTCTGCAATTGCTGCAAATAATTACGAAGACAATCTAAACTGCTTAGTCCTGTCCAAGAACACCACCAATGATCTAACACCTGTAGTGTGGAGTCTCTCCTCGTCCTTGAGCATGGGGCTTTGGGAAGAAAGAAGGTAGATATACTGCCTAATTGACGTGGTAGTCAGACACTACTTTTGTGATAAATGTTGAATGAAGACATAGGTAAACTTTAGACTTGTAGAAGACTGTATTCAAAGGTTCATACAGTAGAGCATGTAATCTGCCTGCTCTTCTGGTTGAAATGATTACCAACAAAAAGGCTACCTTGATCAAGAGATGTAGCAACAATCAAGTAGCTAAAGGTTTAAAGGCAGGACCATTAGTTTTGTCAACACCAGGCTTAAGTCCCACAGAGGAACAGGATCTTCTACCTGGGGATATAAATAGTACAGAGAGACCTTTCAAAAATCTGATTAATATGGGACTTGCGGGGGATGGAATTAGTTGCCAGACCATGTTGTTTCAGGTTTAACAGATTGTCCGGAACACGATGTATGGGAGCTCACACTGGAGAAACCCCTTTTTCTTGGGACGAGATGGAAAATGTCTTCCAATTTCCCAATGAAGTATATCAGGTATATAGTTTTCTACTATTTAAAAGTACATCTTGAACTCCCTTTGAGCAAGCCTCCCCTTGAGGCATTAGCCATGGGGCATCCAGGCTGTGAGATGAAGGCCTGCAGGTTGGGGTGGAGGAGATGACCATGGTCCTGAGGGAAGTGTCAACAGAGCTGTCTGAGAGGATCAGCAGAATAGGAAACCAATGTTTCCAAGGCCATACTGGAGTTAGAAGTATGACTCAAGCACGGTCCTGAGTGATTTTCAACAACACTCTGGGCAGGAGTGGAACTGGAGGAGATGCATACAGGAGCGTGACCCTACAGGAGCGTGACCATCCAGGGCAACAGGAAAGCATCTTTTGAGGGACTCTGGGCTGTGACTTGTGTGATGGCACTTCCTGTTGACGTTTGTTTCAAGCAGGTCTATTTGGGGAGTCCCACATCGTTGGAAAATGAATCTGGCAATGTCTGGGCAGAAAGACCACTTGTGGTGACTGGTGAAAGATCTGCTTAATCAGTCTGCCAGTTTAACCTGGACACCAGGAAAGTGAGAGGCTTTGAAGTGGACTGAGATGGTGATACAGAAATCCCAAATCCTCACTGCCTCTTGGCATAGCAGACAACTGGGCTTGTCCTTGCCTGTTCACACAGAACATGACCACTATGTTGTCTGTAAGTATGAGCAGATTTCTTTCCTTGATATGGGGAAGGAAGGCTTTACAAGTTAGCTGAATGGCCCTTAATTCACTGATATTGCATCTCCAGGGACCTGAGGTGAAACCCCAACCAAGGGCAGAAGCATACATAACTAGGGTCAAAGCCAGCTGTGGAGGAACAAATGGCACTCCATACATACACGAATGGTTTTTCCACTAGTTTAGAGGTCAAGACTTGTGTGGGTACTCAAACTACTATGTCTAATGGATGACAAACTGGAGAGTGCACCGATAACCACCCTTGCAGCTTTTGAGATGAACCACATAAGTGCATGAAGCCATATGCCCCAGAAGCCTGAGGCAATTTGTATCGTTGTCATAGAGTGGGCACTCAAATTTAAAGCAATGGACAGCAGAGTCTGGAATCTCATCTGTGGAAGAAAGACCTTGGCTTCCAGAGAGTCCAAGACAGCTCCTATAAACTTCATCTTTTGTATAGGTGACAGGATTGACTTCTCCGTGTTCCTAAGCAACCCTAGAGTGTTGAAGGTGGATTGTAGGAGACACAGTGGACAGCACCACAACTTTGGACCAGCCTCTCACCAACCAGTCATCCAAGTAGGAAAACACCTGAACTCCTGATTTCCTCAGGAACACTGCCACGACTGGCAGGAACTTTCTGAAAATATGTGGAGCTGCAGACAGGCCAAATGATAGTACTGCAAACTGGTAGCGAGATTTGTTGACCAGGAATCTGAGGAACGTCCTTTGGCTTTGATGTACTGCCACTTGGAAATTTGCATTTTTTAAGTCGAAGCCAGCATGCAAGTCTCCAGGGAGCAGATAATGGAAGCCAGCATGACAATGCAAAACTATTTTCTTCAGATATCTGTTCAGTTGTCACAAGACTAATATGGTCTGAGACCTCCTTTTGGGATCAGGAAACAGTGGGAATAAAACCCCTTTCCTCTGAATTGCTGAGACACTTCCTCTATGGCTTCCAACTAGAGGAGAGATTGCATCTTCTAAAGGAGAAGTTCTTTGTGAGAGTGGTCCCTAAAAACAGATTGGGAAAGTGGTGCGATGGGAAGACAAAAATAAACTGAAGCTTGTATCCCAATTCCACCATGCTTAAGACACACTGATCTGTAGTGATGCAAGACCAAGCACTTAGATAGTGGGATAGCCTGGTGGTGAAGGAGTAGGAGAAACAGTCCTTGACAAACACACCAAAATGCTTGCTTAGAACTCCCAGGCTATCTACACAAACTGGGTAGTAGTGCAGAAGAGGAAGGGGGGGGGGGGAGAGAGAAGACTGGCAGGCTCCCTACCAGGCTCTGCACAACTCCCCCCGAAGCGGCCTGCATGTCCCTGCAGAGCTGAGGAACTGCTGCAGGTGGGGTGGAGGAGAGGAGAGAAAGGCCCCACGGGACAGAAGCCGGCTTGCTTCAGCGCAGAAGTGAGGGTGTACTACCCTCATTTCTGTGCTGCCTCTAGAGGTAGATCTGATCTCACCACAAAGAGCAGCCATGCAGGGGAAGGACAAATCCTGTCCCTCCCCTGTGTGGCTGGACTAGCAGCTAGGAGCCCCAGGCTCCCAGCAGCACGGGAGATCAGATTTCACAGGGGAGGGCTGATTTCACGGTCCGTGACATGTTTTTTACAGCCGTGAAATTGGTTCGGCCCTACTTATGACTAGAAGAACCTAACACTAGAACTATGGTTAAAACCAGCACCAACTATATACAAAATAGATAAATTTAAGAAAAGCCTGCGACAGCAAGATAACACTCCAACAACCATCATGAACAGTAAAGGAACTGAGTGGAATCAGGGGCAACTCTGCCTTTTATACCACTGCAAGGTGGCACAAGGAAGCAGAATGCACATATGCTGCCTCAGCGCGTAGCACTGAGGGAAAAGTTTTCAACAGTGCACTAGACATGCACACACCTGAAGTGGAATGGACGTGTGCAATCACTAGAAGAAATAACGTTGTTAACTTCACTGAGCATAAATACAAAAATATAAATCTGAACATCTTCCATTTATTGAGGAAATAAATACAGGAAAAACTGCTACAATAATAAAGGTTTTTAAAATCTACTGGATTGACATACCCATTCTGTTGCCTTCTCGGTCTTTCTGTTTTTCATCTTGCTCATCAGGATTGTCATCTCCATCATCATCATCTTCATCATCACTATACTGACCAAGTGCATTTACCAGCTCCACAAATATCTCATCATTGATAAATCCGCATTCTGAAATTCAGCAAGATTGGAAGTAAAGCCAAAAAAAAAAAAAAAGTGTTTATTTCTACCCCATATTTCAGGTTTTTTTTAAATGAACAACTATGGCTATATGTTTAGTCATCACAGGGGTGGGCAAACTTTTTGGCCCAAGGGCCACATCTGGGTGGGGAAATTGCATGTAGGGCCATGAATGTAGGGCTCGGTCAGAGGGGTGGGGTATAGGAGGGGGTGTGGTGTGCAGGAAGGGGCTCTGGGAAAGGGCGCAGGAGGGGTGCAGGGTGTACGAGGGGGCTCAGGGCAAGGGCGCAGGAGGGGTGCAGGGTGTACGACGGGGCTCGGGGCAAGGGCGCAGGAGGGGGCTCAGAGCAGGAGGTTGGGGTACAGGAGGGGTGCGGTGGGGGTTGGGATTCGGGGTGTGGGCTCCGACCTGGCGCCACTTACCTGGAGCAGTTCCAGGGTGGCAGCAGCGTGCAATGGGGCTAAGACAGACTCCCTGCCTGCCCTGGACCCGCTCTGCTCCTGGAAGCAGCCGGCACCACATCCCTGCAGCCCCTGGGGGAGGAGGGGCAGAGGGCTCCGCACGCTGCCCTCGCCTCCAGGTACCTCTCCCAAAGCTCCCATTGGCCGCAGTTACCCATTCCCAGCCAATAGAGGTTGAGGGGGCGGTGCCTTCAGGCAAGGGCAGCGCACAGAGCCCTCTGCCCCTCCCCCGTGGGGCTTCAGGGAAGTGGTGCCGGCCGCTTCCAGGAGCGGCGTGGAGTCCGCGATGCTACGGGGGTGGTAATCCCGCGGGCTGAATCCGGGCCGTAGTTTGCCCACCCCTGAGTTATCAGATCCTGTGCTCACAGCACATTACAATCCGTAAATTCAGTACAAGACAGGAGGGGCTGAGTAGGAGGATGAATGAGAATCAAGAATTTCTTATCTGTTAATTTTGAGGGATTTTTCCCAAATCCCTGTATGCCAGCCAAGAGAGGGAATATAAATCCTTCTACCCGAAAACAGGAATAGAAAAATAAAGCTCTAGTAATATCTCACTTCCTATAAGATAAAGGGGACTGAGCTGGCTGGGGTACTGGTCACTTTATGCCGTACTGGCAATGAGGAGAGAGGTTGTTGGTAGTTCACTACTATCCTCTCCCCAGTCATCCACACCACCTACCTAGGAAGCATGCCAGAGGAATTCAATCATACACAGTAAAGGCAAGTGAAATGCCAAAGAGTGTAACTCCCCATCTCTTGGCTCAATCTGGCTGTGCCATTTTGCCCTACAATTCAGAAGTCTTGTCAAAAGGGACAGGAGTATGTTTGGATTCTCCTTGAAATGTTTCACCACTTACTAATCTCAAACCCAGCTATTACAATGATTAACTGTATGTTCTGGGCAACAAAGTTAACCTCGCTATTTCACCTCTCAGGGCTGGTGTGAGGATTTAGTTTATATTTTCAAACAACTGCATAAATATTAATCCATGTACAAAAGCTAAGTAAGACTGTTATACTCACTATTCAACATGGCATAGGGGGATGATGGAGAATACTAGTAATTAGTATTAGTAAATAGTAAGTCCTCAGGAATCATACTTCAGTTTTGATATTTAACTTATAAATAAAACTATATAATAAAGCTGACTGCTACAGAAGCAGCTGTTAATCATGTTTAGGTAGGAAGAAATGACTGATATACATGGTGGGTTGGACTCACCTCTGTCTCCATGTACTTTTCCATCATAGTTCTTGATCAGTTCTTCAATAAAGGTTCCATCCTGGTCAAGCACTTCATCTCCCATATAAGGAATGTTATGTAAAACCGTTTCATCCTCTACCTAAAAGTAATGTGGAAAGGTTTATGATTACAATAGAAGCAATGAAATTCTCTCAGGGAGCACATGAGAAAAAATTTTGACGAGGCACCCATTTCAGCAGTGTGACTGTCCCAAACCTGCAATGGACAAGTGGCATTCCATATAATCACGTAATCATTCTGAAATAAAGTCACTTTTTTTCTGGAACAGAATATTCACATGAGCAGCTACTGATGCATAGCTATAGTGAAATTGCTATTCCACTATAACTATTCTGGTCAATTTCCCCCCCATGTAGGCAAGCCCTTATCCTCAACAGGATACTCATTATGTTAACGGATAATCTCTTGTCTAAAATAGATTAAATATCTGTCGATAATAATGCCTTTACAATTATTTATTTAAATAAGATAAGTGTAACTTTTAATTCTGGCTTTCAGTGATAGAGGGTCGATGTTTCGTTTTTGTTGAGAAAAACATTTCGTTGTGGGTTGAGTTTTTTTGTGGATTAGCTGTGGATTTTATTTGGGTTAAAAATCACTTCTAATAATAAGATCAGTCAGTTTGAGGCACATATAGTAATTTGTATATTTCGTATTTTTTTATTCTAAATAAAAATGGTTGCCTTCAGTGCACTAAACTAACATGAAAAAGGATGACCGATTACACTGCTCTACAGCCAAAATGCTTCTGAAATAAATGTAGTCAAACGTTACTAATTCTAGGTCACTGAGAACGAAAATGATGCTTAAAATTGTTGATTGGCTCTAGTTTTCAAGATATGCTATTGGGTCAGTATATACGACCCTTGACTTGGGAATGGCGGAGGATAAGTGAGTTATAAAGGGAAGGGATCTCAATTTAAACCAGAAATGACTAAAATACATCTTTGACTGGATCTATGAATAAATCTATGACTGGGTTTGGACAGTACTTGCTTTTTAGGCAAAACAATGAATGATGCAATCTGAAGCTGGTATTGCGTCATACATGATATGAATTGCATCATGTTATTCCTAGAAGTCATGGATGATGCACTCATAACGAAGCTTACATCACTCTGCTGAACAAATTGCCCTATATCAGCTCTAGAAATCATGCAGTGTCATGCTCTCTTATTTGTCAGTGTTTGATTTTGCAAAGGGACACATTTCTGTTTAGCCAAAGTGAGCAGAAATGCCTTGTACTTGTATGAACAGTGCAGACAATTTCTGCTATGTTTGTGGTGAAGTGACTTTTGCATCACAAAAGTGCAGTATAACCACTATGGTTAAGAAAGCCTATCACCTTTATTTTGGCTGCAAAATTGGAGATCAGGACAAAAGGTGGGCCCCACACATATGCTGCAACACTTGTGCAACAAATCTTCGCCAATATTTGAACAGGAAAAGGAAATCTATGCCTTTTGCAGTGCCAATGATTTGGAGAGAGCCAACAGATCATACCAGCAATTGTTAATTCTGTATGGTGCCTCCAGTTGGGAAAGGTGTGTCAAAGAAGAAAAAGCGGACTGTGCATTATCCAAACATTCCATCAGCTATACGCCCAGAACCCCACGGAGAAGGACTGCCGGTTCCTCATGCACCAGAATCATTCTCACTTGAGTCAGACGAGGAAGAGGAAGAGGATGAAACTTCTGGTCCTGAACCATCAATGTCACAGGACCCACATTTTCTCCCATCCTCCTCCTCTGAACCACACCTCATAACACAAGGTGAACTGAATGATCTTGTCAGGGATTTGGAACTACCCAAGAGTAAGGCAGAGCTGTTGGGCTCCAGACTACAGCAGTGGAATCTCCTGGCAGGTGATGTTAGGGTTTCCATGTTCCGGGACCGTCAAAAGGATCTTGTCCCATTCTTCTTCATGGAAGGTGATCTTGTAGCCTGCAACAACATTGATGGTGTGATGGCAGCCCTCAACATCGTTCACGATCCAGATGAGTGGAGAATGTTCATTGATTCGTCAAAGACGAGTCTTAAAGCTGTTTTATTGCATAATGGCAATGTTTTGCCATCAATTCCAGTTGGTCATGCAGTCCATATGAAGGAAACCTATGTCAACATGAAACAACCTTTGAGGTGCATAAACTATGACCAACATCAGTGGCAGCTTTGTGGCGATTTGAAGATTGTTGCTCTCTTGCTTGGTCTGCAGACTGGATACACAAAAGTACTGCTGTTTTCTCTGCGAATGGGATAGTCGTGCAAGAGATTCCCACTACATCAAGAAAGACTGGCCACTCCGACAGTCATTGGAGCCTGGGAGGAAAAGTGTTCAGCATCCACCACTTGTTGAATCAAGGAAGATTTTGTTACCACCCTTACACATCAAGCTGGGTCTGATGACGAACTCTGTCAAGGCCATTGACAAAACACAAGCAGCTTTCAAATACCTCCGTGGAACATTTCCAAGGTTAAGTGAAGCTAAGATAAAGGAAGGTGTCTTTGTTGGTTCTCAGATTCGTGAACTTCTTCGAGATGATGCATTTGACCATGCACTGCGTGGCAAGGAAAAGACGGCATGGAAAGCCTTCCTGTTAGTGGCAATAAATTTTCTCGGAAACAACAAGGCAGACAACTACAGGTTGTTGGTGGAAAACCTCCTTAAGGCAGACAAAAGCCTTGGTTGCAACATGTCACGAAAGAGAGATTTTTTGCACTCTCATCTAGATTTTTTTCCACCGAACTGCAGAGCAGTGAGCGACGAGCACGGTGAGCAATTTCACCAGGACATTGCAACAATGGAGAAACGCTATCGGGGCAAATGGAGCCCATCAACGCTTGCAGACTATTGCTGGACAGTGACAAAAGATGCTCCATTTAATGAATACAAGAGACAAGCCAAGAAGTGCCGAGTAGACACTGAATAGGACTAAACTATGTACAGAATAGTTTTTTGCCTTTTGTTTCATAATAAATTTTATTTATATAACCCTTTTGCTGATTTTTAAAGTGTTCCATAAACAGGACAGGTGAAATATTATCACGTAAAGCAACCATAAAGACATGAAAAGACCTAGGTTTACAATTTATGATTAAAACTCTACTATCTACACAATATACATAGACATAAAATGTAAAAACTTAAATATCTTAGAAACAGTAGCCAATCAATTGTTTTAATTGTCATATTTTAATTCAGCACATCAAAATACATAATAAATAGCACATTTTATCTCTGAAGCAGACGACTTCTCAAAAATTGTAGACCAGTGTTATATGTACAGTGTCAAAAGTGCAGTTCCCTAAGTAATTTGCATGTCTGTTCATAATATAAGTAGCCAGATCATACAATAAATCCTGGCTCTCAGAGAATTAACATCACTTAATGGAGACTGACAGTAGATTATGCAAGAATAATCAATAACTTATTAGGACTTCCTTCTGGACACACAAGGCATTAGTCCTAATTTCTAAAAACTTAGTTCAAATTTGACTTAGGTCAAAATCTAGACCTTAACTGACATCTGTCCTAAATACAAAGCCATTGTACATAATCAGGATTTCTATTCTGGTGAGGCCAAGGACTGGAATATCCTTAACTTTGCAATACCCACGTTATGGAATCCTGGAAGATTTAGGTGAGAAAGGTTAAGTCTATAGTAGGGTTACCATACATCCAGATTTTCCCGGACATGTCCGGCTTTTTGGGCCTCAAATCCCCGTCCGGGAAAATAGGGAGGGAGGGGCCGGCGGTGCTCGGCCGGGGGCCAGGGCTGGGCTGGGGGTTCTCGGCTGGTGCCTGGGGGCCGGCGGTGCGGGACCGGGGGAAGGGGCGGAGTTGGGGCGGGACGGGACCCCGTGGAGTGTCCCCCTTTTTTTAAATTAAAATATGGTAACCCTCTATAGTCAGTGTTCGCTCTCTCTCTCGGATTGAGCATTAACACTCCCCAAGTGTAAACAACAAATATCTTTAAAATGTCCTCTTTCTAAAAATGAATCAGTACTAAAACTTTTGTCTGCTCAGAAAAACCTGCCATCGAGTCACATTTTTAATATTCAACCTTTTTTCATATGTTTTTCAAGTTTATGAAGTAACTGGTAAAAAAATGAAAGAGGCAATTGGGTAGAGCAAGAAAAGAAAACTGATGTAAAGCAGTGCAGAAAGCAATATTTCAGGTGTTTTATATAGATCTAAATATTAAAACAAATGGAATAGATTTCTATCCTTTTGGATATACTAGTTTATTGGTTTCCACTTACACTGTAATTTATCTCCCCAAATGCACACAGCTTCTATTTTTTAAATTTACTTTAACAGATATTGCAACTCCAGGCAGCATCTTTGGAGACACCTATATTAAATGTACGAATGGTTTATGTATGATTGCGTTTTACTCCAGGGGGAAGGGTTAACAGCTCCTCCAGGAACTAAAATATGGTAAGTCACTGAGACTAACCAACTCCAGAGAAGTTCCAACCATGCAGGTAGTTTACATATTCTGGATCAGGCTGGGTTTGTCAGCGACTGGGAAAGAGAGAAAAGGCTTCGGATATAAAAAGGATGAGCTTGAACTGGCTCATGGCCTTCATTTTGATTCAGCAGATGGACATCACTCCCTATCCAAAGGGAGGCCCCAACCCTTGCTAAAGGGTTAGAAGGAATGTTGGCATATCAGACTCCCCATATGGATGATCGGTGGTTTCTGGTACATTTAATGTGGGTTTAAATCTCTATTTTCTCTGTAATGCTTTTGCCCTATGAATAAATATGCTTGCTTAGAAGAGCTGTATGGATACTGGGAAAAATACTATCAATTGTCGTCTGAAAGAAAGCAATGCAGGAGCTGGCCTTTAACCAGACTGGCTTGCTGGAGATATCACAGTGGATGGCGGCGGTCTGTGTAGTCATAAAAACCCAGTCAGAAGGGAGTGGAAGAAAGGTTCCTACCAAGACATAGGAGACAGGGCAGACCTGAGTGGCATTCCTGGAGTGGACTACACATGCAGTTAACCTGAAAATGTGACACTTACCATAAAATTTTGCTGAAGGGGAGACCAAGAATACATTATGGGCACTGAAGCAACAGCATTCAGAGTCTTGAGCGGGATGACTTGTTTTGGAAAATCTAAGTCACTGGTAACAGAGCACTGAAACGAGAGGTAGAAATTACACTTCTCTCCTGGTAGCAATTTTGATAACAATATACAAAAGGATGTTTCAATTTATCAAATTTAAACCATATCAGAATTAGGTAAGTCTGTCTTTGGAAAAAATGCATCATTTTTAGGTGGTAGCATTAGGAATAGGTTTACTAAGCAAAAGACACAAATTATTTTGTTTGCAGAATATTTGTTAATAGTTTCCATAGCATGGTGTTCTTTGCTTACTATCCCATACAATGATATCCATGCTCTCATGTACCATTACACTCAGCCTACTTACCAGAAAAACATCATTGCATTTGGTTATCTAAAACAGATTTAGTACTTGATGATAAACTGTCTTATCTGGTGTTTACAGTGTATTAACTAGATGTCTGGGAGACAAAGAAGAATTCCTCCAGGCTTCACATTAATGCACCACTGAGATCAAGCAAGCATTTCTTTTTAGAAACATTAATATGTTGATCCTTTAATACCAGAAAGTCTACTTCAACAAGTTATCACTTCAACTTGTCTGTAAGTCTTGACCTCCACTGTATTCCTATCCTATCCCAAAATCTTTGACCATGTATACTGTGTGCAGGACAACAGTAAAGTGAAATTTACTCTAATACTGAACTCTGAACTGTCAAACAGTGCTTTCAATATGACACTCTTTACGATTCACTTTTTTACAGACCTAGACCAGGAAGGAAGAGAAATCACAAAAAGAGTGAGAGGACAGAAAATTCAAAATGTGAAATGAGAAATGGTTTTAAAAATGAAACAATTGGTTAGTCCTAGAACAGGGGTCCCCAACGTGGTGCCCGCGGGTGCCATGGCGCCCGCTGGGGCATCCATGTGCGTCCGCCTACTGGCCGCCGGAAAAGCAGCCGCCGAAATGTCGCAAAGAAGCGGCAATGTCAAGAAGCATTACCGCCAAAATGCCGCCGAATTTTGGCGGCGATGCCTCTTGATGACGCCGCTTCTTCACAGTGGCATTTCGGCGGCTGTTTGTCCGGCGGCCACGGTCCTTGGCGGAAAAGGTTGGGGACCACTGTCCTAGAATAATACATAAACATTCTAACCCAGGGCCTGAAAAATCCACTAGCTCTTATAACTGGGGGCACCTACACAACCAGTTTCTGAAGGTTCTATTTTTAAAGTTTCTAGCCCTTATACTTGCAACGGTAACCCTCCCAATTATAGGCAGAGGTGGTAACAGTGCCTATACTTAAGGCTGCTCAACACTTCGCCTTTGGGAACCCTGTTTAGAGTTGCTTATAACTTTACCAAACTTTAACCATTCAGGCTGAATTTTTTCATGCCAAGTATCTGCCTGGCTGACTAGTTGTTATGGTTTTCTTTCTTTCTTTCTTTTTTTTAGTTTCCGCTCAAACAATTCAGCCATTTCTCAGAACACAAGTAGGGAAAAACACATTGTTGTGCCCATGTTAAATACTTAAAAAAAAAAAAAAAAAAAGTAGTTTCATTGAGAAGCTCTAACACCTCCTTGGTTTGGAGCCACAAGCTGATGTGAAGCAAGGATGGGAGGGAAGAGATTCCTTTGTGTCACTGTATGACATGCACAATACATAAAATCTCCCACATTGTATAAAATCACACATAAAATAAACTATGTTTAAAAATAATATTAAGGTTACAAAGTCAAGCAGTTAAGAGTTAGGAAATGCAAGAATTAAGATTGTCTTAATTCTTAATTCAGTGCTCTTGTACATATGTATTGTACCATTTTTACTTAAAACTATCATTTTTTTCCAGGAGACACCTGCCTTATTCAATGCATAGGACAGACGATTCTCCTTCAATGGATAATATTCAATATTTTGGTTTTATCTTCATTGTTTAATGTGTGGCTACATGCCTTATTTACTGCACACTATTCAAACACTGCTCTGAAAACAGCATTATTAATTTCCTCATAGACTTTTCTACAGCACTCATCACTATAGTATCTATCTATATTAAAAAAACAAAAACACCAACTGGCTTCAGTTGCAGCTGCAACTGCTCAGCAATTCTGTAAATCAAACCCCAGGATCTCAAGCTGGGTATCCAGAAAATGTGGCACCACACAGGAACTTTGCAGCACAGGCAGGGACAGAATTCAGAGCGGCATTCAACCGCTTGAACCATGAAACCATCCTCTCTCTTCCTGCACATCCCTGTCTCTGTCAGTATACACCTTGCAACTTCTGCAACAAGTGAGATAGATCCTACAGACAAAAGCCTTCTCCTTCATTACACAACCTCAATTCATCCTCAGAGCAAGTCTGTCCCATATAGTGAATGAGGCAGGGGTTCTGTGGGGAAAAAATAGTATGGGATCATGTAAGTAAAGACTATATCATAATGCATACACAAAAAGGAACCAAATGAAGCTTGTATGGAAAATTTTACTTCTGGCATTTCCCCAACTCTTAAGTATTTGACTTCACAACTTTATTCATATTAAACACATTAAGAGAATGTTACAGTGTGCAAACTACTCCACCTGGGTACGCAGACAGACAGCTGCAGTACCTTGGTTCCTGTACTGCTTTGACAGTCAGGAGCAATGTGAAATTAACAAGACACTGATCAGTTTCACCATATACTTTTCAGAAGCCTTTATGCTGCTGCGGGGGTACAGTAGTGGACCTCTATTCCCATCAGAGTACCGAGGAAGATTAGAGGAAGGGAAGACAGAAAGCTTTCTTCCAAAAGCCAGCAAAGTAGGCTTCAAATTTCCAAAGACACCTTATCTTGGAAGACTATCTGTTGTATCAGTCCCTGGCTAGTTGGTGTCTTTAGAAATTTGATTTAGATTTAATTATTTGACTAGTAGCTCTCTAGCAACTTTTTCATGCCATCATCATTTAAGTCTAGAAAGTACGCAAAATTATAAAAATGATTTTGTCCTTTAAAAAAAAAGAATATAACTAAAAATCTCAAGGCAACATTATGTTTATGCAAAGTTGAGAACAAAGTCAATATTTTAAATCCCATTTATGATCCTGTGTGATACTCTGCCTGCTTTTGAACTCTATTCAATAATCATTAAATAAAGAAATTACATTTGTGGGAGTGGCTCTGGTCAATGCCACTCAATAGTCTAGCGAGTCACTGGAGGCAACTGAAAACCAAGGTGTGTGTGTGGCTCCACAGAAACAAAGGAGTCACCTATAATACTTGCAACCCACACTGAGTGTGTCACCCTCATGAAAACTGCACACAAGATATCAAGTCTCCAGCCAATGTATTTGAGACAAAAATAAATATTTAAATTTATTTTAAAAGGATTCAGATACATTTTTATAAACTGTCTTAATTCTCCTATTATAAATTATGGCAATTTTTAAATCAAGTATTGAGAGTAGAGCTCTTCTGAGAGTGCTTTCTGAGACAAACTGGATTAGAATGCAATAATCAATTCATTGACTCAGACAGGAAATTAACATAAAATTCCCCTTTGATCAAGAAGGCAATTCAAGCTAGCAAGTCAAAAACTGATATATCCAAGTCATAACTCTGAAGGTGAAATTTGGCTCTTTTCCTCCAAAGAACTGAAAAAATTGATGCATGACCCTTACAACAATTTTTGTTTTCAGCATTTGTTAAAACTACTGTCAAATACTATCAAAAGCTCTCATCCTGTATGTATGTGGGTGTAGCCCATGCAAGTATGGAGCCCCACTGACTTCAGTGTGACTTTCCCTGTGCGCATTGTTTTGTAGGACTGGAGCCAGTCATCTGTTTTCCATTTTTGCTTGCAGGACTACTTTCATAAGAGAGGAATAGAAGGAACACTAAGACACACGGGCTGGAAATAGTTTAAAAAAGAAGACAAATGGAAGATACATACATTTATGGCTAAAAGTACTAATTGTATAAAAGTTCCCTTTTAAAAAATTCAGATTTTCTGTTATTTTTTGCCCCTTCATAAAAAGTAATCCCCCTCACAAAACACAGAAGATTTGTCAATTAAATTCACTTTCTGTTTACGGCAAGCCCTTCTCAATTTGATGAGTAGGAAGACACTTTCCTTGTCATCAGATCATTTCACATCAAAAAGTCAATCTACCTATGGAAGCTAAACTAGTTTAAGTTTGCTGACATTAGGGTTTTGCACCAGTTTAAGAAGAGATTTAAAAAATGTATTAAAGCTAATGTTAAAATTATATAATTCACAAGTTGAGAAAAGAGTGTCTGTATATTTGGGTATAGTGCTTAAATTATCCACAAATACAAAGTTTGTTTTTAAAGTCATAAGATACATATAGTACATAATCAGCAGTATCCCAAATTTGGTGAGTAAATTTAAGAATACAGTTTAGATCAGAGGTGGGCGAACTACGGCCTGCGGGCCACATCCAGCCCGTGGGACCGACCTGCCCGGCCCCCGAGCACCTGGCCCGGGAGGTCGCCCCCAGCCCCTCCCCTGCTGTCCCCCCCTCCCCCGCAGCCTCAGCTCGCTCGCAATGCACTGGGCGGCGGGGCTGTGAGCTCCCGGGGCAGCGAAGCTGCAGAGCCCGACCTGACTCGGTGCTCTGAGCTGCGTGGTATGGCGGCGGCATGGCCGGCTCCAGCCGGGCGACGCGGCTATAGCGCCGCCGGCCACTGGTGCTCCAGTGCGGTAAGGGGGCACGGAGCAGGGGGGTTGGATAGAGGGCAGGGGAATTCAGGGTGGTGGTCAGGGGGCGGGGGTGTGGATAGGGGTCAGGGAGGGAACAGGGGGTTAAATGGGGGCAGGGGTCCGGGGAGGGGGGTGCAGTCAGGAAGGAGGGGGGGTTGGATGGGGCGGCAGGGGGCAGTCAGGGGACAGGGAAAAGGGGTGGTTGGATGGGGCAGGGGTCCCAGGGGGATCAGAAATGAGAGAAGGGGTTGGATGGAGCGGCGGGGGTCAGGGGCAGTCAGGGACAGTGAGCGGGGGCGTGTGGATGGGGCAGGGGTCTCGGGGGGGCCCCCCCATCAGGGAACGGGGTGTGTGTGGATGGGGCAGGAGTTCGGGGGGGCGGGAGGGGAAGAAGGAGGTGGGGGCCGGGCCACGACCCCCTCCCCTAACCGGCCCTCCATACAATTTACGAAACCCGATGCAGCCCTCAGGCCAAAAAGTTTGCCCGCCCCTGGTTTAGATATTAGCATCCAAGTATTTGAGTACATCACTCACGAAAAGTTACATAGAGTTGGTTGTGAAAAGCACATACATCAATGAGTGAAGATTGTCCCTCAGTAATTGAGAATTTAGGGTAGATTGTCCATTTAGAAAATACAATCCATGAGGGAAGTATTTCAGTTACTTTCCCCAGTTTAAACTACATCCATTTTCAACCTACTTAGTTAAGCCAGTGCAACTTTTCTAGTATAAGCGAGGCCTATGCAAACTAATCTGTTCACTATTTTCATGCACTTTCTTTTATGAAGCGAGGGCCTGATCCAGCTGCCATTAAAGGCAACAGAAGTTTTTCCATTGACATTAGTGGCAGGTAGATCAGATCCCAAGTTCCCATGAGACAAGGCCTGATTAAAGGATGGTAATGTGTGACCTAAACATTTTCTGCTGCAAAAAGACTTAATTTTGTGCACGTTAGGATCTTAACTAAGTAGCATTTTATTGATTTCTTCCCAGTAAGCATCTGATAGGAGTAATAATCAGTAATTCCTAGAAAGGTGCTAGGACTTCGTATAAAAAGAGAACATTAGTGGCTAACACATGATCTACCAGCCAATTTTTCACCAGTAAAACCAAAATGTGCTGACAACTTTGTAACTAGAATTACCACAACACGTTAACCAACCTCCCTGGTCCCACGCAATGAGCTCACAGAAGTCATGATGTGTACAGGCTGTATCCTACGTTGTTTCCATTCTTGATTTAAGATTTCTGTTCTTTCCAGTATCTTCTGACGATTAGAATTAAACATACTCTAAGAATGAAAGAGAATTGTGAATGTTGCAAGCAAATTAAGAACGGAGTCAAAATTCATTTAATAACCTCTTCAAGTACTATCAGGTCTATTTTATTTAGGGTGACCACACGTCCCGATTTTATCGGGACTGTCCCCGATATTTGCTTGTTTGTCCCGCATCCCGACCCATGTGCGGACGGGACACTGGACAAACAAGCAATTTTGCCCTCCCGGAGGAACTCTCGCTCCCCCCGCCCCGACTCCGCCCCCCTCCTTCCCCTATTGGATCCCCTCCCAAATCCCCGCCCTGGCCCCGCCTCTTCCCCAAGCACGTGGCATTCCTCCTCCCTCCCAGGCTTGCAGCTGTAATGGCGGCGCAAGCCTGGAGGGAGGGGGTGGTGGTGGTGGTGGTGGCATGGCTTCCAGTTCCTGGCGCTGGTGAGTCATCAGTATGAGCTCCAGCACCGGGCGGGCAAGGGGGGCTGGCAAGGGGGCTGCTCCCCCAGGAGGGGGGGGGGGCGCCGGACCCCGGCAGCGGCGGGGGAGAGCGGCTCGGGGCCGTGTGAGCGGGCCATATAAAGTTTATCGGCTCGAGGAGGACCCTGGCCGGCTCCTCGCCCCTGTAGGGGGATAGTGTCCCCGCCCCACGCCCAGCTTCAGCATGTGTTGCCGGCTGCCGCAGGCCAGGTAAGGAGCCGAGTCCCCCACTCCCCCTTTGTCCTGGCTCCTCAGCTAAGCCCCACCGCCCTCCCTCCTGGGGGAGCAGCCCCCTTGCCAGCCGCCTTGCCTGCCCGGTGCCAGAGCTCGTACTCACCAGCAGCTCCAGGAACTGGAAGCCACGTCACCACCCCCTCCCTCCAGGCTTGCGCCCCATTACAGTTGCAAGTCGGGGAGGGAGGGGGAATGCTGCTCAGCTGATGGGCCAGGACGAAGGGGGAACGCTGCTTCTTACCTGGCCTGCGGTGGCCGGTGGTACATGCTGGCGTGGGGCGGGGATGCTACCCCCCTACAGGGGCGAGGAGCCGGCCAGTGTCCAGCCCCAGCCGATAAACTTTACATGAGCCACTCTCCCCCGCCGCTGCCTGGTCCGGAGCCCCGCGCCTCTCCTGCTTGGCTGCGCTCCAGCGGCTCCTTCCCGGCGGGGCGCGCCGCATGTGCCCGGGGCCGCGGGGAGGGCAGCGCGCGCGGCCGCGGCCTGCTAATTTCCCCTGCCCCTGCGAAACGGTTTCCCCCCCCCCTACCATATTTCATTTCTGTGATCTGGTCACCCTAATTTTATTAACAAAGCATACATCTTTGAAAACACTAACTGCACTTAAGCAGCACCATAATACATAAAATGAACACAAATTTTACTAGAAAAATAATTTTCAGCATTTCTACCTGTTTTGAAAAGTATTTTTCCTCTTAAATATTTAAATATAGAATTATGGAACAGTTATTTTTCTTTAAAGTAGCCATGTTCACCGGCAAAAAGAGGGGTCCTGTATTTCCATGCTTAAACAATACAAATCACAGATAAACATATTTCATAGTTTCCAGGTGGATTGATTTATATATATAAAGTCACAAAAATCCTTGACATTAATGCATATGATATAAAAGGCAAACAGACTTAAGGATCCTAGTGTCACTTTTATTGTAAAGATTACAATTTTTACACATAGCCTATATTACCACCACTATGCTTCATGATCTAATGCTTCCGTTCTCAATAACTCAATTTTAAGTTACTCAGGCTTGATCTCAGCCATGATATAACTTTATATTTTTAAAGGTGAGAAAGTATAGTCAGTCATTTCTGAATTATGGGAAAGTGGAAATAAAAAGGCCAACCCATCTCTACTAGTTCCTTTAATGTAGGGGGGAAACAAACAAAAATGGGGTTAAGGGGCATGGTGGAAGAGCTGACTCAATATTGTCTGTGGAGAGGTACTGAGACTGACTGTATTATCCCTCCTTCCTCCTCCTACATGCACGCCATTTCTGAATGTTTGGAGACCTAGGGTTTCATGATGGTGCTGCAGGACAGGGAGGATATGGCCACTCTCCACAGAATCAACTCCCCTAAAAACTGCAAGGATTTTTCAAGCATAAATGAATACTGATCTTTAGCATATCCTGACTGAATTAAATGTGTAACCAAATGTATTGTTTAAATGCCTGCCTACAAATTCATAATTCTAATTAGACATTAACTATTAAGTGCCAAAAATTGTAATAGAGATGTGCAACACCTTTTATTAAAAAAAAATGAGTATTTACATCTTCTCCTTCAGAAAAATCGTATTTTCCAACAAATATATACATAAAATATATTTTATTAAGTGCAAGATTTCAATTCTAATTTATATTTCAGAAGAAAATCCATTCCAATGCCTACCATATACGATTTTCTTGAAGGAGGTACGGGTGACATACCTTAACTTCATCTGCCCGGCGGAACCTCTTGAGCTGCCTCAGTCGCATGTATTCTGATTTTACACGCTTCCGCCAACAAATTGGTCCCTTTTCAGATTTCTTTCCCGTCTGACCCATGATTATCCTGTAATCAACAATATCATGTTAAGATTCACTGACTTAGCCACTATAGATAGGATAGTGTCTTATAGATCATTTTACAGTGACTGAGCAGATAGATGGACAATGGGTTAAAGAAAAATTAGACATTTACAGAAAAAAGTTAACCTTCCAGGACTTGATCCTGTAAGGTGCTGATCAGCCTGGCCCTAATCCAGCAAAGCAGTTAAGCATGTTCTTAATTTTAAGCATGGGAGCAATTGCACTGGAAGTCAATGGGATTACTCATGTGCTTATAGTTAAGCACATGCTTAACTGCCACCCTGCTCAGCACCTTGCAGGATCAAGCCCTTACTCAGGAAGCCAATGGAAAAGTTCAGATGCTGAGAAACGCTTCACACTATGAAGTAACTAAAGTATTGGGAAGTTAAACTGTCTAGTTATAGTTTGTATTTGAGTCTCAAACTGGAAGCCACATTACCGTGAATGTCATCAGGGATATGGAAAACCAGAATAAGATATTTAAACAAGTATCAGAGGGGTAGCTGTGTTAGTCTGAATCTGTAAAAAGCAACAAAGGGTCCTGTGGCACCTTTAAGACTAACAGAAGTATTGGGAGCATAAGCTTTCGTGGGTAAGAACCTCACTTCTTCAGATGCATCTGAAAAAGTGAGGTTCTTACCCACGAAAGCTTATGCTCCCAATACTTCTGTTAGTCTTAAAGGTGCCACAGGACCCTCTGTTGAGATTTAAACAAGTTACTATTCAGCAGTACCATTGTTTTAAATGTTTTAACTATAAAAGCATTATTGTGTAAACAAGTATTATGGAGGTAAGAGTTTAAAACTGAATAAATTGACAAGATAGACCAAAAAAAATCTCCAACCATAGTAATGTAAGCTATTTACATACACTTGGTCCTAAATACAGGAAAGGACATGTATATCATTTATTTACAAGCTTTTTCACACAAATATTAACAATCAGACAATGAAAAAAAATTGAGATTCATGTGTGCTTTGTATTAAAAAAATCTGCACATTTTGCCAATATACCTACGTAATGGTCTCATAACAATGCCAAATACTTTAAATAGCTGTCACCATTTAAAGTACATTGCACTTCCTGGCTGCCAACAATGCTAGAACTCCTAAAACAAAGCCATTCCCTCAAGACTTGCCTACATTAAAGAAATGAACCACTACAGCCTACTGTATTTTATTTGAACTTTACTTTAATTTGCAACAGTGCATTATATTCACAATAATCACTCTGGCTAGCAGAGCTGAAAAAAATCCAGTGGATCGGTGAAAGTCGGAAGCTCTTATGCAAGTGTCATCAACTTCTGCAGAATCATTTCTCGCTTCTGTGGTTGTGAAGATAACCTCCTAAATGTAAACTAAAGGCCAGGTCTACACTAAACAGTTAGGCTGACCCAGCTATGTCGCTCAGAGGTGTGAAAAATCAACCAGCATTGACAACATCAGATCAACGGAAGAATTTGTTCAGCACCCTAGGTACCGCCTCTCGGGGACGTAGACTAACTACAGTGACAGGAGAGCCCGTTGCTTTAATTAGCATCTACATTGAAGTGCTACAGCGTTTCTAGTGAAGACATAGCCTGAGTAACCGATGCAGAACCGTCTTCCTTAACCTAGAGACAAATGGTTTTAGTGCCTGTGCTGTTTGTCAGAACTTTGCCACACTTCCTGAAACAGTACTGAAAACAATTTTATCCAGGTTACACTAATAAACAGTTTTCAGGAGATAAAGAACTGTTTTTAGCAACTGTTCGGTTTCCCAGTATAGACAGAACATGAAGAGTTCAGATGGACTTTAGGACAATCTTATAAGTAACAACTATAAGGCTGAAGTCTAATAAATCTTAGAATGACTTATCTCATATTTATATTTAAAGACTAATCATATATAAAGTCTCAAGAAACCTGAAATACTTGTTTACACAAGTAATCTATTACGTTAATTATGACATCTATTACTATGCAGGGTGTGGAGAAGGAAATATATTAATCTGAAATGTTGTAAGATGTATTAAACAAAAATGTATGCTTGGGTACGTTGATGGAGAAAGACCAAAAGAGAGACACTGATAACTATTTTTTTCGTGGGAGTCCAATGATCCCAGAGTGTCCAACTCTCTAAATGAGCTCTCCAGTCTAGATTGGATGCATCTATACTGACTATAATTGACTGTCAGAAGATTGAAGAATGCTACTTTCATAACATTGTGACAGTGAGTCCACCACAGCTGGGATTTCCTTTTGAAATACACTGTTTAAGTTGGGTGTACAATTCTTTGCCAACCAGTATTGTAAAGACCTCATTCTTCAACATGAATAAGACTTTATGCACCATGACAGAAATCACAACCCTCTAGGAGCGTGAGAAAAATGATCATCTGCTATGAGAATGATGTAGAATGGTGATAGCTGACCATGTTTACAAATCTTGTCTTTGAAAGGCATGCTCTGCCTGAGTTTTGAGTCCAATGTGGCTCCTATAAACAGAAACTATTGCCTGGATGTTACAACGTCTTTTCTCAATTTATTCTGACATTATTTATGTGTCATAGTCTCTCAAAGAGAGAGCATATCTGGGATACAGCTGTCTTTTCTGGATAGAGTTTTTAAATCACTAAATTGTCTAAATTAGGCAAGACAAAAATCCCTTGCCTCCTTCAATGTGCCACAACTAACGGAAGGCATTTCACAAAAATTTTTGGGGTGGTAGAAAGACCAAAAAGGAGGACTTTATATTAGACGCGATTTCCTTACACTACAAAATGTGATGGGATGATCTTACAGAGATATAGAAATAATATCTTATGGACACCATATGGAATCAAAAACTATTTATAAACGAATTCAGCTTCCTGATGTCCAATAGGGACCTCCATCTTTTTTTAGAATTAGAAAATACCTTGAATAAAAACTTTTCCCCCTGAAACTGCTCAGCACTTCCTTTGTAGCATACCTGCTTGTAAAAAGAGAGGGAACTCTAATTTCAACATGATCTCATGAAAAGGGGGAGGAGGGATTCAGAACGGTCACAAACTGAAGTGCATTATCTATTGTGTACCCTCTCTAAAAATCATCCGCCCAAAGTTATTGATTGCTGGTTGCCATAAAAATGGTACAGGCAATCTTCAGTTGGGGTAGGAAAAGCTAAGGTGGAAACTGTTAAACACCTTTGTCCTCATGTCAAATCTGAAGTTATATTTGTGGTTTATTGGCTTCCACCAATAAAGAGTTTGGGGCTGGATGTGTACAGAACATAGAAAAGCCTTTTTGAAGGACAAGATAAAGTTTTTCTTTCTTTCGACATAGCTTGTGCTGAGGCAGGTGAAGACCAGATGGACTTTCTCATTTGGCAAAAATCAGAGAGGAAGTATTCTGTTTCTAGAGAATGAACCTAGGAGGTCATATATGCGGTGAGAAGTCTCCTCAATAGACAAAGGAAATCCCTAGAGTCACTGCCATCCTGTCAATTAGCTTGTGAAAGAGAACTGCATCCTCTGAGGAGAAAAAGAAGTAGTAATCCCCCCACAGTAACATCTGAGTGTCTCTAATTCTCCAATTCATTATCTGTTTCATAACTTTGTTCAGCTATCGTCAGTTCTTCTTTCTTTAAAAGACCATCCAGTAAGACAGTAGGCACTGTTTTTTTTTTTTTAACCTATAGACTAATCCAGAAACTGGATGGGATCCTTGCAGTCTCTCTCAAATCCTAGGTGGGAAAGTTTCTTTATATAAAAAGGATGCTCAAGCTCTCTATGTTGCCCAGGGAAGGGCCAGTATGGCCATCTCACCCATGGATGAACTTGCCACTCCAGCCAGAAGTCCATATTTGGATCCATGCAATAGAATTTAACATAAGAATCCTCCATACACTTCTTTGGAAGTGTATTTCTCCTTATGACATGGGATTAGTTCAGATTCAAAGTCCAGTTGCAGATTCAAACTTGTTTACGATCCCAACTGTAAAGGCGTATCAGTGATCTCACCTGCAGGACAGAAAATGGTGAAAGTACTTATTCAGAAATCCTGAAAGGGTCTTGGGTGGAGGAAGAGGTAGAGAAATTCATGTGTCTTCTACTCTTCTTTTTGTCAGTGGTGGAGTATCAAACATACGTGACCGGAGTCATCGTTACTCTGAATAAGTGGTTATCCGATGCTGCCAGACCTGAGACATGAAGATGCAGATCCATGTGGTAGATTTTGCAATCCCTGTAACAGACTGTTGGCAAGCCAGTTTGGAACCAGTACTCAGCTCCCTCTTTCTGTATCTGAGAATCTGTCTCCTTATGCTTAGTCTTCTGTTCGGGAGTTCTAGAATCCAAATGGTCAGACCTGAAAGTACACAGAACATCTCTTGGTGTTTGTAACAGAGTCCTTTCTCCTCACTGGTTTCTTAGCCGCACTGGCACACACGGTTCTGAAGAACTTCTCTCTCATGGGCTGGCTCTGGATACAGAGACCGACAGTAGTGAGGAGTCTTCTGCTTTTAGGTTTTGGATCTGGTAATGTTGGATCCTGTCTCATAACTTTTGTAGAGCATGGAACTGAAGCTGCAGAAATTTTTGCTGCTCCTTGGCTCCTGAGGTATTAGGGACTGAAGCCAGTTTGTGAAAGCTCTTAGATCCTAGTGAAGTATCAGTTCTGGCAGCTGCCAATGCCTCCTGCACTACTATAGCCTGCAGTTTCTTCTGTCACAGCATCCTTGCTTAGAATAAAAGCAGAGTATCTTGAACACCCTGACAGAGACTATCATGATCCTAGATACACCAGGCAGCTAGTTTACATACTGGATGTCAAAAACACTAATGGACACTACATCTGTTAAATCCCAATCTCTTAATATTCAGATCTGTTATCTCAAAACTGAAGGATCGAATCTAACACTTCATTAAATATATATGTAAATGTAAAAAAATTAACACTACTTAAAAATAACTACATACACAAACTATCCTAAAAGCCTATGCTAAAACTTCAGAAGGCACTGAAATAAGAGGAGGGCCTGAAAGTTTGTTCCTGAACTGACAGCCGGTTGAGATAGGAAGGAACTGAAGCAGCCGGAGTACCTTGCCCCTTTTATAACCTTGCCCTAATAATGTTCAGGAATGGTGAGAGAAGTGGGGGAGGGTAAACACTCCAATGGGCACTGCTAGTTAGAGTTCCACTGTGTAAGCTGCATCTGGTCAATGCATCCTGTTAATGGAAATATACAGGGGACATGCAAAGAACAACTGGATTTGCACCAACGACTACAAAATTGAAAAGCTAATGCATTAAAGGGACAAGTTGTCACAACTACTCAATTTTAAATATAAATTAGAAATCACTTCAGGGCCTGACTACAGAAATTGCAGTGGTTTAATTAAAGGCAAGAGAGTAAACAGACTTGAACTTCTACAACTTTGCATGTGTACACTTACTTTGGTTTAAACCTGGCTTATAAGAGTATACACACACAAAGTTGTAGAAGTTTACTTAAGGTGTGGCATTAAAAAGATTTTAGCTATACTGATTCAACCCTTGCAACCACCGGCCAATTCCTGTGGTTTTACAATCATTTTTGTTTTCCTATCTTTCTCACTTCTGTTCCTGTGTGAAAAACCTACACAGACAGGAAACTAATTAAGGGCCCAATCCTGGAAACATACAAGTAGCTTTACTCAGACAGTAAAATTACATTTGTAAAATGTGCCCAGGACTGGGCCTCGAGTGACTATATAGGAAGACAATGAAAGTGATTTGTAGATTGTTATCAAATACACAAGTAAAAACAATGAACAAAAAAATTCTCATTCACTTATAGTAATTTTATTTTTAATTACAATCAGTAAAAACATTCAAATAGAAGTGATTTTTAAGTTGAACGCATCTTTTTAATATTGTCTGTCACCTTCTATTAATTTTAAAATGGCAAGTGTTAAACATGTGACTTGCGTACTTTTGTTTCAAACCTTGCCCTAATTTGTCACAATTTTTGCTCAATGTTTCATAATGTAGTTACGATAACTTCCCTACACTCTAAAATGAGCTAGAGACTAATTACTATTAATTTTAAGCAGGGCTCTATTTACTTACAGCAGCCAACGATGTAAATTAGAACTAAATTTCTTAGCCAATTAATACATCTGTTACGAGTCGCATGCTGACATGTGATACATGTTCCAGTTACAATGAATGCAGAAAATCAGTTCAATTTCATACCATTTTGCTGCTGAAAGCAAAAAAAAAAAAAAAAAAAAAAAAAAAAAAAACAGCCTTGTTTAAAACTCCTCTCCTATTTTTCTCAGCCACTGTGGAAGCACCCATCAAGGACGCACAAGCATATGGGAAACTATCACGGATAAACCGGTTGGAGAGATTGCTTGATTTAAAGAAGACTGAGTATTTCTTGGATACCAATACAATTAAAGGTGATCTATAAAAACGCTCCTAAAGTGGCAAAAAGTGGTGCTGGGAATCTTCCCATCAGAATAACTAATAAAGAGAAATTAAACCCTTGCCTGAGAGTACAAAATGGGCCATTGTTGCAATGTTTTAAGACGTAAATATTAGACACTTATATGAACATTACTACATTTTCAGTTATGTAAATATCATGCATGCAACAAAACATACTAATACACAATACACTACTCTTAATCCACACTTCTAATTCATTGTACAGAAAAGGTTGTCCATAGCATGTCACAAAATTTCTTAAACAGCACTGTGTAGTAATAGCTTTATTATTCTAACCAATATTTTTAATTCTTTAACTCTCAGGGTATGTCTACACTACCCACTGGATCGTCGGGCACTGATAAATCCAGCGGGGGTCGATTTATCATTTCTAGTCTAGACACAATAAATCGATCCCAGAGCGTTCTCCCGTCGACTCCTGTACTCCACCGCCGTGAGAGTCGTAGGCGGAATTGACGGGGGAGCAGCAGCAGTCGACTCACTGCAGTGAAGACACCACAGTAAGTCGATCTAAGGACGTCGACTTCAGCTACATTATTCATGTAGTCGAAGTTGCATAACTTAGATCGATGACCCCCTCCCCGCCACTGTAGACCAGGCCTCAGTTTTCCAAAGAGAAGTTGTAAATGAGAACTGCTGTAGCCTGAAACATTTACAGAACATTTTGTCTTTTCAGTAGATGTTATCTTGTCTTCCCTGCATTTTCCCATTTAAAAAAAAAAAAAAATCCTTGTTTTGAACCAAGTTCAGGCTTTAAAATATTTGTACATAGTTCTTATTCATAGCTATACACTGTTTTCACTGAAATATGGAGGGCAGAATTTGGTCCTTTGGATTTTCACTTGAAAAACTATAAACTTAAGTTTTTGATAAGCATAAAGAAAAGTTAATACCATGCTTCCCGAAACTCCTGTGTTAAAAAATAGACTCAGTAAGAGTACCAACATTTATTCTTTAGATAAGAGAAGAAAAACTTTCAAAAAAGTCAGTCTTCCAATAAAAATAACCTTAAAGTATCTTCCCTTTCTTTTACATTTTATATTTTGCAACGATATTTATACTTTACAAAGACTGTAGTTTACAATTTCTAAAATAGACTATTTTGTTGCTGTATACTACTTAAAATCTAATCATCACCAAGAACAGTTGGCCAACGATGGCTAACTAGTATTTTTATAAGTCAAACCCTATTTAAAAATATCTTCCACAAACAGTTGCTGAGTTTTCAGCATAACTATTTTTACTTTGCACACTGAATTTAAAAGGGGGGGGGAGGGGACCACACACACACTCTCAGGTCCAATGACTAGTCCTCTGTGGATACATACATAGTCATTGGGCCAGAGAGAGAGAGAGAGAGCGCGAGCATGACTTCAGTACAGAGGCTATGGCACCGCCCCCCTCCCCACCGCGCGCACACACACACACACACACACACACACGGTCCAGTCCTACTGCTCCAATCACTAATTATTTATCTACACTGGAATAGCTTCAACAAGAGAATGAGGGAACCATACATCAGGATCTCTCATAGCTCAGTGGTTAGAGCACTCTACTGAGAGGTGGGCGAGCCCTGTTCAAATTCTCTCCCAGCACTGGCAGAGGGTAGGGAATTGAACCTGGGTCTCCCACACGCCAGGTTAGTGCTTTAACCACTGGGCTAAAAGTTATAAGATGGGCACCACCACCCCACTTCCTGCACTCCTCCCCCACAAATTCAGAATAGGGCCTGATCTACTCAGCAGCCTCTGATCACACCTACAGCGCTGGGCTCTGCATGACAACCAAATGCCTATCTTCTGGTTTGTGCATCACTCTGGAGCTTAGGAAGGAGACAGGCATCTGGGCCTCAACAGCTACAGTTCTATTGGTATAGCAAAACCTTATTTGTATTATTTAAAAACTTGATTTTTTTATTTTAAAGAAAAACAAAATTGCAGCTTTCTTTCAGCCTTATCTGCATGTTATAGTGCACCCCATTTCCACAGGGGAAAAAAGCCTCTCCAATCTGTATATTTCAGACACCAAACCAGACTGCCTCCTAAAATCCCTAGACCTGATATATAAAACACAGAAGATGAATATACTTTATACTTATATTTTTCATCATTAACACAGTCACATCACAGCAAATTCAATCCTTGTTGACTTAGACACATAAAAAAAAAGGTGGGAATAAATATGTAATAATTTTTCACTAGTCCATACTATGTAAGATAACAAGAACAATTTTCTATAAAGGGCCTTGGTTTACAATAAAGTTTTTAAAAAAATCTTTCACCATCAAATTAAAATCTACCCACAAACCTGATGATTTCAAAAATACTATAATATTGTAGGTACTAAAAATCTGGAACATTTACAAAATTCAGATTTACAATTATAAGCTCTTGCCTCCAACACTGCCTGTAAAGTAACCAATTTTTCTCAAGTATCAGGAGGTAGCCGTCTTAGTCTGTATCCACAAAAATAACAAAGAGTCCGATGGCACCTTAAAGACTAACAGATTTATTTGGGCATAAGCTTTCGTGGGTAAAAAACATCTGAAAAAGTGAGCGTTTTTTACCCACGAAAGCTTATGCCCAAATAAATCTGTTAGTCTTTAAGATGCCACCGAACTCCTTGTTGCAATTTTTCTCATGATCATAGCTTGACAACTCCACTTGAGAATGTTTCTTACTTGTAGTTATCAATAGCCTCATCCCTCCCAGTCACATTCTCCCTACCCCTAAAGTCCCCTACTCCAAGTGGACCACTCTTCACTGAAGCCAGGGAACAACTACTGACAGTTTACAGTTTAATAGTGGATAATAATGCTCTGATGAGACACCTGCAATAACGTTGGTGGAAGCATGACAGGGACTCTCAGCCAGAGAGCTAAGGAAGCTCAACAGTCACGTGAGCTGTCACCTTTGACACTGTACACCTTAAATCATCAGCCAAAGTCTGGACATAAGGACATATTTTAAACAGACCAATGGCGAGTAGCTTGGATGCAGCTGGTGCTAAGTGAGTGAAGGACACTAATTGGGTGCGCTAGTGCACAACACACAAGCCCTCACTGTTTGGAAACTGCTCAATGTCGAATTTCTGAGGCCTCAACTCTCTTCCTGCCTGTCCACCCCAAATCCTAAACGCACACAGAGTATTAGCAGTGAATAGGATAAATCTTCTTGGCTGCAGACCTCTTGGATAAAAATTTGTCAAAGGTTGACTACAAACTGAAAAATGCAGTTCACTGAACCCCAAATAATAGGCCCTGATTCTGTGCAAGATCATGGAACCACAAAGTCTGAGAGTTAGGATTTCTATAGGGTAAAAGTCTGACGAGTTGTTATTAGATTATTTATAAAGGACCAATTACAAGACTATGTACACTAAAATTGAGTGACTGGAAAAGATTCTGATAAGATGTCTTGGCCTCACTCAGAATAAATATATTCATATCATAATAGAAGATTAACCACTGGAGTACTTCTAGATAAGGCTCACAGAAGTCATGGATTCCGTGACTTTCTGATCTCTCCGTGACTTTTGCAGTGGCCAGTGTGCCTGGCCCAGGGCTGCTGTGCAGCTTGGGCAGCCCCTGGTACAGGTGCACCTGCTGCTGCTGGGGCAGTCTCAGACTCCTCCCCCCAATTGCCCAAGCAGCAGGAGTTTGGGTGTGGATGGGGCTCAGGGTTAGGGGCAGTGCTTACCTGGGAGTGGGGGAGCTCCCCAGAAGAATGACAGAAACTCCTCTCCTTCAGCTCCTAGCTTCCCGTGTTGCCTTTGCCTACAGGCACTGCCCTCACAGCTCCCATTGGCCGCAGTTCCCAGCCAATGAGAGCTGCAGAACCGGGGCTTGGGGCGGAGTGGAGGCAGCACATGGAGCTGGGGTCGCTGCTTCCCAGGAGCCAGGTAGGGAGCCTGTCCCAACCTCACCCTTACCCCGGGCCATGACTCCCCGCCAGGAGCACCCACGGCAGGCCCCACCAGGCTGCGCCCTCCTCCCCAGCACTCGCACCCCTCCCACCCCCAGCACCCGTGGAACCCCCTCCCCCATACAGGCTGCCCCCCAAGTTTTAGTCAAGGGTATATAGTAAAAGTCATGGACAGACATGGGCCGTGAATTTTTGTTTACTTCCCATGACCTGTCCATGACTTACCAAATATACCAGTGATTAAAAAGTAGCCTTACTTTTAGATGCTTACAGAATTCATCATCACAAAATGCACTCAAATTAAAGTAACGTCTATTCAACTTTACTATTTAAAGCTTAAATTAATTTTTAGCACAATCCAGATAGATACTTTTAGATGGACACTGATGGACTCTTGAAAACTTCCTTTTGGAGTAATTTTGGAGGGATTCTCACGAAATTTTTTGGTGGCCTCAGAATGCCATTCACAATTTTTCCTAAAATACTCAATTAACTTTAGGAAAAACAAATAAATATACATATATACATGTCCAAATCATTGTAATTTATTTATGCAGGGTTTCTTCACAGACTCCGTAATAAAAATAATTACAGTTTTCTCTGTTCTTTACTGGACCTAAACAGAACAGAATCAAATAAGGTGCTTTGCATGTTCCTGTCCCTTTTTGTTATTGCTTCTTTTGCTTTTTGCTTTTTTTTTTTGGTTGCTTATTTTTTTTAAGACTTGCTAGTAGTAAGTCTCTTTCTGTGAAAAGTGATATTTGTATTTTATTAATATCACTTTTCATAGCAGACTTGCTAGCAAGCAGGGAGGAAGTGAAAAGTGATATTAAACATACAAATATCACTTTTCACAACAGACTTACTCAACTCTGGCAATCTGGGGGACAAATTAAGCCATGGATGCGGAGGCGGGTAGGGAGGTAGCTTGGGGCCAGAGGTGATGGGGGGGGAGGAGGGGAAGAGGGTGAGTCCAGGGACCGGAGCCCTGCAGCTGGGGCCAGAGGATGCAGTGGGGGCCGGGGCGATGTGTGTGTGGTGGTGGGGGGGGGGGGGGGGGAAGGGGCAGGACTGAATTGCATAGCCCCACGGGTGGAACCCGAAACTCTGCAGCTGGGGGTCAAAGTACACTGCTGCATGGCTGGAGCTCGGGGCCAGGAGGCAGCAGGTGGAGAGGGAAGAGCTTGGGGCCAGAGCCGGGCTCAGCCTGTGGCCAGGGAATGGAGCCCACTGCCACACGGCTGGAGCCTGCCTGCTCCTCCAGCGTTTGTGGCTCCAGAGGACAATAGGGCCCAACCCCTACTGGCAGCTACCTATGGCCTAGATTTAGACCTATATTGCAGTTACCTTGCATCAGTCCGCTTGGACAAAGGGATCTTCAACCTGGCACACCTGGGCAGCAGAGGATAAAAAAAAAAAAAAAAAAAACACACACACACAAACCCAGACTAAGCTAAATGGATATAAGCAACTAAAACAGATTTAAGAGTGCCAACACAGGGGAGATACACTGATTCAGCTAAATACATTTCAAAACAGATTTAGTTAAATTGGTAAAATGTGTGTGCGCAGATCAGAAGGCATAGAGGGAATTTACTTCTGCAGGGCCCAAGCTGTAAAGCCACCTTCTCTTCAAAACAAAGTTGGTTTTATTTATTTATTTTAAGAAATCACAGAAGATATGCAAGTTGCAGCTGACAATGAATATGTACATGCAGTCTCATCTTTACATACCCTAGGCTATGTTCTCAGGACAGCTATTTATATACTGTGAGTAACCCAAGGGCTGTCTTCTGAGCTAGTTACACCTTTACCCTTTTCTAAAAAAAAAAAAAAAAAAGTAAGCAGTTAAAAATATACCATGATTTGACTACATTCAGTATTGAATAGTCTTAGAAAGACATCCTAGAACAAAAGACAAAATATTTTAAATATTTTTCTATTTCACACTAATGATTTATGACAAATTAACTTCAAGTTCATTTCAGAACAAGATTCATAGACTCATAAGGAAGCCAGGTCTGTCTTGTAAAAAGAGGCTGCAAGAGCTAGTTTAGAGGCACTCCCCAGAAGAATCTAGATCCTTTGGCTTGCAGCAAGGAAAAAGATAGTGGAGGAAATTCATCCCTGTGTTGGCACTGAGCCAGGTACAGAGATGGAAGGGGAGTTTGTCTGCTCCTCCCAAATGCTGAGTTTACCAATGGGTAGTTCAACCCACAGTGTAGGTGAAAGCAGCTCTGAAGGCTTACTTTACTGCAATGGGCCCTTTGGACTGTTGTACTATCAGGAAATAAAAGGAGTGTAGGAACACACCAACCACATCCTTTCACCCCTTGAATTCCCTAGAGGGCAGGGACATAAAAATGGTAAAGCCAGATCTGTTCCTGCTAAGGAAACAGACAGCTATTTTGTGGCCAGTTTATGCCAGCGTCTCCCTCTGCCAAAACACAATCTCTTTTATTGGAGGGTGAGGGAGAAGAAAAGATTAAGTACACAGGACCAACATATATGCTGTACGCAAGCCTGTATGTTATCGGGAAGGAGAAAACTGACATTCCCAGGTACTATCCAAGTTAGATAAGATAATTGCAGCTCGTAAAATCAAAAACTCTCCCCCTTAATTGGAAAGGGCAAAAACCAAGTTAACGGTATGTCTTGTTAGTTTGAGCATTTAAAGGATATTTATCCAAGGCCATAATTTATAGCTATAACAACATCCTTTCGAGTAGCACCACCTCTCTGAGGTGTTTGCCTCTGCCCCCACTTCCAAGTGCAGCCAAGCAACAACTGTGGCTAGCATTTTTTCTATTTGGTCATTTAGTCCTGCTCTGAGTAAACAACATGGAGGTAAAAACACTTACTTCTCTACACTAGTGGCCCTGTAAAAGTGCAATGGTAGAAGATTTTGCAATAAAAGAGGCTAGTGTAGATAATGTCAAGTTCAACTTTGTCTCACACTACCACATTACTTTAGTAATTTCCAATACATCTCTTTTGTGAGACCATCACTTCACCATCATTAAAATTTTAGATGGAACTGTATTCACAACAGGAAACTGAAAATCGATTGAAGTGTGGTTACACCCATCCTCCTTCATAAACACAATGCAAAAATAATAGTGTCCATGGTGAACTCCCAATTAGTTTGTAGTATGGTTGTGATGTTGTACCCCATAAGGCTTCATGGGAATATGCTTATGAATGTATATTTAATATAACTGGAATATGTTTTATGCTACATATGCCATGTAACATATCTATGTAAAGGTTATGATCTACTGAATACATTCCTCCTATTTGTATGTATCATTTTTGTACTTGAAGTTAGGAATATTGGCTGTATACTTGCTTGATTTCTATTGAGAAAGACATGTGCAAATTAAATGCCCAATCAAGAACCACTTAAGCCAACAATGAACTCGAAGACGCCAATCCACATTGGAGCTTTCCCAGGAATGTGGCTTTGCTGGTAAGAAACTCAGTCATGCATGGACATGTGACTTGCCCATGTGACTCCAAAACTCCATCTTGGAGCTGGACTTTGCATAGGAGAGAGTCCCTCCTCCCCCAAGGGAAAGTCTATTTAAGCCTGTGGGAGACCCCTCCATTTTTGTCTTCAGCTCTCAACCCCCAAGGATACCTGAAAGAAACTGGAACAAAGGACAGTAACTACAGGTGGTATGAGTGATTGCTGGACCTAGACTAGAAGGAGTCTAGTCTGTAAAAGGAAGCTTGCTGGAACTGGTGAGGTTTTATCTGTATTCAGTTTTCTTGGACAGACTTGTGTGTTCTATTTTATTTTACTTGGTAATTCACTTTGTTCTGTCTGTTACTACTTGGAACCTCTTAAATCCTACTCTCTGTATTTAATAAAATCACTTTTTACTTATTAATTAACCTAGAGTATGTATTAATACGGGGGAGGGGGAAGCACACCTGTGCATCTCTCTAACAGTGTTATAGAGGGCGAACAATTTAGGGGTATAAGCTTTATACAGGGTAAAACGGATTTATTTGGGGTTTCGACCCCATTGGGAGTTGGGCATCTGAGTGTTAAAGACAGGAACACTTCTGTAAGTTGCTTTCAGTTAAGTCTGCAGCTTTGGGGCACGTGGTTCAGACCCTGTGTCTGTGTTGGAGCAGACTGGCGTGTCTGGCTCAGCAAGCAAGGGGGCTGGAGTCCCAGGCTGGCAGGGAAAGCAGGGGCAGAAGTAGTCTTGGCACATCAGTTGGCAGTTCCCAAGGGGGTTTCTGTGATCCAACCCGTCACAATGGTCTTTTCTTTGTTTATGGCCCTTGCCTCTACTTCAAATATTTGGCAAGTTGCTCTAACAATATATGCAGCAGAGCACTGCACAGATGCTGAGATGTCACATAGATGTTATGCTGAGACATTCCCACAAGTAACGAAAAACTTCCCCCAGCTGCATCCTCCAAGAATTCAGATACTGGCAGAAAGGGGCGGAAGACTTGGAGCAGAAATCCCAACTACTACTTGGATAGGAGAGAGAATTCATTGGACTGCTCTATTTTATGCCAAAGCCTTGGTATGTCTTCCTGGCCCCAAAACCCTTTCAATTTTTATTTCCCTTCATCTTTTAATCTCTGCTGTGATTGTTCAAAGACATTACACCTCTGACATTCTTAATATCAGAAGTAGGTTTCTTTCCCTTGGAATATGCAAATAATATGTAAGTAACTTGTCACACTCTAAATTTATTTTCTTAATTTAAAGGCAGATTTAAGACTCATACAATACAATATTAAATACCCCTAAACAGGATAAGAAGTTGTAAGTATAGAACAGCACTTACACTGTCACTGTAGAGTCCTCTCTCTGTTCCTCAAGCTTGGGAAATGTGTAATCTCCTCACTGGTTTCTCAAAGTCTTTTCTGTTACCACAAGCAAGTTAGAGAAAAAGAGACTTCTTGGTTCCTCCATTCCTTTTCAAATGCTTATTAGGAGGGTCTAGTCACTATGGTAGACTCAGTCCATTTTTGCCTCTTACCCCTTTCTCTGGGTGATTTTCTTTACCCAGTGTTTCAGCCGTAAACAAATTCATTGTCTTACAGAGGTAGCATTTTGTGCATTAGTAACCCCTCTTACCAAGATTTCTACCTTTTAATCAAATCTAAGTTATTGATAGGTATCACATTTTCTGTTACAGCTATATTTACACTAGCCTCAGATCCTCCATCACTGCAAATAGTAACAGTGGTAGTAACCAGAAGAGCACTAATTAAGGTAGAGCACCAGTCTTAAACCTGCTCAGAGCAAAATTAGATGACAGAGGTAAAAATGCTGACAGATGCCTCAATCCAACCTACACTAGTCTTCCCACCATTGCTACCAGGAGTAGTGCAATGAGGAGATATTTCTAGCCCACTACAAAAAGGCACTAGTTTGGACAAGGCTTTAGTAAATCTATGTAGTTTCCAAGTTCAGTTTCCAGTTAGTATCAGGAAGTGGCAAACGCTGGAAAAACACTTTGAATGTGCTCATGTAGACAAGTCGAAAAGATAGTGATGGATGTTAGACTGGTTTAGTTAAACCTCTGAAAGTAAGTTTAATTAAACATGTTATAAAGATGGCTCTGTTCACTGAATCTTTGTCTATGCTACTAATCCAACTAGTTTCAATTTTGTTGGAAATTACCATCATACAGGCAAGGCCATGGGGCTTGCATCAAACTACTAAATGACAGAACCAGTTGCAATCACATTTGGATGACTTTGCTTTCCAGGGCGGGTCTGCACTGGGGCTGGCCGGGAGGGGTGCATCTCCACACCAGGGCAAGTCCACGCTGGGGGAGAGGAATCTCTCACTGCCACAGCCCTGAGCCCCTGCACAGGGCTTAACAGGCAGCTGTGCAGCTTAGAGGGAACTTAACTTGTGGTTGCATAGATGATCTTCCAAATGTGAACCAATGAAATGCTGCTTCTGAGCCTGTGGACAAATTCAAGTGCATCCACTGATGCTCAGAGCTTTCCCTAGAAACAGGGGAGTGAATATGCCTCCCCAACCACAATGATCCATTTTACAGCTATTATTCGGAACACTGACAGAAAATTACAAAATTCATGCAAATCTGCTTTCTCTGTTGCTTAGAAAAGCTGAATACACATGGGATAAGAGCACTGGGGGAAAAACAAAACAGTTGGGAGGAGGAAAGTAGAGGCCCCTCTTTCCAGCAGCTAGCTAGCTAGCTCACACACACATACACAGTAGAGAGAATCACAGGGGTGAGGAAAGAAGAAACAACCCTTTCTCCTTCACAACAACCAGAAGGGGATTTAAAGGTGACCTGCAAAGGAAAAAGAAAAATACCACCACCGGGCTTATGCCCTTTTTTCCAAAAAAATATTCTTTTTAAATTTACATTAAGAAGTTGGGTCTTGGCTAAGTTGGAAAACTAGTGAAATAACTTCAAACACCGTTTAACTTCATTGATTTAACACCTGGGATACAGACAAAGATTCAATGCTTTTTCCCCTTAAATTAAGGTGTTAGAGCCTACAATAAACATCCTTGAGACCTACCAGACGTATTCCAGCAAAATCAAGGAGGACAGACTTGACATTCCTAGTATTTGTAAAGCAAAAACAAAGTATTTATCCAGCTCTGCCTGACATCATAAAGGAGCAAAAACAAACAACCCACAAGCCCAATCTTAATAAAAATCCTTTATAGCCTTCTCTAAAGTTTCAGGCACTCTCTTACTACAAAAGGTGTATACAAGATTGAGCCCCTGAACAAGATCCAGGAAAAGAATCCTGGTAAGAATCCAAACACCTTCCAGATTCCAGCAGTTGTAGAGAAGAGAAGGAGCGTGCACAGTCACTGGATTTGCTGCTTTTTCATATCAGGCGTTGATTTAGTTCTCTAATTAAGTGTCCTCTAATGACTTCCCCTTATAGTTTCCTAAATTCTTGAGAAAAAAGCTTTTCAGTAGTTCCATCTGACAGTGAGAAATTTCAAGAGATATTATTAGCCCTCGCCCCAAGATATGCCCTTCAAATTATACAGCCTTAAAGACAAACGACAAAATCTAACCCCTTAAAAATAAAAAAATCTTGCTTCAGAATATTTACCCAGAAACCTCTTACAAACACATTTCTTCACTAGAATGCTGCAGCATATCATAACCTGTTTTCACAGCAAGGCTGACCAAGTTCTACAGTGAAGAACTGTAAGCTGTCTGCAAAATCTCCTGTGTAATATTGAAAGACCTTTCTCTATAAAACTAAGGCTACTGGATTTTCTGAAATCCAAATACACAAGGAGTTTACTTATTGAACACCTCTGAGTAAATCTTAACGAAATTCCTTCATCTTCTGTGTTTTACTGCTTTTCTCCAGAATTAATAAGAATAAAACTTTGCAACCAAAAATACTGTTTTGTGATAAAATGCTTCATTTAAGACTATTAAGTGCTGCTATATTTCAAAAAAGTAATGAATGACTGGGCAGTTAATATTAATCACAAGCCAATATGGACACTTGAGCCTACCACTGAAATGCGACTTCAGTTCAGCATGGAGTCAGCAAATATATCTTACAGGAGACAACACAAATCTTGAGCATAAAGATGTTCAATGCTACAGAAAATTAGGAAACCTGGATTATTGTCAAGATATATAGCCAGGGCATTTTGCGCATTTTAGCCAACTGGATATATGCATCTGATATATATTCATGTGATTAAGAGGTCATTCAGATGGAAAAGTGGAGATTCAAAAATTTAAAAGAAAGGTTTTATCAAAGTTTGAATTAGCAGCCCAAAAATTCAAATATAACTACTACCAAAAATTACTATTCACTTTCCTCTTGATCTGCAGCTTCTCCCCCTCACCCCCAAAAGACATAGTTTTGTTAATTTCAACTTTCCAAGAAGACTGAGGACAATTTTTTTTAGTCAAGTCTGCAGAAAATATAAACAAGGAGCTTTAGTCAACACAATACCTGATACACGTAAGATAGAGTTAAAGAAATTTTACTAAACAAACAATGGCGCTTGCTTTAACCAAACTTTTGCAGAAGTTTTTTTGAATTTAAGTCCCTTAATTCCTCAAATCCAGTAGTACTGAAGCGCATATACACCTCTACTCCGATATAACACTGTCCTCAGGAGCCAAAAAAAAAAAAAAAATCTTACTGCGTTATAGGTGAAACCGCGTTATATCAAACTTGCTTTGATCCGCCGGAGTGCGCAGTCCCGCCCCCGCCACGCTGCTTTACCGTGTTATATCCAAATTCGTGTTATATCGGGTTGCGTTATGACAGGGTAGAGGTGTACTTTGATACAAAAGCCCACTTCCGGGCATGAACAGTTGGAGTATATTTTGAGGATACTTTACACCTAAAACAGTGCATTTGAAGAACTGTTTAAACTACAACTGACCAATTTAATTAATCTGAATTTGACAAACTCTAGTTCTATATAGGGGTGGAAAATCAGATTAAGTTAATGACATATGGCTTAGATTTCACTTAAAAGTAACCACCCAATGTAGTAATAGCTAGTATTTTCTGATATATAAAGCATGAAAAGGTTTTGTTTTTTTCTGCTTGTTTTTCAAATTAAAAATTTAAGTTTTGCCTAGGCTGGAAGATTCTATCATTTGAGAACTAATTAAACTGACACACAAGAACCCAGAAAGTGAAAGCTGAGCAACTGAACGTAAGGAATTTTCAGTGAGAATGTTTAAAGCTTTTAAACATCTAACAACTCCCTTGATTAAGGATGTCTTGATAAACAGATTAAGGATATCTTGATTTCAGATTAAGGAGGTCTTAAACATCTCCATCCCCCTTCAGTTAAACTGTAAGAGCTCACACTAAATACCCCTTATGCCTCCCACAAATCATTCAGCAAAATAATAAAAACACCAGATTTGACCTGAGATTTCTAAAGTAAAAAACCCCAAAAATGTGTTTTCTTAAAAAAGAAAAAGAAAACCACCACCGTACACCTTTCAGGCCTTTTTTTGTACTTCATAAGGAAGTAAAAATGGACACGAACCCAGTTTTGTTGAAGTCTTTTGTAGGTCTTTAAATATCCAAATATCTAAAAGGACAACTACTTTTCATATATAATTTTAAAATATGCCTCCAAACCAGGGATGGGCAAACTTTTTGGCCCAAGGGCCACATCTGGGAATAGAAATTGTATGTTGGGCCATGAATACTCACAAAATTGACGTTGGGGTGTGGGAGGGGGTGCAGGCTCCGGGGTGAGGCCAGAAATGAGGAGTTCAGGGTGCGGTAGGGGGCTCTGGGCTGGGATAGGGGAAGATGAGTGTTCTGGCTGGGGGTGAGGACTCTGGAGATGAGGGGTTTGGAGTGTAGGAGGGTGGTCCGGGCTGGGACCGAGGGGTCCGGATGGGGATCAGGGCTGGGGCAAGGGGGGAGGCTCAGGGGTGCAGGCTCGAGGCAGCGCTTACCTTTAGCGGCTCCCGGAAGCAGCGGCATGTCCCTTCTCCAGCTCCTACAGTCCTCAGGCACCGCCCCTGCAGCTCCCATTGGCCGCGGTTCCTGGCCAATGGGAGCTGCGGGGGCAGCGCTTGTAGGAGCCAGAGGCGGACCATGACACTGCTTCTGGGAGCTGCATGGAACGGCCCCTGACCCTGCTCCCCAGCAGGAGCTCAAGGGCCGGATTAAAACGACTGGCAGGCTAGATTCGGCCCGAGAGCCATAGATTGCCCACCCCTGTTCCAAATGAAAGATTACTTTAGTTCTTTAAAGGTTTTTCTTCAGATTCTTCCCACACCACCACCACCACTATTCCTCTGTCTCGCAAAATTTTGTATTTTCTCACAAACATTTTACCTAAGAAGTGCTACAGTTCCACCTTTTGCCCACCAGAGGCCGTTGTGGCGCCAGAACAGCCAGCTGCCTTCATGCCGGCTGCTCTAGTGCCACAGCCGACTGGTAACTTGCACTGCTTCTGTGCAGGAAACACTGTTCTGTATTGTAATTTAAATGAATACAAAAGTTCTGTATTAATATGCCTAGTAAGGAATTGTTTTTTTTTTTTTAATAAAGTTACCAGAATCTGTTTTTGAGGAGGGTCTGTATTGTAACAGAAATACTTGCTGACATATTTTGAAATAAATTACCAAAATAATTGTAACTGGCATGATTATATTGTGTTATTCTGACAAATAAATATGCAGAATTTTCAAATATTGTGTGCAGAATTTTGAGGTGCAGAATTCCCTCAAGAGCGTGTGTATATATAATATATACGCATGCATTCATGGGTGACCAGGGGATATGTTCTCTATACTTCAAATAATTAATTCAATAATTCTGTAGCATTTCAAATAAATACACATTCTAAATCAGGGGTCACAACCTCACTTTACCTTAGGACCAGTGCCAGTCCTCAAATCCTCCCAGCGGGCCAATGCCACCCATACCACCCAGAACCCATCCCCCAAAAACTCTGCCCCCCCCCACCTGCCCTAAGGCTCTGGGAGGGAGTTTTGGGGGGGGAGGAGGTCTGGGGTAAGGGATTGGGGTGCAGGCTCTGGGAGGGAGTTTGGGTGCAGAAGGGGTGAGAGGTTGGGCTCTGGGAGGGAGTTTGGGTGGGGGAGGAGGTCTGGGGTGCAGGCTCTGGGAGGAAGTTTGGGGCGGAAGGGGGTGCAGGCTCTGGGAGGGGGTCGGGGGTGTGGTGCTTACCTGGGGCTCCTAGGCGGGGCAGGGGGGCCTCTGCCCGTTTCTACCCCCAGGCACTGCCCCCTGCAGCATCCCATTGGCCGCAGGGGCGCTCAGGGCGGGAGCAGCATGTGGAGGCACAGCCCCGCCCCTGAGCCGCAGGGAGGGGCCGGCAGCCATTAGAGCAAGCAGGCAGATAAGTAATAATTGCTTGAAGCACTTTGGCCTGGTCTACACTTAAAAATTAGATGAACCTAGGTATATCACTCAAGGCTGTGAACAATTTTGCACCCTGTGTGATGTAGAAAGGTTGACCTTACTCCGGGTATAGAATTCTTCCATCTATCTAGCTCAGGGATCAGCAACTGAGGGATGTGCTGGCCGCCGCTTCCCGCCACGCCCATTGGCCTGGAGCAGCGAACCGCAGCCAGTGTGAGCCGCAATCAACCGAACCTGCGGACGCGGCAGGTAAACAAACCAGCCTGGCTTGCCACGGTGCTTACCCTGGCAGGCCGCGGGCCAAAGGTTGCCGATCCCTGATCTAGCTACTGCCTCTCAGAGAGGTGGATTAAAAATATTGATGGAAAAACCCCTTGTAGGAATCATCTATACTATGGCACTACAGTGGCACCGCTGCAGTGGTACCACTGTGGCGGCTGTAGTGTAGACATACCCTAAGTAATGAAATACTTCACCATTACCACCACCACACTGGAAGAAAGCTTAATTAATACTGTGTTCTGACTCCACAGAAGTCATTTACTAGAGAACAGTCTTAATTGAACCTTTGAAATGAAGGAGCATCTTGACTCCCAAATGGTCTGAAATATTTAGGAATATGCCTTAAAACAGTGCAAGTAGTCAAAAATGGTTATTTTGCTAAATCTCAGTCTCAAGTCTTGACACAGCACAGACTAATACATGGTATTCTGACCCTACGAAGTATGGGTATAAGCCTGATGGATTAAATCATTCTCCCTCCAAAATTCCGTTTTCTCCCGCCACCCCCACAGTATGTTAAATGTTTAAGTGAAAAATTAAAGAAAAATTGCTTTCGTCCAAAGGAAAAAATAAACACTTTGCTCAAGGTGCTCAGTTTCTCAAGCTGCAGAAGTGGATTACCAATAGTGTCTCAATTGCATGATGGGAGACAGTTGAACCCTGATCCATAGCACTTAAAATAGATGTTTTTAGGCACAAGAGCCAAGAGTGAGAATCTATACTGTATTCAATAAAAATGCAGAAGTTTTCATGTAGAAACAAGTAAATTCAATTATCAGTCTCCCCTTCCAATGGTTTCTGTTAAACACAATGTTCGTGAGAAATGTGAATTTTGTCCTACTCTGACAACTGACAACACTAGTAACGTGCACCAGCCAAATATATCAAAAGTACAAATGGTTGACATTTAATTGGAGGAAATTACCACACAGAACAAACTAGAAAAAAATATTTTAATCTGCACCATAGAACCTGGGGGATATAACAGCTTTAAGCATTCAATATGCTTTTTGAAATTCAGGCTTATACACAAATCTTACATTTGATTGTGGTACCAAAAAGCATGCACAGAGCCTTAAAGAAATAACAGGCAAGGTCCCAATCCCAAGGATAATGCAATCTTTCATAAAAATAGCCCCCCATGAAGTCAAGACTACTCACATAACTAAGAATTTCTCATGTAAAGTTTCCTAGATCAGGCCCTTCCCCCTCTTAAGAAAAAACAGATGGAATGGAATGCTTATACAAATTAAGATTGAGATTGCTTGTCTCTGAAAGTACAATTTTGTTTCTTTAAGTTATATCAAATTGTTTTGACAGAGGAATTGAAGAGTATGAAAAGATGTACATTTTGAAGAGGGAGACTGCATGGTATATAGAAATTGTTCCAAGCATAGAAGAGACATAATGGGAGAAGGAAATAAAGGTAACACAAAGTGAAATTGATAGAGCAACAGGCCTAGGTTGTAAATGAAGACGTAAACATACAAAGGAGAATAATCAACTCATCTGTTTCTGGTTTTACAAAAGCTTTAATGAACTTATTACTGTGCAGATTTTAAAAAGTCATAATACCCTTTAAAGGGTCTGACTGTAGACAGTACCTTGTGCCACCTCACTTGCGTATTTACAAAAATAATGCATCAGTTAATTTCACGTTAAATATGCATGTCTAAAAAAAGCCTAGTAAAAAATAGTAACCTTCCGTAACTATTGTTCTTAAGTGAATTGTTGCTCATGTCCATTCCAATGTAGGTGTGTGCTCACCCCAAGCACTGCCACCAGAAGTTTTTCCGTCAGTGGTATCCCTTAGGTCGGCTCTGGTGCCCCCTAGAGTCGTGCCTTCATGGCGCTGATATACAGGGCCCTGCCAACCCACCACTCCTTCAGTTCCTTCTTGCCAGCTAACTCTGACAGAGGGGTAGGAGGGTCGGATGTGGAATCGACATGAGCAATACACCTCGAACAGCAGCAGTTATGGAAGGTTACTACCCGTTTTTTCTTCAAGTGCTTGCTCACGTCCATTCCAATGTAGGTGACCCCCAAGCAGATGTAGGAGGAGATTTGAAGTTCAACGACAAGCAGACTACAGCAACGCTCTGCCAAATACAGCATTGTCTCTGGCCTGCTGAGTGACAGAATGATCTGGAGAAAGGGGTAAACAGTGAGGTGGCAAAGTTTGCAGACGATACTACACTGCTCAAGATAGTTAAGACCAAAGCAGACTGTGATGAACTTCAAAAAGATCTCACAAAACTAAGTGATTGGGCAACAAAATGGCAAATGAAATTTAATGTGGATAAACGTAAAGTAATACACACTGGAAAAAATAGCCCCAACTATACATACAATATGATGGGGGCTAATTTAGCTACAACGAGTTAGGAAAAAGATCTTGGAGTCATCGTGGATAGTTCTCTGAAGATGTCCGCGCAGTGTGCAGAGGCGGTCAAAAAAGCAAACAGGATGTTAGGGATCATTAACAAGGGGATAGAGAATAAGACAGAATATATTATTGCCCTTATGTAAATCGATGGCACGCCCACATCTCGAATACTGCGTACAGATGTGGTCTCCTCATCTAAAAAAAGATATACTGGCACTAGAAAAGGTTCAGAAAAGGGCAACTAAAATGATTAGGGGTTTGGAACGGGTCCTATATGAGGAGAGATTAAAAAGGCTAGGACTCTTCAGCTTGGAAAAGAGGAGACTAAGGGGGGATAGGATAGAGGTATATAAAATCATGAGTGATGTGGAGAAAGTGGATAAGGAAAAGTTATTTACTCATTCCCATAATACAAGAACTAGGGATCACCAAATTAAATTAATAGGCAGCAGGTTTAAAACAAATACAAGGAAGTTCTTCTTCACGCAGCGCACAGTCAACTTGTGGAACTCCTTACCTGAGGAGGTTGTGAAGGCTAGGACTATAATAGCGTTTAAAAGAGAACTGGATAAATTCATGGAGGTTAAGTCCATTAATGGCTATTAGCCAGGATGGGTAAGGAATGGTGTCCCTAGCCTCTGTCAGAGGATGGAGATGGATGGCAGGAGAGAGATCACTTGATCATTGCCTGTTGGTCCACTCCCTCTGGGTACCTGGCATTGGCCACTGTCGGTAGCAGGATACTGGGCTAGATGGACCTTTGGTCTGACCCGGTACGGCCGTTCTTATGTTATGTTCAAGTTGCAAAAGCGTGGGCTGAAGACCACGCTGCCACTCTCAGATATCCTGGATGGGAACGTGGGTCATGAATGCAGCTGAAGACGCTAGTGCCCTTGTGTAATGTGTTGTCAGGGCAGAAGCAGGGACTTTTTGCAAGGTAGTATCACATACTGATACTAGAAGTGATCCACAAAGAAATTCTCTGGGTTGAGACTGGGAGACCTTTCATCCTGTCTGCCACTGACACGAAAAGCTGAGTAGTTTTCTTAAACGATTTAGTCCTTTCTATGTAGAACACCAGCGCCTGCCTAACATCTAGTGAATGAAGCCTCTGTTCCTGCCTATTGGCATGTGGCTCTGGGTAGAAGCATGGTTATTGTGGAATTCCTCCACGTTTGGGAGGAAGGCTGGGTGAGGGCGCATTTGGACCATGTCCTTGAAGAAAATCGTGTATGGAGGTTCTGAAGTAAGGGCCCTAATCTCCGAGACCCTTCTGGCAAAGGTGATGGCCAACAGGAAGGCTACCTTCCAGGACAAGTACAGTAGAGAGCATATTGCTGAGGGCTTGAATGGGGGACTACATCTGTTTGGTAGGAAGGTCTACTCCACGAGGGGTCTCCAACTCAAGATGAACCAACCACCACTATTAATTTAATTCTTGGGGAACAATGACCAAATTCAAGGAATTGCTGCCACAGGAATCCAGGGCCAAGTTTTCAGCTCTGGTCGAGAAAGGTAAACCAGTTGTGAAAGAATTCCTCCAAGCGGTGTTGGATGGGGCAGATTCTGCTGCACAGACCAGGGGTTCGGCTGTGGTCATGAGCAGAAACGCATGGTTGCAGGCCTCAGGCCTTCCACACCAAGTGCAGCAGATCATCCAGGACCTCTCTTTCGAGGGCACGTCTCTCTTTTCAGGGCAGACAGATCTAAGTTCCAGAGCTTAAAGGATTCGAGGACTACCCAAAAGTCCATTTTCCTTTGCTTTTTCTTCAGCACCAGTGACTGGGAGCAGTGTTGTGTGTCCCATTGAGGCATAAGCCTCCTCCAGAGAACCCTGGCAGTGCCGAGAGTCCCGGGACACGGACAAAGAGTCCCTTCCTTGATGCCAGAAATGCCGAACTGCACTGCCTGGCTCTCTGAGAAGCCGGTGCACTTCTCACAGAGGTAGAAGTGCTCGGTGCTGAGTCGGTGTGGCTCAGCTCTGAGGGGGGATGGAGAGCCACCTCCATAAGGAGGTATTTAAGTCTCTGGTCTCTGTCCTTTACGGTATGGGGTTTGAACTCTTTACAAATCCTACATTGCTCCGCAGGTGGGACTCCCCAAGCACTTAAGGCAGCTAGAATGGGGGTCACTAGCAGGCATGGGATGATGGCAAGCCACACACACCTTAAACCCCAGAGACCAACACATGCACTGGGGAAGAGATAACCCCGAAAACCAGGGGTCTAACTACTAAGTAACACTAAATTGTAAATTCTAGCTACTATCATTAACTATATACTGGAAAAGGAAAAGTCCACTGAGGAGAGTACTTGCGCAAACGCAAGGATGAACAGAAGTTCCAAAAACTATCACAGGCAGTAAAATAAAACTGAAGGGGAAGCAGGGCCCTCTATACCAACGCTATGAGGGTGCAATTCCAAGGGGTATCAGAGCTGACCCAACGGATACCACTGAGGGAAAAACTTTACAGCGGCAGTACTCAGGGCAAACACACGCCTACATTGGAATGGACATGAACAAGCACTTGAAGAAAAACAGAAATTGCAAAGTATTTCTACATTTCAATGACTTTGTCAAGTCCATATTTGACCCGTCCTTATTTGGCTGCAACAAGATGGCAGTATATTCTCCTCCAGTCAGATTAATTTATACACCTAAATAAACTGCTCAAGGATTGGTATCTCACTTTCCTAAGCAATTAATACTTCACTGGATAGATTACGCAAATTGAATAAAATAAATTGAAAAGTTCTTATTTACAGCATGAACAGTATTAGACTAGGTTTCAGTGTGGACCCCAGTCAAACTTGTAACCGTAGATGCACCACTGATTTCACCATTTAGAGAGAAGTATACCATACAGCATTATATATCTAAGACTAGTCAGTATAAATGTGTGGGATGAACAAGGAACTTTTGTCTCATGAATGCAGATCTTTAATGTTTAATGTATTATAAGTAAAAGGCCAGTAGTATAGGAAGATGAGTTCCTCCTATACAAGTCTGTTATTTCCCACTTTTGCAGTTTTCCCTTGCATAGGGAGAACCACTTAATCTGACATAAGTGCATCCATAATACTGTATGGAAGAAGTTCGCTATAAAGAGTTCATATTACTTAATCACCCAGCAATTTCATGGACAGCTTGCTCTCTAAAGTAAAGATTTGGTTTTTTACGACTAACAATTGACACCCATATCATTCGATGTCCCCAATATGCATTTTCCTAATGCTTACCGGTTAACATTTTACATCCCTAGTACCTAGGTCTGTGACACTGTCACACTGCCTGTTGGTACCAGCCACTTCAATACTTTACAGAAACACTTAGGGCAGTGGTTACCAAACTGAGGCGTACCCCCATATGGGGGCACGGAGAAATATCCAAGGGGGTGGAGTGGGGCCCAGGACAAGACCATGAGGGGGTGGAGAGGGAGCACCACCCAGTCCCGCTCTGTCCCCACCCCTGCTCTTGGCCCTCAGCCCCCGCTCCTGGCCGTGGCTCCACTCCCAGCCCAGGGAGGTGCAGACACATTCTATTACTGCTAAGGGGTGTGGGGGGCATGAGAGGAAAAGTTTGGGGGCCCACTGATTTAGGGTATGTCTACACAACAATATAAACCTAGATTTAATAGGACTCGAGTCAACTGACCTGTGTCAGGAAATCATGGGCTTGAGTATCTACACTGCATTTTAACCCTAGGTTAAGGATTTTCTGACCCACGCTCGAATATTGGGCTCTGGCATCCACACTGCAGTGTATAGACCCAAACCAAAGTAACACTATCCCAAAGTGCCTAGCAACCTCCTCCCTCAAAGTGTCGACACTCTAGGCCTATTAATTTGCTGGACGGTGGGGAAATTCTACTGCCCACCCTGCTTCCTAACTGTGATGGTGCTACTGATGGGACTCAGGAGCCCATAAGGAATACAAGTACATAAACTGCATAATTAGCTCCTTTGTTGGCTATCTCAGTAGAACGACAGCAGTTTGAGAAGGTTTTATACTGAACTACTATCTAACCTGAGAATTGGGCTCTCTACCTCTAGGTGGAGTTATATTGGCAAGAAAATGTCCATGTGCACCTGTTCTGAGGTTAATTAGAACATCAGTCTCCAGGTCTGTCAAACTATTAAAATGAAACTTTGCAATTCTTAATTCTCAAAATGGAAGTTCAACGAAGGTGTTTTTGTTTGGTTGGTTTTTTATTTGTCTGTTATGAAGTAGGACATAAAATGTAGGTTTTAGAGGAAAAACGCACCCCCCCCTCAGTCTGGCTGCTGCTGGCTGCAGAGTGGTGAAGTGCAACACCAGAGCCTGGAGTGCAGTGTGCTCCAGACCCTCCCCCAATCCATTATCCCTGCATCCGCCGCACCCCAGAAGGCACTGACAAGGGATTCCTGGAAGGCTATGGGGAAGGTTCCGGTCCAGCTCCCATTCACCACCCCCACACTGCATTCTGCCCAGGCACCTCTGCACACACAGCCCCAGGGAGGGCAAGAGCCTGGGTGCAAGGGACAGACAGTGGCACAGGACCAAGCAGCAGCCCGGCAGGGAGGGGAGGGGAAGCGGCAGAGCTTCCAGCTCAGGGATGATCCCCAACATTCTGGCAGCTGGAAGCCACATCCTCCCTGTCAGCTTTGCTTCCTGCTCTGAACAAGCTCTGCATGGCAGCAAGGAACCTGAGTTGCCACCGCTGCAAGAGACTGCAGGGAGGTTTTGGGACTGGCTTCTACACACCGCCCAGGCACCCCTGCACATGCAGACCCAGGGAGGGCACGAGGGGCCCCAAAGAACAGAGCAGGGACCAAGTGGCTGCCCTTCAGGGAGGAGAAGTGGCTGAGGTGTTGGGGTTATCCTCCTCCAGCTGTTCTCAACCAGGAGCTCTGCCACTCCACTTCCCTGCAGGCCAGCCACTAAGTCCCCGCTCTGCTCTCTGGTCCTTCCACCAAAATCTTGTGACCAAGAAACAGCTCTCTTTGCAAAAAGCTTCTTCTGATCCATCTCCTTTGAGACCCTGCAGGCTCTCTGGTAGTGTGCTTGCAAACTAGTGTTCAGCAGACAATGCGTTAACACTGACCTGAGCTGCTGCCATTTGCAAAGGGAGGTGTGACTTCTGTTTGCAATAGACTGCCCCACAGATTGTCAGCATAGAGAGAACCAAGGAAATTGCCCCAAGCAGGGTGTAAAAAAATCAACGATTTTTGCTGATGAAGAAAAAAAAATCCAGAATACATAACGTTGTTGTTTTAGTTAAATAAAAATTTAAATGTCTGTCTGGTGATGTTCTCCTCCTAATATAGCACAGTAAGAATATCCTCCAAATATTAATGATTAACCTGTTGAATTGGAGATAGTTCACCTCCCAATGACCTCATAAATATCTGCTTCAATTACCTTTGGTAAATGAAATAACCAATCATTCATTTTCTGATACAGCTGTAAAACTAATCTGAAAAGTTTTCAAAATAAATCACTTTAAAAATGTATAGTGTGTACTTTCTAAAAATGAAACCTACATCTATCTCTGAGCTGTGAAGAATATGTATTAAGGTTATAACAACCAACAAGAATGCACTTTTATGTAGAAATCCATGATTAAATCAAGTCTTCCTGACTAGTGATTTAAATCAAATCCACCCTGGCCCCAAGGAACTCTGGGACACATCTAGAAGCCTTCTGGGATCTGAGTCAAGCTGGTGTCGCGTGCACACAGGACAGCAATAGGGCTCAGACCCTAAATCCCAGCTTAATGCGGGCTTGAACCGTAGGTTCAATCGCTAGGTTCCACAATTGGTGTGTCGACCCAAGGCGGGTTTGGCTTGAGCCCGGGCTCAAGCCAAGGCTTAGGATACGTCTACACAGTAATGTAAGTCACAGCTTCAGCTCCTCTTGCCTAGATCCGAACAGTTCTCTCTTTTCCAGTCTCAACTGTCCAAATTAAAGTGTAGCAGTTCATCTTAAGCCATTCGCAGGAATACACTGCCCTCATCTCAAATCTTCAGTAGCTGTCCATGAGGGCAGACAGAATATCTATTTCAGAATCTAATATAAAGTTTCCCTCTTAAACCATTATTCAGCAAAACACTTACACATCTATTTAAAATGAATGCATGCTTAACAGTGACCAGTGTCTTCAAATTCTTCCATGAATTTGCCTTCCCCTCCATCTTTCTATTCTTGCATCCATTCAACACTTTTCACATCAGGCTTTCCTCCTCCTTGCATCTCTCTCCAAAATGTGTAGTAAATCCTACGTCTACTGTCATGTCCCCTGCTCCTTTTCCTCTCCCCTCCCTCACCCCACTATTTGGAATTATCTCTTGGACCCTGACAACATTAGAAAAACTCACGATTTGGTCCTCCTAGAACACTTGTATGTGGATGCAACGTGTTTTATAACTGTTCAAAACCATGTACAAGGGTCCCTAATACCATCTGGATTAGGCTTGCTGTCAACAAGTCTAACCACCATTAGTTTAGTGGGATGGGGAACAGAGGTTGCTGGCAAAATCACAAAATGCTTAAACAATCCCTCCATGACTCTACCACATCAAACTGGAGGGGCTTTCAAAATCTCCCAGAATTCACTACTTCTGGAAGCTAACCCAGGACCTCTGGGACAGTCACACTGCGTATGAAACTATTTAGAACACTGCTAGTATGGATACAGGGCAAAAATACAACTCATCAGAACCCGAAGCAGAGTGGCTACTATGGACACACTGAAACACATGTTTAAACAGGTTCTGTCCTACTGTTTTAATTAACAATGCTTCAGTTTTCTAGTGCAGACGCTGCCTTGGTGCCTAATGAGGCCCTTCAAAAATGAGCTTACCTAAACACTCTCTCTGTCCATTCCATCCTTATAAGAGTTGGTAAAAATTTTTTGCCTGGGTGGGCAAAAGTTTTGTAAAAAAAGCCTAGCAGACTCCATCTTTTCAAATCCTTCTTGCCTATTTATTTCCTCATGCTCAATCATTCTATAGGTGTCATAGCATCTATAAATGCTATCTGTAACCTATTATTTCCTTTTATTTGCATATATAGATTATAATTAGTTGTGAAATGTCCCATGATGCTATTTATGTATCATGCAAGGAAACCTCTATTAAAGTTATCCTCTTTACTACTACTGCAACAATTCTTATTAAAAAATCCACAATAATGCTCTAACTGGACCATGGGAATGCAGAAGTATCTAATAAATAATAATAAAAAAAACACTTTCCCTAGTTTTTAAATTTACCAACTGAAATATCAAATATTTTATATACTGTAAGCTCTCTGGGAAAGGGTCAGTTTGTATAGTGCCTAGCACTGCACGGTCTTGGTCTATCACTAGGGCTCCTAGCTGCTACCATAATACAAACAATAATGTTTGAGACTTATAGCTTAGCTTTTTGACATGTTGGAAAGTCAATATACGTCCAGCCACACTAGACAAGTGCAATCAGCTTGGAAACTGTTAACTTTTAAGCCTAATTTTGGTCACTTTAACACCTGTGTTTGTCTGGCTACATGATGACTTAAGAACATTGTTTGTTTTTTACACTGAAGGTTATCTTCACAACCAGAAAGCCTAAACGCTTCAGATGTTTGCAAATTAAATCTTAGGATCTGACAAAAAACACTAAATATGGCAACACCTTCAAATTCAAGAGATCTACTTCCTGAGTATTTACAGTAATTTGTCTAGACTAGGATTTAAAGATTTAACATGTTTTCAAACTCTATTGTTGCTGAAGTCTACATTGCCTTGTCTATGACAAAGAATAAGAACACAATAGTCAGAACCTTTAAAACCTAGTATATACGCTGCCTAAGTGTAATGATGTAATGGGCACTATATTTCATTCTTCTTCGCTTTGTAATGTTATCAGAGAGAACTGGTTTCTATTCTCAACCTTGCTAACTAAATTCCAGTTGAAGTCTTTAGTAGTTTCAGTGAGAGGCAAAAAGGAAAACAGCTTGACCTTCAAGTTCCCAGCCTCAGTTTACAGTGTGGGGTTTAGATAGATTAGATAGATTGGATAAACTAAGCAAATTTGATTTGCAAGTCAGTGATAAAGTGGAATTCCATAAATTCCATACTCACTTTTTGGAGTATAGCTATATTTTAACATCCCTGTGAGAAACCCAAATCCTACAGATTTCTATTAACCAAAACTAGGATCTTGAATATGGCGTAGTTCTAAGAGGACAATTGTTGACACCTCATGGAAAGCTTTAAAAAAACAAGTTTAAGCAGAAACTTTCATCACTGCCCTCTAATTGCTAGGGACATTCTTTGTGAAAACAGGATTTATGTTTCTTAAGAATCTTTCTTATTCTTTAAAGATACAACCCTTTACTTGATGTCACAATCATCTTCACAACTAAGCAATAGAGGATTGTCTCTTTAGGTGAAAGATTAAAGCACATAAGAGAACAGCTGAACTTTTTATTAAAAAGCCTATTTACATGCAAGATTCCACACTAAAATACTGCAGGAAAAAAAACAAGTAAGCGTGCTATATTGCAGGGTTGCTCATGAGGTATCAGCAGGTCTTGAGTATTCAAATTTTAACAGACCAAATTGAAAGTACTTACAGTACAATGCATACAAGTACTCACCCTTCACAACATGCTTTCTGGTTACCACAAATAAACATTCCAGAGGCTCCCAATTTGATATGGACACTTGGGATAAACAGAAAGAGTGGCCTTTTAATTAACTCTTACAAATTACATTCAGACTCTAGAAAGCGTTACACCCTAGAAATCAATATGGAAATCCCAGTTTAGAAATTCAATAGAATTCCCACTACATATTTTTGATCCCTGTACATTTATATAGTTCTACATCTATATAGAACACCATTCAGTGGAGTGGCACAAAAGATGCATTAGTGAAATTCAAATATAAAAATGAAGTCTTCCAATGACTTCAGTTCTGAGATGGAAGGGAAAAGAGATTTGAACTCCCAACTCTCTAGCTCTATATTGTATTGTTCCCACTCCAGAACAATGTGGGTGGTATTCCAGAACTAGGAGAGAGAAGCCACTGGAACAAAACCCAAATTAATTTACATAAACACACCTACAAGCTTTTTTTCTCCTTCTCACTCCCAATAACTTCTGAATCACTGCAGGCAACTGTTAATATCAAACACTTTAAAATAATACCAGATCACGCATCAATCTTATTTTGTCGTATTTACCAGTCACTCTTACAATTTTAATAAAAAGGCAGCTCTTTTCAACACCACCCCCTTACACCTACCAAAATGACTCAAGACAAACCATGCTTTTAGTAAGAGCATGCCTCATGTTCAACACACTTTGTTCTAGAATCACAGTCGCCAGCCTATCTGAACTTGCGAAATGCCATGCAATGCTGTGGAAGACAGGGACCCACTACTGTCCTTAGAAGTTCACTCGAGTTGCCTTTGCATTTAACATCCTTCCTGCACTCGGGATTTTCATATACAAAGAGAAGGGAGGAGGAAAGGGGAGAATCAAAAGCAGCAACTCGTGTGAAACAGCAAAAGAAGGAACAACCCACAGACAGCTCAACGGCCCCCGCATTGAACAGCAGCTTCCGGGAGACTATCTAAGAGCACATGAGACTGAAGCAGACCTGCCCAAGTGCCCAAACCTCTCCCCGTAGCAGGGAGGCCCCCTCGTTTGGGGAGGTTAATTGTATTTTTTCCCGTCTCCTCCTCAGGAAACGAAGGATTTTGCGGCGTCTCAATCAGGCGATTTAAAACCTCGTTCGCCTTTTGAGGGGGACTGAAGGGGGCTCAGGGGACGTCCCCTCAGTCAAACTGCCCCTGCGCCCGCCACTAGTCTGAAGTCAATGGGGAGGTTTGAGGAGGAGAACAACAGACGTAGCCCCCCAAGGCGTCCCGCCCCGGTGAGGGGTCCAAAGCGGTCCCAAGCCCGCGGCTCTACTCCCGCCTTTGTCTCAGCCGGGTCGGTCCAGGGGGGACCCCTCCGCCAGGGTGGGCAGAGCCAACTTAGACAAAGGGCGCTTCACGCTCCGGGTCTCTCTCCAGCTGTCACCGGCCGGCAGAGCGTGTCCCGCCGCCGGCCGCTCCCCGCCACCCTGTTCCCCGGGGGGGGGGGGGGTGAGTGAGTTTCCTCGCGGCTGGGCCCCCCCCCCTCCTCATTCTGCCCCCCCTCCTCCCGCCGCCACCGCCTCCCCCAGTATAAAGGGCGCCGGTTATAATAACGGCTCACGGCTCCCGCCCGCGCGGTACCGGTCACTCGCTCACTCACCCCCCCAACCCCCGCCGGTGCTGCCGCCTCCGGGTCCCCTCTCCGCTCCTCTCTGCCTCCGGCCGCCGGATTCACCCTCCCGGACCGAGCGCCAAACCCGGCGGCCCAATCGGCATCGCGCTCATTGGAGAGACCCAAGCACCGCCCCGATTGGACGGACGTGGAGGGGCCGCCGGAGCCAATCAGCAGCGGCTAGAGGCGGTGCCGGGGGCGGGGAGTTCGCTCCCCACGTGCGGGGGGAAGGGGGTGGAAGAGCTCTCTTTGTTCTCGCGCTGGCTGGGGAGATGGCGAGTTTCGTGCTCCTCTCTTAATCCTCGCGCGCTCCTGAGCCCTCTTGGGAGAGGGAATCAGGGCGCGCGGGGAGGGAGAGCCTTGAAGCCCGCCTTGCCTGCGGGTGGGGAGATTGGGGGTTGCTGAAAGAGGAAGCGCCCGCGGAGCCCGGGAAGGGAGGGGCAGCCCTGTTCAGCGCTGCTGAGAGTTTGAATCAGTTCGAAAGTGGGAGCTGTAACGGTTTTAACTGTCATGCTTCTGCGCGCGCGGGAGGGAGGCGCGGGGAGCTCAGCAGCCCCACGTCCCTCCCCTCTGCCTGTTGCTTCCCACTCCCAGGCGGGCAGTCCAGAGCCTGACGCGCTCCGCCCTGCATCGATCCCAGCCCCGCCTCTGACCTTGGTTTCGCTGAACCAGTTCCCAAACCAGCTCAGCTGAACCAGTTGTGGAGCCGCCCTGCAGCTCCCTGGAAGGCAGCCGGACCTGCCGTGACTGAGCCAGCTTCCAGAAGCAAATGGCTTCAGTAAAAATGGGCCAGGCCACCCAAAATTGCATCTGTGCCATGTCTTTAGTGGGTGTGGAAATGGCCAGGCTGGTCAAAAACTTGCCTAGTGTAGACGGGCCTCTTACCCCCTGTCATCTCTGCTCTGTCCTTCACCTAAACCATATAGATAACCACTCCTTTCTGTCTTCTGCAGGCTCTGTCCACACCTTCTTCCATGTGGTGCTCTATGCCTGTGAACCATAGCCCACCAAGTCCTCCCCTCACTTGTTAACAAAACATCACAAAAATCATAGCACCAGCAAGATGTATGGCCACCTCATTGCTCGATCATGTGGTTTTAATTATATCCTCTCTCAGGGTATTGCCAACCTCTAGCAATGCCGCTATCTTCCCCATCACTCAGACTCGTAATCTGGTTTTAAGCCTTAACTTGCCCTCTCTAGAGCCTCACATCCAGGCTGTGTTTAAATCTAGCTGATTCTTTCTGCATCACCTCTTTAAGATACAACCTTTCCAATCCATCCACACAAGCACTTGGGGAAGAGACTGTCTGTTTTGTTCTGTGTGCGTACAGTGCCTCGCACAATAGGGTCTGCTCCACGACTGGGGATCCTAGGTATTATGATAATCAAATAATAAATATAATTAAAATTCTTGCCCAGGCTCTCGTCATCTTTCATCTCAATTACTGCAACATCTCTTCTCTGGTCTTGACAAATACAATCTTGCCCCATTCATATCAATTCAAAATGCTGCTGTGAAGATCATTTTCCTAGCTCAGGGGTGGGCAAACTTTTTGGCTCGAGGGCCACATCTGGGTGGGGAAATTGCATGCAGGGTCATGAATGTAGGGCAGGGGGTTGGGGTACGGGGTGTGGGAGGGGGTGTGGTGTGCAAGAAGGGGCTAAGGGCCAGGGGTTGCGGTATATGAGAAGGCTCAGAGCAGGGGGTGGAGGTGCGCGGTGCAGGAGGAGTTCAGGTTGTGTGCTTCAGCCCGGCGCTGCTTATCTGGAGCAGCTCTGGGGTGGCAGCGGCGCACAGCGGGGCTCAGGCAGACAGTGCTTCTATATCGTGATGCCAACTTTTCCCAACGTAGTGCTAAAAATTTCCCAAATCTGGTGAAAAATTCCCAGATAAAGTTTTTTACAGTGCTTCTATATCCTGGGAAATTTCCCAAAACCTGGGAATTTGTGAGTAAAATGTTTCAACTTGGGAAATTGGGAATTTTCATTCAAAACATTTTACTCACAAATTCCCAGATTGTGGGAAATTTCCCAAGATATAGAAGCACAGCAGGCAGACTGCCTGTCTGCCCTGGCCCTGAAGCGACTGGCACCACGTCCTTGCAGTCACTCAGGGAGGCGGGGGCAGAGGGCTCCATGCGCTGCCCTCACCTGCAGGTACTTCCCCCGAAGCTCCCAGTGGCAGCGGTTCCCCGTTCCTGGCCAATGGGAGCTGCAGGGGGCGGTGCCTGCAGGCAAGGGCAGCACGCAAAGCCCTCTGCCCCCCCAACCCTTTGGGCAGCAGGGACATGGTGCCGGCCACTTCCGGAAGCGGTGTGGGGCCCGCAGCACCACAGAGGTGGCAATCCTGTGGGCCGGATCCAAAGCCCTGATGGGCCAGATCCGGCCCACGGGCCGTAGTCTACCCACCTCTGTCCTAGCTTGGCACTTTGACCATGTCACCCCTCTCTTTGTGTCCTTCTACTGGCTCCCCTTTTGCCATTGCAACAAACATAAGCTTCTTGTCTTCATTTTCCAGGCCCTTCATAGCCTATCATCACTATACTTATAAACTCTCATTCACTTTAGGATATTTCTTATTGACAGTGATGTCAGCAGGCGCCACATTTAGGGAGGGCAGGGGGACCCCCCCAAGTTTTGTACCACATTGGGGTGAAGTTTGCTGCCCCTCCTCCCCCCCACTGTCCTGTGGCACTGCCATCTGTAGCCACCACTTTGCCTCTGCCTCCTCCACCACCCTCTGCCATGGAGCTGCAACTGGCCACGCTGTTTGGTACTGGGAGCCTGCCTCCTGTTCTGCTATGCAAAACCAGGCAGAAGCTGATATTGGGGTGTCCCCCTCCTTCTGCCCATCATGTTCCCAGGCGTGAAGAGCATGCCTCTTACCCAGCCTCTGTCCCGCGGAACTGCACCCACTATGCCAACTAGGGACTGAGCAGCACACAGCCAGCCCCACAGCAGCACCCTCTTGGACGTAGCCCCTCCCTGCACCCTGAGCTATCCCCCTGCCTGCACACAGTCCCTAGCTACCACCTGCCTGCACCCTGAGTGGTTTTCAAACTTTTTGAGCAGAATCCCCCTTTGGATTATAAATTTGGGCACCCCCCCCCATTATCTACAAAAAAAACCCTAGAATTTTCAGGTACCTCAATATACTCCTTTAAAGAAGGACATTGATAAACTGGAGAGGGTTCAGAGAAGAGCCACACAAATGATTAAAGGATCAGAAAACATGATTTACAATGATTGATCTCCTGGAGGCCATCTGTTTAGTTTAACAAAGAAACTAGTAAGGGGTGACTTGATTACAGTCTATAACTATCTACATGGGGAACAATAAATATTTGATAATGGGCTCTTCAACTGAGCATAGAATGGTATTATAACATGATCCAATGGTTGGAAGTTGAAGCTAGACAAATTCATACTGGAAATTTTTAAAAGTGAGGGTAATTAACTATTAGAACAATTTACTAAGAGTCTTGGTGGATTCTGTATCACTGGCAATTTTAAAACCAAGATTGGATGTTTCACTAAAAGGTATGCTCTAGGACAGGGGTGGGCAAACTACTGCCCATGGGCCGGATCTGGCCCGTGGCGGCGCCGGCACCACATCCCTGCGGCCCCCGGGCGGGGAAGCACAGGGCTCCATGCATTGCCCTTGCTTCCAGGCACCACCTGGCCGGGAACAGGGAACCACAGCCAATGGGAGCTTTGGGGGAGGTACCCGGAGGCACGGGTAAGAGCAGTGCACGCAGAGCCCTCTGCCCCCTCCTTCCCCAGGGGCTGCAGCGCTTCCTGGAGTGGCGCGGGGCCGGGGACAGGGCAGGCATGCAGGGAGCCTGCCCTGGCCCCAGTGCACGCCGCTGCCACCCCAGAGCCACATGAGGTAAGCGGGGCCGGAGCCTGAACCCCTCCTGTACCCCGACCCCCAGCTCCCTGCCCTAAGCCCCCTGCCTGCACCTCGCACCCCAACTCCCTGTCCTGAACCTCCTTGTACACCCCACACCCCTCCTGCATCCCAATCCCGTGCCCTGAGCTCCCTGCTGCACTCTGCACCCCTGTGCAGCCCAACCCCCTGCCCTGAGCCCCCTGCTGCACCCTGCACCCCTCCTGCACTCCAACCCCCAGCTCTGAGCCGTCTCCTGCACTACGCACCCCTCCTGCACCCCAACCCCCTTCCCTGAGCCCCCTTATACACCCCGTACCCCTCCTCTGCCCCAATCCCTTGCCCTGAGCCCCTTCCTGCACACCCCCACCCCCTCCCACACCCCACGCTCCCTCCCTCCCGCACCCCAACGCCCTGTCCTGGCCCTGCATACTATTTCCGCACGCAGATGTGGCCCTCGGCCCAAAAAGTTTGCGAATCTCTGCTCTAGGAATTATTTTGGGGAAGTTCTATGGCCTGTAGATCAGGGGTCCCTTCTGGCCTTGCAATCTATGAAGCTATAAATCCCTTCTTAAAACTCCTTTAAGAGTTAAGAATGAAGCAGATGATGTGCTGAGATCACAACCTATCACATTGACCAGCACTGTCTCATTGTTTTCTTGTGCTCCATTTTTTGTCTGTCTGTCTGTATCCACCAGTTGGCTTTTGTCTTATACTTGGATTGTAGACTCTTTGGGGCAAAGACTGTCTTTTTGTTCTGTTTGTACAGTAGCTAGCATAATGGGGTCCATGGTCCATGTCTGGGGCTCCTAGGTGCCACTATAATATAATATAAAATATAATATAATATAATATAATGAGTCAAGTCCTCAAAATCACAAGCGTAGTTTAAAATCATGCTTTTCTTTTAAATACTACATTTTGAGTGTTTTTTATTTGCCTTATAGCTACTGAGCCTTTAGGGTCTTTCAAATTATATTTTCTATAACCATGAGGGATAGAAACATACTTTAAAAAAAAAGTCGAGTTTATCATGCAATCACATGATTCCAGCCAGCAGTTGGGCCTTTAAGAAAAATACCAAACAGCATGAGACATTCAATAAAATCACAAGAGTTGGCAACACTGATTTTATATTCTGTCTTTAGCTCGTTATCTTGTAAGCAGGTTTATACTAGTAGTTTACTTTAATTTTAACAACTTTTTTTTGCAAGCATAGAGTTCAACAATGTTTGAACTAATTTCTTCTCATAGTAACACATCAGTGATAGATTGCCCTATCTTTCTTTGAATTCCTGAAATGACTGACAATTTCAAAACTTGCTGTTCAGGTTTAAAAGCACCAAAACTTTCACATTTGTAAAATGTGATCTATTTATTATTCCTGGATATGAAGTTATTTAAACTACCCCAAGATGGCTGCCAAATTCAAGATGGCTACCACATTCCTTTACTGTTTAGAATGTATACTTTATTTTGATTGTCAGAATTTAATTTCATGATCACTTTAGTTTTGTTTTCAGTTAGGCGGTATAAGTAGTCATTATTGAATAAGCTTTAAAATAATGGATTGTAATTGGCTTAGTCACGTGACTCAGTAAATTAATATTACAGTATATACACTATGAATTGGACCTCATCTCAGCACAGATGTCATTCCACCTTTCTATCTGAACTTGAATGGAATGATTTGTGTGTCCATTACTTTTTGAAAGCAACTAGTGCTGATTAGGAAATTAAATATTACAAAACACTCTGAAAGACCTGGCTTTTGGGGGGGGGGGCACGGTGGGGGGGGGTGAGGAGTTATGTGTTCCTGTTTTTGAAGAAAAGAATCTTTCTATTTGAATTCAGTTCTAAAGTCTTAAAATGTTAAATTGTATTGGAAAATAATTCTTTTGAAGCAGACTTTCTGATCACCCTCCCAGTCAGTTTCAAACAGCCAGCAGAATGTTGGCAGCTGTTTGTTCTGCACTCAGCAGAGCCACCCAAGTGGCTTTTTTGTTTCTAACTTATTTTCATGGTGGATGAATATCTGTTTAGCTAAGAACCTACTTCACAAAAAAGAAAACATCTACAGGACACTCACAATGTAACAATTACTAAGGAAATGTCTGATAAGAATTTGAACTTTGATATTTTGAGGAGTTATTCTTTGCATTTTAGTTTTTAAAAACTCTAATATCAAGATAAAACTATGTAAAAGTAGTTTTGAAAAACGTTTAAATTCGAAGACATTTATAAATTAAATGACAATGTCAATAAAATCGGAATCTGGAGAAAATCAGAATGGGATATGGCAGCCTTCTGGAATTGTTTAAAACATTTTTTTCTTTTTTCTATCAATCACATAATCAATTTTATATAAAATATTGAGCATTATAGGGCCTGATCCAGTTCCCCTTGATGTCAATGACAAAATTCAAAATGGCTTCAATACTATCAGGATTGGGTCCAAAAACACCAATGAAACATCTCTGTTTATGTTTGTATATGTGAACAAAATATTACTGCTGAATGTTGATGATTAGATATGAGGAATAAGAGAGACTTCTCACCAATGCACATGGCCATAAAAACCAACTGTTTTGAAAACAACCACAAAAATCCTATATATGATCATTTACACAGGAGCATACAGATATCATGTCTTCACTTTTTGTTGTTGTTGTTTTTTTGTTTTTGTTTGTTAAGTAGCACACACCTGAGTGTAGAGGAGTACAATTTTGTAAAGGGATATTAACATCTGGAGGTACTTTCACAAAGAAATACTGTAATATCAAAGTAAATCAAAAACATTTAAAACATGTAGATTGTTCTCTACAGCAGTATGTTTATAATTATTCACCTAATAATTTCACTACTGATCTCTGCACAGAGGGGCTTAGGTAATATCTCTGTCTGGGGGAATCAATGAGGGGACAGCCTTAGCTTGAAAGAGCCATGGTTTGTTGGGGCAGGGCTAGAACACTGTTTGAATGGACTGCATGTAGTGCTTCCTGCCTGTTTAACAGGGAGCAATGTAGGCTAGCTCCACCCCTGATGTGATGACTGACAGCAGGAATTCATACCTCATGCTATTGCTCTTATGAGGAAGCACACATTGTTTAAGTCACTGCCTTGTGGATTATGTCACAGCCCCTGCTGACTGCTTTGAGACCTGGCTGTAACTAAAGACCAAAGCTGAGTTTATTTATTTTCTTTTTCTGGTAGGTCTATAACAAAGTGCAACCTAGTGGACTTGAAAAACACTAGGTCCAGTTCTCCTATTGAAGTTGATTGCAAAGTTCCCATTAATTCAATTGGAGTAGGATCAGGTCCACTTTGTATTTATCACCATTAACACCAGCTGCTTCCACTTTTTATATGCATCCAAATTCTCTCTCAGGCATTCATAATAATGACATTATTTTGTACAGTAGGCAGCCTATGGGTGTAGCCAATCTAAATAAGCTGCTCTGTGTATCTGTACTGGCGGGTGTGTCCCAGATACACCAATCATTCAGTTCATAGTACTGCTCTACACATTTTCCGATATGCTGGACTTTAAACATGTCAATTTACGTCTCAGGCTGCAAAAGTGAATCTTCCCTGTGAAGTTATTGGTCACTTTTTCAGAAACTGGTGTTTTGTAATTCTATTAAATCAATAAACTATCAATGACAACTTGAGCAATAAGATTTCGTGGCCCAGATCTGGCAATTAAATCCACATGAATTCACTGTGACTCTGCCTTCACAGTTGTGTTTGTCTGTGTGGAACTGATGGCAGGACTAAACCAATAACAGCATTATCTTAATCCAATCCACCACTATCATGTTTACAAGGTGACAAGCAGTATACATTCTTTCCCCTCCCACACAACCCCAACCTTTAACTGTTTTTATAATCTTCAAATCATTTTAAAAAAATAATATTTATTTCATTAAGTGCACTAACTTTGGTAATCAATTTAGTAATATACTTTTAATAAGTGAAAGTTTTTAAAAAATTATCAATTTCAAAATCAATTTTCCTTTACAAAATAATGTTTCTGTTTCAAATGTTTTTCCATTCAAATATTAGTTGGTATTATTTTCCCTAAAGGAAATGCAACCTTATACATAGTTTCAAAAGTTAATTCTGTATCTTCTATATTTTCACAGACTGCATGTTTTTCTTTAGAAGTTAATTTAATGATCATAATTATACAGTTATGTTTTTTCCAGACACAAAGTACAAACATAATTTTAGTCACAATGACATTTAGTTTAGATTAAGAGAACTTAAAACTAAGACAACTAAAGTCTCCATGAGACGGCACAGTGTGTGTTCACTGAATTAATTATCATACGGGAAAGTAAAACACAACTAAAAAATCAAGCATAGACACATTGTCTGTGTGGGCCAACTCCAGAATACTCAGAGATTTAAGGGTGCAGTACACAGAGGAAGAAAATAAAAGATACAATGATTACATAGCTAATGCACTTCGGGGCTTTGACCATGTGGTGTTACATCAGAATTCCCATCTGTCCATGCAATTTGAGGGCCTGTGTGAGTCTCATGCTGTAGCTGACATCACAAGCAGCTGGTTCTCAGTTTTCCAATGGGATTAGTTTCATCCCCTAGTGATATACAAGCTATTGGGTCTCTAAATGATTACTTGTCTCATAATATATATATATTATATATATAACATATTTTATATAGAGAAATTAGCAGAGAGGCCAAGATGCTTTCAGTATCTTGGACCAGTTCACCTCTAGGCTCTTGTACAGAGAGTTCAGAGAAAATTTAACTGCAAAACTTTCTGTTGGAGGAAAAGGGTTGCACAGCAAAGGTGAAACCGAGAGCAATACACAGAAATTCACTCTAAAATTAAGGTGCTGCAGCAAATAGAGGATAATAGATTTTTGGTTTAAAATTATGGGATTTAAAAGAAAACTCCAGTATTTTTGCTTCTGATGTAAGAATCACTTCAACTTGTAACAAAAACAATGGAACTGAATTCCCTTTCAAATTAACATTGTTAATATATATGAGATAAAGCTTACTGGGTAGGGTCATGCATTTTAAGGTGTGAAGTCAGCTATGAAAGGAAGAGATTGACTCCCACCGATTTTAATTAGGAAATGATTTTGACTTTAAAAGCTGGATGCAGGTAACTTTCTAAAGTGTTTTAAGTAAGCTTTTTAAAGTATGTGTAGTTTTGTTTTGAAAGGATCTCATGCTGTTTATTTTGCAGTCTCATGGATTCCTGAATTCGTAGAACAAAAATAACCCATTCTTTTGAAAACTAGCCTTCATCTCATCTCCTCATACCTGCAATTTGAAGACACAGACTGAACCGGTGGATTTTGTGAATTGCCCCCATTAATTCAGTGGTTTATTAACATGAAAGTTTAAGGATAAGCATTTAAATGACAGCAATTGTTCCTTACTAGCAGAAATATTCAGCAAATGTGCCTATCTAGTAAAGTTGGATGTTCCATTCATTGAAAAGGATGTGCAACCTTCAAGAATGCAAATGGTTGTTCCATCAGATCTTTAATTGTTGGCCTCCCTTCAGCCTGGGGGAACCAAATCTAGATAAAGAGGGCTGGGCTGTGGTGACAAGGGTCAAATTACTCTTTCAGTTAGGAGCCAGGGGGCCAGGATTAAAAAATTCACTGGTAGAAGGCAAATTTTTCAGTCTTGTCTGATTGCAGCATGTCTCTTTAACTAGCAAAGTTTAATAATGCATTTAAAGATAAAGACTTTATCTTTGTCACACTGTGCTTCTGTGAAACCTCCCTTCTTTGTCCAATATCTCACTCCTCTATGCATTCTCACCATTTCCAGTCACTACACCCACCTTTTTGTGAATTTTCCCTACACAATGCTCCACTCTTAGCATCTTGTTCCCCTCCTCAACCTTCCTTCCCTGCCCCCCACCCCTTGTTATTTATCTCTAGTCTCTCCCTTTTTTTTCTGTAAAGGTATGTTTAAAGCCTAGAATAGGCTGGACAATTTAAGAAGTTTTAGTAGTTACATTGACCTAAATAGTGCTTAAAATATGTAATCAGGGTAACTTATTTCCATATATATGTACTCACAGACTCAAAATCTAGCGCACACATAAAGCTAATAATGTGAATATTGCTTGACAGCAAAAATTTGATGAAACTGAAAAATGTGAATTGCAGTCTCTGGTGCTATTCAAGAATCTCCATGTTTTAAAATTTGATTTAATTCCCTATTAAATGTTTCTGAGAACAACATAGCATACCCTAAAGAACATAATCTCATATACTTTAAGAAATATGTTTGATAAAAGCAGGATCAAGTTGGAAAAAAAGGTGATTGTATTCTTCCAAAGCTAGGGCTGTCGATTAATTGCAGTTAACTCACGCGATTAACTGAAAAAATTAATCTTGATTAAAAACATTTATCGTGATTACTTGCCATTTTAATCGCACTGTTAAACAATAGAATACCAATTTAAATTTATTAAATATATTGGATGTTTGTCTACATTTTCATATATATTGCATTCTGTGTTGTAATTATTTGTATTACAAATATTTTCACTGTAAAAATGATAAAAGAAATAGTATATTTCAATTCACTTCATAAAAGTACTGTATTGCAATCTCTTTGTTGTGAAAGTGCAACTTACAAATGTCGATATATATATATTTTTTTTGGTTACATAATTGCACTCAAAAACAAAACAATGTAAAACTTCAGAGCCACAAGTCCACTCAGTCCTACCTCTTGCATGGAACTTTTGTAGCTGGCATTGCAAGGTATTTACGTGCCAGATATGCTAAACATTTGTATGCCCCTTCATGCCTCAGCCACTGTTCTAGAGGACATGCTTCCATGCTGATGATGCTCGTTAAAAAAATAATGCTTTAATTAAATTTGTGATTGAACTCCTTGGGGGAGAATTGTATGTTCCCTGATCTGTTTACCCACATTCTGCCATATATTTCATGTAATAGCAGTCTCTGATGATGACCCAGCACATGTTGTTCATTTTAAGAACACTTCCACAGCAGATTTGACAAAATGCAAAGAAGGTACCAATGTGAGATTTCTAAAGATAGCTACAGCACTCGACCCAGGGTTTAAGAATCTGAAGTGCCTTCCAAAGTCTGAGAGGGACGAGGTATGGAGCATGCTTTCAGAAGTCTTAAAAGAGCAACACTCCGTTGCACTTTCACAACAAAGAGATTGTACTACAGTACTTTTATGAGGTGAATTGAAATATACTTTTTCTTTTATTTATCATTTTTACAGTGCAAATATTTGTAATAAAAATAATATACACATTGATTTCCATTACAACACAGAATACAATATCTATGAAAATGTAGAAAAACATCCAAAATATTTAATATATTTAAATTGGTATTCTATTTTTTAACAGTGCAATTAAAACTGCGATTAATCGCGATTAATTTTTTTGAGTTAATTGCGTGAATTAACTGCGATTAATCGACACCCCTACTTTGTATTAGCTAACGTGTGGTAATTAACACCAGGTAAAATCCTAGGGAAGACGAGGCAGTTGAAGTTTTAAGCACCTCCACAGGCTTTATGTTGACCTGCAAACTTGTGAAAACTACAAACTACCCTATCTTCACTAGGAGCTTACCTCGTCTTTGAAACCAGAGTTAGGGCATGGTTACAATTGTAGATGTAGAGCGCTTTGAGTTAAACCAGCCTTCATAGAGCGCAGTAGGGAAAGCGCTGTAGTCTGTCCACACTGACACCTGACAGCGCACTGGCATGGCCACATTAGCAGCTCTTGCAACCGCCATAGAGAGCAGTGCATTGTGGTAGCTATACCATCATGCAAATGGCTGCAACGTGCTTTTCAAATGGGTGGGGTGGGGTGGAGTGTGACAGGGAGTGTGTTGTGTGTATGTGGGGGGAGAGAGAATGGGTTTTGGGGGGGCTGAGAGCATGTCAGCATGCTCTCTTGTAAGTTCAGACAGCAGCAGACCTCCTCTCCCCTCCCCCGCCTCTCTCTCACACACACAGCATTCCACAGTAATTGTTGCTTTGTCTCGGAGCAGATAAGCATACCGACTGTCAAATGGAGCTTTCAAAGGGCATATCCAAAACAATGACAAGAGTGGCCACTTGATTTAAGGGGATTATGGGATGTTTCCGGAGGCTGATCAGAGCGCAGTAATGCAACACCTCGTTCACACTGACACTGGGGCGCTCCAGCAGAGGTGTATCAAATGTTATTCTACTTGCCAAGGTGGAGTACCAGGAGCGCTCTAGCCATGGAGTCAGAGCGCTCTACGTGCCTTGCCAGTGTGGACGAGTAGTGAGCTAGTGCGCCTGGTGCTCCTTTAATGCGCTGTAACTCGCAAGTGTAGCCAAGCCCTTAGATAACAAGAGGTAAGAGCACAACTTTTTTTCTAGTAAGACATACCCCAAGTTAAAACATAAGAACGGCCATACTGGGTCAGACCAAAGTTCAATATCCTGTCTTTCGACAGTGGCCAATGCCAGCTGCCCCAGAGAGAATGAACAGGTAATCATCAAGTGATCCATCCCCTGTTGCTCATTCCAAGTTTCTGGCAAACAGAGGCTAGAAACACCATCCCTGCCCATCCTGGAATAGTCATGTTAGTTAGCACGTTAGATAACGTGTGAACAGCACATCTTTAAATCCTAGTCTCGACATGGCCATAGACATTTCTGCATCAGTTATACTGAGATTCTGGAGAACAAGATAGTACCTGCAGAAAGATGCAGGTACTCCAGATCCATATGCACCAGCGCAATCCAAGCCCTGGATAAAAATGTCTGGAAATACATGCAAATTCAGAAAAAATATTATATTGGCCCATTTGCTGTGGTGGTTTGTGTCAATCAATTTTATTCCTTCTAGTCCAGGATTTGTAGGTATTTGACAATCATTATGGAGGAAAACACTGAATCTGATCCTTAGCTTGATTTATTATGTACATATCTCAGCAGATAGAAATAGTGAAAACAAAGATTACACTTCTATCAATAGGGAAAACCATTATTTAGAGAACGATATTCTGTTCCTGAATCAGTGGGTAACAAATAAGAGATTTCATGTTTTATGATGGAAAGCATTACTATTTTCATAGTACAGTAGGAGGTGATTCTTTTGAATTTAAAAATATCCAAAATCCAACAGCATTATATATAAAAATCTAGTACACAATAATATAGAATTTGTAACAGGGTGAATGACTGACACAATTAATTACCATGTTTCATTTGAACTAGAATCTTGAGAATTAGTATATGCATTCATTATGGGCAGCTGAGTAAAAGAAAAATCCCAAATTTGAATTTATAGCAAAGTTACATCATAGGATAAAAAAGCTAATCTCTGTCTAACAATTTAGAAAACTTATTATTTATTCTTTGGGGCTGTAATGTTGGAGATGACGCCTCCAATTTGGAGGAATTACCTAACCAATTATATGCATTGGATTTTAGCAGTGAACATTTTTTAAGGAAAGACAGTACTCTGCGTGCACTGACATTGATACCCATCTTCATGGACTGCTGTCAACTGGACAGCTGCACAACAGCTAAAATCTATTCTTCAAATCACATTTGGCTTTCAGTTACACTGGTATAAATTTAAAATATCCGAGACTAGAATCTGATCTTACAGCTTCAAGGCAATTCACCCCTGTACAGAGGGCCAGACAAGGCTTGTGCAACACTTAAGTCCTACTTAATACCTCAAAATAGTGCATGGTTATTTCAAAGAGTTATTTTGCAGTGTTTGGTATCTAAGGGCATGGCTACACTTGCAGATGTAGAGCACTGTGAGTTAAAGCCGCCTTCGTACAGCGCAGTAGGGAAAGCGCTGCAGTCTGTCCACACTGACAGCTTCAAGCGCACTGGCGTGGGCACATTTGCGGCACTTGCAGCGGCATTGGGAGCAGTGTATTATGGACAGCTATCCCAGCATGCAAGTGACTGCAATGTGCTTTTCAAATCAGGGGGTGGGGTGGAGTGTGGCAGGGAGTGTGTTGTTTGTATGTGGGGGAAGAGAGAGTGGGTTTTTGGGGTGCTGAGAGTGTGTCAGCATGCTGTCTTGTAAGTTGAGACCCTGCCTCCCCCACACTCACTCAAAGCAAACAGTAAATGTTTGCTTTTTCTTGGAGCTGATAAGCAGCCGGCTTCTCGAATCAGAGCTTTGAAAGGGCTGGAGGCTGATTGCAGCACAGTAACGCAACACCTTGTTCACACTGGCTCCAGCGGGGGAACAGCAAACGTTATTCCACTTGCTGAGGTGGAGTACCAGCAGCGCTGTAGCTGCGGAGTCAGAGCGCTCTACGTGCCTTGCCAGTGTGGCTGGGGAGTGAGCTACGGCGCCCAGGGCTGTTTTATTGCGCTGTAACTCGCAAGTGTAGCCAAGGCCTAAGAGACTGAGGACTTGATTCTGCTGCTCTAAAGCTGTGTGACTCCATTCACTTAATTGGAGTTACTCCTACTTCTTACAGGTGAAAGTGAGATCAGATTCTAAGCCTCTAAGAACAAATGACTGATTCAACAAAATGAATGAATCAATGATTGACTAATTATGTAAATGATTCAGCATATCGTTTACTTCTGTGATCATTTCTATCCATGAGTGAATGACTGTGCTATTACATGTGTATGAATGTATGAGGGTCAGTATTGAATAATCCATACATTTTTGTAGTCCTTCCATCATTTGATTACACTGAAGTGCAAGTATTTGGAAAATTGTAATATGTAAAATATGGCTAATCTTGGTATATAGTTCGGAAACAAAGCTGAAACATGTAAGACACTGGGCCTAAGTCAGCAGTTAGTTACATTCATATAACCCTGAAATGTGCAATCAGCCGTTTCACCCGGGGTGCATTTAGCCTGTTCAGTCAGATAGATCCATATTGGTTACAATGCTCTGAGGAGGCTCAGACATTACCCAAAGCAGACTGTATCTTATTGCAAACCTAGTAGTCAAACATAAAGGGAAGAAATATAAGGCAATGAACCACTTTTCTGTTTTGTAACACCTGTATAATGAAGAAGAATTTGGCCATTATTTTACATCAGCTTTATTGTTTCCAAAATACATACCAAGCTTAGCAATAATTATCATATTCTAAATGCTAACTTAGTAATAACCAAAGCTTTCCTAAATTCTACTAAATTGATTCATCTGCTGTTCCATTTCTCAAATGCTTCCATGCAAATAAGAAAAGGGAACAGAAATTAGCAAAGAATCTATTAAAATCCATTCAAATCAAAGGAATACAATTCTATATGTGGAGAACTGGGAAACATCTGATTTATTTTTATGAAAGCATGTCTGACTCAGTTTCTCTCTTACATTGTATTGTTACCTGCCAGATGTGAAGGAGTTATTTGCATTCTTGAAACAAGAAAATGCAGTGACTGAGGGGAAGTCGCTAAACATGAATGATGGGATTTACTAGGAACAAACCTCACTAGCGGGTACTTAATGCAAATCCCTAGACAGGCAAAGAAGTCTGTAGAAGTACCACCCCTGGGGGAAATTGCAAATACTTCTTTTGATCAAGTCAAGAGGTCCACCAAACAAAGAACTATGAATTGTGTAAAGTGGGCAACCACCATATGGAGAAGGGGTCACTCTCACTAGATCCAAGATCTGATGTGAGACTTTAGCCAGGATAGACCCTGATGAAAGGATTTGAAGCACTTTGAAATCTACCAGGGTCTCCATGTGGAAGATGGGTGCATGTAAACTTTCCTCTTTTCAATAAATGTGTTTTCTGTAATACTTTTGTTGTAAATAAAAACTTTGCTTTATGAAGGCTGGCTGGTTACCAGTAAATCCTCTCATAGCTCCTTGAAGGTAACAGGGAAGCAAATACTGAATGAAACTCAGGCTTGCTAAATATGATCACAATGATATGCAGGATGAAATTGCAGCCTAAATCCCCAGGCTGGAGGGAGAGAAACATGGGTTCCTGCCCCGAGAAAGGTGATGGGTAGAGGTCTGAGACCTGTTAGGGATGTCCTCAAAGAAGCTGTGACAGATTTGGGAATGTCATGCAATATCCTGGACAAACCTTATTGAATTAAATTTACATTTTTAGGAATACGCGTCAGTTCTTTTATTGTTTTTAATATGTTTTATCTGTAATGCATTCACTTTACGAATACATGTGATTGTTTATCAAGGGCTGTGTGGTAACTTAACTGTGGCAATTACATTGTGTACCATCTCTGTTCAGCCTGGAAATACCCAAATCAGAAGGGAGAGAGACCCAGGAGAGGCAACAGCTGGGGAGCCAGAAGCTAGACCACAAAGGGAGAATAAAGGTGCAGTTGACCTGAATTGTGAGAGAGGCCATAAAGGGGTCAAAAGTGCAGTGATCTTGGGAACTGTGACACTATACCTCTCTGAGTAGCAGCCGTGTTAGTCTGTATCCGCAAAAAGAAGAACAGGAGGACTTGTGGCACCTTAGAGACTAACAAATTTATTAGAGCATAAGCTTTCGTGGACTACAGCCCACTTGAAGTGGGCTGTAGTCCACGAAAGCTTATGCTCTAATAAATTTGTTAGTCTCTAAGGTGCCACAAGTCCTCCTGTTCTTCTTTATACCTCTCTGGTTTTCCTCACTATGGGACATACTTCATTTTTATCCCATACAGCCCCATTGGCCTGGTATGCACTTATCCTTTTTCTGAAAAAAAATTCCCACTATTGTTGCCAGTGGCAGCAATATTGGAAACACTAGTGTAGACAAGGCATTGGTGCCCACCAGCTTTTTAACTACCATGATGTCTAGACCTGCTCTAAGGAGAGCTTTTTATTATTGTAAACTATTCTAGATTTCAGAGTGGTAGCCATGTTAGTCTGTATCAGCAAAAAGAACGAGGAGTACTTGTGGCACCTTAGAGACTAACAAATTTATTTGGGCATAAGCTTCCGTGGGTTTTAGCCCACGAAAGCTTATGCCCAAATAAATTTGTTAGTCTCTAAGATGCCACAAGTACTCCTTATTCTAGATTGACGTTATGGGAAACATATGTATGTTAAATATTTTACCTCTGTTTCATTTCAATTTTTCTTCTTTTAAGCTAAATACTCCAGTACAACATTTTTCTGAACCTAAGCCAAAATCTTTCCTCTGATCTATCTCAGAATTTTTCAGTAAATTGAGCAGCTGGCAGTGTTTTTCCCCCCTGCATCTTATGATCTGGCAACGTTTTGCCATTCTCAGAAAAGCAAGGATCTTCAACTTTGCATGTCCTCCAGGTTTGGGATGGCAGATCTCCAGAAAGGGACAGGACTTGATAAACAAAAAGTGATTTAGCAAAAAGCTGATGTTCTTGATATGCTACCATTTTTCCAATTGGATTTGGTCTTGATTTTGGATGCTTTAATATATGCTGCTAACTTTGGAGGGAGGAACTCTTTTGAATCTTCTTAGGTATATGTGCAGCTGAAAAGGCTATCTGACTGTATAGGGAAAATTCATCTTTAATGAATGTGTAAGATTAGTTCTGAATTAAAACTTCATGGATTGTGCTCTCATATCTTCTGATTAATATCTTTTCGTTTTCTACCTACTGGTAAACCCAGGATGAGATTTTACTAATGTATAAAAGGGAAAAAATGACAGGTACCATAGATAAACAAAGTTCAATTTGAGGATTTTCCACTTAAAAATGTATTTCCACTGATATTAGAGAAGTAGGGATTATTGGTCTCTGTGTTATATTGATTGGTAAACAACAGGGAATGTTCTCACATTTATCTCCTAAGTAAAGAAGTATGTGTTTGCTATTATCTCATCAATAAAAATATACGTCTTACTATTAGATAGGATGCATATTTACTTGTCAGAGCATTGGCCATCTTATTAACTCTTAATGGTTGAAGAATCAACAACATTCTTCTGAGAGGGGAGGCTCCCAACAACAATTCTAAAAACCTGTCACTTGATAGTGAAGACAGGACAACATTTACATGATATTTAACCTGTTTAAAAAAAAAATGCATTCCTTCATTCTAACTATTCTCTAGCCTACTTGAATCTAGTTCTGTGGTTTACGATCAGTTGTTGACATCCTGGAGTGTTGATATCCTGGAGTGATTAGAGAACAGGACTGGGGGTCAAGATCTACTCTGGGTTCTTCTTCTGACTTGCTATGTGACATCTGGCAACTACAGTTCTCTGCGCCTCAATTTCCCCATTTTTAAAATGAGGATCATATTTACAGATATGAAGTTAGTCTTAATGAATATTTGTAAAGTGTTTTCAGATCCTTAGAATTGCAAGATATAATTATTTGAGAGATATCTGCTGTCACAATAAATTGTAATTGTTATTACATGTAAAATAATGACATGACTAGCAAGACCATTCTGTATCTGAAAGCTTGAATGACATGTTGTAGTAGAGTGACAGAGAACATAGTAGGGGTTAAAGCAGGGGTTGGCAACCTTTGGCACGCGGCTCGCCAGGGTAAGCACCCTGGCAGGCCGGGCCAGTTTATTTACCTCTGACACGGCAGGTTCAGCCGATGGCGGCCCCCACTCGCCGTGGTTCGCCGTCCCAGGCCAATAGGGGCGGCGGGAAGTGGCGTGGGCGAGGGATGTGCTGGCCGCGGCTTCCCACCGCCCCTATTGGCCTGGGACGGTGAACCACGGCGAGTGGGGGCCGCGATCAGCCGAACCTGCCGTATGCCAGAGGTTGCCGACCCCTGGGTTAAAGCATGCCATATTTGTCCTGGGTGGTCAAATATGTGGAGAGAGTAACCCTGCCCACAGCTGGATCAACTAAAATAGCTTTTCAGATAACAAAGGGCACTCTGCCATGTCAGTAAAACTACATAGCAAGCAAATGTTTGTATTTGTGTAATTCTTGCAGATCTGGCTGTAAGCGACGCTATAAATATATCATGGGGTAACTTGCTTACGTGCATCCAGTGTGTGCCCCACCACATTGCAGTCAATTTGGAATAGACTCGTTTCTAATAAACAAAAATAAGTACAAATCTGAACAATTCATAAAAGCCAATATGAATTAATTTTCTGTCTGAGTTTTCCCTCAGAGCTGAATTTATATGATAAGAGAATCTATGAATATTTCTGTGTCTTGGGGACTGGATTGTTTAGGGGGTTGGTAGTGGGTTATTCACTTGCAGTTCATTGGTGTGAATGCAGACAGGGTTGATAATAAGGAAGACATGCTAGCATTTGACAGCTGCCCATTGTCCTATATGATATCAGGCCAATACTACCTCAGTTGCAATAAGCTAGCACTCTTGTTGACATTCCTAGAGGAGAGGCCCAAAGGTCCCAGAGACTTAGGCTATGTCTACACTACACAGCTTTTAGTGACATGGCTGTGTCACCACACCCGTGCCGCTAAAAGTCGCGCAGTGTAGCCGCTGTTTGTCGGCTCTCCTGCCAACAAAAAACTTCTATCCCCAACGAGCGGCGTTCACATTGTTGGCAGGAGAGCACTCCTGCTGACAACACGGTGTTCACACTGGCACTTGTTGCGGCAAAACTTTTGTCTTTCGGGGAGGGGGGAGGAGGTTTTTAACACCTCTGAAAGACAAAAGTTTTGTCGTTCAATTGCGGTGTAGACATAGCCTTACTTTCTCACCATAAAGGTGGCATCTCTAAAACTCAGTTGAAACATTGATGTGGCAATATTCAGTATAGAGGAGTCTTGTATTGATGCTGTTTATGCTATGGATGAATAGAACACATTTTTGGCACTGTGAATTGATTACCTTTCCTGTGTGCTGTGCTGTGTTTTGCTGAGAAACCATGTGGAGGCATATCTGAAGGTAAATAAAGACTTTATTAAACTTGAAACTCATGTTACACATCAAGGACTGTTGCAGCTCACAAATACCTCATAAGCCGCAGAGTAAGAACATACAATTATCCCTATGTACCCAAACCAGTATGTGGAGGATACCACATAAAAAGCACAAAATTAACTTAATTATACTTGGTAAACTGAGGACTTTGCTTTTTTCTTTTTTTAAAACACACTGGGAAATTATAACCAAAAATAAACAAGCAAAATCCTACATTCATGCAAAGTTAGTCAGGAAATGCAAAAGTTAATGTTCCTGGGTCAGCTCTACCACATTGCACAGAGGCAGTCTTTTCCATTCCTGTTTTTCTTGTTAGGTGCCAATCTTTCAAATTTATTTAAAATTCCAGGTGCTCCTCAATTTTTAAAACAATATTTTCGCATTTCTCACAAACTTATTGAGATGCATGCTCTTATTATGAGAACTAGAATTAGAACTCTGCATAATAGTAAGCTAAAACTCAATAAATCACTTGCTATATTTGTGTGGCTCAATGTGAACCATAAAACATACCAGATGTACAATGTGGCCTAGTTAATGTTACTGTAGAGACTTAATATTTGCATTTCCTGGCTGTTGCCATCCTGCATTAGTGAATTCCAGACCTACTAGAATCTGTGGGATTTGTTCCAAATGTATCTGACATTGGTTAATAGTCCCAAATTAACAACTCCCAGGAAGTTATTAATCTAAAGAGAATTCCCTGTGCCTCTGTCATTAAATACCGGTAGTTGCTATATTGATATATTTCTACAAGTTACTAAAATATCTGACTTAATTAACATTCAGTTCTTCATTACATATTTACTAGCATTTCATATGCTATAGTCTAAACAAGTTTCCATATAAGGGAAGGTACAAATAAAAGTTTTAGGGCCATATTTACCTTTGATTTAAGTGGTGCCAACTATTTTGAAGCCAGTGTAGTTACACCAAGGTAGAATTTGGTCCCTGAGATCTTATACTCTGCCTGGTATATAAGTTAGGACTGAATACACTTGATCCAGTAAGTAATAATCAAAGGACCCTCACCTAAATTAAATGTTTTTTATCATGGGGAAATATTCTGCATTCAAGACAGGATAGTAAATTAGACTGCATGAAAATATCGTATTATGATAAATAGTAAGAATAAGAAGTGCTGGTAAATTACTCAACTGTATTTCCTGGTCCCGCTCATCTGAGGATCACATCCACTGAGTTCGGTGGTTACTATTATACCTAAGATCAAAAATTGATTCTGATAATTTCAGGTGCTACAGCAGTCCTTAAGCTCAGTGACAGCTTTTAACTGACACTTCAATAATACATGTGTCCATAGAATCATTATACTTCAAATTAATTCCAGGTCTTAAACATTGTAGATGTATCTTTAGCGCCTATTGAATAATGAAAAAAGTGATTTGTGAAAATAAGTGGTGAATTTGGTTAGCTGTTATTTATGGGTTTATAATTCATTGTTCATAGCCAATAGATGTTTGTGAAAATGTTTGCAAATCTTAAAAGTTTCCCTGATTACTCAGCTGAAAATTTGTGCCAGAAGCACATTAATCACTATTTATATGTCATCTTCTTGCTTAAAATGATTCAGTCATCCAATCAGGGAGCATAAACTCTGCCATGATCACCCTCTGGGACCACAACTCTCACTAGTTCTGTTCTCAGAAATCTACCTAAAAGGCAAAGTTTGTATGGCGATAAGGCTTTCTTAGGGGATGGCTCAGGAATAGACTGGAATCATCTCCCACAGCAACTACCACAACCAATTCAAAAGCAGGGTGCATTTTTTTCAAATCTCATTTTCCCTAAGGGGAAAAAAGTACATAACACATGAACTTATTAAAGAAATACAAACAAAATCTACACCCACACTATCAATACAATTTTCCCTGGAGAAGAGGGGATTAGAGGGGGATGGAGATCAACCTTTAGTCCCTTTATTACATTTCCTGATCCTGGAAGGTTCTCGGATAACATGCTGATGAGCACAATATAAGAAACCCTGTGGTAAATTGAGAAAACACCCACACATGGATAATTGTTACCAGAATAATAAGAACAAAAAAAAATAGAATTACAACAGTTATGCTTTATTAATGTGAACAAGAATAATTAGGTATGATTGAGAAAATACAGACGCATATTCAACTAATATACTGTATTAGGCCCAATCATGTAAACCCTAACTATTAGGCATAGTGTGTCATAGTAAGGGTTTGCAAGATCACAGACCCTTAGGAGTTTAAAATATTAGGTTTCTAGGTTTTTTTCCTGTTACCTAGTAATTTAAAATTCTGTTTGTGAACGTGAAAGAAGATGAGGACAGGTGGAGATCTGTTCTGTAAGCTGTCACCTGAAATGAATTGGTTTTGTTTTGTTCGGTGTTGTTCTTTTTTTTTTGCCTGTGTAAAGCAAGCATAATTTAAATATTTCTTTTTTCTTTAAAACTTTCAACAGGGACTACATAACAGGCTGTGAAAACAACTGAGGAATCTGAACCCACTAAAAATGGCCCTGTTGTAGTTGTGATGGGTTCCCCCTAGGGTGCCACTTGGAACTGGGATACCACTGAGCCCGACTGACCTACCACCCTGGACTCCCTTTCACAGTGTGGTGCTGTGATAAATTGCCACGCTCTCCAAGCTTGCTCTTTCACCAGCATACACACAGGTAGGGACACACCCAACTGCAGCTTCACACATAGATGCTGAGATCAGCTGTGCATGGGAAGGCTCAGCTAAGGCATCTCCCAGTTGCTAAGGCATGCACCCGCCTCTGGAGTGTAAACCTAAAATTGTACCGTTTTGCGCTTCATAGAGAACTCTATAGTATAAGCTCACGAAATTCACCTCACTGTGGAGAGAGATATGCAACAGCTTTCTGCCCCAAGTTATAATTTCCACACACACTGGTTTTAGACAAAACAAAACAAGTTTGTTAACTACAAAAGATAGACTTGAAGTGATTAGAAGTGATAGCAAACAGATCAAAGCAAATTACCTTAGTACATAAACAAAACTGCAAACTGAGCTTAACACACTAAATATGTAGGATATGAATTAGCAAATTGTCACCCTAAGTGATAAAAAGGCTGGCAGATTCTTAAGACACAAGCTGCCTTGGCTTTTCCAGGTTTTCATACACAGGCTAAAAATCCCTCTAGCCTGGGACGTTCACGTCCCACAGTTCAGTCCTTGCACCTCAGGTGTTTCCAGGTGTGCTGTTGTAGGGAAAGTGAGATACTATCATGATGTCATTGTCCCCCTTTTATATCTTCTTCCCACTTGCTGGAAAGCTCTTTTGCTCTGACCTAGGTCAAACAGTTCCCAATGTGTACTGCTATCGCTGAGAGATTTCTATTGTACGCAGTTCCTGGGGTAATCCTTGTGCCTGTGTGCATTTCCTCAATCAGCCGTTAACATTGTTTGGCCTTTTTACTGTTGTACCTGAAAAGCTGCTTGTGGGTGTTTTCAACCTCACAATGTGTTTCAGTAACACATGCATAGTCAAACTTTATAACTTCACATATGATGATAGCACATACAATACAATGAGATATTACTGTCTAGCAGATCAAGACTTTTAGAATGATACCTCACAAGGCATACTTTGTACAAAACATATCCTAATTACATGACAGTGGTGAATATTGGGGTGCCAGGGTGTCACAGTAGTCTCTTGAACTAAATCTGTATTTTTGTGAGTTTGAGTTCTTTTAATGTCAGGGCATGCCTGCAGCTATGATGCTGTAGCACTATAGTGTAGATGCTTCCTACTTTGATGTAAAGAGTTTTTTCTATTGATGAAGGTAATCCACCTCTTCAAGAGGCAGTAGCTAGGTTCATCCGTTGACCTAGCCGCATCTACACCAAGAGTTAGGTCAGCTTAACTACAGCCCTCAAGAGTATGAATTTTTCCTGAGCAACATAACTAGGTCTATCCAAATTTTAAGTGTAAACCAGGACTCAGACATAGCACTGAGTTGTGATCCTACCTCTCAACCTGCTAATGCCCGAGTGCGAGATGCAACATACAGCAAAGATCCAGAATGGGGAAAATGCAAATCTTTAGTCAATGCAGGGAAAATAATGTGATTCCCTCTCTAAGTGTAAGTGACTTTTTCTGTAACCTTAGTTACATGACTTTTTCCTTCTGACATAAATAATTTTCAGGAATAAAAGTGAAGGAACACCAAATATATGTGATATGGAGCTGGTTTTGTGACCAATGAGTGATGTCCCTTGAAATGAAAGATATTTGAGAGGTATGGTATGATGACATGTAGGTTGTGACAGTTGCCTAGAAGAGCTGTACATTCTGGGTTCCTTCCTACTCAGCAGTTCAGAGGGAGGAATCTGGGTTCGTGAAACAGATGTTGCATTTGTTTTTCTAGGTGCATTGAATTCAATGGGAGTTTCCTGTGCATAGTGATTACAAAATTGGACATTTTGGTCCAGATCTTCAAAGCTGTAGAGCAGTGTGTCCCAAACTTGGGACACACTGCTGTACAGGCACCCAACTCCTATTAAATCAATGGGAATTACGTGCCTCAATACCTTTGAGAATTTTGTTATAAATTAGAGCCAACGCCTCTATAGCTTCATCTGCCCATACTCTGTAACATATTAAAAAGGCACCTATTTCATGACACTGAAGTCTGCATTTCCATCATCAGTCCTTTTTATCAAGTGTAAGCCATCCATAAAATTTGCTCAGGGCTGAAACTTGACATACAAGGTCTCATCTTAGAAGAGCAATTTAATTTGAATTATAGGGGTACAAAAAAGTACATTGATAAGTTAATGACACTGAGACAAATCCTGAGAGGCACTGCGCCTCTGCATATGTATTTGAAGTCATCATCTCTCAGGATTTGGCACATCATTTATATATTTCTTAATTCAATAACTGTTTACATTTTTCAATAATTTTTTCCAAACAATATTATGGATTAGTTGCTTTTAAAAAGTTTTTTGGATGAAAGAAATCAACTGAGGTGTAAGATTTAAAAAACAGCAAACACACCAGACACGCTATAAAAACACATTTCTTGATACTTTGTAGGGATTTTTACACTATATGACCATTAAATTTCATTTTATCCAAGCACTCATATGGTTTATTGGCTAAATAAAGTGTCTCTATAAAGGTTTATCTAGCTATATTCACATTAGATGTTTGAACTGCTCCCAAGATTTTCCAATTAAACAAAGAAAATAAGTGTTATATAACATTTATAAATAGATACAGAAGGTTTACTTAAAAATAATTTGTGGTTTAGCAAGTGCACTTGTTTACCTTAATCACTTCTTACCAGATTCACCATTCCCACGCACATTCATACACACAAGTTTTGTCACCAAGGGAGGAGGGGGAATGTAATTCTCATTAAAAATAGATAAAAATTAAGGTACCAGTCTGATCTTAAACTGTTCACTACTGATTTTGAAATGCATGTTCTTACCAGACGATATGGAATTATAGGTGCTGACATTTATTTTTCCCTGGGGGACACTCTACCCCCACTCCACCCTCAGGCCTTGCCCCCACTCCACCCCTTTCCCCAAGGCCTTGCCCTCACTCTGCCTCTTCCTCTCCCTACTCTGACCCCTCCCTGAGGTCCCCATCCGCCCACTGCTCGCTGCTCTCCGCCCTCCCCCAAGCCCTTTCCAGAACCACCAAGCAGCTGATTGTCGGCTGCCATGGAACAGCTGTGGCTGGTGGGTGCTGAAAACCCTCTATTTTTTTTCTGTGAGTGCTCCAGCCCTGGAGCACTCACAGAGTCACCACCTAAGTATGGAATGGTACATTCACAAGGGGCCTGATTCACCAATCCTTACTCAAATGAGAAATCCAGTTTCAATCGGAATACTCAAGTGAGTAAGGATTGCAAGTAAAGGCTCAGAATTACTGATATTGTTTATTGAGGTACTTATTTGATTTGTTTCATTGTCCTTGGTTGTCAGCTGTTTCTCTCTGATTTTGTTTTATACGTAACAGAGTTTTAAAAAAAAGTTCTACTCCCAGATAGACTAATCTATAGTCAGAGCTGTTCCAGTCATGCAAGAAAAAATATTACCCTTTCAAACTTGCCTAGGGATCTTCGTGAAGATACTTAGGAACTATTGTTCTGGGCTAGCAAGTAAATAATGCACTTCAACAAGTTCGCAATTACGTGCTTACACAGTCGTCTGTAACAGCCATCAAAGAATAAATACCAATTACTTTATTACCAAATATTCTATACACCTCTAAAAAAATGTAATTAAATACATATTAGATCGTAATGGCTTGGAAGAGTTAGGGTTACAGCTGCTGTCAATTAATTTTTCTGATGATTTAAAAATATATATGTATACTATTGTAAAACAAAGTTGCATTAAAATACATCAATTTATGCTGAAATGCTGTCTAGAACAAGCATAGGGTAGCAGATATAATTTTAGGATTAAACAGATTTATGGTGCCCTTCTGAATATATTTTCCCTTGTTCTTGTGGGCTTAAGTCAAACCCTTCCAGTTACCTTCACATACTTTTATTGTAGCTATCACATGATCCAGGAATATGATAGTTATGTATTTAAGCTTTGAAGGCCAGATTCAGATGCTATTTAAACTGGTTGAAATCTTCTCTTCTCTGCTGGCCCTAAATTGTTTAGTACTAAAGTTTAGTACTAAATACTACAGAACAAGTAGTTTTGTAATACTAGATTTGTGTGTGGATGCAATTCCTATTTATTTTAAGCCAAATTATATAAAAAAGACACACTATCATATCTTAATACTATCGACCAGTGGTGGGCAACCTGAGGGCCGTCAGGGTAATCCAGTGGCGGGCCATGAGCCAGTTTGTTTACATTGACCAGTAGCAGGCCGCAGGTTGCCCACCACTGCTATAGACCCTGATTCAGAAAACCACTTAAGTATAGCACTTAAAAATAGAACAAAATATATACGTGTGTGTATGTGTTCATGGCCTCTGGAGTTTTATCACTCACTTCAGAGCACAGGGCCAGGATTGGTTGATGCATTCAATCAAGCCTTAATCTTTCTTTGCCAAGAAAGCCTACTTCCCTATACAAAACTAATGAAAATGTAACCACCTCTACCCCATCCCTAACCCACATATGTCCCCTGGAATGTGATATCATCCACTCTGTAAGCATATCTACACTGCACAGCTTTTAGCGACAGGGCTGTATTGCTACAGCTGTGCCGCTAAAAGTTGTGCAGTGTAGCGGCTGTTTGTCAGCTCTCCTGCCGACAACACGCTGTTCACACCAGTGCTTGTCGCGGCAAAAATTTGTCTTTCAGGGTATTTTTTGTTTTTTAACACCTCTGAAAGACAAAAGTTTTGTCTACAATTGCCAGTGTAAACATAGCCTGTGTTGTGAAAATGACAAGAAACAGACAAAACCACAACAAAGCAGAGCACAAAACGTTGCATTCACAGCTGTATGGTATTGATTTTTTATTTTAAATATTTCAAGAATTAAAATGTTTTTGTCCTTATACTCACAAGTCAGGCAGATGATAATGTATTTGTTTAACTAATCATTGAAACAGGTCTCTTGTATGTAAAATTACTTAAACATAAGAATATTTAACTACATAATCAGCCTAACTTCTAAGTTAGTATAAGGGCAAATATATTGTAATCCTTTTATTGACAGAAATGAACTTGTGTTGGCTTACATGGCCAGTACATATGGCCCATTGAAAATAGGAGAGGACATATGCATATTTTAAGTGTGAAATTCACCCTCGTGCAGAGAGCCCACACAAGCCCTAGGGACCATTAAACTCAAGTTAAGGGCTTAAGAGATGCACAGGATCATGTGCAGCCATTTGAGGAGAATTTCATCCTGTGTGAATAGAGAGTTTGGGGTTGAAAAGCTCAGATTTTGTTTCTGTTATTTTTAAGTGAATTTAGTGCATCTGGAAGATGCTGGAGGATGAAGTTTTCCATCCACAGAACAAATACAGTATAGATGCCTCTGTCCTGCTTCACCAATGTGCCCCAGTCATGGAGGGGCTTTTCTATGGGCTTTGAAGCTAATTTAATCTTTATACTGATTCAATCTTCGCCCTCCCTTCACTTGCTGAGAGGGCCAAGGTGGGTGCACAGCGTGGTGGTCTTTTTTATTTCTTTTCTGATGTGGATCTCTGCCTATTATGAGTTTAATGGAGACCATCGAGTCATTTTTCATACATCAGCGATCAACCATAAAATAAATAACAACTTTCAGTCATTGCCGAGCTGCATTCAAACCAATTCATGGAAGTGAGAGGTCCACCATTCAATTCCAGCCCTCCCTTAATACTTTTAATATTTGATGACACAATAGGGCAGGTGACTGGGACTCAGGAGACTTGGGTGTTGTTCTTCACTTTCCCGTGTGATAGTAGAACCAACTCACTTCACCCCTCTCATGCCTCAGTTTCTCCGTTTATTGAGGCTAATTATACTTATATGCCTTTTTAAAGCATTTGGAGACCCTTGTATGATGCCATTCTATATAAGTAAGAAGTATTATTATCCTATTATGATTCCTTTATATTACACCTCTACCCGATATAATGCTGTCCCCGGGAGCCAAAAAATCTTACCGCGTTATAGGTGAAACCGCGTTATATTGCACTTGCTTTGATCTGCCGGAGTGTGCAGCCCCGCCCCCCACGGAGCACTGCTTTACCGCGTTATATCCGAATTCGTGTTATATCGGGTCGCGTTATATCGGGGTAGAGGTGTACTTTAAAGCAATACCATATATGTCTGTCCCACAGAGACCAAGGTAAAAAAACAAACGTGCACAGCTGTCTATACTTCACTTCTCGGTTGCTCAATTATTCTTATTGTGGGCAGGAAATATCTAATTTCTTCTGATCAAAATCAGAACATAATTAAACTTCAGAAAAAATCACTCGTTTCATATTAGTTGGTTGGGCCTCGTCAGTTTCCTGCTATTGTCATTTACAGGAAGGTAGAGTGGTGTTTTACAGGGTATTCCCTCTGGATTATGTAGTATTTTAAATGAGTGCAGGAAGTCAATGAAAGTTATGAAATACGAATAATAAAACAAGGACAAATAAACATAAAACACTGCTGGGGTCAAAATACTGGGTTAAATTTATGTCAATGTTATTTTATATTCTGAATTACCATAAAACCGGCAAAAATGTTAGGTACATGCACTGATTTGAAGACATGGGGTTTTGTTTAGAAAAATCATAATGTCACAAAACACCTAAATTTAAAATACTTGTATTATTAATGAAAGTTTTATATTATAAATAGATACTATTTTACATGTGTTTATAAAAATTTTACCTGCCTACACAACACATCTGCTCTATCTCTGACTCTCACCCACTTGCTCTGCTGACTAAAACAAATTCTTACGCCTGTTGGCACTGCAGAACCAGTCCAGTTAATTTCTATTCAGGCTTGTGAATCATCAACAGAATTGTGCGGAATCTTTATTACTAGTAATGGTGTCTGAGGCAGAAAGACTACAGCTTCATTGTCAAATCACAGATTGCATTGCTAGCTGGTGACAAGGTAGCTTCAGAGATGGACTGAGATACTTTACTCAGTTTGAATGGAGAGAAATTTGGGGTGTAGCTTGCAGCATTTTCTTTCTCTTGGTGGTGGTGGGTGGAGTACCATTGTAATTTGCATAGGAGATTGCTTGCCCTCTTGGACACCACAAAGTATATATGCAGTTGCTATGGAGGAAGGAATTGTATAAAGGCCATCCAAAATCACAAAGTGAGGGAAAGCCTTGCCAACCCTATTTTGGCCTGAGGAAAACCACAGTCATTGTCTTAAGGGGGTTAAGAAAGTCCACCTGGCATAAGTTCAGGGGAACAAAAGACTAAAAGAGCCCATGCTCACCCAAGTCTCTGGTGGCCTCTACATAGAAAATCCCAAACCCTGTGTACCCCTAGTTCCTGTTGATTTCACGGGAATTAATTACAGAGCTGCAATTAATATCTATATAGAAACTCAACTGTCAAAAGTAAAAGGGCCCAAGCTTTTAAGTGAATGTGTTCTCCGTCCTGAGAAGTATTAAGGTTCCATCCTGATCTATTGAGGCTCAGCCTTGACTTTCAATACTAATTAATGTACTTATATAGTGTACTGTCATTTCAAATACTACATTAGTATACTAACATAGTGTAACTATACTTAATGTATGATGTATATATACTGTATCTATACTCTGACTGCACAAAGCAAACTAATGACTTTTTGCATTGTAATCCAGTGAACATCCCAAAGTTACATTTTTTGGTAACTTTTCTCCACTCCCTATCAAATTTCATTTTATAAATCTACTTGAAAGATGTGTAACTAGAAATACACAGTACCAAAGCTAGGGTCACCATTAATAAAGCGGTTATCTTTTCTTCCTTTTCTGCATTTGTATCCCTCATGACTCTTCTACACTCCCCTCCCTTCACCTGTTATCTTACCCTTTTGCTACTTTTCCTGTGTGTCTCCTTTCCTAATTTTCTTCCATTACATGATTCACCATTTCTTTTTAATCGCTCCTCTTGCAGTGTCACGCCTGCAATGACAGCGAAAATTGCGTTATACCTTGTTCCCCACACACAAAAGCTTGACCCAAAGAGCTGGCTTCAGCATGAAACTTACTAGGGTCAGACCATTTCTATTTTACCATATTTAGAGATGGGCTTAAGTTGCCAACTAGAGATCCAGATCTGAATTTCAAATATTAAAAAGTTGGGGATATTTGGAACCTAGGTTTTGGTTTAAACCTCTCTCTAATGTGTTTGGCTTTTTAGAGAACATTGTGTAATAAATTATTTGTAAAAAAGTAGGAGACAGATCATAAAAAGAAATTAAAATAATGTTACAGCTCTAACTTAAAAATAAAAAGCCATGATATACAATAATAAGGATGAAGATATTTTCTTAACACACGCTGTTGTGTCTTACGCATTATGCTTTTTAGAAGTCTGCAGGCAGTAGGAGATCACCCTCTATGTTCTTCAAGGCTTAGGCAAAAATGGGGGGAGTAAAGTTTTTGTAGTTTCGTAATCAAAATACAATATACTCACTTATATTTAAAGAAAATTAAGCTGGAGTATTTCATCTTTGTTACCTTCTCTGAATTGGCAAGCCTCATATAGTAGTCTCTCTGGCATAACCTCATCCTTAGAACGACTGAACAGCTACTGTCCAAAGTCTTCATTGTTGTGAAACTTTTAGCTGGTTTTGCTTTCATATTTAAATATTCATTGCCCATAATGCACTAGTAGATAAATAAAGCTCTGAATATGCTAGGTACTTTATATCATTTCAACTAATATAATTTTAGAGGCAGTAGTATGCTCTTTTTTCCATTACATTGCTGCTGGAAATCACAGTTGTGTTTTCTCTCTTGAGTGGGAGTAGCGTTCCAAAATATCCCCTAACCATAAAATGTCAGCAAATTGAGAGTCATATATAGAGATTAAATCAGCCAGAAATGTAGTTGGTCCGCTAGTAGTGGGTTATCATGTCACGATTTCCCTCCCACCACTGCCATTGACTAGCTATCTTTTTTAAAGAGTTTTCTTTCTTTCTTTCTTTCTGTGTGAGCGAAGTCAATATGTGAAACATGGGTGTCATTTAAAACAAACCAATCCTTTCCATTATTAAAAGGAGAAGGTTGACTCTGAGCTAATGCCAAACAGACAGAAGAAAATACTCAAGCATTGTTTTCACTGGGATGTGTTGAAGCAGATATGTTAAGCTCTGGCTCATCTACAAGGTATTAATGACAACTGCCACACCCTGGGGCAAACATTACAACATTCTTGCTAAATTAATATATATACTGCAAAATTATCTGACTTTAAGTTATTGATTCAACTCCACTTTAACAAAGATTTTCCCCTTAATAGTTCATCTAATCATCTTGTTAGTCTGCTAGTTGTGGGCTCTTCATTGAGAAATCTTAACTATGGTAGAGACTAGTGTCTGTCCATTTGCACCTTCCAACCACCACTAATGTTGCCTAGTCTTTTGTATTACTTATACCACAAGAACAAATGATTTGTTTGTTTGGAATGGGACTGATTGGCACAGTGATTTTATTAAAAATATAGATGTAATTTAAAAAATAAATTTTACCCTTTCCCATTTATAAGTGAATGTTAGCCTGTTTAGATAGTTTTGGAGTGGGTATGGTTATATGGAAAATGCTACCATCTCTTTTAATATAGCTCAAAGACGCTTGAAGAAATTACTGTTAGAGATAGAAATGATCTAGTATTGTCTTCAGTCCTGTGTAGTTAATTAGCTTTATCAAATACTGGCTCATTGATGGTATTCTTGACAAATACAGCAGCCCAAAGGAATTCTTACAACTGGAGTCTCAGGTAAAACTGAAGAGAGGCCCGACTTTTCTAGTTCTCCATTCCTTAGCCAAAATCATACGAGAAAGTACTTTGAGATGTGATCACAGGAGAATCTCAGTTTCTAGCCCTCTTGATTGCAAAGAAAAATACTTAAAACATGGACCCAAAAGGCTTAAAAACCAGAAGGCACATAAAAAGAATCCACTTTTTTTTTTTTTTTTGAAATCCCATGATTTTGGGGGGCCTGAATCATGATGTTTGAACCCTTGCATTTGACAATTCTGGCTTTGTCTCCAGTGGGATTCCAGCCACCAGTGTAGCTGTAGCTGTACAAACCCCTAGTGTAAACATGGTTCAGTATGATGTGCAGAGGTAGAAATCATGTGTACACTAGAGGTTTGCACTGGTGGAGCTATAACAATGGCTCAAATTTCGGTATAGATAAGGCCTTAGTTACGTTTGCTATGAAAAGGTATAATGACAGAAAGTGGGCCAGGTATTTTTTTAACTGTTGCCATAGTACAGGGGTCGCAACCTTTCAGAAGTGGTGTGCCGAGTCTTCATTTATTCACTCTAATTTAAGGTTTCGCGTGCCAGTAATACATTTAAACGTTTTTAGAAGGTCTCTTTTTATAAGTCTATAATATATAACTAAACTATTGTTGTATGTAAAGTAAATAAGGTTTTTAAAATGTTTAAGAAGCTTCATTTAAAATTAAATTAAAATGCAGAGCCCCCCAGACCGGTGGCCAGGACCCGGGCAGTATGAGTGCTACTGAAAATCAGATCACGTGCCGCCTTCGGCACACGTGCCATTGGTTGCCTATCCCTGCTATAGTAGCTATGAATCCATGATACAACTGAACTGTCAAAAAAATGAAATTGGAAATATTTCACTGAATCCCTTATCTCTGCCGCATGTATTGTAGGAAGTGCCTAAAATAAAATCAAAATGACATTCTTATTCTGAATAGGTGTGTCTTAACAATAAGTAGCTATTTCTTTAAACATAAGAAATTGTGATAGCATCTAAAATATGTTCTTTTGGGCTAGGTAGAGGGATGTGGCTTTGAATCTCTCTGTTTCTTAACTTAAGACACTTGCTGACAATATACTGAAACAGATCAAAATCTAGACAATAAAATGGAGACTTCACCAGCTCTGTGTGAGGAGTGATAAAGTCTGTATGCTTGCAGTAATCCTGAGATAAGCAACGGATCGCGTTTTCTTTGTACATTACTGCCATCTGCTGCATTTTCTCAAAGAAGAATTTTTCAAAATTATAGCCAGGAGCAATGGGGAAAAAAGAAGCCCCTCCAAAAAAAAAAAAAAAAAAAAAATTTTGTTTCTGAAACATCAGATACCCTATAATTTTGTTATTAGGTCACTTAAAACCAGCTCTCTCGGTTCTCTATCAACTGAAACAATATTTTAATACAAGGGAATAGAGAGCGACTACTGCTTAGTAATTTGCTTATATTTCCCATCATGCACATTTGTTGCAATCTAAGATCTCATTCTGTCTTCTAAATTTTCAAAGAAATGGAGGCAGATGATGTCATGAATGTTGGTTGCTGTTTGTGACACAAAATGCATGATATGTGATGATAATTTGCTTTGCTATTGCGAGTCAAATAAATCATGCTAAGTGTGTTAATATACTGTTTTCAGAGATTTATATAGAAGCTAAGAAAGCTTTTTCTCGTGGCTGGTCCGATGGTAGTGGGTTATCAGAAATTATTACTGTTAGTTTAACTAACCTTTCTATATTCCACCCCACTGCTAACTTTGACTGGTCTTTTTTCAGTCTTATGGGGGAAAAAAATAAGATTCAATGCACTATATAGGCTACATCTAATAGTCTGCAGTCATACTCTGTGCTGGGAGCCTGTCAGAGTTCACTTTGGGCTGGATCATGGAACGCCGGCTCTAGGAACTACAGGATGATTGTCCGTGTTCGGTAGTTGGCACTTTCCCCCGTGAACCAGCATTGAATCATTGCCCTCCACATGGCTTTTAGGGGGCCACTGAGCTGCAAAACTTTCGTCTTTTGGAGGAGACATAAACTAAGGTCCTGACCAGTTAAGGTCACAAAGAAGACTTCATGAAAATTGGGATGATAAACCTGGTTGTGTGGCCAAATTCTAACCTAGATAATTACATCCTGCTTACTCAATTTCCCTTGGCATTTTCAAACAGATACAGTAGTCCTGTGCTAAACTGTGTAGAGTTGTTATATGTTGTTAAGCTGTTGCCAAGTTTCACTGCAGAAGCAGCTGTATTTCAGTGAGGAGTGAAGTGAAGCAGCTATAGTTTAAGGCTATAATTTAAGCTTAACATATCTTCTTCAACACATCCCAGTGAAAACAATGCTTGAGTATTTTCTTCTGTCTGTTTGGCTTTAGCTCAGAGTCAACCTTCTCCTTTTAATAATGGAAAGGATTGGTTTGTTTTAAATGACACCCATGTTTCACATATTGACTTCGCTCACAGAAAGAAAGAAAGAAAGAAAGAAAACTCTTAAAATAAGATAGCTAGTCAATGGCAGTGGTGGGAGGAAAATCATGACATGATAACCCACTACTAGCGGACCAACTATGTTTCTGGTTGATTTAATCTCTATATATGACTCTCAATTTGCTGACATTTTATGGTTAGGGGATATTTTGGAACACTACTCCCACTCACGAGAGAAAACACAACTGTGATTTCCAGCAGCAATGTAATGGAAAAAAGGGCATACTACTGCCTCTAAAATTATATTAGTTGAAATGATATAAAGTACCTAGCATATTCAGAGCTTTATTTTTCTACTAGTGCATTATGGGCAATGAATATTTAAATATGAAAGCAAAACCAGCTAAAAGTTTCACAACAATGAAGACTTTGGACAGTAGCTGTTCAGTCGTTCTAAGGATGAGGTTATGCCAGAGAGACTACTATATGAGCCATACCAATTCAGAGAAGATAATAAAGATGAAATACTCCAGCTTAATTTTCTTTAAATATAAGTGAGTATATTGTATTTTGAATACGAAACTACAAAAACATTTTTCCCCCCATTTTTGCCTGAGCCTTGAAGAATATGACATACAGCACATAGATATAGCGTGCTAAAAAAAATTACAGGAAGCTAGCCATAGGCGAGCCTAGTCCACTGGCATGGGTGAAACATGATAAGGCACTGATCCAGCAAACCATGGCATCTGCAAAACTTAAAGCATGTTTTCAGTAATTTTGATTAATCATGTACTGATAGGTATGCAAGTGTTTTTTGTTAGATCAGTTGATATGACTTCATACTGTGCGTGGACATAAACCCACTATGCCAGGGGTAGGCAACCTATGGCACGCGTGCCGAAGGCGGCACATGAGCTGATTTTCGGTAGCACTCATACTGCCCGGGTCCTGGCCACAGGTCTGGGGGGCTCTGCATTTTAATTTAAATTAAGCTTCTTAAACATTTTAAAAACCTTATTTACTTTACATACAACAATAGTTTAGTTATATATTATAGACTTATAGAAAGAGACCTTCTAAAAAGGTTAAAATGTATGACTGGCACGCGAAACCTTAAATTAGAGTGAATAAATGAAGACTCGGCACACCACTTCTGAAAGGTTGCCGACCCCTGCATTATGCAGTAACTTACATAAAAGTTGTAGTGTGTAGACAAAGCCTAAGTCCCTTGCTCAGAATACGTAATTAAAAAAAAAACAAAAAACAAAAAACTAAAGGTTAAGTCCTAGTGTTACATAGCACATGTAATACCCATTAGAATCAATAGGACATGTTCAGCACCTCTCAGGAGTGACCCTAAATCATTATTAATCAGAAGAGATGTATTTTTAGTTTATGTTCCTGCTAACACTCGTGGCCTTCATATATATTTTTATATTCAGAACCTTGGCCTCACCATGATGAAATTCTACTCCCTGATCAGACCTGTCATGAACAGATCAAAATAGATGTTCCTGATGGCAAACTGAACTGATATACAAAAGCTGATATACGGCACAGCTATATTAATGTGTAATCATCCATAGGTTCCAAAATGAGACAATAAATTGGATTTCATTTAAAAAAGAAAATTAGTACATTCCTTGTTTTGCATAGCTGTTGCAAATCCCCAGTGCTGTGGTGTATATAATGCACTTCATTCATTAGGCTGTGTCTATACATTTTGGAAGATGGAAAAAATATTTCTAATGTATTATAGTTAGTGAAGCATTAGCTTTGGGAATTACTAGCAGTCTTAAAGATGTCCATTGTGTGAATGAAAAAGAAGGGGTGAAAAAAAATAGGGAATGAAAAATGTCAACGAAAAACATATAATGACAGCTCATAAATTAGGGAAAGTTAACACTAAACTAGTTTGCAAGAACATGTCAAATTAGAAAGATGCAGTAGGGAGGGGGATAGTGGTAGATTTATTTGTTAGGCTCTTTCAGGCTATTTCTGCTGAAATCAACATTTTGTAAATGCAAGCAGTCACAGCTGTCAGGCCAAGATATATAGAAAGAGTTTTCTTGTTTTGTTGTTAGAATTTAATTTTTCAGAGAAATATTTCCTAAGGTTGGCTGGACAGGAAGAAAAAAAAAAACCTGACTTTAGTCTGTGATTATATGCTAATACTATGAAAATGAAAATCAAAAGTATTTAAATATTCATGTTCTGTTGCTTTGGGCAGTGCAGCTGGCTAGATTCGCTAATCTCAGTAAATTGTACTATACATATGCCTCAGCCTCTCAGACAAAGTATGTGCATACTGTTCCTGTAAATCACAAAGGGAGGTGATGGGGGGGCTTTTTTTTTTTTTTTTTTAATAAATTAGGCACACCTTTGTAAACCTTAAACTCATCATTAAAAGTCTAAAAGGTAATAATACAATATTTCTATTCAAATTTCCAATTACACAAATACCAATGTATAGACTTTCCCTCAAAAGAAAAACCAAAGACTTTCCACCTAACCGTGTCATGAGACCACACCTGACCATCCTTCAGTCTCTAGAAAATGCTGCTATTTATGACCTCATGTTCAGTCATCCAGCAAAATCCGAGATTAGGTCTGGGTCCATTTATTAATGCAGCTGTTCTGCTGCTTGTACTCCCTCCTTCTGCACTTAATTTTTACATGTCTAGCACATTATGCAGTTATTGGGATTAAAGTTCATAGGAAGAAAGCACAAGTAGCATAGCAAACACACTATGGGTAATATAAACTCAGACCCTTTATGTCTTCAGAGGGCAGCTCTTGAGTCAGTCCGTGAATGAGAGGTTTTGCCAACGAGCTATGGTGGAAAAAAACCCAGCCATTTTACAGAAAGTGAGTCCCATCCTGACATATGCTGGTGTATGATTTTTTAATTGGAAGCTTATCCATAAGGAAGAAATTTGAATTTTAAAAGCAACTGCCAGACATTATGTTTTAATGCCGTCTTTTGGCAGTGATTGAGACTCTTTGTAATATATATGCCCAGGACACTTTAGAAACAACACTAACAAAAATAACCTGTGTGTTGATATTAGGAAATATAAGGTGGGGAGAAAATAGATACTGACCTCATGCCCTTCTCTCCACCCACTGGAATCTAATCGAGAGATGAGCTCATTGGAATGGTCACTGATTGGCTCCAGGCCTGCTGTATTTTCTTTAACTAGATTAACGAATGTTCAGTAAATTTTACTTCTCAAATCTTTGAATGGGAACATTAGTGAACAAAAGTACCTTCCAAAATATTAATTACATTACTGTTTAGTAGGACTGGCAACCACGGATGAGATATTTATTCCCACGGAGACATTAATTCTCTCAAATAATGGTTTGGGTTTTTAATTTACGTTTTTTCTAGCCTAATGCTGTGGAAAGAGACTTGGCCCTTTAATCTTTAAATTGGCAGAATTTTGATTTGGTCACCAAAGGTGAGCTGTGCTACACACCCCACACTCCATTTTTGGAAGCGTAACATTGAAGTTAAGAAGTGAGTCTACTGTTGTCACTGGTTACTGCTATTGAATGCCTAGAATACTGAAATAAAAATTATGTGATGAGGTTTATGTAGCAAACAACTGGGGATATATTATAGAATCTCTCCCAGCTTTTTCCTGGTGCAGAGTCTATAGTCATTACATGCAAGTAACTATGTGAAAGCAACAATAATTTTACTGATAAAATCCAGGAAATCAAAAGGTCTCCATAGCAACATTAGCTCACCCACAATGCACATCAAATATTGTGATTACTACTAAAATCACTAAATATACAGTATGTGTGTAGTATCAGAGAGAGTTAAAATTGTTTGAAGTGAATGGGGCTACTCAGGTGAGTAATGGTTTGCAAGAATGGGATTATAACACAAGCCAATTTTAACCTTAAATTGGGCTTTCAGAAATCAGATCTTTTAGGACCTATTTCCATTATCTTCAAAGGGTATATCCACCTCAGATTAGGCTCTGTGGAACAGATAATAAAGCCTCAGGCTGTATTACATTTTCCTTGAAAATGCTGCTGGGCTAAATGATATATATCTTCCACTCTAACTCAGTGTTTTGAACAATGGACCTAGCACCCCAATATTTGGGATGAACCAGAGAGACTTAGTGCAAGCTAGCAAATTTAACATCGCTGCTGTCACCCTGATCTACAGACTCTGAAATCAACGGTAACTTAGAGCAGTGGTTCTCAACCTTTCCAGACTACTGTACCCCTTTCAGGAGTCTGATTTGTCAGGTACCCCCACACTTCCCCTCATTTTAAAACAACTTGCTTACAAAATCAGACATAAAAATAAAAGTGTCACAGTACACTAGTACTGAAAATTGCTTACTTTCTTATTTTTAACATATAATTATAAAATAAATCAATTGAAATATAACTATTGTACTTACAGTTTAGTGTATAGTACTGTATGTAGAGCAGTATAAACAAGTCATTGTCTGTATGAAAATTTAGTTTGTACTGACTTCGCTAGTGCTTTTAGTGTTGTAAAACTAGGCAAATATCTAGATGAATAGATGTACCAGCTGGAAGACCTCTGCGTTCCCCTGAGGTACGTGTATCCCTGCTTGAGAACCACTGACTTATAGGAAGCAACAGAGGGTCCTGTGGCACCTTTAAGACTAACAGAAGTATTGGGAGCATAAGCTTTTGTGGGTAAGAACCTCACTTCTTCAGATGCAAGCATCTTGGTGGCCTAGTTTCAACATTCAGAAACCTCCGATTGCATCTGAAGAAGTGAGGTTCTTACCCACGAAAGCTTATGCGCTCAATACTTCTGTTAGTCTTAAAGGTGCCACAGGACCCTCTGTTGCTTTTTACAGATTCAGAGTAACACGGCTACCCCTCTGATACTTGACTTATTGGATTCATTTTCATATTTTAATAACTCTCTTCTCTTTTTTATATTAATAAACCTTTAGTTTTCAGTTTACTAAAGGACTGGCTTTTGAGGTACGATCTGAAGTATACTCAGACCTGGGGTCAGCAGCTGGCTCTCTGGAGCTGCAAGAACCTAATATATGTGATTTCTGGTTTTAATAATCATTTATCACAGAAGTCTGGTTTGTTTGACTGGTGCATGAGGGGCTAGAGGGCCTGAAGGAGACTGTCAGTGGCTTCACAATAACTAGTATATTATTTTGGAAGCACAATTTGTTACTGACTTGGTGACATCTTATGGTAGATTATACCACCAGTCTGGGGTATACATGCCCTGTATTCTGGCAGTCTGACCTGAGATTGGCACTCTTAGCTGTGTCCCATACCAGGCAGTGTGACAATACCCTTCAGGCGAGTTCACACAAAACAGCTGGAGGGTGGTGTGGAGGAACCTCTCTTATAACCTGACTGGTTAGAGTAGTCATCTGAGATGTGGGACACCCCCAGTTCAAGTTCCCCTCCTCCTCAGGTAGAGGAGGGATTTGAACCACGATTGCCTTCTCTCAGGTGAGGTGCCCTAAACACTGGGGTATAAGGTCATTCTAACTTTTGCTAGCCCAATTAATATTTAATTATTCATTTAATTAAAGTGGAACAACTTCACTAGGAGACCCCTCCACACCATGAAAATATTCCATAGGCCAATGGTTAAGGCACGCCCCTGATCATCTCCCACTGGCTAGCTTAGGTGGCTCCCACTAGCATGCTGGGTTTGGGAAGCACAGTGTTGTTGCTGCGATTTTTCTAGACACCTAAAAGTTAGGTGCTGCAATGCTCAACCTAAGTCCCTTTGAGAATCTGGGCCAAAACCACCCACCCCCAAAAAGCTGCTGTCCCTGCTGTACACATTTTACAATTTATTAACAAGACAACAGGTGGGTAAAACAAGCTAACTAGGGGAGGACAGGACAGTAGTGGAACACACATGACTAGCGTAATAGGCAGCAACCACAGAACACCTCTGTATAGCCATTGTCAAACCCCTACGTCTGAATATCCCTGAACCTGGGACTGTTTGAATTCAGGATCTGATATTCATGGCTTGAGTCCATCACTATAGAAAACACTGGACAAGAGTCTGGTACTCAGATTTTTTTTTTTAAATATCTGAGATGCTTTTTAATAAGCCCCGGGGAAGGAAAGAGAAGCCTACAGAATCAATGATGCAACGGTATTGATGGGAGGCTCATTGATGATCAATAGAATACACAGCAGAACCCAAAATAGAGGCCAAATAAAATACAATAAAATAACCATTCAAAATGGAATCCCTTGGTACACCGTTTATTTTCCTCTCTTTCCCAAACAGATTCGGACACTGAAGAGTTGTGATCTTAAGATATCAGTGCTGAATAGCTCTCTTGTTTGAGACCATGAAAATGCCGGCTCATGAAGCACATATGATCATGTAAAAGCTAAGCAGTCTACAAAGTAATTCCTTACTTTTTGCTTCCATCTGTATATGAAACACTGAAAAAAATAAAATTACCATTTGTCCTTATGATCCAAATGAGTTTCTTAGATAAATGTTCAGCGTTGCATTTTCTTTCTTCCTTAATGTCAGCATTTATTCATAAACAAAACAATGGTTGGGCTTTACAAATATTGGGCTATGGTTTAATTAAAACACAGACAGACATAAACTAAAAGTTTAATTAAACTTTTATTTTAAGCTGGCTATCAGCTAAAAGTGTTAACTTTTGACTTGCTTTTGGCTGCATGGAACAGAATATTGACTATTTAAGCAGGACTTGCTTTGTGTTTTGGATATGAGAACCTATATTTACAACTGCAGGTGGGGGAGAAGGGAGAGGGAAAGAGCATTATTACCAAGGCCCACTTAATTTTGTCCTCTAAAAGTTTGCTTTTCATTGTGAATGCACAAACTTGGCTGAATGTAGTATCACTGTGTAGTTTCCAAATCCAATAAGATGCCCCTTGTGCCCTGCTGGGGGAGGATAGTACTTCCAATGTCTCTGCCACCATTGTGCACAGTGAAAGTGCCCTAGGCATTCAGCTATAGGATTTCCCTCAACCCACCTTGCTGTAGCTATGGCAAGAGAGTTCATGACTCCCCATTGCCAGCGAGTGGGAACTTTTAGCTGGTCCAAACAGTGGCTGTAGGACTTTCACACTATGGATGTTTTTCTTTCCAAACTCCAATTCCCCTGGAAAATACAATGGCTTCATCTCATGTGCCAGTAATACATTTTAACGTTTTTAGAAGGTTTCTTTCTATATCTCTATAATATATATCTAAACTATTGTTGTATGTCAAGTAAATAAGGTTTTTAAACTGTTTAAGAAGCTTCATTTAAAATTAAATTAAAATGCAGAGCCCCCTGGACCGGTGGCCAGGACCCGGGCAGCGTGAGTGCCACTGAAAATCAACTTGCGTGCCGCCTTTGGCACGCATGCCATAGGTTGCCTACCCCTGCTGTAGAGTCTACTGGTTGAGGGTCCAATTCTGTAAGATGCAGAGAACTCTCAATCCTAGCTGACTTTGAGGAGAGTTGGAGGCACTTAGCATCTTTCAAGGATTGGGTGCTGAAACAAGCACCTGAAAGGGAGAGGGATTTAGCTAGATGAGCCTGTATACAAGCTGCATAGCTTTTTCTTCTCAAACATATTTTTGTTTGTTTTCTTTTTAAGTGAAAAAGGCAGGTCTATATGAGCTGATATGAACCTATTCCAGCACCAAGAAGAGAGATGAGGAGTCCAAGGGACAGAGTGTCTTGTAAGATGCTTAAAGAAATATTTCAAATATGTTTGGATTAAATTCTGATCTCAGTTACGCTGATCTCGATTACGAGTTAATCCAAAATAACTCCACTTAATTCTGTGGAGATTTTCTGATGTAACTGAGCTTTATTTATTTATTTATTTATTTTAAAGGTTTGCATAAAACCAAACGGCTTTGTTTCGATTTGAGCTTGCAACTAAAATAAAGTTTCATTTAATAAAGAATTAAGATACTTTGGGGTTTAGCAGATCCTGTCAAAATTCACCTAGCACTAACTGCCAGAGTTGTGTTTTCTGGAAGCACTGGGAGAATGACAAACAGAAGGATTTGCACCACAGCAAGATGGTTCAAACTGAATAACGTCCAACATCTGAAGGACTACATAGAATCGTAAGACTGGAAGGGACCTTGAGAGGTCATTTAGTCCAGTTCCCTGCACTCAAGGCAGGGGTAAGGCAATGGCTACACTATAAGGCTTTTAGCAACATGGCTGTGCTGCTACAGCCGTGCCGCTCCCTCCTGCCCACAAAAAATTTCCACCCCCCATGAGCAGCAGCGGCTTTGTCAGCAGGAGAGGACTGCTGCCGACAAAGCACTGTTCACACCGGTGCTTTTCAGTGGTAAAACTTTTGTTGTTCGAGTGTGTGTGTGTGTGTGTGTGTGTGTGTGTTTTTAACACCCCTGAATGACAAAAGTTTTGCTGATCAAGTGCCAGTGTAGACATACCCTAAGTATTATCTAGACCATTCCTAGCAGGTGTTTGTCTAACCTGCTCTTAAAAATCTGCAATAACAGAGATTCCACAACCTCCCTAGGCAATTATAACCTGACAGGAAGTTTTTCCTAATGTCCAAGCTAAACCACCCTTGCTGCAATTTAAACCCATTGCTTCTTGTCCTATCCTCAGAGGTTAAAGAGAATAATTTTTCTCCTTTCTCCTTGTACCAACCTTTTATATACTTGAAAACTGTTATCATGTCCCTTAGGCAATAGACTTGAGGGTGTCCTCCTTTAAAATAACTCTTTGAATATGATTTTTGATGCAATTTAGCTCACTCCAGTAGCAAAATAAATACATTTTAAAACTGCTGCTTTGAAACATCTTTATTAGCCAGAGATTGAAATTATGCCTGGCAGGAATGGCTTTCCAATAGCCAGAGAGGGGATGAATTCCATCGGAGCCAGACATTATTATCCTTCTCCCCTCCTCCTCAGTTCACATGCTGATCAGTTGTATAGCAGTAAGCAATTCCTGGTGAAAAGCTTCCCCTACGCTTCTCCTCCTCTGTATAAACAAAGGAATTTGCTGTGTTATAGGATGCACAATATGTGTATGTCCGTAGATGTCTGCTGAATGCAGAAGTGAAAACTTTCGGCGGTTTTAATCCACATATTATGGATCTAAACTTTTCATTTGTTAGGTAAAACTCTATATCTTTCAGACACTCTGGGAGCAATTAATAACCTTTTAGTGTCTCTATAATTGAAATTAGGTTGCTTCACTGAATTTAAAGGTGTAAAGGCATGAATTTGAGCCCATCTTTTGCAATCTACATTTGTAGAGTGCTGTGCTAATTTGCATATCACTTACCCATAATGCAGCAGAGCCAGTTATCTCAAACCAAGGAATTCACATGAAAATAAATGAATTTATATTTTAAATATGTTTATTACATTACATTTGAAATGAATGATATAAAGATATTATTATCTAAATTGGCCGTTTGAAAAACTACCATAAGCTGAAAAATGTAACAATTTCAGGAATATATATACTAAGTGTGACCACTTTTCCTTCTGGCTGGTCCGATTGCAGTGGAATTTATAATTAATTGATCACAGTCAGTTACAGATTTCTTTGTTCTTTCTCCACTCCCACTGCTTCACTTGACTAGTCTTTTGCTTTTGATGCTTGGCATTTTCAATGATGTGATGTATATCAGCAGTTCTCAAACTTTAGCAACCCAAGGACCCCCATTTAGATTTAAAAAATTGTGGGGACCCCCCCAACCACCCCCTTGCTCAGCCCCAAACCCTTCCCCACTCCATCCCTTCCGCCAAGGCCTGACCCCACCTCTTCCTGCCCCCCGCTAACTCCATCCCCCCTCCCTCTGTTGCTCACTCTCCCCCACTCTCACTTACTTTCACCAGGCTGGGGCAGGGGGTTGGGGTACAGGAGGGGGTGCAGGTTCTGGGAGGCTGTTTGGATGTGGGGGTGGGCTCTGGGCTGGGTCACAGGTGCAGGAGGGGTGCAGGCTCTGGGAGGGAGTTTAGGTGCAGGAGGGGCTGAGGGTGCGGGCTCTGGGAGGGAGTTTGGGTGCAGGAGGAGCTGGGGCAGGGGGTTGGGGTGCGGGATGGGGTGAAGGGTGTGGGCTCTGGCCAGGTGGCGCTTACCTCAGGCGGCTCCCAAAAGTGACTGGCACATCTCTCTGGCAGCAACTCCTAGGCAGGGGGGTCAGGAGGTCTCTGCGCGCTGCCTCTGCCCGTAGGCACTGCCTCCGCAGCTCCCATTGGCAGGAACAACGGCCAATGGGAATTGCGGAGTCTGTGCTCGAGGCGGGGGCAGTGCATGGAGACCCCACTCCCCCAAGGACCACAGGGACATGCCCCGGGAGTCGCGCAAAGTCAGGGCAGGCAGAGAGCCTGCCTTAGCCCTGCTGCACCGCCGGACTTTTGGCACCTAAAATCTCCCGATTTGGCTTCAGTAGCCTCTGGAAGATAGAGGGAGGCGGAGGAGTTGAGGGAGGGAGAGGGAGGAGTTGATCAGTGGGGTCTGCAGACCCCCTGGCATTCTCTTGGGGACCCACAGGGGTCCACAGATCCCAGTTTGAGAAACACTGATGTATATTGAAAGCATAAGGTTGGATGATCACAGGAGAAAACAATGAATAAAACACGAGTACAGCAATATCTCTGTGCAAAGTTAATTCTATTTTCACCATTCTGATCATTAAATGCCCACTGCTTTTGTGTTCCCACATTTTCCGATGGCTCCTCTTTCTTTTAGATACTAAGTTGAATGATGTTGGCTTTTTGTTTTTTTGTTAACCCCTGATCCCCCCAATGAACATGCATCCATGAAAGGTCACTTAAAATGCGTTCAAGAAAACAAACAAACAAAAAAACTTACCTTACCTCAGTGTGGGCTCTGTCTCCCTGTCCACTATATCTGTGAACCCTGTACCTACTATTTACTTCAGCATGACATTGGTGCACCAGTATATTTCATCCACACATCTTTATGACCATAAAATATGGTCATTGTCTTTCGGCGGTATGTATACAAAGGCAGCTGAAGAGATTAATTGCTATTGGATGCAGAGAAAGACGGAGAGGTCATTCACCAGATGTAGTCAAAGATTCTGTCCAGATAATATGCTTTCCCAAGGCCTAATAATAAATTACAGATGACTAGGGTGACTAGATAGCAAGTGTGAAAAATCGGGACTGAGGGTGGGGGGTAATAGGTGCCTATATAAGATAAAGCCCCAAATATCAGAATTGTCCCTATAAAATCGGGACATCTGGTCACCCTATAGATGACTAAGGCCTTGTCTACACTGCCACTTTACAGTGCTGCAACTTTCTCCCGAGTGCCGCAAGTTTCAGCGCTGTAAAGTGGCAGTGTAGACAGTGTAGCGCTGGTAGCTACTCCCCTCATAGGGGTGTTTTTTTAGCTCTCTCCCAGTGCTGGTGCCGCAACTACACAGCTATGTTAAAGTGCTGCTGCAGCAGCGCTTCAACGTTGCTAGTGAAGACATATCCTAAGTATGACATTCATCTCCCTTAAACCTGTTAAGGCCATTCAGGAGAGCTGAATTTAGGACAGCTTTGCTTTGGATACATTAAGCAGATATTCTAGTTTATTAACATATTAGACAACCACCAGGGTGGAGTCCCCAGTGGTATTCATTTTCTGTTTGCCTGTCCCACCCTTGTTCTTATCACCCTCAAATATTTCTTTGATGGTAGGTCCCTACAGTGGATCTCTTGAAGCCCGTATTTTCAAACCCCTCCTCTCACTTCAAGTGATTGTCTATCAAAGCTTTTCCTATAGCTTTAACAACTATCCTTTCACAGGCTGATTGTCTTGAGAAGAAGGTCAACATAACACCAGCTCAGTCAAAGCAGGTTTTATTCCGCTCCCCCCCCCGCCGCCCCCTACACTCCCTCCCTCCAATAGTTTCCTGTTATCTATTTCCTATTTCTCCTCTGTACATTATTTTCAGTGTGGTATACCAGATAGAGCACTGAACTGACCTTGGGCAAGTCACTTCAACATGACGTGCCTCAGAATCCCCATTTGTAAAACAGAGATAATGATACTGACCTCCTTTGGCCTGGTCTACATGGAAAAATTAGATCGGCCTAACTATGTTGCTCAGGGGTGCGAAAAATGTACACCCATGAGCACTCTAGTTAGGTTGACCTAACCCTCAGTGTAGATGTGGCTAGGTCATTGGATGAATTCTTCCATCAACCCAGCTACTGCCTCTCAGGGACACCATTTAGGGAGGATGAGGGGTTGGGGGGAGGACGGTTTCATGCCACATTATAATTTTACAAAGAGGGGTGGCACAGGGGGGGCTATAGCTACCTCAAAATTTCCTTAGTCCCCCCTCCCACATAGTCACCCCTCTCCCAGAGCTGGGCACCTGGCCAGCAGCCACCGCTTTCCAGCTGCCCAGATCCCGACACCACAGCAGTCTTCCCTGCTTTGGGAAGCTGATCCATGGCTGGCGTGGCACTAGGGGAGCTTGCCCGATGCTAGAGGTGGCTGTGCCCAAGTGGGTTTCAACAGAGCTGGGGAGTGGGGGACAGAGAACCTGTCTGTGCTGGTGCCTCTGGTTCAGTGGGAACTGTGGCTGCTACTGTACTGAACAAGCATTCAGGCTCTCAAGTGCTCGGCTTAAAGAGACAGTGTGCTGACACACTCACACACACATACAGAGTTCCCCAACACACACGGCCTCTCTCACGCTCCCCCCAACACACATACACTCTCACTCATAGTATTAATTAGGCTGACCACATTTCCCTATACTCAATATGGGAAAAGTTGACTGAGCCCCTGTTAAAAAGGAATACTGTGTAGTTGGATTCTTTTTATTTACCTTCTTATCATTAAAGCTTTAGGGTTAACACGTGGAGAGGTGACACACATACCCCTACCTCCCAACACACATGGGGAGAGGTGATACACACACACACAATGCCGTACATCTCTCACACAGGAGGGAGGAGGCGGGGGGAGGTGTGTGACCGACTGACCCAACCCTCCCTGCCCGGCGCTTTCTGCATTCCATGCCTGGCTGGGCCCTGGGGACAGACCCAGGGCCGCCCAGAGGATTCAGGGGGCCTGGGGTCTTCAGCACTTTGGCTGCGGGTCCCAAAGCGGAAGGACCCCCCGCCGCGAGTCTTCAGGGCACTTCGGCGGCGGGTCCCGGAGCGGAAGGACCCCCCACCATTGAATTGCTGCCAAAGACCCGGAGTGGAAGAAGCCCCAGGGGCCCGGGCCCTGCAAGAGTTTTCTGGGGCCCCCGGAGCGAGTGAAGGACCCCGCTCCAGGGGCCCTGAAAAACTCTTGTGGGGGCCCCATGGGGTCCAGGGCCTGGGGCAAATTGCCCCACTTGTCCCCCCCTCTGGGCAGCCCTGGACAGACCCACATCTCCTGCTACCTGACACTGCATCTTCCTGAGACAACACATGGGTAGGGGGCACACAGGGTCACCTGCAGTGATGAGCTCCCAAAATCCTAACAGCTGGTTCCCTACCGGACCCTCGGCAGCACTTCAGCAAAAACCCGGAGCGAGTGAAGACCACCCCTGCCGCCGAAGTGCCGCTGAAGACCTGTTAGGGAACCGCGTGGTGAGTACAAGCCCCACGTTCCTGTCTCCCCCCCCAACCCCAACCCACATCCTGCCCCCGACTGCCCCCCTCAGAACCCACAACCCATCAACCCCCCCCGCTCCTTGTCCCCTGACCACCCCCTCCCGAGACCCCCCACCCTAAGTGCCCCCCAGGACCCCACCCCCTACCCAACTCGCCCTGCTCCCTGCCCCTGACTGCCCTGAGCCCATCCACCAGCACCCCAACAGACCCCCGGAACTCCCACGCCTACCCAACCCCCCCCGTTCCCCATCCCCTGACCGCCCCCCCAGAACCTCCGCCCCCTCCAACCGCTCCCTGCCCCTTATCCAACCCCTCCTCCCACTCCTGGCCCGGCCCCCTTACCATGCTGCTGTGTAAGGATGCCGCACAGCCACTGGAGCTCACAGCCCCACCCCCTAACCATGCGGCTCAAAGCGGCAGGAGCTGCAGAGCTGCACAGAGTGCTGGCGCCGGCAGCGCAGTGCGCTGGGGCTCTGCGAGGGGAGGGAGAAGCGGGGGAGGGGCCGGGGGAGCCTCCCCAGCTGGGAGCTCAGGTGGGCTGGGCAGGATGGTCCCGCGGGCCGGATGTGGCCCACGGACCGGACTTTGCCCACCCGCCCGCCCCTTTAGGAACCGGTTCTACACCAGCTTCTAAATTTAACAAAAAGAACAAGAGTACTTGTGGCACCTTAGAGACTAACAAATTTATCAGAGCATAAGCTTTCGTGGACTACAGCCCACGTGGGCTGTAGTCCACGAAAGCTTATGCTCTAATAAATTTGTTAGTCTCTAAGGTGCCACAAGTACTCCTGTTCTTCTTTTTGCGGATACAGACTAACACGGCTGCTACTCTGAAACCTAAATTTAACTACCGGTTCTTGCGAACCGGTGCGAACAGGCTCCAGCTCACCACTGGTCACATGCCCCTCAGATTTCTTTCAGGGTTCACACCAGAATGTGGCCAGCAGCAGCCTTTTGGGCACTGGGCGGGAAGGAAGGGACGGGAACTGCTTCCAGTTGCAAGGGAGGGGGGCGGGGAGGAAGGGGTGATCTGGTCCATGTCTTTGCAGAACTCTTCAATTCCCCGTGGCTGGAAGCAGCTTGTCCCTTGTGGAAAGGCAGTTAACACCTCCAGGCTGCTGCTGGCCACTGACATAACCCAGCTGCCTCCTGTCCCTTGGCTACAGCATGGACAGGAAAGGGTTAAGCCCTAAGGATGCATTGTGCACCAGGGTCCAGGGCTTCAGCAAACCTGGCCAGAGAGGTGGCTCAGCAGGGGAGGGTGCCTAAGGGATGGAGCAGCCCCACGCTCCCTAGGGGCAGGTCCCAAGGTGGGGGGAGAGGGGGAGGCACTGGTTAAGAGGGTGCTAAGCCCCTGCCCCGGGGGCTGATGTGGAGCCTGCAGGTTTGGGCGTGATAGGCTGGAAATCGCTTTCTCCCCACTCCAGAGCTTAGCTGAGGGGCGGAGAGGCTTCCCTGTGTCAGCGCTGTGTAGGGCTTTGGCACATGCAGGGCTTGGCTCCTCCTGACCAGCGCCCCGGGCTGGAGGGTCTTTGGCTTTCCTGGGGCACCAGCCCAACCAGAGGCAGTGAAGGAAGGAAGGAACCTGCTGGCCAGGCTGTTGATGAACTGAGCGCTCCAACCCGGGGCTTGTTCACCACAAAGTGCTGGGAGCGGGATGCCCCTTGCCGGAGGGTGGGGTGGGGGTGGGGAGGGAATATGGAAGAGCAGCAGGGTGGGGGGCGAAGGGGCAAAGCAGGGAGAGGACAGTGAGAGGAGGAGCACGTAAAGGGCCGATGGGTGGGCAGGAGAGGCGACACATAACCAGCCGCTGTCTGGCACCTGCCCGTACTCACCAGCCACCGCAACTCACAGTGCACAGCCAATGCTGTCTGGAAATGGGACAGGGGGCTGAGAGCTGGCATGCAGTGCGGGCTGCACTGACAGACTGGCAGGGGGAGCGGCTGGCCCCACGCACTGCATCTTTGCACTGCCACCAGCCTTGCACACCCAAGCCCATCAACAGCCACTGGACCCCCCACTCACCACTGGTGGGCAGGCGGCTGGCGAGCAGGGAACCAGCCAGCAGCAGGAACCACCAGGCCTGATGGGGAGTGGGACACACAAAATACAGGACAATTTGCCCGTTTTAAAGAAAAAGTAGGGACACTGCAAAAGGGCTTAAATACGGGAATGTCTCTTTAAACATGGGACATCTGGTCACCCTAGTAATTATTATTATTGTTGTTATTTCTTTGTACTTCCTGTCAAAATGCGCAATGCACATATATTCTTTGTAATTTTATTCTGTCAAAATTCATTAAGGATTACAGTACTGTTATTTTAATTTTTTTACCGGTCTGTGCATTTCATAATTTTATTTCTCTTTTATGCTTAAATTTAATTCTTTGAGTAGTGAGTTCTAAAATGCCTAATCTGTCCTGGCTGGAGTAATTATCATTATTACCAAATTGTGCTTTGTCATTCATTATTTAAAATGGTACAATCAAATAACAGTATCCTTCTAGAATGTACATTTAGCATGTACTCACCTTAGCAGTGCCAGTTTTAAAAAAAAGACTACCTAAACACATAACTTTAGATAATGTACAGATGAAGGTCGCTTATTTTCAAATTGTATTTTTTAATTATATCTTTAAAATAACAAAATTTATATGAAAATAAATCCGGTTCTTTCCAAGTCTGATACGAATAGTAATGATGGAGTCAAATGTTAGTGAGTCACATACATGATTGTGATCGGTAAACATAAATGCCAAAATAATTAGAAAAAATGAATTCCTGTTCTTAACAAAAGAGAGAAAAAACGTAATCACGTATGTTAAAATTAAGTAAATTCGTTTTTAATGGAGTGAAAAACAATTGACTAAAATAGAGTAGATAATGGCAGTAAAGATAGTGTATAAAGTATCAAACCTGTGTTTTTGATATCTGTGTTAAGGCTCCAAAACTGATACTTCAAGGTTTGGGATTGGGAATATCTTGCTGTATTCTCTCTCATTTTTTCTAAATTTACATATAAACTTAAAATATGGCTTTAATTGGTGTTTGTATTTTTTTTTCTTTCTTATATAGGAATTAGATACAGAGCTCCTGTCAGCAAATTTCTAAATTATCTGCAAAAAAACTAGTTGTTAAGTGCCTAATAACTAGTTGTTAAGCCGCTGTAATCATGATTAAAGTTCCCTCCACCCAGGAACGCCGCCAGCTTTTCTGTTGCCCTAGGCGGCGGAAGGTCCCGCCCCGAAATGCCGCCCCCCACAGAGGCGGCGGAAGGTCCCGTCGCTGAAATACCGCCGCGGTCGCCGCCCCCCAAGTTGTAGCACCCTAGACGACCGCCTAGGTCGCCTAATGGGTTGCGCCGGCCCTGCCTCCACCCCCCAAAAAATCTGAAATGGTGCTCCTGCTGCCTCTTGGAGGGTTGGACTAACTACAGCAACAGAAAAAACCCTTTTGTCACTGTAGGAAGCATTTCTGTAGCCGTGCTGTTGTAGCATCTGTAGTGTAGACAAGCCCTTTGTAAAGTTCTTTGAGATTGACTGAAGAAAAATGCTATATAAGAGCTAGGTATTATTACTGATTATTATTAAATGCCAATCTGTTCACAGAGACAAGGTGGATGAGGTCATATATTTTATTGGACCAACTTCTGTTGGTGAGAGAGAAGCTTGAATGCTTGTCTTTCTCACCAACAGAACTTGGTCCAATCAGACATGTTACCTCACCCACTTTGTCTCTCTAATATCCTGGGACCAACACAGCTAACACTGTATGCCACTGCATACAATCTGTTCACACAGTCTTAAATTGAGCGAGTGCATGGAGGGGTGTTAAAAATCCCTATTTCCAGACTGGGGAGATCAACCAATGACAAAATGAAGGTACTAGCTTTGTTAAAACCATCAGAGTGAAATCCACCCTTGTGTAGCACACCAGCAAACGTTGTGTGGTTCCTTTGTAGAGAGGTGAATTTCACTCTCAATGCATGTGTATGATGGGAGTGCATGGATGCTGTCTGCAAAACACTGTTTTTTGTGAGCCAGCCAGGGACTGCCACTGAGAATTCCTCCTCTCTCTTGCTCTCTCAGAGTTCTTTCTAGGCCTGGGAAATCAAACTCCTCCTGTATGGCAGGAGAGCTGAATTCCATTTTCAATAATGGTCCAGTGTAGAAGCACATACTGCACTGCTCTGAGTCCACAGCAAACCTCTGACTGAGGTCCCTGGGACATTTGCACAAAAATTGTGGGTAGTATGTGGTCTTTTTGTAGTAACTAAACTTTTAGTTATTAAAACAGTTTGTTGTTTAAGTGCCTCTTTGAAACATCCACTATCGTTCCTCTTTAGAACCACCTTTCCCTTCCAGCCTTACATTTCTATGATTCTATATTTCTTTGATTATTTTTGCTATTTCCTCCCTTCTTCTTCTAAATTGATTGGCCTCTTACAGTTGGTATGGCTACTTCCACCCTTTCATGTTCTCTGTATGTATAAATATCTTCTTTCTGTGTGTTCCAGTCTATGCATCCAATGAAGTAGGCTGTAGCCCACAAAAGCTTATGCTCAAATCAGGGCCGGCTCCAGGCACCAGCCTGGCAAGCAGGTGCTTGGGGCAGCCGCTCCGGAGAGGGGCGGCACATCCAGGTATTCGGTGGAAATTCAGCGAACGGTCCCTCACTCCCGCTGGGAGCAAAGGACCTCCTGCCGAATTGCCGCCACAGATCGCAATCGCGGCTTTTTTTTTTTTTTTTGGCTGCTTGGGGCGGCCAAAACCCTGGAGCCGGCCCTGGCTCAAATAAATTTGTTAGTCTCTAAGGTGCCACAGGTGCTCCTGTTCTTTTTGCGGATACAGACTAACATGGCTGCTACTCTGAAACCTTCTTCTTCTCTCCCTGTTCCCATCTTTGTGTTTCTTCTCCTTTCTTCCCTTCTGCATTTCCTTTCCATTAGGAGCTCTCAATTTGCACTCTGCATGGGCTTCACTGCCATCCTCCTGCCTCATTACAGCCAATACAATCAGCAATCAAATAGTTAACACTGACATTTAAAGTGGTCCCCCACCAAGCTGCAGAGTTTACACCCCAATTAGTGGAGGCTAGGGGAGTTCACACATCTTGGAGCTATTGAGTCAGGCTGTCTGCAGACTTGGAGGACAACACTGCATTTGTTTACATTTGGTTCACCCTTGGAAGATTTTCTTTGTAACCATGAGGGCTTGAAACTTTGGTTTTAAATGAAAACTGGGAAGCTGCACAATTTAAGTAAGCCCAGAGGACCACATAAATGCATCAGATGGACTTGATGAAGGGTAGAGTGATTTCAATCAAGGCAATCTGAATACTTGATTTAAATCACTTGATTTAAAAAAAAATAAATTTGCGTCTCTGTAATACTAATTTGAACATTTGTGCTATTGCAATTTTAAATCTTATTAATGAACAAAATTATACATGCTTTTTTTTAAAAGGTCACTACTGGTAGGGTGACATGGTGGGCGAGGTAATATCTTTTGTTGGACCAACATCTGTTGATGACCGAGACAAGCTTTCAAGCTTACACAGAGCCCTTCTTCAGGTCTGGGAAACTAACTCAGGGTATATCTACACTGAAACTAGGCACCTGCAGCTAGTCCATGCCAGCTGACTTGGGTTCCCGGGGCTTGGGCTGCGGGGCTGTTTCACTGCCATGTCGACTTCCTGGCTTGGGCTGGAGCCGAGGCTCTAGGCAGGGCCGGCTCCAGGCACCAGCCCACCAAGCATGTGCTTGGGGCGGCGCCTGGAGGGGGGCGCCTGGAGGGGCGCTCCAGCCTGAGAGCGGGGCCGCGACTGGGCTCGCCGCCCTCCCCGCGGCGCTCCTGCCGCTGGGGGCTCTCTGCCCTCCCCTCGGCACTCTGGCCGCCGGGGGAGCGGAGAGCCCCGGCCGGGCTCGCCGCCCTCCCCCCAGCGCTTTGGCCGCCGTGGAGAGCAGAGAGCCTCGGCCGGGCTCTCCACCCTCCTCCCGGCGCTCTGGCCTAGGGCGGCAAAAAAGCCAGAGCCGGCCCTGGCTCTAGGACCCTGCCCCACAGCCGAAATCCCGTGAGCCCAGAGTCAGCTGGCATGGGCCAGCCCCATCTTTAGACATATCCTCAAAGTGTCACTGCTAAATACAAGATTTGAACAGATACTTTAGCATAAGTAGTTACCACATATTTCAAGGGACCATTCAAGGTGAACTGGCCCATTAACACTCCTCTAGTCATAGGGGGGAAAGAGGAGGGGGGAGTTGTTAGTGGATTTCAGACTTGCAATAAGCTATAAATACAGTGTCTCCACTAACAATCCCACCAGCTGCTTCTCCCACCCTTCCTTTCCTCCCTATGATTGGTGGGGTGTTAACGGGTCACTTCATCTTGAATGATCCCTTGAAATAAGTGTTAACTACTTTATGCTAAACAATCTGTTCAAATCTTGTATTCAGCAGTGACACTTTGAGTTAGTTTCCCCAGACCCGAAGAAAAGCTCTGTTTAAGCTCAAAAGCTTGTCTCTCTCATCAACAGAAGTTGGTCCAGTAAAAGATTTTTTATCTTCTCCCTAATAGCCTGCCACCAATACGGCTACAACAACACTGCATACTACTGGTACGGTATCATATTCTAATTACACAAAACTGCTATAAGCAAGAACACAACATATTGAAAATTAAGACCCTGCAAACATTTAAGCAGATATGTAATTTTACTTGGATGAATTCATTCCAATGGGCCTACTGGTGCTTAAAGTTAAGCATGTTTTTGCAGCATAAATGTTTATAGCATCTGGGGCTAAAGTTGTTTTTCACTAAAAAACATTATCTTAATGACATAAAATATTTGTTTATGTGGTGAAAGTCTAAATAACTTTTCATTGTTTACATTGAAGCAGTTTTGTTTTGAAGTGACAAAGTTATTGTGAACATTTTTTTAATACACACAGGTCAACATTTTCAAAAATAGGAACCTAAAGTAAGACTAAATTTAGGCACCTACATGACTTATGGGCACAAGTCCCACTGACTTCAAAGCCTGATGGACCAGTATAGCCTGGTTGGAGCCAGGGCCGGCTTCAGGCACCAGCGAAGGAAGCAGGTGCTTGGGGCGGCCAATACAAAGGGGCGGCACTCTATCTGCTACTGCGGCGGCACGTCTGGGTCTTCGGCAGGAATTCGGTGGCAGGTCCCTCAGTCCCTCTCTTCCTCTTTGAGCTGCCGCTGAAGTGCCGCCGAAGAGGAAGAGATGGAGTGAAGGACCCGCCGCCGAAGTGCCGCCGAAGACTGGAGCGGCGTGATTGAGCTACCACCGAAGTGCTGCCAATCACCCTTTTTTTTTTTTGCCGCGTGGGGCGGCAGAAAACCTGGAGCAGGCCCTGGTTGGAGCACTTCAGCATTCTTGACTCAATCCATGGGGAAGGTGGTGTAGGTTGCAAACATAGCTCGGGCTATTTGCTATCAATTTAGGGTTTGAGTTTGTGTTGTTCTTATGATAAAGATTTTAATGAGGCCTTGGGCTTTTCTATTTCAGCACAGATGTGCAATTTTAAGTGTGAAACTTCGTAGAGATGTTTTTTCGATTACATCAACCCTACACCTTTGCCCTGGTCGAGGCACCTCTGGCCAGTTGCTAGATGGAGATGAATAAATAGTTTTGTTCTGTATTTGGAAAAGAGCAGGATAATAGACTTGTATCACATGAGGATGATGAACTACTTTCCAGTCCATTAGTAACCAAAGAGGATGTTAAACAGCATCTATTAGGGATAAAACATTTTTAAATCAGCAGGCCCAGATAGCCAATTCTTTCAGGAGTCTGGAATGGAAGTTGAGGAAGTCTCTGGCTCGCTGACAATTTTTTAATAGATCTTGGAATACTGGGGAAATTCCAGAAGACATCAGGATAGTTAACCATGGGAACAACTTATTAAGGGTTCCAGTGGATTTTCCACCAGCAATTTTTAAACCAAGATTGGATGTTTTTCTATAAGATATACTCTAGGAATTATTTTGGGGAAGTGCTAGAGTGTGTGTTATACAAGAGGTCAGACTAGATCAGAAGGGTCCCTTCTGGATTTATAATTGATGAATCTATGAAATCTGAAATTCTACTAACAATTAGGAAACTTATTAAAGAAACAAGCACAAAACAGCCGTTAAAAAAAAATTAAGACTCTAAAACAGGAAGAAAATTAAAAAAACCCAACAACATAGAACTAAAAATTTTAAAAGTCAATTAACTTATTTTTTAATCCTAATTTTACTTATTTTTATTATTATTATTTTAAATACACCCTGGCCTGATGCTTCTGATGTAGGCCACAAGAGCCTCCTACTGTTGGCACCTGTAGGCTTTGCATACCTTCAAGGCTATATGAGGCTGCATTTTATCCCAGAGGATATTTCCTCCTGGAAGAGGCTAGGTAATGCCAATTGTGGAAGTAAGAATTGACAGTATGATAAGCAGATGGGAACTGGATGGGCAAGAACCTAATGCACTGCAATGGGAGTTAGGTAGACAAAGGATCTGACTACATACACCTCTCTCTTAATGGCTGACACTGAAAGAGCCCATTATCAATTATCATCTATAATAAGCAGGAAAAATCCCACTAAGATTCTGAGCAGATACCTACCCACTGTCCAAATTCTAACTGCAAAAATATCAGGGGAAATGTGTCTGGCCATTTAACGTTGTGGCAAATATATTTGCATAACACAGTCCTGCAAGAGACTTTGTCAACTGGGCAAAAACTGAATTATTGTTGGTTTGAAACTCAACATTGTTACCCCACCTTTGGTTGGTTGGTTGTTTTTTTCAGATGCTTTTACTTGTTGCAAAAATGCCAGATTATCCTCACTCCAGGATCTCGTTCTTTTATCTTAACAAGATGACAAAGCAGAGAACTGTTGTGGAATCCCATGAGGGTTCTCCTGCGGCGCACATTATTTATGGGTGGCTGGCTGCCAAGAGCACAATAGCAACCTGGAGGAGGAGAAGGAAAGCAAAGCTCTTCTTTAAAGTGTGGCAGGATTTTCCCCTTCTTCCTAATGTTGGCTCTTCCAGGACACTGTCTGTGTCTGTGTGGTATGCTTACAGGTTTTATCTGCACGAGTTTGAGGTGGCTGTGTTATTCATACATAAGAACAGACGTATTGGGTCAGACCAAAGGTCCACCTAGCCCAGTGTCCTGTCTTCTGACAGTGGCCAATGCCAGGTGTCCCAGAGGGAATGAATAGAACAGGTAATCATCAAGTGATCCATCCCCTGTCACCCATTCCCAGCTTCTGGCAAACGGAGGCTAGGGACACCGTTCCTCCCTGCCTATCTTGGCTAATAGTCATTAATGGATCTATGCTCCAGGAATTTATCTAGATCTTTTTGAACCCTGTTATAGTCTTGGCCTTCACAACATCCTCTGGCAAAGAGTTCCACAGTTTGACTATGTGTTGTGTGAAGAAATACTTCCTTTTGTTTGTTTTTGAACCTACTGCCTATTAATTTCATTTGGTGGCCCCAGTTCTTGTGTTATGAGAAGGAGTAAACACTTCCTTATTTACTTTCTCCACACCAGTCATGATTTTATAGACCTCACTCATATCCCCCCTTGGTCATCTGTTTTCCTGAAAAGTTCCAGTTTTATTAATCTCTCCTCATACGGAAGCTGTCCCCTAATCATTTTTGTTGCCCCTTTCTGTACCTTTTCCTATTCCAATATATCTTCTTTTGAGATGGGGAGACCAGATCTGCACACAGTATTCAAGATGTGGGCGTACCATGGATTTATATAAAGGCAATATGATATTTTCTGTCTTATGATCTATCCCTTTCTTAATGATTCCCAGCATTCTGCTAGCTTTTTTGACTGTCGCTTCATATTGAGTGGAATGGTTTCAGAGAACTATCCACAATGACTCCAGGATTTCTCTCTTGAGCAGTAACAGCTAATTTAGACCCCATCATTTTATATGTGTACTTGGGATTATGTTTTCCAATATGCATTACTTTGCATTTATCAACATTGAATTTCATTTGCCATTTTGTTGCCCAGTCACCCAGGTTAGTAAGATCTCTTTGTAATTCTTCGCAGTCTGCTTTGGACTGAACTATCTTGAGTAGTTTAGTATCATCTGCAAATTTTGCCACCTCACCATTTACTCCTTTTTCCAGATCATTTATGAATATGTTGAATAGGAGTGGTCCCAATCCAGACCCTTGGGGGGCACCACTATTTACCTCTCTCCATTCTGAAAACTGACCTATTCTTACCCTTTGTTTCCTATTTTTTAACCAGTTACTGATCCATGACAGAACCTTCCCTCATATCCCATGGTAGCTTACTTCGGTTATGAGCCTTTGGTGAGGGACCTTGTTAAAGGCTTTCTGAACATCATTGTCTTTGGGGAACATGAAGTTTTTCACTTGCTGTGGCCCATGCAGTACAAGGAAGTCCCTCAGGCTACTGTTCAAGTGGGTCCACAGTCCTGGATCATCTAGACTTAAGGAACTAAACTCAGCAGCAACTGTTTCTTGCGCCTCCACCACACTCTTCTCTGATCTACGCTTTTCTTCAGGAATGTGCATGGTTACATCCATTTGAGATGGAGATATGGATGCTGCAGCAGTTGCCAGGTCACCTGTACTCTGACTAACTGGAAGATCAGACATGTCCTCATCACTCACATCCTCACTGAGGCCGGAAGGCTCACCGTGAACATTTGTGTCTATGTATCTCAGGAGAGCTCCTTCCTGCTTAGATAGAAAAGCTTCCTTTGCTTTCTTTCTTAATGCTGCCCCAGAGGAGCGTTTTCTTCTTTCACTCATGACTGCTGTTCTGTGCCAGCTATAGTGGCTCTCAACACGCAATTGAAGGGGACAAATAAGCAGGCTGGTAGCAGGGCATGAGTGAGGGAAGGTATCAGCGTCTTAAGGGCCTAACTGGCTCCTACTACTGCCTGTTCTCCTCAAGAGGGTTCAGGGAAGCAGCAGGAAACAGGAAGCTCTCTGAGAAGCTGGTGTTAATCAGTCCAGGCTCCTGGAGGTGCTAGAGAGGTAGATAAGAGGCTCCTCCTCCTCTCTCTCCCTGCAGCTCCTGCTGCTTACTGTTATTCCCTCTCACCTTTTCTCCTGCCTGCCTGTTATGTCTCTTGTGTCCTCCTTCCTCCAGCACAGCACTCCACCATCTCTGTGCATTTAGAGCAGAGAGAATACATATGCACCAGCAGCAGACATAATTTTCTACACTCTGGGTCCTAGTGGCGCCCCCCCCCCCCCCCAGTCTGGCACCTGAGGCGGCTGCCTCAGTTCCCCTCATGGTAAGGCCAGCCCTGCTCCCTACCCCCACAGCCAAGTTGGGAGCGTATCATCTTTGTTTTTTGTGTGTGTGTGTGGGGGGGGGGAGTACAGTATGTAACCTTTTCTCTCCCTATATCCTCCAACCTCTGATGTCATGTTAGCTCTGTGGAGGAGGTGTTCAATACCACAGTGACCTGTGTAAGGATACTAGATAGGTAACATATCCCAGAGCCGGTGTGTGTTTTTGTGCAGGGAATTAGAGAAAGAGTGGGTGGAGGTTTTCTGCTAAGTAGAGGAGAGGAGAGGGGAATCTGCCCTGTGCCCAGCCAGGGCTCTAACACAGGGGAGCAGTCATCACCACGGAACAATGTGTCATCACATGCTACTGGAGCATAAGAATAAACATGCTGGCACTGCTAGGCTCCCTAGGCTGCTGGTTTGGTTTATTCTTGTGCTGAAGCATCCTATTATCAAGTGTTGGAATCCTGCAGGGAGATACTGACTCCTGCTGACTCACTAGGGAAGGTGCAGCTCTTCAACTCACCATGGATATAAAGAAGGAAGGCGTTTCCCTTCTAGTCACTGGAATCTAGTATAAGGAAGAACCCTAGGAACAGAAAAGCCTGTGGAGATGGCTTTGGCTGAAATGTCACTACGTTTAAGTAAGAGACGAGTGTTCAATGCAGTAGTGATGACAACCCTGTTCTATGGAGCAGACACATGGCCATTAAAAACAGCCGAAGATAGGAAACTAAACCGTTTTCAGTGTCAAAAGTAACAGCATAGTCTCAACATCTGTTGGTTTGTTTTTGCCGCACATAAGGAGATACATAGACAATCCTGGCAACTGTGAACAAGATGACTGCAAGGGTGGGGTCATGTCCAACGTGTAGCAGAAGGTATGCTTTTACTGCAGGTTTATAGAGCTGAGGTTGAAGGAAGTAGAGCATGAGGCAGATCACAAATGAGGTTGGAAGATGCAATTTTGAGGAATTTAAGAAGCCTAAATTCTTCCATACTGTCTCTTGTCAAAGGAAGACCATCCAGGATAGACCATTCAGGATAGAAGTGCATTCTACACGCCACCATGACTACATCATAGCCACCTGAATCTGCTGCTGATGTTGCTTATTTTGTGTTAATAAAAGCCAGTCTCTGGGAAGGGAATGAGTTATTGAACCTACAAAGTGCGTGTTGACTGTTTTGGAACAACCAGGGGCATGCGTAGGAATTTAAATTTGACCGCTTTTGGAAGGGCATGTTCTGTGCCCCCGCCGCAGCCCCGGGGCCGGAGGAGCCCGTTCTCCTTTCTGCAGCCCCAGAGGAGTTCTGTGCCCTCGCTGATTATTGTGGGGGCCCATGCCCCTGCTTGCTGCTTCTTGAGCATGTCCCTGAGAACAGTGTGAAAGTGCCACCTATTAACAGGCAGCCTAGCTATTGTGAAAGTAATGTAAGGGACCAGCTACCTTTTCAGGAGGGCTCTGCCATGTTTTGTGAAATTATATCCCCATCCAGAGTTTAACAATGCAGCAGCTGTTCTGCCAGGTGTTCTTCTTTGGAGCGTCAACATATTTACATCACAGCAAAGGAAACTATGACAGCATCAATTCTATTCTTTTTCCCTATGAGGAAATGAATATTTAGCAGTATGATTGGAGTGGAAATAATGCATTTAGTTTCTCCCCTGAGGTGACATCCATATTCATTTCTGTGTCATGGCAACTGACAGAGACTATTATATGCTACTTCAGTCTCAAATCATGAGACAGTGATTATATGCAGTAGCTCTCTGCAGTTCTTTACCAGCAAGATCAAGTGTTCACTGCAGAATTCAAAGAGGCTTGGGTGTCTGATGTTACTGTTTCTCAGCCACATTAGTAAGAGATTGATGGCCAGCTCTTCTTTATAGTTTAGGGTGACCAGACAGCAAGTGTGAAAAATTGGGACAGAGGGTGGGTAGGTAATAGGAGCCTATATAAGAAAAAGACCCAAAAATCGGGACTGCCCCCCAAAAATTGGGACATCTGGTCACCCTATTATAGTTCTAAACAACATTTGTAGCATATCTCAAGAGGAAAGTGAACAACTGGTGACACCGAGATCCTAGATTGCACAGGGTGAAATTCATTGTACGTTCATAAAGTCATGATAACTGAGCTTTATCCAAGTGAAATGTGTCGGGATTGGTAGTAGCAAAATCCGCAACCTGAGATCGAGACAGGGGACTGCAACAACCCAACCTCCTCCCCAACCTTGCTGACACTGTTCCTATTTATGGGCTCTAATAACAGCCTGTACCGCTTGCAGGGGTGCTAGCATCACTGGATGCACGTACTAAGCACAGGACCCCTGGCCTGCTCCATTGCTGCCTTATGCCCTGACCTGCGTGGGGCTGACATAGGCACTCTCTTTGAAACGCAAGAGGTACAGACGACTGCTACACAGCCACTTAGCCAGAGGCTATCCTCACATAATCCCACCCTGGGACTTGGGAGGTACAGAGGGTCTTGTTTGGGCCTTTGGCACCAGGGTATATTTCACCCCAACATAACATGGCAAAATCTCAGTGGTCTGAACCTCATTAACCAAAACTTTTATTTACCTCAGTGCCAGATATATCCTAATAAGTAAGTTTGAATGAAGCTCTGATCATCAAGCTTAAACTGCAGATTGACTAAAAGTAGAAGGGATGACTATGACGACTATGAATAGGCTATGAGTAGGTCAGTGAATGTAGTCAGATACATTATGGAAGGTCATCAGGTACTACAATGATGGAGGGGGTATAAAAAACCTGAGATATAAGTAGGTAGATAGATTATAACTAGTTAAAACCAGTTTTAAAACCCTATTAAAACTGTAAACCTTGCTTATATGTTTTAATAATGACTTGCTCTCTGTTAGAGTCTGTAGAAGTACCAGTACCTCTAAGAACAAGTAGACCCATAGATGCGGTCTTTTGTTCCAAAACTGAATGGCCACCTGGAATCAGTAGGAATGTGTTGAAGATTTTTAACTAATGTATACCAGAGCTATCTGGCCTTATGCATGTGTTGAGTAAAATAGGAGAAAGGAACACCTGGGACAAATCCTGCAGTTCTTACTTGGGACAGGATTCTACTGAGGATAGCTCAATGCAGGAATCACTGGATGAAATCTATGGTCTGCGTTATGTAGAAGTTCAGATTAGGTGATCTGTATAGTCCATTCTAGCCTTTAAAAAAAAAAATCTATGACTCTCTAAGGACTGAAGGATTAGGCTCCCTCTCTTTCATTTTGTTAAGAAACATCCGAAATTATAAAGTCATGTAAACCAGCAGCATTTGCAGTAAATAGAGTCACTGTTGAAATGGGTTTTGTTTTTAAATTATTCTGCTATTTATCTCTGTACAGCAGTGTTTCCCCAACTTGGGATGCCGCATGTGTAGGGAAAGCCCCTGGCAGGCCTGGCCGGTTTGTGTACCTGCCACGTCCGCAGCTCTGGCCGATCGCGGCTCCCACTGGCCATGGTTCGCCGCTCCAGGCCAATGGGAGCTGCTGGATGTGGCGCGGGCCGAGGAACGTAATGGCCGCCGCTTCCAGCAGCTCCCATTGGCCTGGAGCGGCGAACCGCAGCCAGTGGGAGCCGCTATCGGCCGGACCTGCGGACGCGGCAGGTACACAAACTGGCCCGGCCCGCCAGGGACTTTCCCTACACAAGCGGCGTCCCAAGTTTGGGAAACACTGCTATAGAGAATCCCCTTTCCTTCCAAAATACCATGAACCTATGAAATTTGTATCTATGATGATGATGGACTTTAAATACTATTTTTATATCCACTGATAATGTACCTTCCTTGATAGTCTAAGGAAAATATATAGTTTAATTACTACGCAGCATAATTACAGCACATTTCACATGTATACTTTTAAACAACCAAGAGCTTCCCCTGGTCTTGGCACATGCATTTTGTTTTTGGTTGGTCTAATTGCCCACATGGAAATTGCATTGCTAATTTCCAATGGGTTTCTGTTAGTCTCAGAAGGCCAGGTTGGTTTTGGAACAGAAATGTATTTATTTGTAGTTCTTCCAGCTGAAATGAATGGGGGCCATCAGAGCAAAAGAGATATGGGGAAATAATCTAAGAATTTCTAATAGGAAGGAGGAAATCCACTCCCTAGCATCCACACTAAGTGCCTTAGTTGGCCACTGTAAAGACCCATGAGGAGAGAGTGGAATCCTCCCATCAAGGTCATAGTATACCCTCAGAGCAGAGTGAATGCTATTCCTATCTAGGAGCCTCTGTGGCCCTAAAGCTGGGGAAAGAAGCAAAGCGTCAGCATAATCACAGAACCTCAGTCTCCAGGCCCCAAACCTCTTCCCTTGGCTTTTCCCCACCCCCATTACACTGATGAGCCTCACTGATACCCAAGCTGAAATGTACGCACACTGGTTGTGGCCTCCCCAACCTGTATACCCTAGTGCCATGGAACCACAGCTATTCCTCTGCCAGAAGGTCTTTTACATTGGTGGAATAAGAGACAGGATTGGGCCCATAATGAGGCACAGACAGAATATTGGCTCCTTTTCTACCTCCACATGATTCATGCACTCACTGCATCATTATTGGTGCATATTCCATGATGCACACAGTAGTTTGGAATGAAATGTAGACATACTTGAGCCAAAAACAATGAACAAATATTGAAACAAACAGGAAACCTTTCGTTAAGAGAAGAAGAAACATTTACATATAGTAAACTCTCTGAAAGTTTATCCTTTCACTAGTGTTTGTTTTAAAAATTTGTTTAATAATAAATTATTTGTTTGACTGTTCATTGCTACAAATAATAATGGTAACTACGAAGTATTGTCAAGTCCGTTTCAAAGACCTGAGGCTTTTTTTCAGGATAAGCTGCCTAAAGAGAAAAGTTAGAACTGTTCAACTATAGAAATAATCCACAAATAAAGTCATTTTAATTCATTCCCAGTAGGGAAAAAAAAAAAAAAGAAAGAAACTAAATCCTCTGGAAAGTGGTTTCAGCACAACAGGCAAAAGAAAACAGATTAGTAATAGTAGATGCACTCACACTTTATTTCTCCTCCAGAAAATCAGATTGTAATAACAATATGAAAACAAGTACCAAAAGGTTACCTCTTTTAAGACTAACACTCAAACCTTGTACAGGAGAAAGTTATGCCCTGATCATTGTATCTCATATATTACTGATCAGAGCCCTGGCTTCCATATACGTGAGACATAATCCTCTCAGTTGTCTAGAGAATAAAAATCTATATTAAATATATACTCTCCCCACATTTTTTTAAAAAGGAAGTGAATATCCTCCCACCCCCACCCCCCGCCCAAATAAATATATTTTTAAATGATCTTCAATGAATATACGTATCTCCATGCAGAAAATCCACATTCCAACCTGGTGTATTATCTAAGGACATCCTCCAATGTAAATGAGCATAGCTTCATTGACTGTAAACTCTTCAGGCCACGGGACTGTCACTTACTATATTATAAGTTTGTTCTGTGCCTAGCACAATGGGGTCCTGATCTTGGTTGAGGCCTCTAGGTACTTTTTTAATGCAAATAATAGATAATAATTGAAGTTAATGGAGCTATGCAATTTACACTAGCTGAAGATCTGGACCCAACTGTCCAAAAGTATAAAAACCAAAATGGAGACCTACTGCACATGCTGGCTGAAACTCAACTGCTACCGAAACAGTATAGTAAAACATACTCACAGAAATGCAAACCCCATCCCCTGGACAGGGCCGGCTCCAGGCACCAGCACAGGAAGCAGGTGCTTGGGAAGGCCAACGAAAAGGGGCAGCACGTCCGGGTCTTCGGCGGCAATTCGGCGGCGGGTCCCTCAGTCCCTCTTGGAGGGAAGGACCGGACGCTGAATTGCTGCCGAAGAATGAAGCGGCGTGGTAGAGCAGCCGCCGAAGTGCTGCCAATCGCGGCTTTTTAAAAAAAATTTTATTTTATTTTTCTCTTCACCGCTTCAGGCAGCAAAAAAGCTGGAGCCGGCCCTGCCCCTGGAACCTCATCCTTATGAAAAAGTCAAATAGAATTTAACAGGGATGAACTCAATTCACTTGTAAAACTTTACTTTGTTATGGAAATCTCCACAGTCACCAGAAACAGAACATTAGACTCCAGGTAGTCAATAAATTCTACCATGGGGAAAAGGACTATTGTATAGCTAGAGGCCAAGCTACAAACTCTGACCATATTTGGTTTCCTTTAATTGATTCCAGGAAGAAAACAACCCAGAGTAAGAAATACATCCATGACCCTCTCATAAACAAGTTAAAAACAAACAAACAAACCCACAACTTAAAGCTTATTCAGTATGTAGTGATGAAGAACAAAGATTATAACAATGAATTTCCTGAAATGCATCAATACCTTCCATGACACAAAGGGAGAATAACTGATACCAAAACCAGTTTAGGAGATCAGCACCTTGATTCCTAGGATCAAGTGTTTTATTACAGTCTAATCTTTGGAAAACATGATAAAGATCTAGCATGAATATTTAAATTTGGAGGTTTAAGGGCACTGCAGTTCCTTCTCCCAAATGAAGTCAAAACATCACTGGCTGTAACCTACCCAAACAATTTAGCATTGATTTTTAAGACTTACCAATATATTATGGTAGCTAGCAATTAATTTACTTAAGGGTTTCTTCAGCCTGAGAAAAACAGATACATAAAACATTGAGGGGATGGATAGCTCAGTGGTTTGAGCATTGGCCTGCTAAACTCAGGGTTGCAGGTTCAATCCTTAAGAGGGCCATTTAGGGAACTGGATCAAAAATCTGTCTGGGGATTAGTCCTGCTTTGAGCAGGGGATTGGATTAGATGACCTCCTAAGACTTCCAACCCTGATATTCTATGATTGAAGTAGAAGAGGCATTTTTCCAGGGAATATTCTCTCACAACATTCCTAACCAGGATTTTGCAATAAATACATTAGAGGTAGCTCTTGAGGAATTCATTGCTGGTTTACCTTAATTTTCACACAAAGTTTGAGTGCTGCCAAAAGGTGCTGTGTTATTTGATCCCCATGTTCTGGGCAGAGCCCTGTTGATATGTACTGAATTAACAGCCTGGATACTGAAGTCCTATATTCATGGAACAGGTCCAGCATGGATAGTGGCAGGACAAGCAGTGGGAGAAATTCAGCTTTTCCTTCACTCTTCCTAGCTTGAGTAAACAGTGCTCTTCCACAGCTCTCCCTCCCCTTTGGGCAGTGTGTTGAGTTCCCCTTCTTGTTCAATCAACTTTAATCACTGCCCACAGGGTTCCTGGCTCCTTCCTACCCATGCACAATTGTGCCTCACTCCTCCTGACCTGGAGGGGCCACTTCTAGGCTTGAGAGAGAATAGTTCTGTGCTCTTTCACTCTCTGGTGTTTATTCTAAGTTTGCTTACAACTGGTCAGTTGATAATTGTGGTTTTTAACACTGGGACTTGACCAGTAGGAACTGGAATGGGCCCCTAAAACTGAGTTCACAAAAGCCATTAGAGAGCCTTTAGCCATGTCACATTTTCTTTAGGATCTATGCTGCAACAAGGCTTTTGAGAAGCTTCAATCAGCTTTGTAGAGAAGCCCAACCAAACAGGAGGCATTCAATAAGGTTGCTGTTCTTGACTTTAAAAGGCAAGCCTCTTATTTTGTAAAAACTAAATCCTCAGTAGAAATGAGCATATACAGGCCTGTAGAAAATCTGAAGAGAAACTCCCTTAGTCCAGAAAAAAACCTTCTTCCTTTATTAATCACAGTCCCCATGGAAATAAAGATAGCTACTAGCTGGGGTCAATTTAGCACAACTGCTTCCCTCTCATTAGTCTGATTATGGGAGCAGGGAAGGCAGTTGTGACTGGATCAGGACTCGGGTGAAAAACAGATGGCGCCTAGTCCTATAATAAATGAGGCTCTCCTTAGCAGGGATCTTCTTATTGTTAACTATGCTTTTTATGGTATTAACTAAGGACCAACCAAAAAAGGGACCCCCATTGTGCTAGGCACTGTAGAAACATAGAGGAGCAGACGGTCCCTGGCTGGAAGAGCTGACCGTTTGAATAGACAGGACAGACACCAGGTGAGGAAATGGGTAGAACACACAAAGAGAGTGAACAATCGGATGGCAGCAAACGATATGTTAATGCCCCAATTTTTTGTTGTTGTTTTTGGTGGGTTTACTTAGAAAGGTGTTGTAGTAACCAGGCAAGGTACTAACAAACTTCAATAGGACTTTATTTTTAAAGTGGAAACCTCTTTACCAATCTGCTGCTGCACCCTCTGTAGCTCTCACTCAGCCTCCTCAATTCCTCCCCTCTCCTTCCTGTTTCCTGTCCTTTCAGACTCCCAACAGCCAGTGCTCCCAGTTCTACTACTTACAAGCAACATCTAAACACCACATTCCCTCCTCTCTTAAGAAACTCTCCCAATTAAAATAAACATTGTTGTTCTAACCACAGGAACAAATAGGAAACAAGACACTATACTATTGGCAGAAATATTACACTGGAAACACTGTAGATACTACATAACATAGTCTCTAGTCCAGACAGGTGGTCGTCTGGGTCTGACAGGCCGGCTCTCAAGCCCCGGTTCCAGTGCAATGTCTTGTTGTGTTGATACTAAGGGCTTGGCTACACTGGGGACTTCACAGCGCTGCCGTGGCAGCACTGTGAAGCGTGAGTGTAGTCGCACCGCCAGCTCTCCGAGGGGAATAGCTTGCAGTGCTGCAAGCGAGCGTGCATCGCTGCAGGCACTGCACACCCCTGAGCGCAGCAAGTTGCAGCGCTGTACAGCGCCAGTGTAGCCAAAGCCTAAGGTGAAGTCATCCAATGCAGACTGGGTGTTAGCATAATCTCCTCTTGCAGGTGCAAGATAAGAAGCATTCCATACCTGCCCATCAGAAAGTCAATAGGTGTAAGGTCCCTCTTCTCTATGATTTTAAGAGGAGCTGTGAATTTATGGTCCCCCTTGTGTAAAATTCCAGGTTTTTGTATTCTAACGAAGGAACCACACTCAAACTTTGGTTCCTTAGCAGCCCGCCGCTTGTCTGTGAAAGCCTTATACTTTGCTTGGTTCTGTTCAACTGTTTTTCTCACATCATCTTCGGTTGGGGCCTCAGGTCGTGCCTTTAACAATCCAGCAATGTTCAGTTTAGTATTCACCTGTTTCCCATGCAGTAACTCTGTGGGTGATCTGTGCGTTGTGGCATGTCGTGTAACCCGGTATGCTTGCAAGAAATCACTAGTGAAGGTTATCCACAATCGCCCTTCCAGTTTAGCCATTTGCAAACTCTCTTTCAAACTTCTGTTAAACCGTTCCATTTCCCCATTGGCTTGAGGGTAATATAGAGATGACCTTCTGTGTAAAATGTTGCTCTCTGCTAGAAAAGTTTCAAACTCCAGGGAAGTAAATTGACTACCATTATCTGAAACCAGTTCTTTGGGGTTACCTTCCCGGCTAAAAACTGAAGAGAGGAACTTACTTACTGTAGCAGAAGAAATTTGCGATGTAAACGCTACCTCAGGCCATTTACTGAAATAGTCTATTAAAGTGATGGCATAACGACAGTCAATTGGAGCAGTATCAAAGGGTCCTACAGTGTCAATCGCCACTTTTTCCCATGCAGATTCAGGAAGAGGAACAGGCTGTAATGGAGGGGTACATGTCACTGCTGTCTTATCATGCATTTGGCAAGTGACACGGGATTTTATGAGTGCTTCAGTTTGAGAGTCCAGCCCTGGCCACCAATACAGATCCCGTAGTTGTTCTTTGGTTCTGACAATTCCTTGATGAGTATCGTGTGCCAGGTGTATGAGTTTTGACTGTAATTCTTCTGGCACAAGTAGCCGGTGTGTACCTCGCAGCACACAGCCATCGAGCAAAGAAAGTTCATCCCGAACTGTAAAATAATGCAGCAAAACTGGGTCAAGATTTTTAGGGTTACTGGGCCATCTCTTTGTCAGAAATTCCTGTAGTTTTTGTTGAAGTGGACATGCTGAACAAGCAGCTTGAAATTGTTCTCTTGTAACTGCAGTAAGAGTGCTTGTAATAAGTGCAACTACTACATCCTCATCCTCCAGTGGACCATCTGGTGAAGGCAAAGGCAGGCGAGAAAGGCAATCAGCTACCACATTTTCGTTTCCAGGCTTATATTCCAGTTCATAATTGAAAGAGAGTAGTCTTGCAGACCATCTAGTAATACGATATCCTGCTCTTCCCAGTCCTTTCGTGGTGAGCAATATTGTCAAAGGGCTGTGGTCTGTGCGCAACTTGAACGTGCAGCCCCACAGGTAAGTTCTCCATTTTTCAGTAGCCCAGACACAAGCAAGTTCTTTTTCGACTGTAGAATATTTTCTCTCAGCACTACTTAGTGTCCTTGAAGCAAATGGAACAGTCCTCTCTGTGTTGTCCTCATGAAGTTGTGTGAGGACAGCCCCAAGTCCATAATCAGAAGAATCAGTAGTTACAATTGTGGGCAATGCAGGGCTGAATAGTGCAAGTACTGGACTATGTACAATCAAGTCTTTCACCTTTTCAAAACTAGCTTGTGCATCCGTTGTCAACACTAAGGTTGAACTTCTCCGTAGTAATTCTCGTAACGGTTCAATGACAGAAGCATAATTGGGAATGAATTTTGCATACCAGGAGGTAAGACCCAAGAAGGAACGCAAGGTTTGCAAATCTGTTGGAGGAGGAGCATTTGAAATTGCCAGGATATGATCTGGATCAGGTTTTAGTCCAGCCTGTGAAATTGTATGCCCCAGAAAGGAGAGTTCGGTTTGTCTAAATTTGCATTTGGACCTATTGAGCTTGAGGCCTGCTTTGCTGATGCAGTTTAGTACAGACTGCAGGTTATTGTCATGCTCCTCAGTAGTATTTCCAAACACGATAATATCATCCAAATAGCACGGAACTCCATGTTGATTCTTCGGAATCAATGACATCATTTTTGGAAGGCACTTGGGGCTGATGCAAGACCGTATGGAACACATTTAAAACGAAATAGTCCCTCATGTGTAATAAATGCGGTGAGGTCTCTGCTATCTTCATGCAACAAAACCAGGTGGTATGTGTGACGGGTTGGATCACAGAAACCCCCTTGGGAGCTGCCACCCGATGTGCAAAGACTACCCCTGCTCCTGCTTTCCCTGCCAGTTCAGGACTCCAGCAACCTGTCTTGCTGAGCCAGACACTCCCGTCTGGCTCCAGACACAGATCCAGGGTCTGAATCTCCTGTCCCAAAGCTGCAGGTTACCTAAAAACAGCTCACAGAAGTGCGCTTGTCTTTAGCACTCAGATGCTCAACTCCCAATAGAGTCTAAACCCAAATAAATCCGTTTTATCCTGCATAAAGCTTATGCAGGGCAAACTCATAAATTGTTCGCCCTCTATAAAACTGATAGAGAGATATGCACAGTTGTTTGCTCCCCCCGGTATTAATACATACTCTGAGTAAATTACTAAATAAAAAGTGATTTTATTAAATACAGACAGTAGGATTTAAGTGGTTCAAAGTAGTAACAGACAGAACAAAGTAAGTCACCAAGCAAAATAAAATAAAATGCGCAAATCTATGTCTAATCAAACTGAATACAGATAATCTCACCCTCAGAGATGCTTCAGTAAGTTTTTTCTCAGACTGGACACCTTCCAGGCCTGGGCACAATCCTTTCCCCTGGTACAGCTCTTGTTGCAGCTCAGGTGGTAGCTAGGGGATTCTTCATGATGGCTCCTCCCCCTCTCTGTTCTCTTCCACCCCTTTATATATCTTTTGCATAAGGCGGGAACTCTTTGTCTCTCTGGTTTTCCACCCCCCCCTCACTGGAAAAGCACCAGGTTAAAGATGGATTCCAGTTCAGGTGACATGATCACATGTCACTGCAAGACTTCATTACTCACTTGCCAGCACACACATATACAGGAAGACTCACAGGTAAATACAACCATCTGCAGACAATGGGAGTCATCAAGATTCCAAACCATCATTAATGGCCCACACTTTACACAATTACAATAGGCCCTCAGAGTTACATTTTATATTTCTAGTTTTAGATACAAGAGTGGTACATTTATACAAATCAGATGATCATACTCAGTAGATTATAAGCTTTGTAATGATACCTTACAAGAGACCTTTTGCATGAGGCATATCCCAGTTACGTTACATTCACTTATTACCGTATTTTCTCTAAAACTATCTCAGTTACATTATATTGACTTATTAGTTTTTATAAAACCATATAGACTGCACAACGTCACAGTATGCACTCTGCAAATCAAGAGTAGAAAACATCTTTGCTCCACGGAATTCTGCAAATACATCTTCTATGTGAGGAGGAGGATGGCTGTCAATCACAATAGCTTTATTTGGCTTCAGCTGTAGCTGACTCAATCTGAGTAGCAATGGTTATTGCTTTTTCTAGTGTAAGTTGTGGTTCTAGAAGTAAATGTTCTCTTACACGAAGCACGGTTGTTTTCTCAATGAGCTGGTCTCTAATCATCTCATCTGCCATATTCCCAAAGTCACAAGTTACAATCAGACTCCTCAAGGAAGCAATATACTGCATTATAGTCTCCCCTGGTTTCTGCTCACACTGGCGAAATCTGTTGCGATTAGCTACTACATTCACTTTTGGCACAAAAAAGTTCTTTAATGCAGTGAGTGCAGTCTCATATTTATCATCTGCAAGGGGAAAAGTGTAAAATATAGGCTGCCCTTCTGCTCCAAGGCAGTGGATTAGCAGAGCACGCTTTCTTACTTCAGAAATCTCTGTAGCACTGATTGCAAGCAGATAAGTCTCAAACATTTGGATCCAGGCAGTAAAAGCAATTGGAGGCTCACCTGGGCTTTGCAGAAAGGGTGCAGGTGGGTTCAGAGGCAGAAGATCCATCTTTGTCGCCAAAAAGTTGTAGGAACCAGGCAAGGTACTAACAAACTTCAACAGGACGTTATTTTTAAAGTGGAAAACTCTTTACCAAGCAGCTGCTGCACCATCCGTAGCTCTCACTCAGCTCTTCTCTGCACTTTCCCCTAAGGCTATGTGATGGAGGAACTGCAGGAAGTACCACCTGGGTCCTAGTGGCTCCACAGTGTTTGATGTGGGGTCTTTCCTGCACCGTTCTGGGCTTAGGGAATTCTGAAGGAGGGGTGGCCCCAACTGGGCCCTATTTTACCCCCGCACCTGAGCCCACCTGTCTAGGGTTACCATATTTCAGCGAGCAAAAAAGAGGACGGGAGGAGCCCCGCCCTAGCCCCGCCCCTGCCCCTCCCACTTCCCGCCCCCCCCTGACCTCCCAACCCTCCCCCCGTTCCTTGTCCCCTGACTACCCCCTCCTGGGACCCCTGCCCCTAACTGCCCCCCAGGACTATCTAAGCCTCCCTGCCTCTTGTCCCCTGACTGCCCCAACCTTTATCCACACCCCCACCCCCAGACAGACCCCTGGGACTCCCACGCCCCATCCAACCACTCCCCACCCACTGACAGCCCCCCCCCAGAACTCCCAACCCATCTAAACCCCTCTGCTCCCTGTCCCCTGACTGCTCCGATCCCTCTCCGCACTCCTGCCCCCTGACAGCCCCCCCCAGAACTCCCAACCCATCTAAACCCCTCTGCTCCCTGTCCCCTGACTGCTCCGATCCCTCTCCGCACTCCTACCCCCTGACAGCCCCCCCCAGAACTCCCAACCCATCTAAACCCCTCTGCTCCCTGTCCCCTGACTGCTCCGATCCCTCTCTCCACTCCTGCCCCCTGACAGCTCCCCCCCAGAACTCCCAGCCCCCTACCCCCCCCCGCTCCTTGTCCCCTAACTGCCCCTCCTAAGACCCCCCCCCAACTGCCCCCCAGGACCCTACCCCCTACCTGTACCCTGACTGCCCAAAACTTTCTCCACTCCCCCCAAAAAGCCCCCCCCCGTTTCTTGACCTCCACCTCCAGAACCTTCCTGCCCCCTGACCTCCTTACCCTGCTGCTCAGAACAGAGTGTTGGGCTCTGTGCAGCCGAGCCGGACACGTGGCTGAGCTCTCCAGCACAACAAAACCTGGTCCCTGGCCCTGCACAACAAAACCCGGTCTGGCCCTGCACAGTGTTGCTGGACTGGGCTGCAAGGCAGCTGCTGGCTCAGAATGCAGGGCGGATCCGGCTCCTCTACAGCTGCTCCTGAGTCCAGCCCGGGACTTCCCTGCAGCCCTCCCAGCCACTCTCTGCTAATCCCGGACATTGTGAGTGCTTTACAAATTCCCCCCGGACGCTATTTTTAGCACACAAAAGGAGGACATGTCCGGGGAAATCCGGACGTATGGTAACCCTACACCTGTCCCTCTGTAGAGACATTCAGTTGGCTGAATGAGTCTGAGTCTTGGGTGTGTATTCTGTTTTGTATGTTGATTCTGAGTTGAAGTGGCTGGAGACAAGGCCGGCTCCAGGGTTTTGGCTGCCCCAAGTAGCCCCCCCCCCCCCCCAAAAAAAAAGCCACAATCGCAATCTCGATCTGCGGCGGCAATTCGGCGGAAGGTCCTTCGCTCCGAGTGGGAGTGAGGGACCGTCCGCCGAATTGCTGCTGAATATCTAGACCTGCCGCCCCTCTCCGGAGTGGCCGCCCCAAGCACCTGCTTGCAAGCTGGTGCCTGGAGCCGGCCCTGGCTGGAGACAGTACTCAGGAAATGTGCTCAGACTTTGTTTTTGCTGTGGCCGTAGCAATGAGGCTGCTGGAAAGTACTTACATAACAAAATTCATTCCTGCATAAAGATATTTTCGTTTGAAACCCAAAAACCTGGTGTGACTCTCTCAATTTGATTGAGCCTGAAATGGGGTCTGCTTCATTTTCATTGGGTGGAAAGAAGACTTACTTGGAAGCTGGTTTCAGAATAGGTCTTCATTTGTGTACACAAGCAGCTGGATTGGCACAAAAGACTATGGTGCCTACAGGAGCTGTTACCATCCGTCTGGTCTATATACTATAGTCTTTTGTCTGGCGAAAATAAATTCCCTGGAACCTAACCCCCCCACCATTTACATTAATTCTTATGGGGAAATTGGATTTGCTTATCATCGTTTCGCTTAAAGTAGCATTTTTTTAGGAACATAACTACAACGATGAGCAAGGAGTTACTGTAACTATGTTTTTTTTTTAAAAGCATACAAATGGATGACTCTCACATATTTTGCAATCTTTCAGTGTTGGACAGACTATCACAAATTTAATTTTCTGCTAGTGGACCACAGACCATGAGTGCTCTATTAGATTTCCTGGAAATTAAAATACCTGCAAATAATGGTATTCTTGCCAATCATGTGAAGTGCACACATAGCAAAAATACTTGCAAAGCAATATTATCTCATTATACAGCAGCTGACTAAAACCCACTAAAGACTTGGAGTGATTACATTACATTGGATCACAGCTCATATTTTTAAGGGTATCTCTTTTCTTTTTCCTTTATTCCTAATTTCAAGATCCTATCTTGTGTTTTCATCTTTAAATTTAGAGCTGTATCTCTTATAATTGCCCACTAAAGTAATGTTACTGCTTGCGTCCTTCTTATATCGCACTGAGGTGTCTTTGATGCTTCTACTACTGATGTATTTTTAAGTTTACTCTTTACTAGTCCCTGCCCCAATTATATACTGTATGCGAAGCACCAACTCATTGGCGTAAGTGATTTTTTTTTAAATGTGTGTAACAATTTTTTTTTAATGTCAGGATAAACAAAAACTTCTCTCCAGCAAGGATGTCCTGCTGGTGTTTGAAGGAGTTTGAGGGGTGAGGGGGAGGGAATGAGGTACATTGGCATGTTGGATTACAAAGAGATGCAGTGCGGCCAACTCCAAATATTCACAAATCATCCTCTCCAAAAAGATTCTTAAATATCATTAGTTTTTTATTTTTAAATTTTGGGTTCTTATTAACTTTCCATTTTTTGACTCTTTAGCATGCACTCAAATCACATTTTCAAGTTTTTCTCTGCAACTATGACAGCTAGAAACTTTTTTTTTTCTTTTTCCATTTTTAGGCAGTGATTCTTATGTATCTAGGCTTTGGAAGGATTAGATTTTTATTGGTAAATGTTGTAAACATCAATTTCACCATATGCACAAAAACAATGAAAAATATTCTGTTGATAAGAATGGAAATTTACAGATAAGCAAACTAAGAAAAATGTGGCTTACAAACTTTGTTCGGTTTAAGGATATTTTGTATATTTTGACATGTAATGTTGACAATTTGAGTTTTAGTGGTTACAAAGCTTTAACTTTTCAAATCTCAAATTCTATTGTCATTAAATAATTTATTGTCTGACACCCCCCCTGAAAAAATCCTGCAGCTGTGAATATTTAAGTAAATAGAAATTTAAAAAATGCTTAAAAAGAAATGTGGGTGTTATCCATTGAAATTATATGTCAGTTCTGCCAAGCCTACATATATTCACATGACTCATGGGGCTGAGGCTTTAGGGGAAAATGCCAAACATCATGAGACTCTTGATAAAATTGTGATAGCTATCAATGACTGCAAGGAGGTAGTGCTTAGGGAACACAGACTGAAGGGGGAAGCCTCCAACCTTCCACTACCACCAAAGCAAAGACAAAGAGTGGAAAAGTCACAAGCTGCCTAATGGAGAGAGATAAATCAGGGGTCCTTAGCCATATACCCTAGAAAAAGAAAGGGGAGAAATGTCCCCTGAATACACAGACTTACCTGAAGTCCAGGAAGGGGTAGTAGGCTATAGGTCTTATTTAGTCCTTATCCAGTAAACACTGCAGCTAGGGTGAGCCAAATGTTGAACTGGGGAGTTGAGTCATAGACCCGCCATAGCTTTGGTCATAGATCTTTATCCAAATCCTAACCCTATTGAGCATCTGATAACAAAGATATTCTCATTAAAATGCCCCCAAATTCACCCAGATGGACAAATGTCCCTCTGATGCCTCCAGGTTATTTGAAGAATTGGATCCCACACCCCCCCTCCCCCCAACCAAATGTTGGCTGCTTTGTGAAAGGGGATATGGCAACAGCTGAAGCTTTATGCAAAACCTGCTGTTTCAGAGCTGGGAGCCAGCATGTTGCTCAGGGCAATGGCTCTCCTGGGAGAGCAATGTCATCTGTTGGTTAAAGAGAGTATGACCTATAAACTTAGTGCGAGGCTTACCAGACACAGCAGCATTACATTTATTCTTAGGTACACCCAGTGCTATAAATATACGCAGTAAGTGATCGGATTGGGCAGCATGCACAAATCCCATTCAGGCTTGTCTGCCTTTCATAAAACAGAGCGGTTTGAGCTGTTACTTAGTTTGCATACCGGTTTCCCAGCATGCTCTGAAGATCTGATTCCCAACTGATGTTGTTTTCTTCCTGAAATTTTCCTTTTATTTGCTCTCATGTCATTCCTACCTATGACAATAAGAAATACATGAACTATGTTGTAAACATAGCATTACACTATTGTCCAAGTTAAACTATCCATAACAGTAAAGAAAAATAAATCTATGAGTTATAAATACTGCTTGGTCAGCTTTTTCTCTCGGCTGGTCCGAAGGTAGTGGGTTATCTCAATTGATTGTTCACAGTCAGTTACAGATTGATCTCCTTGTTCTCTCTTTCCCCCCTTCCCACTACTGCACTTGACTAGTCTTTTGCATCTAGGATTGTTAAATATTTGCTTTCTTAATGCTATTTAAATTTTGTTTAATCAAAACAGAAACAAAGAAAATGTGATGTGATTTAGAAATTGAGCTTTCAGCTTTATCAAAACCTTAAAACTGTACCTATAATCTCAATTTGCCCTGTATTTTATTTTTACTAAGTACATCAATAAATTACAATACTATACTTCCAGGCAAAGCAAAATAGTTCAGTTTACTCAACCCTGCCTGCTGGCTGTGAAAGAAGGAATATACTCTGCTAAATAATTCTGAATAGCCTGATGGCGTATGGAAATGTTCTATTGTATTTGGGTCAGGGGACAATTGCATCCTAACCATGACATGATTGTGTTTGTATTGTAGACAGGGCCTTATGCTCCAGCGCTGTAATATCACATCGAATTTAAAAACAAAAACAAAAAGACATGCTCAAAAGAAAGTGATTGTTTTTAAATAGAAGGGAACAGAAGGGAGCAATTCCTTTTTTTTTTGTGAGACAACAAATGCGCCCACCGTACAATTATATTTTATATTTGTGAGTGCATCTGTCCCAAACTGGCTAACTCTTTGAGGTAACCTGAGTACAGTTCATGAAGCACCTCAGCTTAGCTCGGCTGTGTTTGCCTGTCGTAGACGCACTTGTATTTAGCAATGCACTTTGGGAATTCTGCTCGGTCTTGCTCTGAGGCAAGGAATATGTCCCCCCTATGGGGCAGCTTTTGGTTAAGGGATCAACATGAACAGGCTTATGGAAGCCATATCTATTGTAGTACATGTTTCTAATGTAAATGTCATGTAATTGTTTTATATGAATATGCTTCAGAACTGTTTTGTAAAGTGTGAAGAAATTATAGTGTTGCGCATGATAAATTTAATCTGTTTTATGAGCACGTGCATTGCAAAACATAAAACCCCACCTTGTTTCCATGTTTAATGGCACCTTTACACTTAAATAAAACTGCTTCTTTTTTTGCAATCTTCAAAAAAAAAAGCACTTTTGTTTTGCCAACATCTATAATACTATGTGATCGCAAATGTACATATATTTGGTATGGGATAGTCTGAAAAGAGAAAAATCTTCACATTAGGAAGTGGGCTTTCAAATTTATTGGAACAACCATACAATCATATCTGTAACCTCAAATTGAATGATTTTGCTCTCTTCAACATATTCCTTGATTAAAGTCATGTACATGTTAGTGCTACCACACACTTTTATAGATCTAGCTATAACATCTGATAATGGTTATGTAGATGGTGCATTGTGATGTCTCTTAATGATTGGCTAAGACATTATTTTTGTTTCCCTGGCCCTCGCCATCTGATTCTTTGTCTCATCCACCAATTATATCTTGTCTTTGGGGCAGACATTGTCACTTACTTTGTAGTTGTACAGTGCATAGCCCAATGGGTCCTCCTCAGGCAGAGGCTTCTTGCAATATAAATCTTTAATAATACTTATTGATGCAGGTTTCAATAAGTTGCCCATACTTGTTATTTGAGAGCGTAAACATTGGCAAAATCAAGCTGTATTGTTAGATATAAAAGAAAATTGTTGATGTGAGTGTGAGTTATGCACCACTGACATTTGTTGTCACGTTATTGTGATCAAAGAAAGCAAGCCTTTTTGATCTTTACCACAGCTTTCTTTGTTTGGCTCTCTTCTAGTGCATGGATTATTTACATTACAGGAGTCCTGAAAACAGATAAGAGTCTAAGGTACCCCTCACATTGTGTTTGTAGTATGGTTTGGAATGGAAAGAACATGGGATGTGGGAGAAAACCAATTGGTATAGCATGGTGGTGTGATATGTGAGGAGAAGAAGGAAGGAATATGACATTTTGGGGACCACCCAGACCACTTAGGGGTTCTGTCACTGCCTGCCCTGTAACCTTAGGGGCCTTTGTGCTGTGCAGCTATGGTTCAGATCCCTGATACCAATAGCCTGCCCACAAGTATAAAGTTTCACCCTGGTCTTACCAGCTCAATTACTCTTTGCAGGGTAATACCAACAGCCCTTCCAGTCTCAGGTCTCCCCAAATCCATCCTCCCCAAGTTCTTAATTACCAGACACTTGGACTGTTCCCCTCTGATTTGTTACCCCAGATGGCATGAAACCAGCCCCCCAGATACCAGCTTACTCTGGGATGCACATTCCACACAGTTTGCACACTAGAAATGTGAATGGGCTGGAAATAAACAAAAAAATTATTTAATAGAAAAAACACAGAATCAAAGATGAAATAGGAAGGGAAAGCACAGCTATACAAGATGCACAGAAAATAAACATCAAGATGCAACCTCAGGCGTTACACTTCCATGTTAGATAAAAATCCCTTTACTAATAAAAGTTGCCTATTGCCTTAAAACAGTTTTTGAGCATACCCCCTAGCTATGAGAGGGATCCAGTGTTCACAAACAGCTTCCTGCTTTGAAACTGTTCTCCAAATTCTGAATAAAAGACCCCATCAGCTTCAACCCATTGATTGGGCCAAAAAAAAACTGATGAGGTTCAACAAGGACAAGTGCAGAGTCCTGCACTTAGGACGGAAGAATCCCATGCACTGCTACAGATTAGGGACCGAATGGCTAGGTAGCAGTTCTGCAGAAAAGGACCTAGGGGTCACAGTGGACGAGAAGCTGGATATGAGTCAACAGTGTGCTCTTGTTGCCAAGAAGGCTAACGGCATTTTGGGCTGTATAAGTAGGGGTATTGCCAGCAGATCGAGGAACGTGATCGTTCCCCTTTATTCGACATTGGTGAGGCCTCATCTGGAATACTGTGTCCAGTTTTGGGCCCCACACTACAAGAAGGATGTGGAAAAATTGGAAAGAGTCCAGCGGAGGGCAACAAAAATGATTAGGGGTCTGGAGCACATGACTTATGAGGAGAGGCTGAGGGAACTGGGATTGTTTAGTCTCCAGAAGAGAAGAATGAGGGGGGATTTGATAGCAGCCTTCAACTACCTGAAGGGGGGTTCCAAAGAGGATGGAGCTCGGCTGTTCTCAGTGGTGGCAGATGACAGAACAAGGAGCAATGGTCTCAAGTTGCAGTGGGGGAGGTCCAGGTTGGATATCAGGAAAAACTATTTCACTAGGAGGGTGGTGAAACACTGGAATGCGTTACCTAGGGAGGTGGTGGAGTCTCCTTCCTTGGAGGTTTTTAAGGCCCGGGTTGACAAAGCCCTGGCTGGGATGATTTAGTTGGGAATTGGTCCTGCTTTGAGCAGGGGGTTGGACTAGATGACCTCTTGAGGTCCCTTCCAACTCTGATATTCTATGATTCTATGAACTCTGCTTTTAAAGGGCTTTTTATTTTTCCTCTCAGTCCATGGTGACTCCTGTTTATTCAGATTGGGGAATTACCTGTTGGGTTGATGCTCAGGAGCTGGGATGCTTTGTTCAATTTTGAGTTGTCTCAGTGTCTTTCCTTTAGTTCCAATGGCCCATAATTGTCTTTTTCCTGGGCTGGACAATAGATAGTTACTTGAAGCTGGTTTCATGTAAACACCTGGTTTGGGAGGTGTCCTTTCCTGCTTGACTGCTCATCCGTGATGCATAAGGGGGGCATTCAGGGTCATGATCCCCAGATTTCTGCTTGGCCTGCCATGGGGGACGGAGGAGGCTCTGTCTCTCTCCTGGCTGCAGCTGCCCCCCCACCTCCCACATGCTCAGGCCCTGTCCCTGGCAGCTGGGTCTGGGCAGGGAGCAGAAGAGGCGTAGGGTTGCCAGGTGTCTGGTTTTCAGCCAGAACACCTGGTCGAAAAGGGACCCGGACGGCTCTGGTCAGCACCGCTGACTGGGTTGTTAAAAGTCTGGTTGGCGGCGCAGGCAGGCTCCCTACCCCGCAGTGGCGGCTCCAGGCACCAGCGCTCCAAGCGCGTGCCTAGGGTGGCAAGCCACGGGGGGCAGCCTGCCGGTCCCTGCGAGGGCGGCAGTCAGGGAGCCTTCAGTGGCATGCCTGTGGGAGGTCCATCGGTCCCGTGGATTCGCCGGCGGGTACGCCGAAGCTGTGGGATCGGCGACCTCCCGCAGGCATGCCACCGAAGGCAGCCTGCCTGCCGTGTTTGGGGTGGCAAAAAAGCTAGAGCCGCCCCTGCTACCCGGCCCCTCATGACTCCCAGGAAGCTGCCAGCATCTCCCTCTGGCTCCTAGGTGAAGGGATGGCCACGGGGGCTCTGTGTGCTGCCCCTGCCCCCAGCACCAGCTCAGGAGCTCCCATTGGCCAGGAACCGTGGCCAATGGGAGCTGAGGGGGCAGTGCCTGCAGGCATGGGCAGCACACAGAGCCATGTGGCCCTGCCTCCGCTTAGGAGCCAGAGAGAGATGCTGGCAGCTTCCCCAGGGGCCGCCTGAAGTAAGTGCTGCCCGGAGCCCGCACCTCCTCCTGCACTCCAACCCGCTTCCCCAGCCCAGAGCCCCCTCCTGCACCTTAAACCCTAGCCCCACCCCAGAGCCCGCACCCCCTGCCAGAGCCCTCACCACCCCATACCCCAACCCTCCGCCCCAGCCCAGATCCCCCTCCCACACCCTGACCCCCTAATTTCTGGCCCCACTCCAGAGCCCGCAGCCCAGAGCCCCCCTCCCACCCCCCATGCCTCAGCCTGGAGCCCCCTCCCACATTCCAACCCCCTGCCCCAGTCTGGAGTCCCCTCCTGCACCCCAAACCCCTCATCTCCAGCCCCACCCCAGAGCCTGCACCCCTAGCTGCAGCCCTCATCCCCTCCCACACCCCAACCCTTTGCCCCAGCCCAGAGCCCCCTCCCACACCCTTATTTTTCTACAAATAGAACGTTGACCATCCTAAAGGGGCAGGACCAGTCACTTCTCATGCTGGCTGCTCTGGGTCACTGTTCTGTGCAGTGTGGCAGCTGCCTGTGAGAGCCTGGCTGGGGAGGACGGGGGCCAAGCAAGCCGGAGGTCTCCCCCCACCCAGCACATTTCCAGCTCGCTTGGTCACTGTCCTCAGCAGCCAGGCCCCGGTGGGGAGCGGGCAGCTGCTGCCACCACCTACCCAGCCAGGCTTTCTCTCAGGCAGCTGCTGCACAGCACAGAGCAGTGACCCAGAGCTGCCAGCTTCAGCCGTTGTGAGAAGCCACTCCCTCCTGCTCCCTGCCCAGGAGCTGACAGGGAGAGTGGCCGAAAGTGCCACAGGGCAGGAGCAACGGGAAAAGGACAGAACCCCCTCTCCGCTGACCCTGCAGGTAACTCTGGTGGGGCAGGGAGAGAATAGCAGCCACGGGCTGGGAGCAGGGCGGAGGGGGGTGTCGCTGGGCAGAGGAGACCTATGGGGCAATCATGTGTCCTCCTCTTTAGATTGTAGCTCAAGTAGCACAGATTGAGCTCAGTTTTCTATATACACAAATATATAAATTTATAACCACAGTCCGTATTCATATCTCATAATGACCATCAGGTCAGACCATTACAGGCTTATAAAAGACCTTACTCAATATACTTCTATAGTAAAACAATACAGTCTGCAAGCAGTTGGTTTTAACTGCTCATTTTTGGGGGTTTAAACCTGTTTGCTCCCTAGGGTGTCTGGACCCTGAATAAACGAAGAGATTGAGCACAACCTATTGTCTCCTTGATTTAAACTGTTAGGAAAATAGCCTGTAATATAAGGTCTGAATCCAATCAATTAACCTACCATAGTCGTTGAATTTTAAAGGCAACCTTGCAGAAAAGTGGAAAAGGTGGTTGGATTAAGCAAGTCTGTTTATACAGTGTAATTAACTGGCTAGTGTACAAAGCAATGCCTTCTATGGATTGGTATCTGAAGTACTCACTTGTGTGCAAACAAAGATTTTTCCTTCTGTTGAATTGGAAGGAGCTGGAAATAAATGGAAGCATATCTATTACTAAAGCGTCTATGGAGTTCTGCCTGGTTGTGGTGTGGTGTGCTGTGCTGTAAAATCTAGTTATTTTAGTATAGTTCTAGGTGACCATCAGTTGTTATATCTTCTTGCCACAGCAAAAAAATCAAACAAAAAACAAAAAAAAACCTATATTGCAACACACTTCATCACTGTGCAAGAGAATAAGCAAAGGAAGTGCATGAGACATTTAACGTGGCAGATGAGACAACTGAGTTCCTAAGACAGAAATTTGCTAAATACTGTTACTAATGGCACCAAGGGATAACGTCAACTTTAGGGATGTGTCCTTGTGTCTCCTTGATTTCAGTAAAGACTGCTGCAGTGTCAGCATTGTAGGGTCATGGAGCAAATACCCAGTGAGTGCCTTTTTAGAAGATGTACTTTAGTCAAACACAAGTTATTGGGCTCCAGAGAAGAGTAACTGGATGAAATTCTATGGCCTGTGATACACAGGAGGTCAGACTAGATGATCTAATGGGCTCTTCTGGCCTTAACACTTACAAATCTAAGACCATTTAGATCATAATTTGCCTTTAATAACCCCACCGTCTGCTCTGTTTCCCCTATGTGTAGCTATATCACCTTGGGCTGTGATCTTATAGGATCTCAAATAATTCTATTCTGGTATAAATAGAATTTCAGATGGATTTATATAGTTTTGACAGTAATTACGGTATATATATATATATATATATATATGTCTCGTCTGAGCAGAGATGGGTATGTATCCGTCAAAAACAGGTTGAAAATGCATAGTAAGCAGCAACTGTGAAGAGCCACTAGGCTCTTCAGAACTAAAGTAAGTAGAAATTCAGCTGAAACTTTATTTCTAGCGGCCTGGATAATAGTTAAAGTGTGATGAAACTTCCTGCATCCTTGCTTTGCTGGGTAAAATGCAACTTTAGCCCATGCTTCCTTTCTGCAGCCACTTGATAGTGTAGTGGCATTTCTGAAAGCAAAGTCCTCCACCTTTCAGTCTTAAGTATCCTCAATAATTCAAAGAATAAAATCATTGCCCATATTTCATCTTGCAGATTGCAAACTAGAGAATGGCCATGTCCCTTCAGCTCTGAAGTGGTTCGACTTAAGCAGTGTCATCCAGCATATACAGTGAAAATGTAATTTAAATTTCATCATTAACCCAGAGGTTGCTCAGATGATCAAACACAGTGCATGCTGCAAGGGCCGCTGTAGCATGGTACTTATGTACAAAGTAAGGTGCCCCTAGCATGGAAGCTCCAGTGCTAATGTAGGAAGATGCCCCTCCTAAAGTATGCAAGACAATGATTCAAGAAACTGACAACTGTATGGTGTAGTCTTCCCAAGGCCTGTAGAAGCCAGCATGTAGACTTGTGAACTCCATGGGATTCCTAAGATAGGCATAAGATGTATTTTAGAATTATGGGTAAAATGTGGCTGTGCAAGGGAGTGAGGAGTTGTGTTCTCTTATTTACACCTGCATTGGCATGTGGGATCATCTTTGATTGTGAGAAAGAGCAGGGGTGCACATCTGACACCCATCTGATGGTTGGGGGAGAAGCTGGATCACTGGGCTCCTCACTATCCCCATGCACAGGCCCATGGAACTAAGTAAGCTGCATTCAAAAAAGGGATGTTGCAACTTATTTTTTGTAAGGAATTGACATAAGCAGAATTCAATATAAGCCATTTTACAACTGATTTAAGAGCATCCACATAGGGTTTTGCAGCAGTTTAGCCAAATTGTTTGTTAAACCAACCAAACAAACAAAAACACACCTTGAGGCTACGGCTACACTAGAAAGTTTACAGCGGCACAGCTGCACCTACGCAGCTGTGGCACTCTAAGGGCCACTTAGAGTGATCGATCTATTGAGGGTCGATCTATTGATCGATCTATTGAGGGTCGATTTATCATGTCTAGTGTAGACGCGATAAAATCGATCCCCCTCGAGCTCCCCGTTGACTCCGGAACTCCAGCTCACGAGAAGCGGAAGCACAGTCGACGGGGGAGCGGCAGCAGTCGACTCGCCGCCGTCCTCACGGCCAGGTAAGTCGACCAAAGATACGCCGACTTCAGCTACGCTATTTGTGTAGCTGAAGTTGCATATCTTAGGTCAACCCCTCCCCCTCCCCCCACTAGTGTAGACCTGGGCTAAGCTTAATTACTCCAGCCAGTGAGCAGCGGTAGCTTGTCGGGAGAGTTTCTCCACCGACATACATAAGCACCGTCCACACTGGTGCTTATGTCGGCATAAACTATGTCACTCAGGGGGTGGCTAATTCAGATCCCTGAGCGACATAATTTATGTTGATTTAAGCTGCAGTGTAGCCATAGCCTGAGTTAATCCAGTTCAAATCCAGTTCAATCTCCTCTAGCATCAGAAAAGGCTAACACTTTATATGGGTGTTGAGGAACTAGGTACAGTATTGCCTCCACTGGCAATTAGTGTGACAACTTCAGAGCAGCTTGTGCTCACCCATTCCTGAATACCGGGCAGTGCTAAAATCCAGAAACAGAAACAAACCAACCAGTGTGTAGGCAAAACATTCAAGAAGTCTCTTAATTTAGACTGAATATTGAGACAAGTACTGCAATTTACAAAATTATTTCTAAGCCCAGTGTGTGCGAGGGGGGAAGGTGTAGTTTTTTCTGGAGCTGAAAAAATAGAACTAATCACTGCCATTGAAAGTGGAGATCTAGCCAGAAATGCAAGAGAATTGTATTTACTGTTTTCTTAAAAATGTGTTAGTCATGTTAGCTATTAGTGATCAGCTACAGAGTTTTATTTAATGCCAAGGCCAAACCCATGAAGCCATCCCAGTGCCACACACTTGACAAATTTAGGGTCAAATATGATAGCAGCTCTGTTAATGAAAATATTAACAGGACACAAATGTAGCAGAGGGTATAAATGAAAGGTGGAAGGAAGGGTCGGCACTGGTCTGGGATTGGGAAGACCAGTGTTCACTGCTCAGCTCTGCCCCAGCTTTCCAATGCGACAATGGACAAGTCTGAGGAGAAGAGCACTTCCTCTACCACAGGGGAGTTGTTGAAAATTTTTTGGACTGCTTTGAGGTATTAAATAAAAGTAAATTGTTTATAGCTAACTTTAGCAAAGCATATAAAATTTAAAAAAATTATAACCCAGTAAAGGTTAATAAACTATATTTTGTAACATTTTAAATATTTTTTAGCTATAACAATATGTTAGGGGCACCTAAAACCAAGGTTGCGATTTTTTTTTTAAACTTTTTGTATTTTATTGGCTATATTTTAACTTTAAAATTACATCTTTAATGCCTAATAGCTAATAGCTTATTTTTATGGAGATTACGAGGTACATGATGCACATAATTAATTATGGACCCTGGACACCAACTTTTAAAAAACACAATTACCACCCATGTACATAATTCCAAATTTATTAACAAATGGATTAATAGTGTAATTTTTAAAAATAATTTTTAAATATACATTTTATGGCTGTAAGATATTTGTGGTACATTTACTTTAATTTTACATTATTTTAATTAAGCTTTTAATTTTTAAGTAGATTATCCCAGGGCCTTTTTTTTTTTGTTACCCATGTAATCCATGGGCTTCATTATTATTTGATTAATGTTAAGGCTCAAGGTTACAATGGGAAAACCCCATTATTTCTGCATCAGACATTAGTAAAACAAATAAAGGATTTAAAGAAATCACTGTATTATGGTAAAAATTTTTTTTTTTTTAAAACCAGGATTGCAAAGCTTTTTTAATCTCGGGGTGGAATTTTTTTAAATAATGCTCCCAATTTTCAATGGGACTCTCCTGCTTATACCCTTTCAAATAATATTTATATTAATAATTTACATTTGCATGCATGCCAGAGTCAAGAAACATTACTTTGGAGGGCACCAACAGTCTGCAAGAGGCGAGGTAGTCCTTTATTTGGGATTGCTTTTATTCCTTTAAAACCTGTGCCACCCCATCCTATATGCAGTTTAGCTGATATAAGGATAGCCTCAAGGATGCGGCTAAATTTTTTTAAGTATTGCCCCACTGCATTTATTTTATTTATAACAATTTTTTAATTTCTACTATTAAGAACTTTTACCCCAGTACCAATTGCTCCCAAAATATTCCTTTCCCCCCCAGTTTTTGCAGGGTTTAGAAATATTATAAAGCTTTATTTAATTCCTTCAGCCCTTATATAATCATTGGACAAACTTTCCACAATGGGGTTCTATTGCCAAGATGTGAACCTCACCTTAGCAGACAACTTTTTAAAAATACATATTTTATTGTTTACTGTACAGTTACATACTGACCATAATTTGACTTTTTTTATTAATTTGAACCACATATGCTTTGATTAATTACAGGTGGTTTCAGAATTTACATTTTTATACCTTTTATTTTATGGGTTTTTTGAAGGAGCCATTTTTCTGTTATATTGGACTACATATTAATAACTATGTTACCAAAGCACTATTTAACCACCCTATTATTCAGAATTTTTTTTTTTAAATGTTTGAGGATCCAGGGCCTTCCAAATGGAAGGCAAAAGAACCTTTCATTCCCCTTCTGGTGTCACTATCTGTAGTCTTGCCTCCCCCAGACTTTCCTGCCCAATGTTTGGGTATAAATGGGACTGCTTCAGCCTAAAATGAAGTCTTTCCCCCTGGTGCTGTCCAGTTTGGGATGCCAGTTTATAAATGAACACAAAGGGGTTTACAGGTGGAAAGAGAACTCAAATTTAAGCTAGAGTTTGTCACCAATTTGCAGTCTCAAAGTCCCATATCGGTGTTGCTTTTTTCCTTCCACCAGCAGAGAGCCCTTCATTGTGTCATCTGCAGGTGTGTCTTGGGTGGGGTTACTTCTGTCCCATTGATAACCACTTCCAGGAGGCCACCAAGTCACCAGGGTCAACATCAGTTTCCACTATGTCATTCACTTTGCACACCACTGTCACCCACAGGAAGTTTTTCCACACTGTGGGAACAACAGGTTCTGGATTCACACTATCAGAGGAGTAGGCCTGCAATCCAAATGCCAGTCAAAACAGCCCACAGGAATGCATCATCTCCAAGGTCTTTCAGCATCCACACAATTAATAATCTAAAACAATAAGCAAAAAAAAAAAAAAAAAAAAAAAAACTTTTCCTCCCTGTATAGCGGGAGGTATACATTTAAGCATAATTTAAACATTTAACTAAACTTAACTTGTACTTAGGCCCAGATTCCCTTTTTTCCCCTCCCCCTTTTTCTCTGGGAAGAGGCTCTTTAACTTTTAACTGTGCTTTGATCTCTCATTTGTGCTCAGCAAATTCATTAGCCCTGATTTGCTTAGGGCTTGCTTATGGCATATTTCACTAGGTAGTGGGCAGTTTTCAGTAACATAGGGACCAATCCCACCAGATATTTTCAATGCTGTAAAAGCCCAAACTAGTGCCAAAACCACCACCTCACAGGGGGCAAATTCTCTCTCTAAAGTTTTGGAGACATAAGCTCCAGGCAGTGGTGCTGGAACCAGGGGGGCCAGGGCCCTCCCACTTGTTGAAAGGGCAGGGGGAAGGGGCTGGCCTGTCCACTTTTCACCAGGGCAGACCCCAGCCCCTTTCCCCTAAGGCCCCACCCCCTGGCCAGGTTAGTGTGGAGCCCAGCCAGGGAGTCCAGGCAGCTGCAGTGGACCCTCCACTTGCCCTGGGTATAGGGGGGCTGAGAGCAGTCCTCCATCGGCAGAGTCACCCAATTAAGAGGGGAAAAATCCACTACCAGCCTCTAAGTTCTGCCATCGCTTTTAAGGATGGGCCAGAGGGCAGCTTGATTATTCCACTAAAAACACTTTGGTTCAAAAGCCCATCAATAGTTTCTTTCAGGTTGGCTTCTGCCTCCTTTGGATACCTATACTGCTTCTGGGGTTGAGGATCAGGGCTGTAACTAGGATTTCTGCATCAATTTTGTCATATCTTAGCTTGATATTCTTTGCTGCCATAACTTTTAAAGTTTCACTGGCAACATGGTTTTGTAATCTTAAACCTTCCATTCTCTTAGAGGGCTGTGTTTTTATAGCATCACAGAGCTAATTCTTATGCTTTTTGCATTAAGTTTCTTAAGTGTTGCATTTTGCTGGTAAAGACTTAGCCACCAAGTACAATCCCTGCAACACAGCTACCTTTTCTGGAGTAACACTAAACTTGAAAGATTACGGGCAGCTTTCCCTAATGCTGCCTTGATCATATCTTTCTCTGGTTTCGGCTTCATGTCATTACAGTATACTTTAAATCCCTTATAAGTGGGCTAAAGTGCTTCCTTTCCCTGGAAGGCATCCTGTCCCCATGGGGACGGACTTCATTCCGCTACCCATTTAGCAAGGAGGGTGGGCTCCTCAGCTAGCCCCCACCCTTCCTGATCCCCTTTTTTGATGTCTGGCATGGTCATCCTGCCACTAGGTTTCAAACCTTGGCTGGTAGAAAGGCACAGATATCCTGTCCATCTACTGTGTCTGGTTCTATCAGTTCAGTCCAAATGACTTAGGTTGCCCGCACAATTTATGGGTGTCATTTAGGGCTCCGGGCTCTGCCCTCAGGACACATGCCCATTCCCAGTGGAAGAACCTTCACACAGTGAATAGAAACATGTACATGGCATGATATCAACAGAATACACACACCAAGCATCTAATGCTCACCACTCCCAATAAAACAGACAGGTCGTCCAATGGCCAGTCAGGGTCATGTTGCCTGGGGCTCTAGCTTCTACACAGTCTGATTGTGCAGGGGTTAAAAAGTTCTAGCAGCTTTGGTTTTGAGCTGTATCCCAGAATTAAGTTCCAACAGCCCCTCTCCAAATTTCCACCCACCAGGGATATGGGCTCTGCCCCAACTTTTGTAGGGCCTGTTTCCCTTCTCTTTTCTCCTCTTTAACCCTTGGCTTCCTTTAAAACCTTAAATGGGAGGGTTATTGCTTTAAATGAGATTGGTTCATGCAGAGCCACAGATCCTTATGGCAGTGGTCCCAATCCTTCTTTTGTTTAATTACTGCTTTTGTCAAAACTGCTTCCAAGCAGCCTTATTGCTTGGCAACCATATCTTCAAGGACAGTAAAATACTTTCAGCTGTGGCATTAACTCTTAACTTTCAAAACAAACACACACAAAAGAAGAAAAACAGCAGAGACAGAGGAAGCGGGGGGGAGGGGGGGAGAAAAGAAGTGGAAGAGGGAAAAGGAGTGGGAGAGGGAAGAAGCAGAAGGGGGAATAAAGGGGACAAGAGGAGCGGGGGAAATGGTGTGTGTGAAGAACACCATAAAAAACAAAGTCAAGAAAAGTACAGACAGCAACAACCCTCTCCTAGGCTACAACTCCCTCTGATCCTAGCCACTATTCCCGTTTGCTCTCCCAACATGGCTCTGAGCGCAAAGATTTCTCTTACATTCCCTGTGACCTGCCTGGGTCTTATCCTAGGACTCCTTTGGCAACTTCGCTAAAACTGTCGCTGCCATCCACATTCCCACACTAACCTAGGTTTCCCATTGCTTCCAGAGCTGCAGGAACGCTCTGGGGCCAATAAAGGCTCCAGACTTCCAAAAACCATTACTATGCTCCTGTACAAAAATCAAGTAAGCTGTATTCCAACACTATCTCTAACTTTCCAGATGTTCTGCCCTTCTGACATTTTCTCACTCAACCAGGCTTATTAGCCTGAGCCCTGAATCAGTAATGGAATGTATCTGTACATCAAATCAGGACTACACCACAGAAAATTACAGGTTTGCAACCCTGTTCTGTGTCCTCCTCCCCTATGCCAAACACACAGACCGTTTGTATCAATTGTTCCCTTCCTCTCCACCATGCCTGGCTTGCCAAATCTGTTATCTGGGGTTTTCAGAACCCAAAGCAGTGGTAACTTAACTGTTGCTCTTTAGGCAGTGTCAGGAATAAATCAATGGGAACACAGCAATTCCATCTGATTGATAAAAGCAAGTGTGCTCTTATTTAAAACTATTAGATATTAAGCACACACACGCAGTAAGTTTAGGACATTTACCCATAGTCTGAGGCTTGGTCTACACTAAACCCCCAAATCGAGCTAAGGTACGCAACTTCAGCTACGTTATTCACGTAGCTGAAGTTCCAAGTACCTTAGTTCGAACTTACCTCGGTCCACACGCGGCAGGCAGGCTCCCCCGTCGACTCCGCAGTACTCCTCTCGTCTAGCTGGAGTACCGCAGTCGACGGCGAGCACTTCCGGGTTCGACTTATCGCGTCTTGTCTGGACGCGATAAGTGGAACCCAGAACTTCGATTGCCAGCCGCCGAATTAGCGGCTGGGTGTAGACATACCCTGAGATGGTTTCAAGTGATCACCAGCTGGACTTCTAGGGGCCCTCTTTCTGTCCAGCTCATGGGGAGTGGAAATGTCAGCTCCTTGCGCTAAGAAAAACTCCCTCAGAATGCTCTGAGGTATATACTTTTACCTAATTTTTTATAGCTAACTTAAGCATATAACCTCTAGTGACTCCAAGTGGCAACCTTTACTGCATCACCAATTTTTTAAATGTTAAACTAATTATTATTTAAAAACTTGATATTTTTAGCTACATGTCAGGGGCACCTAAAACCAAGGTAGCTTTTTAGCTTAAAACAAAAACAAAACAACCACACCACACACTCTGGCCCATCCTCCCAGTCTAATTAACAAACTGCAAGTAGGCAGCTGTTGGACTGTCTCAAAGGCCTAAGATTTCCTAGCTATGTGAGGTTTGGTTTTCAGCCAGCAGTGGCTGAACATACAAAATGGCTGACTGCGATACTGTCAAGTCCTGGGGTAACAGGGTGTTGTGAGGCATAGCTAAATTAGAGGGTGTGAAGTGCTCAGCTACCACAGTAATGGCAGACATAGGAGCACCTAAAAGAGAGTAAAGCAAACCACCAGAAGGAAATGAATGACTGGCATTTGGTTTGCTGTACCACTCAGCTCACAAATGTTTGCACACAGTGGGTGGGACAGAGTTATTCTGCACCTCACAGCTGACAAATGTAGTAAGCACTATTACAGCCAGCTCTTCCTATACCTCATCTGATCTCTCTCCACTATTCCCCCCCAGAATAAAATTCAGAATAAAACTCCTTGCACTGCAGATTGAAGTTATTTTCTCCTGTTACTAAGTGTGGATAGGGAGGAATGTACACAAGGCTGGAAAACTCTTCAAATGTTTTGAAAACAAAGCTCAATTCAGGGTCTTCACACACAAGCAGCATCATGAGCATTTTAGCGTGCGCTGGGAGCAGTCGTGCTTGGAGAAGTTCTATTTTTGAAGATGCAGACTTGGTTTGGTTTGGGGGAAGGGCATCCTTCTGATCTTGAAAACTGGCACAAATGTGTAATTGTTAAGATAACACTGAGTATGTTGTAGAGCAACTTCAAAAGTAACAAGGAGTTTGATACCTGCCGCTCTTGGAAAGGAGCCAGAGAAAGCTTTTGAACAAAATCCAACCTATTTTGTCTGTTCAGAGGGACTGTAAAGGCACAAAAGGAAAGGGAAGCCTTAGGCCTGAATGACAAGTGTTGCAGTTCTCACCCTTCCAGTTGCAATTGGGGGGTTAGTGCCTTTCCTTGCTGTCTCTTAACAGATATTCCAAAACAAATACATTTTAACTAAGAGCCGAAAGGGCTTTCAACTAGCAAATCTTGCTGGGTGGCATAAAAACAAATAAGCTGACTAATACTATTTGTTCAGCAAGAATAAGAAATAGGTTAGCAATTCAGACAAGCTGAAATATATTTAAGAACTGAGCACCAAAAAAAAAAAAAAAAAAAAAAAAAAAGTGTCCATTTGCATGTAGAGATTGAATGACTCCAGAGGGTGGGGAAGAGATAGAGGGTTCCCCACTTATTTTCCTGTATCATTTGCTTGAATCTAGCCCTAATCACACATCCTAAAGCCCAGAAGGGCTTAGTTGACCAAACACATATCAGCAAGTGTAAGATCGCAGTCCTGCTTCAAATGCCCAGGTGCTCACATCACAACTGGCAGCAATCAGGAACACACAGTAGGAATAGAGAATGACCTACCTTTTCACACAGGAGAGAGAGAGAGCTCCTGCCAGAGTTGCCACAGTGGCAGGGTGGCATCAGGGGACATTAGGAGGGCTACAACTAATGCTGTTTCTGATTGTGACAGAGTTCAAAGGGTTGCATCTTTCACATTTTACAAGCACGACATTCTACAAAAACCATCTCCGCACTTGTGTTATGAATCTCTCAGTCTCTTTTTCTCCAATGACAACCTCCTTCGCTTTACGGCAGAAGGAAGGAAACAGTCATGGTGGCTTACTAGGAAGTGATCATAGTACCTAAAACCAAAGCAGTGACTCAGACCTGATTGTGTGGGGGGTGGCGAGTAACCTTAGTTCTGATAAATAGGAGTTGAAGGCCACTCAACAGCCCACAATATTTGAACCAGAATATTCTATATAGGTTCTTCTCCTGTGCTCATCTCTGCAATATCGAGCACATTCCAGCAGCAAAATCTGTGTTCACTAGCTTCAATTCAATTCTTTAATAAAAGGAAGTCAGAGGTGGAATGTAAAACTCCTGTAACACGAACAATGAGATATTCATTTTTTCCTAGGTATGTTGACAGCTCAGGCATAACATGAGTATAATGAATAGCCCATCACAGGCAGTGGAGTGTCATATTGCTCCAATAAGAGAGCATAGAGGGAATAAGATAGGAGCATAATTCTGCATGTTACCGCAGATCTTAAGTTTTCTTTTAGACATTGTGGAGAATTAACAAACAAGTTATAAAGGAAAAGTTAGGGGCTATAAGGGTCATTATAGTCCAGGGTAGAGAACAACATTGTTAGGGTCTGGGATCTGCCTGTAAACAGTGTTATACTGAGAGTTTTCTCTGTGGAAATACCTTAAATGGAGCACGCTGCAATATTAAACCTCTGAGAAGAGAGGAGATACAGTGCTCCTAGAGATTTATTTTTTAAAACCTACTTCCTATAAAAGGCACTTGTTTCAAGCACATTACAATCCGGGTTTTTTACAATCCTTCCTCCAATCTAACAAAGGAAAAAAAACAGTCAAGCATGGGGTCTGGAACTGGAAACCGCATACGAGAGAGTCAGAAATTATATGACAGAAGCTTCTTTGTTCCAAATTACAAGGGGCAATTGCCCCTTAATTGGCTTTCATCAGTATCATTTAGGGAAACTCTTAAACCTGAGATTTGGGCAGCTTTCTTTAAAGTAAGCAATCCACCACTATTTCTCTTTACAACCCAACCTTTGAACAATCATTAACTAAACTCTGGTCTATTTTCTGGGTGGAATATATGGATTTTTAAGAGTCTACATGGCACAAAAACATTTGAATCACAAATAAGGAGAAGGGTCACTAGTACAGAAATACTCTGAGCTTCAACACACCCGCCCTCTTGCCCCTCCTCTTTTTTGGGAGGGGAGGGGCGCTAATTAGCTCTGTGGTATTCCCAGAAGAGCCACCTTCTACAAATTAAGGCCAGACTTTTCAGTTTTGTTTTTTAAAAATATTTTTGCATGTTTAACATTAGACACCTGCAGCCTGGTTTTTCCAAAGAATGCCGAGCACTTAAAAAAATAAAAAATAAAAAAAAAATCAGGACCCACACATGTCTAAAGCTGCGCATGCAAAGTTGAGGAGCACTTTCAAGAATTTTAGGACTGAGTACCTGAAGAACAGTCCACGGCAGCTGCAGTTAATTCTGTGGTAACCTACTGCAGGTAGGCATATAACAGTGCATTGTTAAATAATGGGATTCTGTCCATTTTCTTTAAAAGACCACTCTGAACAAAAAGCCCTAACCCTTTGCCAAAAGAAATGAAGCCCATAATGCTTAAACCGACCAGTATGTTTCTATTACTATGGTGATGAACACCAATATAAGAAAGGAGAAGATTTTATCAAGGAAATGGATTTCACGGTCCATATTCCACTAGCTTGTTGTATTAAAAAATTAACTAGCTAGCTAGCCGAGGTTTCAGAGGGTAAGTTTTTTCAGCTGGTGAAGGTCACATCTTCCCTTGTTTGAAATGGTGCAACTACACTCCTTGCTGGCCACCAATTGTTCAAATCAGGGTTTATTCTCAGAATATTAAAGCCTCTCTCTAGACTGCATTACAATACTAAGCAACACACGTCATCATATACTCCTACTTCAAGCATTACACTTCACTTTTTAAGAGTATATTCAATACAGTCCCTGGGAGTAAAGGAGTGAAAGGGGAGAGGGGGTGGAGCCACTGATTAACAGATACATTTTCGTATTTTTGTAGGGAACAGAAGTGTAATCTTAAAATGACATGCATAAAGCGGAAGCAGACAGGTGCAGAAGCATGTTGAGTTAGCACCTTTGTTGTTTGCCTCTGATCTTGATAAGACAGTTGTCTCTATTTTAAAATTCCCTTCTCATCCTTCAAGACAGAAAGGGATACAGCCACATGAAACAGCTGTTCAAATTCAAATAGAAAAAGAACTTAAAAAAACCTAACAAACATGAAGAGGCAGATACAGGCCTGTTTGGCAGATTTTTTTTTTTTTGATAAATCTTAGAGAGTTAAAAAATACCCAAAACAAACTGCACTGTAATCAAAAAATAATCAAGCTCAAAAAGGTAGTCACAAAAAATAAAGACTGTATTTTTCCTCCAAAGATCAAAATTATAACTAGTCTATAACTATAAAGACATTCATGTCAGACAGAAGTTCAGTGTCCAGAATGATTTTTTTGTAATACAGAAATCAGATACTGCAATATTTTTTCTGCCCCAAAATCCCCTTTGCTTAAACTGCTGAATTGTTCCCTCAACAAATTGTGTGAGTAACTTGCTTTCCCTACAACGTACAAAATTCTTTCTCCACCCTCAGCTCATCTAAAGCTCTTCTTTTGTCCTCGTTAGTTTTGTTGCATGTTCCTCTACAAATTTACTCAAATGCTCTAAGTCTCTATTCCCGCCTTCAAATTTAATAGGGTTCTTTTTGTTGTTGCTGGGAGCAAAATAGATGGTGGGAAATCCTTCCACTTTGTAGTGATCATTTGTCACATCATTGGCAGTAGCATCCATCTTGGCAATGACTAGGTTTTTCTGGTTCTTATATTTTTTAGCCAGCTCAGCGTATACAGGTTCCAGTTGCTTGCAGTGTCCACACCAGGGGGCATAGAACTCTATTAGGACATCAGTCTTTGGATCCATTACTATGGCGTCGAATGTTTTACCCACCACAATCTTCACAGGCCCTTTGTTATTTTTTGGTACTGGCTGGGATTTCACAATAGGTTTCAGTTTTCCTAGGGGAAAATAAAACAGAAAGTGAAGTCAACAAGAGAGGCCACCATTAGACTGAATTAAGTTTCCTCTAGAGAGAGGCTTTAATATTCTGAGGATAAATCCTGATTTCAACCATTGGTGGCCAGCAAGGAGTGCAGTTGCACCAGTTCAAACAAGGGAAGATGTGAGCTTCACCAGCTGAAAAAAAACTTACCCTCTGTTTGAAACCTGCGTTAGCTACTTAATTTTTTAATACAACAAGCTTGTGGAATATGGATGGTGAAATCCATTTCTTTGATAAAAATCTTCTCCTTTCTTATATTGGTGTCTATCACCATAATAATAGACACATACTGGTTCATTATACTAGCAATGAATATGAATAAAGGACTGCTGTCATTTGAACATACATATTTCATAAGCAAGTATAAGAAAATTTGGGGCTTACCAACCCTTTCAAGTGACTGACAGACACACACAGTGTGTTAGTACGTAGCTAGAATTGTCTAAATGCCACTGTGTAGTCTGAGCAACACAAAGTTAACGAAGATACAAATGTAAGAAGGGGGCAAGAGATAGCTATCACCTGTCTAACACGGAGTTCTGTTTCAGAAACAGATCCAGGAAGAGGGGTGTGGTGGGGAAGAACAGGACAAAACACCCAACCAACACCAAAACAAGAAACCCAAAAAACACAACCTGCCGTCATGTGCGCACAGTCCCTTCACCACCCCCACAGATCACCAACTCTGTGTTTTAAGTTTTTTACCTTTTTTGAATGCCAAAATGAATTCCCTGAGCACATCAGAGTCAAACTCCTCTGGTTCCATGGCATATTTCTTGCCACCCTCATCCAGGATTGCAGCATTAACATCTTCCCCACTGTCAATCAGCCCCAGATCCTTTATTTCAGAAGAATAATCTTCCTCATCAGAAATGGCAAAAGTATATTCAGGGAAGTCTTTGGCTACCTCTAAGACTTTGCTTCTCCAGTACTGGGTAGCTGAAATCACCAGAACACAATAGGATTAGCAATTTCTCTCTTCCCCAAAGGCAATTATTTTGGGGGACGCTCACGAGAGTTAAACTCACCAACACGATAATCAAAACTAAAGTCTACAGTATAGTAGACAACCACTAGAGGACGCTTAGCATATCTCTTAGCATCATTGGAGGTTTTGCGATGACCAACTAGTGGCAAAGCATGTTTTGCCACGTGATCCTTTATTTTAGACCCATCAGTAGAATCCTGTTTAAAGTAAAAAGAGTGCTGCACTTAGTTTAAATAAATAAAATAAAATTTCAAGTTGTACATTTCTATTATAATACAGATGTATTTTGTATATAAAACATGCACAATAAAACTCTGAGGTCCTTGAACAGGAGAAGTAGTTTATGCCTTCAGTGGGGCCTCATGAAGCCTTTGTGGTGGAAAAGGCACAATTAGAGTGATTTCATTCCACTTTAGGAGGCAAAATAAAAAAAAAGCTGGTTCCATTCTCATTCGTGTAAGTAAGAGAAGGAGTAACTCCATTGAGGTCAATGGAGTCACACCAGCATAAAACCAGAGTGAGGACAAATCAGTCCCACTGTAATTAAACCAAAAGTAACAGTTAGGGTCTGATCCAAAGCCCACCGAAGTCCGTGGAAAGATTCCCATTGGCTTCAGTGGGGCTTGGATCAGGCCCTTATAATCTTAAGGAAATATCTAAATTAACTGGACTATTAAATTCCAATTGGAGGATATGAACTGCTCATGTATATGAATGAAAAGGGTCTTCATACATACTTGTAATCAAGCAAGCAGACTTCATTTTTCCTAATAGCCTGGAAAACTACTCACTTTAAGATCCAAAACATTCATTTTGGGCTCATGTTTTGACTGAAATTTTTCAGGTTGCATGACCACCAGTTTTCCAGGAGTCACTTTCAAGAATTTTGCAATCTCACTGCTGAAGGTGTGGTGAAACTTGTAATCTTCTCTTAAGCCATTAGCTGAGAAATGAAGGTGGGGGGAAAAAAATAATTAGCAACTAAAAGCTACTGCACCGGAGGGCTTGTTGACATGGCCTTGCAATTTGGTCTACGGTGTGTACCAAAGTGCTGCACTGTAACTCCCCCATGTGGATGCTACAGGCATGAATTTAGAGGCTCCTAGTTTGCATTAATTTAATCCTCTTCAAACAGGATTACATTAATGCAGACTAGGAACCTTTTAGGTCATGCCCACAGCAGGTTTAAACTAAACTAGTGTAAAATGGTGAATTCTCTGTAACTTGGAAGTCTTTAAATGATGACTGGAGGACTTCAGTAACTCAACCAGAGATTAGGACCCTATTACAGGAGTGGGCAGGTGAGGTTCTGTGGCCTACAAAGTGCAGGAGGTCAGACTAGATGATCACGATGGTCCCTTCTGACCTTAAAGTCCATGAGCATCCACACAGGAGTTAACACAGCATTTTTTGGTACCCCGCCCTCCACAATCCAAACTTCAGGGCAGTGTAGACATAGCCGAAGATTAAAATCCTTTAACTCTAGTTTATAGAAATTCTCCCCTTGCCCCAAGATTTGGAAAGTAGTGGCATCTTAGAGACTAAACTTTTAGAACTTTATACTGCCTCAGGTATTACTATATTTCCACCCACAGGTGAGAATCTGGAGACAAATTTAGCATGCACCTTCGACTGCGCCTGACCTGAACTCTGCCCACCAATCTATCTCCCCTGAAATTTATTCTAGTATTCCAAAACCCTGAGCAACTTCAAATAGCTGCTTTATAATATTTATTTTAATATATTTTGGAATAGGCACCTTTCAAAGTAATATTTGTGGCTCTCTCCCAAATGAGAGACAGTGCAACCGTTTGCTGTGTTGGAATGGCCAGATTAATTGTGAAGCTGTACTGCCATGCAGGTGATCAGAGCAGTAAGAGCTAACAAGTATGCTTTGCCATGGGGAAAGGAAAGAGGGAATGTCTTGCTGCTCTCTATCCCCCTCAGGTTGCTGCCAAGAGCAGCATTGACTAGTTCAAATGATCTGTGTCCAACCTTCTCCACCAAAGGGAGGGAGGCAGTAATGCTTAGCCTCTTGTATATTTAAATACTGCAAACCTCCCAGAGCACTGAATAGGAGCAACTGGATTGTCAATGATCTGTACTGAGGGACTGGAGAGCAGCACCCCCATCCTCAATACTTCCCCCTTCCTCTCCACTCCCAGCCACCAAGGTTGAGCCCCTATTCTCCAAGCTTCTTCTCCCTCCCCTGAGGAAAGTAAGACCCTTCCCACCACTCTGACTTTGAGCTTCCTCTGCACCCCACTGTCCCCACCTGGTGCTCATACACCCCAACTCATTAACTGCCTCTCAGCTACCAGCCTTGCCTCTCCACACACTTGTACTGCTGGTTCTGTATCAGTTCTCCTCCCACACCTGGCCTGGCCTCCTATTGCAGCCATACAGCCAGCTTCTTCCCACTGGCTCCCTACTCATGGAAGTGTGAGGCAAGTGTCATCTGGAACAGTCAGGAGGGAGGCAGCAGATGTCAGCATGGCAGGCAGGGGAGCGGAGAGGTCAGCATTGGTCTCTCTCAAGAGTCTTAGAGTACGTCAGTTACCAGCAGACAGAAATCCTCCCTCCTTCCCTGGCACTACACACCGCACAGTTGTCCCAAAGTATTACGAAATAGCTAGTCCTCAGAGGACCTCTACCTGAGATGTTAGCCAGTTTCCTAAGGATTAAAGATAAACTGAAAAGCTAAAATAAAAATTAAACTCAGAGCAGAAATAGGTGAACACTCCCCCTAGGCAGTCCATGGGAGAACACAGAAATGCCTTTAGCTTAGAGCTGTGGCGCAAACGTAGTATTTGAAAAATATAATTTACCAGCATCTTGATACAGCTGGTAGGCTTTGTCCATCTCTCCATTAAAGATGCCAATGATTATGACATCATCACCATCCTTCAGAAATTCTTGTACCTGTTTGGTAGCCTGAATCTGTTTGGATGGAGGACCAGCCTGGTCAATCATATAGTCAACAATACCTGGGACAAAAACAAAAAAAAGTTATTCAGAAGATTTACTTGAAAGCAAGGTTCAGGTATTGTGCCTCTGAGGCAATTTCCATCTTGTAAAGACCACATTTCAGTTGGAGATCAAGCTTTCTAAACAGATGTACTACAGCAACAACAAACAACAACAACAAAAAATGCTAAATGATCAAGATTTAAAGGCCCTCTAATTTCAGGTGTTCAATTTAGCATTGCTTTTCAGAAGAGCTGAGCAACTGCTACTTCTACCAAATTCAATTGATGTTGCTATTACTTGGCTCTTCTGAAAATCCAAGACCCGTTTATTTGAAATTGAGCATCTAAAACACAAGACACCACCTGAAAATGCTGACTTTAATTTCTCCTGGGTTTTAACCTGGTTAAGAACAGCACTCACTGTCAGCACTTAAGTGAGACATCTTTGTGTAGCGGAATGGCTGCCCATACTGGCACTGCTGTGTCACCTATATTCAACTTCTTGTTTTTGTAAACTGGTTTGAGTTGTCTCCCATATGAAAAGGTGCTGTAAGTAGGGCCCTAGCAAATTCATGGTCCATTTTGGTCTATTTCACGGTCATAGGATTTAAAAAATTATAAATTTAATGATTTCAGCTATTTCAAATCTGAAATTTCATGGTGTTGTAATTGTAGGGGTCCTGACCCAAAAAGCAGTTGGGGGGGCAGGGGGTGGGGGCGCGAAGAGGTCACAAGGTTATTGTGGGCGGGGGGGGGGGCTGTAGTAATGCTACCCTTACTTCTGCACTGCTGCTGGCGGGGTGCTGCCTTCAGAGCTGGGCACCCGGCCAACAGTCGCCACTCTCCAGCCGCCCAGAAGTAAGGGTGGCAATACCACGACCCTCTTAAAGTAACCTTGTGACAACTCTCCTCCCCCCCCCCCCCCCGCAACTCCCTTTTGGATCAGGACCCCCCATTTGAGAAACGCTAGTCTCCACAATGAAATCTGTATAGTATAGGGTAAAAGCACAGAAAAGAACAGATTTCACAGGGGGAGACCAGATTTCATGGTCCATGATGCATTTTTCATGGCCGTGAATTTGGTAGGGCACTATGATAAGACCCGGGGTTCTGTGAGATTCAGTTAAACCTGTTAACCTAGGCAAAGGACAGAATGCAGTTTTCCATGCCCTATCACTCCAGCTACACCAACAGCAGAATTTACACAAGATTTTTTCAAAAGGTTTGTGGTTCATCCTTCCCTCCTCCCCTAGCCCCCCCAATTCTAACTCTAAATAGTAAGACCCGTTACCATATTTTTCTCGTGGGCCGTTGTAGTCAAAAGGCTTGCCCTTGCGGAAGATTTTCAGAGTTGGATAGCCAGAGACGTCAAACTTCTTTGCGAGATCTGTTTCAGCAATGGCATCCACTTTAGCTAGGGGAATTGGGGGGGTGCGTTTGCTGAGTTCCTGGGCAGCTTTCTCATACTCTGGAGCGAGCCTTTTGCAATGTCCACACCTAAAGGAAAAAAAAAAAAAGGGGGGGGGGGAAGGCAACGATATTTTATAGGTAACAATATCTAGTATGTGCTTCTTACCTTCCAGGCATGTGAAGTGGGGAAATTCACATTTCCAGAATGTGAAATAAGTAGGGATGTTACATTCTTAATTTTTCCCCCCTAGTGACTCTTCAGAGAGGTGCTTTCTTAATGAAGGCTGTACCGGACTTGGTTTTAACCACATCAAGACATGCCCTCAGCCTATTAAAACATGGAATATCTCAGGGAGGATAAGTTGCACAGAGAGTTACTCCTCTAGCTTTTCACCTGCTGAGAACTAGATCTCAGCAAATGGATTAAGTTTTGAGTTTAAAGTGACCAATGATTTTGTCATAGCCTGTGGGGAGGGAAAAAACAAAAACACAAACCACAAACACCAAAGCCACAACAAATAGCAGTTAACTTTTTCCTCAACAGATGCTCAGGACTGGAGTAACGGTGTGATAAAAGTCAGAAAATCAATCATGTTCTAGTGTTGCCAAACACTATGCAAATATCTCCAGGTCTATGGGGCTCTCCCCAATGCTACCTCCCCACCCACTTTCATGAGGAAGAGCTCTTTAAAATATCAAGTTCAGTATAAGGAGTATTCCCATTTAAATACACAACTCATTCAAAACAGAATACCATTCTAAGGATGCTGTCAAGCAAGCAAGTCATTTTAAGAAGGGATAGGTTTATAGAAAAACTAAATTTGACAGGTGGGGGCCCCCAGCTGCCCCTCCCTTCCAGTTTCACAGCCATGCCACATCTGTGAAAAAGGAGAAATTTGCATTTTGTCTTACCATGGGGCATAGAACTCCACCAGCATTATGTCAGCATCATTAACTACTTCATCAAAGTTATCTTGGGTCAACACCAGTGTAGCTTCTGGAGGAGGGGTCCAATTTGGATCAGAAACCTCTTTAACTTTAGCCACAATTGCTGAAAAACAATTGAATACACAAGTTCGTAATGCTGCATATCCATGACACCTGTATCTTTCCTAGTGCTGTAGTGTCAGTTTATGAGGAAGATTTGAGATCAAGAATTTGAGACATGAGTGACTGAGTATTGTCTTGGATTGAGCAGGACCAAGGAACTCCTGAATTCTAATCCTAACTATACCCTTACTTGTTTGGGCTCCTTTTGTGCCTTACTTCCTTGTTAATGGACCCCACAGAAATGCAAACAAACAAAAAGTCAGTATTTCAATTCATGCTCCTCCAGATTTATAGAGCGCAAATACAGTACATTGCAACAAGTTATTTCAGTGTCTCCTTTTCTTATTGAACATTTTGGAATGACAGCTCTGGAAGAGCCAGCTTTTCTCCCAGCCTGGACTGAAGTATAGTAACATCTCCTTAAGTGTCAAATAAGTAGCGGCTTCACAGCCATTGCCAATATACCAATACTGATACTACTGTTAGCTGGCCTCTCTCAGAGCATGAAAGAGTACTATTTTAACAGCCAAATTGCTGTACATTAGTAAACGGGCGGGGGTGACAGGTGAAAGAGAATCCATTGGGTATCAGTGACACCCAATATCCGGTGAAGTCATACTATAACACGAAGCTATTCAAAAGGCCCTAAAAATAAATAAATAAATAAATAAAAAGAATAATCTTGGTCTTAACATTCCTCCATTTAAAAGTCAACTGAAATGAAGGAACTGTGCACTCAGGAACAGACCATACAAATGGATCAGCGTGTTTAAAAAGCCCCACTTATACGTCATAAGATGCCACTTCACCCTTCCATTCACTTCATTACACTGAACTCAGAGAGAGCACTGCTTACCATCTTCTGTTCGGGATCCATCATAATCAACTGTCTGCCCCTTCTTCAGAATTTTGATGGTTGGATAGCCGCTAACATCAAAACGACCTGCCACAGCAGTGGCTGCAGTAGCATCTATTTTGGCAACTGGAATGGGAGGATCATTTTCCTTCAGAGTTTTGGCTATCTTTTCATATTCTGGAGCAAACTGCTTGCAGTGCCCGCACCTGTAAAATCAGAGACATGAATTTGAAGATATAATTTTGCTACTCCGCATTTCCACAGAGCGTTCCACAAGAAGACCTCAGAATTAGTGTGTTATTTTTCTTGCTATGATTTCAGATCTAGAATAGATAAAAGTGTCCAACTGTATTGTTTTAGTAACATTTGCCCCTGCTATACACAATCTCTCCAGTTCTTACAGTCACAACAGTTATCATAAGATAGTTAAACTTAGAACACTGGCCTTCCTCACTATCGAAAAAGGAAAGCTCTCTCTCCATATATTTATAATCGTGCACAGGGATAGGCAACCTATGGCATGCATGCCGAAGGCGGCATGCGAGCTGACTTTCAGTGGCACTCACACTGGTCCTGGCCACTAGTCTGGGGGACTCTGCATTTTAATTTAATTTTAAATGAATCTTCTCAATCGTTTTAAAAACCTTATTTACTTTACATACAACAATAGTTTAGTTATATATTATAGACATATAGAAAGAGACCTTCTAAAAACATTAAGATGTATTACTGGCACACGAAACCTTAAATTAGAGTGAATAAATGAAGACTCGACACACCACTTCTGAAAGGTTGCCGACCCCTGGTATAGATGTATGATTTCCATTGACACCAGCCAGAGGACTAAATCCCTAAAATTTCCCATCAGCATTTTACTCATGTCAAGTTCTTTATCCTGGTCATAATCTAGGAATCTTGATAGGGCTGATCTGCAGGTAGGGTGACCAGACAGCAAGTGTGAAAAAAATCGGGATGGGGGGCGGGGGGGGAGTAATAGGTGCCTATGTAAGAAAAAGCTCCAAAAATCGGGACTGTCCCTATAAAATCGGGACATCTGGTCACCCTATCTGCACAGTCACTTATGAATGGGTTGGAATGAGGTAAGGAAGAGAAGTGAGAGTTGCCTCTTGGTAAGATGGGAAGGGATCAGGTCACTCCATGAGTTGCAAATCCAAGCGGTTGCTTGTGCATAAAAGGTGACATTTTTTAGGTGAAACGGGATAAGGAGACAAAAAATGAACTATATTGCACACAAAGTGGTTTTAGAATGTTGCAGCAGAGACGGGAAAAACCACACAAAACACAAACAAAAAACACAGTCAATACAGCAAATAGTCCTTAAATTGCTGTGCATGTGTGGGCCCACCAGTAGAGAGAATGCAACAGTCAAGTTTGGTGATCCGGTTGTCAGTGGACGGCTCTTGTATGAAGCGAGAGCAGAAGGGTGGTGAGCACTAGTTGAATCAATGGTCTGATCCAAGATGACGGGTCTCATACTCCTATCTTGGAGTCCAAAGTTATTGCTGTACTTGCCCACCCAGTAACTACATTAATATTATTTAACTGATATTGTAAAGTACTTTTGAATGGTAAGATTATTAAGAAGTGCTATCTAGATGGAAGTTCGAGGCTCTGACTTTCAGCCATAGTCTCCATTATGACCTCTGTTTTTAATATCAAGAAACATTCATACTTTGATTTGAAGTTGTCCATGCCCGAAGAGGAGTTTCAGAAAGTTTAAGCAAGATCCATTCAGCTATTATTGAGTTAAAGGGCAACCAGCTCCTCCTATCGACCTCCAAACCACTCCACTGTAAAAACCGTAACCACTATTTGAATAAGGCTACAGCAGAAACAACAAAACTGTGACTCCTGGCATAGATGTAACCATCATTAAAGACTTTGGGTGAAATCCTGACCCTCACTGAAGTCTTTTGCTAAAGTCATAAGTAATGATTATGGGAGGGAAATAAAGACAACTGTGTGAGCATGTGTGTGGGGGGGACCACTACGGAGCATGTTCAGTCAGCAGCTAAGAAGAAATAAAAGGTGCCTAATAGAGTCCCATCCACCTATGACATCACTGCACACTCTCTCTGTCTGGCCATCCTAGAAATCCATACAGGGGCTGGGGCTGCTGGGACAGCCTGCATGACAGAGAGAGTGTTACTCTTATTTCCATAGGAAAATCTTAAATCAGTTTTGTTTAGCATCAAGGCCAGGTGAAAAAAGTTAAAAGAAAAAAGTGTTTCCATCTTTTTCCATTACAAAGATGCAACCATCACACATATGTAACTATGCCCTACAAAAAAAAATTGCAGGCAAATTCCAGCTACAAAGGTGGAAACTCATCCCTGCCTGATTCTATTCAGATATTACATGATGGAGGCCAATATAAGAAGCTAGATAGGTTCATCTAAATGCTAATTGGGACCAAATTTTCAACGTTAACATTAAGCGGAGACCATCTTTCTCACTCAAAAAAAGTGTTTCGCATTTAATTTCCTTGGCTGCTTTTATGTTAATACATTGTTAAATTACAGTTTAAAAAATAAAATCACAAAGTCAGGCAATGCAAAAGGTTCCTGCAGCAGTGCTAACTCAGCATCTTGCCAACAATTTCTGTTCCTAGGTTTTCCTTTTCTTTAGTATATTACTGTTTGTGGTGTAAAATGCACTAGATTAAATATACTGGCCTAAATTTTGTTTCTAGTTGTATCAATATAAATCCAGGGTAACTCCTCTGAATGCACCAGAGTTACACCAATGCAAATTGAGTATCTGCAGAATTGGACTACTGAGATGTACAGCAAAAGGCTGTCAATAATGCCGACCTTAAGCAGGTCAATTTTTAGTTATACCATATTCCTATTACATTGTTCCACCAATGTCAAGTGGCCTTAAAGTGGGCAGAAATAGCCTCACAACAATACCCTTGAACAGGGAGCTCCCCAACCAGAGAAGCACTGGTTTAAGGGGCCTGTCTTAGCCCTGCTCCCAGCCCCCAGTGGAGATGGATGATCAAAGGCTGGCCAGAGTGTACTGTATTATGGCTACTTTCTGCTTCTCAGGGCCACGGAGTACCAAGGGAAGCAAAGCCAGCTGCACCTACTCACAGTGGGGAACCCCTGCATGTCTTTGGAATATAGGCAACTATATACTAAGGTAATTTGAAGCTGCCTTTGCCCCCCAATTCAGTCCCAATTCCAGACGCATTAAGGGGGTAACTGAGAATCAGGCCCAGAATCCCTAGCCATTTTCTGATGCTGGGCTGAATTCTGCCCGGACCTTACCTGGCTGTGCAGTGCGGAGGATGCAAGGGGCCTTCTCCTTCCTTATTCTCCCACATGACCTGCATGAGAGCCAGGCACAATTGCAACGTCTGTGGTCAGAACAGCTCGGTCTCTACTCCCCCTGGGATACACAGTGCCCCAAGAGCATAGAGCCATGGCTCTACCTACAGTGTGACCAGCAGTCAGAAGGAACAGGCTGCAGTTCATACATAGGTGCAGCTCCAGGCATACTCCTAGAGTAGGCTGGGGAAGAGTTCTACTTCCCAGTGCTCCCCCTGCAATTATGCCGCTCTAAGTCACACCTTATTCTAGGCTCTGCCTAACTGGCACAATCCAGACCTGTGATTTTAGCTATGTAGATTTGCATGCTATTAAGCTGCAAGTGACAAATCTGTCCACTGAAAGCGATAAATGGATCACACAAACCCAGCTGAAATATATACACTAAAATAAATTTGACTGACTCCTGAGGAAAGTATTTAATGGAGGGCTCAAACCCCATAGACATATCCATTTGGGATAGAAGGGCTATTAAAATGCTGCAAGTTTCAAACCTACCATGGTGCATAGAACTCCAACAGCACGGTGTCTTTGTCTGCAGTAAAGGTATCGAAGTTTGCATCATTCAGAACTAAAACACCATTTTCTTCTTTAACTTCAGAATCATCATCCTCATCGTCATCATCTTCACTGTCGTCATCATCATCGTCATCATCATCCTCTTTTGTAATAGATTCTAGAAAAGTGGGGGGAAAAAACAATACAGGTTAGGTTGTTTCAAGTTTAGTGATAAAGCAACACTGTCAGGTTAAAAATTATACTTTTTTAAAAAGTAAAAACAAACAAAAAAACCACCACCTCTTCAGAATATGATCAGAGTGTAACCAATGCAGCTATGACTGCCAGAGTTTGCAGAGAGCCTGAAACAATAGCTCTGAAGTGTGGTGTCCTATGCATTTCAATGGCTGCTAATTTAGATGTTAATGAGGATGACACCTGAAATATCAACACAACTGTTCTGCTGCTCAAAGCATATAAAAAGAGAAAAGCAAGTACATTATGAATATTTACATCAGCATTTCCTGACGTGTGGGGCATGCCTCCTTGGCAGTGGGTGTGGGGGAGGGAAGAGAGGCATGGAAGACGTATAAATTAGCATCTAAGTCTTTAATACCACATGGTGAGTGTGCAATTGTTTTCATTTAAATTTTTTCCCCAAAGTATGGGAAACATTTTATTCTTGCATTCGCTCACTGAAATTATACTAGTTAGTTTCACTTTCTTGTTCTCAGTTCAGTAGATTGTTCAATCCACAACAAGATTTTCATTACATTAAAAAACAAAACAAAAAACCCCAAACCCACCATTTTGGAAATTTTATCTAGATACAATGGTTTCAAAGACTTTCTTTGTGTTGTACCCATCATGGCCTTGCTCCTGTATTGGGATCCTCTAGTGCAGGGGTCAGCAACCTTTCAGAAGTGGTGTGCCAAGTCTTCATTTATTCACTCTAATTTAAGGTTTCGCATGACAGTAATACATATTAACGTTTTTAGAAGGTCTCTTTCTAGAAGTCTATAATATATAACTAAGCTATTGTTGTATGTAAAGTAAAGTAAATAAGGTTTTTAAAATGTTTAAGAAGCTTCATTTAAAATTAAATTAAAATGCAGAGCCCTCCTCCCCCCCCGACCGCTGGCCAGGACCTGGGCAGTGTGAGTGCCACTGAAAATTAGCTCGCATGCCGAAGGCAGCACGCGTGCCATAGGTTGCCTACCCCTGCTCTAGTGCAAATCCCTGTGTCCATGTGGAGTCTCCTTAGATGTGCTAGATGTAGTAAAATTCCGTGTGATAATGCAGACAAATCTGAATAAACAAAGAGCTTTGGTTTTGGCCTTGAATTACCTGACAGTGTTTAACAATGATGGAAGAGAGCAAGAGACTAACTCAAGAGATCACGACTCTGGATATATACTGAAATTAAGGCGTTTGCTTGGATTTATACTGAGTGTATAATTTGACCTGCTGATTATGCTGTTGCCAGCTCCAGGATAAATGGGCAATATACCAGCTACAACATTACAGCTTTCATCATTTTATTACTCAGGGTTTATTCAGAGTGCTATTTTAAGAATGAATGTATCTGAAGCATTTCCCCCTTGTTTAAATATGTTGTTTTAGGAGGCAACCATGATTCAGGCTGTAGAACTTACTACCTCAAGTCTACAGATATTGGGGGGAGTAGAGGAGAGACAGAGAGAGAAGAAAGCAGCCATTCTCTCTTGGGTGAAGGTTGTCCTATCTTTGGTTTGTATAGGTTATTTCCACTGCCATGTTCATTCTTGGTTTGGAATTAAAGATGTCGAGTCTCATTAAGATGCCACTTGAGGGATCAAACCACACCAGCATTGGATAACACTGATATCATTCAAGATAAAGTAAGCCTTACTGAAGAACTTTCAGGGAGTTAATTTAATAGAACAAGCACTAACAAAGTCAAAGCTCTTATTAACTGCAGGAAAAAGTATTGCCACTGAAGAGCCCAGATTATTAATTTCCTCACCCATGTAGTGGTGAATGTCCAGTCAGTTTATGAACAAACAGATCAGCATGTAGTAAGACAAGAAACCATGTAGGTACCTAGCCAAACATATCTGTTCCGGGCAGGATTCCCAGCTGGGAAAATGTTCTGGCTGCAACTAAAGTTTGTGCATCCAGGATTAAAGGAACACATGATGGCTAATGGGCAAGGGAGTGGGAATAATAATGGACTACGTTCTTTTCTCAGTTATGCTGGTATAAATCCACTGATGTCAAATGAGTTACTTGGATTTTCAACAGTGTAACTGAAAGCATAACTGGACCAGAGAGCAGTAGCTTCTAGGGCCACAGGAGGTAAGTTTTACTGCAGGGAGAGTGGCATCGCTCAGTAAGTTTCTCCTGTTTTTAACTCCCCTTCAGCCCCAAAGCAGTTTGTATTTCAGGTGGATGTGTGTTACTTTTAATTAACATTCAGCTTTAAAGGGTATCTGATACCATAGCTTCTGATTAAATGAGTGCTTGCAGGAGCCAGAAAGCTTGCAGAGGTTATCTATCTTACAGTAGCTGACATCTGGATGCAGATTAAGTTTCTTTAATCAACACTGACTACTGTTTCACCTGCTCTCAAGCAGCAACTACAAACACAGATTTAAAATTGGTCAATGCACTTGAAAAACGTGTTATTACTTTGTATTTCCAAAGCATTTCCCCACATAGATCCCAAAGCACTTAAACAAAAAAAAAAAAATCTCAAAGCATTCCTGAGAGTTAGAAAGTCTTACTATATCCATTTTATAGATAGGGAAACAAAGAGATTGCATTTTCAGAGCTGCTTAGCACCCAAAGTTTCCAGTAAACTTGTAAACAGAAGCTGCAAGTGAGCAACAAGTTTAAAAAAAATCAGGTCTCCACAGGTGTTGAGGACGCTCATCATTTTTGAAGCAAGTCACTCAAGACTGGATTTTCAAGTCACAATGAAATTCTGTGACAGAAATGGGAAGTCAGTTCAGGACTCCTAGCCTTGTCACTAACTACCAGACCACTCTGTGCACCATTGCTTACTTATACCCACCCACCACCCTTTAGGTTGCAAAGTCAAACATTCAGAGTTAAATGTCAGAATTAATATTGCCTCCACAAAATGAAGTCACAAGACCACGAAAGTTTTGCATGAGTAAGAACATAAGGAGTTCAGGCCTAGTCTTACTAGTTTATTAAATGGAGGTGTAATTTTACTGCAGCTTCTGTAATTACCTCAGTATCCTTAAAACGCTTCATAGCTTTCTACAAAAGTACTCCTTGATAGGCCACACAGATCATTCTACACTGCTGACAGTAATATTACACTACTTCATTCCCTTGCCCCTTTTATTTCACTGTCAGAAACACAAAAAAGCATATTCAGGGCAGATTTAAAAAAAAAAAAAAAAAAAAAAAGGACAATTCCCCAATCAGATTTTCTTTTGATTTTGCTATTTAAATTATAATAAGTTTTTCTTTTTCTAAATAAACCTGTTTAAAATGAAATCTGAATTTAATCCAAAATGTGTTAAGGTCTAAACTTATTATCTCTTTTAAAATATTTAAATAAAAATAAATATGCTGAACCCATGAGCTTCTATCAAAAACTTTAAGTTCAAGGTTGCTTTTCTATATAAAGAAAGAATCAGGGGACAAACATTTAACTTTTGAGGTCAGGCTTTATAAATATGGCACAATAGACCAGCCTATGTAACTTAGGAGACTCATTTTTAAGAGACTTAAGCAAGTAGGAACTTATATTCCAGTTACTTTCACTTAGGCAAGGGCATATTTGAAAATTTTCCCAGGCTGACCTGAAATAGTCAATTTAATTCACTGACTACAGTTAACTTCTCAGGTTAATAAATCATTTAGTTGTAAATGTGAAACATGTTTTGATAAGAGAAGTTTATGTAATCAAAATGTTTAATGTTTTGTTTAATACAGATAAATTTTATATGCTGTTTTGTGTGTTTAAATTCTAGTTGCCATCTTACTGCAGCTGGACACAAATCACGATAAAGTTAATTACCCAGTAAATAAGCAATATATCATTCACCCTCTTCTAACATACTAAAATGTACAATTAAGAATCTGAAAATATTAAGCTTTATAGTTGCTTAAGTTAGTGTACCCTCCTAGGTAGCAAAAAGATGTACTAAATGTAGTGTAAAGGCTCTGTTTAGTTGTAATCAACATTTTTAATGGTTATATCAAAACAATAAGAATGCACCTTTCTTTATAAAATAACTGAAGTACAAAAAGAAAAATTTGATTAAAAAGAAATCATTGATTTAAATCAATCCACCTCTTGCACTTTCAAGAGCAGACTTATAATTCGCTGGTAGTAGAGTTTATCCACTTTTGCCGCTAGTTTCACTAGTGTCATTGCTTCTTAGAGGGACATTGACTGTCTACCTTCAAGTCTGCTGTCAGTGTCAGAAGGATAAGACCTGCTAAAGATGTGATGCAAAAACCACCCCTACACACACAACCCAGTGGATGAAACTTTAAGTTAGAGATTTACATTTTTAAGAGTCAGGTGCCCTGAGAGTTACAGAATGAGGCTAGCCTGTTGAGTGACTACAGCTTAAATTGCAGAAGTAGCAAATAAATATTTGCATGTAAAAACAGAGGTCTGTGTGGAAGGAAAAAGAGAAATAGACTTAAATTTTATTATAGCTATGTTTTTCTTTAAGCTTCCTGCAAAAGAAATTGATGAGGCAGTTAAACAACAAATTTTGTTTAAAAATAAAACCTCATGCAAGCAGTCACACTAAGGGTACGTCTATACCCAGCCGCTAGTTCGGCGGCTGGCAATCGAACTTCTGGGTTCGACTTATCGCGTCTTGTCTGGACGCGATAAGTCGAACCCGGAAGTGCTCGCCGTCGACTGCGGTACTCCAGCTAGACGAGGGGAGTACCGCGGAGTCGACAGGGAAGCCTGCCTGCCGCGTGTGGACCGAGGTAAGATCGAACTAAGGTACTTCGAACTTCAGCTACGTTATTCACGTAGCTGAAGTTGCGTACCTTAGTTCGATTTGGGGGGTTAGTGTAGATCAAGCCTAAGTGACCAGCAAATTCATCAAGTCATTATTGAGGGTTAAACTCTCCCTTCTCATGAATATGGGTAACTTCTGATCACTTCAGTGGGAAGTGAGCACACAGAGGACGGAATTTTAAGAAAATAAACTTGTTGCTTCAATCTTGCCACAGGTCGTAAGAAACATAACCCAAGCCCTGGGTGCATCTGGATGATCTTCATGCATATTTCTGGCTGTGGTCGATCACATAGATAATGTTTGCATATTTATCAGCAATAGGGCCTATTCAGGGTTTTTTTTTTTAAAGTTACATATGGTCCCACACCAAAACCCTGGATCCAAATACTAATGACTGTTGTATCTAGATGCAAATTTCACAGCTGGCTCCATCTCTAAGATCTTGAATCTGAACCAGATTCCATTGAACTCTGAGGCAGTTCAGTCTTGGATTCAAATCTGAACTTTGGAGCTTGGGCCCAGCTCCAAAATAAATATGCATATGCATACGAAATGAGGGAAGGACACTCAATGTTAGAACAAAGACAAAATATCTCCCAGAAACTTATTCACCTGGGGAGGATTCTTTCTTAGTTATAATTAAGGCTCCAATTATGTCACAGAGGTCTCAGAAGCTGACCTCCATGACTTTTTCTGCCCTGGGGCTGGAACTCCCAGCCAGCCCCGCCCTCACTGCTCCCAGGAGGACCCCGTGCAGCTGCCCAGCCATGGCAGGCAGCTGGGGGACTCTGCAGCTACCAGCTGTCTGGGGCGAGGGGACCCCACAGCAGCCCAGCCCCAGGGGCAGTGGGATCCCGGAGCTCCCACGCACCGCATCGGTGGGGGACCCAGGAGCCCCAGCAGGAGTGGGTGCTGGACCCACCTACCCCTTTTGTCAGGGATATTTTTAGTGAAAGTCAGGGACAGGTCATGGGAAATAAACAAAAATTCACAGCAGCTTGTGACCTGTCCCTGACTTTCACTAAAAATATCCCTGACAAAAATTTAGCCTTCGTTATAATGTAGTATGTTCTAGTTCTTATAGTTTAGATGCTCATGCTACATGTTCTTCTAATGTGATGCAAAAATCAAGGACCTGATAACTTGTAATCATTACAGAGCCTATGGCACTTTTAATAATGTCAGTCATTCACAATCTTTTCTGTACCTGTGTTCCCTCTTCCATACTAGGATCCACCTGTTACCACCTTCCCATTTAACAATTTAGGAAGGACATGGTGGCTATGACTCCCAGACACTTGGTCACAACACTGAGCTTGATAAATCCACCTGTAAGAATATTAACTCAGGTGTCCAAGTGGACACTCACGGCAGGAAATGTCATAGCCAAACTACCTCTCTGGTCCCCCACAACTTAAACTATATTTAGTATTCTTCTTCTTCTTCACTTCTGATACAAACTTAGTTAATGCAGAGTAACACTACTTAACTGCTGTATCCCCAGACACGTGGCCGCATTTCAGTGGTGAAAGTAGTGGTCTGAAAATATACCCCTTACTTATCTCACAGGGGTTTTGTGAGAATTAATTAAGATCCGTAAAATACTTTGTGGTCCACAGATGCAGGGTATTATGGGTATGTAATGGATTACTATTAAACTAATGCATATCAGAGGAAAATAAACCTCCAGTTTACATATAAAAGTCTTTGATATTGGCAGTGTGGTACTGTATTCTGTACACCAGTCATCTGCAGATAGAGGGAAAAATTCTGGCCCCATTGAAGACAATGGCAAAGCTCCCACTAACTTCAATGGGACCAGGATATCATTCTGAGATGTTTGTGAGCAAATACTCTGCAAATAATAGGGAAATAAACTCTAGGACAGCTGTATTCTGAAAGCTGACCACAGCAAGTGTTCAGGTGAACAGCCAAGCAGCATGGACAGTGCCATACTAAAGAAGCTTCCTAAGAAAGAGTAAAGGTGTCTCCTGATTGCTGTTCAAAATAAGAAGTAAAACAGAGAGAGCAGAATATACCCTCCCACATAAAGTTCTCCTGATCCTCATATAGCAAAGCTGGAGAACCTTAATTGTTGTGTTTCCCCCATGGCCCTAATCTGGTAAATGCTTATGCAGGTGAGTAATTTTACACACAATTACTTTCATTAAATTCAACTATCCACAGGATTGGGAGCCAAGTGATTATCTCAGAATCTCTGCTCCCACAAAACTACATAGAGTGCCTAACATTTTAGAGGACAAACAAGATTATTGTTTTAATTTGTGTGTGAATAAGGTTTTTAAAAAACTGAAACACCATTTTATATTATGTCCTCAGTCCTATCTAGACTATAAATTATTTCTAATGCAAAGCAGCTTTGTTTCATCTAATTTTGGAAGTGAGGAAATATGCATGGATGACCAAGATACTTAAGATTCAGCAAAACAAAATTGCAACAGATTATTTGAAGTAAGTGTCCTGTGAGAATATAGAGGTTGTAGATATTGTAGGTATTCTGTATTCTTTTTAATTTTGAAACACTCGTTATTTTTAATGTGAAAGGAGACAGTGAATACTGAGGATGCTAGCACTTCATTTTATACTTTGCAGGAGGAGACAAGAAGAATGAGCTGCAAGTCAAAGTACTAATGTCCACAGCCCAGGACAAGTAGAAGCCCCATAAGAATATTAAAACCCTGAAGAAAGCAACCGGCAGAGTTAGCAAATTGTGATGGATTTTTATTAAATCAAAGTAGGCTTTGAGGTCTGCCATTATTTAGCCCAAGAAAAGGTTTAGGGGGGAAAAGACCCCCAGAGATTATTCCACACAACTTCATGAAGTTAATTCTTTTCTACCGCCTATAAAAGCGCTCTCTTTTTATCATGGTAGTTTCTTAATTTGGAAGGTAATAATTTTTAAGATAAGTTGCATTAGGCCAACCACTATCACTACTTATTGATTAGAGGTTTAGACTCATTTCAAGTTCACCTTCGAAAAATAAATGTATGTGTTTAGAAGAGTACAATTTGATCACCACCAACATTAATTTAAGTAGCGGTACCTATTAAGAAGCGAGAAATTCTTCAAATATAAGAATAGTTATTTCGTGGCATTATCCAGTTAACATTATGTTAACATTTCAATATGGAGTTGTTTTCCAGGCCATTTAGTTGCTTCATAAGTTCAAGTGCAATAGTTAGTTCTAGTTATATTAACATAAAAAGATTGAAAAATATATTTTTTCCTCTGCCAAAATAAGATTAAAGATATAGAAGTTTTGAAATAACTTCAGTCTAATTTTTAAACCATGTTTACTTTGCATCACTCCCTCAGGATCCAATCCTAGAAACAGTCTTTATTCACCAACATGTTTGCTAGAATAGGTCTTAGAAATGAAATTCACCCTATTACATAGTATTCACCTAAGGTGTTATCCCTCAAAGTTCTCAGGCCCTGAGCCTACAACTGACTGTGCACAGACACACACCTTGTACTGCAATTAAAATCAATGTGCAGTGCACCCATGTGCATTTAATTGTGCAATTGGCCCTTTAGTAAATGCATAGGCCTCATGCTGATCCTCTGCATTGAAATTAATTTCTCCCTTGGAATTTCTAACCTTATAACAGAGTTTTCATTTCCAGTGTGAGTGACCCAAGGCAATGAGTTACAGAATACATATTTTATGCTTTGTTTATGCTTTCTTTATAGATATTTGCACAAAAAGAGAATAGTCAGTCTTTGGGTTTCTGCAATACAAATAAGAACAGGACATAAGCTAGTTGATCAAAAGCAATCAATGAGTTTCATAGATATTGTAAGGGATGTGGCAATTTTATCTAATTAGATGATCAATAGTCTTTAGATACTCTGGCAAGCATTTTCCTCATTTAACCTCAGGGTTTTAGGATTACAACTGTCACCTCCTATTTCCAGAGATTTTGGCTTTTTTACACGTTAACCCCTGTGATCCACTAACTGCCCTTATTTTCTCATACTTTTTCTTGCATTTTTTATCATTACTTAACATTTTACTTTTCCACACATCCTCTAATTCTTTTAATTGCTTCCCGACCAGCCCTTGCTTCCCTCCCCCCTCCACTAGTTTTAATCTATTCCTTTTAACTCAACAAGAAACCTCTAGCATCTGTATAACAGTACCTTCGCAGGGTACAGCGGATTTTATCCCTTTACCAATCCCTCCTCCCTTAAATGTTACAGACCACGACATTCTAACACAAGCCCATTTCCTTTTCAGACCTGAGACAAACCAGCTCTCATCCACTACAGCAGAACTAATCACACACTCACCTCCACCTTGTTCTTCTTCTTGGCAGCTTGCTAATATAGCAAGCTGAGCCAGCCCCAGGAGGAGCACTAACAGGCAGACTTTACTGACATTCATCCTTGCATGTACTAGCAATACCCTAAAAATTGCACCTTTCACCACCTGACTTGCTTTGCGTCTCTCTTTTTCCCCCCTTCTTTCTCTTCCTCTTAGGGGGCTGGGCCCACACTACACGCCTGCTCTGAGGTGCCTCTCTCCAATTGGCTGTCTCGGGGACCACCAATCACCAGCTGCCACTAGTTTCAGCTGCAACAGTCCTGAAGCAGAAGGGGTGGGAATGAGAGGCGAGAACAAAGAAGAGGAGGGGGCGGGAGGTAGAAGAGGAAGGGGCGTGGCTTCTCTGCGCAGAGTGGCCACTTCTCGCGTTGGGATTGGTGGGTAGGTCAGAGCGGGAGGCACTAAAGGGGGCGGGGCGAGGCGGGGGCGGGCGCTAGCAGGCGGCTAGCAGCCCGTGAGGGTGCAACACGTGGGGCTTGCGCGAGCGGGGCTGGGTGCGGCGCGGCGCGGCGCGGCGCGCTGGGCTCTCGTGGGGGGAGCGGGGTGTGCGCGTGGCTGCTGCAGTGCAGTGAAGTGCAGGGGGCGGCTTGGCGGCTGCTGAGCGAGAGGCGCTGGGGAGCTGCGTCCCCAGGCACGAGCTGCTAGGGCCAGGCCCAGGCTTGTGGGGCGCTTGGTTCTGAAACGCACGCTACACAATCGTTGCTCGTCACATGTAGGGGAGGGAGGAACCACAAGCAGCTGGAAAAGCCCTGGTGCCTGAAGCTAAAGCCAGGGAGGCCGTCTGCACTGATTAGCTCTGTGTTTCGGCCGTGGTCTGCAGCTTAATCTTGCTATTGTAAAGTGTCCGCTTTCTGTCCCTAGGGTTTGCTTTCAGTCGCTCCCCCCTACCCCAAAGGCTGTAGGGAAGGGAGAAGCGGTTAGCGCCTTAAGAGGAGAACCCTTTTTGTTGATAGGGGATATCCTCTGTTATCTTTACACTCATGTAGGCTCCAATCTGACCAAATATTTTTTGTAAAAAGTAAAATACACAGATGTCAAGTATTTTCATTCACTTCAGTTTACTTCAGTAAATGAGTAGCGGAGAAGGGGGCATATACTACAAAGGAGGTTTCTGGAATTATGCTTCTCCACATACACCTGACTCATCTGCAAATGTTCAAACCAAATTTCAGTTACTAGTGTGACCTAAAACAGCTGTGGGAGATTAGAGAGGATGAGGCCTTAGAGCTCTATCTGTGGCTTGCCTTAACTCCCCCTTCCCAAACTTTTCTGAATTACTAGAGAGCACCACATAAACAAGGTGCTCTAGAAAGGGCTAGAAAACTGACACTCCCCCACCAAGTGTTTGTAATCTGATTTCAAGATGTTAACTAGGGTAATGGCCCAAAAGCAACTCAAATTTATTTCAAATATTTAATAGCATTAGTATATCCACAATTTCCTTTGTTGTTGCTCTGAACAATTTGAGTGAGGATGCATTGAGGATTATGTGTGAACAGCAAATTAGATAGGAGTTTGCAGCATACTTAATTGGACAGGGAGGCACTATACTAGCTCCTCTAGTGAGAGCAGAGATATAGAATCTATTAGGGTACCTCATTTCCAGAAAGGTGTAGACAAATTTGAATGAATCCAGAGAAAAAGCAACAAAAGTTGGAGGATTTAGGGATTGACTAATGTCAAAAGTTATACTTTTAAGGGGTAGAGTACCTGAAGGGTAGAAAACAAAAATAATTATTTAGGATTGTACAAACTTGTAATTAGGAGTAACTAGGTGCAATAAAGAAAGGGAATTTTAAAATCTAGTATCAGAGAATTTCCAGATCGGTTTACTTGTGCTGTAGAATTTTTTCCCCACTGTAGCCTTATTGGAAAATGTGGTGCCTGCCCACTTCTAAAGGCCCCCTCCCCCCAGCCTAGTGGGAGGGACTGCTGGACCCAGGAACCAAATGAATATGGGAGACAACTAATGAAAAATAGGGAGTGGAGTGATGGTCAAAACAAGGGTACCGGATGGGGACACTGAGCAGAGGACCCCGGACAGTGCCCACTGCTCCTCAAAGGTGTCTAGGGAGCCAGTGGATGCTGCCCAATGGAACTCTGCCCGGAGGCATGAGACCAGGGAGGAATGGAAATAGGCCCCACAGTCGCAGAGCACCCCCTCGTCCAACAACCTCCTACTGGTGTTATAAATGGTGACTTTGGCCAGAGCCAGGAGGAGGTTGATGAGGAGGCCTCGTGACTTTGTGGGGCCACGGATAGGATGTGCGAAAATGACCAAGCGTGGGGAAAAGTGCAGCCAGAACCTCAAGAAGAGGTTGTGGAGGAGCTGGAATAGGGGCTGCAACCTGGCGCATTCGAGGTAGGCATGTGCCAGGTTCTCCCTCACGCCACAGAACGGGCAGGCCTTGGGCATGGGGATGAACTGTGCCAGATACATACCCGTGCTCACGGCTCCATGAAGGAGCTGCCAAACGAAGTCCCCGGCGGGCCGTGGGACCGAGGTGGAGTAGAGACTGGCCCACCGGGGCTCCTCACCCTCCACAGGTGCTAAATAGTCCTGCCACTTGGTGTCGGGGCGGGCCGAGAGGATGAGGAAATGCAATGCGCAGAGCACGAGCGTGTACGGTTGGTCCCTGGATGCGGTTCGGAAGCGAACCGGCTGCAGGGTGTGCAGTCGACTTGGCGTATGGGAATGGGGAAGCTGGGGGGGCTTGCGGAACAGGGGCCCGATAAAAAGATCTGGAGGCCCCAAGGTGAGGGGTGAGCGGGGAGCGCCCTCTTGCAGGGTCTGCCGTAGAAAGACAAGAGGAAAGGGGCGACAAGGCAGCGCCCACCTCCCACTTTTTCCCACTGTAATAGGTTGGAAGCCTTATTTCCTAAGATATTAAACATGGGATAAAATGGTTAGGAATATACAATGGTGAGAAATCTTAACGCTACTGCAAACTCTCTCTTCATCTCCTTTTCTGATATTCCTCTTAAGGATCAAGATGTCTTGCTCCCATCCTATCCTTGATAGAGATTCTTCTTTTCTTAAAACAGCTGCTGAACTTCTCTTTTGAAAGCCATGTTGTTAGAGTGGGTTCAAAATGCACTGAAAAATGCCTTGTTTTTCCCATTTATGAGTGTATTAAATGGAAATTTTCTTGATTAAAGCAACTTTGGTTAGAGCTTTCATCAGATAAATATTTAAATGTGAACTTGGACAATATTAGAATTCACATTTTAAAAAAACTGGATTTTAAGAACAATTTACAAAACAACAGGGAAGAGATTGTATTTATATAGCTATTTTGCAGGCATTTTTATAGATGAAATACATGGACCTGTTTAAAACTTGCCACTAATCTTCCCCTTAAGTTATATTTCTCCTTAACTCCTACAATGTTTTCTTTATCTGACCAGTTATAAATGGTAAATATTTCACTTAGTTGTGCAGTCTTTTGCACATGTTCACTATTTTTTCCACAAGTTGTATGAGGGTTATTACCATTCAGCCTTAGTATGTGCATATACAGTCTACTGATTTATGCAGGACTAACATGGTTGACATAGGATGATAACTTTAATTTTCTCTTTTCCCTTTTATATGGCAGCATTGCTCTGGGATTCTATTCAAAACAGAAGCAGGTATCTACCTCCTACCTATATTGGTTGTGGGGATGCAATTTTTGTAAGCTTGCCACTGAGAAACTTGGCAACATTCAGTGAAAAGGTAGTATAATTTTAGTCATAGTTTTAAGTACACTACCCCCAAACAAAGAACCCCCCTGAATACACAGCACAGCATGGTATAAAGTTGTGACCCATGAGTACAACACAAGCTGTGTATCTATTTTCTCCCTCTACAATTAAAAGCACACTATGTAACTTACCGTAACAATTATCAAACTGGGATTTATGAACATCAAGTACAGGAAGGGAGATACCGAGTGGTCAGGACTCTTGGGTTCTGTTACCAGCTGCGCAACTGGCTTGTTCTTGTTATTTTGGACAGATCACACAAACTCCTTGTCTCAGTTTCCTAATCTGTAAAATGAGGATAATAGCTACCTCACGAGGTTAAGTATTTAGTCTGTGATCCTGAGTCAAAAAGGCTGCATAAGAGCCCCTTTATTTCATTCAGTTCACAATACTTGCACCCTGTCATAAAAAGATGTCATAGGTGCCAAAAATTTTAATATCATGCAGTGATTAGCAAGAATTTCCAAGTATAAAGAAATATTTTAGTATTGGGAAAAAATTTAGCATGGCTTAAGGAACATAGAAGATGTCACACTGGAAGACCATTAATCCATCTAGTCTGGCATTCTGTGTTTATATGAGTGGCCTGTACCTTATGGTCTGGAAAAAAGAAAAACAAACCACACAACGCTCTGGCCAGTTTTGCAATGCTAGACTATAGGGTAAGCCGCCAATCAATATGCCTTAAAGAAAAGATGGCAGATAGGGTGGAGCTTGCATCACAACTCTTTCTCTTGGTCTTACAACTTTTCAATTTAGTTGCTGAAAATGCAGATATTAATCCTGCCTGCAGAATTCATTCAATCCCTTTTAAAATGTTAATGTATGACTGTTGTTCTGCTGGTTTCATGATGCTTTTGTCACTTTTTACATTAGCCAACCTGTTTGTCTCTCATAAAATGTGATCCTGGTGAGAGCTTGAAGCTCTCTAATGAGGTCAAGCTACTCTATCATGTCCTGTGCCTTCTCCCTTTTTGGTTACTGGGCTGGGAGCTTGTTCTGTTGATTAGTTAGCAGTCTGTCTCATTGAGGTAGATTTTTTTTCAATAACACATTGACAGTATTTGGATACAAAGCGTTCTTAATGGGGAAAACATTTGAGATATATGAAGTCCCTTTACATTCAAGAGGTCAATATGTGCTGCGCTGCCAATTTTTTTGGTAACGATCGTGCCACTAGTCAATCACTGGTGACTAGAGGCAACTGACATACTTCTAAACACTGTTAGATAAAATGCTGTTAATCAGACTACAGGGCTGTGAGAAAGTATCTACCTGGTCACATCTAGCTTGCAGTGTATGTAAGTAGCTGGTGCTGCCCACGGAGGCTCATTGTTCCCAGATATCAAAGCAGTGTATTAGTATGTGTAGGTGATGAAAGGAGTTCCTGGGTTCAAAACTGTGGGATGAGTTCTGAAACAGGAGCCATTTCTAAACTGGTGTGTCCAGCCCTGCAGAAGAATCCAGCTGATGGTTATTCTTGTATGCTATCCAAAACTAAGGCTACATTTTTAACAGAACATGTTCTCACATCAACCATATCATATTGTATTCCATATAAACTTCACCTTTGATAGCCCAACATGTTTCAGAGAGATGACACATTATGTGGTCAATAGAATGCCTTCCCAGTACTTATGTTAGTCATCTTTAGAATCAAAATCATGTATGATACCCCCCACTTTCCCCCCCAAAAAACATCTGCACATGTGAAATATCCTAGTTTAATATATGTTGGGTCTGCATTCCCAATACTTACTAGTAATGTACACAAATAATTACACAAATCAGCTTATGAAAACAGCGGTCATGGGAAAAACAATTGCTATTAAACTTACTTCTGATAAATCACTACAAACAACTTGTGGCGCCACACCTTGTCTCTTGAGGGCATAGATGTTGACAGAGAATCAACATTGTTTTAGACTCAGGCCAAGGTCATGCCACATGTCACAACACCCTTGCTATATGCTGCACCCATTCTTATACGCAGTGCCTACAGGCTTTAAACGGTGTGGTGCTTGCCTCTCCCTGGGTTCCTGTGTTGCTACAGACACTTGACTAAGACTGTCATCACATGCATATTCTTTGTCTAGAGATTAGGTAGTCTCACTAAGCTAAAGTGTTGAGGCCCTAAACATGTTTTCCATTTCTCTCTGTAGAATCATGGATCCCCTGAATGCATCTCTGGTAA